>NC_141694.1:411220279-412474862 GCF_964263255.1 Lissotriton vulgaris
GAGGTGGGTGGAAGAGAGCATAAGATCAACACAGGAGAAGAGAAGGAGGTGGGTGGAAGAGAGCAGCAGATCAGCAGAAGAGAACATGGAGGAAAAGAAGGAGGCGGGTGGAAGAGAGCAGCAGATCAGCACAGGGGAAGAGAACAGGGAGTTAAAGAAGGAGGTGGGTAGAAGAGAACAGCAGATCGGCACAGTAGAAGAGAACAGGGAGTTAGAGAAAGAGGCGGGTGGAAGAGAACAGCAGATTAGCACAGGAGTAGAGAAAAGGGCGTAAAAGAATGAGGCGGGTGGAAGAGAGCAGCAGATGAGCACAGCAAAAGAGAACAGGGAGTTAAAGTAGGAGGTGGGGTGGAAGAGAGCAGCAGATCAGCACAGGAGAAGAGAAGAGAACAGGGAGTTAGAGAAGGAGGCAGGGTGGATGAGAGCAGCAGATCAGCACGAGAGAAGAGAACAGGGAGTTAGAGAAGGAGGTGGGTGGAAGAGAGGAACAGATCAGCACAGCAACAGAGAACAGGGAGTTAAAGGAGGTGGTGGGGTGGAAGAAAGCAACAGATCAGCACAGGAGAAAAGAAGAGAACAGGGAGTTAGAGAAGAAGGCAGGTAGAACAGAGCAGCAGATCAGCACAGGAGAAGAGAAAAGAACAGGGAGTTAGAGAAGGAGGTGAGGTGGAAGAGAGCAGCAGATTAGCACAGCAGAAGAGAACAGGGAGTTAAAGAAGGAGGTGGGGTGGAGGAGAGCAGCAGAACAGCACGGGATAAGATAACAGGGAGGTAGAGAATGAGGTGGGGTGGAAGAGAACAGCAGATCAGCATGAGAGAAGAGAACAGGTAGTTAAAGAAGGAGGTGGGTGGATGAGAGCAGCAGAGCAGCACATGAGAAGAGAACAGGCAGTTAAAGAAGGAGGCGGGTGGAAGAGAACAGCAGACCGGCACAAGAGAAGAGAACCAGGAGTCACAGAAGGAGGCTGTGGAAAAGAACAGCAGATCAGTACAGGAGAAGAGAACAGGGAGTTAGAGAAGGAGGCGGGTGAAAGAGAACAGCAGATCAGCAGCGCAGAAGAGAAAAGGGAGTTAGAGAAGGAGGCAGATGGAAGAGAGCAAAAAGATCATCACAGGAGAAGGCAACAAGGAGTTAGAGAATGAGGCGGGTGGAAGATAAGAGCAGATCAGCACAGGAGAAAAGAACAGGGAGTTAGAGAAGGGGGCGGGTGGAAGAGAGCAGCAGATCTGCACGGGAGAACAGAACAGGGAGGTAGAGAATGAGGTGGGGTGGAAGAGAACAGCAGATCAGCACGAGAGAAGAGAACAGGTAGTTAAAGAAGGAGGTGGGTGTATGAGAGCATAAGATCAGCACAGGAGAAGAGAACAGGGAGTTAAAGAAGGAGACGGGTGGAAGAGAACAGCAGATGGGCACAGGAGAAGAGAAGAGAACAGGGAGCTAGAGAAGGACGCGGTGGAAGAGAGCAGCAGATCAGTACAGGAGAAGAGAAAAGAACAGGGAATTAGAGAAGGAGGTGGGTGGAAGAGGGCAGCAGCAGATCAGCACAGCAAAAGAGAACAGGGAGTTAAAGAAGAAGGCGGGTGGAACAGAGCAGCAGATCAGCACAGGAGAAGAGAACAGGGAGTTAAAGAAGGAGGCGGGTGGAAGAGAGCAGCAGAACCGCAGAAGAGAACAAGGAGGAAAAGAAGGAGGCGGGGTGGAAGAGAGCAGCAGATCAGTAGGAGAACAGGGAGTTAAAGAAGGAGGCTGGGTGGAAGAGAGCAGCAGGTCAGCACAGGGGAAGAGAACAGGGAGTTAAAGAAAGAGGCGGGTGGAAGAGAACAGCAGATTAGCACAGGAGTAGAGAAAAGGGTGTAAAAGAAGGAGGCGGGTGGAAGAGAGCAGCAGATGAGCACAACAAAAGAGAACAGGGAGTTAAAGAAGGAGGTGGGGTGAAAGAGAGCAGCAGATCAGCACAGGAGAAGAGAAGAGAACAGGGAGTTAGAGAAGGAGGCAGGGTGGAAGAGAGCAGCAGATCAGCACGAGAGAAGAGAACGGGGAGTTAGAGAAGGAGGTGGGTGGAAGAGAGGAACAGATCAGCACAGCAGAAGGGAACAGGGAGTTAAAGGAGGTGGTGGGGTGGAAGAAAGCAACAGATCAGCACAGGAGAAGAGAAGAGAACAGGGAGTTAGAGAAGGAGGTGAGGTGGAAGAGAGGAGCAGATTAGCACAGCAGAAGAGAACAGGGAGTTAAAGAAGGAGGTGGGGTGGAAGAGAGCAGCAGAACAGCAAGGGATAAGAGAACAGGGAGGTAGAGAAAGAGGTGGGGTGGAAGAGAACAGCAGATCAGCATGAGAGAAGAGAACAGGTAGTTAAAGAAGGAGGTGGGTGGATGAGAGCAGCAGAGCAGCACATGAGAAGAGAACAGGCAGTTAAAGAAGGAGGCGGGTGGAAGAGAACAGCAGACCGGCACAAGAGAAGAGAACCAGGAGTCACAGAAGGAGGCTGTGGAAAAGAACAGAAGATCAGTACAGGAGAAGAGAACAGGGAGTTAGAGAAGGAGGCGGGTGAAAGAGAACAGCAGATCAGCATCGCAGAAGAGGAAAGGGAGTTAGAGAAGGAGGCGGATGGAAGAGAGCAAAAAGATCATCACAGGAGAAGGCAACAAGGAGTTAGAGAGTGAGATCAGCAGATCAGCACAAGAGAAGAGAACAGGGAGTTAGAGAAGGAGGTGGATGAAAGAGAACAGCAGATCAGCATCGTAGAAGAGAAAAGGGAGTTAGAGAAGGAGGCAGATGGAAGAGAGCAAAAAGATCATCACAGGAGAAGGCAACAAGGAGTTAGAGAATGAGGCGGGTGGAAGATAAGAGCAGATCAGCACAGGAGAAAAGAACAGGGAGTTAGAGAAGGGGGTGGGTGGAAGAAAGCAGCAGATCAGCACGGGAGAACAGAACAGGGAGATAAAGAAGGAGGCGGGTGGAAGAGAACAGCAGATCAGCACAGGAGAAAAGAACAGAGTTAAAGTAGGAGGCGGGGTGGAAGAGAGCAGCATTTCACCACAGGAGAAGAGAACAGGGAGTTAAAGAAGGAGGCGGGTGGAAGAGAACAGCAGATCGGCACAGGAGAAGAGATCAGGGAGTTAGAGAAAGAGGCGGGTGGAAGAGAACAGCAGATTAGCACATGAGAAGAGAAAAGTGAGTTAAAGAAGGAGGCGGGTGGAAGAGAGCAGCAGATGAGCACAGCAAAAGAGAACAGGGAGTTAAAGAAGGAGGTGGGGTGGAAGAGAGCAGCAGATCAGCACAGGAGAAGAGAAGAGGGAGTTAGAGAAGGAGGTGGGTGGAAGAGAGGAACAGATCAGCACAGCAGAAGAGAACAGGGAGTTAAAGGAGGTGGTGGGGTGGAAGAAAGCAACAGATCAGCACAGGAGAAGAGAAGAGAACAGGGAGTTAGAGAAGGAGGTGAGGTGGAAGAGAGCAGCAGATTAGCACAGCAGAAGAGAACAGTGAGTTAAAGAAGGAGGTGGGGTGGAAGAGAGCAGCAGAACAGCATGGGATAAGAGAACAGGTAGGTAGAGAATGAGGTGGGGTGGAAGAGAACAGCAGATCAGCACAAGAGAAGAGAACAGGTAGTTAAAGAAGGAGGTGGGTGGATGAGAGCAGCAGATCAGCACATGAGAAGATAACAGGCAGTTAAAGAAGGAGGCGGGTGGAAAAGAACAGCTGATCTGCACAAGAGAAGAGATCCAGGAGTCACAGAAGGAGGCTGTGGAAAAGAACAGAAGATCAGTACAGGAGAAGAGAACAGGGAGTTAGAGAAGGAGGTGGGTGAAAGAGAACAGCAGATCAGCATCGCAGAAGAGGAAAGGGAGTTAGAGAAGGAAGCGGATGGAAGAGAGCAAAAAGATCATCACAGGAGAAGGCAACAAGGAGTTAGAGAGTGAGGCGGGGTGGAAGATAAGAGCAGATCAGCACAGGAGAAGAGAACAGGGAGTTAGAGAAGGGGGCAGGTGGAAGAGAGCAGCAGATCAGCACGGGAGTACAGAACAGGGATATAAAGAAGGAGGCGGGTGGAAGAGAGTAGCAGATCAGCACAGGAGAAGAGAACAGGGAGTTAAAGAAGGAGGTAGGGTGGAAGAGAGCAGCAGATCAGCACAGGAGAAGAGAACATGGAGTTAAAGAAGGAGGCGGGTGGAAGAGAACAGCAGATCAGCACAGGAGAAAAGAACAGAGTGAAAGAAGGAGGCGGGTGGAAGAGAGCAGCAGATCAGCACAGGAGAAGAGAACAGGGAGTTAAGGAAGGAAGCGGGTGGAAGAGAACAGCATATTAGCACAGGAGAAGAGAACAGGGAATTAGAGAAGGAGGCGGGTGAAAGAGAACAGCAGATCTGCACAAGAGAAGAGAAAAGGGAGTTATAGAAGGAGGCGGGGTGAAAGAGAACAGCAGATCAGCACAGGAGACTGAAGGACTGGGTTATTTAGAACCCAGCGGTGCCAGGGCACAACACCTGAAACCTTCGTGGGTAACCTGCTCCGGCGTACTAATCACAGAGACACGGGACACTTCCTTCGGCGTCAAAGATTCAAGGTTTATTTGCTGCAGGGAAACACAGAGATCACGGAAGTACAACCAGTGTAGTTCAGAGTGTCTGCTTCAAATTGGTTCTGCGGATCGCTCCTTTTATACATGGTTTTCCCATAGAGTTACATTGAACACAAAAGTTTATGACCCGGTTCCCACAATTGTCCCCCAGAGGGGTCGCTTTGGTCACTTTGATACACATAAGGACCGGAACATGAGTGCGGAAACATTTGGCGGTTCCCAACTGTAAAAACCCATCTTCCCAACATTAGTGCATTCCAATCGGTAATAAACAGATCGAAATAGGAACAAGAACAGGTGTAGAGGAAGACGGAGACAGTGGGGAAATCGAAAAGGGTGTAAAAAGGGGAGGTATCGAGAAACACGAGATACAGGCATCAAAGGGACGTGCCTAATGAGATGCACGACTAAGACAATAAACCGGCACGACGAGATGGGCCTCGAGCGGGGCCATCTGCCTTACAGTATCATCCCCCTCATCATAAAGACACTTACAAAGGACATGTGTCTTCCGCAAATATCTTGGGAGTCCCAGGGTCGCGAAGCGGACAGCGTCCGTTCGCTGGCTACTTGAGGGCAAGAGACAAAATGGATGCCGTATCTAAGATGGAACCCGTGGGTGCAGATAGAAATGCCCACGTAACAAACGAACGGTTTAGGTTAGCACAGCGAAACTGCGCACACTTACTAGACTCGTTATTTGCGGTTCATAGATACCAGACTCGACCATATTTGTACGAGTCGAAAACACCACTAACAATTGTCACGGAACCTCAGACGCTCCTTTTGCCCTCATGTAGGCAAGCACTAGTCGGAATCATACTCAATATTCATCAGACCATCTAGATGTTGCTGTAGCCTAGCTCTGTCCAACCGAGTTCCATTGGTAACAGGCGGCTGTCTCATACACGTTGTAGCACAGAGGCCACATAAGGCAGGACCGCACTGCACGCAAAGGCAACACGTGAACAGGAACGCCACGACAACTCCGATAATCATCAGAATCTTCCAACCCCAAGTCGACATTAGGCCCCAAAACCACCCAAGTAGCGTCCAATCCCCTACATCCACGTGTATGGATTCAGAGATCTTATGCAACTTAGAGATGGCTTGATAAACGGTCGGAGCGTTATCAGGAATGAAAATGCAGCAGCTCGAATGGATCACCTTACATACCCCACCACGATCTGCTAAGATCACGTCTAAAACCATACGGTTTTGTAACGTCATAAGTCTATCCGCCTGAAGTTCTGTGGTGATATTACCAAGGGCACTGGCAGTAATATTAGCTGTCGATTCTACCACTCGAGTCAACTGTCTCAGGTTCCTACTATTAACCATAGGTCCCCAAAACGGGAGGAAACCCTTGAAAAAGTCTCCTGCCTCTTGACCGGCAGTATCCTCTTCGCTAATTACGCCTCGCACAGCTCTAGTCTTATGATAATCGGCATCTACAGTGAACGTCGGAGGCAACAAATTTGCAATGAAGCATGAGCCCATGAAGTCAGCGGGCAACCATGCATATGCACGATCATGGCAGATAAAGTATGTACCCTTGGCCGCCAGGAACACAGGGGACGAGACCATCGGCAGAATGTAATTTTCAGTGCAAGCACTCTCTCCAAGTCGGGCTTTCGATCTTCGGCCACGACCCATTAGACAAAAATTACCAATGTGGGGTACGACCCATATCGGAGGTGAGCTTTTAAGCTGCTTTTCACTAGTGAACACACTATACTCGCCTCTACTCAGGACCCTGTAAGCTTGAACCTCTTCTTCGGGAATAAGCGAGGGATCATAGATATCGCTGTCTAAGTCCTCGATTGCTATCAACAAAGGTTTTTGATACGAGGTAGGACCAGAGTAGGGGGAACGTGGTTCTCGAATGGGGTGGAAACCTAGTGCACTTCGAAACATTGTTTGAAATGCTCGAGCAGACCCTTGGGAGCTATACGGTAACACCAGATACGGAATTCCCTTATCCGTAGTATGTGGCATCAACCCACACACCCAACAATTAGTAGTGTTAACCACTAACTGATGCTGATGAAGGAGCTGAATAAAGGAATTATTGCGGAATTCTGCACGTCTAGCCTGCTCGTGTTCGGGTAATACATGAAAGGAATGGGGAGAAGCAACAGTAGTAAGTTTAGGATCAGGTGTAGGAGTAGGTAAAACAGGAGATAGAAAACCAGAGATCATATAATACACCCCACCCGCCAAGAATGCAGAAACAGTCAAGAATAACACAAACACTTGAAATATAAAACATTTCGTACGACTAAGTTGTTGCAGCTTGAATCTTTGTATCTGAGCTTCTTCCAAGTCCATCAGCTTCGAAAATGCCATTACCTACGACCGTCCGCAACGTTTCTTGACGCACTTCGTTCTGTGTAGCAATAGTCAATCCCTAGGAGTTCCCAGGAACCGACGGTCTTTAACCTAGCGTCAAGACCTACTATGCAGAAGGAAGTACGCGCGCGGCCCTACGGCCTTTATTTCACAATATATATATATATATATATATATATATATATATATATATATATATATATATATATACAAAAACAATGTCTCTCGGCTGTGGAAGCAAAAAGTATAAGGAATGAAGCTCAATGTATATACACACAGGGATAATCACAATAATATGAATGTTCAAACTGATCACGGAAAACGGGATAATGTAGTTGTCAATACAGCAAAAACAGGATCTTTTATTAGTCTTTAGTGCTAGATCGCAAAAAGTATCGGGTTTTCCCAGGACGTGTCTGCTCGCCAAACAAAGGATCCGTCGAAGAGACAGCGTCCTGCTGATCAGTTGAGTGTTCTGGTCTTGAGTCTTTTGATGACAATTGTTCAACAGTGTCTTTTTGCTGCACTGAGGATTCTCTGACAGGTTGTGCGTCAAACGCCGGCAATCCTTCGGTTTCAGTTGATGCAATGCCTCTCCTCACCCACGGGTCTGCCGGCAAAGGGATAGGGACTTTTTTGGTGTGGGTGGCGTGCACCCAGTTTTTCCGTCCCTCAAGACGAACAGCAGTCCTCGTGGCAAGGAGAACCTGGTAAGGTCCAGTAAACCTCGGGTCCAAGTTGTTCTTGCGCGAAAAGTTCCGCGTCACCACCCAATCTCCGGGCTGGAGCTGGTGGCCTGGACCCTCCGTCTGCGTCTGCAGTGCGTCGTAAACCTGTTGGTGAATTAACCTCAGTTTAGCAGTCAAGTCATGAAGATAATCGATCAGCATTGGATACTCAAGATCACAGAAAATACCTGGCCTAGGAACCCCCCAGACATTCGCAGGACGACCGAACACTATTTCATAGGGACTAAGCCCTACTCGGGAGTGTACAGTCGCCCTAGTTGACAGTAACGCTAAGGGTAAAGCGTCAGGCCACGAGAGACCAGTCGTAGCCTGAATCTTTGCTAGTTTTAGTTTAAGGGTGCCGTTATACCCTTCAACCAAACCAGCTGACTGGGGATGATTGGCACTATGGAATTTCTGATTAATTCCAAGGCCCTTGCACACACTCTTCATCACACTTCCCACAAACTCACTTCCGTTATCTGACCACACGACTCTAGGCATTCCATACCGAGGAAAATACTCCTTCAGTAGGATTTTCGCAGTAGACAAAGCAGTATTGTCTTTGAGAGGATAGGCCTCGATCCATCGGGAGAATGCGCAAACCACAACTAAAACGTACTTCAGGTTATTGCATCGCTCCATATGGATGAAGTCCAATTGGATCACCTCAAAGGGACATGAAGGGGGAGCAAAACTGCCAGGAGGAGTTGGGGTTCCTTTGCCAGGATTGTACATCATACACACCATACAATTTTTCACCAGACGTTCAGCACATTTCGTAATACCATCATTCTTCCACACAGAAGACAACAACTTACAAATACCTTTCGCGCTAATATGTGCTAACCCATGCGCCATTGTCACAACGGCCAGCACATACGCATCGGGCAACAACCATCTTTTCTGATCCGACAAATCAATCCAACAACCATTCGCCTCCAACTTTCCCGTGCTTTCTTTCCACTTCGCCTTTTCAGTCTCGGTGGCCTCATTCTGAATTTCTTTCACACTTTCAATAGTGTCTTCACACATGCTCGACTCTGTAGGCCACCTAACCGAACTCGTCACATACATTCGAGTGCTAAGGTTCCGGGCAGTCTCCTTAGCGGTCTCATCCGCAAACGCATTACCACGACCAACATCATCCGTCACCTTACGATGCGCACTACATTTAACAATCGCTACCTGCTTAGGCAACGTCAATGCATCCAAAAGATCATTCACAAGCTGACCATGTTGAATCTTCGTACCATGCGACGTCAAGAAACCTCTCTCTCTCCACAATCGTCCGAAGCTATGTGCAACGCCAAATGCATATTGGCTGTCAGTAAACACATTCACACGTTTCCCTTTCGCTAACACACACGCTCTGGTGAGAACGATCAGCTCTGCAGCTTGGGCAGAATTCTGATTCAATCTTGCAGTCTCAACAACAGTATTCAATGTTACAACAGCATAAGCAGTGGTCACATCACCATTCGGCAACTTAAAACATGACCCATCCACATATAGTGTTCCATCCGGGTCTTCCAATGGGGTGTTTTTAAGGTCCACTCGACCTTTTGTTTCCTCCTCTGTCCTCAAATAACAATCATGTTCTGTTATTTCATCTGACTCTGAGCTAATTGGTAACAAAGTTGCCGGGTTCAGGACATTACAACGTTTTATTTGAATGTGGCTTGCCAACAGCGTCAACTCGTACCCAGACAACCTTGCACTCGTCAAGTGCTGAGTTTTCGTACGATTGTCGACTGCATGCGGAACCATTACCGTAAGCATATTATCCATGACCAATCCTGCTGATTGTCGGATGGAGACCGCAGCTGCCGCTGTTGCTCTCAAGCAACTCGGCAATGCTCTAGCTACTGGGTCCAAGGTCGAGGAAAAATATGCACATGGACGTTGCTTACCACCAAAAGGTTGCGTTAAGACACTCAACGCACAACCTTCTCTCTCGTGAACATATAATGTAAACGGCTTGCTATAGTCAGGAGTACCTAACACAGGAGCCGAACACAATGAATCACGCAATTCAGAAAAACTTTTCTGACATTCTTCCGTCCATGGTAAAGGAGTTGAAACATCCTTGCACGTAAGAGCCACTAATGGTTTCGCTAGCAATGAAAAGTTAGGAATCCATTGCCTGCAGTACGACGTGATACCTAGAAAGGCACGCACATCTCTTTGGGTTTTTGGCACAGCCACTCGGGCAATCGCTGCAATTCTCTCTGGGGTCAACCGCCTTCCCTCCTTTGACAATAAGTGACCTAGATAGGTTACTTCTTGACAACAATATTGGAGTTTAGAAGGTGACACCTTGTGATTTAACTCGCAGAGATGTTGCAGCAATGACACCGTAGCAATTTTACAAACGTCCTGAGTATCTGCAGCCACCAATAGGTCGTCGACGTATTGGATTAAGGCCGCACCAACCGGTAACGTAAACGCATCCAGCTGACCCTTCAAGGCTTGACTGTAAATCGATGGACTCTCACAGTAGCCTTGAGGAGCGCGTTTAAACTGGAAGCTGCGTCCACCGAGAGAGAAACCGAAAAGGTCCCTGCTCTCCTCCGCAATCGGGATGCTGAAGAACGCATTCTTCAAGTCAATCACCGAAAACCACGATGCAGAAGCTGGAATCAGAGTCAGTAGCGCCGTGATGTCAGGCACAACGGGGAACTGAGGAACCACAATTTTATTCACCTCCCGTAAATCGATGACAAAACGATAAACGGGTGGTTTCGAAGGATCAGTACGTTTTAGAATGGGCAGTACAGGGCTGTTGCACACGTTTCCCCGAGTCTCTTCAATAACGTCTTTCTCGATCAGATCATAAATGATCGCTAACAGTGCTCATTCACCATCAAGAGAGATACGATACTGGGGAATACGTGGCAATCGCACATTAGATTTCAACTGAACAACATAAGGGGAGATGTCAAGCAGGCCCACATCATTGGGACCTGTTGCCCACAAAGACGCAGGAAGAGAACTCAATTCCGGTGGGAGCTTATCGAGAGACAAATACATAGGAGAGACAACCCTCTCTCCTAACGTAAGCTTTACACCCGCAGGAGAACAATACAAAGTTGCATACAAACGTTTAAGCAAATCCAGGCCCAAAAGATTTTCACCACAGCCAGTAGTCAAAATCAACGGAGCTTGAAGCTCACGTGGCCCAATTGTAAGGGGCAAAGGGCACGAAACTGGATTGCTAACGGGGGCGCCAGAGAATCCAACGGAAACATTTGTTAAGCCAGACAAAGGTGCGCCAGGGAGTTTAGAATGCATAATAGAACTTTTCGCTGCACCAGTGTCCAACAGAAAAGGCTCAACGACGCCCGATGTAGCAACTGCGACGTAAGGCCCTCTCTGATCAACCGGAACTGATACCACTCCCTCTCCTTGTCTATGGCTGTCCTAGTAATTACTGTCGTCAGTTCCCTGATCGACGTAATAATCATCTACATTGTACTGCGCAGATCGTCCTTGCGATGATCCACGTTGATCGAAACAGTTATTAGAATTAGACGAGTTTTCAGAACGATCATTTTGGGCACCACGACCCCTACCGCGTGATACCTGATGCGAACCACCACGACCTCCTTTGGACGAATTACCACTATTGCGATCATTCAGAACAGGGCAATTGAATTTAATGTGTCCCTCCTGTCTACAATAAGCACATTGATTGTACCCTAACGATGATCTTTGGGAGGAGGAATCATTACGCGGCTGCGATCGATTCGATTGCGACTGCGATCTATTCTGTTGGGATGCATTCTGATTTGAACGCGGAGGATACGCTTGTTGAAGCAACACTTTAGTCTTAAGCTCTTTCGTCTTTTTATCAGCGCGGTCGCTCTCTTCTTTCTCTCTGTTCTCATAATATTGTGCTGTGGCCAATATCTGAGCTGAGGTAGAAACGGCCCATGCACTTTCCGAATTCTTTAATTTATTGCTCAAATCGGGCAGTAAGTTCGAAACAAATTTATCCACAAACAATCGCTGACCACCCTCAGTACCCATATCCTGTCCACTATGGTCAATGAATGCTTCCTCGAACCTCGTAAAGAAGTCGGAAACACTCTCGTCCTTCTTTTGTTTACAAGCTGACAATTTGTCCCAGTTCACCCTCATAGCTGGCATAAGAGTTTTCATTAAAGTTATTATTCGTTGAGGAAGATCAACAATCAGCTGGTCGGGTTTAGCACCACCAGTTTGTCCGGCATCTGCCGCTACAATGGCAGCCCAAGCACCACCTAATTCATTCGGATGGTTTTCCTGACGAATCTTAGCCCATACCGGTTGCGGTACGACATTGCCGAACAACATATCGATATCGGCAAGATTCATTACCGTAGCATCTACGAGCTGCGATAATTCTTTATAATACCCTGTAGGATTTTTGCGAGGGTCGGGCAAAGACTGCTTCACCTGTAACACTTCCGAGCGTTTCCATGGGAGATGTATCCATACTCTCTGGAAATGCCCCAGTGTCGGAGGAGCAGCATTAGGATTAGGCGGCATCCAAACCGGTGGAACTTCACGCATAGGAAATTGGCCAGACTCATCTGGCTGTCTTTCAATATCCTCAACAAACAAAGCTTGGGGTATCGGAGTGGGACGAAGAGATAGCAACCGCTCAACAGCACGTCGAACATTGGTATCCACTATCAGTCCGTTCGAGAACTGAAGCTGAAGATCAGACAAAGCGGTCAGCACCTCGTCAGGTGCATCGGCCGATATCTGATCGCGAAGGACCTTACACATTTCCTCAAACACATATCTCTGGGTTGGCATATTAAATTGACAAAATGTGTCGAGTACAACGCGTGGCGGATTTCGAAGAGGATGCATCATCCAACCCATCGCCATATTATATAGCGAAGCACGTTCTCTGTTACCAGGAAGCTGACTACGTCTCTGAGGACCATCGGAACCAGCGGACCCAAAAACAGGTCCGAGCGAATGAAAGAAACTAGCCGCAAGAGGAGAATTACGAGAATGAGTAGAGGGAGAAGTATAGGACACAGGACTAACAAGCAAAGGAGTAGAAACAGTAGCAACAGCAGGAGTTAACAAAACAGGAGCAGTAGCGGGAGCAGGAGTATGTGGAAGCGGAGGAGCAGTAGGGATAGCAGTAGGCAAAGGAGCAGGAACAGTCGGAAGAGCGGGTGCAGGTTGAGGAACAGGCACAGGAAGAATAGGCGGAGGAATAGGTACAGCAGGAACCACGGGAGCTGCGGTACCCTGTACATACGGAGGTGGCGACTTCATAAGATAAGACATTAAAGAATCCTCAACTGACTCTTCCTTCTTTTCCGACTCCGTAGGCAAAGCGGGATTACATTTATCTACGGTCATACGCTGTAGTCTATCAAACACTTCCTTATCCTTAACCTCCTTGTCGCGCTGAAATTGCTCTGCTTTCTTCACTATGGTAGCAACATTATCTCGCTGATTTCGTTTAGTCTGTCTGATTTCTTTCTGTCGGGCTTCTTTACGCCACAACCGAAAAAGGCATCAAACATGGCCGGCCTTGACTTTCTCTCGAACAATTTAACCTCTAGATTATCTAAGATCGGGGCCTCGAAGCTACCGTGAGGTGGCCAACGAAGGTCACCGTCCTTCTTCGTGTATTTGATCAAGTATTCATTAAAAGTAATCGGGCCTAGCCCATGTTTACTGTAGAGCTCATAAGTGGGAGTTCCAACCGGAGGTATCGGACACGAGTCCTCCAGACGGGAATCCGTACCACAAGGTCTGAAACAACTAAACAAAGTACTGCGACCAGGCATCTTGCACACTAGCCGAGTTTCACAAACTTCAAGGGTTACGGGATTTACCAAGTCCCAGCAAAGAACAAAACCCTCGGTTTTTGGCGGCTGCAGTCGTCAAACAACACAACAAAATACGCTAGCAAAGTGTCATCGACAAAAACACTCTCATAGCGTCAACAACAAAAACACTCGCTAAAGTGTCAACAACCAAGGACTCTGGGAGCGACCCACAAATACTTAACTCAAAGATCGATGGCGTCACCAGGAAGGCCCGTCAATCGTCTCGCTCTACCAAGGTCTACGCCAGGCGCCAAAACAGGTCTACAGTCAGGGCAGCAGTCCGTCGCAGCCGTCAGGAGGCGGGAATCTTCGCGGGAAAAGTCTTCGGGCCACTTATTTCGACAACAGGATCGATGAAGCGGGGTGCACCTTCCCTCGGAGATTTCACACGAAGTTCCTCACGATCGTCGGGCTTGGACCGGTACCACTGATGCAGCCCCACGTTGGGCGCCAACTGAAGGACTGGGTTATTTAGAACCCAGCGGTGCCAGGGCACAACACCTGAAACCTTCGTGGGTAACCTGCTCCGGCGTACTAATCACAGAGACACAGGACACTTCCTTCGGCGTCAAAGATTCAAGGTTTATTTGCTGCAGGGAAACACAGAGATCACGGAAGTACAACCAGTGTAGTTCAGAGTGTCTGCTTCAAATTGGTTCTGCGGATCGCTCCTTTTATACATGGTTTTCCCATAGAGTTACATTGAACACAAAAGTTTATGACCCGGTTCCCACAATTGTCCCCCAGAGGGGTCGCTTTGGTCACTTTGATACACATAAGGACCGGAACATGAGTGCGGAAACATTTGGCGGTTCCCAACTGTAAAAACCCATCTTCCCAACATTAGTGCATTCCAATCGGTAATAAACAGATCGAAATAGGAACAAGAACAGGTGTAGAGGAAGACGGAGACAGTGGGGAAATCGAAAAGGGTGTAAAAAGGGGAGGTATCGAGAAACACGAGATACAGGCATCAAAGGGACGTGCCTAATGAGATGCACGACTAAGACAATAAACCGGCACGACGAGATGGGCCTCGAGCGGGGCCATCTGCCTTACAGTATCATCCCCCTCATCATAAAGACACTTACAAAGGACATGTGTCTTCCGCAAATATCTTGGGAGTCCCAGGGTCGCGAAGCGGACAGCGTCCGTTCGCTGGCTACTTGAGGGCAAGAGACAAAATGGATGCCGTATCTAAGATGGAACCCGTGGGTGCAGATAGAAATGCCCACGTAACAAACGAACGGTTTAGGTTAGCACAGCGAAACTGCGCACACTTACTAGACTCGTAATTTGCGGTTCATAGATACCAGACTCGACCATATTTGTGCGAGTCGAAAACACCACTAACAATTGTCACGGAACCTCAAGAAGAGAACAGGGAGTTAGAGAAAGAGGTGGTGGAAGGGAACAGCAGATCAGCACAGGAGAAAAAAAACAGAGTTAAAGAAGGAGGCGGGGTGGAAGAGAGCAGCAGATCAGCACAGGTGAAGAGAACATGGAGTTAAAGAAGGAGGTGGGGTGGAAGAGAGCAGCAGATCAGCACAGGAGAAGAGAACAGGGAGTTAAGGAAGGAAGAGGGTAGAAGAGAACAACATATTAGCACAGGAGAAGAGAACAGGGAGTTAGAGAAGGAGGCGGGTGAAAGAGAAAAGCAGATCAGTACAGGAGAAGAGAAGTGAACAGGGAGTTAAAGAAGGAGGCGGGTGGAAGAGAACAGCAGTTCAGCACAGGAGAAGAGAAGAGAAGAGACCAGGGAGTTAAAGAAGGAGGTGGGGTGGATGAGAGCAGCAGATTATCACAGGAGAAGAGAACAGAGAGTTAAAGAAGGAGGCGGCATGGAAGATAGCAGCAGTTCAGCACAGCAAAAGAGAACAGGGATTTAAAGAAGGAGGTGGGTGGAAGAGAGCAGCAGATCAGCACCGGAGAAGAGAACAGTGAGCTAGAGAAGAAGGTGGGTAGAAGAGAGCAGCAGAACAGCTCGGGAGAAGAGAAGAGAGCAGGGAGTTGGAGAAGGAGGTGGGTGGAAGAGAGCAGCATAACAGCACAGCAGAAGAGAACATGGAGTTAAAGAATGAGGCGGGTGGAAGAGAGCAGCAGATCAGCACAGGAGAAGAGAACAGGGAGTTAAAGAAGGAGGTGGGGTGGAAGAGAACAGCAGATCAGCACAGGAGAAGAGAACAGGGAATTAGAGAAGGAGGCGGGGTGAAAGAGAACAGCAGATCTGCACAAGAGAAGAGAAAAGGGAATTAGAGAAGGAGGCGGGTAGAAGAGAGCAGCAGAACAGCTCGGGAGAAGAGAAGAGAGCAGGGAGTTGGAGAAGGAGGTGGGTGGAAGAGAGCAGCATAACAGCACAGCAGAAGAGAACATGGAGTTAAAGAATGAGGCGGGTGGAAGAGAACAGCATATTAGCACAGGAGAAGAAAACAGGGAGTTAAAGAAGGAGGCGGGGTGGAAGAGAGCAGCAGATCAGCATAGGAGAAGAGAAGAGAACAGGGAGTTGGAGAAGGAGGTGGGTGGAACAGAGCAGCATAGCAGCACAGCAGAAGAGAACATGGAGTTAAAGAATGAGGCGGGTGGAAGAGAACAGCAGATTAGCACAGGAGAAGAAAACAGGGAGTTAAAGAAGGAGGCGGGGTGGAAGAGAGCAGCAGATCAGCATAGGAGAAGAGAAGAGAACAGGGAGTTAGAGAAGGAGGCATGGTGGAAGAGAGCAGCAGATCGGCACGGGAGAAGGGAAGAGAACAGGGAGTTAGGAAGGAGGTGGGTGGAAGAGAGGGAAGGTGATAGATAGAGGGAGGGAGGGCGATAGATAGAGGGAGGGCAATAGATAGATAGAGGGAGGGGGATAGATAGATAGGGGGAGGGGGATAGATAGATAGAGGGAGGGTGATAGATAGAGTGAGGGAGGGTGATAGATAGAGTGAGGGAGGACGATAGATAGAGTGAGTGAAGGCGATAGAGTGAGTGAGGGCGATAGAGTGAGTGAGGGCGGTAGAGTGAGTGAGGGCGGTAGAGTGGTAGAGTGAGAGCGGTAGAGTGAGGGCGGTAGAGTGGTAGTGTGAGGGTGGTAGAGTGAAGGCGGTAGAGTGGTAGAGTGAGGGTGGTAGAGTGAGGGCAGTAGAGTGAAGGCATGAGGTTGGTAGAGTGAGGGCGGTAAAGTGGCAGAGTGAGAGCGGTAGAGTGGTAGAGTGAGGGCGATAGAGTGGTAGAGTGAGGGCGGTAGAGTGAGGGCGTGAGGGTGTTAGATTGGTAGAGTGAGGGCGGTAGAGTGAGGGCATGAGGGCCGTAGAGTGAGGGCGTGAGGCCAGTAGAGTGGTAGAGTAGGGGCGGTAGAGTGAGGGCGTGAGGGCGGTAGAGTGGTAGAGTGAGGGCGGTAGAGTGGTAGAGTGTGGGCGGTAGAGTGGTGGAGTGTGGGCGGTAGAGCGAGGGCGGTAGAGTGGTAGAGTGAGGGTGGTAGAGTGGTAGAGTGAGGGCGGTAGAGAGAGGGCGGTTGAGTGAGGGCAGTAGAGTGGTAGAGGGAGGGCAGTAGAGTGGTAGAGTGAGGGCGGTAGGATGTGGGTGGTAGAGTGAGGGCGGTAGAGTGGGAGAGTGAGGGCGGTAGAGTGAGGGCGGTAGAGTGAGGGCGGTAGCGTGAGGGCGGTAGAGTGAGGGCAGTAGGGTGAAGGCGGTAGAGTGGGAGAGTGAGGGCGGTAGCATGAGGGTGGTAGAGTGAGGGCGATAGAGTGGTAGAGTGAGGGCGGTAGCGTGAGGGCGGTAGCGTGAGGGCGGTAGCGTGAGGGCTGTAGAGTGGTAGAGTGAGGGCGGTAGAGTGAGGGCATGAGGGCGGTAGAGTGGTAGAGTGAGGGCGGTAGAGTGGTAGAGTGAGGGCGGTAGAGTGAGGGCATGAGGGCAGTAGAGTGGTAGAGTGAGGGTGGTAGAGTGAGGGAGTGAGGGCGGTAGAGTGGTAGAGTGAGTGCGGTAGAGTGAGGGCATGAGGGCAGTAGAGTGGTAGAGTGAGGGCGGTAGAGTGGTAGAGGGAGGGCGGTAGAGTGGTAGAGGGAGGGCGGTAGAGTGGTAGAATGAGGGCGGTAGAGCAAGGGCGGTAGAGTGGTAGAGTGAGGGCGATAGAGTGGTAGGGTGAAGGAGGTAGAGTGAGGGCGGTAGAGTGAGGGCGGTAGCGTGAGGGCAGTAGAGTGAGGGTGGTAGAGAGGTAGGGTGAGGGTGGTAGAGTGAGGGCAGTAGAGTGGTAGAGTGAGGGCGGTAGCGTGAGGGTGGTAGAGTGGTAGAGTGAGGGCGGTAGAGTGAGGGCAGTAGCGTGGGGGTGGTAGAGTGAGGGCGGTAGAGTGGTAGAGTGAGGGCGATAGAGTGAGGGCTGTAAAGTGGTAGAGTGAGGGCGGGAGCGTGAGGGTGATAGAGTGAGCGCGGTAGAGTGGTAGAGAAAGGGCTGTAGAGTGAGGGCGGTAGAGTGAGGGCGGTAGTGTGAGGGTGGTAGAGTGAGGGCGGTAGAGTGAGGGCGGTAGAGTGGTAGAGTGAGGGCGGTAGAGTGGTAGAGTGAGATAGGTAGAGTGAGGGTGGTAGAGTGAGGGCGGTAGCATGAGGGGGTAGAGTGAGGGCGGTAGAGTGGTAGAGTGAGGGTGGTAGAGTGAGGGTGGTAGTGTGAGGGCAGTAGAGTGAGGGCTGTAGAGTGGTAGAGTGAGGGCGGGACCGTGAGGGTGATAGAGTGAGGTCGGTAGAGTGGTAGAGTGAGGGCGATAGAGTGAGGGCAGTAGAGTGAGGACAGTAGCGTGAGGGTGGTAGAGTGAGGGCGGTAGAGTGGTAGAGTGAGGGCGGTAGAGTGGTAGAGTGAGATAGGTAGAGTGAGGGTGGTAGAGTGAGGGCGGTAGCATGAGGGGGTAGAGTGAGGGCGGTAGAGTGGTAGAGTGAGGGTGGTAGAGTGAGGGTGGTAGTGTGAGGGCAGTAGAGTGAGGGCTGTAGAGTGGTAGAGTGAGGGCGGGAGTGTGAGGGTGGTAGAGTGAGGTCGGTAGAGTGGTAGATTGAGGGCGATAGAGTGAGGGCAGTAGAGTGAGGACAGTAGCGTGAGGGTGGTAGAGTGAGGGCGGTAGAGTGAGGGCGATAGAGTGAGGGCGGTAGCATGAGGGTGGTAGAGTGAGGGCGGTAGAGTGGTAGAGTGAGGGTGGTAGAGTGAGGGCATGAGGGCATTAGAGTGGTAGAGTGAGGGCGGTAGAGCAGGGGTCTTCAAAGTGTGGGGCGCGACCCCCAGGGGGGCCACGGAGTGATTGAAAGGGGGTCGCGCATTCCCGATCACACTTCTTCCCCAGGCCCATCTGACTACAGGGATTCAGCCCCCCCTCCTCCCCCATAGTGTGTCTCAGCTCGAGCTGCTGTGAGCTGCGCTGGGCTGTGTCTTTAGTCTTATCTCCAGCACAGCCCGGCACCCCTGAGTTTTTCACAGGTCGTTAACGGCCATTTGCATATTTACATAGCTTTTGAAAACTGGTCACTGAGGCTTAGTTTTTTTTTTTATAGTTCCAGGCCCCCTGGGCCCCAACTCAGCCTTTCCCTTACATTTGTATTTTACATTTACTGAAATAGTGTGAGAATGTATTTCATGAAAAGAAATAATAAAAAGTAGAGTTGCCAGAAGAAAAAAATACCAGCCATTTCTCTTGTAACACACTGTTTGCTACCTCTCACATTTTGTTTGCTTTATATACTTGCACAAGTGCCACCATTGCATACGTAACATTTGATCTTGTGTTTGAGTGTGCCATTTATTGCAGTATTATACCTCTACTTTTACTTTGTACACTTTTGTAACCTGCACACATATCATTTTTTCCTCCTGTAATGTAGCGTTTGCTACCTCTTGTATTTTGGTTGCTCGCTATTGTCACTTTTGCCTCATGTAACTTAACGTTTGCTTTTGTACTTTGTTCACTTGTAATTTTCTCCTCATGTAACATTACTGTTCCTATTGTGAAGCACTCTGACACCTTTGGGTAAAGTCTGCGCTATATAAAAACGCATAAATAAATACATTCGTAATGTGACTTTTCGGTCTCTGTTCCCTTTATCAGTCATGGATCATTGAGGCAGCCCTAGAACACAATTAAAAGTGCTTTCTATTTATATTTGCTGTTCCAAGTATGCACCGATGAGTGCTGAAATATACAGCTTGACGTGACTGCTTATTTTTGTACCGTCTGGGACATCAAAATATTGAGCAGGCAACCCTAATCATAGGACTGGAAGTATGTTGGCAAGATCAGAATATTTATTTCCTCCACCCTTGATCCCTGATTAATGTCATAATAGAAATAGTTTAACCTATATCTTAAACCCTACGCCGCAGTCCATAATATGTTAAGTTACTTCAAGTGTCTGGAAATGCACCCTGCATTCAGAGAACTCACTCCTCATTCTAGCACTTCACTTTCATGCTCACCCTGCATTCACAGTGATCACAATGCACTCATATCATTCACCCTCTCACCCTGCACTCACAGTGATCACTCTGCAATCACAATGCACTTGCAATGTTCTCCCTGTACCTCAACCTGCAGTCACGCTACTCATCTGCACTCATCCTGCACTCATGTGACACCTCATTCACCTGCCCCCTCACTGCTCAATTTGCAACTCGCTCAAACAAGCCCATCATTAACCATGCATTCTTTCTTCCCACTCTGCACTTATATCCACACTCAAATTCATATGGCCACCTCACTCACCCTGCAGTCAATCCTCTTTCCCTACTCTCATACTGTTGCATCGCTCACCGTGCACTCACATGGGCACTCTTCTCATCCACAGAGGGCAGGGTTTTAGGGACCCCTGCTGCTCCCGGACAGGGCCAGGTGAGCTTCTAATGTGGCAGCACGTATTCCTGCGGAGTGGAAGGCCCATCACAAAGGTTGACTAGACATCTTTCTGATGTTAATTGCTGTATTTTGGTTGTAAACTGGTACTGTTTTATTATGAGCAAAAAAATGTCAAAATAATGAAGCAATTCTATCCCAAAATAACGTGGCATCACATAACATTTACATTTTCCTCTCACACAATTTAGTCAAGCCTTCCGTGTAATTTGTTCCTCACCTGCCTCGTAATACCAGAAGCCCTGCCTACAGGTTTAGAAATGTTTGTCAGGAGGGGGTCCTTATGACTGAAAATGTTGACAGGGGGGTCTCGGCACCCAAAAGTTTGAAGACCTCTGCGGTAGAGTGAGGGCATGAGGGCGGTAGAGTGGTAGAGTGAGGGCGGTAGAGTGAGGGCATGAGGGCGGTAGAGTGGTAGAGTGAGGGTGGTAGAGTGAGGGAGTGAGGGCGGTAGAGTGGTAGAGTGAGTGCGGTAGAGTGAGGGCATGAGGACGGTAGAGTGGTAGAGTGAGGGCGGTAGAGTGGTAGAGTAAGGGCGGTAAAGTGAGGGCGTGAGGGCGGTAGAGTGGTAGAGTGAGGGCGGTAGAGTGGTAGAGCAAGGGCGGTAGAGTGGTAGAGTGAGGGCGGTAGAGTGGCAGAGTGAGGGAGGTAGAGTGAGGGCGGTAGAGTGAGGGCGGTAGCGTGAGGGCAGTAGAGTGAGGGTGGTAGAGTGAGGGCGGTAGAGTGAGGGTGGTAGAGTGGTAGAGTGAGGGCGGTAGCGTGAGGGTGGTAGAGTGGGGGTGGTAGAGTGGTAGAGTGAGGGCGGTAGCGTGAGGGCTGTAGAGTGGTAGAGTGAGAGCGGGAGCGTGAGGGTGGTAGAGTGAGCGAGGTAGAGTGGTAGAGAAAGGGCTGTAGAGTGAGGGCGGTAGAGTGAGGGCGGTAGCATGAGGGTGGTAGAGTGAGGGCGGTAGAGTGGTAGAGTGAGGGTGGTAGAGTGAGGGTTGTAGAGTGGTAGAGTGAGGGCGGGAGCATGAGGGTGGTAGAGTGAGGTCGGTAGAGTGCTAGAGTGAGGGCTGTAGAGTGAGGGTGGTAGCGTGAGGGTGGTAGAGTGAGGGCGGTAGAGTGGTAGAGTGAGGGCGGTAGAGTGGTAGAGTGAGGGAGGTAGAGTGAGGGAGGTAGAGTGAGGGCGATAGCGTGAGGGTGGTAGAGTGAGGGCGGTAGAGTGGTAGAGTGGGGATGGTAGAGTGAGGGTGGTAGAGTGAGGGCGGTAGAGTGAGGGTGGTAGTGTGAGGGCGGTAGAGTGGTAGAGTGAGGGCGGTAGAGTGAGGGCGGTAGCATAAGGGTGGTAGAGTGAGGGTGGTAGCGTGAGGGTGGTAGAGTGAGGGCAGTAGAGTGGTAGAGTGAGGGCAGTAGAGTGGTAGAGGGATGGTGTGAGGGCGGTAGAGTGGTAGAGTGATGGAGGTGGAGTGAGGGTGGTAGAGTGGTAGAGTGAGGGTGGTAGAGTGAGGGCAGTAGAGTGGTCGAGTGAGGGTGATAGAGTGAAGGCGGTACAGTGGTAGAGTGATAGAGCGAGGGCGGTAGCATGAGGGCGGTAGAGTGAGGGCGGTAGAGTGATGTAAACCTTGAACCACTCAGTCTCTTGCAATAAGCTAGTCATCCAGTTTTCCAAATCATTCCTCTACACCCCAATGCATAAAGGCATGTCCCCCCTCCCGACCACAAACTTCAATAGGTAACTTCATGATGGTGTACTTTTTACCAGAGGTTCTATTTGACATGAGTGCACATGTTGGGTAGCAACTGCTCTTTTTTTTATGCATCCTCCATTTTGTACATTAAACAGATCTGGATAACATTTCTACTCTAGTATGCGCAATATCTTTTATTAACAATAGACAATTTGTAAAAAATAAAAAAGGGCACTTAAATGACAGACCCCCTGGCTACAGTTAAAAACACCTTTCTTGCAAACCTGGGTCGTGAAAAAATAAACTGAGCATTGAACCACTAGTCAACATTATTGAAGGTCCAATTCCATGACGCCGAGCCGACAATGTCTGTCTGGGTTAACCTTACAAGCAAGCATGAGATGAGGTAAGAGAAAAACAACTGAAAGGGAAACCAATAAAACATGTCTTTTGTTTCAGAACATATTAGCAATAATTTGCCAAATTGATAGAACAACACAACAGGTATGAAAACCTGATTCGTCTGACAGCAATAAAAAAAACTCATTAAGATGGAGCTTGGTATACAGCTGCAGGATAAAGACTTTCAGGTGGGGGCGTTAAATATTAGACTGCAAAAAATAAATTCCAACAAAATGTTCACGCCCTTATGAAGATGAAAGGCGTGTAAGCCCTTGAGACACTCTCCTAGTGTTACGTTAAAAAATTGAGCCGTTCCTCCTTATCTGCAACGTAACTGGAGAATGTGAAGTGACTCAATACCGTGAAACCCACCTCTAAGAATAAATGAGCATAAGGGTGGTATTAAAAAATAACAATTCGTCATATCAGTGTTCTTTATGAGGTTTTGCTTACCTAGGAAACGATCATTAATGTGCGAATGGGTAGAATGTAAAACTGACAGGAAGGACCAGCACCTGTTGCAGGTAAGTGCAATAACGCAAAGCAAAAGTGCTCAAAAAGCAACGAAATTGGTTAACGCCATTCAGCAAAGTAGGATAATGCATTGAAAGCCAAAGATTCCTGAAATATTGTTTTGCTTTTAAAAGCGAGGCAATGCCAGCGTACATCGCATATCGACATTTTACTAACAAATGAGGATCGACGACCATCTGCCACCGACAAATAGATCTGCTGACTAAAGCGTTAAAAAGAACCGGATACAATACCAAAAGATGATTTCTAGAACTTGATTGGTTTACGTGGAATTGATATGTAAACATCGATATGCATCATCCTCACCGGGGTGAGGAGGGGCAGTTTTGAGAGGTGCACAGGGACAATTGTGGATGCATGGGAAGGAGAACAAGCTCTCGGCATTGCTGTGGCGGGGGAGCTGATCCCTTTGAAGTCAGAAGCGGGGGCGGGGGAGTGGGGGAGCAGATCCCTTTGAAGTCTGATGCCGAGGCCGATGGTGTTTGATGTGCACTCACCTGATTCACATGAACTGTACGCGATCTGCAGCTAGGTAGACTTTTCGGACCGCTTACTAGAATCTCGACAAACAAGCATTGCTAAAGCAATGCTGCAGGTCGAGACCTAAAAAAGAAGTGGGGGGACGCTGTCAACGGAAGTGACATCACAACAGGAAGTGACGTCACGAAAGGTGACTTGCACCATCGTGCTCATTGCCTCCCCTCGCTCACCCTTAGATGCGATTGCATCTGAGAAGTCAGCACGTGAGCAGCGTGCTGTGAGCTCCGAGCTCCTCGTCCCAGAGAGGCAAAGAGTGAAGTCCAGCTGTTTGGCAGGGGGGACGGTGTCCCCCCGGTAAAATAAGTGGGGGGACGCCGTCCACCCACGTGGTACCCCGACTCGAGCCCTGATGGTAGTTCGTTGATAAGATAAATAAGCAGCAACTATGGCTTGTATATAATATTGAAAAAGCTTTGACTTAAAGCCCTGGTGACACCACAACAATGTTGGTGCTCCTGAGATTCAAAAAGAAGGGAAATCCAGAGAGAAAATGAATTTCTTTAAAGAATTTCCCTTCCCCTACAACGCTCAGCCCAAAACTGCTCCACTAGTGAGAAGTAAGCAGTCAAGGCACGGTAGGGAGAACAAAAGCACACTAACAAAACAGGAATTGGTTGGGTTTTGTTTATCATAGGGTTCCATATCATGCGAACAGCTGAATGTTCTGTGGACACTAGTCATTATCTGTCACATTAACTGAGAAGAATACGTATATTCAAGGTTTTCTCAGTAGAGATATATTTTCTCACACTCCAGTCTGTCCAAATCCGTCTAGTATCATTTTACTTTTAGGTTATTGTGATATAAAAGTATTCCCTGAGTGCGCCTGTGGTTCGCTAAGTATAACATGCAGTGTGTGGAGCACTCGTAACACTTAGCAGTCAGGGTCCTATTCGGATGAGAGCCAACACCTTCATTGTAAAATGGTTGGAAATTATATACAAGGTATTCTAAGTAGAGCTATATTTTCCCACACTCGTCTGTCCAAATCTGGTCTAGTATCATTTACTTTTGGGTTATCCAGGGCTTGAAATGGGATGAAAAACACTGGGGCGGGGGCTCTCCAAGGGCCGTTACTGATGTAATTAAGGTCATGGCTTAAAAAAGGTAAGCTAAAAATCTGTGCTTAGCATAGTGTGCCGCCCGACTGTTTTTCTGCTGCCTCTGTCATTGAATCTAGATATTGCATTGTATTGTATTTGCATTTATATAGCGCTTACTACCCCTGACGAGGCGTCAAAGCGCTTTTTCTGCGAGTAGCACACTACTCCGGAACCCTTAAAGAATTAGTGCTGAATTAGTTAAGTGAAATATGAGTCGTTTGAGTGGTGGATAGGTTAGTCGGTTATTTGGATTCAGAACGATAGCGGAGGGATAAAAGAGGGAAAAAGGTTTGCACTTATATATTGCTTGTTACCCCTGATGGGGTGTTGAAGCGCTTTTTTGGTCGAATAGCACGCTACTCCGGAACCCATAAAGGATTAGTGGTGAATTAGTATAGTGAAATATGAAAGCAATTTGAATGGTGGATATTAGTCAATTATTTGGATTGAGAAGGATAGTGGAGGGATAGAAGAGGAAAAAAGGTTTGCATTTATATAGCGCTTGTTACCCCATATGGGGTGTTGAAGCACTTTTTTGGCTAGTAGCACGCTACTCCGGAACCCAAAAGGATTAGTGGTGAATTATTATAGTGAATACGAAATATAAAACGATTCACATTATACCTACAACACGCCAGGACTAATGGCTTTGTCAATGGCTGGTAGTTGTATAAGATAAAGAAGCTTTGTAGTAAATAATATTGAAAATGCTTCCGTTCTGAAATGATGATAATGTGAAAGAACTATAGCGAGTCTCTTTGAGGTAACACTAAAGACAGTGGAGGGTGGTGTTGTGGCAGAGTTAAGATTTTTGTTTGTCACCAAAGGTGAGGGCAAAATTGGGGAGCCCGATAGAGACCCTTCTCAGTACCTTCTTTTTGGAACGGCCGGTGCTGAGCACGGCCTGGACCCGGCCACTTAAAGCCATGGCTATTGCTATATATGTGTTGCCTGAGTGTGCTTATGGTTCGTTGTGTATAATGTGCTGTATGTGGAGCACGCTTGTCACATAACAGTGGGAGTCCTATTCGGATGAGAATACCTTTATTATAAAATGGTTGTTCATAAACCATGTATTTCTTTGCGACCTTTTAACGAAGAGTGGTGAAAGCATTCTACAGCATTTCTACAGCCCTGTTGGTCCATAGATGTCTCTGTTTTTCCTCTTCTCTTTTGCTGTGGTATCCTGTTCAGTTTTATGCTGTGCCTGACGATCATATAAACAAACTAGAATCCTCAAAACCTTTTCATCGATCACGCTGGAACATACGTTCGTACCTACAACAGGACTTTGGTAAGTGGTTGAAGTGGTTGCATACCTTTCTTTAACTGTGTATGGAGAACAATAATTGGGTATTCGCAAAGTTACAATACTGAAGTGCTCATGTTGCTTTATTCAACTTTTTGCCTGGAGCAGCTTTTACATCTGTTCTACACTCTCAGAGCAGGTATGGAGTGATATAACAGGACTGTATGGAAGACTCGCAGATTGAATATGCAGATAGGCAAATGTATTGCTGTAAGCGCTGCGAGGCCTTAGGGTATGTACGCGCTATATAAATATAATTTTTCATTTCATTTACTAGTGCTTTTTAGGTCTCGGCTAGCGTAGGCTGCGCACATGTGCAGTCTCGCTGGCGAGATTTCATGACTCTGACTAGCGAGGGTAAGCCCCGCCTCTCTTCTCCATTGGCTGGCCCCCTAAACGGCGGCCAGCCATTGGAGAGGAGATCTCAGTGACGTCATTCTTTCGCTCTAAGCCCCGTCTTTTTCGGATTGGGGGGTGTGTTTTTTAGTTTCTTTCTACCCTCTTCTCCATTGGCTGGAATGTAAACAACAGTCAAAAACACTCCCGTTGTTTACATTCCAGCCAATGGAGAAGAGTGGAGAAAGAAACACACACCCCTTAATCACAAAAGGATGGGGTTTAGTGACAAATATTGAGCGTTTGTTTTCCCCCTCGGAGCCAAATCAGAAACACCTGCATTTGCTTAATGTCACTTGAATTGCATGTTTTCTACTACGAAAGTCGAACTTCAAGGCTTTTCTCGATTGAAGAGCAGGGGAACCTTATTCTGCTGTATTGCAGGTACAGTGAATTTTTGTATTTGACTTTCCTTGCTCGTTTCTGCGCTGCCTCATTCTGAACGCCCCTAGTAGGGAGGGGGAAACTGGAAAGCTGTGACGTCAATCACAGGGTTTACAGTGCAGGCCAGGGTCCCGGCATGGGCACTCCTAGGGGCATGGGTGCAGGGGGGAGGAGGAGCAAAGCCGGCGGTGCGCAGAGCGGTCGCTACTCGCTCACACACATAAGGGGGCTGCGGAAGGGAGCCTCTGGCTGACGGAAGAGCTGCTCATTGCAGGGATCTACACAGAGCCGCATGTAAGGTAAGGTGCCCGGCTGCTCCTCGCCACTCTCACGTGCACGAGCAGCTATGCCGGGCCAGGTTATTTTATTCTACTGCATTTAGCCCTGCTTACCCTATGATAAATGATACCTTAGAAGGAGCAGCAGGCAAGCACTTTGAATTGGAGTAGTAAGTCAAAGCTCACAAACGGGAAGAGCACTCCCAACAAGATCCCCCAGGTGTGTTAGCAAATGGTGAAGCTTTAGCTCTCTGGAAGAGTAAAATAATTAGGCGTTTGCCAGGTTGCTTGAAAGCCGGTGTGTTTACATTGTGGTTCCAATTGTAATGGCTGCCCAGCGGCACTGGTCATCTTCGCACTACAAGCCCCATCACTCCTACCGCTGTGACCTCACGCCAACCCCCCACCATCAACAGGTCACCAACCTTGTAGTCCACGTGATTCTTTGAGGTCGTATTTGCTAGTCTCATAAAACTGCTTTTCCCAGGGGCCATTTAATTCACTCTACATGGGCCTTGCTCTTCGTGTGGAGGCGTGTGTATAGCAGGAGCCCTGTTCGAGCGCCAGAGGCCAAATCCCCATTCTCTATTAGTACTGCAACTCCCTTAGTGAATAGTAAAAGTGGGGTTTGTCTCTTTTCATGTCTACATTTCCCATTCTGCCCTGCGTATCTGGCCATCTTTTGCTCAAGGTAATGACCATCCTGTCTTAATTGCTGAACCACACTTCCCATGCTGCTCTGTTTGGTTGCCTGTGAAAGTTTCCCCCGCCCCTGCATTCTACGCGCACTATTCGCCACCAGTGTACGCCAACAGCAGTGGGCGGGCCCACCGCAGCCTAGCACTACACTTCCCTGGGTCCCTGCTCGCGGCCCTGGCTCAGGCCTGTACAGCGCTTCGGCAGATTGTTGTTGTAGTTCTCAGAAGATGGCGGCTGCTGTAGCGGGAGGGGGCTTGTTGTCCTTGTTGGCCCCGGCGAGGGGACGCTTCCAGGGCCATCCGGGCTGGCGCTGGCGGCGCACGCGGCTGCTACGAACAGGCTCCTTTGCGCCAGAGGCTTGTGCAGCGCCTGACCCAACCCTGCAGCGGCTTTTGGACCTGTCGGGGAGCCTGCTCTGCCTACAGAGGGCCTGTGCAGGGGGTGGCGCGGTGGTAGAGGCGCAGGGTGAGGAACAGCCTGTGCCAGAGCTGGGGGACAGCAAAAAGGAGGAGGTGAGAAGGGCTTCATTAATATCATATATTGACTGACGCGATAAGCCTGTGCTAGCTGCACCTACAGAATCTGTAAGGAGATCAAGCACATACAAGTGCGCACTGCAGAGGCCCATAGATATAGGTCATACCATGCATCTGTGGATGTTGCATATCGGAAGAAACACTGCAGTTGCCCACTTAAGAACCCATTTGACATCGCATTCTAGCACACTCTCCTATAGGGGCATCACTTTGGCACTCTATAGGAATCATGCATACGCCTAGACTTCCATCGACGCTAGGGGACTCCAACAAAGCCTATTTAAGAACCTACGGATACAAAATACAGATATCTAGAAGCAGCATTCAAACACCCAACTATTCACACGACCCATTTACAACTTTAATGGGTATACACCACAAGCATATCTTTGCTTTAAAAGGCACCCACTGGCGATATGCAGAAACGCACACTGACGAGCTCCATGTTCACGGGTCTTAGAATGCTGCACCTAAGGATGGACCACACGGATAAAAAGAGGTTTTATTACTCACTACTACTCATTCTATTGGCATTGTAAATGACAATGCCATTTATTTATCTGTTTTCAAAACCAACACATAAATAAAAAGTTAGTCATTTACAAAGCCAATAGCGCTAACTTTTCAAAAGGCGAGACTGTTGCATTGTAAATGCTTGTTTAGTCGTTTGCTAAGGCCATTGAGATAGCGCCATGCCAAAGCAGTCGGGTTCTGAACTAAAGAGACAGGGTTCAAACAGTACTGACTCTAGATGACAAGATTTTATGATAAGCAATCAATTCATTTTCGAAGCTGTTATTTCTTTGCTGTTTTTTTTAAGCAACTGCTTAACAAAACGAGCCAAGAAAGAGTGAAATACAAAATGAACTCGGCGTGCCTAAAGTAAACAATGGGCGCCGGTGAGGGAAGATTAAGCTCAGGGCATAGAAGTGAAGTAAACAAAAGATGATAGCTTCCTACTGCAAGGCAGGCCAGCAAAAACAAGTTGAGAGGAGCACTTACAAAGACCCCAGCAGCAGGGAGCAGCAGAGTGGGAGGTAACCAAGCTGTGTATAAGTCTGCAATGCCCATAGAGGAGGAAAGAGGAGGGGCCATCACAGGCTGTACAGTGTGCTGGCTAACAAAAATATCCTCTTCGTTAAATCACCAGAGAGGGAACTCTGCACACAAAGGAGGGACATTTACAAAAATGCACCAATAACAAGCCAGCATTTCTGAATGCCACTGTTAACAACCAATGGCAATTGGAGGGTGTGCCAAAAGCAAACAGAAGAGACACATCACCCGTTTTTGTTTTTCAAATGCAAACTCCTGCTTTGCAAGTTTGTTTTCTAAACAGAAAAAAATTGCTGAGCTGCTGCATGAAACATGATGGATTTAGGCCCAGTTCCCTGTTTTGGGGTAAATGTATGAAATTGTTCTGCATTTTGTCCATCAATTGTTCTTTTTACATTTGTCACCCCAAGTGGGAGTGGTATGCCCAGACGTGGGCCCCATGCTCTCCATCCCACTGGAGTCAAGCTAACCTGGCTAATGAGGGGCGAAACCCCGAAACTGGTCCTAGGAGGCTTGTTTCCAGGCCATGGAGGACCTGGCCTGGTAGTTCAGGCTGGACTGTTCCCATTGGGTGTAGGATTGAGACTGATGTGCTAATGCCTGTGTTCAAACTGGAATGGAAGGTGAGCAAAAGAACAATGGATTTAGGTCCAGATCTCTGTACTGGGGTGAATGTATGTCATTGTTCTGCATTTTGTCCATCAATTGTTCTTTTTTCATGAAATATGGCGGCTGCTCAGAAAACCTGTCTGAATGGCTACTCTGACGGCTGAAAAATATCTGCCAGACGTGAAATCTCGACATATGGTAGACGGTCATCCACCGGAAGTGGGAGACAAGCACATTTAGCTACCGCACAACCCCAATACACCACACTACCAGAGATCGATTCAAATATGAATCTGCAAATAAATGAAGGCTGTTCTGCAGCACTCAGCTGAGTACTGCTCAGGGGGAATTTGTCAGGGGAATATGCCAGTGATATCAAGATACTAAGCTTGCTGTTCCTCATGCTTGGGATCTGTTCCTCATTCTTGGGATCAGTTCTCTTTCTTGGGATCTGTTCCGCATTCCTGGGATGCAGTTTACATTGCATTGTCCTTTTCTAAAGACCTCTGGAGTGCTGAGCAGGGCAGGCTGAGGTTCCACAAGTAGCGGGTGTTCAGATAACACTTTATCTGAGGTATAAAAAGCTGGAGTTATAACACTGTGAAGTGTGCTACTTTGCTGCTCGCCTGCAGTATGCGCTGCTATGGTGTGTCAAGAGATTCAGACTGTAATATTTTCAGCAACAATACTTTTAGAGTATTGAAAGACCTAGAATGAGAGTTTAGTGCGGTACCCAGGCAGTTTCTTTAGTATGTTATTTCTCGAGCCTGCAAGGCAGCAAGAGTCAATTGGAAGGAATTCTTCTATATACAATATGTCACCGGACATGGCAAACAATGCTAAAATTGGTAGGGGATGGTTGAAATATTAGCTCTACATTTTACAAAGTCCATTTGTAGAGTGTACATGACCATAAACTAAATAGAGTGGTGAAATGCTTGGAGTTACATTAACTGTGTTTCCAACAAGGTACTATCAAGCTCACATAGATATATTTTGTGCATTGTACGTATCTCAGGTTGCAAGGTAACCAAGGACTATAAAAGAGAGAATGCTAGGGGTCCCTGAGTCTCAGACAGTTTTAGGTTAACAGTCAAGGCTTAACTCGAGGGAGGTGGTGTATGGTGAGCTGTGATACACTACAACACAATGATCACAGTTGCAAAATAATGTGAATGTCCAATCAGAGTTGTGAGTACACAACACTTCAATATTAACAGACAATCTTTAAATATATTAACACTACAAACTGTAATACAAATGGTGGTGTGCCTTTACTTTGGAGGACATGGTTTTGTATTTTTCTCAGATTTAGGATTAAAAGGTAAGAAGTACCTAAGTCCTTTATATATGTGTGTGTTTGTGTGTGTGTGTGTGTGTATACAAACATCTGTATTTTTATAAAGCAAATCTAATTTGTTTTAAAACTACTTGAAGGTTTTAAATTAAAATCATGACAGCTTTGAAAATATATTTATTTTAAAATATTTATTTCAATGAAAATGTTAAATTTTCTATACATTGACATTTCTATTTAACAAACTATTATAATTTAGCAACTTGTACATGTTTTATGAAACAGTTCTAACTATTTAAAATATGAAGATATACAATTATAAAGCTTTCCTACGGCAAAAAATATTTGTTGTCTCTTTTCTTATTTTTTAGGTGGCGCATGATATGTTGTGTGCAGTTGCATCACAGCCATTTTTAGGTCTCGCCTCTCAATGCGCAAGCGCATTGAAGAGGCGAGACTATAGCGTCTTAAACAGACTTTACCTAACTGGGCGATTTGGTGCTGTGCCCGTAGCTTTTAGGTCAGTGCCCAAGCACATTGACCTAAAATGTGCGTGCACATCACCAAATCGCCGTCTGTTCTCTCAGCCGCACTCCTCCCACACCTTTGAAGTGAAGCTTAGCTTCACTTCAAAGGCCCCTGCTGCTTTCACACCCTCTCCCCGCTCCGCCCCCTCCCCTGCCCGCCGTGTCGCATTTCTCCTCCCCCCTTCTCTGCCTTCCCTCCGTCACTCGGCCCCCTCCCCTGCCTGCGTTTTACGGACTTCCTGGAGGAGGGAGAGAAACATTTGCTGCTTTAGCCTACTAGCTGTGAGGGACTGGTATACAGAACATTGTACACCCAGTATGCCAAAGTTTTCGGTGGTAAACGTGATTCGTCCTATATTAATATTTTAGGACAAGCTACACAGAGATTTTAAGAGTAAAGAAGGCGGTTGCTTAAATAATCCATACAAAAGGCTTTACGATCTCCAGTTACAGTTTGCAATGCCGTGCTGCCTAGCTTTGTACTGAATCATAGGCCCGTTGCATGTGCAGACCCATCCTTCTAGATAAACACACTTTCGAGCTGGGATCTCTATTTGTAATGTGCCTTTCACGCACTCAGCTGGCCAGAATTGCTGCGCAAACAGCCTTTCATTGTCAGAGTAAACTTTGAGGAAAATTACACTCCACCAGTAGGAATACTATACAGATAAATGCCTCTAAACGGCGAATAAAAATTAAACTGGCTAATGTCGCTGAGCTGTTACCACTGCGCCATTCCGTGTTTCTTTCTTTTTTTTTTTTATTACTTTTACTCATGCTTAGATTGGAATTTGTGAAACCGGAGCATGACTTCAGCATTTCACTTCCTTCCAGAGATGATTTTTTTTTTCCGTCAGCCTACACTCCTGTGCCTCGCGATTGTGACTCCAGCAGGAAATGGGAGGCAGAAAAAAAGCAGCTTTTTAACTTTGTTGAAACAATGAAAATGTACTTCGGAGTTCCTTTATTTTAGTTCGTATTCGTAGCCGCGGGAGCGCTTTGCACGAACCGTATAATTATGCTCAGATGGCGGTTGAAAGCATGTGCGTCTAAAAATAAAACTGCTTACCTGGTGATTGGTTACCTTACTTCCTGTTTGCACGTGACTGGATAGGTAATCCTGGTAGTGGGATTTTTCAACTGGCCCCCTATGGTATCTGAACTTGCAATCAAATATGATGGCTATGGTTTAGTAAACTATACATTTACAGAACGCTTTATTTGTATCCTTTCTTGGGCCGGGCCCCCCGCCCCCCATTCCGCTGGAATGTCCAGTGCTCTGGGGGCTCGGCGATCAAAGTAGACCTGGCGAAATATTTCATGTTAATGATTTACTGCACTTAAATGAATATCTAATTAGCAGTTTTTAGAAGTTGTATGATCCCCCTCATCAAGGCCAGCACTTTTAAACATATAAATAGTATTCAATGTAGTCTGTTTAATAACATACTTTGCAGCTAAATTTCCTGGCTCTGCACATTATTCCTACACTTGTACAACCGACCTATCAAGATGAGACGTTGGTGAGTACCTCCTAAAATGTATTTATATTAATGTAGATTTTATTTTAAATATATATATTTGTACTGATTTACCTTGTAACATTACATTGGTGTTGGTTACAGTGCATAGGCTCTCAGTACTTAGATCATGACACCATAACTAAATGATGTAACTCACAGACCACGAAAATACAATGTTAATCACAGATGACCCGGGTAATAAATGAAAATACATTTGGACTTCTAAAGGTCACATTTTGTTACCTATATAATATTAGTGGCACTCTCCAATATTCCCCATACGTGGCTAATAAAACTGTGGCAGCTTGTAATATTACAACCAGAAGGAGCCTTCTCATACAGGCTTATGTTGATACTTCTGACAAGGAAGAGGAATTCCAACACACAATACATTTCAGGATGCCACGACCACACCCACCACCACTACATCCACCACCACATCCACCACATCCACCACCACATCCACCATCACCTCCACATCCACCACCACTTCCACCACCACCGCATCCACCACCACCACTGCATCCACCACCACCACCGCATCCACCACCACCACCCCCACCACTACTACATCCACCACCACATCCACCACAACCACCACCCCATCCACCACCACCACCACATTCACCACCACTTCCACCACCACCGCATCCACCACCACCACATCCACCACCACCACATCCACCATCACCACCACATCCACCATCACCACCACATCCACCACCACCACCACATCCACCACCACATCCACCATCACCTCCACATTCACCATGACATCCACCGCCACATCCACCACCGCCACATCCACCAGCACCACCACATCCACCACCACTTCCACTACATCCACCACCACCCCATCCACCACCACCACCACCACCGCATCCACCACCACCACCGCATCCACCATCACCACATCCACCGCATCCACCACCACATCCACCACCACCACATCCACCATCACCTCCACATCCACCATGACATCCACCGCCACATCCACCACCACCACATCCAACACCACCGCATCCATCACCACCACCGCATCCACCACCACCACCACTCCCACCACCACTACATCCACCACCACATCCACCACAACCACCACCCCATCCACCACCACCACCACATCCACCATCACCTCCACATCCACCATGACATCCACCGCCACATCCACCACCACATTCACCACATCCACCACCATCACATCCACCACCGCCACATCCACCACCACCACCACATCCACCACCACATCCACCACCACATCCACCACCACCACATCCACCACAAGCACCACCACCGCATCCGCCACCGCATCCACCATCACCACATCCACCACCACCGCATCCACCACCACATCCACCATCACCACCACATCCACCACCACCACATCCACCATCACCTCCACATCCACCATGACATCCACCGCCACATCCACCACCACCACATCCAACACCACCGCATCCATCACCACCACCACATCCACCACCACATCCACTGCATTCACCACCACTGCATCCACCACCACATCCACCATCACCACCACATCCACCATCACATCCACCACCAACACCACCACCACATCCACCATCACCTCCACATCCACCATGACATCCACCAGCACCACATCCACCACATCCACCACCACCGCATCCACCACCACCACATCCACCACCACATCCACCACAGCACCACATCCACCACTTCCACCGCATCCACCACTTCCACCGCATCCACCACCACATCCACCACTTCCACCACATCCACCACCACATCCACCACCTCATCCACCACCTCATCCACCACCGCATCCACCACCACCACATCCACCATACCCACCACCATCACTTCCACCACCACATCCACCACCACTTTCACCACATCCACAACCACCACCACCACATCCACCACCACTTTCAACACATCCACAACCACCACCACATAACCACATCCACCACCACCACATCCACCACATCACCACCACATCCACCCCCTCCACCACCACCACATCCACCACCACATCCACCCCCACATCCACCATCACCACCACCACCACCACCACCATATCCCCCAGATCCACCACCACCACATCTATATGTGTGTGGCTCTGTGTGTGTTTAGGTGCAAATGCAATGTTCTTGGATTTTCGTCACAATAAAATGCACTGAACATAATCTTCACAAAAGTTATTTACAAACGTTTAAGCTATTTCCATTATAAATTACAATAACTTTTATTTAAGTATTAATTATTTACAAAATTAAAAGCCATTGTTATTTGTAATATCAAGACATATAAGTCACGTAAATACAACACACATTGCATTACAAATGCTATAGGTGTCACATTTGAAAAAGTTAAAACTATTGACATTGTAACTGACAAAGCTATTAATTTTGCTACTTTCAAAACCAACACATAAATAAAAAAAAGTGTAATTTACAATACCAATAGCTCAAACTTTCCTAATGCGAGACCTATTGCATTTCCAATGCTTGTTCAACTTGCATTTGCCAGAGAAAAAGAAGGAGCAGTATTCAGAGTCCAATAAGTTTAACTTACTTTTCTACATTTTCTAAAATTATTTCTTAAACATATTGCTTCAAGGTTCGGTCTGTGTATGGATGATGGGCATGCTTTAGATTCTTTATTACACATTTGTTTACATTTGTGTATCATTCCTGTTTATTACTCACCAGGTTGATTAGAGTGTATGTTGTTATCCTGGTCAGTGTTGTTTTAGGTGGGTTACAAGATGTCTATATTTTAGGGATAGGTTGTTTGTTGCAGTTACGTTTAGGGAGCTATTGTGCCATTGTTACTTTTCAGGTATAGGGTCTCTTAGTTGTTCTTATTGGGTCTGGTGATTTTTAAAAACATGTTTATGTTTCAGGCACAGGCTTACTGGTTTTGTTTAGGAATGGGCAGGGTTGCAGTTAGTTTTCAGACTTAGAGTCACCTGCTTTTATTTTTGTTAATTAACTTTATTTGTATGTTGTTAACAACACATAACACAGGTGTAAAATCCAATGTCAGTTTTCATCGATAGCATAGACGTAGGCACATTAGTTGCCATCCCGGCAAATACACTTATAATGAGCAATCACATAGTAGTCCTCCCCGTTCATGGAGACCATCTAATCCCTTTTCCCTTCTGAGCTCATACTATCGCCCCTCCAGATGTACTTTGTGGGCGCCCCTGAGGCTCCTCGACCAGCAAAGTCATGGCAGAGTTCCCTCCATGCCCTTAAATTCTCCTCCAGTTTCTCATCTCTGCGGCACACTTTCATACATACCTCCTCAGCTAGTGTGTATTTGCGCACATTTCTCAGCCACGCTGTGACCTCAGACGCCTCTACTCCCATCCAGACAATCGCTATTCTACGCCATGCTAGCACTAGGAGGAGTTGCAGGAAATTGTAGGCCATTGTGCCTTGTTTTTTAGGTTTACGTATGGGCCCCAGCAGACAGTGGGTTGGAGTCAATTTCACACGACCACTAATGCTTCTCCTTAAACGTTCTACCACCTCCGTCCAGAAGAGTCGTACTTCGGGGCACTCCCTTGCCAGATGCAGGAAATTGGCCCCTTTCCCGTGGTACCTAGGACAGGAGTTGGATCTCCCCAGGGCCATACGATGTAGTCTACCTAGGGTCATGTATGTGCGGTGCGCATAATTATAATGGATCAGCCTAAATCTGGCATTGCATGAGATCGTGCTTGTGAGCGCGCACACTGTCCTCCAGTCTCCAACCTCCAGGGGCTCCTCCGACCTGCATTCCACTGCGTCTGTCCTAATGGCCTTATACAACAGGGAAATGAGGTTTCTACCAGCTCTGCATGTAAGTATTAAATATAGCGTCAGCGTGTGTTTCGATATCGAGGGTTGTGTGGGCCATATCTCTTTAAATAGGTCATAAGTATTGTCCCTGCCCCAGCCCAAAGTCTCCACACGCCTGTTCATGAGTAATAAAGCTCTTGCCCAGATACAGGTCCGCCAGTACGCCGCATTCCTCCTACTGCCACGTCCGCTATGAAATGCAGAATATCACACACCTTACCGGAGCGAGGTCCCAAACAGATAGCTTCCTGTGAAATTGAGCATGCTTTAAGATTTGCTCCACAAAGGTCTGGTAGTAGGTTGCAGTCTGCCTCACCACGTAAGGGGCAGCGTCAGAGATTCCTTCTCCCTCCAGCTACAACGCCGGTAGGCCAACTGCCAGTTTTCCTATAGCGTAGCAACCTCTTCTCCCAATTGTCCCTTTCGTCTAGCCAACGAGCAGCGTGCTGAAGCTGGGTGGTATAATTATAAAGATCCGTTCACAGTGCCTCAAGACTGTCGTCTTCATATGTCCAGGTCAATGTGTCAAACACCACTCTGCTTCAGGGTCCTGCCGAGTTAAGTTCTATTAGTATGGAGTCCAGCATCTTGAATATCCCCCTGGGCATGGGACATAACACGTTATGCAGCATGTATAGATAGCGACTAGCACCATAATTTTGGCCGCTGCCAGTCTGCCCATTAAGGATAGGGGGAGGATATTCCAGAAGCTCACCGAGACGTTCAGTTGCAGTATTTGTGCATCCCTCTATTGCCACTTGTATACCCAGCTACCTGAAGTGCTCCGTCCCCCACCGCAGACCCAGCTGTGGGAGGTTGGCCCAGGGAAGGCCGGCCAACCGAGTCAAAGGAAAGAACAATGATTTGTGTGCATTTAGCCACAACCCTGAACACCGCAAAACTCCTGCAATACCTGAAGGAGCTGCGGGATGGCCTTCTGAGGCGAGGAGACATAAAACAAAGCATTGTCTGCATATAATGATGTAATGTGTGGAATCCCACCTGTGCTAATGCCCCAGCGCCCCAGTTCCCCTGTGTGCCCGGATTGCCAGCGGCTCAATTGCCAGGGTGAATAACAGCAGCGAAAGTGGACAACCCTGTCACGTATCCCTCTGTAGCCGCTTCCCTTCCGACCTGCTCTGTCCCACCCAGACCCTGGCACTGGGGGCCGTATAGAGTATCACCACCCAGCGGCGGAACCGGGGAGCAAAGCCGGCAACCTCAGCACCTCCAGCAGGTACCCACAGTCCAACGAATCGATCGCTTTTTCTAAGTCTACGGAAACCAGAGTTAACTCCTCGTCGCTGTGTCGCACTTCATGAGGAATGTGCGTCACCCTTCCGATGTTCAAACCCATCTTGCGGGATGATATGAACCTGCACTGGTCCTCATAAACTGAGTGTGCCATGTGCGGGGCCAATATGGCTGCCAAGACCTTGCACAGTATTTTGATGATGTCTGATCTCGATCATTTCCCCAGGTTTAAGCAGCATAACTATCTCCCCCTCTGACATGGTTAGGGGCAGCAGCACAGTCTCAAAGGTCTATTCATACACCTACACCAAAGACAGTGCTAGCTGGCTTCAATACCCCTGTAAAAAGGCCACTGGAAAACCCTCAGCCCTTGTGGCCTTGGTACCCGGCAGAGCTCGCAGTGCATCTTGGGTTTCATCAATAGTAATTTTAGCGTCCAATTCCATCACACCCATGGGCGAGAGTTGCTGATGAGCCAGCTCCCCGATGAAGGGAAGATAGCAATCAGCGGTCACCCCTGGGTCTGCAGTCTAAACCCGCTGAAAATGCCACTGGAAAATCTCCAGTATTCCCACTCTGGTGTGTACTAGGTCCCTTGGCCATCAAGGTGGTCGTCAGTGGAGTCGTCTGTTCCCTAAGCAGGATCCAAGCCAGGAGACTCCCTGAATTGTCTCTCTCAGCATGCATCCTCTGGCGATACCGTGGCAGTGTACACTAGTACACTCTAGTCTGTCTTAGATATCCGCTATATGCACGTGTTGTGCCCTTTAACGCTCACCCGTATCCGAGTCAGTCGGGTCCCTTGTCTGGATCGCAGCTAGGGCTTTCTCTTCCCTCTCAAGTTCCCCCAGTAGCTGTCTTCTCACCACACACACCAGACCCATGCCTGCCCCCGTTCCACTGCTTTGAGGTTCTCCCACTCGGTTACCCTCACAGTCGGTCCGCCCAGTTCACAGCCCTGTAATCAGTTACCACCTTTAAGAGGGCGGCCCTCCCCACCGAGTCTTCTAGTATATCTGGTGGAAATTTTCATCCCCTCGGACCCAGCATGGGAGACCCCCACCTCACTAAGCAACGCACCGGGGCATGGTCGGACAGGAAGCGTGCCAGGTGGATTAGTTCTGCGTCACAAAAAGCGGAAGTACCCGAAACCAGAACTCTGTGAAGCCTACTGTGCGTTCCATGAGTAAGTGAATGACATGTGAAAAGTGGGAGTGTGGGGTGGGCCTCCCGCCAGATGTCCCGAACACATGACATGAGCTTTTGTGTCATTCTTGGTTTTGTTCCAGCTTTGGGGGATGCCTATTCAGCTCAGAATCAAGGACGCAATTAAAGTCTCCCAACCATATATACAGGGCGTCTAATTCATTAGCCAGTAGTTCCTGAATGACCTGGAAGAACAGGGGATCATCAGTGTTCGGTGCATATATGTTCACGATAGAAATCTCTCTGCCTTCTAGTATGCCTCGCAGAAGGACATACCAGCCATTTATATCAGACTTCATATATGTTCGGGTGAATGGTATGCCCGGAGCCACTCAAATCATTGTACCCCTGCATATGTAGAGAAGGAGTAATGATGCTACCTTATCTGCGACGAAAGTCATCCAGATGTGTTTACTGGAGGTGCGATATGGATATGTGGTGACATTTTAGAAAGGTTAACACCCTATGCCTCTTAGTGCAAGTGCCCAGGCCCTGAATATTCCAGGTCAGGAATTTAAACTCTGTCCCCATGACGGAATAATCTCAAGCCGGTGCCTAATACTAGCCCCTGCCTACCCATTGGTGACCTCCTATGGTGTATACCTTTAGTACAAACCTGAACAAGAGAACTTCCAGAAATGAAACCCCATCACCTACCACAAACATTGTGTGAGCAGCAGTGCATTTGTTAATGCCTACCCCTAGTATGTGTCAGGATGCACAAGTTACCCTACATTGCCCAACTGGGTCCATCACTCCACCACAGTACAGGTTGACCGGACCTGCCCGCCCAGAAACACCAAGGTCTGCCCTAGTGATAGATTTGTGCCCTAGTGCCAGGGTCCACTAGACCCTAGGGTGGAACCCCCTATCCACTCGCCACTGGAATTCCCTTTCAGCAGCCCACCTTAAACTCCGACCTAACCCTCATCTGCATCCGTTTCCTGTTCAAGCAGGATCTCTAGGGCCATGTCAGCTGTCGGTCCTTGAAACTGTGTCTGCTCACCATCATTCAAAGTTGCTACTTCCCTCTCAATGACCAAGCTCAGTGGTATGTCAGTGCTCATTAGGAAGGTGTCATTGTCTCCAACTGTAACTCTTTGGTCTGGGTTGGGTGCTGTGCCTGGGGTCTCAGCTCCACTACCCTTGTACCGGACTCTCTGTGCCAGTCTGGTGCTCCATCGCTGCCTCCTTTCCCGCTGCTCCAGCAGGGGGGGGCGCATCCCCATGGACCCCCAACCATTCCCATGCCTCTTTAGGAGTTTCAAAGAAGTGTGCCTTCCCCTAAGGCCTAAGCCATGACCTTCTGCTAAGCGGGGTATAGTAGCATTAATTGAAGGTGCATGTTCCTTGACTTCCGCTTCCCTCCAAGGAATTACTTTCTCTGCTCCTGTACTTGTTTATTGTAGTCCGGGTATATGGATATTGTTCATAACATATTTCCTGTTGTTCTCTAGCAGCCCGCAAGATGCAGTCTCTATCCCTATAATTAAGTATTTTTGTGATGAATGCTCATGGAGGAGCAGGGAAGCCAAGGTCCTGAGCCCTCTTTCTATAGCAAAGAAGTCCAATAGACCTGTTGGGCGCAGTTGAGTTTCGATTCACTGCTGAAGGAACTGCTCTGCTGATCTCCCGTCTGCCCTCTCGGGAAAGCCCAGTGCATGAATGTTACTATGTCTGGCACACCCCTCTATATATTCTGCCCGGTGCTCCATGGCCTTTGTAATGGAGGTTATTTGAACTACTTGCCTCTTCAAGGTTGCCACTCGTCCTTAAGTCCTGAAATGTCTTCTTTTGCTACGGTTACCTTGTTGGCTACTTTGCAGAGGTCCACCTGCAGGAGATTGACATCTATGGATACTGCCTACATCTGGTGCACCAGAAGCTCGGGCATCGAGGGTTCGGCGCCACTCTCCCCTTCATCTTCATCTTCCCTCGTCGTGTGTCACGTGATGCGTTGAGGGGGATGGCGTGGCATAGTGTACTGGGAGATGGTGTTGGGACCCCCCGTGCGGGCACCAGTCTTTGGCCATGTTGCCTTCTGGGTTGGGGCTCCGGGAGTCACCCATGCACTGTCTCCTCGCCCCCACGCACTGGGACCCACTGCGCTGCATTCCGTTTGGCTGCAATGGGGGTTATTTGAACTAATTGCCTCTTCAAGGTTGCCACTCCTCCTTGAAGAGGCAAGCATCCTTAAGTCCTGAAATGTCTTCCTTTGCTACGGTTACCTTGTTGGCTACTTTGCAGAGGTCCACCTGCAGGAGACTCACATCTATGGATACTGCCTATATCTGGTGCACCAGAAGCTTGGCCAGCGAGGGTTCGGCGCCACTCTCCCCTTCATCTTCATCTTCCCTTGTCGTGTGTCATGTGATGCGTTGAGGGGGGTGGCGTGGCATAGTGTACTGGGTGATGGTGTTGGGACCCCCCGTGCAGTCTTTGCTTTGACCATGTTGCCTTCTGGGTTGGGGCACCGGGAGTCTACCCATGCGCTGTCTCCTCGCCCCCAAGCACCAGGACCCACTGCACTACATTCCGTTTGGCTGGGGTGGGGACCGCCAGCCTCCTCCCCGAGCAGCCCACAGATTGCTGACCCCCAGGCGCCTCTGCCACTCCGGATGTCCCTGGGTGGGGAGAGCTGGCTACTGTCCCTCCTCCTCCTTATTGATGCTGCGGGGGGAGTAGGTTTGCTGACTGAAGATGGGAGGCTACCCACCCAAGGCTGGGACAGACTCAGTTGCGCAAGTACCAGGCCTAATGCCCACGTCACCGGTACCAGGAGTCTGGTTATGTGTTAGGGATTTATGGTCTTTTTTTCTAGGGAGGGGTTGGGTGTAGTTAGTTTTATGCATGTGGTCACCTAGTATTTTGTATGGGGAGTTAAGGATTTTTTGTGATCCAGAAATAGGTTCTCTAGTTAGATTTGAAGGGCCTGATTCACAGAACTAACTAAAGACTAAATCCTAAACTTACTACTTTTGGTATTCACAGAAGTTATGATTTTGTCTTAAGTCTGTCTTAGGACAAATTTAAGACAAAATCCTAACTTCTGTGAATACCAAAAGTAGTAAGTTTAGGGTTTTGTCTTAAATTAGTTCCGTGACTCGAGCCCGAAGGGTTTTGATATGCACATATTTATTTTTTTCATAGGTTTTTGCTGCTTTCATTTGTAATTTGGCGTCTTTGGATAGATTTGTGCTTGGTTTTTGGGTTTTGACTTTGCGTTTAAGGAAAAATATTTTTTTAGATCAAGGTTTTTTTAAGGATGTTCAGATTTCTTAATGAAACTTACTTATTTTTCAGGCAAAGTACAAGGAACTGAACTGGATTACTATACTACTAACGGGATATTTGGGCTTTTAAAAAATTTTAAAACACCATTTAAGGTTTCTTTTATTCTACTTATTTTTTCAATTTGGGGATTTTATGTTTTTAATAGAAAGTGGTGTTTTGTTTTGTTTGGTTGAGGAGTTTACACTTTGATAGATTGATGTTCTAAAAGAGTCTTCCCTTCTGTTCACAGGTTTTTTGTGGGACAGATAATGTGGATTATGGAGTCGACCGCTCTTCAAATGTACTACTGTTGAGGTTCCTGAACTACTACTATGAGGTGAAGACTTCATAATCCTAAGATATTTTCCAGTTTTCAAATAATTGAAATGTTCAGGCTCATTTTAATACTGGTTATAGAAAGGAGGTAGGTGTTAAAATGAGTATACTAACTTTGAGTAAATGCAGGTGTTTGATAGTGAAAACCTCATTATTACTTTTTCCCTGTGTTAGTTTTTATGGATGTAGGCTACCATGGTAAGGCAGTCCATGACTCTAACATTTCCCAAAAAGTATATTTTTGCAAGAATACATGCATTTCTCTATTTTATTTGGTAACTCTGGGTACAAGGTTTGTGGCCAGGACCTGAGCTTTAGGCACACAAAGACGACCAGGTGAAGGTTATTTTGATCAAATGGTGGTTCCCATAAGGAGAATCAAAGAATATTTTGGAGTAGACTCCTGTAATGTAATGTAATGTATGTATACTTGTAAAGCGCACTGTTACCTCGTCACGTGGCGTCCTGGCGCTGTATACCGCTGGGGAACCCGTCCTGGCTTTCCCTGTGAGAGGGCACCCCCAAGGTGAAGCCAGGCATCCCCGGCGCTGCTAGGGCGGTTGTGGAGATTTAGCAAGCTATTGCCCAGAGTTGCAGAGTGGGACCCATGGTTAGCGTAGGCACCTAGGCGAGAATTATCGAGTCCGCGGACATTGACCCAAGACCCTGCCGCGTTGGGAATTGAACCCTGGTCCCAGGCCGACCTCTGCTTCAGGGTCTGCCGCTTCTAACCAGTGAGCCACAATCCTCACTACAGCTTGTCCTGGCAAGTTTCATCATAAGTGACTATCCACCCCCCAGCAGGTGAATACCACCGTTGTGGACTTCACCAATCATGGTAGTTCTTATATAAACCTCTTCAAGGTGAATGTGCCAGCTGGCAGACAGGTCAAATTCTAGGTGAATCTGCAGGTACATCCACAGGCACATCTCCAATGACGAATGTGTGACTACATGGAGTGTCTCCCTGATCTGCCAGTAAATTTCAGAACCACCTTAACATTAGGGTTTCCTCTCCAAGAAGAGACTATCAATAGATGAGAGCATTAGACCTCATTCTTTCTGCTTAGCACGATTGAGTAGCTAGGCACGGATGCAAACAGCCCAGATGACGGTTTCAGGCCAGTATGGACTCTTAAAAATAGGCCAAACCATGTTAGCATATTTTAAGGGTGGATGAGTTATAATTATCTATCAGACATCTGTCATGTTTTGATTTTAACCATATCTAAGGTACTCAATAATGAAAATGAAATTCCTTCCACTGCTCACGTTTTTGGAGCTATTTTGCATGAGTGCATGTGCTTTCAGTCTGTCTCGCATACCTATGTCCATGTAGCTTCTGTGCATTCCACAGGGAGCAGGCAATTTGGCTTAAACCCTATTACTATGGAGTCACAAAACTCAAGTATGGTGTTCCTCAGGAATAAGCCCTGAGTCCCACAGGTTTTAACCACTTGGACACTATTGAAATCAGGCCCATATAATGAGATTTCCATTGAAATGAATGGGCAGTGCATGACGAGTTACCCTTGTCATTAGCATTGAAGAGGTTAATATATATATGACGCCACTTGCACATCTCATTGATACGTTTAACATCCATGTCGTCTCACATGCAGATGGCACACAACGTTTTTGACTTACAGCAGCAATGAACCGGAGCCAAAAGCTAATTTTGCTGCCTGTGTAGCAGCAGTGATGGGATGGCTGAGAGCAAATTCCCTGCAATGCCATTCTGATAAAGCGAAGGTCCTGCTGATTGGCAACAATCTCCTACCCGGCTGGACTGGGGCGTGGCCTGCCAATTGCACATCACCTCCTCCTCCAACAGAAGAAGCCAGGAACCTGGGGGTTCTTATTGATACTGACTTATCCCTCAAGCCCCAGATCTCAGCTGTGGTAAAAACCACATGTTGGACTCTCAGGAAGCGAAAGGAATTTCTTAAACTCCTGCCTTGGGAGGTCCAGAAATGGTGGTACACGCTCTGATTCCATCAAGACTTGATTACATGAACATCTTATATCTAGGTATCTCAGACTACCTCATGCAGAAATTTCAAAAGGTCTTGTTTAACCTTCCTAAACATGCCTCGATATCCCAGTATCGTCGCCAACTGCACTGACTTCCAGTGAAGAAGGTTTGACAGTGGCACATGCAGCCTTTTACAGACGAGGCCCTAAATACCTAAAGGACAAACTGACCTCCTACCACCCTAAAACAAGCATTTGCAATGCAATAGGTCTCGCATTTGTGTGAGTTAGAGCTATTGACGTAAATGGCAACATCTTTTACCTATGCATTTTTTGTTTGGAGTGGAGTGGATGTATGTGGCTAGGTTGTTTTGGCTTACTCACTTAGATATGAAATTATGGTGGTTGAGCAAAAGAAGACTTTGTAATTAGAAGAGCAGTCGAAATGCATTTCAGTATGGGCTGGGCAGGTTGTCTTTAGGTGCTGTAATGTTAAGCATGATCAGCATTGTCCAGCCAACTATCATGAAACTGTGCTGCTTATATTAAAAATCTCCAAATTCCGCAAGGGGTCCTTTAAGCAGTATAAATAACTTGAATAAATATTTTAAAACATGCATTGAACATCTGTCAAATATTTGTGTGCTCTATTCCCATTGGAATGTTGCTTCCTTGCAAATACATAGATGCAATTAGCTCTTCTTGTTGGTCTTTTTGATTTGAGAGAAGTAAGGTTTGGCTGCCAGCATATGGTGCGAAGAAACGTGTATGTGTTTGAGTGAGTGTGGTAGTTGCCTGCTTGGAGTTTAAGTGTTACACTTTGAGAGGGTAGGATGCGGATAGTTCATACTTTGAGGGGTGTTTGTTTTAAGTGGGAATATTGTTCTTAGCAAGCACTCATGCAAAGCAATTATTATTATTACTGATCCGACAAGCTTTTTGGACAGATTTGTAGTAGTGCAGATAAATGATGTCCGGTTCCTGTAACAAATTTATATAATGAATTGAATGGATTTTATAGTCATAATCGTGGTATATAAACTGCTTCCTTGTTAAGTGTTGAGCAGTGGCAGGCAGGGAATCAAGGAGACGGCTTTCATTTCATGTTCTGTATAAAAATGCCCATTTAAGCCATTCCAAGCAGATGTTTCTGGTTCGTTGTGTAACTATTTCAGGAAGCATCTAAAGGCGCCTAATTCGCACGGATTCTGTACCTTTATTTTCATGGTGTGGATTGCACATAGGTGGAAGATTTTCATTTAATATCGAGTCTATATCATCTGCGGTAAATGCACATATGTATGTGTGAAACCATTAAAATCAGACCGCTTCATCCCACTCTGTACAACAGATGTGACTTAGCCCAGTTACCATGTGCTTTTTGTCGATTGAAGCAAAATTCAGAAACTCTTTGAAGATATGTGTTTGAACTGAGGGGAAGCCGTGGTAGTAAGAGCTCTGTGTCTTTAAAGCTCTTTGGTTCGTATTACTTTAACTTTTTTATCTGCAGGCAGAAACGTTTTTGCCCGTGTTACGAATGGAGCTGGAAGGATTGGTGGAGATTCCCTGCAGAAAAACACACAATAACTTTATAAATGCAAAAAACTGACTGCAGACATCGGTCCCTCCATTATAGTACTGTAAACACGAGAGAAAACAGCGCCACACCTCATTGTACAACAAGCATTTCTACTTACCAATAGAAGTGAAATATTACCTCAGAATGTGACCACTCGCAGCTGCTGGTTTCCACGGAGGGACCTTCTTCTGGTTCCGACGGCTATTGTAGAAAGAAGGTGGTGGGGGGTTCTTGTTGTTGGAAAGAAAGGCATGGGGCTGCCATTGTCTGCTTCTCCAAGGGGAAAAAAGTGCGAGGCCACTATAGTAAAAGCGTGCCGCACTTGCAAAATTAATAAGTAAACAATACATATAAAAAGGGCAAGTTCAGAAGAAAATAAAGGCATGCGGTCACACGCTGCCAAATAAAACAAGTGGCGTGCACGTCACGCCTGTGTGGGCACAATCGTAGCTCCTCCCACGGCCTATTGGTGTTGATTACGCGCTTGGTGCGCGTAATAGACACCAATAGGCCATGGGAGGAGCTATGCGCGTGCTTCGGGCCAATTGCGTGCAGTCTTTTACAATAAGATGCACGCAAAGGGCAATGGGGGAGCTGAAAAGGAAACACACATGCACAAGCGTGTGCGATTCCTTGGTCAGCTCGCAATCCTCGTTTTTTGCTAACTATAGCTCACGCAACTTGCGTGAGCACTGCTACGCAGTGCACCGCAGGTCGCGAGACTTAAAAACTTTGAGATCACAGTCTGTCCTCATACTGTCAATCCTTTTTACCAGACATAAGAAATGGGGCAGCTCAACATGCTCCGGTCTGGCAGCCAAAAACTGGAACAAACTCCCTTTGTGTCCGTAGACGCATCCCCAACTAAAAGTCCTACTGTAAACAACTGAAAACACACCTCTTCAAAGACTAAACGGGTCCTCTCCCTCTCAGCTAAATGCCTAGTGCCGGGATACTGTAGTAGTAGCCATACGCTTTACAAATCCATACATTCATTCAATCACTCTACTCCACCCTACCACTTCACTTAATTAAACTCTACTCTACACCACTCTACTCTACGCCACTGCACTCTGTGCCTCTCTACTTTACTCTGCACCACTCTACTCCATGCCACTGCACTGTGCGCCACTCCACTCCATGCCAATCTACTCTACTCCAATGTACGTCACTGCACTCTATGCCACTTCACTGTACGCCAGTGTACTCTACTCTGCACCTCTTTACTCCATGCCCCTGCACCACTCCATATCCCTGCACCTGTTGCCACTTTACTCAACACCACAGCCTTCTACCCCACTGCACTCTATGGCACTCCACTCTACGCCACTGCAATCTACTCCACTCTGCACCACTGTATTCTATGCCACTTTATGCCACTTCACTCTTCTCTGCACGACCCATGCCACTCTGCTCTCGGCCACTGCATCCAATGCCATTCTACTCTGCACCACTTCACTTTATGCCACTGCACTCTACGCTACTCCACACCACTTTAATCTAGTTTGAATCACTGCATCTACGCCACTCCACTCTACACCGCACTACTGTACTCTGCACCACTCCACTCTGCACAACTCCATGTCCCTCCGCTACTTCACTTCATGCCAATCTACTCTACTCTACATCATTGCACTCTACGCAACTCCATTCCACGCCACTCCACTCTACGCCACTCTACTCTACGCCACTCTACTCTATGCCGCTGCACTCTACTCTGCAGCGCTCCACTCTGCACTACTGTACTCTACACCAACCCACTCTACACCTCTGTACTCTGCAGCGCTCTACTCTACCCTACACCACTGCACTCTATGCTATTACACTCTACTCTGCACCACTCCACTCAACATCACTCTAAGGCACTCCACTCCAAGCCACTACACTCTATGCTGCACCACTGCACTCTACATGACACTTCTCTACTCTGCACTACTCTATGCCACTCAATTCCACTGCACTCGTCTGCACTTCACTTTACACCACTCCACTATATGCCACTCCACTCTACACTACTCCACGCTGTCACTCCACTGCACACCTCTCTGCTCCACTGCACTCTACGCTGTGCCACAGCACTCTATGCCACTCTACTCTAGAGCAACTGACCTCTACACCACTTCACTCTACTCTGCACCAGTACACTATACAACAGTCTACTCTACGCCACTGCACTCTATGCCACACCACTCTACTTTACGCCACTCCATGCCACTGCACTCTATGCCACTACACTCTGCATGACTCCAGTATAAGACACTCTACATCACTGCACTGTACATCACTCCACTCTATGACACTCCACTCTACTCTTCGCCGCAGCACTCTACACAACTGCACTTTATGTCCACTTCACTCTACGCCACACTATTCTACTTTGCACCACTGCACTTTACGCCACTCTACTCAGCACCAACCTACTCTACGCCACTGCACGCTACACATCTCTTCTCTAGACCACTGCAATCTATGCCACTCTCCCTTGCACCACTCTACTCTACGCTGCTGCTCTCTATGCCACTCCACTCTGTGCCACTGTACTCCATGCCACTGCACTCTACATCACTCTACTCTACTCTACGCCACAGCATTCTACTCTGCACCACTCCACTATACTCCACTCTATGCCACTCCACTCCATGCCACTCTACTCCATGCCACTGCACTCTACGCCACAGCACTCTACACTGCACACTAAGCAACCTTTCTCTATGCTGCACCACTCTACTCTACATCACTACAATCTATGCAACTGGACTCTACTGCCTCTGCACTCTACGCCGCATTACTCTTCTCTGCATGATTGCACTCTACACCACTCTACTCTGCACCGCCCTACTCTATGCCACTCTACTCTGCACCACTCTACTATATGCCACTGCACTCTATGCCACACTACTCTTCCTCACTCTACTCCCCACCCCTCTAAGCCATGCCTCTCTACTCATCTCTGCTCTACTTTATGCCACTTCAGTCAGTCTCACTTCACACCACTCTACGCAAGTCCACTCTACTCAACGCCATGCCACTTATCTCTACACCCCTTCACTGCACTATATGTAACTGTCAGCCTCTCCACTCTACTCTACGCCACTCCACTCAACTCTATGCCACTCTACACTATCTACTCTACGCAACTCTAAGCAACTCCACTCTACGCTGCTGTGCCTCACTCCGCGGCACTCTACTCTACCCCACTCCACACCACTCAACGCCATGCCACTTTATTCCACTCTGCTGTACAAATTGGCTAAACGACATTGGCAAAATACAATAGTGCTCAAGTTGATGAAACCTATTGGCTTTGCCAATGCTTGTAGCATATTTATGGTGTTTTCTCTCATGGAATGGTCTTTGTAGCTCTTTCGCTTCTCATTCTTATATGGTATTTTATCCTAGGTTTCCATCTTTTGTTTCCTGCAAACTTTTATTTTTTAAAACAAATCTAGTAGAATAATATTCAATTGTATTTTTAATCCTTTTTAAAATGTGTTCCTTTATTTTATAATGTGTATAACCTTGCGGAACATTTCTTCTCTCAGTGTGCAGAAATCTCATAGGAATATCCTGTCAGATCAGTCCTTTCTTCAGAGTGACTGGGATTCTATGAGGCTTTTCTTCATATCTTATAAATCATGTCTTTTTTAAAGAAAAAAAGTCTTTGTATTATTGATTGGAAAGTGTAGTAAAGATGATAACAATCTGTAGAGACATGATAGGTTCCGCTTTTTTGAGTGTGGCATTTAGTCACTGACAAATTATTTTCTTGTCGACTCATTGAGACGGGAGCATAACACAAAGCCAATAATTCAATAAGATGCGCTGTAAAATTAGAAAACAACATAGTCAAAGTGAATCCATCTGAAATAATGGCTTCATTAATACAGATATATAAATCGAACTTTTTTCATCTTGATGATTTGATCCTAATAAAAGTTGCTTGAAATTTAGATTTCTGAGTTAGTGACTTATAACCTAAATGGTAGCAAGTACGCAGTAGAAATAAAAGGTAAAATTAGTAAAACCAGAACCTTTGGCTACACTGAGTTTAAACTCCACACAGTCCCTAAATATTTTTTTGATAATCAAGTTTATTAACATTTTTGCAGATCATAAAAAACATCACTAACAATCAGACAGGTTATAAAATACATCACATGAAATGGGTAAGGTTTAGACTCACTCGACACTTGGGGGCGAGCCCCTGCCCCTGCCCCTGCCCGTTGCTCCTCACTTACACGTCCATATGGGCCCTTTACACTGGTAATAAACCAAACCATTTGCCCCATATTTTCCCAAAGAGTTCTGGACAACCTTGGGCCTCAAAGAGGGGCTCCTCTTGGGTACCGCATCAGTCCACCCCCCGCCTCCAGTTCCTCAAGGTGGGTGGCCTGACCTGGGACCAAAGTGCAGTGATATCCCGCTTTGCCACCGCTATTGCTGTGCCCAGAAAGCGCTTGTCCGCCCGTAATCCATCCAGGCCATCGAACACTCCCAGGATCAGGCGTAGTGGGTCGTGAGGTACCTCCCACCCTAGGGCTTGCGTGAGTTCACGTTCCAACCCCGCCCAGAACGGCGCAAGCGCTGGGCATTGCGACACCATATGGTAGAAATCGGTTGGGGCGTGGCTGCAGCGTGGACACGTTGGAGAGAGCCGCAGGTGAGCTCTGAACAATCGCGCGGGGGTGCGGTATGCCGTGTGGAGGTAGTAGAGTTACAGTCCCTAAATATTACCAATCATCAGAACAATCCGAAGGCAAAGAAACCAACACTACAAGAATGCAGCTATGTAAACCATGGTAAAGTCAACCAATGTTTGCAAAATTGTAAGGAGTGAGTAACATTTACTGTTTGCAACCGTGTTTAATAGAAATACCTAAACCAATGCTGCAATGCAGATACAAAGCATAGTCTGTTGTAAATGATAAACAGTGTACATAGTAACCTCAAAAGAAAGTCACAATATCCCAGAGATCAGAAAGTGTGTTTACCGAGTCCAGAGAGGCAAGCATTCCTCCTGAGTATAGGGTTTGTGGTGTCAGTCCTCTTAAAGGGGGATACCTTAATACGTGGAGACCCCTAGAGGCCCTGGGTCAGTGGCTTCTCATGTTGGTAGGAGAAACCTTAATGATGATAGAAGGCTAACCCACAGATAGGTCAGACGTCTTCAGGTCCAAAGGATGTAGCTCACACCACATAGGTCTCTCTGAGCCAGGCTGCTGGTAATATCTGGTGCTGGAACAACAATAAGACTCCTTAACACTGCAACTGATTGATCATTAAGAAAGCAAAATAACAAAAGTTGGCACAGGGAGATTCACCTGGAGCTCACCTGCACTTATAGTAATAATTTTGTTGGGTAATCCTTGTGCGGTCTGTGGTCGAGTGCAGAGAGTGTTTCAAGATGCTTCGTCTGTGTATGTTTTCCTCGAGAAGGATGATGATTCTAGGCTTTCATTCCTACCCATCCCTTTCAAACTACTACTGTTAAAATGGGCTCAGCACTCTCAAAGCTCAGTAGATATGTTTGAGGAGCAATTATGCATATGCTATATTGTTCCAACGTATGCGTCTGTCGTGGTATAAATACTTAACACCATGCCTGCCTTCCATTAAAGGAGTTGGAATTGTATAGGCATTTAGGGCCTGATTCACAAAAGTAATCTGAGACAAAATCCTAACTTTACCTCTTTCGGTATTCTCATAGGGCATTTAGGAGTAGTAAAGTTAGGATTTTCTCTCAGTTACACTTAAGGTTTGGTCTTAAGTTAAACTTAAGACCAAAACTTAAGTTTAACTGAGAGAAAATCCTAACTTAACTACTCCTAAATGCCCTTTGTGAATACTGAAAGTCGTAAAGTTAGGATTTTGTCTCAAATTACTTTTGTGAATCGGGCCCTTATTTTTTGTTTAATTATCAATTAGAAAACTATCATTTTTTATAACATGCATAGTTCAACAACATAGGATTTCTCATTGTTTGGTATCTCTGGTACAGTAGTGTTAGCTTTACAGGGAATCCATGATCTCTTTGAAGCGGGCATTGCGAACTGAAGGAAAATAAGTGGCTAAACAGCAGCGAGAGCCCACATTATGTGCTAAGGGGTATGTTCTTCCTTTTGAAGTTGAGCCTATGAGACAGTGCAATTTTCTGGTTGCGAAGTCTTATTTTTAACTTACCAAGCATCTTCAGTAAACTCTGACTATTGCTTGCCATTAGTTAACTTTATTGTCACACTGATTTTTCGTGCTTCTTTTTTCATAGCTTATCTTGTCCATTGTTTTAGTCCATTTCCTGGAGCATTAACCTCCTTACGCGTGTCCTTCCACTGCTTACTTTTAGGGAACTTATTTTTTCTCTTTACTTAAGCATTCCATTAGAGTGCATGAGTTTTTTCAGCTGCCTCCATTGAGTGCCTCTGTCCCTCTCCATGCTTTCTGCTGCTCTCTCTTGTCTGTGTCCTTCTCTTCTCTACACTCATTGTTGCTCTCCCTCGTCTGAGACCTACTCCCTCTGCGCTCCCTGTTCGTCTCACTCCTCTGTGTGCTTCTCCACCCTATGTTCTGTATTCTTGTCTCCTTTGTTTGCTTCTCCCCCTTATGTTTCTCCCTCAATCTTGTGCTTCTCCCCTGTGTTGCTCTATCCCTCGTGCCCTCTGATCACGTCTTGTTACTAGATGGCATACAAAGTGCACTTGCCCCCAATCACCATTCTCCACCCTCTCATGGAGACACCTAAATCAGATTTGGTCTTCACAGTGTGTACTTTTATTAGATTACATTTCTGGCCAATTACTCCATTGGCCTCTCTTATTTATTGTACAAATATTTGAAATTATTTGCTTATAAACACCACAGCATTCAAATAAACCTCAAAATTATACATTCTCATTATATTTACTACCCGCTCTCCAAGGGGCCTTTTTGCTTGACCTTCGGGCTGTGCCAGCAGGCCACAACCAAGATAGCCTGCTCTCCTTATGTTGGCCGCCCTCCGGTCAACAGAGCCGCAGGTAAATAATCTGCCACCACTTGTGACAGCCAACGGCTTCCAGGGTAGAGCTAGAGAATCCAGAGCCACCAGCAGGTCAGCCCCAAATCTCTCGCCAGCCCGGAGCCCCTGATGATTTCCAAGACCTGTTCTGGGGTAAAAAAATGGCACCGAGGGCGAGGCGCTTACTGGCGGACTGGGCCTCTCCCCCTGCACTCGAATGCTTCTGCGATGGCTCCTAGCACTGTCTGTATGAACAACTCATTACCTGCCTCGGACAGATGTACCCCATCCGCAGAATATAGTTCTAGCCTTGATGTTTTTATCAACTTGTGCCTTATGGTCCGGATGCTTGATTTCTTTAGTATCTCCGCCACTGACTGATTTAACGTCCTCACTGACTTCTTCACTGCCTTCGGAGGCGCTCCCAGCGCCCATACTTGCCTTGGTATAACTTCAGATCACAGCAATATCGTGGTAGGTAACATATTTTTGACCGCTGCCAAAACCGAGAACAAAGACTCTTTTACGCCCCTCCTTCCCGCCGGGATCATATCGTTGCCTCCTGAATGTAACACTAATAGATCAGGGGTAGGCATGCCTCTGTTCAAGGCCCCCCGCAAATCGCTGGGCACTTCAGCTAAATGTTGTCCGCCTATTCCCACCCAATGGTGGTAAAATCGTTTTGCCTCCTGCATTTTTTCCTCGCGTGAGTTCTTGAAGGCCAGCCCCGCCCTGTGAATAAAGGAGTGGCCACACCAGCATATTTGGAGCCTCAGAGACGTGGTACCTAGAGCAATTGAAGATGAAAACAATCAACACAGGACGGTGGAAGACAGGGGCGGCACACTGCGAAACTCAAACTAACTGCGGGCGAACATAGCGCTCATAACAAGCAGACATCCAACGACCTAACTTCTTAATTGTTTCTTCTGAGAGCCCCAAACCCGCCGCTGTTGTGGATGCCCCGATGCGGAATGAATGGGATGTGAAATTGGTTGAGTCTACGCCCAGCTTTATCAGTCTACCCCCGGTACATGCCTAGCCGTAAAAAGTACATTGCGCCGTAAACATTGCAGCACCAATTCCTTCAAAAGGCGTAGTACCCAGGTGCATTTCGCTCTCTGATTATTGATTGCCATCACTACCGACATGCTGTCAGACCAGAATACAATGTGCCTATTTGCCAGTACATCCCCCCACAAATGCAGAGCCACAACGATTGGAAACAGTTCTAAAAAGGTGATATTCCGTGTCAATCCGTGCCGTGCCCATTCCTCAGGCCAGTGCTGCATGCACCACTTATGGCCTAAAACTGCCCCGAAACCTACGCTGCCTGCAGCATCCGTGAACAATTCCAGCTCGGCATTGGAGCTACTCGGCATTTGCCATATTACAGACCCATTAAAGTTTTCCAAGAAGTCTTTCCAAATGGCCAAGTCATTCCTTACCTTTGCTGACAACCTAGTGCGATGGTGTTTGGCGCGAAGCCCAGACATTGCCCTTGCGATGCTCCTAGAGAAGGTCCTGCCCATCGGTATGACTTTCAAGGCGAAGTTCAACTGTCCCACCAGGACTTGCAATTGGTGCAGCGTCACTTTCCGTGTCCCTAAACAGGCGTCGATGGCTGCCTTGAATGCAGTCACCTTCGACTTGGGGAGCCTACATACCCTTTCTCTAGTATCTATTTCGATGCCTAGGAATGTTAAGCAAGTAGTTGGCCCTTCCGTCTTCTCTGCGGACAGCGGCACGGCCAGTGCTTTTGCCAGGTGCTGGAAGCCCAGCAGGGCCTTCCTGCATGACTGCGATCCCTGGGGGCCCAGGAACAAAAAGTTGTCTAGGTAGTGTACCACCCCATATGATGTAGCTGTTGTTAGGAATTGTTGCACTGCCCATTCTAAGAACCTGGCGAAAGTCTCAAACACTGCGCAAGCGGTTGAACAGCCCATGGGCATGCAAATACAATGAAATACTCTCCCTTGAAAGTAAAACCCAAGAACTTGGTATCCTCAGGGTGCACTGGCAAGAGACGAAAGGCTGCTTCAATATCCGACTTAGCCATTAAGGCTCCCTCACCCAGCGCCTGTAACTTCTGGATTGCGGTGTCAAATGCTGTATAAAGCACAGTGCATAGATCTGGGTTAGGCTTGTCATTGACAGATAAACCTGGAGGGCTTGACAGATTGTGAATCAAGCGGAACTTCCCTTTCTCTTTTTTAGGTACTAACCCTAGAGGTGAGCATACCAGATCAGACTTTGGCAACTGCTTGAAGGGTCCCACCACCCTCCCCAAGGCAACTTCTTTCATGATTTTTTGCTCCGCCACCTCCATGTTCTGAAGTACTGAGTTTTGGTTGCACGAGAGAGCATTGGAGAGGGTAGCTGAGGATGGGATGCGGAAACCAGACATAAAGCCATTGTGTAAAAACTGGGCATCTTGCAATTTGTCATACTTGCTAAGGAGGTGTGTCAGCACGTGTATCTTAATGGGTGTTGGCAGATCTCTTGGATGTTTGAGGAGGGCGTCCTTTGGCTGCAGTATGGGCCGGCTGCTCTTTAGGCCTTCCTGACTTTTTGAAACATCTGATTTCTGAGTGAGACGGACCCCCACAAAAGGAGCAACAGTGCTTGTATCTGCACGTTGCACCCCTGGTGCACTCATTCTTATTATACAGCCAGCAGGCCTGTTTCTTATCTCCTGCTCCCTTGTCACCTCGAAAGGACTCATTATGAGTCGGGTAACTAGTCACATTCACGGGTGCCGCTGGATAAAATACATCATGCCACACATTAATTTCACGTTGGTCCCATGATATCTCAGGGTGTACTGCCTTCATTTGCCTAAACTTGGTGTCATATTGCAACCATCCTGTCCCTGGGAACTCAGAAGCCGCCCCATGAATCAAGGATATATAACTAATCAACTGGGGTGCCATTGCGGGGTACCTCTCTGCCATGATGGCCGCATAAATAGCGAATCCCGTGATCCAATTTTTTATTGACCAGTCCACCCATACTTTTTTCTGTTTGTACTCCCCCTCCTTATCTACCCTGGCTTTACCCGGGACCACCCCGGCATTAATGAGATCAAATATGTCTATAAACTCTCCTTTCAAGATCTTTTCTTTGGAATCCAGGGGCACATGCCATGTGATCCCCGCTGAGGGCGATAGAGCCAAGGACGCGGATCCGTAAATCAGTGGGCTGTAAGCTAATGTAGGCTGCCCCATCACCACCGGCCCCACTGACCCTTGAACCGTAGTACCTGAGGCCCCTGCAACTGTTGTGCCATTGCTGACCATTTGCCCTTGTGGCGTTGCTGTTACTACGCTTGGGGATTGCCCCATAACAACCGGCCCCAAAAACCCGGGGTAAGCTGCTGTGGGCACCATTGCGCTAGCAGGGCAATTATTAAGTGCCTGCCCGTGTGATGTTGTTGCTAGTACACCTGGGGATTGTGCTACCCCCCAGACTGAACCCACACTTGTGCTATGCCGCTGCCTGGATGTGCGACTACTGGAGGCGTAGCTATCTGTGCCCCCGGCGTTTCCGCATTTGAGACGGGTGCCACTCCCACCTGCAAAACGTTATTTTGTGTGTGCCTGTTCCCCCACTTGTACTTGCCGGTGGGACATTACTTTCTTGCACTGTGTTCAAAACCAAGTCTGTTGTCTCAAGCACCCCTTTCTCACCTGAGGATGCTGCCTGAGGATCCCCCGCTCTGGGACGCTTTTCCCTTGACGCCTCTTTAAATCTTTCCGGTGTGCTCCGAGCTCGCTTGCCCCGCCCTGTTTCCTCCTGGGCATCCGTTCCTGCCCCTTCCTTTAATGTCTTTAGCGCCCAATCGACTCCTTTTTCTTTCGTGAACTCCAGCAGCTCCGTCAACGCCAGATAATCGTCTCTTTTAGCCTGGGCCCCTTTGCCCTTCTTTGCAAGTTTTGGCGGCATTCTGCACTTAATGAAATAGAAAAGTTAATTCTCACATTATATTTGCCCAATGTCATATGGAACTAGCAACCTTTTGCCCATTGTACACCTTTGTACCATACCTGTACGCTTGCACTTCCTCCAATAATTAAACTTTGTCCCAATCCCATTGATTCAAAGAACAGATTGATGGTAACCGCAAGGTAATCCCGTGACTCACCCACATTCCCTTGCACTTTCGGGCTGTAATCGATCCAATTTACTGTCATTAATGTTAATCGGACTATTTCCGTAATGGCGAGTACGCCGCAACGTGACATTAGGCTAAATAAAGGATCGGCGCGAATAAGGGGTGTTGATCAATGCTCCCTTAAAGGCGAGTACGCCGCAAAAGGCCTTAGGTTAAGATATAAAAGGATCGGTTACAAAAGGTAATTCCATGCCGCCAGTGAACCGGCAATCTTTGTATTTACCGCCCCAGAGTGCCCGTGAACCATTTCATAACAATTCTCGACTCGATCACTCACCGCTCTAGATCCACAACGTCGATCGCGCCTGATCACCACCATGAGTGCCACACACGAACCGCACTCTTCGATCGCTCTGATTACCACCATGAGCGCCACACGACCTGCACTCTTCGATTGCTCTGATCACCACCATGAGTGCCACACACGACCCGCACTCTTCGATCGCTCTGATTACCACCATGAGCGCCGCACGACCTGCACTCTTCGATTGCTCTGATCACCACCATGAGCGCCAAAAAACGACCTGCACTCAACCACGGAGCCCCCTGGGCACCCCCCATAATGAAAATATAAGCCTACAATCGCATGAAATTATATAATCCTCCCCCGAAAAGCACACTGTGAGGCCCGCTCACCTGCTCCTAGAATCGCCTGGACTCGTTCAAGTCCGAGACCTCTGACCCCGGGCAGGAGAGTGGACAAAAGAGGGCGCGTCTACTGGCTCACTGCCTTTTCAAGCCTCGCGCCAGCCTTAATTGCTTCCGGGGTCAGCCTCCCTTCTTCCTGACGCACTTCCGGCTTGAAGGTTGGTATCCCCTTCCGGGTCATGCGACCAGGAAGGGATCCCTACACTGTCCTTTGTTGCCACTAACGGCGCCACACCCCTTAGGTGGGGTGGCGCCCTTCATTTTCTCCACCCCACTCTCACCAACCCATTATTGCTACACCTAGGCTGTTCTCTTAAATATTTTTGGGGGTTTTGGGCAGAACAAGCAGCAAATTGCTTCCAGCTGTCCACAAAAGCATTTTTGTAGACTTATAATAATTTTTTTTTTTTGATGGACTAATCTTAGTTGCGCCAGCCATCTTGGATCGGTCAATATGAAATTAAAGAAAATGGCACCCCATCAATCTCTAGGTACATGCTTGCATGTTGATGAATGTGTGTGGACAGAATAAAATGGCAGTGAACGTGTAATTGCACCTTTTTTTTCGTACCAATACTAGACTGCCTTGACAAAAAGCACCGCTTTTAACAGATACTCTTCAGCTTTGCTAAAAAGAATTGGTAAAGCCAGTAGGTCCCATAGGCGAGACCTACTAGCTTTGCCAATGCTTGTTTCCTTTTTTACACGGAAGCCTCGCACAGCAAAAATTACCATAAACAATGATGACATGCACAATCCAGGGCGGCTCAACAAAATGTTAGTATTTAAGCCCATAAAAACGCCTCTTTTCTGGCATTTGACTGGTGACACCGACACACCCACTAGGCTACAAGCGATTAGCAGGTTCACCTCTTCTAACCCTCCCTCTAGCCTTCTGCATGTGTTTATCAGTGCCTCACACATGTTCATTCCATCATACTCGTTGGATGGCTCTGGGAGTGTAACCAAGGCAGAATAAGGCAACCCCAGTGAGTATCTTCAACTCACTGCTTATGTTAAAGTAGAAGATAGAGCAGGCGGGATTATTGTAGCTCTGCATTGCTTTCTGAGTGCACATGTTGCTTTCTTTTCAAAGAGTTAATTTCTGGCTATGCGATATCAAGTTTCAAACCTAGTGCTCGATTCCTGTTAACATTAGGAATGGTCGGTTCAGTATCTGGTGTTTCCAAAAACACTGACTACTAGATGATGCCCATGTGAATATCATATGATCGTTTCTGTGTCACTGCTATATGTCCTATTATTTAAACGGGGTGTGCTAGCGTTATTTGAATTTGTCCGTGCTAAAAGTTGTGAACACTAAAAGCTGCCTGCATTATTTTAAGATCACCAGTAAATCGAGCAGTGCTTGATATTATCATGCAGCTTGTACCAGATGGTGTATTTTTCGTTTTGGTAGTGATATTTTAGTATTATTTTGCACAGCAATTTAAAATACAGCCGAAAAACACCGTGTTTTTCTGACTTTTTAATCTCTTTGCATCCTTAGACTCTGACATGTAAAAAAACACTTCATTTCTACAACCTGACAGTGGTTCGTCTGTTTTAGAATCCTCAAATGGAATCACACTTATTGAGCAAAGTATGTTACATCAAATACACAAACGGAGATAGGAGGAATGCTTGCAATTTGTTTATCCACTGGCAATCACATGTCACCTCAGTATGGACCCAGCCATATGGAAACCAGTCTTGACCTTCTTCCAATAAACGGGAACAGTCCATCCCAAATTACCAGACTAGGCTTTGCCTGAACCAGAACACAAACCTGATAAGACCAGTTTCACCTTTTATCAGGCTGGTGTAGATGGGTTCCAGTAGCACAGCAAGCATGGGACCCATCTGGTCATACTTTTGCCACTTAGCACACACATGGGTCCTGTGTTCACTGTGCCATTGGAACCATGCTACACACTGAATGACAAGCCCCAATCGGGTAGGGGGAGGGGTGTGGGGGGGGGGGGGGGGGGGACTGGTCTTAACTTGTTTGGGCCCCTGTTCAGGGAAGGCTTGGCCTGCCATTTCAGCCTAGACTGTACCTTCTGGAACAGGGGCACCATTGATTGCATATGGCTGTGTTTAAAATGAGCTGGGATAGTGGGCAAAGGAATGATGGGCTGAAATGCTTCCCTGAGCGATTGCCAATGTTTAGATAAATCCCAAGCATTTCTTCCCTCACCTTAATGTGTGCAATGTATGTTACAGCTGCTTCTGAGAGGATTATACATAAAACATTTCTCAAAATTAGGTTCTAAGAGTTTTATAAGCATTGTTAAAAATTCGGTTTTGTCTAAAAACTGCCATCTTCTTGCAACAATGAATGTGACCCAAAAATTATTCGTGGGCCAGAATTATGTAACTCATAGCACAGCTGTTACACACCGACCAGTCGGGATGTATTCTATGGCCTAATACAACGGTGAACCTATGGACACCACCCAATGATAAACATTTCCTGCTGACATCCTACATTGACTATGCTGTGGCCACATTAGATTTCAAAATAGCTTTAAATGTCGTAGGATGGGATTACCTATTTCATGTCCTAGAACAATTAAAATCGGTCCTAACGTTATGAGATGGGTGAAGCATTTGTACTTGCAATCCACAGCAAGAGTTAAAATGGGAAAATAAATATCAGTAAATTGGGAATTGAAGAGAGGCACTTTCCACGTTTGTCCATTATCCACCCTACTGTTGATGCTGGAATTGGAATCCTAGTCCTCCAAGCTCAGAAACAATCTGAGTGGTTACGGTATAAAAGTAGTAGAGATTATGCATGTTGTGTTCCAACCCACAGCTGTTACATGTTTCTGTTTGAATGATCCATAATAATCTGGGACATTGTATCCTGATTTCACACAAATTGGCCTACATCATGCTTGTTCCTTCTGGGATCGTTGACTCACCAACTCAAGCATATGCAAAAGCAGACCACAGATTTGCCACAGCTGAGGACTCACATAATACATGATACGGAGGAGTATATTCATCTAAATGTGGGACAAATCTTGAAGGATATGCATGAATCCTTGCCCTTTTGGAAGACCCCTATTTGTCTATAATGGAGAGAGTGGCCCTGACAATATTGGTGACACATGCCAGGTCCTTTCACACAAAATACTTGAGTATATGTTACTGATGTCCCATTAGTCCTAAACCGGTAACTTATCGTGGCATACTTCTCATAGGCGACCTCTCACACTGGGGTAGGGTGGAACCACTCGAGTGGACTCAACCAAGTAGATGAGACTTGGGAGTTCTTATTTAACTGTTTCAGGGCAATGCCTTTAGTTGGAATAGTAACAAAGATAAAAATACCTACATGTATACCCAAAGGGTTTACCGTTATAGCTGAGTACCCCTGATATTGGGTAATACAACAAAAATGTAGGCAACAGACTGAATATAACAATTCGTCTGGCCATTCTAAAGGTAAAAAACAATCAAAATGTGGTCAATGGACTGAATATAATGAGTCATCTGTCTACTCTAAAGGCGACAAGCAAACAACCTATATCGACCTATATTACCTGCTATATGGTATGGAGAACATCCTTTATTCTACAACAGTGCATGTAGAGCTTGACTGGTATAGCTAGGAAGTTCTCTTTTCCCTGATGAAGACCTTTCGACCTTTAAAGGTAGGTAATATAGGTCAAAATATATTGGAGTGACCAGACAAATCATTATATATGGTCTATTGGTCATATATATGGTCATTTTGGTTATGTTTCATCTCTACAGTTGCCATATGAATCATTATATTCGGTCTTTTGACCAGATTTTTGCAATTTTAACCAATATCAGAGGTACTCAGCAATAAAGGTAATTCCTTTGAGTATACCCCTATATTATGTTATGTTTGTTATGGTTTTTTAATTTATTACGCGCTCAAATCACCTCCGGAGGGGTATCCCTGCACGGGACCAAGACATACGGACAGTAGGCCAAAGGCACTCTAAAAATAGGTAGGTTTTACGTGATTTTCTGAAGTGGGAGTGATTTTCACAGTAACGTTATTGCGTAGGAAAATTATTCAGAGAAGAGGGGCAAGGAAGGAGAAAGATCTACAGCCTGCCCTAGCCTTCCTGAACCTAGGGAATTTGAGCTAGACCTTTTCACATGACAATAGAAGTCTCGAAGAAGTATAGAGGAAAGGTTTGGAGGTTAGATATGTGGGACCTTGACCATTGAGGGCATGGTGGGTTAGACAGTATATCCTAAAAGTAATTCTCTTTCTCACCGCAAGCCAGTGTAGGGACTGATGAAGAAGGACAGTTGCCATGCCAGGGGGGAGATTACATACGAGCCGTGCAATGGTGTTCTGAACAACCTGAAGTTTAGAAAGCGGCTTCTCATTTATGGAGGCCAAAAAAGTTTTCTTTGAGGAGAGTGGTAGTAAAGGAAAAACTCTTTTCAACAGATGCAACATAAGAAAACAAGATCTGGTAATGGCAGAAGTGTGTTCTATGATAGAAAGGGATTAGTCCAGGCAGAATCCCACATTTTTTACCACTAGTTTGGGTATAGGGACAGGACCCAGCTCTGAGGGCCACCAGTTAGGAGCCCAGAGAAGTTGGGCTTGTCCGAATAACATAATTTTTAGGGGTTAAGCTGAAGTCTGTTTTCCAACATCCTGATTGCTATGGCTTTCATCCCGGAGGAGAAAGAAGCCTATGATCTGGACAGATAGCTCAGAAAAGAAAAGAGCAGCTGCGTATCGTCAGTGTATGAAATAATCTCAAACCCCAAAACTCAGACTAATTTAGCAAGGGGGGGCCATATAAATATTAAAAAGCGTAGGGCTAAGACAGGAGCTCTGAGGGACCCTGTAGTCAAGAGACATAGATCTGGAATTGTAAGGACCTAGAACGACCATTTGGATTCTGTTTTACAGGAAGTCCCCTAACCATTGAAGAGCCATTCCACGAACCCTGATTTCCTGTAGTCTTTTATGAAGCCGTGGATGAAACACAGTATTAAAGGCTGCTGACAGATCTAGCAGAACCAACATATTTAGGTACATTGGCATCAAGGGAGCATTTGATATGGTCAGTGACCGCAAGCAAAGCTGTCTCTGTACTGTGAAGCGGTCTCAAGCCAGACTGAGACAGGTGTAATAAGCTATTTGATTCGGGGTAGGTTGTCAGTTGCTGATTAATGTATTTTTCCAGCAACTTAGCCAGCAGAGGGAGGAGTGAGATTGGGTTGTAGTTTGCAGATCAGTAGAAACTAAATTTAGTTTAGTTAAGTTAGCGTCTGCCGATTTGTCCCTAGGTATTTTATTTTTTTCTACTATTCCAACTGGACCAATGGCATTGTCCTGAATCAGTTAATTAAGAACTCCCAAGTCTCATCTACTTGTTTGAGTCTGCTGGAGTGGTACTAATGTACTCCAGTGTGAGAGGTCAACTATGATGAAGCATGCCACGATAAATTGTGGGTGAGATGACCTCTCAAATATCTGTCTAATGATCCAGTACAGTTGTTCTGGGCTAATGAGACAGCAGTAATTTACACTAAAGTATCTTGTGTGAAAGGATGTATGTATTAGGAGGACCTATTTGAGCGTGAACATCTTGATTCTCTCAAGGTGATAAGTCAAGACACATGCAGATACCTTTATGTTTTCTAAAGACTCTTCTTCCAAGAAAATGTTTCACATATTTGATAGTTTACAATCTTCCCCGATTTGGATGAGAATATAGCCCTGAATTAAGTTAAACACACTGTAGGTGTGCCCTACAAGTGGGACGGATCAGGAATTCCAGACATGGAATACTACTACCTAACCTCACGATAGGACTTTCTCCCTGACTATTTGGATGACCCTTGTCAAGGTCACAGAACTCCCCAGGATCTGAGCGATGCTCAAAGGGGTCCACCTCCTGACCTCCCCACACTCTGAATGAAATATGCACAGAGTATGAAGGCGATCAAGTGAGGGATAGGGATAGGGTAGGTGCAGCGCTGGAAAAGGGAGACCTGAAACAAAATAAGCATAAATGAATAGGATACACAAGTAAAACGACACTCATATATTCTCACTAGTGCCACTGTAATACCTTTGTAACATCCACCCTGGTGGTAACAGATTCCGTCTGTCTAGTAAGATACCTCTCTCACTGCAGCCAAACAAGTCCATTAGTGCTCTGCCAACATATCCATACATGTAAAAAGAATCACATACGTACCCTCTACCATACACCGTCGTACCCATAAGAAAAGAAAAGACCAACTCCATGAATAAGTAAGCTATTTTGCGCTGGATGTTCAAAGAATGGTGTTTTGCAAAAACACTCTGCAAGGTCCAAGAAATACCAGTTCCGTATGGCATCCAGATCAGGGCCACAGGATGAAAGGACTCAAAAGGATAGTCATATTTTCGTAGGTAATATTGTTCTAACTTTATAAAGAAAGAAAGAAAGAAAGAAAGAAAAACGAATGGTAGAAAAGCAATATAGAAAAGGATGTCTCCTTATATTCCAGGCACTTGGCACCCAACAAATGAACAAAAACAATCCTTCTTCCCTCCAGGTCCCAAGAAACAAAGGAAGAACAAACCCCAGCCACAGAAGTCTTCGCGGTAGATCAAAACCCCACATCAGAACCAACCTGGATGACGAAGCTGAATTTCTCGCCGCAGCGGGGACAGGAATCACGGCGGGGTAAAAGCAGGCAGGAATTCCAGAGGCCACTCAGGGCCACTGTCCCGCCGCAGCCGCGGGCGGGGAACCCTTCGTCAATTTCGTTCATGCTTAGCCGAGCGGAACACTCCTTCCTCTAGCAGAAACGGGAGCACAAGACGAACGATGAGGAAACACACAGCGCCTCAGCCGGAGAGCGCTAATCAAAGGTACAAGCGGAAAGAAGGAAGAGCGCCGCTCTGCAATCCGGAACTTCCCTAAGCAGACAAGAATCACGTACAACGCTCCAGGCGTAGTAAGTGATTAAATAAATGTTGATCTCTCCCAGAAGGACGGCCTTCTGGGAGGTGTAGTTCTTTTGCCTGTAAGTCTATACACTGAGGTAGGCGCGCAGCTAGTCAATGCCTGACAGTACGTCCTCCTCCCAAGCACCTCCTAGCTCTAGGTTTACCAGGATTGCAAGAGTAGTAAAAATGTACTGCATGAGGGGCATGTACTCCAGTGCACGGCTCCCAGGAATCGTCCTCGTGTAGTTCCGTAGTTTGAAGGTCTGTGGTTCGGTGGTCCGAACCCGTTCAATAAAGGTCGTCAGAAATAGACGATTTTGGTGTCAGCGGACCGCAAATCACGAGTGCGGTATGTACGAGTGTTTTCGCATAAATCGATCAACGAGAACACTATGTATTCAGAGATTTCGTTTGAACCTTCGGGTTCCATTTTGTGTACGGCAGCCATTTTGTGTGGTTGCCCTCACATAGGCCGATGACTGCGGCTGAACGAGTCTTTGGGACACGTACACCTTAGCTGACTTCCGAATGACCTGTCCAAACTGACTCCTTGCCCGAGGCTGACCTCACTGAGCCAGTTCCTTGTTAAGCAGCTGGTCAGATAAAGATCAAAGAGCAGGACATGCCGAAGTTTATAGTACACTCCACCCAACTTTCTATCTTGCTACCAATCTGTTTCTGCTCCTTCCTTTACGACATAATCACTGATTTGGATTGAGGGTTTTATGATGGGTTTGTCCGGCCTGACTGAACAGGATAATGGAATGTGCTTGGTCATTTCTGGTGGGCTGGACAACGGAAAAGTGGGATTGTCGTCATGCGCTACTTTTGAAATGTCATGTTCCTATTGGCCAGTTTGTATAGAATCAATGTTAGTCTGGAATGTTGCCTGAGGCTTGATTTTTGGCATAAAAGACCATGCTCTGCTCATTTAATTTGTGCAGTCTCTAGCGAACCACCTGTGTGTGCTTCGTAGACCTCTGTTCCTGGTTGCAGCCAATAAACTTTGGTCTTTGACGACATCAAGAAGCGTCCCGTGTCTCTGTTCGTTGAGGCAGGGGAACTCTAAGGCATTGGGCGTTTTCCCTGACGCCGCTAGGTTCTAAAACCTGGTCCTTCAGTTGGCGCCCAACGTGGGGCGACTTCAGCGGTACCGGTCCAAGCCCGAAGATCGTGGAGAGCTTCGTGTGGAAATTCTGGAGGAAGGTCAGCCACTTCATCGACCCCTGTATGTCGTCGTGGTCCGAAAGTATTTGCTGCGAGGTTCCCCGCTTTCCGACGGCTATGAAGGACTGCTGCCCTGCTGTCTTGGAGCCTTAGACGATTGTAGAGCGAGACAATTGACGGGTCTTCTGGTGACGCCATCGACATTTCAGTTAAGTATGAGTGGAGCGTCTCCTAGTCCTTAGTTTGTTTTGGTATCCCTTTAGTGGATCGCTTTGATTTGGTACCTGCAGGCCCCAAAGCCAAGGGACTCGTGTATTCGCGAGACTATTGTTTTGAGATTTCCCTTGTAGTTTGAAGCTAGACTAGTGAGCAAGATGCCTGGTCTTAGCAGACTTGGAAAGTTATTTGGTTGTGGTTGTTTTAAGGATTCCCGGTTAGAGGATTTGTGTCCGGTTCCTCCAATTGGAACTCCTACATATGATCTCTATGTGAAGCATGGTGTGGGTCCTATTAGTTACAATGATATCTGGGTAAAATACACGAAGAATGACTGCGTTCTACAGTGGCCCCGTTATGGTAGTTTCAAAACCGAGATTTTAGACAATCTCGAAGTGAAACTGTTCAAGAAGAAAGCCCGGCCGACAATGTTTGACTCTTTCCGCATATGGCGCAAAGAAGCCAAACAGAAAGAAATTAAATTAGCGAAGAAGAATAAAAGAGAACGAGGTATGTCAATGGTGCAAGCTGCTATAGCATATAGGGATAACGAGGAAGAGAAAGAGAGCAAACAGATGCTAAGAGTTAAGAAGTTAGCGGTAGATAGATGCTAGCCAGTTTTGCCGCTTAAAGAACAGGAAGAAAAGAAAGATCTTGCGAAAGATCCTTTAATGTCGCATCTATTGAGTTCGCCACCCCCTTATGCACAAAATGCTACGACACCGCCACTACCAGTTGTAGTTCCACAATCTCCCGTTGTAGTGCCACTTGTAATTCCTCCACAGCCAGCTCTCCTTCCGTTGGCTACTGTTCCTTTGGCGCAGCCTCCTCAGGGGCCGCCAACTTTTCTTCCTTCTTCGTCTGCTACTCCTACGCCTACCGATAATACTCCGTCTGTTCCGACTTTGGATTCTTCTACTATTGTTCCGTCTTCTCTTATTCTTTCATCTTCTCCTTCTACTAGACAGAACATGACTGCTGCTTTTTCTGGTTTCTTTTCTCCTTTGTTGGGCCAATTGGGTATGTCTCCTGTTAATGAGTGTAGACAATCACGTAGTCAATTGCCTGATACGGATGAACGTACAGTTTTGGATCACATGGCGCGTAGATGGGTTACGTATACCTCCCAGCATGATCTTGAGGGTATTATGATTGTCTTCCGTCAATGGAAAGCACCAAAGCAACGGTATGTCTTTGAAATGATGTGTGTGTTCCTCCATGAACAATGAATTGACGAAGTAGGTCAAGCTCCTACTGAGTTGTACCGTATACGTTCCGAATTTGCGAAAGGGACCATTGTGAGTCTCCTCGACATTGAGAGAGCAGTTGCGACATTGTTGTCCTTCCGTAATGCCACTCCTTCCGAGCGATTGTTTGAGCCTGATTCGTCAGTTAGGAGAGCAGCGCGTCAATATCCGATGCGCGAGGTTCCTCCAGTTTGGAGACCTCCTGATGCAACTGCTAATCCACCTGTTGTTGGCCACTTTCAGCGAGTGTTGGTACATGTTCCCTGGAAGCGTGTTGAAGTATTAGCTATTAAGCAGTCTTTACCTGATCCACGCAAAAATCCGGCAGGATATCATAAAGAGCTCACTCAAACTGTGAGTTCGTGTATCATGAAATTGGCGGACATAGATATGTTGTTTGGTAATGTCGTCCCACAGCCCTTCTGGAGTACGATTCGACATACGGATCATGATCATGAATTAGGTGATACATGGGTTAATATTGTTGCTGCGAATGACAGACAAGTTGGAGGTGCTAAGCCTGAAGATCTTATTACTCAACTTCTTGGTAGGATAATTAATTATATGAAGACTTTGATGCCTGAAGTGCGTATTAATTGGGACAAATTGTCTGCTTGTAAGCAGAAGAAAGACGAGACGGTGTCCAACTTTTTCACACGGTTTGAAGAGACATTTGTAGATCATAGTGGTCAGGATATGGCTACTGAGGGTGGCCAGAGATTGTTCGTCGACAAATTTGTGCATAATCTGCTTCCCGAGTTGTGCACTAGGCTGAAAGATTCCAAGAGTGCTTGGGCCGTTTCCACCTCAGCACAGATTTTAGCTACAGCCCAGTACTATGAAAATAGGCGCAAAGATGAGTTAGAGAAAGTGGATTAGAAGACTAAGGAATTGAAGACTAAAGTTCTTCTACAACAAGCTTATCCACCCTGTACTAATAATCAACGTGATTATCAGCAACCTCAGCAATATTCGAGAAACTTGCAAAGGAACGAGTCTTCTCAACAGCGTTTCCCGTATGGGCCTAATCAGTGTGCGTATTGCAAAGAAGAAGGTCATTTCAAGAATAGTTGTCCGGTTTTGTTACAGCGCATGAATGGTGCTTCTGGTAAGAGAGGTCCAGGTGCTCAACAAGCGCCTAGAGGTAGAGGTCGAGGACAAAACGGACGTTCTTTGCCTCCACAGAATTCGATGAATAGTTTTGATCAGCAGCAAGGTTCGTTTGATAGGACAGCACAGTACTATATGGATGATTACTATGTTGAAGGTGAGGAAGTGAATGGTAATGATTGTTAGGACAGCCATGGACAAAGAGAGGGAGTTGTTTCAGTTCCAGTAGATCAGAGTGGACCTTATGTTGAAGTGATTGCATCAGGTGTGTCAGAGCCTTTTCTGCTAGATACTGGTGCTACAAAGAGTTCTATTATGCACTCTAAACTCCCTGGCGTACCTTTGTCTGGCTTTGAGAACGTTTCTGTAGGTTTTTCTGGCGCCCCGGTTACGAATCCGATTTCTGCTCCATTGTCTCTGTGTGTTGGATCTCGTAGGTTTGAAGCACCCCTCATTTTGACTACAGGTTGTAATGAGAATTTGTTGGGATTGGATTTATTGAAGAGATTGTATGCGACGTTGTATTTTTCTCCGTCAGGAGTACATCTTACCTTGGGTGAGAGAGTGATTTCTCCGATGTACATGTCGAAAGATAGACTTCCACCTGAATTGTCTTCTTTACCTGATTCATTGTGGGCTACTGGTCCGAACGATGTGGGTCTTTTGGAGATTCCTCCATATGTTGTGACACTAAAGGCGAATGCTAAGTTACCGCGCATTCCACAGTACCTTTTTTCGAGTGATGGTGAGAGAGCACTTTTGGTGATTATTTATGATCTGATCGAAAAGGGTGTGATTGAGGAAACGAGAGGTAATGTGTGCAATAGTCGCGTTTTGCCTGTTTTGAAGAGAACTGATTCTTCACAACCTCCTGTAAATAGGTTTGTGATCGATCTTCGCGAAGTGAACAAGATTGTTATTCCACAATTTCCTGTTGTGCCTGATATTACTGCTTTGTTGACTCTGATTCCGGCTACAGCCACATGGTTTTCGGTGATTGATTTGAAGAATGCTTTCTTCAGTATCCCGATTGCCATGGAAAGTAGGGATATCTTTGGATTCTCTTTAGGAGGACGAAGTTTCCGCTTTAAGCGCGCTCCTCAAGGCTATTGCGAGAGTCAATCGATCTATAGCCAAGCTTTGAAAACACAACTTGATTTGCTGGTTTTACCTGATGGTGCTGCCCTTATTCAGTATGTTGATGATTTGTTAGTTGCGGCTGACAATGAAGAGATTTGTAGAGAAGCCACTTTGTCGTTGTTACGCCACCTGTATGATTTCCATCACAAAGTTTCTCTCTCCAAGTTGCAATATTGTTGACAAGAAGTAACCTACTTAGGTCACCTCTTATCGAAGGAGGGAAGGAAATTGACCCCAGAGAGAATTCAAGCTATTGCGAAAATGAGTGTTCCTACAACACAGAGAGAAGTACGTGCGTTTCTGGGTATTACGTCGTACTGTAGACAGTGGATTCCTAATTTTTCTTTGCTAGCAAAGCCCTTGATAGCTCTTACTGTTAAGGATATTCCAAATCCTATTCCTTGGACTGACGAATATCAGAAGAGCTTTTCCGAATTACGTAATGCGCTGTGTTCAGCTCCTGTGTTGGGTACTCCCGACTACAGTAAGCCTTTCACATTGTATGTTCACGAGAGAGAGAGATGTGCATTGTCAGTATTGACTCAGCAGTTCGGCGATAAGCAGCGTCCATGTGCGTACTTTTCGTCGACTTTGGATCCGGTAGCTAGAGCGTTGCCGAGTTGCTTGAGAGCAAAGAAAAGCAGCAGCTGTTTCAATTCAACCGTCTGCTGGTTTGGTTATGGACAATATGTTAGTGGTAATGGTTCCACATGCAGTGGATACCTTGTTGAACCGTACCAAGACACAGCACTTAACTAGTGCTCGGTTGTCGGGTTATGAGTTGACCTTGTTAGCGAGTCATGTGCACATTAAACGATGCAACACGTTGAATCCAGCCACGTTGTTGCCAATTTCAGTTGAGACAGATATTGAAGAAAAACATGACTGCTTTCTGAGAACTGAGGAAGAAACGAAAGGAAGAATAGATCTTAGGGATACTTCTCTTCCAGAGTGTGATGGTACTTTGAGGGTTGATGGTTCGTGCTTTAAGTTGCCGAATGGTGATACGACTGCGGCATATGCTGTTACGACTTTGCATACGATTGTTGAAGCTGCATGTATCCCACATAATTCAGCACAAGCAGCTGAGTTGATTGCATTAACAAGAGCATGTGTGTTGGCGAAAGGTAAACGAGTGAATGTGTATACTGACAGCCAATATGCATTCGGTGTGGCTCATAGCTTTGGACGTTAGTGGTGTGAACGTGGATTTTTGACTTCGCATGGAACGAAGATCCAGCATGGACAGTTGGTGAATGAACTTCTTGAATCACTTACTTTGCCGTTACAAGTAGCGATTGTGAAATGCAGTGCCCATAAGAAAGTTACGGATGATGTTGGTCGCGGGAATGCATTTGCGGATGAAGTTGCGAAAGAAACTGCGAGAAGTATGATGAGTCGAATGTATGTTGCAGGTCCAGCGAAATGGGTTCCGGAGAAGAGTATGTGTGAAGATACGATTGAGAGTGTGAAATCCATTCAACCAGAAGCTACAGAGAAAGAGTTGAATGAATGGAGAGAAAGTAAGGGTAGATTGGACTCGAATGGTTGTTGGACTGATTTGTCCGAGCATCAAAGATAATTGTTGCCTGACGCATATGTGCTTCCAGTTGTTACAATGGCTCATGGCATGGCACATATCAGCGTGAAAGGGATTTGTAAGTTGTTGGCTCCGGTTTGGCAGAATACGGGAATTCCAAAATGTGCAGAGAACTTGGTTAAGAAGTGTATGGTGTGTTTGATGTATAATCCTGGTAAGGGAACTCCAACACCAGCTGGTCATTTTGCTCCTCCTACGTATCCGTTCGAGGCTTTGCAGCTAGATTTTATCCACATGGAGAGATGCAACAACTTGAAATATGTCTTGGTGGTTGTTTGCTCCTTTTCTAGATGGGTAGAAGCTTACCCCCTTAAGGACAATACTGCCTCATCCACAGCGAAAGCCCTTATAAAAGAGTTTTTCCCTAGGTTTGGAATGCCGAGAATCATCTGGAGTGACAATGGGAGTGAATTTGTGGGTCAAGTCATGAAGAGAGTATGTGAGGGATTAGGAATAAGGCAGAAATTTCATGCTGCAAATCACCCCCAATCAGCTGATTTAGTCGAGTGCTATAATGGCACTTTGAAGCTAAAGTTAGCTAAAATCCAAGCGAGCACTGGTTTGCAATGGCCAGATGCTTTGCCTTTAGCGCTCCTGTCCACAAGAATGACTGTGCATTCGCGAATGGGTTTGAGTCCGTATGAGGTGTTTGGTCGCCCGGCGAATATTTGGGGCGTACCGAGACCAACAAAGTTCAGCGACCGCGAGTATCCTGTGTTGCTTGATTACTTGCACGAACTGACGGCTAAACTGCGTGTTTTACACCAACAGGTGCATGAAAGCTTACCACGAGCCTCTGAAGATCCAGGCCACGCTATTGAACCTGGTACTTGGATTTTTGTGAAGAGTTTTCAGCGGAGCAAGAACGATCAGCCCCGCTGGACAGGACCCTATCTTGTTCTCCTGTCTACACGTTCTGCAGTTCGAGTGCAAGGCAAGAAACACTGGATCCACGCCGTACATTGTAAGCGGGCACCATTGCCCTTACCGTACGATCAGTGGGTCCAGAAGGGACTTTCAGACTCTGAAACAGACACTGTGCCACGATTCTTGCCATTCAGCGATGCCCGTTTGAGCGGTACAAACTCTGAGAAAGAAAGTGATGATATTTTGCAAGAAGATGTGCCTCCTCTGAATCGATTGGACACCAGTGAGCCTGATCTTTTGTTTACGGACCAAACATTGTCCGGAAAGGATCGTTATAATTTGCGACCGAGAGTCATGGGACAAATAACTAAAGATAAATAAAGTTTTTTATGATTTTTCTGTTTGCAGGTTAACTCTCCACCGAGGATCTACTCATTTTTGTTTTTCGAACCGCCATCCGGGTTCAGCTGTAGGGTCGCTGTGCCAAGTCTTTGGAGTGCAAGCCTGAGACACTAGGTCGAAGGTTCTGGTTGGCCTAAGGGAGTTGCCCTGGGTTGACAGAGGCATTCCTTAGCATAGAACACCCTACCATCGCGAGCAGCATATTTAGTTAGGATGGATTTCTTCGAGTTGGAGAGACCTGCAAGGACAATGACTTTTAAGAAGAAGATATACAAACTGATGTCAAGGAAACGTTTTTTAATACCATGTTTGTTTTTGCTATTGAGTTTAATGATATTTTTAATTGGTTATGTGACATTCTCTTTTAAACTGACGTTTATTCCCACTGTGCAACCTACACCTCCGCCCACTATTTCTTCTCATTCTTTTTATCCTTTGCCTGAACATGAGGTAGTTAGACAATTGGAATTTGCCAATAATTCCTTTATTCAACTTTTGCACCAACACCAGTTAGTGATGAACACAACGAACTGTTGGATTTGTGGTCTAATGCCCCATACGACCGATAAAGGTATTCCGTATTTGGTTTTGCCTTTTAGTTTAAATGGTTCTATTTGGGCTTACAGAACGATGTTTATCTATGCCCATAGTGTCTATCCCCTATGTTCACCGAAAGACAATCCGAAGAATAGTGCTGTAGCAAGAGGCGTAGTTGATATGGTTAAAGGAACTAATGCAGTTGAAACTATTCCGACAGATGAGAAACAACCATATAGTGGTTGGGATGTTACCAGATATGGAGTTAGTCTGAGTGTTAACCAGCGAGCGAAGAGTTCTCCACCGATTTGGATAGTGCCCCATCAGGGTCGCTATTGTCTGCAGGGTAATGGCAAGAATCCGAGAGCTCAGCTAGGGAAGAGCGTTTGCACTGACACCTACGTATTCACGTCTCAGTCTTCCCCAGCATTCTTAGCTGCTAAGGGTACCTACTTTGTTTGCTACGACAAAGCGTATACATGGTTGCCCCCTGATTTTTTGGGCACATGTTTTGTTTCCTTCCTGTTGCCCCCCCCCACTTTTACAGCTGCGGCAGATTACCATAAGACGAGAGTTGCGAGAGGTGTCTTCAGTCAGGAAGACACTGCAGGGCAAGAGTTGGGAGATTTCTTTAAGGGTTTTCTGCCGTTCTGGGGACCGATGGCTAATAGCAGGAATGTTCGCCAGTTGACGAGAGTGGTTGAGTCCATCATAGTCGAAACTGCCGGTGCCCTTAGTAACTTGACTGCTGAGCTGCAGTCGGATAGACTTATGACACTTCAGAATAGGGTTGCCCTTGATGTCATACTAGCAGACAGAGGTGGAGTATATAAACTGATTCAATCGAGCTGCTGCGTTTTCATTCCTGACAACGCTCCTTCAGTCTTCCAGGCCATTTCCAAGCTACATAAGATCTCAGATTCTGTCCATTTGGATAAAGGAGATTGGTCATTGATGGGATGGTTATGGGGATTGATATCCACGTGGGGATGGAAGATTCTGATGGTCATTGGGATGGTCTTAGCTATCCTTTTCCTGTTCTGTCTCTGTGTACAGTGTGCTCCTGCTATTTGTGGCCTTTGTGCTACTTTGTGTGCAAGGAGGCCTGTCCAGAGAGAGGTACTAAGTACGAGGATGATGCTACAACGACATATCGATGATCTGATGAATATAGATCCAGATTCAGACTGACATGAGTTTGGGTTTGATTGCCTATGTAAGGGCAAAAGGAGGGCCTGTAGTTCCGTAGTTTGAGGGTCTGAGGTTCGGTGATCCGAACCCGTTCAATAAAGGTCGTCGGAAATAGACGATTTTGGTGTCAGCGGACCGCAAATCACGAGTGCAGTATGTACGAGTGTTTTCGCATAAATCGATCAATGAGAACACTATGTATTCAGAGATTTTGTTTGAACCTTCGATTTCCATTTTGTGTACGGCAGCCATTTTGTGTGGTTGCCCTCACATAGGCCGATGACTGCGGCTGAACGAGTTTTTGGGACACGTACACCTTAGCTGACTTCTGAATGACCTGTCCGAACTGACTCCTTGCCTGAGGCTGACCTCGCTGAGCCAGTTCCTTGTTAAGCAGCTGGTCAGATAAAGATCAAAGAGCAGGACATGCCGAAGTTTATAGTACACTGCACCCAACTTTCTATCTTGCTACCAATCTGTTTCTGCTCCTTCCTTTCCGACATAATCACCGATTTGGATTGAGGGGTTTATGATGGGTTTGTCAAGCCTGACTGAACAGGATAATGGAATGTGCTTGGTCATTTCTGGTGGGCTGGACAACGGAAAAGTGGGATTGTCGACATGCGCTACTTTTGAAATGTCATGTTCCTATTGACCAGTTTGTATAGAATCAATGTTAGTCTGGAATGTTGCCTGAGGCTTGATTTTTGGCATAAAAGACCATGCTCCCCTCATTTAGTATGTGCAGTCTCTAGCGAACCACCTGTGTGTGCTTCGTAGACCTCTGTTCCTGGTTGCAGCCAATAAACTTTGGTCTTTGACGTCATCAAGAAGCGTCCCGTGTCTCTATTCGCTGAGGCAGGGGAACTCAAAGGCATTGGGCATTTTCCCTGACGCCGCTAGGTTCTAAAACCTGGTCCTTCACTCGGATGGATACCCTTCCAAGAAACCAGGTACCACAGGTGGCCCTGGCAGTATCTGTAATCTAAGATGTGTTGCACTTCGTATTCCAGCTGACCATCCCTCACCACAGGCGGTGCAGCCCTATGCCGTGCACATTTCGAGGGTTTCAGCAAACAACAATGGAACACCGGATGTATCCTCAGTGATGCAGGCAGCTTCAGTTTGTAGGTCACGGGATTGATTCTGCGAAGAATGGTGTACGGACCAATGAACCGGGGATGAAAGATGCTGCGGCACCGGAAGCGGATATTCTTCATGGAGAGCCAGACCCTATCTCCCTCTTGATATGTTGGCCCTTTCTGTCGATGACCATCAGCCCATTTCTTGTACGACCTCTTGGCTTGATCCAGGTTTGCTTAGATTCGTCTGTGGATTTTTAGGAGAGTCCCAACTTGTGCCATCACCGTAGGATGGTTCTAGACCTCACTTGGAATGGTCAAAGGGAAGGTGGTGACATGACAGTGTTTCCTCTGAACGGTGTTTCTCTGATGGAGCTATGCCACGCATTGTTATAGGATAGTTCAGCCAACCACAACAAGGACACTCAGGATTCCGTTGCTTCATTAGAATAGCACTGCAGGTATTTCTTTAAAGTCTGATTCACCGCTCCATTTTGTTGGTTTGCGGATGGAAGCTTGTATACAGAGCGGCTTCCATATGAAGAGCCTTGCTCCACATACGCCAGAATCTGGCAACGAACTGGGGTCCTCTATCTGAAACAATGACCCTAGGAAGTCTGTGTAATCGAACTACATGTGTTAATAACAACTGAGCTGTCTGACCCGCAGTGGGAAGATTTTTACACCGAATAAAGTGACCCATCTTTGTTAGACTGTCGATGACAACCAAAATTGCGTTGCATCCCTGATCCATTGGTAGGCCAAGGATGAAATCCATACTGATCGTTTGCAAAGGTTGTGATGGAGTGGGAAGCTGCATTATCCTCCCTTTGCTCTTGTTTTGTTCCCCTTTAGCGCAATCACTTGTCTCACATTGTGTCACCCATAGTTCCACGTCTTTGGTCTTACCTTCCCACCAGAACTGATGCTGAATCAGGTGTAGCGTTTTCTTATGTCCAGGATGACCTGCTAGTACAGCGTCATGACACCAGGTAAATGCCTTTAAACGAAGAGCGTGGGTAGGCAAGTATAGTTTATTATTGTGCAAAGGAACACCATGTTTGAGGGTCCGATGAGTGTTGTGATCCGCCCCCTGCCGCCACTGAGCTGGGGACCGATTGGTCGTGACTTGGTTGAGAAATTGCTCCAAGGTAACTACACATAGAACTTTTTCGGGATCTACGATCCCCTCCGGTACTTTATGTCATGATAGGTTCTCATCTTGTCTGAGCAAGGAGTCTGCTTTTTTGTTGTCTGATCCAGGACGAAAGGTTATCAAGAAATCATATTCGGCAAAAAACATCATCCACCGCATCTGCCTCTGTGAGAGATGCCGAGCTGTCTTCATGAACTATAAATTTCTAGGGTACGAGTAGACTGTGATTGGATGCTGGGCCCCCCACAGATAAGGTCTCCACTCTTGGAAGGCTTTCTTGATGGCCAACAGCTCTTTTTCGGCCACTGTGTAATTGATTTCTGCGGGGTTCAGTTATTTAGAAAGAAAAGCCACCGGATGCAGCTGTCCTGTGTGCTTATCTCTTTGTGACAATACCGCTCCAATTGCCACATCAGAGGCATCAGCTTCTACTACGAACGGTATGTCAGTTTGTGGGCGCCGCAGGATGGGTGCAGTACAAAACGCCTTTTTTAGTTGGTCAAAAGCTTCTGTGGCTTCGGCAGTCCAGAGAAAAGGTCTGCCTTTCCTCAACAACCTAGTCACTGGAGAGGCCAACTGGGAAAAATGAGAGATGAATGTTTTTTTTTTTTAATTTTTGAAAACCTTTATTGTGCATGAAGTAAATAACAAATACGGGCCTACAACCATCCGGCCGGCCACGAACTCTCAGTTAGCACTACAGCTTACATTATGGCGACACAGTACTGCATAAGAACCACGAACAATCAGCAGAAGGAAAACTAGAAAACGTCGCAGTACCGTGGCACAGGAGGAATGAAGGTTAAATTTTAAGATTTTTATGCAACTATCAAGTTCAGATCGTAGTGTTCCGCACTAATAAAATAAGAAATTAAGAACAAGGTCCATGCAGGTGGGACACGACATTGGCACTGTATCAAAGCAATTCGTATATCGATAATCAAGTCCCCGCCAGGCAGGATGGTCTCACAATATCTACGCTACAAAGTAGCCGTCACAACCCAATCATATCTCCACTCCCACCTATCACCCAGCACGCCTGAACATGGACAAGAGAAGGTAAAATCATAGAAGAAACAAAAACAGGTCCCATAGAAACTAACAAAAATGAAATATAACCCCCCACCCTACACACATGCAGAGGCTATGGCCTACCCCCCCCCCCCTAGCAGCGTGCCTGTCGCCCTATAAACCCGAAATATAGTAAGAAAGAGAAGCCGGAAGAAAGGGGAAGAGACAGCAAGGAATGTAGAAAGAAGGAAAAAGAAGACAAAAAGAAATGAAAAATTGTCACTCTTGAATATAGGGAGGAAGAAAAGAGCAAGCTGATCTACCACTCCCAAAAAAAGAGAAGGAGGCGGGGAGGAGCCCACACAGTAACCGATCTCCCGGACTCCCAGCCACTTGCAACCCTATCGCCTCGTGGAATAAATGATCAGCGTCATGCGGAAGGGGAGGAACAAATCTGGTGGAACAGGCAAAGGAAGCCGGAGCAGTCCCAGCCCGATTCCCGCCCGCCCATGCATCCATCACATTAAATAAAGCCTAGCCCTGGCCCGATTTGGGACGTCCCCCTGTGCCCGCCCACCCCGAGAAGCCTGAACCTGCAAGAAGAAGGGGAGAGCCCACCCTCACGAGAACAAAGGGACAAAATGGCCACACTCGGCAATGGAGAAAAGTCCGAGGACTAAGTAAAATTCGCCAGTCCCAACCAAAGTCAGTACTTAAATAAAGCAGCATGAACTTTAACCCGGGCTCCCAGCCCACACCTAACCTCTATACCAGCAACCACGACCCACTAGGGACCATCCCAGACGTAGCCCGTGACGAGGAATTGTAGCAGCAGTGCAGCCGCCCATTACGTCTAAGGATGATTCAGGCCAAAATTCAACCAGCCAAGCAAAGAAACCATAGTGGGGACCCCCCCTTCTGTACGTACCCAAGGACCGCCCGCACGCCGAGTCCCCATCCACTAACCAGAAATCAACAGCTGCGCCCACCAGTTACGGCCCTTTGTAGGGGAAAACCATCACACAGAGCACATTCGAAAGTTCCAAAGTAGTGTCAAAATCCCGGTCGTCGTCATTCAGGCAAACAAAGTCAGAACAAGGACCCATCAACCCTGGCCTGAGCGTTGGAATCCTCCCAGGAATGGCCACTGCTGGAAACATACCGAAGACAGTACAAAGGGACAAGATGGCCGTCTCCGACGAAGAGAAAGCAGGAAAGGAGAAGGTGAATGTCCCCAGAGAACAATGGGTTGAGTGGCAAAAAAGACTAGCTTCCCAGCACTTACAGGAGGAAGTACAACCGACTGGGGAAGGTGTGAGGCTCCAGAGGCAAAACCAGCAAAGAAGTCTAGCAGCCGGGGAATCAGCATACCACGAAGAGACAACGATGGCCGATGCAGAATCTCGGAGTCCGGAGTGGAGAAAGACACTGTATCCACAACCACTTCGGCGGGCAAGTCAGCAACACTGTAGCCAGAGATCGTCAGCTTCATTTCAGGCGCCTGCTGAAACATAGTATCCGGGTCAGGGATGGTTGTAGGCAGCTGGGAAACAGAATGCCACAGGTGTCCCAGCGCAGGCATCGCCTCGTCAAACTTACGGCACAAGTCACTAGCATTTTGCCGACACGTAGATCTTAGGTCCGCGATAGCTGCCAGGATATCCCCACAAGTTGGGGCCCGCTGCAGTCCCACACAAGACGATAGTGGGGTCGGGACAGGACGTCCAGAGGACAAAGAAGCGTTCTTCTCCCCGTCATCAGAGACCGGCGCCATCTTCGGCAATCCAATAACAATGGGGAAGGAAGGGCGAGCTAAGGTTCGGGAGGCATCAGGTGGGGGCACCGGCAGGAGAGCGGCCCTCAGGACCGGATGGCAAATTGTAGGAGCCCCCTCGCCGCTGGTTTGCAAAGCAGCCCCCTGCACAGACGGCTCCGCCAACCGGAGCCGATTCAGCCCTTCAGTCGCAGCACACAGAGAGGCGAGGGGGGAGGGGGTCCTGTCCCGCCAGCATCCACCGCATCCAGGTCCGGAGTGCCACAGGTTCCGATAGTGGCCCCTCCGTTTCACTCCGTGGGCAGCAAGCGCGCTGGGAACAGCCACGCCTCCACTAGACGTCGTCCCGGTGAAGCGCTATCTCGAGGCGGCGATCGAAGCAGGGTCCAGGGGGTGCAATGGCGGACGGCTTGCGCGGTGATATCTCCCTCCACACAACTGATAGAGACCTCGGAGGAACGCGGTTGTAATCAGCGCGTTCATATCATCGTGTCGCCGCATCAGTAACTCAGGATAAATGGCAGGATACCAGTGCGGGAGCAAGAGGCTCGCGGAGCTAGGAGCCTACACGTCCGTCCTGTCGGCCATCTTGGCTCCTCCCTGAGAGATGAATGTTTGATAGTAGTTGGAGAACCCCAAAAAGCTTTGCACATCTCTCTCACGCTTAGAAACAGGCCAATCTTGAACTGCCTCCACTTTTCTCTCACCCATCCTAAACCCTTGTGGACTCAAACTGACCCCCAAAAACTCGACATCAGTTACACTAAATTTGCATTTGCTCAGCTTGCAAAATAAACTATTTTCTTGCAGTCTTTTGAGGATCACGGTTACGTGGCTTACATGTTGTTCCGGAGAGGCTGAATAGACCAAGATGTCGTCAATGTATTCGATCACGAATCGAGTTATGCAGTCCTTTAGCACGTCGTTAAGGAAATACTGGAATGCCACCGGGGCATTACATAATGCGAACGGCATAGCCAAGTATTCAAATATCCCGTAACGTGTTTTGAACACGGTCTTCCACTCATCCCCTTTGCGGATCCGCACCAGGTGAGAGGCTCCTCTCAGATCAAGTCTGGTGTAGATGTTTGCTTACCTCACCTGATCCAGCAATACCGGGCTGAGCGAAAGCGGGTATCGATTTCTCCCGGTATTGTTGTTCAACAAGCGATAATTGATACACATCCTCAACTCGCCATTGGCTTTCGTCGTAAAGAAAAGAGGAGAAGCGGCTGGAGAGAGAGAAGGACGAATAAAGCCAATGGAACGAAAATGTTCCAGGTATTCACGCAGATGTTTGGTTTTGGGTTCGGATAACGCATAGACTCTGCATGATGGAATGACGGCTCCATCCACCAGGTCTATACGACAATCATTGTTGCGATGTGGGGGTAAGATCTCGGCCTTGACTTCACTGAAAACCTCCAAATAGAAGTCGTATTCTGGAGGTAGTTCGGTCTCTTTCTCCGCTGCAGTGGCAACGTGCAATATCTGTGCTAGGGTCAATGTGTGTGAGTTGTTGCTTTTCATGCAATTAAGCATTCCGTTGAGTGTAAACTAATGGTTTTTAGTCTCCAATCCATGGCCATAACCATGGCATACCCAAGATAATCTTGTATTGTGGTGCCTTGATTATGTTCAGTATAATGTCCTCCACGTGATCCTGAGGATCTTCTTTGAGGACCAATTCCACCACATCAGTGTGTTCTATGATGGGATCTGACTTCAATGGAGTGCCGTCTACTGCTAACCCTTTTTCAGGCTTGTTGCTAGGCACCCTTGTCAACACCAGTCGTTGTGCTAAACCACAGTCAATAAAGTTTCCAATGGCTCCTAAATCGATCATGGTCCATACCTGATGTTTTTGTTCGCCTGACCTAAGGATCATGGACGGCACTATGTGAGATTCAGTGTTTTTTACCTCAGTGACCGCTAAAGATGGCAGTCTCCATTCCTTCTCTGATGGTTCTACCTCAAATAGCCCGTCTTGTTGGAATCTCCTGTACCGGAGGTCCCTACTCACTGATTGCCACTTGCTTACTGGTGTAGAATGTATTCCTTTTCTTGGGTTTCAGAGGACAATCCCTCACATAGTGTCCCTTCTTCCCACAATACATACAGAGCCCTTGTGCCCGGCGATTCTCTCTCTCTGATTTGGATAATGGGGGCCTGATAGCACCCACATCCATTGGTTCCGGACCTGGTTCTGTAGTGTAGTTCCTATATTCCTAATAGGCTCTGCGCATTGGAATAACAAAACAGCAGTGTAGACGTAGGACTGAGGTCATCTAGGTCTCTACTGACTATGTTAGACTTAATTAGTTTTGCCAGCTAGCTCAGAGGTCACTAAAAACTTTCTCGAATGTTCAGGAAAGGGTTAACCGTCCTGATTTAGACAAGAAGGGATTAGTTTCTGACAACCGCATAAACATGACAACTTTGCTCCCCCAGAACAAAGAGTGTATCGCCAGAGTCGTGTGAAAACAATAGACAACTATTTCACTCAGTCAATCGTGCATGCTTAGTTCCACCAGAGTGCAGAGAAATAGAGAGACGGGCGTTTTCAATAAAAGGTGTTATTTTATTGAGCAGTCTTCTTTCTCATGCAAGAGAAATGAATTGCCACAATTACAATACTTATTATAAAGTAAAGTGCATACAGTAAAAGTAGTATTATGAAATTATACGGTAAAAGCATTGATATGGTTTCTTAGCCATATGATACTTTAAAATGGATAAAATATATAAATACATAAAAACATTGACTAACAAACTCAACTGGTGCTTCTAAATACGCCTACCCCAGTGTACCTGACCTAAGCCTAATACGTGGGAAGGTAAGTTGCAGTTTTTAGGTTAAGTTAAGTTTTTGCCAAGTACCGGAATCAAGAATTCTCTCTAAGGTTTTAATCAGCTCCGTACCTTGGTTATAGAATGAAGGAGGTCTTGTATCTCGCTTCTCAGGACTCGATCTCCCAGCAACATACGAGGGTGACTTGGGAACACCGGAGCTGGATTTTCTCGGCTGGAGAAAAAGACAGCATCTCTCTCAGTGCGTCAAGGGGAGGGGCGGTTTCCGTTGGCTCTCATAACAGCTGGGCTCCCGGTCAAGTAGAGCGTCGCTCTGCTCCCAACCACCGTGTGTTCGCTTAAGGCAACGTTGGTATATTTATACCTGAAAGGTGCCGGGTTTGACATAAGGTTGGACATAAGACGTCACTAAGAACTAACAGTTCTTTGGACTCTAGGAGTTCTTGTGCAAATCAAAACAAAAGCAGGGGGTTTTCCCGGGCTGCTGGAGGCTTGGTTTGTTTAAAGAACGCGTTGTGATTTCTAGGAGTCTATGGGAGTAGCCTTGCCGTGTTTTGGACTGCATGGGCTATTACTAAATATGGATATGATTCTTATGCCTTTATAAGGATATTATTAGTTATAACCACATGAGGGCATGAATCAGGAATATCGAATTAGGGTCCTAGATAGAAATACAACACCCACTCCACGTATTAATGTCATGTCCATCATTACTAAATAATAAGCAATATAAACATATAACGATGCATGTGTGTTTTCCAACCCACCCCAAAATACATAATTGCATTTGAAAAGGTGTATGGTTTATACACGAAAAATGAGTATTGGTACTGTACGCTTTTCAAGCAGGGTTATCATTCAGTTAAATGCATATATATATCAACTGAATGAAATTGCGCTGAGGTCTTCCCTGATAATAGGTGAATAAATCGGAATTCGTAGTTTGTCTGATTTTAGAGGAATTTTTTTAAGTTCCGAAACTCCACACTTAGAAGAATTTCCAAGTGAAACCAGTCAATGTTAGCCTATAGAAGGACATTCAAGTTACTGTAAGTATGGTTAGAATTACTTTTCAGGATCAGTAGTGGGCTGAAAGATGCAGCACTGAGGTCTCTCCTGATAACAGGTGAGTAAATCGGAATTCGTAGTTCGGCTGATTTTAGAGGAATTTTTAAAGTTCCAAAATATATCTATGATTTTACTTTCGCTTTTCTCAGGAACTACTCAACGGATTTACACCATTTGACAAAAAGCGTGATCTGCGAACCAAACTCTACCTTTTTGCCACATTTGGTGCAATTCCATTCAGCAGTTCAGGATGTAGCGTGTCTAAAGGTCCCTCTGCAAACTTGCATGGGGAAAACGTTTTGGGACCCCTCTTTTTTCTAAGCCCCGCTTGACGAATCACCCCAAAACTTTCAGGATAGGAGCGGAGCAGAGCAGAGCAGAGCAGAGCAGAGCGGAGCGGAGCAGAGCGGAGTGTCCCATCTTCTTGGAGAATTTCGCGAAGATTCGTCGAACGGCGCCAAAGTTATTCCAAATAGAATGTTGCGGATTTCCTATGGAAACTAGGTCCTAACTATAACTACCTACTGGTGACCGCCAGTAGGTAATATATATGTATATATATATATATATATATATATATATATATATATATATATATATATATATATATATATATATATATATATATATATATTACCTACTGGCGGTTTCGCCAGTAGGTAGTTGTAGTTGGGATTTTTTCAATGCAAAATCTCAAAATTCTATTGTGAATAACTTTGGCGCCGGTTGACGAATCTGCCTGAAAATTTCTCAAATTTGCCTCGCGAAGCTCCGGTCCTTCCTTGAAAGTTTGGGGGGGATTCGTCAAGCGGGGGCCGAGATAAAAGGGGGGTCCCAAAACGTGTTTTCCCCATGTTAATTTCCATAGGGCGGTCGACCTCACTTTTAGCCCGAACGGCTGAATGGATTTCCACCAAACTTGGCAAAATTGTAGGGACTGGTAGCCCGATGTGCCTTTGCTATGTCTCAAGAAATGTGCTCCAGTGGTTTTTGAGTAATTTAGGTTCAAAAAAATATATATATCTATGGCCGCGCCCCGGTACGCACACCGGGGCACGCTCCGGGCGCGCCACGCGAGGTGCGCACGGAAAGCTGATTGGCTCTCGGGTGTCTGTAAACATTCGAAACAGTCCGGAGCGGCCGCCATCTTGTGTCTCAGTAGAATCGAGACACAAGAGGTGGCAAAAACAAAGGGGGAAATGACCATAAGGGGGCAGAGTAGACCCCACGTGACCCCCTAGGTCTGATGTGGGGGCTATAAAAGGGCCCCGCGGGGCAAAAAAAAAAAAATTTTTTTTTTGCGCGGGGGAGCGCCCGGTACGCGCACCGGGGAGCGTTCTAGGGGGAAAAAAGAATGATAGAGTTTTATAAAAATGTAGCCTATTTTTATAATTTGGAGGTAGTTCTAAAAAGAACTGTTTTTTTCTTCTTTTGGTTGTTTTATATTTTTTTATGTTTTTTGAACATTTTCTACTTTTTTTGGCTTTTATGAACTATTTTGTATTTTTTTGTTATTTTTATGGGGAGAAACAAAAAACAGGGAATTGAAAATGGCTCAACTGGAGCAAAAAAAAAATAAGGAGAAAATTAGGGTTTTTTGGGGCAATTGTGGTTGTCACCAGCAAGGAGGATGAGCTTTAGGCTCTGCTCACCATAGGAGATGGTCTTACCACAAAAAAAACAGGTGACCCTAAATTCTCCAAACCGTGGTTGAATGCAAGGGATTGTCTCCCTTGTCTCTGGTTCCGATGGAGTGGGTTGTTTTCGTTTGGAGGTGCTGGGTGTAGATTGGGGAGGGTTGCTGGCCAGTTCTCTCATCTCTGCGGAAGCATAGTTGTTCGGATGCTTGCGCTGCATGTGCCTGATCATGGTATTATTCCCAAATGAATATTTTTTATTTGAGTTACCCCTTGAAAGTTCCATGTCACAGATAAGGCAAGTCACCTTTGCCGCATTCACTTTCTTTTTTCCCTCAGGGATAGAAAAAAACTCCCATACAATGTGTGGCTTGTGTTGGTATGGGGTATTGTGTTCTTCCAGCCATCTCCTCCTCGTCCCCTCCTCCTCTTCCTCCTCTTCCTCCTCCTCCTCTTCCTCTTGACCACCAATGTGATGTTGTGGTGGTCCTTTTGGTGGTGGTGGTGGTGGTGGGGATGCTCCAGCTGATGCTGCTACTGTAGCCATTTCAAAGTACAAAATATACCTCAAAGATTTCAAAACAGGTCTTCCTCAGTCAAATGACAAAGTCAGAATAAGGAAAAAAGGTGGGGTCTTTCATCATTTGGAAAAAAAAAAAATCCTGAACCAATGAGAAGTGTTATTTTCAGGTCACAAGACCAGGGATTTCATTATTATGAAACCAAAACTGTTCTGCACCAATTAAAAGTGTTATTTTCAGGTCACATGACCCGACGCGCTTACGCGATGCACCCCCGGGCGCGCCCGTGGGCGCGCCCCGGGTCGCGTCGCGTAAGCGCGTCGGATGTTTACGTAGCGCGATCGTATTCGCTCGAGTGCTTCCGGGTGCGCTTACGCCATGCGTATCACGCGGACGATGATGTTTTCGTTGGCGGCAATAGCGCTAACGGGACGCTCTCCAGAGCGCGCCCTGGGGCGCTTTAAAAGACTACGCTTTCCGGGGCGCTCACCGGGGCGCGCCCCGGGAGCGCTCCAGGGCAAAAAAAATATATATACATTAAAAAAAAATGTTTAATACAAATATAATATAGGATTCATTCATTTTCAAAAATATTACATTTCATAGCTATAGACATTTGCTATTAACAAAATGTTGAAATTCACTGAAAAAAACATAGGTTTGGGGCCTTATATATAGTTAGGAATTAGCATTTAAAAAACCGATGAAAGTCACTGAAAAAAACCATAGGTTTCACACCAGTTATAGTTAGGAGTTAGCATTTACAAAACCTATGAAATTCACTGAAAAAACCATAGGTTTCAGACCAGTTATAGTTAGGAATTAGCATTTAAAAAACCTATTAAATTCACTGAAAAAACCAGAGGTTTCACACCAGTTATAGTTAGCTGGAAATTTTACTGACATAAAACCATTGAAATTCCCACGTTATAGTTAGTTGGACTCACTATAACTTGCGCGCCTGCAATGCACTGCTGATGACATCACATATTACATCACTCATGACATGGTCAGTGACATCACTCATGACATCACTGATGACACCATCCTTGTGACAGAGTGACAGACCTCCTTTCAGTGTAATGTTACCCTTGAAATAAATATTAAAAAATAAAAACTTATATTCTCAAAAAAATGGACATACCCATACCAGTTACAACAACCAATTCAGTAATTCCACCATCTATATACACATCCACTCATTCACCAACAGTTCTATATAGTCACTCATACATATACTCACTCATCATATGTAGTGAAACACATATACATCCGGTTACAAACCGACAGTCATCCAAAAGTTACTCACACACATACACACACATGCAAATAAACTATTGAACATCCATTTATTTGCATATACAGCTATACACACACTACCACCTTACTTCTAAGGAAACTTACACATACTTACTCTCTTAAACAATCACTTATAGAAACACATACTTATTTAACCAGGAACTCTTACAATCTCTCACTCTCACTTATATACATCAATACTCACATATACTAGAATAAAACATATGTAGTTACTGATAAAGACACTAGTGAGACAGTCATTCACGCACTAACACACACATATACACACTCATCCACCCATACAGTCTTGCACATATGTTGTCTTCAAAACACATACAAACAGACAGTCAGTCAATCATGCATCTCTGTGCTAAGTAATACCCCCACCAAACCATACAGACACTCGTACTGATACTAAAAAATATAAAACAACAAAAAAGAATAAAAAAACAGTGACACCATCCTTGTGACTGAGTGACAGACCTCCTTTCAGTGTAATGTAACCCTTGAAACACATATTCAAAAATAGAAACTAAAATATAAAACATATTTATTTTTCAGAAAGACACACATTCACTATAGTGAGTCCAACTAACTATAACGTGAGAATTTCAATGGTTTTATGTCAGTAAAATTTCCAGCTAACTATAACTGGTGTGAAACCTCTGCTTTTTTGAGTGATTAAAACATATGTAGTTACTGATAAAGACAGTAGTGAGACAGTCATTCACTCACTAACACACACATATACACACTCATCCACCCATACAGTCCTTCACATATGCTGTCTTCAAAACACATACAAAGAGAGAGTTAGTCATTCATGCATCTATGTGATAAGTAATACCCCCACGAAATCATACAAACACTCATACTGATACTAAAAAAACATCTAATAACCCATATACACACACATGTACCTACTCACCAACCCATGCAGCCACTTAGACACAAAGTGAAACACTAATACATATATATAAATATTTAAACTTTACTCACTAATATATGTATTCACTAAGAAACACTTAATAAGCCAGGTAACTAATCAATTTTTTTTATAAAAAAAACATCCATTTAGACACTTATTTAAACATTTATTCTTCCATCAACTTTTACATATACATATATAAAACAAATTTATTTTTCAAAAAGACACACATTTACTGGATGGTGTCATCAGTGATGTCATGAGTGATGTCACTGACTATGTCATGAGTGATGTAATATGTGACGACATCAGCAGTGCATTGCACGCGCAAGTTATAGTGAGTCCAACTAACTATAACGTGGGAATTTCAATGGTTTTATGCGAGTAAAACTTCCTGCTAACTATAACTGGTGTGAAACCTATGGTTTTTTCAGTGAATTTCATAGGTTTTTAAAATGCTAATTCCTAACTATATATAGGGCCTCAAACCTATGAAATGTAATATTTTTTATAATGAATCCTATATTGTATATGTATATAATATATATATATATATTTTTTTTTTTGCCCTGGTGCGCTCCCGGGGCGCGCCCCGGTGTGCGCACTGGAAAGCGCATTTTTTCGGAGCGCCCCGGGTCGCGCACTGGTGAGCGTCCCGTTAGCGCTATTGCCACGAACGAAAACATCATGAGGTATCGCGTAGCCGCGTCCGCGTGATACACACGGCGTAAGCGCACCCGGAAATACTCGAGCGAATACGATCACGCAACGTAATCATCTGACGCGCTTACGCGGCGCGCCCCTGGCGCGCTCCGTGGCGCGCCCGGAGGCGCGTCGCGTAAGCGCGTCGGGTCATGTGACCTAAAAATAACACTTTTCATTGGTGCAGAACAGTTTTGGTTTCTAAATGATGAAAGCCCGGGTCATGTGACCTGAAAATAACACTTTTCATTGGTTCAGGGCAGTTTTTTTTTCCAAATGATGAAAGTCCCCACCTTTTTTCCTTATTCTGACTTTGTCCTTTGACTGAGGAAGACCTGTTTGAACATCTTTGAGAAAAATTTTGTACTTTAAAATGGCTACAGTAGCAGCAGCAGCTGGAGCATCTGCACCACCACCACCACCACCATCAAGAGGACCACCACAACATTACATTGGTGGTCAAGAAGAGGAGGAGGAGGCAGAAGGGAGAAGGTGGCTACCAGAAGACAATACCCCATACAAGCCAGTTTAGTCTGCCCTGTTCCCATGATGCACTGGGCCAGGGACAGACTGATTTGCATATAGCCAGGTTCTGAGCTGGGATGGGGCAGTGAGATAAATAACGGTGATGGATCAAGCCCTGATCTTTGGACTGGGTAAGAGTGGTCTGCTCAATTCAGACACTCTGTTCATCACCACCCCCCTTTTCTGAATCAATACCCCATACAAGCCAAGGCAGCACATCGTATGGGAGTTTTTTTCAATCCCAGAGGGCAAGAAAAAAGTCGATGCGCCCAAGGTGACTTGCCTAATCTGAGGCATGGAACTTTCAAGGGGGAACCCGAACAAAAAATATTCTTTTGGTAATAATACCATGATTAGGCACCTGCAGCGCAAGCATCCAAACAACTATTCTGCTGCAGAGGTGAGCGAACTGGCCAGTAACCCTCCCCAATCTAAAACCACCACCTCCAAAAGAAAGCAACCCACTCCATCGGGACCAGAGACAAGGGAGACGATCCCATGCATACAACCACGGTTTGGGGAATTCCGAATTACATGTATTTTTTGTGGTAAGACCATCTCCTATGGTGAACAGAGCATAAAGCTCATCCTCCTTGCTGGTGAAACCACAATTGCCACAAAAAAAACAATTTTTTTCCTGATTTATTTTTTTGCTCCAGTTGAGCCATTTTCAATTCCCTATTTTTTGTTTCTCCCCATAAAAATAACAAAAAATATATAAAATAGTCCATAAAAGCCAAAAAAAGTACAAAATGTTCAAAAAAACATTAAAAAAATATAAAACAAGAAAAAAAACTGTTCTTTTTAGAACTACCTCCAAATTATAAAAAAAGGCAAAATTTTTAAAAAAACTCTATCATTCTTTTTTCCCTTGGAACGCTTACCGGTACGCTCCGCGGTGCGCGTACCGGGCGTTCCCCCCGCGCAAATAAAAAAAAATATTTTTTTTTTGCCCCGCGGGGCCCTTTTATAGCCCCCACATTAAACCTAGGGGGTCAGGAGGGGTCTACTCTGCCCCCTTATGATCATTTCCCCCTTTGTTTTTGCCACCTCTTGTGTCTCGATCCTACCGAGACACAAGATGGCGGCCGCTCCGAACTGTTTGGAATGTTTACAGACACCAGAGAGCCAATCAGGTTTCCGCGTGCGAACTCGCGTAGCGCGCTGGTTAGCGCCCTGGTGCGCGTACCGGGGCGCGGCCATAGATATATATATATTTTTTTAAACTAAATTACTCAAAATTCACTGGAGCACATATCTTGAGACATAGCAAAGGCACATCGGGCTACCAGTCCCTACAATTTTGCCAAGTTTGGTGGAAATCCATTCAGCCGTTCGGGCTAAAAGTGAGGTCGACCGCACTATGGAAATTAACATGGGGAAAACACGTTTTGGACCCCCCTTTTATCTCAGCCCCCGCTTGACAAATCCCCCCCAAACTTTCAGGGAAGGACCGGGGCGCCGCGAGGCAAATTTGAGGACATTTTCAGGCAGATTCCTCAACCGGCGCCAAAGTTATTCACAATTAGGCGCGCCTAAGGCAAGCCCGTCTGCGCCTGTCCGTGCCTGGCCCGTGCCCAGGGCCAGTCCCCCTGTCTGTCGCTCTGAGGTCAGTCCTATTTGCTGGTCTAGAGAACAGCTCCTTCAGTTGAGATCAGGTACGTGTATGCCGACCTCCCGCTGTTCTCCGTGCAATCTGGAGGGTCGCCCTTTTAAATGCCGACACTGTGATTTGGTACTTCCCCCATTGGGAAAACATGCCCCTCTACTTTCAAACTTGGTCAAGCGTTCTATTCACCCTCTGACGCTGAGGGCTGGCTTGGTCAACTGCCGCTCTCTCCCTCGCCATGCTAGCGAGATTTGGACATCACTTGTCTCTCATGCTTGGGATATCCTGTTTCTCACTGAGTCCTGGATAAAATGACACTTCCAAACCTGATATTCATCTAGCTACTCCCCCTGGCTATCTCTTGATGGGTATTAATCGAGAGGGTGGTAAAATTGGGGGAGGTCTTGCTATCATATTGAAATCTCATCTTCGTTTGACTATCAGGAAACTTAAGAATATAGGGTTGATGGAAGCCATGTACTTCACCATTTTAGACTCGGCTGCTGTTATTCTGGCTGGTATTTTAGTGTATAACCCCCCAACGCTTCAGCCCCCTCCTTAATGCTACTAGTACACCTGATAGCGGATCTTTCCCTTAAACATCTGCACTTTATAGTGCTTGGTGATTTCAATCTACATGCTGAAAACTCTTCTTGCTCTCAGGCTACTCAACTATTAGACACTTTGCAGGGCCTGAACCTGATCCAATTAGTTCATGGCCCGACTCATGTAGTGGGCCATACTCTTGATCTAATATTTTCAAATCATCCCGGTATCACAGTACACCCCTCCCTTCCCCTCACCTGGTCAGACCATTACCTTCTCCCTTTTGACCTCACGCTTCCCTCGGTACCTAGCCCGGTGGCGCTTGGTAGGGAGTACGGGAGAAAATGGCATAAAGTTACCTGTACTGCCTTAGATCCCTTTTTCTCTTATCAACCAGACCCACTGTCTAATGATATTGACGCAAGCGTGGCTCAGCTCAATTCTGCTCTGTTGCTTGCCATTGATGCCATCGCACCCCTACAACCTGTCACCTCCGCAAGATCCCGACCTTCTGCCCCGTGGTTCTCCCCTGCCCTGCGTGAGGAAAAGAGCTGCTGCAAAAAATTAGAACGCAAATGGCGGCAAACTTATGATTCAGAGGCTAAAATTATTTACAAGTCTGCTTTAAAAAACTTTCTAAAATTAAAAAGGTCCACAATGAGAGACTTCTTTGCCTTACAAATCAAGAATGCAGATAACTCCTCAAAAACTCTTTTCAATATTGTAAAGGACTTTGTTAAGCCTCCCGCTATGGTGCCTCAGAATTCCTCTAGCCAGGCCTTATGTAATGGTTTGTCGGTGTACTTTCAAGACAAAATTGACAACATTACGTCTTCTTTTTCTGCGGTTCTGACCCCCCCCTACCTCCTGTGCCATGGACTCTGTGAGATCGTCATTGGTGGCCTTTAAAGAGCTTACTACTGGGTCTGCACTTAATCTGTTCACCCAGTGCAAGTCTGGCTCCCCTTTAGACCCGGTCCCTGCTAAGGTCATGGGTAACCTGGCTCCCCTTTTGGTCAGACCATTTCTTTCAATTTGGAACTCATCATTGCGCACGGGCCAATTTCCGACTGTTTGGAAGGAGGCCATGTTAGTCCCCATTCTGAAGAAAGTGGATGCGGACACGGCGCAATTTTGTAATTATCGCCCCATCTCCCTTCTCCCTAAACCGGCTAAAATCCTGGAAAAGGCTGTGCAGTTACAACTGGCGGATTATTTAGAAACCAATTCACTGCTACATGATTCACAGTCGGGATTCAGAACTGGTTTTAGTACTGAGACTGCTCTTTTAGCGGTCTCTGAGACGATCTGGGAGTGTGTGGATAGGGGCGAGGAGGCCATGTTGGTCCTCCTCGACCTATCCGCCTCTTTTGATACGGTGTCCCACAAGATACTATTGGATCGTCTGAGGCAGATTGGATTGGGTGGCGCCGTTCTGTCTTGGATTGGCTCCTTTCTCAAAGGACGAACTCAGAAGGTTCTTCTCAAACCTTTCGATTCAGAGGGTAAACCCCTCCTTTGTGGCGTGCCTCAGGGCTCTGCGTTGAGCCCCCTGTTTTTTAACGTGTATCTTGCCCCATTGGCTAAGGTGGTGGAGTCCTGGGGGGTCAGAGTGATCTCTTATGCTGATGATACTCAGCTTGTGTTTTCCTTTAGAGATCACTCTGACTCCAGCTTCGCCAGTTTTCGCCATTGTCTTGGCAACATATGCTCCTGGATGACCTCTAATCATCTCAGGCTCAACACTGATAAGACGGAGGTCTTATTTTTCAATCAGAAAACTACTCTACCTGCTATTCTGTGGTGGCCGACTGTGCTCAACCCTCCTCCCACTCCTGTCGAAACAGCTCGTAATCTGGGCTTTCAATTCGACAACGCTCTTTCCTGTAAAGCTCAAATTAATAAGGTTACGGCAGCTTGCTTCGGGAAACTGCGTATGATTAGAAAGATCTTTCTGTACCTTCCTTTGGATGCCCGTAGAACTGTCATCCACGCCCTGATCACGTCACATCTGGATTATGCCAACAGTCTATGCCGGTGCCCCCTTGTACCAAATTGAACATCTACAGATGGTTCAGAATGCGGCGGCGAGACTGATAGGCAATATCCCCTACCGTCAGTCGGTTGCATCCTACCGTAAGAAGTTACACTGACTTCCCATCTCCCGTCGCATTCAGTTCAAGATGCTGACTCTTGCTTTTCGGGCCCTTAATGGGTCGGGCCCGGGTTACTTGAGAAAGAGACTTGTGCTATCCCAATCGGTCAGATCCTTGCGGTCGAACAACCTACGTCTCCTTACTGTTCCTCGCTTCTGCCGCTCCACAATGGGCGGTAGAGCATTCACTGTAATGACTGCTAAACTCTGGAACAGCCTCCCACTAGATCTTAGGTTTATTCCCTCTGAATCTCTCTTTCGTAGTAAATTGAAAACTTGGTTGTTCTCCATCTCTTAAAATTGCTTCTCTGTCCAAGTCTGCAGTCTATAGCGCCTGGACACCCCCTTTGGGGGTAGCCGTGCGCCTTACAAGCTTCATAAATAAATAATAATAAATAATAAATAATAGAATGTTGAGATTTTGCATTGAAAATAATCCTAACTATAACTACCTACTGGCGACCGCCAGTAGGTAATTACCTACTGGCTATCGCCAGTAGGTATATATAGTTAGAATTTTTTCTCTATGGGACTTTTGAAAATTCTATGTCTAATAACTTTGGCGTTTGTGGACGGAATTGGCTGAAATTTTCAGGAAAATGGCACATTTTGATTCTGAGCAGCCCCTGAAAATTTAGGGGGGTTTCGTCAAGGGGGGGCTGAGAAAAAAGGGGGGTCCCAAAACGCGTTTTTCCCATTCATTTTTCCATAGGGCGGTTGGACTCACTTTTAGCTCGAACGGCTGAATGGATTTGCACGAAACTTGGCAAAATTGTAGGGACTGTTAGCCCGATGTGCCTTTGCTAGGTCTCAATATATGTGCTCCAGTAGTTTTTGAGAAATTAACGTTCAAACCAAGATATATATCTGTAACAGCGCTCTGGGCAGCGATCCGGTCCGCTTACTTTTCGCTTATCGGAACTTTGCGCGCAGAAAGCTGATTGGCTCTCCGGTGTCTGTCAACATTCTAAACAGTCCGGAGCGGACGCCATCTTGTCTCTCGGTAGGATCGAGAGAGAAGAAGAGGTGGAAAACGAAAGGGGAATTTAATGAAAGGGGGCAAGGTATCCCCCTCTTGACCCCCTAGGAATGTTGTTGGGGTTATTAAAGGGTCCCGTGGGGAAAATAAAAAAAAAATGATTTTTCACGGTAGAAGCGCGGCCGCGAACTGGTAGCGAAACGGGAATTCGCCATTTTGTGCTTCGTTAATTAAATTACTAGTTATAAGTGGGTGCGGGAGACGTATCCTAATCCCCTATGTTTCCTGAGGGTGGCTGAGGAGGCTGATATATGTTGATACATCTCTTCCAGCGGCTGTGCGTGAGCTTTTTTTTTTTTTTGCTGCGTGACAGTCCGGAGCGGCCGCCATCTTGTCTCTCGGTAGGATCGAGAGAGAAGAAAAGGTGAAAAACTAAGGGGGAATTTAATGAAAGGGGGCAAGGTATCCCCCTCTTGACCCCCTAGGAATGTTGTTGGGGTTATTAAAGGGTCCCGTGGGGAAAATAAAAAAAAAATGATTTTTCACGGTAGAAGCGCTTCACGGGCCGCGAACTGGGCCGCAAACTGGTAGCGAAACGGGAATTCGCCATTTTGTGCTTCGTTAATTAAAGTACTAGGTATAAGGGGGTGCGGGAGACGTATCCTAATCCCCTATGTTTCCTGAGGGTGGCTGAGGAGGCTGATATATGTTGATACATCTCTTCCAGCGGCTGCGCCATCTTGCCTTTTTTCGAATGCCACAATTTTGTCGTGCACGGCAGCCATTTTAGATGCCAGGCTGGTCCCAGGCTATCACCTAACCCTGCGGATGTAGTTTATGGCCCCAGCTGTAGAGAATTCAGACATGCCAATCCTCCTGATTCAGGCGTGTGAGTACTGATTTCAGTGCTAGTCTCCCGCCTCCCGATTTCTGCAAGCAAAAACCCGGGGGCATATTACGAACAACTAGCGATAATTTTTGTCTCTAACTTGTTTAGAGACAAAAATTATCGCCGCACATCGGCGATTTTTATCGCAGATAAACCTTGCTATTATCGCAGAAAAGTCAGCGATATTCATGTATTATCGATCTAATGCTCTTAGCCATGTTATCCACCTCCCATTGGATAACATGGCTAAGAACTGCTCAGGGCAGGTGAAAAGTCAGCGATATTCATGTATTATCGATCTAATGCTCTTAGCCATGTTATCCACCTCCCATTGGATAACATGGCTAAGAACTGCTCAGGGCAGGTGTTAGATTTTGGAGATATTCGCGCTTAGCGCGAATATCTCCAAAAGTTGGTAATAGAAGGTAGCGATGTTAGGGACTGTTTCCAGTCGCTAACATCTTGGCACGCCACTTTGCATGTCATTAGTGATAAGTATCACTGACATGCAAAGCGGGGCCCAAGATGGTCGCTATCTCCTTTTAGTTGTCACTAACTGGTGTTAGCGACAGCTTGGTAATAGGGAAATAATTTTATCTCCGCTTTCATGGCTTTTAAAGCCAAAAAAGCGGAGATAAACCCCCTTGATAATATGCCCCACGATTCCTTGGGGGTTTCAGCTGACAGGGCTTGGTATTGTGTTACATGGTAATTATATTCATGTATTATCGATCTAATGCTCTTAGCCATGTTATCCACCTCCCATTGGATAACATGGCTAAGAACTGCTCAGGGCAGGTGTTAGATTTTGGAGATATTCGCGCTTAGCGCGAATATCTCCAAAAGTTGGTAATAGAAGGTAGCGATGTTAGGGACTGTTTCCAGTCGCTAACATCTTGGCACGCCACTTTGCATGTCATTAGTGATAAGTATCACTGACATGCAAAGCGGGGCCCAAGATGGTCGCTATCTCCTTTTAGCTGTCACTAACTGGTGTTAGCGACAGCTTGGTAATAGGGAAATAATTTTATCTCCGCTTTCATGGCTTTTAAAGCCAAAAAAGCGGCGATAAACCCCCTTGATAATATGCCCCACGATTCCTTGGGGGTTTCAGCTGACAGGGCTTGGTATTGTGTTACATGGTAATTTTTCCATGAAACGTCAGAGGGTCGATGCAGGGGTTCTAGAAGAGGTGATAAACCATTTAAGCCTCATGAACAAGCGCATGGTCTTTTAAAGATTTGTGAAGTACTCGGGGGGGCGGTGTGTGTGTGCCCTCTTTCAGGAGCGGGCGGGGGGGCACTGCCAGCAACTTGCCAGGTCAGGTAGTGTTCAACACGTGCATCACCCTTTCTCTGCCTGCTATTGCGCTCCATGCTTCGGAAAGGTAAGAAAAAGAACGTGCATTTGAGTTTGAAATGTCCGATCCTGCAGCAGCACACTTCCAAAGCCCACACATGACAATAACCCGATTCAAGGCCCCATTCACCCGTTTTTAAAAAAATAGATAACACTCCAACAAAGTAAGGTTATAAAACTTTATTAACTACTAACTTTAACGAACGGAACAAAAACTAAAAACATTTAAACATTTCTCAACACAAAAAGCAACAATGGTTAGAAGCTGTCTTTTGTGCGAATAGTCCCAAGGCAGCACAACGTGCAGAGTTCTGGACGGCACCCAGGTGATGTCGCCTGGGTGCCGCACTGGTTTAGGGATCCTACAATGCTGCTCCGAAAATTGGCGTGGGGCGTCCCGGGTGGGGCGGGGGGAGGCCTCGTCAGTAGCGGTCTGTTGTGCGAATAGTCCCAAGGCAGCACAACGTGCAGAGTTCTGGACGGCACCCAGGTGATGTCGCCTGGGTGCCGCACTGGTTTAGGGATCCTACAATGCAGCACAGAAAAACAGCGTGGGGCGTCCCGGGTGGTGCGGGGGGAGGCCTCGTCAGTAGCGGTCTGTGTCCAGTGTCACATGGCTGACACAACATGTACGACAGGCACCCAGGTGATGTCCAGTAAACTGCCACACTGGTTTTGGTATCCTACAATGCTGCTCCGAAAATTGGCGTGCGGCGGCCCGGGGGGGGGGGCGTGGGGGAGCCGGCGTGAACGGGCCTCCCCAGGTGGCGGCCATCTAGCTGAGTTGCGCTCGCTCTTGCGGCCACAGCGTCTCGCTCACCATGTTGTTGAGTTGCTCCCACTCTTGCAGTGCAGCGATAGGCGGCTGCCACATGGCTCTTAAAATGGCGGACAGCTCCTCGGTTTTAGGCCTGGTCCACTGAAATGGTCCTGGGACACTTTGGAACTCGGACGCTTGCCTGCTAGGGCTTGGGCTCCATTCTCGAAAAGCGTCCCCTCAGCCGTGAAGATTGTATAAAAGTCTTGGGGGCCCCCGACTCCCGCAGGCTTCCGGTGGGGAGCGGCTGCCATGATTGCTCGCGGAATGACCACGACGGAGCCACGAGATGGTGGTGCTCTCATGCTGACGCCAGCTTCAGTCTGAATGATCCAGAAACAAGGTGGGGCTTTCATCGTTTGGGAAAAAAAAATGTTCTAAACCAATGAAAAGTGTTATTTTTAGGTCATATGACCAAGCCTTCCATCTTTAGGAAACCAAAAGTAAAATGAACCAATGAAAAGTTTTATAAACAAGTCACATGACCTGTTATGCGGCATAGGGCTACAAAAAGCGTAGAAAATCCGTTGGCACGTGAGGCGGCGTCAGTAGCGGACCGATGTGCGAATAGGCCGAAGGCAGCACAACGGGCCGAGATCCGGATGGTACCGAGGTGGTGTCCAGCAAATTGCCGCACTGGTGTGGCCATCCTACAATGCTGCGCCGAAAGACGGCGTGTCCAGCTGAGTTGCGCTCACTGTTGCGGTACAGTGACTCGAACGCGCCGAGATCCGGATGGCACCGAGGTGGTGTCCAGCAAATTGCCGCACTGGTGTGGCCATCCTACAATGCTGCGCCGAAAGACGGCGTGTCCAGCTGAATTGCGGTCACTGTTGCGGTACAGTGACTCGAACGCGCCGAGATCCGGATGGCACCGAGGTGGTGTCCAGCAAATTGCCGCACTGGTGTGGCCATCCTACAATGCTGCGCCGAAAGACGGCGTGTCCAGCTGAATTGCGGTCACTGTTGCGGTACAGTGACTCGAACGCGCCGAGATCCGGATGGCACCGAGGTGGTGTCCAGCAAATTGCCGCACTGGTGTGGCCATTCTACAATGCTGCGCCGAAAGACGGCGTGTCCAGCTGAGTTTCGGTCACTGTTGCGGTACAGTGAGTCGAACGCGCCGCGATCTGGATGGCCCAGATGTTGTGTCCAGCAAGTTGCCGCACTGGTGTGGCCATCCTACAATGCTGCGCCGAAAGTCGGCGTGGGGTGCCCCGTTGGCTTATGAGGTGATGTCAGTAGTGGACCGATGTGTGAATAGGTCGGAACCAGCACAAGGCGCCAAGATCCGAATGGCAAGTCCTGGATGTTGAGTGCCTCAGTTGAGAGTTCTGAGCAGTGCTTGTAAGACTGTCTGAAGCTTATTTGCACCTGCTGCAGCTTCACTAGGTCCGGCGGAACTTTTTGCCTTTTCCTTTCTGCTTTTTTTCCTACAATGCGTTTCATCTGAAGACACGACCAGGTCCCTGAATGTGTGCAGGGGGACGCTATTGATTGAATGAAAATGGCGGCTTGACACAAAGCTGATTCAAGCGTTACTGTTGGTGCTATACAGACAAAAATTGGTTTTCAGTTTGTACATTCTTCAGGTTTTTTTTTTCCATCCAAGTCTGATTGAGAGTTTGTAGAAAAATGGCTTCAGATTTTCCACATACTACTCTTCAACATTCTTCCTAAATGTAACAATGTGAAACTCACTAGGAGAACGGCTGTTTCTGTTTCCTTTCAAAATGCTGCCAACAATATTTTCTGAATGGAAGACACCATCTTGTAGAATAAAGGGCCGAAAGGGGTTCTGGTCTGGCCGATGGTTGGTGGAGACATTTTGACTATATCTTGGACCTGCCCGGCCTCGCCCAAAATGGCGCCGGTATAAATGGGACTCGTAACTCCTTGCCCGCAAATGTATATCTAGAAAATGTTATTGTAAGTGGCCCTGTCGTATTTTAATTACAAAATGTACGTCCACCGATTCCGCAACTGTTAGACACCTTTGTTCTTGTCACCTAATGGCCCGCTCGTTACGTTCTTCTACAATGTAAATGTCTCCTCATCATATACGATTTCAGTTTGCTCCGTGGCCGGCCCACGTGGTTATAGGCCCGTATTTGTATACTGACATTTTCACAATAAAGGTTTTTAAAACAAAACACGGTAGTAGTATTTACATTTGTAAAGTTTTTACTTTTAGTGACTGTTTTCGAATCAGTAAAAGGCAAGTGAAATAAAGCAGTCCAATTACACGACGGATAAAAGGTATAATATGTAGGAACGCAGTAAAGATAAATGGTCAAGGGCAGTTGTGTTTTTCATGTCTGCAACATAAAGTGATCGATAAGAATCTGATAATCAGGCGTATCGGCGACTAAGACAGCAGGCCGAATCTCTTTTACTCAACGGCTCCGTCATGGAAGGAAGAAACGCCCTTTTTCTCGAAAAAGGAATATATTTTACTTGCAAGACAGTTGTAAATTTTCCGGGAAAGTACATTAGCCTGGAATATTATAACATGTGTTTGAAAAAAAAATATTGTTCGAAAATAATAAAAAGCGTAATTTTTAGGTCATATTACCAAGCTTTTCATCATTAAATTAACAAAAGTAAAATGAACCAATGAAAAGTTTTATTAACAAGTCACATGACCTGTTATGCTTACGTTACGCGCTGCGCGCCGCGCCTCGGATCACTTCCGGGTGCGCTAACGCGGCGTGTCATAAAACGCATTACGCGACAACGTAGGTCAAGAATATAGTCTAAATGTCTCCACCAACCAGCGTTCAGAACACAACCCCTTTCAGCAGTCCAAAAAGTTCTGTTAAATGACAACAGAGGGGACAGGCAACAAGAACCATCAGTCAAAGAGGGGAGGGCAAGTTCTTCTCTTCCGGGTCATGTTGGGGCGCTACCGGAACTGATCGAATTGGTAGTCTATAGTGTTTCTGGATGTTTCAGACTAAAGCTGGCGTCAGCATGAGACCACTACCATCTCGTAGCTCCGTCGTGGCCATTCCACGAGCAATCATGGCAGCCGCTCTCCACCAGAAGCCTGCGGGAGTCGGAGGCCCCCAAGACTTTTGTAGAATCTTCACGGCTGAGGGGACGCTTTTCGAGAATGGGACCCAAGCCCTAGCAGACAAGCGTCCGAGTTCCAAGGTGTCCCAGGGCCATTTTAGTGGACCAGGCCCAAAACCGAAGAGCCGGCCGCCATTTTGAGAGTCCTGTGGCAGCCGCCTATCGCTGCAGCGCAAGAGCGGGCGCATCTCAACTACATGGTGAGCGAGACGCTGTAGTCGCAAGAGCGGGCGGTAAACAGCTGAATGGCGGAAGAGGCACAGTGTAGCAAAAGCGGGCGGAATGGCAACTAAAACGAAAAAGGGGCGCCCCACTACAGCTTGTCTTCAGGTCAAACGGATTGTGGGACAAGGTCCAGAATTGAAGAGTCATCAAAAGGCAAAAAGTTCCGCCGGACCCCGGGAGCCGGCCGCCTATGTCGGGGGCGATCTCAGGCTACACCAGTGCTATAAGACTTGGGGAGGGTGTCGGAGCCAAGCGTCTTCTCCGAGTCCATGGCCATCACACCGCCCCTCAGGGGCCTCCGTCAAGCTGTTTAGGAAGGTAACATATCACATTGTTTTCTAATGCAGTCAGGTCCACAAACGACACTCACTTACTTTGAGAATAGTGAAGCTGCAGTAGGTGGAAATAAGCTTCAGACAGTGTTACAAGCACTGCTCAGAACTCTTAACTATGGCACCCAACATCCAGAACTTATGCTATTTGAGAATGGTAGTGACATCGAAGCATCTCAGGGACCAAAACCATTAACGTACTTTCACGTATGAAAATCTTACTTGGGGAGGGGGCAGGAGCGAAGCGCCCCCTCCCAGTCAGCGCCACCACACCGTATGTTGAAAATCTGAAGCCATCGTTCTACAAAGTCAACCAAACTTGGATTGAAAAATCTAGAAAAATGTACAAACTGAAAACCAGTTTTGGTCTGCATAGCATCAGTAGCAACGCTTGAGTCAGCTTTGTGTCAAGCCGCCATTTTGATTCAACAAAGCACAGGCATTGAAAAAGGCTGAAATTCAGAACTCTAAACTATGGCACCCAACATCCAGGAGCTTGCCATCCGGATCTTGGAGCCTTATGCTGTTTTCGATCTATTCACACATCGGTCCACTACTGACATCATCTTATAAACCAACGTTATGTAAATAGTTTTTTAATAAAATGTTTTACCCTGTTTCTTTGCTGGTGTGTTGTCTATATTTTTAATATTTGCATAGGGTTTGTCGTTATTTTGTGCGGGATGGGTGATGGAGCCGAGCTGTCTTGCAGCCCTCATGGTGTGGAGCTCAGTTCATCTCACTATTTTCGTATTTCTCATGAAGGGTTGTTCCTAATATTTCTATTTTAGCGAGGTCAAAAAGAGATCCAATTAGTGGCCTACTGATTTTGCTCGATTACTTTTATTTTTTTACACGATTTTTCACTATCTGCAAAGACTAAACAGAGTATTGCGACTTTGTGCTTGTTTGTAAATAGAGAATGATCCAAAGAGAACCAATTCTAAAACAGTAAATGCTTGGACAACAATCAATCAAATGGAGAGACAAGCAGGCACGACGGATTACAACGGGGGTAAAGGCCTGCGTTAACTACCCTTCAGTATCTGCAAAGAGAGAGTACTACTAAGACAAAAGAGGGGAGGGGGGGGTGCAGCGTTCAAAGCACATCAGCGTGCATAAATACGAAAATGTTTTTATCTATCACGTACTTGACATTTTAAAGCTTTTCATATTTGCTATTAAAAAACCAATGAAATTCACAGAAAAAACCATAGGTTATAGTGGATATATAGTTAGGAATTTGCATTTAGAAAACCTTGAAAATTCAATGAAAAAACCATTGGTTTTAGGCCATATATAGTTAGGAATTAGCATTTACAAAACCTTATTTTACTCGCATAAAACCATTGAAATTCCATATATAGTTAGAAGCGCTAACTATATATCGCGCACCCGCAATCCACTGCTGATGATGTCACATATTACATCATTCATGACATGGTCAGTGACATCACTGATGACATCACTGATGACATCTCAAATGACATCACTGATGACAACTCAAATGACATCACTGATGACATCTCAAATGACATCACTGATGACATCACTGATGACAACTCAAATGACATCACTGATGACATCTCATTTGTCATCACTGATCACATCACTCATGTGATAATACAATGAAACTCTTCAGACTCTAATATAACCTTACATACACTCAGTGTAAACAGACACTCACAGACTGTCACTCATCCATGGAGTTACTCACACACCTAGTCAGTCATGCAAAGAATCAATCACACCTCCATTTCCTCAACTATAAAGTTATACACATCTTACTTATTCAAACATATAATAACACATATTTATTCTCTTATATAATCCCTGATACAAGCTCACAGTGATCGATACAGCCACTCACACATTCACTGGCTCTTATGTTCAGTTATTTATATATCTCAACTCTCACATGTATTGTGTTTTACATACGTACTTACTTGCACATGTAGCAATGAGAAATCCATTCACTCACCAACACACCCATGCATAGTCAACCGCCCATATAGCTATTTCCACATGCACTCTTGAACTCATACTCCTAGTGAATCAACTGCTTACACATCTATGCACAGAGTCACGCACCTCCCAGCCACCCACACACACACTCAGCCTCCCATTCAAATACTTGGGCAACCAATCAATAACCCATATGGCCACTCTTATAGCTACTGATCAACACATGCAGCAGCTTACACAACAACAAACATACTGATGCACAAATTAAGACAGTTTAGTCACTAACCCATGCACTCAGTGAGACACATTTAATCACTCACTCATACAGTCAGTCATGCACCTACTAAATTCTTCATCCAGACACTTATACATCCACTCATTCTTCAATATGTGAAACATATTTAAACTTTACAGACACATACAATCACTGGATGTTGTGATCAGTGATGTCATCAGTGATGTCATTTGAGATGTCATCAGTGATGTCATCAGTGATGTCACTGACCATGTCATGAATGATGTAATATGTGACATCATCAGCAGTGGATTGCGGGTGCGCGATATATAGTTAGCGCTTCTAACTATATATGGAATTTCAATGGTTTTATGCGAGTAAAATAAGGTTTTGTAAATGCTAATTCCTAACTATATATGGCCTAAAACCAATGGTTTTTTCATTGAATATATATATATATATATATATATATATATGAAAAGTACAAATCTTCAAACGCCACACTCCTGCTGTGGAAACGAAGACACGGACCCAATGGCTGCAGTAAAGGAGATTTTATTAGAAACCTATATAGTTCCGAAATCCCCAACAAACAACAAGCCAGTCCAATTGCTGCAGTAAGTAGTTTTCATTCATTTTTAATGGCAATATTTACATATATATGTGCATGTATATACACACAGACATTACATTATTTAGTGTGTGTGTGTATATATGTGTGTTTTATATATATATATATATATATATATATATATATATATATATATATATATAATATGTATAAATGTGGTATATATGTGGGTGTCTCTCTCTCTCTTTACATATCAATCTATCTATCTATCTACATGTGCATATATACATATTCTAGCAGCCCGCCCCAGCGTTGCCTGGGGCAGAAGGGGGCTGGGGGCTGCATTTTTACCCTGGGGCAGAAGGTGGCTGGGGCAGCATGTTGAGCGGTGCACCCACCGACTCCCTCCCGGCCCCCCCCCCCCGGGCCGCCCCGCCTCCCGCCCGGACTCCAGCAACATCCGATGCAGCCCGCGCGGTGCACCCGCCGACTCCCTCCCGCCTCCCGCCCCAGCAACATCTCCAGCCACGTACCTCTCACTGCTCCTCCGCTTCCCGCCGCTCCTCCCCGCGCTGCCACTGCTCCTCCGGTTCTTGCCACTCCGCAGCTCCTACCGGCGCTGTTGTCCTCCGCTCTTCCTGGTTCTGGTGAACGCCGCTCCTCCCCTCACGCAGACGTCGCTCATGTCGTCTGCTCTTCCGGGTTCTGGTGAATGCCGCTCCTCCCCTCACGCAGACGTCGCGTCCGGCGCTAGTTGCAAGGGACTACTTTTTAAAATGTATTAATATTTTAAACAACGTTTTATTTTTACTTTTATGTAGCCTATGTCCTTCTCCTTGCCCTGAGGTTTTCTAAGATGTCTTGGGTGTGTAGATTGGCGCTGTGGTTCCCGAGATTACCTTGCCCAAAGGTGCAAGTTCTCTCTTTATAATAGTAGTATAGATAAATATGGGTATCGATATTTTTTCACATAAAAACTGAAGTTAAAGTAAGATTATGACGTTATGGTTACAAATTTTAAAACTGACATACCACTAAAATTCACAAGTTATGGTTAGCTCCACAATCCGTAACTTGCATAGCAGCCATGTACACTATAACTTGCACACCACATGCAGTTTTCACATCCTCTTCTTTGTTATGGCAGATGCAATTACAAAAAAATGATGTTAAAGGTCAGATTACTTTTCATATTAGCAATAATACTACAAATGAGGCAACATTTGTAGTATTATACATAACTAGCAGCCCGCCCCAGCGTTGCCTGGGATAGAATGGGGCTAGGGGCAGCATTTCAGGCTTGTTTGCACTCTCGCCCCGGCCCCCGCCTGCCACGACATTGTCTGTGTCCCGGACAATGTCGTGGCAGGCGGAGGGCGGGGCGGGAGTGCACGCAAGCCTGAAATGCTGCCCCCAGACCCTGAGCCTTACTGCAGTTGTTCTGGCCCAACCTCCCGCACCGGCTCCCTCCCGTCCCGTGTCCCAGAGCCTTACCTGAGCCGCCGCTCCTCCCTGAGCTCCTCACTTCACCGCCGCTCCTCTTCGCAAGCCTGAAATTCTGCCCCCAGACCCTGAGCCTTACCGCAGTTGCTCCGGGCCAACCTGAAGCACCGGCTCCCTCCCGTCCAGTGTCCCAGAGCCTTACCTGAGCCGCCGCTCCTCCCCGAGCTCCTCACTTATCCGCCGCTCCTCCTCATCATCACGTACGTTGCGGCCAGCGCTACGTCGTGGCCGTCAGCGTCGCGGCTGGCGCTACTTTCAGGGCACTACTTCTTTTTTAAAGTTATATTTTTAAATTTACGTTTTATTTTTATTTTCTATAGCCTATGTCCATCTGCACACACTGAGGATTAAAACAATGTATTGGGTGTGTGGATTGGCGCTGTGGTTCCCGAGTTTACCTTGCCAAAAGGTTAGTGTTCTCTCTTTATAATAGTAGTACAGATATCATAAGCAAGAATATACTGTTATTTCTGTTGGAGTAGGTATTGTTATGTATTAATGTTGTGCTTTTAGGTGTTGTTACTTATTGGTTTAATTTTTTTAAGTCATAACCACCACTGTAAACAGTCTTTGGCCCTGAGCAACCAGCACTGGACACTGTGCCTGGATATTCTCTTGCATAGTTCTTCTGAGACCTGAACTGAGGTCTGCGAAACCAGCCCTGGGGCTTGAATCTCTACAGCAAAAAAAACTTTATATGGTTGGTTTCAAATGGTCATTTCGCTAACTCTCCCCACCTCAAGCAGGTATTTCATCCTGAACCCTTAGACTTCTTTTTTTCATTTTCAAGACATGGAAACTTAGAAGTATGTTTGAGAAAAAAACCTGAAATTCACTTTAAAATTACAGGTGAAGTACAGTTATGGTTATTAATTAACTGCGGGGACAACATTCTCTGGAAGTGATTTGCTCTCGGGGTATATATACTACTATTATAAAGGAAGAATTTTGAGGCTTTGAGGTGGGTAAACTCGGGAACCACAGCGCCAATCCACACACCCGATACATCGTTGGAATCCTCAGGGTGTGCAGATGGACATAGGCTATATAAAGTAAAAAAAATACGTTATATTTAAAAAATTTACATTATAAAAAAAGTAGCTCCCTCGAAGTAGCGCCGGCCGCGACCTGCGTGCTGACGTCAGGAGCACGGGGAGGAGCGGCGGACATGGCACGGGGGAGGAGCGGTGACGAGCGGTGGACTGAGGAGCGACGGCTGAGGTAAGGCAGCGGGGGTCGGGGCAGGCGGGGGCACGGGGTGATGTAAGGCTCCACACTACCACGATCACGCTCATTAGTTTTACCTCAAACACAGCTCAGGAAGTTGAACTGCAGAGTGCCAGCGTTTCACCGTTTCAGCTTTAAGGGTTTAGGTTGACACGCGGGCATTATGTTACCATGCTGGAATCTCGGCACGCCGAGCTCCGTCAAGGATAAAACCCCGCTCAAAGAGAGCCCACAGGTGAAAGTGATCCGTCAACCTCGGAGCCGTGTTTAAATGTGCCCTCTTTTCGTGGTACTTTTCATGTGGATGGGGAAAGCAAACAGCCCGAAGCGCACTGCTGTGACTATCATATGTCGCCTTTTTAAGGCTCCGGGGGACAATGTCGGTGCAGGCGGGGGTCGGGGCAGGCGGGGGACAGGGCGGGCGGGGACGGGGACACATGGAAATGGTAATTTCCAGGCGAAGGCTGGAGTAATAGCTGCAATACAGTGAGACGGTTTTACATTATAGTGCATTGCTGTGACTATCATATGTCGATGTTTTAAGGCTCTAGGGGACAATGTCGGGGCAGGCGGGGGTCGGGGCAGGCGGGGGCCCGAAATGCTGGACAATGTCGGGGCAGGTGGGGCTCGGGGAAGCCTGACTGCTCCCGGACAAGGTCGGGACGGGCTGCTAGTATTTCATGTAGTGGCACCCTCTCTAGAGCTTCAATTAATGTGGATCCCTCGCAGGCAAAATATTAGCGTGCTGACGCGTTTCCAATCCCCCTCTGCCTCAGGGGATTATCATCAGGACTTAGACCACGGAGTAATCTTATCTTGTTTGCTGAAATTCAATCTCCTAATAGTATCCTCTTAGACACTGGAGTCTTCGTGTTTACTTGCGATGACTCCCACCTTGTATCCTTATTTGCGATTTAAATTGAGTCAAAACATTCATCATCATTTGTGGAGAAATGCCATTTGCCAATTGAAGCTTGAAGATTATCGCCTAAATTTCTATCAGGAAGTCATAACCTGTTAAGAAGAGCCAGAAATCCCCTGAAAAAGGATTACAACATTCACAAGGTGGAATGTAAAGCCCTCAATGAAGTATTTTGGCTCTATTATTAGGAGATTGAATTTCAGCAAAGAAGATAAGATTACACCGTGGTCTAAGCCATTTACGTCTTTGATTGGAAGAGCCACAAGTCTGCTTAAGAACTGGCTCTCTTAAAGCACAGTTTAAATAGGGCTGACAGTGTTTTTCTCTATGAGTTCAGTATGTTACTGTTAGATGCTTCAATAGAACTGACGTCTTCCTGCCTTGATAATAGCCTAACTTGTTTTTTTCAGGGCAGTTTTTAGAGCCGGTGGATGGTTTACAGTGTTGTCCCAGTTGTCCGTGGCCAGGTTTAATTTAGAGCAGGTTTTCATCAGGTATTTTGACCAAGAGTTCTTTCCATTTTTAAAAATGTTTTTCAGGATTTCTTACATCATGTTTGCAGATGATGCACAAACTCTGCAGTAGTACCAGACAGTGGCTGCCCAGTTCTCAAAGGATTACGATGAAGATCTTGCACCCAACTGCCCAAATGCCCCAGGGGGGGGGGGGAGGGGGGGCAGTGCTGCTTTCTACAAATATTGATTGATTTATTGATTTATTCAAGCCAAACTCAAGGTGTACGAAACAGTTGCGAGCACATGTTAAGATTTGAAAGATGCGCTATTAGGCACAGTACTGAGCCCGCTGCAATGTGTCCAATAAGGCTCCAGGAAGGCTATTTGTCCATTGCAAATCGAAGGTACTAGTATTGCTCTAATTACCTTCTGAATGGCCTCGTGGTTGGGCTGTGTAGAGTGGAATGAAGTTTGCACAAGGCATAGGTCACTGCCTTGCCCCTTTCTTATGTCCGGGTGATGTGCACCTTGGGCTTTCCACTGCTCGCAAACCACACCCTCAGGAAGTTGTAGTTGAATGCGGCCCTTCATTTCAAGTTTCCGAATCTCTACTGCAGCTTATGTTTATTAGGGTTGTGGCCAAATATGATGACCTTTGTCTTCTTGCAGTTTGCCACTAATTTGTTGATGATGTTATAAGCATGTAGTGCATCCAGGGCTCTCTGCATTCCTACTTTTGTGCGATCCATTAGGATCATGTCATCGACATAGTGCATCAAGAAGAAACATAACTGCCCCGTTTTAGGTGCCTGCAGATTTGCCAATTTGAAAGCGTTTCATAGATCAGTGGTTTACAAGTTGAAAAGCATTGGCGCAAGGTCACATCCTTGTTTAGGGTTTCGTCTGTGTACACTTTCGCAGGCGCCGTATGTTGTGTTAGCTTGATTTGGATCTAGGGTTAGGAATAAAGAGCTATTATGGCATCCAGCAGCTTTTCCAGAATTCCCCAGTAATGCAATTACTTGCAGGGGATTTTCCTGTCCACATCACCGAAAACTGCAGAGTAATCGACAAAGTATGTGAAGAGGGAGTGGTTATTTAGCTGACAGTCTGCCAGACCAGATTGGCCAATGGCTCTGATGTTATCCGTAGTGGAAGCCCTCTCCCTGAAGCCTGATTGATAAATGTGCAGAAGGCCCTCATCTCTGGCCTAGGTGTCTAGATCATTTAGTAGTAGACTTACATATGGCTTTGCTTCAATGTCCAGCAGCACAATCATCCTCTAGTCTGTCGGAATTGTGTTCTCTCCCTTTTTGGGTACTGGTTGTAGAATCAAACACTTCCAAGATTCAGGGACTTTGGCATTTACACTGCAGAACTGATAGAGAGGAGTGAGAACGGAAGCCCAGAATACATAATCCTCCTTGAATAGGTGGCCGGGGAGCCCGTTCAGACTGGGGTCCATCCCCCCTTTTGTTCTTGAGGATATTAATCACACGGCTACGATCCCCTTGTGTTGAAGTTGACTGCGGACTAGCTGTGTGCCATCCTCTGTTTCTAGTGTGCAGGTGCTTGTGCGCTGTGCTCTCATGTGGCACTGGAGGGTTGGCTTTGTTGTGTCTAATGGGGCGTGTACAGTGGAGTGTTGATATGCTTGATCCATGTGTCTGCTTGGGACTCAATTGTGTCTGCCATGAGAGTGTCCTTTAAGGTTATTAACATTCCACCAGAATTCAGCCTGACTATTAGGAGGCTGTGGACATAAAGCCATTGCAGGTCTTCCTGTTGTTTTTCGTCCTGCCATACACACCTGTGCAGTTTTGTAGCTGTTGCACATTTATGGTAAGGTCCTCAGTCCCAATTTGTTTATAGAGGCAAGAGGCCTACCTCAAGCTTTTTTTGCTTTCTTTCACCTTCGTGCTGTAGCTTTGTCGTAGGCAGATCTCTTTTCCTTGATAATTGGATGCAGGCTGGTTGATCTTCCTTGAAGCAGATGGTACAAAGTTGCTGCTATTGGTGGCCATTTTAAGAATGTATCCATACCAGAACAATTGGTGTTCTCTGACTACCAACTGCTTTTCCATTCTTCCAGGCACGAGGTGTCTATTTTATTCCATTTCACTCTTTGTAATATTGTGTAAATTTCTTCTCCAGTGGGGTAGAGAAGAATATTTAGAATGTGGGGGCTGAGTGACTGCAGACATATTAAAGCAGATAGTGTAAGTTCAGTATTGAGGTGTTTTTGTATGATTTGAGCCTTAACTTGGGTGGGAGTCCATCCTGTGTTTTAAGAAATGTACTTAAGATTGCGGGATCAGCCAGGAGTCTATCCACATATTCAGCCCCTAAATTGCGGGAGTTAAAGTCGCTAATTATTATTCGTGGAGTAGCCGTGGATTAGCTCTTCCAAGATCCCTACAAGTTCCCTCATCTTGTTGAGCCTCGGACTATCTTTCAAGTTGAAGTATATGTTTATTAACAGTATCAGGGCTGTTTGCCCCCTCAGCTTCAGACTCACCAGTATTGGGGACTGTACCATCTGGTTAGTTAGCATTTTACTGATGTTACTCCCAGTGCCAAATTAACATAAATGGATAGACCTCCGGAAGGTCTACTGAATAACTTGGCCTTTTTGACCAGAAGCTAGAATTCTGCAAAGCCCAGAATTAGCAATGGTGACAAGTCTACCATAAACAATGCTGAAGATCTAAGCTTCATGCAGAGTGGTACCTGCTATGCCTACATAGCAGGCACAACTCTGCATGAAGCTTAGATCTTCAGCATTGTTTATGGTAGACTTGAGCCCGAAAACGTTCCAAGATATAATTAGTAGAAGCTCTGCCACTGCTTTGTTATAAGTTGTCATCCAATTTGATCCCTGGATGCTAAGAATGGGTTGGATGCATTCCTGCCAAGTTGGCAGCTTGCCAGCCCAGGTCACTTGTGTAGTGTGAAGCTTGAGGGTCTCCTATGATTCTATGTGCAGCCATAGCCCTCTTTGGGAAGGTGGCACACTGTATTCTCAAGTAAGGAAAGGTTCTTCTGGGAGGGGCTGAGAGGATACCTCTTAATATACACCTCCCTTATTATTGTGCCATCTTTGTGCTGAAGCTTCCAATCGGCATATGTGGGAACCTTTCTAGTTCTGGTGCCTGTACTCGGATTCCCCAAGCTAGCAAATTGAGCCATTTCTGGTAGTATCTTTTGGGCAAGAGTGCTGTTCTTCCAGGTGGCTATTGTTGATTCTTTCACTGTGTTGCCACTCAGGAATTTGAATTATACCCATTTCAGATCATCTGTTGTGTAGTGTGCCAACTCTAGAATGTGTTGCAAAACTTGCAAGACATTTGTACTGTTTATATTGTCTATACTCTCTCGTGAGGTGTACTCAGGTATGAATACTGTGATGTTGTTGGAGTGGTGGTTAGTAAGTTCTCGGGCCGGGGCTTGTGCTATGTTCATGGCAGAAGGTGTCCTGTTGAGAGTAGTTAGGATGCTGTGCACAAAGGGAGGGATATTCCCCCATGTAGGTGTAACCGTTGAAGGCACTGACCTTGCCTCTGTGTCTTCCACAATGTATAATGGTGCAGGTTATCCAGAAGGGCTTGAAGGCGGAGCATTGGTGCTTGCCAGCCTGTGTTCTGTGGAAGTTGTAGCTGTAGGAGGGCTGTTCTCATTTGGTGGATGAGTTGGGTTCATGGATTCTGCACTTACGAAAGTGCTTAATCTTGCGCTACTCTTGTGCATGATTGGATTTCGTGCTTCCTAATTGACATGTGGATTATTAGCGGACAGTTTGTTATGAAAAATAGGAACTGCTTCTGCACTATTTTTGTGGCCGAGTGAGGCATGGGCTCTGGCTCTACCTTGGATGGTACGTGAGCCTGGTAAAGCTAGATATAGTGAATACGGGATCCTGTTAAAAGGCGGGGGTACTGATTTTTGTGGGGTTTTTTTTAGTGCTCCTTCAGGTGCGTTTTTACTCTTCTGGACAGTGATTTGTCATTAGCTTAGTTCCAGCTGTAAAGACCATAGGGGCTATATCCAATTAAGTTATTTGGCTAGGAGATATGTGTTGTTTTGGCTTTGGTTGCATTTCCCCAGTAAGGCCGTCTACGAAGAAGTGTAGGGAGTATTGATGTTGCTGCAGTTAGCGAGTTTGGATGTCCTTTCCAGTGTGACTTGCGAGGTGGTCTTACATCCTGCATGCAGTGCCAACTGATTTGACTGAGGTAAGATTGGTGGTGTCTGCTGGCGTTTCAACTCGGGTAATAGTGTTGCAAAAACTTTCGGGAGGGTAATACGTTTCTCCACAATTAGGATGTGGTATTGGGTTCCCAAGGCCTACATGCTCCGAAGATAACCCACTTACACTGAAAGAACTGTTGGCACGGAAACTGAAAAATGCAAAGAACAAGTTTATTAAGACCCCATGGGGTGGTGGTACATTCCTACAGCACCCTTCGGTAATGCAAGAAGTATCACACCGAACATCGGTGTGACTTGCTCTTTTATACAATTTACAGGTAATAAAACAATGGGCGTCACAAAGTTACAAGCATTATGTACATATAAGGTCATCTTTGGAACACAGCCAGCTTATTGGAGGGGTTACAACTCTGCTGGTCAGTTTAGGCGGCACATTCCAGAGGGGTGACTGGTCAATGGGGACTGCGCATGTACGGGCTTGACCAGTACTAAAAATAGCCTGTTGCTGGGCAAACTCAAGTGGTCAATGGCACGGACAACGGACTAAAGGCCATGCTGGCCACGAGGCCGCTTATGATCTAAGATGGCCGCCGTAACACACAAAATGGCGTTTCCGAGTATGGCCAAGTTTAAACGGGAAACGTGTAGCACAGCTAAGCGCTAACTCGGCCATTGCCAAATTACGACAGACGACCCTTTTAGCGTTTAGCTGAAGCTACCTCATAGTGAACATAATCTGGGTGTTCATCTTCAATATCGATCAACATTATTTGGGTTACTTCTTTATGAAGCATCATTTTATCGTGAGCAAGAGCTCGTCTTGATGGTATACACGCCGATAGGCACATAGAACACAAAGCTGGACCACATTCAATACATAAGCATACACCAAACAGTATCCCCACAATGATACATAGAATTGTTAGCAACTTCCAACCCCAAGTGGTAAGCATTGACCAGAACCACCCTGAAAGAGTCCAAGTTCCATTATCCGGGTGTATTTCTGCAGCTATCTTATGCAGTTTCGAAATGGCATCATAAACAGATGGTGAATTGTCAGGTACATAGACACAACAGCTGCTTCCGATGATTCTACATGCCCCCCCACGATCAGCTAGAACTACATCTAGAACCATCCGGTTCTGGAGCGTAACGATCCTAAAAATCTGAAGTTCCTCAGTAATATTCCCCAATGCAATAGCAGTATCATTTGCTACAGCCTCAACTACACGGGTCAGTCGTCGTATCTTTCGACTATTCAAAGCAGCCCCAACAAAGGAAAACAGTCCCAAATTGAAATCCACATACTGTTGCAAAGCAGTGTCTGTCTGGTCAATGTCATCTAGAACAACAGCACGTTTAACACGATTCAGTACAAAATCATGATACAAAATATAATCATTATGGTACATTGGTGGGGCAATAAATACAGGAGGCAGTACAAAAGATACATAGCAAGTACCTAACCATCCCAACGGGAGCTGATGATAACCCTTCGTTCCGCAAATAAAATACGTATTTCGTGATGCTACAAATGATATGCCATTCGGGCTGTCAAACGTGATTGTAGTATTGCATTCGCTTTTCCCAACCGAGATCGTACCTTTATTACGTATACACAAATCAGCTTTTGTGGTAATAACATTTATAACATGTGAGCTGGAAACATTAATGTTACGTTGGTTGCTGTAAACACGTGGAGCAGATATATTGTCGGGGCGATACTCTTCCCATTCAAATCGAGTACCCTCAGCTCGTGGATACCCATCCCGGTCGTGATAACATACTTTATTCAAACGGAAAAGCACCCCCCCCCTTTTGTTGGCCATCTCAAAGTGAAGAGAAGAGTGTACCAGGCATTGCAGGATCCATTATGTGAGAACGGGAGTGGAATGAGTGGAGTGCCCCCTTTCTTCTGGTGCCCGGGCAACATCCCACACACCCAGCAATTAGACGTATTTGTCATGTTATGTGTATGATGCAGGATCTGAATAAAGCTATTGTTCAAGTAAGTCTGTCGGTGCCGTTCTTCATGGTAAGGCAAGGTGAAGTGAAAATGTTCAGATGGAGCCGGGGTAGTCGGCAGCAAATGTTTACGTGCAGGCACCACAAGTTCAACTACCCAGGCTATCACTGCTATCACCACAATCGTTAGGACAAAGAGGATGGCACCAAGTATTCGTTTATCCCGTGATGCAGAAGACGCCATAGTTCAATTATTGGTCAAAGTCTTAAAAGTTCAAAAGTTCACAAGTTCTCAAATGTACATATGTGTGTATTACACCTAAAAAGGAAAAATACGGTGCTGAGCTCCGAGGTAGCCGTTGTTTTCTTCTCCGGGGTCAAGACGGGTGTCACTACTCTTGGCAGAACTGATCCCCCCCCTTGAGATTCCCGGTTTCCGTTTTACAAACCCCAGAGCGGTAACCAACCAGTCTCGAAAACCAAACAAATCTTCCTATCGTGGCCGCAGATTGTAGCGCTCTCGTCCAGAAACAGTGTGGTCCGGGAAGGCTCCCTCAGCTTCGGCCGATGTCACAGCTGGGCTCTTTTCTTTCTCCAAAATCTCTTGGAAGTCGGTCAACACAGCAGGATTCACCAGGTCAGGAGAGACACGACGGCAATGTGTTGAATGTATCCACCGCTTCCTATTGGTCACTCGTACAGCTGTTCGAGTTGCAAGGAGGACCTGCTCGGGGCCTTTCCACCTCGGCTCCAAGCTGTTCGCCCTCTCAAACGACCGGATCATAACATGATCACCAGGGCGAAGATCATGGCCCTCTCCAGTAGAGTTGTCGGGGAGCGCTTCTCGAACCTGTTGATGAATAGAAAGCAAATCATTTGTTAATCGTGCCAAATAATCGTTCATCATTATACAAGGCACATCATGTATCAATCGCGGCTTAGGTACCCCCCAGATATTCATAGGCCTTCCAAACACCACTTCATATGGTGTGAGGCCTGTCCGAGAGTGGGGCACTGATCTAAGAGAGAGTAACGCTAGCGGTAAGGCATCCGGCCATTTCAATGACGTGGACGCCACGATCTTAGCCAGTTTTAGTTTCAACGTGGCATTATACCGCTCGACAAGACCTGCCGACTGAGGGTGGAACACAGCATGAAACTTCTGTTGGATCCCTAACCCCTTCAGCACATACTCCACAATTTTCCCGACAAAATGAGGCCCATTATCGCTCCATAAAAATTTACAAACTCCAAAGCGAGGAAAATACTCCTTGAGCAACACCTTAGCTGTTGTTAAAGCTGTATTATCTTTCGTGGGGAAGGCTTCAACCCATTTGCTAAAAACACACACCACCACTAAGACATACTTAAGGTTATTGCAGCGCTCAAGCTGGATGTAATCCATTTGAAGGACCTCGAATGGTGCAGAAGGTGGAACGAACCCTCCTTTCGGAGTATGGGTCCCCTTAGCAGGATTGTGCTGCAAACATATCAGACAGGTCTGCACTACTCTCTTGGCAGTGTTAGCAATCTCGGGATGCTCCCAAACTCGTGTTAACAATCGAGTAATTGCAAGAGCCCCCATGTGCGCCAACCCATGTGTCATCTGGACCATCGCTTGCAAGTAAGCTGCAGGCAATTTTCATTTCTCCATGTCCTTGCTTCTCCAACACCCTTCATCATCTAGCATCCCATCAGTTGCCCATGCCGCAAGTTCTGATTCAGTAGCTGATTTCTGAATGTCTAATATTTCCGCTCTAGCATCATTCCATCGCTCTGCTTGGGATTTTGTCACATACATGGGGGAGTCAGTTCGAGACATAGCCGTTTGTCTCGCTATACTGTCCGCAAAGGCATTTCCTTGTCCCACTTCATCAGTGATCTTTTTATGGGCGCTACATTTTATTATCGCTACTTTCTTTGGGCAAAGCAACGCATTTAGGAGATCACGCACCAATTCTCCGTGCATAATGTGTACTCCATGAGAAGTTAAAAACCCACGCTCTCTCCAAAGTAGACCGAAGTCATGTGCTACTCCGAAGGCGTACCGGCTATCTGTGTATATGTTCACACATAAACCAGCACTTAGTTCGCAGGCTCTCGTCAAGGCTATCAGCTCCGCTGCTTGAGCCGATTTCTGTGGTATTCTAGCCGTTTCCACCACTGTCTTAAGTGTCGTGATTGCATAGGCCGCGGAAGTCGTGCCATCTGGCAGCCTCAAACATGATCCATCAACCCACAGTTCCCCATCCACATCTGGAAGTGGCATATCCTGTAGGTCAACACGACCCTTTGTCTGTTCCTCGGTCAGGAAAACACAGTCATGATGTTTTTCTTCCTAACCCTCCTCGACCGGATAGGGCAATAAAGTGGCAGGGTTCAGAGTAGCACATCTTTTTAGTGTGATATGTGGCGCCAACATTGTAAGCTCATATCCTGTTAACCGTGCACTCGTGAGATATTGGGTCTTTGTTTGATTTAGCAGGGCATCTACTGCATGGGGAACTAACACCAACAATTTGTGCGATAACACTATTCCCTCACTCTGCCGTATCGCTACTGCTGTTGCTGCAACTGCTCGGAAACACCCAGGTAACCCTCGCGCTACAGGATCAAGAATAGCAGAAAAGTATGCACATGGCCTCTGCTTGTCCCTGTGTGCCTGCACTAATACTGATAACGCGCACCCATCTTTCTCGTGCACGTACAATGTGAAAATCTTCGTATAATCTGGTGTACCTAATACGGGTGCAGAGCAAAGGGCTTGTCTTAGTTGATCAAAAGCATTTTGACATTCATCTGTCCATTCAAGGGGCATTGGTGTAGTTTTGGACAGTAACGCTAACAAAGGCTTTATAATGTACGAAAACCCCATGATCCACTGCCTACAAAAGGACGTTAACCCTATGAAGGCGCGTACATCTCTCTGTGTGCGGGGGACTGGTGTATCTAAAATTGCCTGAATTCGATCTGATGTCAATGCACGCCCCTCCTTAGACAAAAGATGACCGAGGTAGGTCACCTTGGGTCTACAGTATTGTAGCTTTTTCTTAGAAACCTTGTGATTATTCTGCGCCAGAAAAGAAAGCAGCGCAATCGTACTCTCCTCACATTGCGTGTAAGAATCTGCAGCAAGCAGAAGGTCATCCACATATTGGATTAGGACAACCCCCGATTGCAACTCAAAGGAATCAAGCTGTCTTTTCAAAGCCTGGCTGTAGATACTCGGGCTCTCAGTGTAACCTTGGGGAACACGACAAAATCTATACGATTTATTATTTAACATGAAGCCAAACAGATATCTGCTATCGGGATGGACAGGGATAGAAAAGAAAGCGTTTTTCAAATCAATTACACTAAAGGTCGTTGCCGTTGGTGGTACCAGTGTGAGCAAGGTCGTAATGTCGGACACCACCGGATATTGGGGAATGACAATTTTGTTGATCTCTCTCAAGTCAATAATAAAGCGATAGACTTTGTCGTCAGTATCTCTCTTAAGAATCGGAAGAATAGGGCTGTTACAAACATTATAAGGAACCTCCTCCACCACTCCTGCAGTTATCAAATCCTGAACAATGAGAGTCAGGGCAATTTCACCTTCCCTCGAGATCTTATACTGAGGCACCCGTGGCAGAGAGGCCCCCTCCTTAACAGTAATCTGAATAGGTGGAATGCGCATCTCCCCCACATCCGTGTCTGAGGTCGCCCATAACGTGTGCGGGAGAGAGGCCAAAGCTGGAATGTCTAATATGGTATAGAACCTATTTGGGTCAGGGTAATTGTCATTCAGGATAACCCGCACTCCTTCAGGAGCGCACCGTATCGTTGCTCGAAAGTATTTAAGCAAATCGATGCACAAAATATTATCTGGTGTATAGGGCGATAACAAAAATTGGCCAAAACTAAAAAATTTGTCAAGACAGAGTGCAAGGGGTTTGGACAAAGGGCTAGGGGAGGGTGTGCCATCAAACCCTACACATATTATCATTTCGCCAGACAGGGGAGCCCTCGGAACCAATTTCTTTGACAAAGCGCTACGAGTAGCTCCGGTGTCGACTAGGAATTGATCAGTAGAACCCAAAATGCCCGCTGTTACATATGGACCTTCCTGATCTACCGGCACTTCAATTGGTTCCGCACCCCATCCTACGCAGTCCTATGCATGCACATAATCCTGGTGCTCCACATTTTCACCCTCTGATATCTGATATTGGTTTCGTCTATCAAAAGTATATCGTTCATCCTGGCCACGACCCCTCTGCTCAACCCTTCCACGATCACCTCCGCCACCTCTCGCCCCCGTATAACCGCCCCGCGACCTACCACCTCCTCGACCACGCTGACTACGTTGTTCACGAAGTACCGGACAATCCTCAGCCCAATGCCCAAACTCTTTACAATAAGCACATTGATCCTCCGCTATATCCGTACGACCATACGACGTATTTCCTCCACCTCGTCTACCTCTTTCATTCCCTCTACCCTGTGTTCCACGAACCTGTGCCAACATCACCTTCGTTTTCAATTCTTTCGCCTTTTTATCAACACTTTCTTTAGCCTCCAACTCCTGCCGCTCATAATACTGAGCCATAGTCAACAAAGACGCAGGGGTCGCCGTGGCCCAGGAACTTTCATTTGATTTCAATCGCTTTGCAATCTCCGGCAGGAGATTAGCCACGTACTTATCTACAAACAAATGCCGACCTGTATCGTCTGTTAAAGATTGACCACTGTAATCGTGAAACGCCTCTTCGAAGCGTGTAAAGAAATCTGAAACCGTTTCATCTGGCTTTTGCTTACACGAAGCTAACATGGTCCAATCGATTAATCAAATTGGCCGTTGGGAGGTCTAAAATCAACTGGCAAGGCTTGCATGCCGGTTTCCTCTCTAAATCAGCTTCATTTATCTCTTTCCATGTACCCCCAAGTATTGTTTCATCATTATTTTTACGGATTTGTCTCCACATGTCAGGCGGAAGTATTAACCCAAAAAACAGATCTATGTCAACAAGAGTCATCACACAAGACGAAATAGCCCCTTCCACCCCTTCATAGAACGCTGCCGGATTTTTACGAAGGTCAGGTAAAGAATTTTTCAATGCCATAACATCCGTTCTATTCCAAGGCGTATACACCCAGTTATATATAAAATACCCCTTCGCATCCTTTGACATTTTATCATCATCTGTACCTTCCCCTTTTGGTGGAACATACAAAGGTGCGGCTTCACGCATAGGCATAACATGCATTGCAGAATTCTTATCTGAACCCCGGAGAGAACACTCCTTAGATTGCCCATCAGATTCCGGCCCGGACTCCTTATTCCTTTTCCGCTCGTCCCGCAATCTGATAGCCTCATCTCGCAGCTGGATCAGTTGATTGTAAAAGGCATCGACATCTGCAAGAACAAATACACCTGTATCTAGATTCTCACGATGAACTGACACAGCCTTAGGTTCTAGCGAATCTGAAACTTTACGATATGAGGTAACAACTTCATCTGCCAAAGTAGCCAAAAAATACAGTAACTCCTGGTCTGTCCAAGTACCCCTTTCAGAAATAACTTCAGACTGAGTAACATACTTCGTGTTCACTCTACGAGCCCAACTACGTAAATGTGCGGATCTCTCCGCAGAAAACCTGAGACCAGATACACCCTTCTTTCCCGACTTATCCTGTCCGTCCTCGTCCGATTCTGCAGTTGGAGCCGTAGGCGAAACGTACGGAGGCGGTGATCGATCTAGCAATGAAAAATCATCAATTTCATTATTAAGGACAGGATAAAGCGGTCGCCGAATAGGAAATTGACCAGTCATTTGCAATTTATGTTCCCGTTCCTCCCTCTCTTTCTTTTCCTGCGCCTCTTTTTCCTCAAGCTGTAAAGCCTTATCCCGAGCAGCCTTACGCTGCTCTTTGTCCGCCAAGGCAACTTCACGCTTCATTCGCTCACGCACCGCTTTCTCCCACATTCGTACACAATCAAACATGTTCTGTCTAGACCTGCGTTGAAACAAACATTGCTCCACAAACTGTACTTTGCGTAAATCGAACGACCCATGTAGAGGCCATTGCAATTCAGGATCTGATTTAGTATACTTATTCCATAATTTACTGTACATTATAGGTGGAAGGCCATATTTTATATACATGTCCCTATTTGGTGTTCCCTCTGGGGGAGCCGGCTGTGCTTCCGCTAACCTAATTGTGGTACCATTTCCAAGACAGCACATCCCTCGGAGTGTGCTTAAAACAGGCATGTTCAAAAGGTACCACGAAAGCGCGATACCGTAAAAAATGGCACTTACAGTACTTCACACAAACGTGCCGCTCAAAGGAAAAAAACAAAATTAGAGAAACATCTCTACATGCCTGCCTATGTGAAGTGCACTACACATATATATTTTCAAAGTTCACAAATTCACAAATGTTAGCTAACTCAAATCAAAGTCATAGGTCATAGGACTTCGGCAAGCGTCCGAGGACTACCTTACCGATCACAAATCATAGGACTTCAGTAAGCGTCCGCAGACTACCTTACCGATCACAAATCTTACCCAAAGCCTCAAAGGTCCAGTTTCCAACTGCCAAGGTCTTGTAATCGAATCAGCCAAACGTCACTTTATCCAGCAACACGGACGATCGAGGACTCAGTCGGAGACCGGCGCCACCTGGAAGGTCAGATCGGAAGGAAAGGAAAAAACACCGTGGGTGCCAAGACTCGGGTCACTCAGTGGCAGCGCGCGTCCATGGCGAGTATCCAGACCTTCGTCACGACCTCTCCTTCGGGCATCCGAGTCGCCGATGAGTCCCACCAGAGTCTCCAATTTGTGGTATTGGGTTCCCAAGGCCTACATGCTCCGAAGATAACCCACTTACACTGAAAGAACTGTTGGCACGGAAACTGAAAAATGCAAAGAACAAGTTTATTAAGACCCCATGGGGTGGTGGTACATTCCTACAGCACCCTTCGGTAATGCAAGAAGTATCACACCGAACATCGGTGTGACTTGCTCTTTTATACAATTTACAGGTAATAAAACAATGGGCGGCACAAAGTTACAAGCATTATGTACATATAAGGTCATCTTTGGAACACAGCCAGCTTATTGGAGGGGTTACAACTCTGCTGGTCAGTTTAGGCGGCACATTCCAGAGGGGTGACTGGTCAATGGGGACTGCGCATGTACGGGCTTGACTTTTGTAGTTTGGTTTGCCCTGTTCCCATCATGCACTGGGACAGGAACAGACTAATTTGCATACAGCCAGGTTCTGAAACTGGGATGGTGCAGTGAGCTAAAAAACCGTGTTGGACCTATCCCTGATCTCTTGACTGGGTGAGAGTTTTCTGCTTAATTCAGAGACTCTGTCCCTCACCACCCCTTGTTGTAAATATTTTTGTCCACCCTAAGCGTGGAAGGGTATACTCAGATGTGAGTCCCTTGCTCATTGCACCATCAGGATTCAAGCAAACCGGGCCGAAGACGGCTGTAATGCCAGAAACCGGTCCCCGGGAGCTTGTTTCCTTCCCAGTGTAAAAATTGGCTTTTGTAGTTTGGTTTGCCCTGTTCCCATCATGCACTGGGACAGGAACAGATTAATTTGCATACAGCCAGGTTCTGAAACTGGGATGGTGCAGTGAGCTAAAAAACGGTGTTGGATCTAGCCCTGATCTCTTGACTGGGTGAGAGTTTTCTGCTTAATTCAGAGACTCTGTCCCTCACCACCCCTTGTTGTAAATATTTTTGTCCACCCTAAGCGTGGAAGGGTATACTCAGATGTGAGTCCCTTGCTCATTGCACCATCAGGATTCAAGCAAACCGGGCCGAAGACGGCTGTAATGCCAGAAACCGGTCCCCGGGAGCTTGTTTCCTTCCCAGTGTAAGAATTGGCTTTTGTAGTTTGGTTTGCCCTGTTCCCATCATGCACTGGGACAGGAACAGACTAATTTGCATGCAGCCAGGTTCTGAAACTGGGATGGTGCAGTGAGCTAAAAAACGGTGTTGGATCTAGCCCTGATCTCTTGACTGGGTGAGAGTTTTCTGCTTAATTCAGAGACTCTGTCCCTCACCACCCCTTGTTGTAAATATTTTTGTCCACCCTAAGCGTGGAAGGGTATACTCAGATGTGAGTCCCTTGCTCATTGCACCATCAGGATTCAAGCAAACCGGGCCGAAGACGGCTGTAATGCCAGAAACCGGTCCCCGGGAGCTTGTTTCCTTCCCAGTGTAAGAATTGGCTTTTGTAGTTTGGTTTGCCCTGTTCCCATCATGCACTGGGACAGGAACAGACTAATTTGCATACAGCCAGGTTCTGAAACTGGGATGGTGCAGTGAGCTAAAAAACGGTGTTGGATCTAGCCCTGATCTCTTGACTGGGTGAGAGTTTTCTGCTTAATTCAGAGACTCTGTCCCTCACCACCCCTTGTTGTAAATATTTTTGTCCACCCTAAGCGTGGAAGGGTATACTCAGATGTGAGTCCCTTGCTCATTGCACCATCAGGATTCAAGCAAACCGGGCCGAAGACGGCTGTAATGCCAGAAACCGGTCTCCGGGAGCTTGTTTCCTTCCCAGTGTAAGAATTGGCTTTTGTAGTTTGGTTTGCCCTGTTCCCATCATGCACTGGGACAGGAACAGACTAATTTGCATACAGCCAGGTTCTGAAACTGGGATGGTGCAGTGAGCTAAAAAACGGTGTTGGATCTAGCCCTGATCTCTTGACTGGGTGAGAGTTTTCTGCTTAATTCAGAGACTCTGTCCCTCACCACCCCTTGTTGTAAATACAGTACTAAAAATAGCCTGTTGCTGGGCAAACTCAAGTGGTCAATGGCACGGACAACAGACTAAAGGCCATGCTGGCCACGAGGCCGCTTATGATCTAAGATGGCCGCCGTAACACACAAAATGGCGTTTCCGAGTATGGCCAAGTTTAAACGGGAAACGTGTAGCACAGCTAAGCGCTAACTCGGCCATCGCCAAATTACGACAAGGAGACATGAGCAATTGTCGCCTTGTAAACCACTTTTAGCTTCTAATTTAGCCTCTAGTTTATCAATGTTTGCTGCCGACTCAGATATTACCGTGGTGATAGCCTGCATGATATCCATCTGGAGCTCCAGCTTATGTGATTGCCACGTACAAGCGTTAATTGTGATAGCAAGTGTTGTGTTATGAAGCTAAGAGTGATTCTTGTCTGAGATAGCTGGTTTGAGACTGAGATTTAATACTGCTAGTTGTTTGCTCTATGTCTCTCCTCGGGCTGTTGATGACCACCACTGGTGTGTGGCGGTTCTGCTTGCTTGGGGTTAGTAGGGTAGATGATCTCTCCATGAGTTAATTGCAGAGGCCTTTGGTGTGGTTTGAACGAGCGAGCACGGACCCTCCTGTCAATGCTTCATCTGTGGGTTCATGACAGAGCTGCACCCCTGCTGTGCTTGCAGCCTGTGTTGCAGTGATTTGAAAGTAGGTATGAAGCCATGTGAAGAGGGAGGCATGTGTGCGTTGAAGAGGTCACCACAGAAACAACTGCAGTGCTGTAGTATGTGATCACCGTCCGAGTTCACCGTTGTTGGCATTAGTAGCTGGTGTCACAGTAAGTGCCGAGGATATATCAATAATGTTGATTAGCGCTTCGCCCATTTCATCCATTTCTTTGTCCATAATATAATGCTGGGGAGATGGACCAGGCCTGATGGAAGGGCTGGGGTATGTCCCCAGCCGTTCAGGCTGTACAGTGGTGTGGAGATTTTGTGCTAGAAATAGTTACTGGGGTTGGACTGCCAGGTCGGCCTGTTCATCCTGTGTAAGCGAAGCATGTTGTTGTTTCTCTGGGGTTTCTGTAGTGAATTCCCTATTTAAAGTCGGCGTTGTTGAAATGAAATGAAAACAATATTTAATAAAGCGCACTGCTGCCAAGCGGCTTCCTAGCGCTGGGGGACCTGGGTCAGAGCTCACGGAGGGGGACACAGGGGACCTAAGAAGGGAAAGCCAAAGAAAAAAGAAAAGTTTTTAAGGCTTTACGGAAGTGGCTAAAAATAGGAATGGAGCGAAGATGAAGTGGGAGACTATTCCAGAACTGGGGGGCCAAGACGGAAAGACGAGTGCCCCCGGATCTGGATTTGCGGAAGCGGGGAATGTGAAGAAGGGAGAGAGAGGAAGAGCGGAGAGTGCGACTGGGAACATAGGAAGAAATAAGGGAAGTGATGTAGGCAGGGGCAGAGCGGGAGTGGGCGCGAAAGGCAAAGCAAGCAAGTTTGAAAAGGGATCTGAAGCGGATGGGGAGCCAGTGAAGGGATTTCAAATGTGAGAGGATTTGGGGAGGGAGAGAATGAGACGGGCAGCCTGGTTTTGAATGGCCTGTAAACGTCGGGATTCGTGGGAGAGGATACCCACGTACAGGCCATTGCCATAGTCGAGGCGTGAGATGACTAAAGCTAAGACTATGGTTTTAAGCGCGTCGATGGTGAAAAAGCGAGATATTTTCCGAATGAGACGGAGGGAGAGGAAACATGAAGACACAACAGAGCTGATCTGGCTGTGCATGGTTAAGTCAGAGCTGACTTTAATGCCAAGGGTGCGAACAGAGGAAGAGGGCGTGGGGGGGGGCCAAAAGAGGGGGACCAATGTGCAGGGGACCAAGGGTTAGAGGGACCACCCGTGAGGACAAGTTCCGTCTTATCGGGGTTGAGCTTAAGATGGTTGGCGCTCATCCACTCCGAGATAAAGATAAGGGTGGAACTGAACTTGGGAATAGAATCAGGAGAGGAAGACAGATCAAAGACAAGCTGGAGGTCATCTGCGTAATTATATACAGAGACCCCCAGCTTGAGAAGAGAAGAAACAAGGGGACAGATATACAGATTAAAGAGGAGAGGGGAAAGAGAAGAGCCCTGAGGAACACCACAAGTGACCGAACAGGAAGGGGCAGAGAAACCAGAGAGATGAACAGCCTGATGCCTATCCTGAAGAAAGGATGCTAGCCAGGAGAGGGCCGCGCCCCGAATGCCCGCTGCGCAGACACGGTCGAGAAGAATGGAATGGTCGACCATGTCAAACACAGCGGACAAGTCGAGAAGCACCAAGGCTTGGGGAAGGTTAACATCTGCCTTGCCCTTGAGTTCATCCAAGACCGCTAGAACCACCGCTTCTGTAGAATGGCCAGGGCGGAAACCCGCCTGGTGGGAAGCTAAAAGGCCATTGTCCTCGATGTATGAGGAGAGGCAGGAGGTGACGTGGGTCTCTAGGATCTTACCCAAGTAGGGAAGAAGGGAAATGGGACGGAAATTAGCGGGAAGGGAAGGATCTAGACCAGGTTTTTTTAGAATAGGGAGGACAACAGCAGATTTAAAGGAAGAGGGGACAGCACCGGAGGCCAGTGAGGAGTTGAGAAAAGAGAGGGGAGGGGAGGACCAGGACAATTAGTGAAGAGGATTTTGAGGATACGTGCAGGAACACCGTCCAAAGGAGAGCCAGATTTAACTTTAGACAGGTAGTTGTGAAACAAGTCAAGGGAGATAGGGGGGAAAGTGTCGACGGAAGAAGAAGGGGGAGTGGCAGGGCTGGTGAGGGTAGGCTGAGGCACAGTAGGAATGTCAGCTTTAATTTTCGCAATCTTGTCGATAAAAAAGTTATTGAGTGACAGACAGAGAGGTTGGGAGGGAACCAGGCTGGGGGTGGAGCGATCAGAAGTGGCAAGATTGCGAACCAAAGAGAAGATTTCACGAGGTTTATTCACGGAGAGCGATACTCTCTCCATGAAGTAAGAGGTTTTGGCATTAAGGACTGCTTTTTTGTAGTTGGTAAGGAGTTGTCTGTACTGAACTCGCAGAGGAGGGGAATACTGACGTCTCCAAAGGCGTTCCGCCCGCCTGAGATCAAGTTTTAGTGCCTTGAGCTCAGTGGAGAACCATTTGTGCGCGTCGTATGGACGAACAGCTTTGATCTTTTTAAGCGGGGCCACACGGTCACACGAAGCAGCAAGCCATGTACTTATGGCTTTGGCCTGGGATTCAAGGGGGAGACAGGTAAGATCAGGAGCAGAGGATACCAAAGAGAGTGAAAGGGAATCAAGGTCGGTTTGGTTCCAGTTGCGGGCTAGAAGGTTTTTAGGGGGAGAGGGTTTGACAACCATACCTAAGTGAACAGAAAAGGAAATAATAGAGTGATCAGACCAGACACAAGGAGAGATAGAGGGAGGTATAGCAAGGGGACAAGACGACCAGATTTGGTCAAGTATATGACCATGCACGTGGGTCGGGGCTGTGACATAAGAGGTAAGGTTCAGACATTGAAGAGTGACAGAGAAGTCTTTTGAAGAAAGATCTTCCTTAGGGTCTCCTGGCCAGAAGTTAAAGTCACCAAGAAGGAGCACAGAGGAGTTGTTGACCACGAGGGTGGCCAGCAACTCCTGGATGGAGGCTACAAAGGAAGGCATCGATTGAGGGGGGCGATAGACAAGAACCACAGTGAGGGGGGAAGGAAGGTTGAGGGAACGGGCCACCAGGTAGTCCACGTTAGGAATGGGGGGGTGAGGAAGGAGCTGAAATTTAAATGGCGACCGGACAATCATCGCCACCCCCCCGCCAGCCTTGCCATCCGGGCGGTCAGCTCGGAGAGCATAGCAGGCGTCAGGGAGGATGGCTAGCAGATCAGGGAGAGAGTCAGAGGTGAACCAGGTTTCGGTCAAAAATAAAAAGTCTGGAAAATCAGTGGTTAAAAGATTAAAAAGTGCTGTCTGGTGTTTAACTGCGGACCGGGTGTTGAGTAGGTAGGCAGAGGCAACCGTAGGGGCCAAAGGGGAACGAGTAACCGGAGGGGAAATAGAGGGGAGAGGAAGGGAATCGGAAGAAACAAAAGTCGGGCGAAGTAAAGGAGAAGAGAGAATACCAAGTGATTGTAGGTGATGAAGGGGGAGAGGGGCAGGAGAGGGAAAGGCAGAAAGTGCAGTAAGTTGGGCAGCAGTGTAAACCAGGCGAGAGGCAGAGTGGGTGGCCCCTGGTCCCGGCACGTCGCGGACGGGCGCAGAGGGGCTCAACTTAGGCGCAACTTCGGCGCGCCTTCGTCGCGCCCGCTGCGCCGCCGGAAGACAGGAACAGTTATGTGGGGACGACACATGAAGAGGGAGGGTCAAGGGGGCGTGGCAGGGGGGAGGAGCCAAAAGCGCTGCAGCGCCGAGGACAGAGCCGCCCAAGATGGTGGAGCCGCCCGTCCCCTCCGAGAGTCAGGCGAGGAGGGGGCGATCAGCGGCGGCGGTCTGGTCTCTGGTCGCGTGCAGGGAAGGGGCAGCCAGGAAGGATCCAAGCGCCGGGATCGAGGCGCAGTGCAGGTGAGTGAGCAAGTGTTTTAAAAAAGCAAAGTTGCTTTGGAAGTCTCGTTGCTCCCGGAGTCGCCTCGGGAGATCACAGCAGGTCGGAGAGCCCAGGTGAGTGAGCTCCTTAAGAGCTAAGCCAGGGGGGAGGAGCCAAAAGCGCTGCAGCGCCGAGGACAGAGCCGCCCAAGATGGTGGAGCCGCCCGTCCCCTCCGAGAGTCAGGCGAGGAGGGGGCGATCAGCGGCGGCGGTCTGGTCTCTGGTCGCGTGCAGGGAAGGGGCAGCCAGGAAGGATCCAAGCGCCGGGATCGAGGCGCAGTGCAGGTGAGTGAGCAAGTGTTTTAAAAAAGCAAAGTTGCTTTGGAAGTCTCGTTGCTCCCGGAGTCGCCTCGGGAGATCACAGCAGGTCGGAGAGCCCAGGCGAGTGAGCTCCTTAAGAGCTAAGCCAAGGGGGGAGGAGCCAAAAGCGCTGCAGCGCCGAGGACAGAGCCGCCCAAGATGGTGGAGCCGCCCGTCCACTCCGAGAGTCAGGCGAGGAGGGGGCGATCAGCGGCGGCGGTCTGGTCTCTGGTCGCGTGCAGGGAAGGGGCAGCCAGGAAGGATCCAAGCGCCGGGATCGAGGCGCAGTGCAGGTGAGTGAGCAAGTGTTTTAAAAAAGCAAAGTTGCTTTGGAAGTCTCGTTGCTCCCGGAGTCGCCTCGGGAGATCACAGCAGGTCGGAGAGCCCAGGTGAGTGAGCTCCTTAAGAGCTAAGCCAGGGGGGAGGAGCCAAAAGCGCTGCAGCGCCGAGGACAGAGCCGCCCAAGATAGTGGAGCCGCCCGTCCCCTCCGAGAGTCAGGCGAGAAGGGGGCGATCAGCGGCGGCGGTCTGGTCTCTGGTCGCGTGCAGGGAAGGGGTAAAGTATCTACTTATAGAGGTTGAGGCTGGGGCTGTGGCTGGGACCGAGGCAGTGAATTTTGCATGTAGTTGGTGTGTCTTCTTTAGGCTGGGGACATACCCCAGCCATTCCATCAGAATGGCTGGGGTATGAAAGTGCTTCTATTGGGCCCACCTCTCTTTTTAGGCATCACAGGTGCCTACCTCAGACTTCTGAGTGGTTTGGGCGTTGCCCCAGCGGTGGTTAGGAATGAGCCAGGTACCATTGATTATGGGAGGGGAGACTTCTGTGCCTCGCTTGTTATGTTATGTTATGTTAACAATGGTTTTTATAGCGCACTGACACCGGTTGGTTACCTGGCGCTGTGGAGACAGAGAACAGTCAGAGTTGGAAGCTTGCGGAATTAGTAGTATGCTTGTTGGTAAAGCCAGGTCTTTAGGGATTTCCTGAATGATATGAGGTTGGGGCATAGCCGGATCTCAAGGGGGAGGGCATTCCACAGACGAGGTGCCAAAGTGCCAAATCTGCAGCCGCCCGAGCGTTTACGTTTAAAGGATGGAGTTTGTAAAAGGCATTGTTGGGCCGAGCGAAGGCTACGGGACGGGGCATACTTTATGAGTTTTGTAATGAAAGTAGGGCTTTTGCAGTGGAGCGCTTTAAAGATCATGCAACTGACTTTGAGGGAACAACGTTGGGCGACCGGGAGCCAGTGAAGTGTTTTCAGAAGGGGGTGGCAGAATGCCATATAGGCTGGTTCAAAATCAGTCTTGCTGCCTGATTCTGCACCATCTGAAGTCGTTTCAGAAGGAACTGGGGGAGGCCCAAATATATTGAGTTAGCGTAGTCTATGTGAGAGATCACAGTTGCGATCACCACCTGTATCAGGGCTTCGTGGGTCAAAAGGCGGCGAACGTTCCGGATTTTTCTCATTTGAAAGAGGCACTTGGAGACCACCTGGCCTACTTGCGTTTTAAGAGAGAGGTCGCTGTTTAGGGTGATGCCAAGCGTCTTTGCCGAAGATGAAGGGATCGGAGCTTGACCCATTTCTGTTGGCCAATAATGTGGGCCCCAGTATTTAGCGCTGTCCCCAGTCAGGACCAGCTCGGTTTTTCCTGGGTTCAATTTCAAATGATTTTGGTTCATCCAAGCTTGAATGAACCTCATTGTTGATTGGAAGAAGGAGATGGACGTGTCTGAGTTGTCAATTGTGAATAGGAGCTGTAGGTCGTCCGCGTAGTTCAGCACCGTTACCTGTTTGTCTCTAAGAGCTTGGATTAAAGGGAAGATATAGAGGTTAAACAGGTGGGGTGACAGGGACGAGCCCTGGGGTACACCACATGTGATGGCTTGCTTGGTGCCCGCTAAGTTACCCAGGTGAACTGCCTGGGAACGGTCTGCTAGAAAGGACTTCAGCCAGCCGGCTGCCGTGCCCCGGATGCCAGCCTGAGAGACACGGTCGATCAAGATGGTGTGGTCGACTGTGTCAAATGCGGCTGACAAATCCAAGAGCACTAGAGCCTGTGGAATGCGATTGTCTGCGCAGTCCCTAAGGGTGTCCATTACTGCCACTACCACCGCCTCTGTTGAATGGGCTGGACGAAAGCCCGCCTGATGTGGATCAAGGCAGTTTGATGTCTCTATGAAGTTGGACAGGCAGTTGGCGACATGAGCCTCCAACACCTTTGCAAGGAAGGGAAGAAGGGAGATTGGACGATAATTTGCATTGCAGGTCGGGTCTGCACCCAGTTTCTTCAGGAGGGGTATTACGATAGCTTCTTTGAATACGAGGGGGACTAGTCCAGTGGCCAAAGAGTTGTTTAGAAGGGTACAGGCGGGAGCTGGAATAACTGATAGGCAGTCTTTCAAGATATAAGGAGGACATCTGTCAGATGGGGCGCCAGATTTTACTCATACCAGTAATTCCTGGAATAATTCTGGGGTGATGGGGGGGAAACTACTGAGTAAGTCGATAGTGTTGGGGCTTGGAACACAAAGGAGAGGACTTGAGATTTGTGGAATACTGGCTTTGATGGCCGTGATTTTCTCTGTAAAAAAAACGTTCAGTGAATTGCAGAGAACCTGGGTCGGGGGCAAACTGGGCCGAACATTGTCAAGGTTGGTTAATTAATTAAGAATAGAAAAGATGTCCTTAGATTTGTTGATTGAGTTGGTTATACAGGAGGAAAAGTAAGCAGTTTTAGTAACTAGAATAGATTTCATGTAGTCCTTCCTGGCAGAGATGTTTCGAGTTTTAGCGTCAGGGTATAGTTGCGACGCCAACGTCGCTCAAGTTGTCTAAGGGCCAGTTTTTTTGCTTTTAAGTCAGGAGATAACCATTTTTGGGCATTGGCGCGTCAAGCCAATTTGATCGTCTTGTATGGAGCATGGGCGTCGCTGGCTGATTGCAGCCAGAGAGAAAGATTGTTTTCTGCTATATTGATATCAGGGTTGTGGGAGGGAATGGAAGTAGCAAGAGTTTGTAGGAATTCCGGTCTGTCTAGGGAATTCCAGTTCCTAGCTCTTCCACCCATAGCTGTAGCGGTGGACTTTTTAGGGGGATGGATGAGATTAAATTTGATAAGAAGATGATCCGACCATAGACAAGGAAAGGTGACTGGGGTCGTAACTAGAAGAGAGTTGGTCCAGACCTGGTCCAGAATGTGGCCTTTACAGTGAGTTGGTGATCATGCTGTTCGAAGTTTAGATTTGTAAGAAGCTCAGTGAGTTCACGCGACTGAGGACCTTCCAGAGGATCGTTGAACCAGTAGTTAAGGTCCCCCACCAGTAGAATCCTGGCATGATCAATGGCTAGGTTGGCAATTTGTTCACTGAGCGCTAAGGGGAAGGACGGCATGTTGTTAGGGGGTGTGTAAAGAAGGACGCAAGCCATAGTTGTGTAGGAAGTATCAATTTTTAGAACCAAGTTTTCAGTGTCTGAGCGATTCAGGCAGGTCAAGGCGGTGACGCTCAGGTCGTGGCGGAAGATTGCTGCCACTCCCCCGCCAGGTTTGCCGGATCCACGATCAGCGTGAATGATACGGTAGTTGGGTGGCAGTGCTGCTATGATATCTGGGGCAGAGTCTTGGGTGAGCCAAGTCTCGGTAAGTAAGAGAATGTCGAGATTATCCTCGCCTAGTAAAAGAAAGAGGTCCAGGTTGTGTTTCACCATGGAGCGGGTGTTTAGATAAACTATAGACATGGAATGGGGACAAGAGTCGGACGCTGTATGAGTAATGGGGCCGACAGAAGTCATAGTGGCGTTATCAAGAATGGTAGAACGGTTGACTAGGAGCCCCAGTCTCTGGGCTCGATTGCGTGATGACTCATACAGGTGGCCCTGGCCGTTGTTAGTGGCCAGCAGCTCTTCACGGGAGTAGGTGATCCGCCCTATAGCATGGGGTGCCCTGGGGCCCGTCAGGGCGCGGACGGGTGCAGACGGGCTTGCCTTAGGCGCGCCTGCTGCGCTCGCCCGCTGCGCGTCCGAGATATACACATTCTTATAGGATGCGGAGAAAGGGGCGTGGCCTCACGTCCGTGGGCGTGGCCTGTGGGCTGTTCGAAGAATGGCGGCAATGAGTGAGATCCCAGCCCACGACAGATGGGAATTAAAGTGCCCAGAAAGCTACAAGCATACAGGTAAAAACATAAGATAAACATTTTGCAGTGTTTTAAAATTCGAGTGTCTCTCTCCCGGCTTCCGCCTCAGGAGTGTCGGTAGTCTCAGCCAGAGCTTGTACTCAGCGCGGCTTTAAAGGAAAAAGGGGCGTGGCCTCACGTCCGTGGGCATGGCCTGTGGGCTGTTCGAAAAATGGCGGCAATGAGTGAGATCCCAGCCCGCGACAGCGCTTGCATCCGCTGTGCGGGATTAGCCAGATGGGAATTAAAGTGCCCAGAAAGCTACAAGCATACAGGTAAAAACATAAGATTAAAATTTTGCAGTGTTTTAAAATTCGAGTGTCTCTCTCCCGGCTTCTGCCTCAGGAGTGTCGGTAGTCTCCCTGCACTCTTCTCCTTGCTCGGGCTTGGGTTGTGCCGTGATGAAAGGCTGGGGGTGAGGATAAGAATGAAAGTGGATCCCCGCAGCTTTTACTCAAGGGCCATTCTCCTGCTGTGTAGTGAATGCAGGTTGCTTGTGGTGCCTTATGACTTTGTGGCCAATGACCTGGGGTGGCTCTCTCTGGGGGGAGAGACAGTATATATAAAGATGGAAAGTCTGTGGTGAGCAACTTGGATTTTATCTATGGGGTGGCAGGCACGAATAGGGTGCTCTTTAGGTGCTCCTGTTATGCTACAGGCTGTGCAGGCTGACATGCTAAGGAAGGGGAGCACACCTTAGTTGGCCCGCTTCCAACAAACCAGGGCTCTACCTGCGTTGCGGGATCTAATCCTGCTGCTACCTCACTGCGGACCTACCGCCCCCATGAAGTCCCTACTAAGGTACGAGGGGATGTATGATGTTAGCACGCACACTTTTACCACGCATACCATTACCACACATTTTTTACAACGCGATACCTTTACAACGCATAGTGCTTTGGGTGCTGGATAGTGAATAGTTTAATTTACTATTCCAACACCAGTCCCCGTGGACACTAGGGAAGGTTATTGGATAGTAAATTAACCTATTCACTAGCCATTCCCTAAGTCAGATCGCCTCAAAGCGCTATGCGTTGTAATGGTATGCGTTGTAACAGATGCGTGGTAATGGTAGTGCGTGCTAAAAGATGCGTGCTAAAGGTTGTATACCGTACGAGGTCCTGGTCCTGTTGTTGGTGTGGCCTGCTCTGTGCCTGGCCCTGATGTCACAGTTAATGTAGCGGGAACGGTAGTTGGTGAAGTGGGGGCCTGTACCTGTGCTGGTCCCAGTCCCAGTGCCTCACCGCCTAACTCCCGGGCCGCACGACTCGGGCTCAGGCTTGAGTGGCTGACTGTCAGGCGTAGGGGTGGGGGTGGGGGGGATGCAGGGCTTAATCCTTGGTGAAAGCCCGGCCATGACTCCACCAAAAATTGCCAAACCACGAGGCACACTCTCCGTGTCACCACTCGGCTCTGTTCTACACCTCCCTACGACATGCGTGGGAAGAGCCTAGAAAGGGTTATTAGCGAGATCAGAGTATTAAATTAGGTCTGGGATGAGCCAGAGGAGCGATACAGGAGGGAAGAGTCTAGGAAGTGTTCTTTTTGAGGTCGTGGTAATAAAATGAGGTTTGGGTGAGTCAAAGAAGAATAGAGGAGGGAAGAGTCCAGATAGGATCTTAGGGAGATTTTAGGAGTAGAATGAGGTTTGGGATTAGACAGAGAATGGAGGTAGAGGATATATTGAGAGAGGTATAGGAGAAGACATAGAGTAGTGCAATGCAGGGAGCTGAAGTTTTTTTTTCTACAGTAGGAATACAGTAATAAATATATAGATACATAATTACATAGAAAGGGTATACATTTATAAGGAAAATAATAAAGGGATATGCAATTGTAAACTTCAATGTGTGCAAGTATGGATAGAAATTTAGAAAGTAAGACTTTCAGATGTTGCTGTACATAAATGGTTATTGAATTGTGTATTTTCATAAGTTTTTAATATGCTTTTTCTTCTGGTACTAGTGTTGCCTATATTCTTTATATGGGCATAGAACGTGTGGGAGACATGGAGGATTTATTCCCTGTAGATTAGGGATTGAGGGCACAAGGAACAAGGATGGGGGGCGAGGGGGACCAAAACAAGCAGCATCCAAACATGCCTTAGCCCTCCTCTTCTTGCTGCCTCAAAGTTGAGGTGACAGAGGAGGGTCAAAGGGCTTACCAGCCATATGCCTGCACACTTCCATTGCCACGTAAAAGATTGTTGTTGACGTTTACCCTTTGAGGTTTTAATAGAGGCTGCTGACCTAAATTTCGCATGGCTCTTTTCAAGCAGTGGCTGCAAAAGCCTCCTACACAAGATCCTTTATAGCTGTGATACTGAATAATATGCCAGTGAATTGTATTTGCTACTTATGGAATTAATGATGGGTCACCTAACGATCACTGCTTTTTTATCAGACAGAGGGCATCCTATCAAACAAGTGCCATCATACTGTGTTGTGCTAATCTTTTGTACGTGTGGGCCAACTTGTGACTTGTACTAATACTCTTGTTGTAATCTATCTTCCCCCTCTGTAGTATCTCCCGGTTCCCATCCTCTTTTCCTTCTCTATTTCTTTCTCCCTCTTGGTACCTACCGCAATAGAACCTTCATGTGAAGCTCACAGTAGAATGTTCTGTAAGAATTTGGGGATTGGGGATCCTGTCGGATAAACCCAGTTTCTCCTTCAGTGTCACCGTTTCTTAACCGCATCCGCGCTCAGAGAATTCTGCTCGCATGCTCAGATTTTCAAAATCCCATGCTTCATGACGAGCTGGGCTCGGCATCAGCGTGCGAGGAGGCTACGCCATGACGAGCCCAGCTCGTCATGAGCGTGGAAGGGGTTAACAACTCTTTTGGGCAGCTCACCATCAGCAACGCCATTGGAATAATGTGATTCTGCAGCCGCTGCATTTTACGCATAATTATAGATTTGCCACATTAGCAACATGAACGATCATCTGCTAGATAAACTTCAGAGTTTAACAAATAAAACTGTTTCAACCTCAAACGGATCAAACATTACTAAAGTGACCCAAACCCCGGAAGACCTGAATTACACATCCTCCGTCTGAAAAATCTGTACTATGATGGGAGCTCAAGACCTATCCTTGTTCGTTGGTGTGGTCTCTTCTACCGAGAAGACGGTACTCTGAAGAGTACTTAGGGACAACTCTGCTGCTAAGGGATGCTGTTGACCGACAGTTGACCGACAGTCAACTCCCCAGAGTCGAGGTAACATCTGCTAGAGTTCGATCTGAAAGAGGATAATTCTGGATGCCAAGATATCCTACCTATGAGTGAGAGAGAAGGAGGAGCCTACCCTGCAGGAGGAGTGAATCATGGAAGGGACTTCTGTAATTGACCCTGGTGCAGGGTACGGTCGACAAAGACTCACTAAGAAAGTGCACTGAAGGACTCTCAGTAGCTCAGGATTGGGCAGTGCGACCATCATCAGTTATCCCCGTCATAGATGCCTGGCACCAGGATCAGTGTGCCCATGTGGCTGAAGCCAAGATAAGTGCCTGCTGGTGGCCCTTGTGCTCCACAAGTGAATTGCCTGAGTCAGGACCAGTCCTATAAAATTAAGTGACTTGAGATGTGCCCTGGGAGTGCCTTGTGAAAAATCGAGGCACTGTGTGCTGAAGACGACATCTTGCTTTCTCCACACTGAAAACTTGTCCTCTGTGGATGTGTAGCCATTCGTCTCAAGGAGAAGCAGTAAGTACTCGGCATAGAATCATAAGGAGTCTCAAAGCGACTGAAGTACCCACCAGAGTGCATGAGTGAGCCACGATCTGCACCCTGCCATCCAGAGGAGGGCCCCCACAGAAGCCCATTGAGCATTACGCTCCATGGCCAGTTGCTACACAGCCCCTGTGAGACTGCTGCCTGCAGGCTTCCTTCTGCTGCTCAGATTCCACTGTTGAGAGAGGGACGAAAGTAGCTCAGCGCTGCTGCTACAAACTATGGGGCCCATTATGATCTCGGACGGACTTGAGTCCGTCCGCGATTACTGAGTAGGAGGGAATCTCCGCGTGGCCTGCAGAGTTCCCTCCTGTGCAATTAGGATGTGACCGCCACCATGGCGGTCACATCCTCTATTTTTAACATTGCGGCGGGTGCGGATTCAAGCTGCACCCGCCGCAATGTTAAAAATGCATGCAATGCATTTGTATGCAGAAAGCGGCAGGCACCGTGCGGTGCCTGCCGATTTCTGCATACAAATGCAGGAGGGTACCATAGGTACCTCCCATGTGCACATCCCACCCTCCCCCCCTTCACCCAGGGGGCCCGCAACGGGCCCCCGCAGTGAAGGTCCGTATTCTTTTCCACGGCGGAAAACCCACTGTGGAAAAGCATATTTTTTGGGGCATCCTAATATGGCTGGCGGTGTCTGAGAGTCACCGCCACCATATTAGGGCTTTTCCGCCGCGGTTGTAAGCCAACCGCGGCGGAAAAGCTGCGGACTGAAACCAGGACCCACCAGCCATCCTAATGCGGCGGTGGGTCTTCGGTGGGTCCGCTGCAGTTTTTCCGCATCCTCCGGGCCGGCGGTGGGATGCAGAAAATCCACAATCCTAATGTGCCCCTTAGTGAGAGAATGCATGAATACCCAGTTCACAAGTAGTCTCGGCATCAGAGTGCTATTACAAACAAGGGAGGAGCACGAGTTGCACCCATAGACCTGCCTAAAACACTGATCTTGAAAGGGGGAATGAGGTGGAAGGGGGGCACTCACTAGAGACAGGCGGAGGCCTAGATGACTGAGGCCCATAAGCACACAGACTACTTGTGAACCGGGTATGTAAGCATTATTGTGTGTGTGTGTGTGTAGTGGAATACTGGTTTCTGTATAATAAAGTACTTGTATTTTATACAAAGAGAAGCACTGGGCTGCACATTGATCTTATTGTGCTGTGGGGGGTTGGTGGTATTGTTCTGTGAGACAGAGTGACCTCCACACTAACCTCTCTGAGAAGCCTGTGACTACTCACTCTCATCCTCATTACTACTGAGAGTCAAGCGCAGAAAATTGTGCAGAGCAGGTCCAGGGACAGCAGTGGTAAAAAGCCTCAGCCACCATGGCTGTTACTTGGCAGTCCCTGCCCAAAGGCCTCCTGAATGGGGTCTGACAGATGCCTACCTCATGAAATTTTGCAATATAGTAAATGTGATTGTAGGAAAGTAGGATCTGCCTTCATGGTTACCAGCCACCTTTTGCTGGTGTTCTACTGTTCTTCTGACTAGTCTGACTGGGATCCTGCTCATCAGGCCCCCAGTCACTGTGTTTCCTCGCTAAATTGGTTATGGTGAGTACCTTGGTACATTCATATTTGGCTATTGGGGCACCCTTTAAGGCCCCTAGTAAATGGTACTAAGGTACCTAGGGCATGGGTTTCCCAGGCATCTCCTATGGGCGGTAGCATGTCTTATGCCACCCATTAGGGACCCCCCAGACTTCGACTAAGGGTCTGCTATTGCAGCTTGTGTGAGTTGGTCCAGGCACCTCTCACAAAATATATAGATTTCCTTATATCTTATATCAGAGCACTTGAAACCTATAAGTCACCCCTCCAGCAGGCCTTTCAGTCCCAAAGGCAGGGTGCTCAGTTCCGAGTGTTAGGGTGGCCCTGCATGAGCAGACCATCCCTACAAACCCCAGAGGCCATTCTCCAGACTTTGTAAGTGAATCAGCAATTACGATATTGAGGAGCCATGCATCATTACGCGATGACCATCCCTAAACTGGCTGGAACGAACCTGGGGATGTTTGATATCTAATGTGTTGGAATCATACCTTAACACCGTATCCAGTGTTGGAGGTATGGTTTCATCCACGGTAGGGCCCCTCCGGGAAGCCCTACAAGCTCCCGGGACTGATCTTACAGAGCTTGACAGCAACCTAGGGCTTCTGTCGACCACAGACATGATTATGCCCTCCTTCTGCTGGGCCGAGCAGGGGAAGGTAGGACAATAGATTTCCTGTCAGAGCGAGTTGCATTCATCTCCCAGACAGGACTTAGTGTATTAGGCTGGAGTTGGGGCTCTTGCCAGCGCCACACAGTCTGCTGGAAGGGCATATATGGTGCCCCCTTGCCTACTCCTGTTCAACCCAGTTCAAGGAGCTGTTGTCTCCCACCCTGGCGCAAAACCGGACAAAGGACATGGAAGTATCGTCCCCACTGTCAACCCCCTTCTCTGGGAGGGACCCCTGAATCATCTTATTCCTCTTATATGGGTACTTAATGGCTTACTTGTGGGTGGGACCCTAGATTCATCGTGAGATTTGATTCAGCTCCAACTTTACTTCATTATTGACTGTCTGGACATCCTGGCCGAGTTATGCTAACCGTGCCGGACTGATCGCATCGTCCTTTGCTTTGTGACAGAGACTGCAACTGAGAAGACTTTGTCTGCTCCTGGCCTCGCCGTACTGCAAACCCACTGCACCTCTGTGTCCGTGCTCCATACAGATTCCACCCTGTCCCTGAGAACATCTAAAGACATCCAGAGGAATCCCCTTGGAGTGAAGGAGTCAAACCCCTGCATCCGCAGGCACCGCATTACGATCGACCGGTCTGCCGAACCGAGGCTCCACGAACTTCAAAAGGCTCAGCAACACATGTGGTGGTTCTGTATTCCCTCGAGCCCTGAGTTGTCCTCTGGTTGAGTTGCGGCCAGCATCCATCGTAGAACACCCGGCAACCGAACCCCTGTGCCCCGCGTTGCTGCACTGCTTCATCACACGATAACCTCATTGGTTACCATAACCGACTTGTGTCAACGGAGTCGGATGCATCAAAAGGTTCTGTTGAATAGGCATGCCGTGGGAAGAAGGAAGAGGAGAGCAGGAGAGCTCGCTGGGGTGAGGAGAAGAATGGATGAAGACGAGCTCCGACATGTCTGCTGCGGGCAGTGAATGAAGCTTGAAGCAGTAAAGGAGCCGAGAAGTGCTGCACTCTCAATACGGTCAGTGTGACTCTGGCCTCCGTGGTTGGCATCTTTGGTCTCACCCTCTAAGCTGCAACTACAAGAGAGGTAAGCACAAATAAACAGCTGTGCTCATGTTTATGCTGTTTTTGACTTATCTGGGTAAGGGGAGTTGCCGACTGGGGAGTTTGTTGGGGTTATGTCTAGCTTTCATACTTGCTGCGCCACATATTCAAATGGAAGGGCCTCCCTGTCCCCTTTCCAGTGAATGGCACAGAACAATATGTGTGCCTGCTGTTGTTAAAAATGATTTTTTTAAATATGAATGCAGAAACATTCATGTATCCTCGCCCTAACGACAATGTTGTTAGTTTGTTTTTGTACAATATATATGTGGCCTTATTTCTTATGATACCTTAAGCTGCATTATATTCTGTGAAACAAAACATAAAATGTCTTTGGGCAGAGCATATCCTGAACTTGAGTATTTTAAGGTGCACTCATATGTGATAATGAAGAAAAGTGAGGCTTTGGAAAATAAAATATTTGCCTATGATCACGCTGTTTGGTCAAGTGGAGAAGTCAGAATTGGTCAAAGGATTTTGAAATGAAATGAAATGAAAAATTCCACTTATATAGCGCATAACTGCCCGGAGGCCTCGCAGCCTTTCACTTTTACATTATGCAGTTAAGACCTTGGGACTGCCTGTCTGCTTTGCTTGAGCTGGGAAAGTTGGGAAGAACTTTAACGCCTCACCACTTTCAAAAGTCACCAGCTAACACTGGATGTACACATTTTAAGGCTCAGTGCACTGGCATGGAGGCCTTGTTGGCAGGAATCAGTGTCCTTTCAGTGTAAGCAAACAACAGTACCAGTGCAAAAACTTGAAGGTGATCATACAAAAAGAGGCATTTCCACAGAGCGGGCAAAGGATTTTCTCCTAATGTTTACCGTTTGGTTTGGGCCTCCCAAGAACTTAACTTTTCTTTTGGTGATGTGTTTGTTCTTGCATAATTTATCAGGGGCTTGGTGCTACATGATGCAGGTGCCCTTGTGTCAGCTTTCACTGCAAAAGAAACCTTTTGCAGGAAAAAGTAAATTAGAGCTGTCATTTGTGTATGTCAATTACTGGATGCTTACTTAGAAGGTCTGTTTAGTCACCTTCTGTAGCAGGGATTCTGCTCATACACAGAACTGTGCATAGAGACTTGGAACCTCAGTGAATTAGGGTGTGCCAAAATTCACCTTAGTAGCCAAAATCCCCTACCAGACTAGCAATCAGTGTCTCATTGGTTCTTCCATAACACCAATGATTAGACAACCCAGAACATGGAAGTTAGAATACCTCAGGCAATGTGAAACACATGAACACTTTCGTTATACTCTCATACCAGACCAAAACAGGGAGTAAAAGAAGACACGTGCAAGTTTGAAATATTTATTTCTAATGCCGTGTTCTCATGCGCAGTATTTTAGCTAATACAAGCAGACATATTATAATCAACACGATTATCAGCATAGTTACTATTCCATAAAATGCAAAGGCAGAAAGCATGTTACAATGCTAAATGGAAAACAGGTTAGAATACACCACTACCTCACCCTCCCTAGCTAGTAGGTTATTTTATATCTACAGAAGGTCTCTCGGTATTACAAGGCGGCCCCATACCTCTGGTCCTAGCAGAAATGGATCACATCAGTTTCTGCACCAGCTCTCTGCATGCAAATGTTCTCCAAGTGTGTGTGATCATGCCTACGCAGTGCATTATTAAACGCGCCAAAAACAGAGGTGGCCACAGCTGCATATATGTTATGTCTAGAACGTGCGCTGAACAACAACCACTGTGTTGAAATAACCTTGAAGGCCTCTGCACTTACTGTTCAGACAAAGCTTACCAAGCAAGGCTGCTAATATAGAAAAGCATATTATTCTCGTGTGAAGCAAAACGCTCTGCTAAACTCTAAACATTTATAATAATGTGTGCCGTGTGCAAAGGCAGTAAAAAGAAAAAATGGCGTTTAAACTACTAATAAGCTCATGCGAACTTAACACAGTGTAAATGCAAGGCTCATCCCCATGACACTTCTTTATTTCCAAGGATAGGACAACTCTTCCCAGCAACAATATCATACTCACAGATTAGTATACGTGAAAGCTGCCAAGGATCTCCCTACAGGGTTCAAGTCCTTGGCAGGCATAAATCTATGATTGGAGCTCATGGCCGGATACAAAAAAAAATTGGTGAATAGTTACAGACATGCAGAAATACCCACAACGCGCCTTTAAGATCACATTTGGTGTGCACAGAAACTCCATTATAAACGTTGAATTATTTTGTGAGAAAATCCCTCCATTGTTGATTCTGTCAATAAGGAACAGTATGAATGCATTCATGTATGCAATTATATATTTTTACAACTTATGCATGCAAAATGGTTAGTGAAATGGGCCATCTACTGTTATCGTATTGTTGTATTTCATAATGTAAAATAAAGATACTCTATTTGAAATTTCTCTTTTCAGAAATAATGAGAGATATCGGAAATAAACAGTGAATGTTAAATTACATTTTTTGGTACATAAAAATTAGACATCACAGTGTACATATTTTACAGTTGACACTGTTCTTTTACCAATTTTAATACATTGCTGTCAGATTCTGCCAATATTTTCATCATGTTTGGACTGCCTCTAGTGATAGCTCTTAGGTCAGTGTAGTACAGAGAGTTTGAGTAAAATGGCTCCTGCTCACTGAATCTGAACAGTGGCAGCTCCCCTGCTATGGCAGTGGAACGCCGCCTCACTGCTTTTAAGCAGTGCAAGTAGAAACATAAAATGAAAATAACTTTGAGTTATCATTTTATGTTTGTGCTGCTTTGTGGGTGGGCGGCGCTGTAGTTTCTTGGAGCAGGGCAGGGGAGGCGTGGGTTGCCCACTCCTAAGTACACATGACTGTTTGGCCAGCCCTCTCCTGCTGCCCAAAACAGTCATACATACTTTCCCTGTTCTCCATGCAGGCTGCATTACTACCCGCCTGCTACCCACGAGGCATGCCAGCCTCCACTGAACCTGAATAATGCCCAGAGTTTGGAAGTAGCATGAACATTTAGATTGGTTGATCACAGATTGCTAGTGGAAGTGCATCTGTTAAGTGTTTGAGAGAGAGATTTATGGGCCATTCAAAGACTGCTTTAAAGACAAACTGTATACCTATACGGAGGGCTTGGTACTTGTTGGAAAGTTAGTATGGATGGGGGCAACAAGTGGGGGTAGGTGGTGCCTTGGGTATATAAAGATCCCTATGATGAAACAATGAAATCTAACCATAGAGGTGAGTTCTGGGAAGATGTTTGTACACTAGTTAGGCACTCTCTCTGTACAGGTTTAGGGTGGGTGGCAATGGTAATTTTAGGATTTTAGGTGGGTATGGGTTTTTCAGTGGCAAGGGTAACTTTTGGGTTTAGAGGAGTACAGGTTTTTGGGTGGCAAAGGTAATTTTAGGGTGGGTATCTGTTGAGGGGTTGTGGGGCTTTAAGGACACACACAAACACACACATATATATATATATATATCATTCTATATGTATATATGTGAATATTTTTTATAAATATATTATTTTTTAATATATATATATACACACACACATTGTTATGAACTTATGTGTGTGAAAATCTTAATTAATAAATACATATGTATATGTACATATATATATATAAATATACATTTAAAAAGTGTTTGTACTTACCTGCACAATATTCTAGAAAACATGTGCCATTACCATGCATGCCTTTACCACAAAAATGTAACTATTTTATATATATATAAAGTGTTTATACTTACCTGTAAAATACTTAGATTTACAAACACAAACTTAATCATGCATATATATGTATATATAAAGAATCACGGGAGTTGGAGTCATATTTAAATCCCAAGTAGGAGTGCTCACTTGTGTGCTGCACGAAGGTTGTCCCAGTGCTTTTGAAAATCTTGTTGGGAAGGTTTGCATGCATATATATATATATATATATATACCTTGAACTCCTGAGGCGGAAAGCCGGGAGTGGATAATTTTGTCACGTTATTTTAAACTTTTGAGTGTCACTTTACCTGCTGTATTGTTTTAATCTGCACTCTACTTTAGTGGCTCTGATACTCCTCCCCGACACCCGCACAGCGGAGCTTAACGCTGACGCGGGAAGTGAAAGTCCTTTGCCGACATTACTGGCGAAACCACTGGCCACGCCCCCTTCCTGAGGCCACGCCCCCCGACGAGTGTATTTAAGGCGCTGACCCACTAGCGTCATCAGATACCTTGAACTCCTGAGGCGGAAAGCCGGGAGTGGATAATTTTGTCACGTTATTTTAAACTTTTGAGTGTCACTTTACCTGCTGTATTGTTTTAATCTGCACTCTACTTTAGTGGCTCTGATACTCCTCCCTGACACCCGCACAGCGGAGCTTAACGCTGACGCGGGAAGTGAAAGTCCTTTTGCCGACATTACTGGCGAAACCACTGGCCACGCCCCCTTCCTGAGGCCACGCCCCCCGACGAGTGTATTTAAGGCGCTGACCCACTAGCGTCATCAGATACCTTGAACTCCTGAGGCGGAAAGCCGGGAGTGGATAATTTTGTCACGTTATTTTAAACTTTTGAGTGTCACTTTACCTGCTGTATTGTTTTAATCTGCACTCTACTTTAGTGGCTCTGATACTCCTCCCTGACACCCGCACAGCGGAGCTTAACGCTGACGCGGGAAGTGAAAGTCCTTTTGCCGACATTACTGGCGAAACCACTGGCCACGCCCCCTTCCTGAGGCCACGCCCCCCGACGAGTGTATTTAAGGCGCTGACCCACTAGCGTCATCAGATACCTTGAACTCCTGAGGCGGAAAGCCGGGAGTGGATAATTTTGTCACGTTATTTTAAACTTTTGAGTGTCACTTTACCTGCTGTATTGTTTTAATCTGCACTCTACTTTAGTGGCTCTGATACTCCTCCCCGACACCCGCACAGCGGAGCTTAACGCTGACGCGGGAAGTGAAAGTCCTTTGCCGACATTACTGGCGAAACCACTGGCCACGCCCCCTTCCTGAGGCCACACCCCCTCCGGCCCCTCACTTCGAGATAATATGTGTATCTTTAGGAAGCGCAGCGGACGAGCGCAGCGGGAGCGCCGTTTGCGCGCCGAAGGCGCGCCTAAGGCAAGCCCGTCTGCGCCCGTCCGCGCCAGGCCGGGCCCAGGGCCCTCAAATGCTGGTGGAATGATCTCCTACACGCCCGACCTCTTACGCTCCCTACGTCCTCCTGTCAAACAAACCTGCGAAACCTTAACCAACTACAGAGATCATAACATCGTCTGTCGTGCGTGTAATTTCTATCTTGATTCCCCGCAACTATGTGGCCAGCGACCCAGACCCAAAAATCTCCAGACAACTCGCCCCTGGCAATTCGGCAGTCTTAACTGTAGGTCGCTCTGCAAACACAAAAGAGAACTCTTCGACTTATTATCCGACAGTTCCCTGGACGCACTCTTTCTCACCGAGACATGGCTTCATGCTAGTTCTGGCCCAGATATCGCCGAAGCCCTACCGTCCAACTACGCCATCGTTCGACAAGACCGACCTTCCGGTACCGGAGGCGGAATTGCAGTAATCTTTAGGAAAACGCTGCAATGCCTTTTGGAGCCTATTCATCTGCTCGCAAGTGAGGCGGCTCTCTTTAAGCTTCAACTTCTACCGACATTCACCTTTACTGGCCTTCTGATCTACCGCCCACCGGGCCCCAGTCTACCTTGGGCCATTCAACTAGTAGACTGGATTGCATCGGTAAGGGTGAACTATAACCATCTATCCGTTATCGGTGACCTAAATATTCACCTGGACGATCCCACCAACAAACCAGGTGCTAATTTAATGCATGATCTCGCCGCCATGAATCTCGTATTATTGAACTCTGGTCCCACTCACAATAAAGGACACCTTCTGGACCCCATTTTTTCTAGTTTCCCCCAACTGCAATGCCAACAAGCTTTGCCCTTAGATTGGTCAGACCATTTCCTAATAAAATTTCATCTGGGTAACCACCACTTAGCCGTTAGCCCTACCGTTGGAACCATTAAATCACTGAAAAGAAATTGGAAAAATCTGGACATTGAACGCCTTATGTCCACTCTAAGCCTGACTACTCCAGAGGAAGCCTTCAACACTGGAGACATCGAATTGGCAGCCACGAACTTCAATAACTGGCTTACAGACGCCTTAGACACCTGCCTGCCTCTAACCTACAAAAAAAACACTTCCCACAAACCACCTGCCCCGTGGTATAATGAGCAGCTGAAAGCCTTTAAATCAAAATGCAAACGATTGGAACGCCTGTGGAGGAAGGACTATTCCCCGGCTGCCAATCTACTTTACAAAGGTGAGCTCAAGCTCTACCATAAAGCCTGTAAGCTTACAAGGTCCACCTACATTACTAAATCCATAACTGAAGCCTCTAACAAATCCAAAACTCTTTTCAATCTTGTAAAAGAGCTTGCAGGCGCAAATACCACCTCCAAACCCCCTCCCCTTGACAATGTGCAATGTGAGGAACTGGCGAATTACTTCACTTCTAAGATCAAGACCATTCATCAAGACATAACTATACAACAGCAAACCCAGTCCACAAATATGCATAACCCCACCACTGATGTAGAGGTCATCCCGACTAAAACTCATTTGTCCCACATGCCCCTCAACTCATGGCCTGAGATAAACGTCCAAGGGCTACGGGACATCTTAGAAAAGGTCAAATCTGGGTCTCCAGTTGACCCCCTTCCGATCTCCATTCTTAGACTCCTGGACACTCCTCTCCTTGCTGTGCTATGTCAAATTTTAAACCTATCCCTTACCACAGCTACGGTCCCCTCATCTTGGAAACACGCCATGGTTTCTCCCCTTCTTAAGAAACCAGGGGCTGATCCCAAGATTTTGGCTAATTTTCGCCCAATCTCCCTTTTGCCTGCACTCTCCAAGATACTGGAAAGGCATGTCCATGAACATCTCTCCAAATATACTGAGGCCAACAACATCTTGCACCCCTCCCAATCTGGTTTCCGTGCGGGATTCTCGACGGAAACCACCCTACTCGGAGTGGTGGAAAACCTTCGACAACTGGTCGACTCTGGTAATACGGCCGCGCTGATCCTTCTGGACCTCAGCGCGGCGTTTGACACCATCTCACATCAAACATTACTTACTTCTCTCTCCAAGATAGGCATAAAAGGAAAAGCGTTAGAATGGATCGCATCCTTCTTGAAGCTCAGGACATTCCAAATCTCGTCCAGCAATGCGACATCCAAGGTCCATTTCTCCCCACACGGGGTCCCACAGGGTTCAATACTGAGCCCCCTGCTTTTCAACCTTTATGTAGCCCCGTTGGCCCAGATCGCTGAAGCTGCTGGCCTTACCATGTATACATATGCTGACGATTCCCAAATAGTTTTTTCTCTGTCTAACGACAACCCGGAAACTACTTCACGTCTTCAGGCAGGCCTTAGGGACATCTCATCGTGGATGAATAAAAACCTGCTTAAACTTAACGGCAGTAAAACTGAGGTCCTGATAGTAGGCCCCGACCAGAACCTCTGGAACTCCAGACATTGGCCACCTGAAATGGGCCCTCTGCCAATACCATCTCACCAGGTTCGCAACCTGGGCATCTTTATTGACAGAGAACTAACTATGGAGCCTCAAGTGAACGCCCTCTCAGCCATCTGCTTTACAATCTTAAGATGGCTCAGAAAGATCTTATGGATGCTCCCTGACGTCACTCAAAAGACAGTGATAAATGCATTAATTACCTCCCGCTTGGACTACGGGAATGTCCTTTATTTAGGGGCATCTCAGGCAACTACAAAGCGCCTCCAACTGGTCCAGAATGCGGCAGCCAGGCTGCTCTGCAAATGCAACAGGAGAGACCGTATGTCCAGCCACCTTAAGACACTCCACTGGCTTAAAATTGAAAACAGGGTCAAATTTAAGACTCTCAGCTTTATGCACAGGATAAAATGGGGCAAGGCACCTAAATACCTCTAGACCCTTGTGCACACATATATGCCTGCCCGCTGCCTAAGATCTGCCACCCAAGGTCTCTTCTGTGTCCCCAAGATACGTCGGGCAAGGATGGGAGGCAGATCTTTCTCCCACCTTGGCCCAAAACTCTGGAATTCCCTTCCCCAACCACTGCGCCTTGAAAGCAGGTATGTGTACTTCCGTAAAGCCATTAAGACCTGGCTTTTTAATCAATGACTTGCCTGTCCTCCCACTAACATTCCTTTCCTACTCTGCTAGTTCATTATTCTGCTTAGCGCCGGGAAACCCTTTTTTGGGTATCTGTCGCGCTCTATAAGCCAAATAAATAAATAAATAAATAAATAAAATATATGTATATATGCATGCAAACCTTCCCAACAAGATTTTCAAAAGCACTGGGACAACCTTTGTGCAGCACACAAGTGAGCTATCCTACTTGGGATTTAAATATGACTCCAACTCCCGTGATTCTTTGCTTTCAGGCCCAGATGGGCAGGATATTAATTAGAGGGGATTTGCTAGTTGGAGTGCTCACGGAATGAACTTTGTTTGACATGCTACTTCTGAAGAAAGAGTGTTTACTCTGAAGCGCTATTACACGCATCTAGTTTTCATCCACGTCACATCATAGAGAGTCTCCCATTTGGAGAACTTCTGAGAATCAGAAGGGCATGCAGTACGGATAAGGCATGGAAAGAATCACAGGAAATTGCCAAAGCTACACTGTTAGCTTGTGGATATGGGGCACGTAAAGTAAAATTGGCTTTACAAAAGGTCAATCAACAGGATAGGCGTGATTTACTACAATCAGTTGCCACCATCTACAGTAGTGAAACAGAGCTAACCTCAGCTATACATACAAATCCGGTCAGCGACAATGGCAATTCACAATGTAGGTTCATTACTACGTACAGTAACCAATTTCATGCCATAAGAAAAATCATTAATGCTCAATGGCCCATTGTTGTAACTGATGGGGTTCTTAAGGGAGTCTTGCCCGTAAAACCCAGTATCACTTACCGAAAAGCATACTCTATGAGATCGGATCTGGTAAAAAACAGTCCAGAACTTCTGAATAAAGATGTATGGTTCTCCACAAAGAAGGGTTTTTTCAAATGTAGTAGTTGAAGAGCCTGCAAGTTCGGTGCGAATACTAATTCCTACAGAAATGCTTTTTCTGAGGAGTTGATCAAGATCAAAGGCAACTTTAACTGCAAAACAGACTACGCAGTGTATGTCTTGACATGTATATGCGGTCTCCGCTATGTAGGAAGCACAAAACTTCCAGTACAGGCACGCATTCTACAACATTTACGAGCAACAGTTAATTCGGACTCAACATACCCCGTTGCGAGACACGTTAAGTCTGAACACGATAACAATTTGAATGTATTATCTTATTTTGTTATTGACAGTGTCCCTATAAATAAAAGACGAGGTAATAGAGATAAAGCTCTGAGACAACTGGAAACCAAATACATTCTAGAACTCGATACCGAGAGCCCCCGAGGTCTGAATATGTGTGAGGACATGTATCATTATTTATGATTGAATATACAATATAAAGTTAGTGGGTTTTTACAGAGGGTTATGATATGGTCCTGATGAGTATTACAGAGCTGGCAGTCGGTTTTTTAATGTGTATATAGTAGCATTTTTATGTCTCCATTTGGTTGCTAGTGAATGTGTGTATTATCATGAATTTTTTAGTTTATGGTTTTATACTATTTATTGGCACTCATTTGCACAGATGTAATTTGCACTAACAAAAATGTACTTACCCAGCTGCTATGCACGGATCACTTTATTCTTGGAAAATACCTTCTGGCAAATATTTCACAATATGAAGTAACAATCTAACAAGTAACGCTGGTTCTCTTCCCTGAGTGGGGTTCCCGGCTGGGATTCCCCAATGTCTATTTATATTTAAGCACTTTATTCACTTATTGCACTTTTTCTAGCACAACAGCACTTTCAATAGTACGGTTACTATTCTACATGATCTGTATACATGTGACAAAATAGCCTAAGGATAAAACATTGCAAATTAGACACAGATATATTTGGGATGTAAACAATAGTGTATTAAGCAATTATAGGAAAAAAAGTTTTTTCATTGCAATGTATTGTTATGCTTTTAATAATGATCAAGATATTTATAGTTTTAGATATTAATTGGGCAATGATACTAAAATATCGTTTTGTTTTTTCCCCAAAATATTTCTTTTGCAATGTTATTGTATTTGTACAGACATTATCCACATTGCGACTACTACCATAGGAAATTCGACTATGATTAAGTCTATTTTCTATGTCAATAGCTATGACTCATGGTCACGTGATATTTGGTAAAAAGTGCTCTGATTGGTGGTTCACAATTTAAATGTTATGCACTTACAAACACTTTCATCTGGTGAGCAAGGCGTCAGGATCGCCGAAACGCTTCAGATAGTGGCACCCCTGATTCAATGAAAATCAAATAAATAAAAAAACTCTGCTGCATCCATTTCCGGATTTGGTGTCCGTTCTTCTCCTGGGGAGTGCTGGCTTGTGTGGTGTGCTGTGGGAGCGTCACCGTATATTCCAGAGGAGCAGGACTTGGCTTCTCTCATAATGGACCCCTTTTCGGATTGAGGCTGGTTGTTTAAACAAGTCGAGGAGAGTCATTATGAACCAGCCCCCTGCTACACCAACGAAGGAGGAGCTCGCAGCAGGCGCAGAACGGTCCGGTGGAGTCGGCTGACTCGTGCTGGTCGGCGTGAAACGTCTGCATACAGTCGAGACCCGTGAGGCTTCGGTATTGTTAACAGGTGAAAAGGTAGTAATTGGCAGCAGTGGACTTAGAAAACCGCTACAGATTAGCGCGTTTCAAACATAGTCAAGTGAAATTCAGGTGGGCAGGATATTAATTAGATTTAGAGATTAGAGATTTGCTAGTTGGAGTGCTCATGGAACAAACTTTGTTTGACATGCTGCCTCTGAAGAAAGAGTGTAAACTCTGAAACGCGTCAGGCAAGGCGTGTGCTGATTAAATTACTTGTGTTGCACGAAGGTTGTCCCAGTGCTTTTGAAAATCTTGTTGGGAGTGCTATCCAAAATGGAAACTTGTGGAACTTGATGTATTACGGCCTGCCAGGTCGGGGATAGCATCTTTGCAGTTATGATATGCAAATCCAGTGACATTCTGCATGAGTGACGCTTTGGAGGTACAAGCGGCGCTTTATTTTTGGAACAATCCTTTGGTGTTTGTGCAAGCAATGCTAACAAAAGGATAATATGTACTTTATATTTTAACAGGTTCTGTGTCCGGACCCACTTGGGATTTAAATATGACTCCAACTCCCGTGATTCTTTGCTTTCAGGCCCAGCTGGGCAGGATAAAAATTAGAGGGGATTTGCTTGTTGTAGTGCTCACGAACCGAACTTTGTTTGACATGCTGTCTCTGAAGAAAGAGTGTTTACTCTGAAACGCGTCAGGCAAGGCGTGAGCTGATTAAATTACTTGTGCTGCACAAAGGTTGTCCCAGTACTTTTGAAAATCTTGTTGGGAGTGCTATCTAAAAGGGCAACTCGTGGAACTTGATGTATTACGGCCTGCCAGGTCGGGGATAGCACCTTTACAGTTATGATATGCAAATCCAGTGACATTCTGCGTGAGTGACACTTTGGAGCTACAAGCGGCGCTTTATTTTTGGAACAATCCTTTGATGTTTGTGCAAGCAATGCTAACAAAAGGATAATATGTACTTTATATTTTAACAGGTTCTGTGTCCGGACCCACTTGGGATTTAAATATGACTCCAACTCCCGTGATTCTTTGCTTTCAGGCCCAGCTGGGCAGGATATTAATTAGAGGGGATTTGCTAGTTGGAGTGCTCACGGAACGAACTTTGTTTGACATGCTGCCTCTGAAGAAAGAGTTTTTACTCTGAAACGCGTCAGGCAAGGCGTGTGCTGATTAAATTACTTTGTCACGCACGAAGGTTGTCCCAGTGCTTTTGAAAATCTTGTTGGGAGTGCTATCCAAAAGGGCAAATTGTGGAATTTTATATATATATATATATATATATATATATATATATATATATATATATATATATATATATATATATATATATATGCAGCAAATCCTCGAACATCCACGCCGACGGCGTGGCGAAAGAAGAAGCAGAACCCCACGTTTCAGGCAAGATGTAAAAATGTATTAGAACCTTTCAATGACGCGTTTCGAGTACGATGTACTCTTGTTCACATATATATATATATATATATATATATATATATATATATATATATATATATATATATATATATATACATATATTACCTACTGGCGGTCGCCAGTAGGTAGTTATAGTTAGGATTTTTTTCAATGCAAGATCTCAAAATTCTATTGTGAATAATTTTGGCGCCGGTTGACGAATCTGCCTGAAAATTTCCTCAAATTTGCCTCGCGGAGCTCCGGTCCTTCCTTGAAAGTTTGGGGGGGATTCGTCAAGCGGGGGCCGAGATAAAAGGGGGGTCCAAAAACGTGTTTTCCCCATGTTAATTTCCATAGGGCGGTCGACCTCACTTTTAGCCCGAACGGCTGAATGAATTTCCACCAAACTTGGCAAAATTGTAGGGACTGGTACTCCGATGTGCCTTTGCTATGTCTCAAGATATATGCTCCAGTGGTTTTCACGAAAATTAACTTTGAAAAAATATATATTGGGCTACATTGGGCTATATATATGTTAGAGCCCAAATGTAGCCCAATGTAGCCCAAAGATGGCCACCAGAGACAAAAAAAAACAAATGTAGCCCAAATATCAGCCAGATGTAGCCCAACTATAGCCCAATGACAGAATGTCCCAGAGTGTTCTAAAGAACAACTAGAGCGCTAACAGTCTTACTTATGAAAAAAAGTATGGCACACCTGAAGTCATCTTGATTGGAATAAGGTGTTAACACTTAAAACATTTAATTTGCAAAGGAACAAAATGAGGGGGTTCATTTTGCCATAGAAATTATGATTAGTGCTGAAGAAAGAAAAATTAGGGCACATTTTGAGTGACTTCTCAAATCCTCTTATATTTCATTAAAAAAATTCTGATATGCAGTCTCCCAAGATGGCCACCAGAGACAAAAGAGCCCAAATGTAGCCCAAATATCAGCCAGATGTAGCCCAACTATAGCCCAATGGGGTTTCATTTTGCCATAGAAATGTTATATATATATATAAGCAGCTTTTTTGGAAATAAATGTAACTTGAGTTGAACTCACGGTGTCAGTGCCATCCTTGATCGGAAGGAACGCGGCTTGGTAACCAATATATATATATATTTAGACATTTATTTACCCATTTATTCTTCCATCAACCTTTAGATATACATATATAAAAAATATTTATTTTTCAGAAAGATACACATTCACTGGATGATGTCATCAGTGATGTCATTTGAGATGTCATCAGTGATGTCATGAGTGATGTCACTGACCATGTCATGAGTGATGTAATATGTGACGTCATCAGCAGTGCATTGCACGCGCAAGTTATAGTGAGTCCAACTAACTACAACGTGGGAATTTCAATGGTTTTATGCGAGTAAAATTTCCACCTAACTATAACTGGTGTGAAACCTATGTTTTTTTCAGTGAATATATATATATATATATATATATATATATATATATATATATATATATATATGTATATATATATATGTATGTATGTATATATATGTATATATATATATATACATAATGAAAACGCCATTCACCACCAGTTCTTTACCGAAAGGAATAACGAGAGTAAGCCCAATTTTTCGTGCTAGTTCTTCGGTGATTTATTGTTCAATTACACCAGCCATCCGTCATATATATACATATATAGAAATCTTTGCCAATCATGCTATTGCAACGAAATGTGTTGTAAGGCATGCTTTGTAAAGGCATATCCGTGGTAAAATCTTGAGTTGTAATGATAACGCATTGTATTGGCAATTGCATTGGCATAACCGTGTTGTAATGGCATGCGTGGTAACGGCATGCATTGTTCCGTCATACATCCACAAGTGTACTCATGTAATAAACTGGAAGATGTCCTGTGCAGTCATTATGAGAACCTGACATCTTGATATCTCACAGCTGACTGCACTTTCCTGCTGACCCATGCGTAGTCCATCTTAGCCAGGGAGAGTCCTCAAATTCCTAAAAATACATATCTACCTGCTTCCTCTAAACATGAAATGTATTTTCTAAATATTAAAATAGATGCCTTGTAGACTGGAGACAGTCACTCATGCTTGAAGCACCTTTCTCTTATTTTGTGCAGGCATACCTGTGCTGGAACCATGTTGCACCTAAAGGTATACTTACCATTTGAAGCTAGGTGTCTTCCGAAGGGTGTCTTACACTCAAAGGGGGAGCAATACGTACACATTTCAGTATCTTGGGGACAAAATGCAGCTTTGATGTTAAATGTTGGGGTGTCTATCTATGTCTGCTAATGAAGATCAAACTGCATATTTATGACTTGACTGACCCAATCAGAAAGATTATCCCTTTGATTTAATCACTTCTATAAACATTTTATTACGCTTTTGACATCCCCAGCTTCACTGCACCCTAATTAGAAATGTGTCCTGCAGGCCCTGAGTTAGCCGCTAGTTTTCAGGTATATCTCCATGTTTTTTAGGTCGAGCCTAGAGGCAGCAAACATGCTCTGCGAGGCATGTAGTATTCTGTATGTAGAGATGAAACACCCCAACCACACGCCCACTGCTTTTTATAGGTTGCTTGGTCTGCCTTTACTAATTTCATAGGGTTAGTTGGTGTATAGTACACATTTGTCCTGCATTGTGGGTGTTTCGTTCCAGCCCTGGTGACTGTCCCTGCTACACAGATCCTTTCGTTATGGCCCATATGTTTTTTTAAACTGCGCTACTTTTTCTTACCGCCCTCTCCTCACCGTTGGCTCGCACATGGCTTCTTCTTCAATAGCTGCCTTTCTAGATGCTCACACCCTGCAGCAGCTCAAGAAGCTCACCTTCTATGGGTCGGACCACTAACTGCTACTTATATTTTTTTGTTTTATGAAATAAAACAGGCACGAGCCTCACTTAGCGCTTCAATGGGAGCATGGAAATTCAGGGCTAGACTAGTCTGCAGTTCTTAGAGGCCGCTCTGCTCCTCCGTTGTTGCCTCTAGGCACGGGCATTGGAGGAGGGGGCAGGGTGGAGCCAGTGACGCTGTATCTCCTTTGTTCTCTGAGATCCCTAGTGGGAAAAAACAGCTCTGTTCTGCTAATCCCTTCCTTAAATTTCCAGAGGCATCATAGGCAGACCACTGAGCAACCAAGAGCGTCTCAGACAGCCGGCCTGCCTCTGACACCCCTTGAAAGTTTTTAAGGCAGCTCTAATCACTGTGCATCCGGCAAAGCCCGGAACTTGGTAAGTAATTATCTATCTGCTGAGTGCAGGAAGTATGAGTCATCCACAGAGCACTGTCAGGGAAGCTCTAAACAGCAGCTAACAAAAAGACACATTTTTAATTCAGTGCAAGGACTGAAAATGACAATACCGTCCCACCTCACAACCCTTCAGTTACACTGCACACTGTCTTAACCTCTTTAGAGATTCCTTTCCGCATTGACCGGTTTACCTCCCTTTTCTCTACCAATTCTATCCTAACCTCATCATACCAGTAGTGGTAAATGTGAACTCTTATAACTCCAGTTTTCATTTTGTTTATTTAAAAGGTCCCAAAGGCAAGACCTATTGGCTATGCCAGTGGTTGTTTTTATTGTACTAGATATACTAAACAAGCATTTACAATGCAACGGTTTCGCCTTTGCAAAAGTTTGAGCTATTGGCATTGTAAATGACAACATTTTTATTTATGTGTTGGTTTTGAAAACAGATACATAAATGGCATTGTCATTTACATTGCCAATAGCTTAATCTCTCGCAAATGCCACACACACACACACCCACAGAGAGCCCCCCACACAGAGCCCCGTCACACACACAGAGCCCCCCCACACACACCCACACAGAGCCCCCCACACACAACCACACAGAGCCCCCCCACACACCCACACAGAGCCCCCCCACACACCCACACAGAGCCCCCCACACACCCACACAGAGCCCCCCCACACACTGCGAGCCCCCCTCACACTGCGCGCCCCCACACACACCCACACAGAGCCCCCCCCACACACTGCGAGCCCCACAAAGCACATATTACTGTAACCATTTGAGGAGATAATAGGTGCAGTAACAGCAAATTTCACAGCGCCTTACGCTGGGGCAGAACTAGCCCGTGAGGATGGCGATGATGCTCTGAATGCCAAACCAAAATGTAATGAAAGCGGGGCCCTACTAAAGGGGGTTTACTAACAAAATAGGCATAAAGTCACCCGTACAGCCATGTGTCTGCGATCGCCTACAAGAGACGGTGTGTATGCAGGCAGGCACAGGAGGGGTAGGTAGGGGCACATCAGACATGCAGTGGGACAGGCTTCTCATGAGATGTCAGCTCTGTTGGTTGCGTGCTGCCAAGTTAAACGAAATGACCCCCCGACAGGGGTCTGCATGGGAAAGGCACCCTGTGAGCGGTTCCAGGCGCCCAGGGGTGCCCACTGTACTGCTCTCAAGCGGCAAGCCCATGTGCCACCTGCAACCTTCCGAGCCCAGACCAGACCCTCAAACAGTCATGTATGCAAGCAAGATACACCTTGCTCACGTCAGAGAAGTGGCGGGGTCTGCAGCCAGCCCCGCCCTCCCTCGCAGCTGCAGCACCACCCGGCAGCTTTGATTCACGATTCTCCCGTCTCGTCTACATTCCTGGAGCTGGGGGAGTGGGCAACTAGGAATGTAAAATGTCGCTTCAGTAAAATCTACCTGCAGGAGCTGCCGACTTTGGAACGGGAACCAGGTTCAGTCTCGGCGCCAGCGGGGACACGTCAGTGGCTGGGAGGCCGCAGTGGGCGAGCCGCGGGTTGTGCCCACAGGAACACCGGGCGAGCCAGGCACAGGAGTGCAGTTCAGACCAGTCCCAGGGATCGCTACTGCCCGGCCACCATCTTCGGAGGAATGACAAAACAAACCTTGGAGAGAAAAAAAAATAAACATCCGCCCACCGCCGCAATGACGTTGTAAAAGGGGCGGAGAGCGAAAAAATCACCGGAACGCCCACGAATCTGCTCGGACAATGACTGACGCATCTCTGTTCCAATGGCTAGACTCCATTTATGGAGCTAGCCAATGGAACAGAGAGGCGGGCGAAAGCCTCATACTGAAACTCAAAAGATTTCGCCTGCGCGAACACTGCTGCGTAGTGAACGCCAGGCGAAACATAAAAAATCTTTCTGGATTGTAAGAAAAACACAATTTAGCAAGCTTTGCTTTTGAGTTATATTCTTATCTATTCCACGCATGTCCTCAACTCCAGTTAAATGAAAGTTTAAAGTTCTCTATGGGCATTGACTTTGTAACAGAAAGTTTGGAAGTTCCATTTAAATCTGCAACTGAGGTTGCTACTCGTCCCATAAACGCTTATCTCCCTGGAGGTTGGCGATTCCAACCTGTACAACCACTAACTTTTAGTTAAGTGCTAGTCAACATTCGACCAGGAGGGTCAGTTTCATGCAAAATATTATGGAAATCTACACATAATATTGAGAAATACAACGAATCTAAATAGAGCTCCTATACAAAGTCAATGCTTATCCTGAAAATCTGTAGTAGTCTCAAGCCTCCTAGATCTTCGTTGGGCATCCCAGGTATAGTCTGAAGAAAAGTATGTACATTGAACCTAAACATAATGTCAGCACAAAAATATGGATTGCGCAAGTGAACTCTCACAGAGTACTTGATTCCACCTTCAGTTTAACTAAGAACTCTCTGGCTGCCTTGATTTGCAAATACATATAAAAAGTCTACTTTTATTGCTCACACTGAGCTTTACTGGTATGACACAGATGCAACTGTGAAAATGTTTTCAAAACTTGGGCGACGGGAATGCAGTTTCTGTTGTTCAAGGTGAAAAAGTTCCTAAAGAGGGCCTGCCCATTTGCCTGTCTTGTTTACTGCTTTAGAAGGCTGAAGACATTCAGATACAGATATCTCACACAGTGTGCCCTTATTTTTGATACTCATGTTTACAGCCAGTCCCACTGCTACTTGCAATTTAGCCTGGGCGGAGCTCGCGGAATTCCCCGTAGTAGAACTCCCTGAAGAGCAAAAAAAACTGAGCTGCGCTACGCGGAGCTCCGCGAGCAGCAAAGTGTGTTAGATAAATGCCGTCCAATGTGATTTTCAGTGCCAGGTGGTTGTCCATACTTTGCAATCTCCGCGGACAGCACTACCCACAGCGCAAGTGGGCGCTGCTTCCTTTCTGCCGCTGGAGTAATTTTTTACTTGAGCGGCAGCTTTCTCAATGCGAACAGACGGTTTCTCAATGCAAGTGGTCGCAAGCATACGCGACCACTTGCAATGAGAAATCTGACCGCCCGCGTTGAGAAATCTCACCTTGATGTTGATTTTCCAAACTCGCACTTGCCAATGTGATGTTGACGATCGGAAATGTGGAAAAATCTTGCCAGGAGGTGGATTTTCCTCCCTCGCGCGAGCGAGGAAAAAACTCTGCAAGCTCTGCATAACAGGGAATGCGAAAAACTACGCAAACCCGCGGAGCGGAGTTCACCGCCCAAACTTACTTGCAATGAGAGACAGCACCTTGCACAAAAGCTGTGCCTGTGAAGCAGCCAAAAAATGACATTTGAAATAAAATCAATGCAAACAGGTTCTAAAACCTTAGAAAGTAGGTTATGGGTCCCTTGTTGGGAAAATATGTGCAAAAGTGGGATCTAAACCACCCCAATTTGTTCCGTTCCAGTTCAATGTTCGTAATGACTAATTAAGAGAGTGCTTCGCAGAGTACTCAAAGACCTGCTGCATAACCAGGGCTGGGGTCTGTCTGACTGCCAGTTTCCCGTGGATGGGGGACATCACCTACTGTCAGAACTTTCTGCTCTAGAAGCTGAGGCTGGCCCTGCAAGACTGTCCAGGACGAGGAGCCTAGCATGTTCTTGTTATGAGGAACATCCACAGAAAGTGCACTGTCACAGACAACAACACAGAAAGTGCACTGTCACAGACAACAAAACAAAAAAACAGACAACTGACCACCCCGTTCTCTCTGAGAAGGTCCTGTGCGAGCCCCAAGACCATCGAAAGCCAAGTACCACTATGTCACCAGGCAATACATATGTGCTGAGAGGCTGTTACTGCTGCCAAAATCAAGAAACAACGCACTGAAGCGGGAACCCTGGTCTGCCAGATGCCACAACTGCCAAAGACAGACCACCACAGATCACTTGACCCTGAATCTAGGCACCTGCCTGCATGTGGACTGGAAGGCCACCACCCTTGTTGAGGATAAGTGCAGTCCCCTGATTTTTTTTTGCCACACACCCGTGATGCTGGGGACATCGCAGAAGAGGAACTGCTAGTGAACAGGGTTTAGCTTGCACCTAGTACAAGAGATTAATAAATGCAGATAAGCCTGCTGTGTAGGCTTGAGACTTTTGCTGTGTGAATGCGTGTGCTTGTAGTGTGCTGCGGACTGTAATCATGAGATCCCAACCATAGTCCTGAGAAAATACGTGTCGTATTTAGTTTTGCTGTGACATTTTACATCAAATAATTGGGATGCGCTAGAAAATAGGTTACTGTATCTGTTGGTTGAATGTTATTTCCACTGCTCACCCTCGCTGCCCTCAACAATGTGAAGAGATGTGCTTGGCCTAGTTTGTAGGGCCATATCAGGACACCAGAGTCAAATGACCTCAACAACCACGTTTGGGGCCCAGTACCCCCTGTCTGCCCTTTGACTTCTTGAACAAGATCTGACAAGAGCCAATGTCCCTTTTAATATATTGCTTGGTACTGATAAATGCATGAACCGAATTATGCCCCCAGTCTTAAGTATAGTGGAGTAAAACGAGCAAACATGTTTGCACCCATTTTGTCATTGATATGACCACGTACACTTTCACATCCAGTTATCAACAGTTACAACCTGGTGGTAACTGCTGTTGTAAAACAAAATGGGAGGACGCGCATTTTCCTACCAGAAGCAAGTAATTATTTATGAGCATATTATATTTGGGCACAGTTTAGCATTACCTCCTCGTCCCTCGCGCTCATTTCCATTACACAGTGAGGCCCCTGTGCCTCGTAGACACACCCCCTACCCTTATAAAACGTGCTCACTCCTGTTCTTTTGTGTCTGTAGACTGTAGACTTGGATGGTTGAGTGTGGTGTGCTCGCTCCAGCAAGAGTTAATTAGAGCGGGTTCTTCTCTCTTTCCGGCTCCTTTTCTTCAGCAGCATTTCTTCCGAGCTATATACTTTATTAGTCTGCCTGAATACCTCCCTTTTCTCTACGAGTATTTTGGGAATGGCAGAGATCCGGGAAGTAGAACAGCTTCCTCGAGGCCGGTCTGCACGTGTCAGAGCGTGCTCTGCTTCCGGTGCTGAACAGTGGCGAGAGAATCAGCCTGGCCACGAGGCCTGACTCAGAGGGACTCCTTGGGCTATGGAGCTCCCGAGGGCAAGTCGGGGCACTTCAGAGCGGTGCGCTGTCAGTCACTCTGACAGGATGGTAGTGCTGTGCCTCTCGGAGTTTGTAGTGCATGGCAACCTGTTGGGATGCTGTGCTCTTTACCGCTGGCAAAACAGTCACTACAATCTGTGTTATACAATGTATAGCTGTGCTGTACTTTTGTGATTGGTTATTTCGTGACCTATGACCTGGCCCTGATCTCATTGGTTCTCATTGGTTGTTGGTTATCCTCTGTGCCTTCTGATTGGTGTTCAAGAACCATATCAAGGCTCGGGGCAGTAGATAAGCTACCTGTGTGCTTGGTTTTCGATTATCATTGGTAACCATGGAAGACAAACGTGCAGAGAAGCGACGGCGAATTGAGTCTGATTCAGAGAATGAGCTGGAGGCTGGGCATGCTACCCAGTCTGTTGATGGCGCTGGCTTACATTCAGCTATGGAGGTGCAGGCCATGATCAATGAGGTTGTTGCCAAGGCATTGGCATTTAAGAAAAAGTCTAAAGCGAAGCATTTGGACGAACCTGGAGAGTCTGACTCAAGGTCTGATTCGTCTTCCTTTATGCATAAGGCTGCGGGTGCGAAGTATGTTTCTCGTGAGGAGTTGTCTCTTGTATTGGACCACATAAGGGTGAATCTTGGTTTAGAGCCATCTGCGGTGACTGACCAGGGGGGAATGTTTTGCCAGTGTTTCATTCCTGCTGGGGTAGCTTTGCATCTTCACTCTCTGATTAAGGAGTCTATTTTTCGAGGGTGGAAGGATCCTGACCATTTCCAGGTCCTCAGATTCATGATGAAGGCTTATGTCCTGGAACAGAAGGAGGATTTGCCAAATTTGGTGAAGGTGGATACTATCCTGGCTCCACTGATTGGCATTATTCTTTGAGTGCCTAGGACTGCTCCCCGTCTGATCAAGTGGTCAGGAAGATTGATGGGAGCTTGAAGAAATATTTTTCAGCTGCTAATTTTGCTTTGAGAGCAGCTTCTTATGCAGTCCTAAAGGGCTCAGTCTTTGGTTAAGGATTTTGAGATTTTGTTTGATGCACTGCAGGAGGGCTTGGACATTTCTAATCACTTGGTGAGCATGGAGCTGGAGGCGAAGCTTTTGTCTCATATTTCGGCATATGTGATTAAAGCAGCATCAGTAGCATCCAGTACTATGGTTATGGCTCAGTGGCATTTGTGGTTACGGGATTGGAAAGCAAATTTCACTGACAAGAGTGCTTTCCTAGAGTTGCCGTTTGATGGGTGCAGGCTGTTATGTGACAAAGTGGATGATATTATTAAGAAAACCTCTAAGGATAAGAATCATACGTGATCCTTTAAATACTCTGCTTCTAAACCTTCTGGGTCCTGGAATAGGTCTGCTTTGCACAGTAAGAAGGAGTCAAAATTCTATGCTGCAAGGAAGAGGAAATATCGACCGAGGAAGGGGTGATGTCAGGCTTTTACTGCTAAGGCCGGATCTTCTAAATGTAAATGTAAACGTTTTTGTACTTGTATAGCACACAGCTACCCGCAGTGGGTTTCCCGGCGCTTGTACGAATACCGCAAGGGAACCCTTCCTGGCTTTCCCTGTGAAGTGTCCACTCCTGGGCACCCCCATGGTGCAGACCAGGCATCCCTCGCATTGTGGGGGCCGTTGTGGAGACTAAGCAAGCTATTGCCCAGAGTTGCAGCGTGGGACCATGATCAGAATAGGCACTGAGGCGAGAATATCCGTTCAGGGGAATTAATGAGCCAGAGACCCGCCGAGGTGGGAATCGAACCCTGATCCCTGTCCAGAGCTCTGCATCGAGCTCTGCCTGCTCTAACCATTGAGCCACACTTCTCCAGCGGTCCTGTCTATCCTGTGGGTAGCGGACCGTCACTAGCAGTTCTGAGTGCTTCCGTTTGATCTGATGTTTACCAAGGTCCTGGCTCCCTTGGTAGGCCTTCTTCATCCCCACGGAATAGCAGTTCAGCCTTATCTGGACGACTGGATTGTGGTTACACCTTGCTTTCTGCTGGCAGAAACTCATGTTCAGATGGTTCTGCAGTTGTTACAGGATCATGGGTTTCTGTTCAATTGGAAGAAGTCCAATCTGGTTAATTAGGGAATGCTTCTGGACTTCGGAAGGGAAAGTGTTGTTGCCCAACCCCGGGTGTTGACTCTTCGGTCCCATATCTTGCAGCTCATATCAATGTCTCAAGCTCCTCTGTCCCTCTGGATCAGGGGTCAAGGGGATCTGGCGGCTTCTTTGTTAGTGGTTCCTTTGGCGAGGTGGCATTTAAACATCCTGATGTGTTTTTTCTTGGCTCATTGGAATCTACAGTCTCAGGATCTGACTCAGGAGGTGTCCGTAACCGAGGTCATTTGTCAAGAACTGAAGGAGGTTTCTCTGTGTCAGGTAGATCCAGTAGTCGTAACAACCAATGTCAGCGAGACAGGTTGGGGTGCTTGACTGAGGTCCCACTGTGTCCTAGGGTTCTGGTCTCCCATCCAGGCTTGCCGCTCCTCAAATTGGAATGAGCTTCATGCAGTGTGGTTGGCTCTTCAGCATTTTTCAGATCTTGTTTGGGGGAGGTCGGTGTTGGTACGTACGGACAACATGACCGCCAAAGCCTATCCCAATCGGCGGGGGACGAGAGCCTTGTCTTTATTAGTAATCTTGGATCCGATTTTTGCTTGGGCACAGGAAATGGTTCTTTCCCTGAAGGCAGTGTACATTCAGGAGTGTCTCAATGTGCAAGCGGATCAGTTGAGCATTGTGATTCTGTCCTCCCAGGATTATTGTCTGGCTCCCCAGATCTTTGCCCAGATTTGTTTTCGGTGGGGGGACCCCTTTCTGGATCTTTTTGCTTCAGCCCAGAATTCTTTGCTTCCCCGGTTCTGTTAGAAGGGCAGGGAGTTGGGGGCTTAGGTCATGGAGGCAATCGTGTGTCCATAGCCAAGGAGGTTTCTGTATGCTTTTCCCTTGTTCCCTCTCTTACACTGGTTTCTTCTTTGGGTTCAGATAGAGAGAGGGTTTGGGTGCTCCGGGTTTCTCCGCATGGGTCCACTCCTCTTGGGATTTCCTGATTGTGCTGCAGACATTGTAGTATCCTCTCTTTGAGCCTCTGGAGTCAGTGGATCTCCAGATTTCGACTCTGAAGGGGTTTTTTTTGGATGGCAATCATGTCTGCTGGGTGCCTGGTGGAGTTAGGTTCTTTGTCCTGCAGGGCTCCTTTTCTTCAAAGTTTTGATGATTGGTTGGTTCTGCGATCAGAGCCTGGGTTTGTGCCTAAGTTCAATTCTGCTTTATATTCACAGCAGGAGGTCATCCTCCCAGAGTTCTTCCCTGATCCTCAGTCTCCGGAGGAGGTTGAGTGGCATGACCTGGATGTTCTGATTTATCCATCTAGAGTTCAGGATTTCTGACTGGTGTCCTCTCTTTTTGTTAATTTTGGTCTGGCCAAAAAGGGTTTGAAGCCTTCTTTACAAAGTTTGTCTAGATGGATTAAGTCTTTGGTGACTTTGGCCTCCAAGGAGGTTGGTTTCCAGTCTCCTCTGGGATTTCAGGGGAATGTGGGCATCCATGGCTGGGATTCAGGGTGCTTCTTTATCTGAGATTTACAGGGCTGCCACTTTGGCCACGCCCAACACCATTATTTGATGGTCCACAGTCCGGAAGTGGGGGAGGTTTTTGGCTCCAAAGTTCTGTCCTCTGTATTATAGGTGAGCTATCTTTGCTTGTTTGTTTGACAATAAAATGTGCCTTTTTTTGGTACTGGCTGTGTAGAAATTGGTGCTGTTGTCCTGGTTTTTGTTTTGGCTTGGGATGTCTCACCATGCAATGGAAATGAGCAAGAGGGACGAGGAGGTAATGCTTCTGTTACTTACTGGTAATTTCATTACTCTGAGTCTTACTCTCGCTGGTTTCCATTACTACCCTCCCTCAAGGTTGTCAAGCCAACTGTGTGGGATGATGTGAGGGGGCGTAGGGTAGGGGGGTGTCTATGAGGCACAGAGGCCTCACTGTGTAATGGAAATGAGCGAGAGTAGGACTCAGAGTAGTGCAATAACCGGTAAGTAATAGAATCATTACCCAGGGGTCTAAATATCCTTATTGGTGTCTCATTTTGAAGGTCCTAGTATTTTGGAAAGTAATGTTTCACGTATTAAATGCTGAGGCTGCTGGGTGAGGTATTTAGCGAGAATGGTAATACCTCCCCAATCTTAGTTTCCCAACTCCGAAAGGTGGATAACAAGATAATGCATCATGTATGTTTTCATTTTGAGGTGTAAAAAACGGAATGTGTTGCATTTTCTCAGCACATTTTCTCAATATTTTATGCAGTGACATTAATGCGGGTAAAAAGTGCTGCATTAGTGTACACATTGTAATCCAGATTCTGGTGCAAATCGTGTCCGCACTCAGTGGAGATGATTGGGGTCAAAGATTTAGCTCCTTGGTGACCTCATGTCACAGTGTCCAGGAAAGACCATTCCTGGTTCTAAAATCCACCGTTTTAAAAGTGGCATTATGCTTTATCATACACTAGAGATTTTGCCAAAACTTATCTTATTGATACATCACATGACCACTTAAACTTTTTATTATCTTCTATTTCCAGTTTGAAGAGAAATATTTGGAAAATAGGGAACAGTTTGAAAAGTTAATTCAAGGTAAGATATCGTATTTGGACTATTTTACGTATAGCGATATTGTATTTGAATTATAGCCTTTGTCTGATATTGGGGGCCATTACTTTATTCAGGAAGTTGATTTCCCAGTTTTAGGGACACCTATTGTTGTTGAGACAACTCACCTATTGAATTACCTGATAGGCTGTTCAGCCAAGAAAGCAGGAAGGTACTTCATAGTGGCAGTGACAGCTCTCATGATGCTTATCAAAAGCAATAGCTATTACCACCTAACCCCCTAGCCCTGAGAAAAATGGGGGATGTGGTATAGTGACAAGATACCAAGAGCGGTGGCCAATCACCCCAAGAGGAAAGGAAGGAGTCATGTATCCAAAAATGATCTCCCTATGAATGCAATTGTGGAATTGGGTGAACCAGCAGCACCATGTGTGAGTTCCTTTCTGGAACTCGTGATATACTGCAGAATTTGACTGTGGTGTGCTGGCAGAGCTGTGTGTGAATCTGAATGCAAAGATACCAAGTGGTGCGGTTCAGCTGTTGTGCATTTACACACAGATATGTGTAATTCACATCCTAAAGCAAGAGGGTACTTCAAGGTTGGATTACAGTATATTGAAGGGCAGAGGTAGAGAGATGGGGAGAGTGGGAGAGATAGAGAGAAAGAGAGATAGAGAGAGAGAGTGTGTCCATGTCAAATAAAAACCTTAAAAAGTTGGAAAGTTGGATCATTCAAAGGATTCCATGAATGCTCCTAGAAAAGGTGTAAAGTTATCATTTCATACTGAAACCGAGAATAAAAACAATCTGGAAAATTACTGTCTGGAACCATTGATTATGAAGTGTTTAGTTATTTTATGTGCAGCTGATGTCATTTATAATTCAGGGACTTATTCCAATAGCAAATATTCATTGCCTAAGCCACCTCTAAGGAGGCACCAAGCTTCAGTGTTTGTTATATATAGAATTATAGATATGTAACTGTGAATTACGGAGATGTTTTTCACTGGGGAGTTCTAAATTACATCAAATAGACAACGGCAGCTTGAGTTGTTTATATTGTTTCCTGGAACCCAAACCATGGTTAAAAAATACCTTTAATTTACATTTTACCCATCTATAATCTTTTTGTGGCACATGTTTCCCCCCCCCAAATCATGTGCCCCAGCATCATCCAATATATATACACTGGGGCAGAAGACTAATTGGAGACCCATATAAAACCTGTGAAAACAAATGTTAAAAAGTCTGCCATTCTGTCACTCACCATCAAGATAGCCCCCGTCCCGACACAAAAAAATACCTGGATCCTCATTTATACTTGTCCACATTTGCAGGCATTTTTAGGTCTCGGCCTAAGCCATGCTCCCAAAGTGCGGATTGGGAACAGTTCATGTGCCCGGGCGTGCGCACAATTTGGCCGCCTAATGATCAATTTCGCGGCTGCTTTGATGTTCTCAGTGAGCCGCGTGGCCACTGAGAACATCAAAGGGGCCGCGAAAGTGATCACCATGCCCTCACTTTACTGCTTTGCTTGTTAATCCAGTCCTCTCTCTTTGACCTTTATTGCTCCCACAGCTGCTCCCCAAGGAGCTCCCTTTGAACAATGCCTGCTGGGGGAAGCATGAGAAAGGCCCAGCTGCTTCTGTCGTGGTTTTCACACCCACTTTCCCCCAGACTTTGGGAACTTTGGATCATTGTAATGGGTAAATGGTCAGGAATGGCCGAATGCGCGCCCGCATTCTCTGGTCATTTGCCTCATTCCTGCTCCCAGCAGGGATAGGCGCTTTGGCCAGCACGTTCTGTGCAGCCTGTTCGCCTAGGCCGCCCAGCGCTGCCCAGGTGAAAACGTTGGCACCTTTTCTGTTTTGCATCAGTGGAGTAGTCCTGGAACTGATAACAATGCCATATTCCTGTAAAAATATAGTTGCAAAAATTTACGAGGATCAAACCGAAAACATCTGCAAATTCATCAAAACTCGCATTGACTGCTTCGGTATCCAAAAGGACTGGCATTGTGCACACTGCTTTAATGTTTTTCTACAAGCACAGTCTCCACCACCTTTTATAGCTCTGCACGCTGCCACGTAGACTTTCGGGGATCATTTCCTCTCGTTTGTCCATATGAAAACCCCTATGTATCACAGTTCTGCACATTCTTCCCATAAAATCTTTTGCTTATGTTTTCTTTACATTGCGCTGAAATTAAGGTTTCTGATGATGTCATTAGAACAAGCGCACCATATTCTAGTCCATTGCTTTTTTCTACAAAACACCGACATTTTATAAAATGAGTCCAATATATTCAATAAAAGTAAACCTGGACGTCAGCTCCTAGAGTACAATGGGTTTATTGAAAGCCAAGCCAGACCTGGTATGTGACGCCCCTGATGACAAAGTGTCATCCTGTGACCGTCACTTAATTATAGTGCTTAAACCGTTTCTATGTGCTGCAAATTTTGTCATGTAACACAATATAATGAAACTGGCACCAACAGGGTTTGCCCAAACCACACAATTTGGTCACTTGGAGAAACAATGGCTGAACTTTGATCTTCTAGGTCTACGGTCTTCTCTCTATACCAAGGATCGTTTTCTGTTTCTCAGCTATACGTTTTCCCCTCTATTCAGAGCCCCCAATCCGTTCAGAGCCTGCCAATATGCAGGGCAGTTCTACTGAGTTGCGGCATCATTAGTTATGAATGCAGGGAACGCAGTGCTGCACCTTGACATCGCCTGGCTGTCCCTCTGTCTGGCAGCCAGCCTTTGTTCTTCAAATTATCTCCAAGTTAATTTTAGTCACAATGTGCGTACTAGGCAAAGCCAGGCGATCCCATTAATTCTCAGCCCGACAACCGCAATTCTCTCAGAAGAGCGAGCTGTGAAGGACAGATTTTGATTAACAATAATTGATTGATGAAATGACAGCATTAATTGCAGACTTGGCAAGTGGCAGATGGGCGCACGCAGAATTTGTGAATGGAGTTGTTTACTGTGGTTGTGGCACAGCAAGGGTGTCGCGGTCCCTAACGCAAGCAAGGATGGGACCTCTCTATCCTCCTCTGGACCCGGTGCCACTGCACCTTCTGCACAAATGATAGCCACGGCTGTTATTTTATGTTTGTGGGCAAATTATGCTTGCCAATGGTGCATAAAGTGACCACGCATCTGATGGTTTCTTAATGCTTACTAAAGCGGCATATTTCTAGAAAATTAATTCTCGCTCCATTTTAGAAGTCCAAAGGGCAATAAGGGCATCATAATATAGAACGCGAGTGCCCTTTGTGATAGTTTCCCATTATTCGCTGCTCGGTTGCACCTGGTTGGTTCTTGTTTTTTTACTGTAAACAACCAATTGAACTTTAAAGGTCCACCTTCAGGACTTCCACACAAATTCACAGCAGCTGGACAATGTGGGGTGACAACGTGGCGCCACCCTGTCAAGCCAATTCCGAAATCCACAGCATAGCATAGCATAACAAAACAAAGCATAGGATAGCAAAACAAAACATAGCATAGCATAACAAAACAAAACATAGCATAGCAAAACACAACAAAGCATAACAAAACAAACATAGCATAGCATAACAAAACATAGCATAACAAAGCAAAGCATAGCATAACATAACAAAGCATAGCAAAACAAAACATAGCATAGTATAACAAAACATAGCATAGCATAACAAAACACAACAACACATAGCATAACAAAACATAGTATAACATAGCAAAACATAGCATACCATAACAAAACAAAGCATAGCATAGCATAACAAAACATAGCAGAACACAACAAAACATAGCATAGCATAACAAAACATAGCAAAGCATAGTTTAACAAAACAAAACATATCATAGCATAGCAAAACATAGCATAGCATAACAAAACACAACAAAACATAGCATAACAAAACAAAGCTTAGCATAGCATAACAACATATTGCATAACCTAGCATAGCATAGCATAATAAAACATAGCATAACAAAACATAGCATAGCAAAACATAGCATAGCATAATAAAACACAATAAAACAGCTTAGCATAACAAAACACAACATAGCATAACACAGCATAGCATAGCAAAACACAACACAACATAGCATAGCATAACTCAGCATAACAAAACAAAACATAGCATAGCATAACAAAACAAAGCATAGGATAACAAAACTAAACATAGCATAGCATAACAAAACAAAGCATAGGATAGCAAAACAAAACATAGCATAGCATAAAAAAAATAGCATAACATAACAAAACATAGCATAACAAAACATAACAACACATAGCATAACAAAACATAGCAAAACACAACAAAACATAGCATAGCTTAACAAAACACAACAAACATAGCATAACAAAACAAAACATATCATAGCATAGCAAAACATAGCACATCATACCAAACACAACAAAACATAGCATAGCTTAACAAAACACAACAAAACATAGCATAACAAAACAAAACATATCATAGCATAGCAAAACATAGCATAGCATACCAAAAACAACAAAACATAGCATAGCATAGCATAAAAAAACATAGCATAACAAAACATAGCAAAGCAAAACAAAACATAGCATAATAAAACACAACACAACAAGACATAGCATAGCATTACAAAACATAGCAAAGCATAACAAAACACAGCCTAGCATAGCATAACAAATGAAAGAATAGGATAGCAAACATAGCATAGCACAACAAAACAAAACATTGACATTCTAGATCTGTTTGGAAATGCTGACATAGTAACTGTGGACCATATGCCGGTGGTTTTCCAGTATTCTAGTCAATATGTGCATCTGGGTACTTCTGGAAGATTTATGTGAAAGCAGTATTCTTGTGGAATGTCATTGTTCCGTGCTGAACAGATGGAGGAAGACACCTATATGTTTTAACTCGATGCATATAGTCCTTTTTAGGTCTCGCTGAGCCAACCCCACACACACACACAACTCCACACACACACACACACACACACAACCCCACACACACAGAACCACACACACACTCAACCACACACACACAACCCCACACACAAACCCACAACAACTACACACACAACCCCACACACAACCACACACAGCCACACACAACCCCACACACAACCCAACACACAACCCCACACACAACCCAACACACACACACACACACAACCCCCCACACACACAACCCCCCACACACATACAACCCCACACACACATACAACCCCACACACACAACCCCACACACAACCCCACACACACACACACACCCACACCCACACACACACCCAAACACACACACAACCACACACACAACCACAACCACACACACAACTATCTATCTATCTATCTATCTATCTATCTATCTATCTATCTATCTATCTATCTATCTATCACACTCACTCTATCTATCTGTCTATCTATCTATCGGCCTCACTCTATCAGCCTCCTCTGTCTGTCTATCTATCTATCTATCTATCTATCTATCTATCTATCTATCTATCTATCTATCACACTCACTCTATCTATCTGTCTATCTATCTATCGGCCTCACACTATCTATCAGCCTCTGTCTATCTGTCTATCTATCTATCTATCTATCTATCGCCCTCACTCTATCTATCTCTCTATCTATCTATCGCCCTCACTTTATCTATTTATCGCCCTCACTCTATCTATCTATCTATCTATCTATCTATCTATCTATCTATCTATCTATCTATCTATCTATCTATCTATCTATCTATCTATCACCCTCACTCTATCTAGCTATCTATCACCCTCCCTCTATCTAAGCATGGGCGAATTTTGCGAATCTCGCGTTCGCGAATTTTGCGGATTTGCGAACTCGCAATCCGCAAAATCCGCGAATTCCCGCGAATTTGCGGATTTTTTTTTTTTTGTGTTCGCCCGTGTTTCTGCCAGTTCGCGAGGGTTTTTACAATTTCGCAATTTGCGAACTTACCTGTCGGGTCGCAAGTTTTGCGAACTTGTTGTTTCTACGTGTCCAGCCTGTTTGGGACACTCTTCTTCATCACTGCCACTCTCTGTCACCACTGCCACTCTCTGACTACTCATGCCACCCTCTGGCCCACCCATGCCACCCTCTGTTTCATCACCACATCCTCTGGTTGTCCAGTGTACATTATTTTCGGCAAAGCAAAGCACACCTTCCCTGCCTCAAGTGACCTGAATTAATTTGGGGCTGATTAATGTGTCACAGAATATTTTTTTAGCTGGCACCTGCTTCCTTAGTGCGCCCTGATTAGTGATCTTTTGCACTTGCTAAGTGCTTTCATTGTTGCAAAATTAGTTACAACACCTGCCCTGCCCCAACTGACAATAATGAATTAGGGGCTTATTAATGGATTTTAACTTCCAGCCTGGCTCCTGCTTGTCTCCCTTAGCTGTAATTCAGGACCTTTGTGGCATATGTGTAACTATTCTGAGGTTCAGAGCAGGGTCACATAATAGTTGCAACTGGCAACTGAACTCTGGAGGGGCCCCTCAGGAAGCACTACAGGAAATGGCTACTAATGATGAGCCTGAACTTTTGAACCTGGTAAGTAGTTTCAGTTTTGCTAAGATCGTATTTCTGCAATTTAGCACTTATTCGCGGGGCGCGAAGTTGTACTGGGAAGCCGCGAACTCACGCGAACAGTGCGAGCAGTGCGAGCAAAATCCGCTGCTCGCGGATTTGCGGATTTTGCGGGAGATTCGCGAATCTCGCGGATTGCGAATTTCCCGAAAATCCGCAAAATCCGCGAGCGGAACGGATTTTACGCCCATGCTTATCGCCCTCACTCTATCTATCTCTCTATCTATCTATCGCCCTCACTTTATCTATTTATCGCCCTCACACTATCTATCTATCTATCTATCTATCTATCTATCTATCTATCTATCTATCTATCTATCGCCCTCACTCTATCTATCTATCGCCCTCACTCTATCTATCTATCGCCCTCCCTCTATCTATCTATCACCCTCACTCTATCTATCTATCGCCCTCACTCTACCTATCTATCACCCTCACTCTTTTATCTATCGCACTCACTCTATCTATCGCATCACCACAGCATCACTCAGCACCACCACAGCATCATTCAGGGGCACCATCAGGGGGGTGGTTGCACAGGCCAGATCGGAAAAGTGCCCTATGATGTTATATATACTGCTCGAGTGAGCAGCTTGGAAGGGCAGGCTGTTTTGAGGCACAAAGTTGCTTTCGGGTTGTCCTGTGCATGTCCTCAGTTTCGAGCTTTTGATCTTCCCACAGATTTGTTGATCATCATTCTGCCCTCTTCTGAAGATGGTTGTGTTTTTTTGCAATCTGTAGCGTGTGTGGATGTATATACATGCGCCCTGCATACTACTGCCATCTAGTGGTGGGCCCAGACACTTGCAGCCTGTTTTTAGGTCTCGGCCTAAGCCATCCCATTAGGGATGCTTTGGCGCGAAATAAAGTAGGGACTTTTAAAAATGCTCCCAAAGTGCGGATCGTGTACAGTGCATGTGCGCCGGGCGCGCGCACCAATTGTCCGCCTGCTGATCACTTTCGCGGCCGCTTTGATGTTTTCAGTGATTTAGAAAATGGGGTGGTGATGAACAGAGTGTCTGAGTTAAACAGACCACTCTTACCCAGTCCAAAGATCAGGGCTTGATCCATCACCGTTATTTATCTCACTGCCCCATCCCAGCTCAGAACCTGGCTATATGCAAATCAGTCTGTCCCTGGCCCAGTGCATCATGGGAACAGGGCAGACTAAACTACCAAGCCAATTCTTCACCAGAAAGGAGACAAGCTACCGGGGACCGGTTTCTGGCATTTCAGCCTTCTTCGGCCAGGCTTGCTTGAATCCTGATGGAGCAGTGAGAAAGGGACTCATGTCTGAGTATACCCTGCCACACCTATAGTGGCCAAAAACGATTTAGAAAAGGGGGTGGTGAGGAACAGAGTGTCTGAGTTAAACAGACCACTCTTACCCAGTCCAAAGATCAGGGCTTGATCCATCACCGTTATTTATCTCACTGCCCCATCCCAGCTCAGAACCTGGCTATATGCAAATCAGTCTGTCCCTGGCCCAGTGCATCATGGGAACAGGGCAGACTAAACTACCAAGCCAATTCTTCACCAGAAAGGAGACAAGCTACCGGGGACCGGTTTCTGGCATTTCAGCCTTCTTCGGCCCGGCTTGCTTGAATCCTGATGGAGCAGTGAGAAAGGGACTCATGTCTGAGTATACCCTGCCACACCTATAGTGGCCAAAAACGATTTAGAAAAGGGGGTGGTGATGAACAGAGTGTCTGAGTTAAACAGACCACTCTTACCCAGTCCAAAGATCAGGGCTTGATCCATCACCGTTATTTATCTCACTGCCCCATCCCAGCTCAGAACCTGGCTATATGCAAATCAGTCTGTCCCTGGCCCAGTGCATCATGGGAACAGGGCAGACTAAACTACCAAGCCAATTCTTCACCAGAAAGGAGACAAGCTACCGGGGACCGGTTTCTGGCATTTCAGCCTTCTTCGGCCCGGCTTGCTTGAATCCTGATGGAGCAGTGAGAAAGGGACTCATGTCTGAGTATACCCTGCCACACCTATAGTGGCCAAAAACGATTTAGAAAAGGGGGTGGTGATGAACAGAGTGTCTGAGTTAAACAGACCACTCTTACCCAGTCCAAAGATCAGGGCTTGATCCATCACCGTTATTTATCTCACTGCCCCATCCCAGCTCAGAACCTGGCTATATGCAAATCAGTCTGTCCCTGGCCCAGTGCATCATGGGAACAGGGCAGACTAAACTACCAAGCCAATTCTTCACCAGAAAGGAGACAAGCTACCGGGGACCGGTTTCTGGCATTTCAGCCTTCTTCGGCCCGGCTTGCTTGAATCCTGATGGAGCAGTGAGAAAGGGACTCATGTCTGAGTATACCCTGCCACACCTATAGTGGCCAAAAACGATTTAGAAAAGGGGGTGGTGATGAACAGAGTGTCTGAGTTAAACAGACCACTCTTACCCAGTCCAAAGATCAGGGCTTGATCCATCACCGTTATTTATCTCACTGCCCCATCCCAGCTCAGAACCTGGCTATATGCAAATCAGTCTGTCCCTGGCCCAGTGCATCATGGGAACAGGGCAGACTAAACTACCAAGCCAATTCTTCACCAGAAAGAAGACAAGCTACCGGGGACCGGTTTCTGGCATTTCAGCCTTCTTCGGCCCGGCTTGCTTGAATCCTGATGGAGCAGTGAGAAAGGGACTCATGTCTGAGTATACCCTGCCACACCTATAGTGGCCAAAAACGATTTAGAAAAGGGGGTGGTGATGAACAGAGTGTCTGAGTTAAACAGACCACTCTTACCCAGTCCAAAGATCAGGGCTTGATCCATCACCGTTATTTATCTCAGTGCCCCATCCCAGCTCAGAACCTGGCTATATGCAAATCAGTCTGTCCCTGGCCCAGTGCATCATGGGAACAGGGCAGACTAAACTACCAAGCCAATTCTTCACCAGAAAGGAGACAAGCTACCGGGGACCGGTTTCTGGCATTTCAGCCTTCTTCGGCCCGGCTTGCTTGAATCCTGATGGAGCAGTGAGAAAGGGACTCATGTCTGAGTATACCCTGCCACACCTATAGTGGCCAAAAACGATTTAGAAAAGGGGGTGGTGATGAACAGAGTGTCTGAGTTAAACAGACCACTCTTACCCAGTCCAAAGATCAGGGCTTGATCCATCACCGTTATTTATCTCACTGCCCCATCCCAGCTCAGAACCTGGCTATATGCAAATCAGTCTGTCCCTGGCCCAGTGCATCATGGGAACAGGGCAGACTAAACTACCAAGCCAATTCTTCACCAGAAAGGAGACAAGCTACCGGGGACCGGTTTCTGGCATTTCAGCCTTCTTCGGCCCGGCTTGCTTGAATCCTGATGGAGCAGTGAGAAAGGGACTCATGTCTGAGTATACCCTGCCACACCTATAGTGGCCAAAAACGATTTAGAAAAGGGGGTGGTGATGAACAGAGTGTCTGAGTTAAACAGACCACTCTTACCCAGTCCAAAGATCAGGGCTTGATCCATCACCGTTATTTATCTCACTGCCCCATCCCAGCTCAGAACCTGGCTATATGCAAATCAGTCTGTCCCTGGCCCAGTGCATCATGGGAACAGGGCAGACTAAACTACCAAGCCAATTCTTCACCAGAAAGGAGACAAGCTACCGGGGACCGGTTTCTGGCATTTCAGCCTTCTTCGGCCCGGCTTGCTTGAATCCTGATGGAGCAGTGAGAAAGGGACTCATGTCTGAGTATACCCTGCCACACCTATAGTGGCCAAAAACGATTTAGAAAAGGGGGTGGTGATGAACAGAGTGTCTGAGTTAAACAGACCACTCTTACCCAGTCCAAAGATCAGGGCTTGATCCATCACCGTTATTTATCTCACTGCCCCATCCCAGCTCAGAACCTGGCTATATGCAAATCAGTCTGTCCCTGGCCCAGTGCATCATGGGAACAGGGCAGACTAAACTACCAAGCCAATTCTTCACCAGAAAGGAGACAAGCTACCGGGGACCGGTTTCTGGCATTTCAGCCTTCTTCGGCCCGGCTTGCTTGAATCCTGATGGAGCAGTGAGAAAGGGACTCATGTCTGAGTATACCCTGCCACACCTAAGTGAGACCCTTGCTCATTGCACCATCAGGATTCAAGCAAACCGGGCCGAAGACGGCTGTAATGCCAGAAACCGGTCCCCGGGAGCTTGTTTCCTTCCCAGTGTAAGAATTGGCTTTTGTAGTTTGGTTTGCCCTGTTCCCATCATGCACTGGGACAGGAACAGACTAATTTGCATACAGCCAGGTTCTGAAACTGGGATGGTGCAGTGAGCTAAAAAACGGTGTTGGATCTAGCCCTGATCTCTTGACTGGGTGAGAGCTTTCTGCTTAATTCAGAGACTCTGTCCCTCACCACCCCTTGTTGTAAATATTTTTGTCCACCCTAAGCGTGGAAGGGTATTCTCAGATGTGAGACCCTTGCTCATTGCACCATCAGGATTCAAGCAAACCGGGCCGAAGACGGCTGTAATGCCAGAAACCGGTCCCCGGGAGCTTGTTTCCTTCCCAGTGTAAGAATTGGCTTTTGTAGTTTGGTTTGCCCTGTTCCCATCATGCACTGGGACAGGAACAGACTAATTTGCATACAGCCAGGTTCTGAAACTGGGATGGTGCAGTGAGCTAAAAAACGGTGTTGGATCTAGCCCTGATCTCTTGACTGGGTGAGAGCTTTCTGCTTAATTCAGAGACTCTGTCCCTCACCACCCCTTGTTGTAAATATTTTTGTCCACCCTAAGCGTGGAAGGGTATTCTCAGATGTGAGACCCTTGCTCATTGCACCATCAGGATTCAAGCAAACCGGGCCGAAGACGGCTGTAATGCCAGAAACCGGTCCCCGGGAGCTTGTTTCCTTCCCAGTGTAAGAATTGGCTTTTGTAGTTTGGTTTGCCCTGTTCCCATCATGCACTGGGACAGGAACAGACTAATTTGCATACAGCCAGGTTCTGAAACTGGGATGGTGCAGTGAGCTAAAAAACGGTGTTGGATCTAGCCCTGATCTCTTGACTGGGTGAGAGCTTTCTGCTTAATTCAGAGACTCTGTCCCTCACCACCCCTTGTTGTAAATATTTTTGTCCACCCTAAGCGTGGAAGGGTATTCTCAGATGTGAGACCCTTGCTCATTGCACCATCAGGATTCAAGCAAACCGGGCCGAAGACGGCTGTAATGCCAGAAACCGGTCCCCGGGAGCTTGTTTCCTTCCCAGTGTAAGAATTGGCTTTTGTAGTTTGGTTTGCCCTGTTCCCATCATGCACTGGGACAGGAACAGACTAATTTGCATACAGCCAGGTTCTGAAACTGGGATGGTGCAGTGAGCTAAAAAACGGTGTTGGATCTAGCCCTGATCTCTTGACTGGGTGAGAGCTTTCTGCTTAATTCAGAGACTCTGTCCCTCACCACCCCTTGTTGTAAATATTTTTGTCCACCCTAAGCGTGGAAGGGTATTCTCAGATGTGAGACCCTTGCTCATTGCACCATCAGGATTCAAGCAAACCGGGCCGAAGACGGCTGTAATGCCAGAAACCGGTCCCCGGGAGCTTGTTTCCTTCCCAGTGTAAGAATTGGCTTTTGTAGTTTGGTTTGCCCTGTTCCCATCATGCACTGGGACAGGAACAGACTAATTTGCATACAGCCAGGTTCTGAAACTGGGATGGTGCAGTGAGCTAAAAAACGGTGTTGGATCTAGCCCTGATCTCTTGACTGGGTGAGAGCTTTCTGCTTAATTCAGAGACTCTGTCCCTCACCACCCCTTGTTGTAAATATTTTTGTCCACCCTAAGCGTGGAAGGGTATTCTCAGATGTGAGACCCTTGCTCATTGCACCATCAGGATTCAAGCAAACCGGGCCGAAGACGGCTGTAATGCCAGAAACCGGTCCCCGGGAGCTTGTTTCCTTCCCAGTGTAAGAATTGGCTTTTGTAGTTTGGTTTGCCCTGTTCCCATCATGCACTGGGACAGGAACAGACTAATTTGCATACAGCCAGGTTCTGAAACTGGGATGGTGCAGTGAGCTAAAAAACGGTGTTGGATCTAGCCCTGATCTCTTGACTGGGTGAGAGCTTTCTGCTTAATTCAGAGACTCTGTCCCTCACCACCCCTTGTTGTAAATATTTTTGTCCACCCTAAGCGTGGAAGGGTATTCTCAGATGTGAGACCCTTGCTCATTGCACCATCAGGATTCAAGCAAACCGGGCCGAAGACGGCTGTAATGCCAGAAACCGGTCCCCGGGAGCTTGTTTCCTTCCCAGTGTAAGAATTGGCTTTTGTAGTTTGGTTTGCCCTGTTCCCATCATGCACTGGGACAGGAACAGACTAATTTGCATACAGCCAGGTTCTGAAACTGGGATGGTGCAGTGAGCTAAAAAACGGTGTTGGATCTAGCCCTGATCTCTTGACTGGGTGAGAGCTTTCTGCTTAATTCAGAGACTCTGTCCCTCACCACCCCTTGTTGTAAATATTTTTGTCCACCCTAAGCGTGGAAGGGTATTCTCAGATGTGAGACCCTTGCTCATTGCACCATCAGGATTCAAGCAAACCGGGCCGAAGACGGCTGTAATGCCAGAAACCGGTCCCCGGGAGCTTGTTTCCTTCCCAGTGTAAGAATTGGCTTTTGTAGTTTGGTTTGCCCTGTTCCCATCATGCACTGGGACAGGAACAGACTAATTTGCATACAGCCAGGTTCTGAAACTGGGATGGTGCAGTGAGCTAAAAAACGGTGTTGGATCTAGCCCTGATCTCTTGACTGGGTGAGAGCTTTCTGCTTAATTCAGAGACTCTGTCCCTCACCACCCCTTGTTGTAAATATTTTTGTCCACCCTAAGCGTGGAAGGGTATTCTCAGATGTGAGACCCTTGCTCATTGCACCATCAGGATTCAAGCAAACCGGGCCGAAGACGGCTGTAATGCCAGAAACCGGTCCCCGGGAGCTTGTTTCCTTCCCAGTGTAAGAATTGGCTTTTGTAGTTTGGTTTGCCCTGTTCCCATCATGCACTGGGACAGGAACAGACTAATTTGCATACAGCCAGGTTCTGAAACTGGGATGGTGCAGTGAGCTAAAAAACGGTGTTGGATCTAGCCCTGATCTCTTGACTGGGTGAGAGCTTTCTGCTTAATTCAGAGACTCTGTCCCTCACCACCCCTTGTTGTAAATATTGATGTTTTCAGTGAGCAGCACGGCCACTGAGAAACTCAAAGGGACAGCTAAAGTGATCACCATGCCCTCACTTTAATGCTTTGCTTGTTAATCCAGTCCTCTCTCTGTTACCTTTATTGCTCCCACATCTGCTCCCTAAGAAGCTACCTTTGAACAATACCTTCTGGGCGAAGCATGAGAAATGCCCAGCTGTAAGCAGCCCCCCTTTACACACGACCCCCCCCACACAATTACAGCAAGCCCCAGCATGCAATGCTGCCACAGCATTCTGTCCTCTTCCAGCAGCACAGCTCCTGCGCCCCTTATCTCTTCCCTCAAAGAACACAGCTGCATCGCTGCTACATATTGATGTGATGTTGATAACACTGCAACTTCATAAGCCCTCCCCCAGATGACCGTATCTTGGTTGGACCCTGAGCCTTGCCATTCAGTACCCCTCCCAACTACTGAAGGGCAGGGGCAAACGAAAAACATCTTCTAAGACAGGGGTGTCCATCAGTGGTCCAGGAGGGCTTTCTCTGTGTTAGATGTTCAGGTTTGCCACAAGAAACACCATCGGGTGCTTGGTGTGCTACAAGCAGGTTAAAGATGGCTCACCTCATGCCCTCAGGAGGCGTGGACTCAGGGATCATGTTTCTGAAGTTATTTTTAGTGACCAGCATGCCTTGAGGCAGAGGCGCTACACTTTGTGTGAAGCAATGTCTCACACCATCGGGCGCTCCCCATGCTCCACGCAGGTTAAAGACGGCTCACTTCATGCCCCCGCGCTGCAGGCTTAGACTCCATCTTAGCTGACTACCAGTGTGAGCTGCATACCACATTGACTCAGGGATCATGTTTTTGAAGTTGTTTTTTAGTGACCAGCATTCCTCAAGGCAGAGGCGCTACACTGTATGTGTACGCCACACAATTACACTCTAGTGAATACAACATACACTCCTCATAATACCACTCAGTTCCACATAATTACAGGCAACATAATTACACGCTACTCAATGCAACATACACTCCAAATACCACTCAGTGCCACATAATTGCACACCACATAATTACGCTGCACTCAATGCAACATACACTCCAAATACCACTCAGTGCCACATAATTACACGCCACATAATTACACTGCACTCAATGCAATACACACTCCACACAATACCACTCATTGCCACATAATTACACGCCACATAATTACACTGCACTCAATGCAACATACACTCCAAATACCACTCAGTGCCACATAATTACACGCCACATAATTACACTGCACTCAATGCAACATACACTACAAATACCACTCAGTGCCACATAATTATACAGCACATAATTACACTCCACTGAATGCAACACCCACCACACAATACGACTCAGTGCCAAATAATTATATCTATATATCGCCCTCCCTCTTTCTATCTATCTCCCTCACTCTATCTATCTATCTATCTATCTATCTATCTATCTATCTATCTATCTATCTATCTATCTATCTATCTATCTATCTATCTATCTATCTATCTATCTATCTGTCGCCCTCACTCTATCTATCTATCTATGTATCTATCTATGTATCTATCTATCTATCTATCTATCTATCTATCTATCTAGGGGGCGTGGCCCGGAGCCGTTAATGGTGGACGTGTAGTTTGCCAGCTCCGTCCCATGCCCTAAACACGAGCTGAATATCCTGCACTCCCCTGCCTGCAACCCACCTGATTTCGGCACAGGTTGTCTCCGGAGGCAAGCGGCGTGGGGCGGTGCAGCGTAGCCCCTCTGAGACGTCTCCTCTGCCGAGCTCCGACGACGGAACCTGTTGCGGCCTGCAGGCCGAGGCGAAGCCCCGGTCTAGAGTGATCGGCCTGGCCGGCCTACCCCCAGCCTCCTTCGCGGTCCAGTCGGGACCCGGGATCGGATCTCTCCCGAGCTGCTGGCCGGAACACGGAGTGCGGAACGGTGCCCCACCCTCGCTGCGGCTCCGCTATCCCCTCCCCGCTTGGCCACTTCAATACGGACCGGCCACACTGCTGAACGGCCCCTCCGGGGCGCGGGAGCACCTCCGGACCATCCCCCCGCCCGCCCACGAAGTCAGCGGGTCTCTGACATCCCGCCACAGAGACAAGGACCACGGTGCGGGTGGCGCACATACTCTACCGCCAACGCCGCGAGACCGGCCTCGCCATACATAGGCTGCCTACATCACATCGCGGATCGGCCAGACATCGGTGACTTCCTGGCGCCATCTTGCCATCGCGTAGGGGCCTGGTAGAGACCCTCGGACCCTGGCAGACCCGCTTCGCATGCCCCAGAGCCACCAGACTGAGGACCGGGGGCGATCACGCGACACGGAGTGGCACATATTGCAGACACGCTGACCACAAGTACAGGGATCTGAAGAGGGGTAGTGCGCCACGCGCTTTGACCCCTTATTACAGCGCTGCAGCCCCGACCTCCGCCGCGCCCCCGTAAGCCACGACAAGCACACTCTCCTGTGGCCTGGACCCCATCACCTCTTCTCCCTCACCACCTCTACGGACCTGGGGTTATACCTGCAAGTGGAGTCGCCGGTGGCGCACCGACCCACCCCACGATGACGCCTCGCCGGGATAGCCTACACTGTCCCCGCCAGCCCTGGGGCCCTCGCTACGTCCGCCTCTACCCAGTACGTAGTGGTCCTCACATAACCTCTGCCGGACACTCCGTGGGACCGCGGCGGTCTGCTGCATCCGCTGCAGCGCCACCCTGCTAACAAGATCAATGGGCAGAAACAGGGGCAAACCTCAGGACCAGGGCGCCCGAACGGACGTGCAGTCCACGGGCTCCGAAGACCCGCTGGCCTCCTCCGCCGTGGATATCATCCCGCCGACTGGTAAGGGATCGCAAGACGCCAAGCTGGATCTGATCTTGAATGAAATACGCGCGACGCGCTAGAATCGCGCATAGACAATATGGCGACTGGCCTATCCCTACTAAAGGCTGACCATAACAAGTTGGCGGATCGAGTGGCGGAGCAGAAAATAGCGCTGGATGACCTAATCCCGCAGCAGACGGAACACTCCACGAAATTAGAGAACGTAGAGAAGCAATTAAAGCAACTGTGGGGTAGAGTGGACGATGCAGAAGGACGAGCCCGCCGCAACAACGTCCGCATCCTAGGCATTCCGGAAAGGAGCGAGGGGAGAGACCCCACGCAATTTGTGGAAGACTGGCTAAAGAAACTGGTGGGCCAGAGAGACCTCACCGCCCTCTACAGTGTGGAAAGGGCCCACAGGATGCCATCGCGGCCCCCACAACCAGGGGCACGCCCTCGCCCCCTGATCGCTCGTCTCCTCCACTTCAGAGACCGCGACACTGTCCTGCGGGCGGCCAGGGAGGAAGCGCCAATACGCTTCGAGGACAGGAATATATCGGTCTACCCTGATTTCACGCCCACTGTTCAGCGGGCCAGGTCCAACTTCATGGGGGTGAAACGCAAGTTGCGGGACAGGAACATGAAATATGCACTTTTGTTCCCTGCTCGGCTCAAAATCCTACATAACAACAAGTCCCATTTTTTCGACTCGCCTGAGGAAGCGGCAGAGTGGATGGAGGTCACCCTGACCCCACCGGCATCGCAGGACCCATTCACCGACCACCACAGTGACACCCACGGGGGCTCGCCAGGCCGGCGGAACGACACTCACAGCCCCGGGCATCACTCGCCCCACGGAGCATTGGCGATGACGCATCCTCCCGGACGCCAGACAGCAGGACACTCGTCATCATCCCCGCATCAACGTCTAACAGAGGAGGCACTGGCCGCCCACGACGCGGGAGCAACCGGAGACAGACTCACCGTCACCACCGACACCCACACCGAGGTGTCTGGTTCAGTTGACAGCTTGCAGCTCTTCCCGAAGATCACGGCCCAGATGGCAGAAGAGTTCTGAACCACGACGCGATTGATCCTCTCAAGGTGGTAACGTATGACTAATCACCTCCTTCACACATGGTGGGTTGTATGTGTAGGGGCCCATTGTATTGTGGGCTGTCGTGTCCACGCAGACAGTTCAGTGCCAATAGACGGAGGCCTACCACCCCCGGTATGCACACGAACTTGACTGACTTGTGCCCACGTTGGGCGCCATGGTTTGGCTCCTGGGTACGTTGGCTCAGGGACCTTTTTGTTTAGGGGTTACTTGTTTGCGAGACGCTCTCACTTTATAGCATAGCAGGACATATGGGGTCGCCCAGTTATTTCATATTGCAGCACCACACAGATGGGAATGGGACCTCTTAACAATTACCAATTGTGCACCTGGAACGTGCGTGGCATGGGATCAGTGCATAAACGGCACAGAATCCTGGCACAACTCAACCGAAGGGGGACACAGATTGCATGCTTGCAAGAGACACATTTGAACGCTGCTGAAGCGGTGAAATTGCGCAAGAAATGGAGAGGGCAGCTCTTTGCTACCTCATATTCTGCATTCTCGAGGGGGGCGGCGATTTGGCTACGTGGCTCTCTTCCCTTCCAGCTGCTGGAGCAACGGATTGATCAGGAGGGCCGCTATGTATTTGTGCGGGGACTGTTGGATGGGGAGGCGGTTGTCATTGGATGTGTGTATTCACCTAACACAAATCAGTCGGACTTCCTGTTCACTGTCAACGGGGTGCTTGCAGATTGGGCTGACCATAGCTGGATCATCGGGGGTGATTTCAATGCTGTACTTGATGTTATGCTAGATAGATCGCATCCTCCCTTACAGGCTACCGAGAGCAGGAAACAGGCTGATGCGCTTGCGGGTTGGGCTGAGGGCTGGGATTTAGCGGATGTGTGGCGCAGCATACACCCTATGGAAAGGGAATACACCTTTTTCTCCCCTCCCCACCAGCTCCACACCAGAATTGATCATGTCTTCTGCTCCCGTTCCCTTACAGCACTGATTGTCCAGGCCCAGCACATGGGGAAGACACTATCAGATCATAACCCCGTGGAAATCACTTGGCAGTGGGGTAGGCGGCTAGCTCCCATCCCAACTTGGCGACTGTCTCCTGATCTCCTCGAGGACTCGGTCTTCCGGTCTGCTCTGTCCGACACTATAGATACCTACTTCTCCACGAATGCGAACACGGCCAGCTCACGGCAGATAGAATGGGACACTTTCAAAGTCTGTCTTAGGGGGGCTGCTATGACTGTTAAGGTGGGGAGGAAGCGGGAGGTGATCGGCCAGCTGAAGGAGGTAGAAGGTTCACTAGCGTCCCTAGAGAATGAGGCAGCGGGCACCAATGCTCCCTTTACACCACTGCAAGAGGCACATATTAGGCACGCGGAGCTACTGGAAGAATTGCGGCTTATAGACTATAGGGAGTACACAAACAGACAGCATACACAGGCCGACCGAGCCGGTCCCCTATTAGCCCGCCTCCTACGGGACTCCTCGATCAGCCACCCCATTCTGAGGGTTTTGGACCAATCTGGCCACCCGACTACCACCCAAATAGGGATTAATACTGCGTTTAAGGACTATTACACCACGCTGTATGGTCCTCCACAACCCTTATCAGAACCCGCACTTACGGCCTTCATGGAGGGTCTGGATCTCCCACAACTTACTGCCAACCAGAACAAAGACTTGAAGCGTACTATTTCAGTGGCAGAAATCAGACAAGCGATAAGAGCCCTTCCGAAGGGTAAGGCCCCTGGTACAGATGGCCTGCCAGCAGAATTCTACGCAACTTATATTGACCTCCTGGCCCCACGGTTACACACTGTTTATCTGGAAGCCCTGCGTACAACCTCTCTACCGCAATCATCCATGCAAGCACTGATCACGTCCCTCTTGAAACCGGCCAAAGATGGTCTGCAGATGGCCGATTACAGGCCCCTGTCCCTTCTCAATACCGATTCTAAAATATTGAGGGTGCTGGCGACGAGACTCGTGCAGTATGTGCCTCAACTGGTCCACCCGGATCAATGCGGGTTTGTAACGGGCCGTAATACGGCCATGAACCTTAGGCGCTTGGCCCAACTCATGCTCGGAGACAATATCGACGCAGGCTCCAAAGGATGCATTTCTCTAGACTTAAAACAAGCTTTCGATTCCTTAAGGTGGGACTATATGTTCGCCACCCTGTCAAACTTCGGGATACCGCCCGAATTTCTCGCTTGGGTCAGATTGCTATACACCATCCCCACGGCCCGGGTGCGCACCTCCAATCAAATCTCAGGTCCCATGGCCATTGCCAGAGGCACCAGGCAGGGCTGCCCGCTCTCCCCTCTCCTCTTCGTCCTTGCCCTCGAACCGTTGCTCTGCAGACTCAGGTTGATGGCCCCCCGTTATGGCATACAACGGCATGGTACGGACCACATTGTATCTGCGTACGCGGATGATATCATATTATATCTCCGTGACCTGAGGGGTGACCTGAACCCAGTTTCCCAGGTTTTTGAGGATTTTAGAGAGATCTCTGGTCTCACCATCAGCGAGTCTAAGTCCTACGGGTTCACCTTTGCAGCCGCAGGCGGGTCGACCCCCCTACCTTTTGCCCCCCATGCATTCCAGATGGCGGAAACCACCTTCCGATACCATGGGATACAGATATACAGGGGGGCGGGCATGATGATAGACGGCAACCTGGGGAAGGCCATTAGATCGCTGAAGTCACAAATTCAATTTTGGCTAACATTGCCGCTCTCGATACCCGGTAGAGTGGCAATATCCAAGATGGTGATGCTCCCCCGTCTTATCTACTACTTCACCAATCTGCCTTTCCAGATCCCAGCGGCGACATTTAAGACCCTCTACTCCCTACTCACCGAACTTGTATGGGGGCATGGCCGCAGGCGCATAGGTCTGGCCAAATTGCAACTCCCCTCCAACTCCGGAGGCATGGGCTTACCGGACCTCAGGGCTTATAATTACGCATGTCAACTACAATGGCTAGCCTACTGGGTGGCGGGCCGCAATCTTCATGAGATTAATATGTCGATGGATGACCATGCTAAGGGGAGAGTACACATTTTGCTCCTACCTGGCTCGGATCTACCTAGAAACGCTCCGCCTCTTCTGAAGCTGGCGATCACATACTGGCGGAAGGCGTTAAAGTACACATCCCCCGGGACACCTTATGCCCCCACGGTTCCACTATTGGGCATACCACTAGGCTCGGGCACACTCACGGCGACCCTACTGGAGCCCTGGCATGACGCAGGTGTGACACACGTGGGTGACCTGTTTGCGGAGGGACACCTATTATCTTTCGAAGACTTCAGAACCACACAGGGCGTCCCCAACGGCTCCTTCCTTCTACACGCTGGACTCCGACACTATATCTCACGCACATGGTCGCTTGACGGGCGGGAACCTGTTACGAACCCCCTCGTCACAATGCTCTACCTCATGGGAACGGGCGGCCATCTGACCAGGTGGCTCACAGCTAGCATCAAATCGGGGAGGGCACTCCCACTGACATCACTACGGGCGAAGTGGGAAGTAGATATTGGGAGGCCACTGCGAGACAAGGAGTGGGAGCGCATACTTCAGTTCCCTAGGAAAGTAGCTAGGAACCCCAAATACAAGTTCATTCAACTGATGTTCCTACATAGAGCTTACTTGACTCCGCACCGTCTACATGTGATGTTCCCTGCAACCAAGAGTAACTGCCCCCGATGCGACACAGACGACGCATCACTGGTACATATGCTGTGGCAATGCCCTAAATTGGGGTATTTCTGGACCACTGTCCATGACTCACTCGAGACGGCTGGTACCCTGCCCCGATCACCTACACTGGAACATACACTTCTAGGGCTGGGGCCACCGACACGCACCAGAACCGTGGCGACGCGCTTCTCAGATCTGGCCCTGTTGCTGGCGAAGCGTGCCATCACGATGAGATGGAAATAATCTAAACCACCCAACCCTGACTTGTGGCGGGCGGAAGTAGTGTGCTGGGGTAAGGCTGAGGGCGAAGCACTACAAAGAGAGGAGAGTAGGGGCCTCCGGAAAACTCCGATCTCACTGGAATGGTTTGACACTTTAGGGGTCTTTGAGGCTGGCAATGACGGAGATGAAGAAGATACTAGTGAATAGCCACTCGGGGTATTACTATGCCCGACCCACTTTCCCATACACGGCCACTGCCTACGGTGCACGGCGATGGGGTACGGGTGACCCCGACCCATCGATCACATTACCCCACCCTACCTGTGTGTTAAACTTGAACTTACACTATGTATCAGAACATTGCGGGTGACCCATATGTCGATATCTCAAATATGTGCCTGCCGAGAGAGTGACGGGTGGGATTTCGTTGGGGCGGAGGGTGGGATCGGGGATGAACGGGGTTTGTTAGTTTGTTCTGGTTCATCGACATCATAATGAAAAAAATCGAATTCACTATGTTTCTATATGTGCTCTGAGCAAACGCATGCATGTACCACCGAGATTAACACTGAGCTTGTATGTATGAAAATGTATGCTGTTACTGCTCTTGAAACTATGCTAATAAACAGATTTAAAAAAAAAAAATCTATCTATCTATCTATCTATCGCCCTCACTCTATCTATCGCCCTCACTCTATCTATCTATCGCCCTCACTCTATCTATCTATCTATCTATCTATCTATCTATCTATCTATCTATCTATCTATCTATCTATCTATCTATCTATCTATTGCCCTCACTCTATCGCCCTCACTCTAGCTATTGCCCTACCTCTAGCTAGCTATCTATCTATCTATCTATCGCCCTCACTCTATCCTATCTATCTATCTATCTATCGCCCTCACTATATCTATCTATCGCACTCACACTATCTATCGCCATCACTCTATCTATCAATCGCCCTCACTCTATCTGTCTATCACGGTCACTCTATCTATCTATCGCCCTCCCTCTATCTATCGTCCTCCCTCTATCTATCGCACTCACTCTATATATCTATCGCATCACCACAGCATCAATCAGCACCACCACAGCATTACTCAGGGGCACCACAACATCACTATGCGTTACCACAGCATCACTGAACGCCACAGCATCACTCAGCGCCACCACACCATCAATCTGTGCAACCATTCAACAATAACTGGTTCAAATATGTTCTCTCAATGTTTCAAGCTTTATTACAAATGTCACAAAAAGATGTTAATATTTCACTTCTGTTCTTGGATTTTCGTCACAAAAAAATACACTGAACATAATCTTCGCAAAGGTTATTTACAAAAGTTTAAGCTATTGCCATTATAAATTACAATAACTTTTATTTAAGTATTAATTATTTAAAAAAATAAAAGCCATTGTTATTTGTAATATCAATACATCTAAGTCACTTAAATACAACACATATTGCATTACAAATGCTATAGGTGTCACATTTGCAAAAGTTAAAACTATTGGCATTGTAAATGACAAAGCTATTAATTTCGCTATTTTCAAAACCAACACATAAATATAAAATTTGTCATTTACAAGACCAATAGCTCAAACTTTCCTAATGCGAGACCTATTGCATTGCAAATGCTTGTTCAGCATGTTGTCCACTAATGTGGTCATGAGCGGACAATCAAATTATGCTGTATTTATGGAAAACTGCATCTTTACAAAAAGATATTTTCCAGTGGTTGAACCATAATTAACGCACCCAGCCTTTGTTAAACCAAGTGTAAAAGTATTTATGTGGTTATTTATTTATATATACTTCAGTGTGCAGAAAGTCTCTTTTTTAGGTCGAGCCTAGGCAGTGCGCATGTCCTTCTGTCTGAAGGACCTGCTGTAATCACTGCACTGAGTGTAATTCTGCCTCTAGTCACCATTGGATCACTCCCACGTCGCTCTTCTTCGTTGCCTCCTAAGTTGTGCAGGCAACCGATACCTCATTCCCGGTCAAAGCTAAGGGGCACTGGCCAAGCACAGTCTCCGTACACTTACTTTCTCTGTCAATTCTTTTACAGAACGGGGCGTCAGTGAGAGGCAAAGCTGCTGAAGCTGTGCTGAAGGCTACCATGAAGCAAAAACATCCCAGAGACTTCTTTCTGCTTAGCTTGCAGAAGCAGCAGCCGTACGCTTTAGGTTTCATGTAACACCTCAGCCCGGGAGACATTCGTGATGGAGTCATAGGCACAAAAGAGGGTCCAATCCAACAACCACCACACTGATAGAAGAAAGCATCTCCAGTGCTCTAAGTAGCAAAAATGGGCAAGGAACCAAAAGGTCGAGAGTAGGACTTGAGGCTTGCAACTAGTCACAGGGAATTATTATTGAGGGATGTGTCATGGCATGCGGGGAGCAGAGCAGTAGTGTTTCCCTGTGTGTTAGGTATTATGGACATGGCAGTGCTGCTTGGCACAGTTCTGCGTGGCTGCAGTACATTTACAACTGTTATCATGATGACCGTCACCCAAATGGACTTTGTGAGAGCTAAATCTTGTTTTATTTATAGTGCTGGAGGTGTACGCCACATCTGCCCCTCCCCACGAAGTGCTCACTTTGGTGTCCTTTTGTACTTGAGCACGTGTAGTGTTTCAGGTCTATGTAGGGTGACCAACTGGCATTGGTGCAAATTCAGGACGGTGAGTGTAAAAATTCAGGACAAAGGGTCAAAATTCAGGACACAAATTCAGGACAGGAGGTCAAAATTCAGGACAATAGGTACGTTTTACAGACACATCAGAGGTCGCGCAATAGTATATAAGTAAGCCCAGCCATTTCCAAACATATTCAACCATTTGCAAACCTATCCATCATGTATCCTTCCATCTATCATTTCACTCATCCATCCCTTCATCCATCCCCTCATCCATCCTTTCACTCATCCTCCATTATCCATCCATCCATCCACCTTTCACCCTATCCATCTGTACACTTATCCATCCACTCTTCATCCCATGCATCCATTCACTCATCCATTCAGCCATTTACCCTTTCACCAATCCAGCTATCCTTTCACTTACTAATCCGTCCACCCATCCACTCTTTTAGTCATCCATCCATCCTCCCTTTCTCTCTCCATCGACCCTTTCACTTAGCCTTCCATCCATCCATCCACCCACCCATCCATCCATCTACTCATCCACTCATGAATCCATCCATTGCCCCTATCACTCACCCATCTATCATTTCACTCCTTCACACATCTATTCATCCTTTTGTCCATCCACCCTCCCTTTCACTCACTCATCCATCCTTACACCCACCCTTTCACTCATATCTCCATTCATTCACCCTTGCACTTATCAATCCATCAATCCATCCATCATTTCACTCATCCACCTACCCCCCATCATCCACCCACCCACCATCCACCCACCCACTCATCCATCCTTTCACCCATCCACCATCCAATCCACTGATCCATCCTTTTACCCACCATCCACCCACCCACTCATCATCCATCCATCCATCCTTTCACCCACCCACTCATCATCCATCCATCCATCCATCCTTTCACCCACCCACTTATCCATCCACTTATCCATCCATCCATCCTTTCACCCACTCTCCATCCATCCATCCTTTCACCCACCCATCATCCATCCATCCATCCATCTGTCTTTCCCCTCATCATCCATCCATCCATCCCCTCATCATCCATCCATCCTTCCCCTCATCATCCATCCATCCTTTTCCCTCACCATCCATCCATCCTTTTCCCTCATCATCCATCCATCCTTCCCCTCATCATCCATCCATCCTTACCCTCATCATCCATCCATCCTTTCACCCCCCCTCATCATCTATCCATTCCCTCATCATCCATCCATCCATCCTTTCACCCACCCCCTCATCATCCATCCATCCACCCTTCCCCTCATCATCCATCCTTTCACCCACCCCCTCATTATCCATCCATCCATCCATCCATCCTTTCCCTCATCATCCATCCATCCTTCCCCTCATCATCCATCCTTTCCCGTCATCCATCCATCCATCCCATCCATTTATCCTTCCCCTCATCCATCCATCCTTCCCCTCCATCCATCCATCCATTCTTCTCCTCATCCATCATCCTTCCCCTCATCCATCATCCTTCCCCTCACCCATCCATCCATCCCATCCATTTATCCTGCCCCTCATCCATCCATCCTTCACCTCCATCCATCATCCTTCCCCTCATCCATCCTTCCTTTCATCCATCCTTTCACCCACCCCCTCATCATCCATCCATCCTTCCCCTCATCATCCATCCTTTCACCCACCCCCTCATTATCCATCCATCCATCCATCCTTTCCCTCATCATCCATCCATCCTTCCCCTCATCATCCATCCTTTCCCGTCATCCATCCATCCATCCCATCCATTTATCCTGCCCCTCATCCATCCATCCTTCCCCTCCATCCATCCATCCATTCTTCTCCTCATCCATCATCCTTCCCCTCATCCATCATCCTTCACCTCACCCATCCATCCATCCCATCCATTTATCCTGCCCCTCATCCATCCATCCTTCACCTCCATCCATCATCCTTCCCCTCATCCATCCTTCCTTTCATCCATCCTTCCTTTCATCCATCCTTCCCCTCACCCATCCATCCATCCCATCCATTTATCCTGCCCCTCATCCATCCATCCTTCCCCTCCATCCATCCATCCTTCTCCTCATCCATCATCCTTCCCCTCACCCATCCATCCATCCCATCCATTTATCCTGCCCCTCATCCATCCATCCTTCACCTCCATCCATCCTCCTTCCCCTCATCCATCCTTCCTTTCATCCATCCTTCCCCTCACCCATCCATCCATCCCATCCATTTATCCTGCCCCTCATCCATCCATCCTTCCCCTCCATCCATCCTTCTCCACATCCATCATCCTTCCCCTCACCCATCCATCCATCCCATCCATTTATCCTGCCCCTCATCCATCCATCATCCTTCCCCTCATCCATCTTTCCCCTCATCAATCATCCAGCTACCCTTCCACCCATACATCCAGCTATTTACATTTTCTCTCCATCCTTCCCCTCACTCATCAATCCATCTATCCTCTCTCATTATCCACTTATTCAATCTTTCATTCATCCATTCACCCTTTCACTAATTCATCCAGCCATTCACACATCCTTTCACTTACTTACTCGCCGACCTTTCCATATTAATTTTGAGCTGAGCCCTTTTGAGAAGAGGCCCATCAAGAACTTCACCCTCGCTGCAGGGGCCGTTCCAGGACTGGGACAGAATCCACCCAGGGCAGAGACAGGATCCACCACAGGGAGGGACAAAAGCCATCACAGGCGGGGGTGGACTGGAGCCACAACATGGGGGACAGGAGCCATCACAGGCGGGGGGGGGGGGGTGGACCGGAGCCCCCACATGGGGGGACAGGAGCAGGAGTCATCACAGGAGAGGGAACGTGATCCACCAGGGTGGGCAATGGGGTGGGCATGCAGTATTCTAGTATCATCTTGGGCTTCTCGCCCCCTCCTGCACAAGACAACGAGAAGACAGGCTCTCTGTCCAAAATGCCATCCCCCACTGTGATATACAGTACTACAGGAGATACTCTAAGAGAACTGATTGAACTGATTGTCCTCCATACTTTGTTAATCAGTGTGGGTGCGATTGTGCCATTTCTTTATTGTATTACATTATAGACTGCATGTTTGAAGAACCGAGGGTTGCTTACAAATTAGTGACAGTAATTAAGCTCGGTGAAGAGAAGCAGGTGCTGCCTCGGTGTAACCAGGGGTGTAATCTGACCGAGTCTAGGATGTTTGGGGCCCTGGGTAGAAATTGAATGTGTGAGCCCCCCTCTAAATAGCAGATACAAGACGCATTCAGGGCTGTTTGCATGTGAATGGGTGCCCCCTGCTCCTGAACCTGCAGCCCCTCCCTCTGTCACCTTCAAGCACCTCTTAACAGCTCATCAAGGGCTGGAGGTGTGAGGGTTGCCATCCCGCTGTGCCTCTACAGTGCTGCTGGGGGTCTGAGCTTTCATACAGCATCGGAGTCAAGAAGGGAGGTGGGGGCAAGCTGTGCCCGGTTAAAATTACGGACAAATGGCGTCCGTTAAAGAATCCTTCACGGACAACGGACAGATAGCCAAAATTACGGACTGTCCGTGAAATTTACGGACGGTTGGTCACCCTAGGTCTATGGTGGGTATGCCGGCATGACCCTGCCTCTTCAGTCGAACACGACCACCAGCAAGACTCCGTTTAATGGCGCTGTGCGTCTTAATCTCAATGTCTGTCCATCTGCAGGGTTGACTGTGGCGTTGTAACCAGAGCTGCCGAATTAGGAATTCGAGAGCCATGATCGAATCTCTGCGTATGCTCAATAGCCTGTGATTCTGGGAAAAAACTTCTCCACGTGCCTTAAAACATTAATGCAATCTTGTGTAATGTAACTGGTGCTCATGCAAAGTGCTCCAATATCTTTGTGTGGAGTTTGATCTATATAAAACTGCAATAAACGCTTCTCCACCATGGTTTTAAATTTGTTTTCATCTTGTTGGTTGGCCTGCTGGGGTTGCCTCTCGTCCTGGCTAATCTTGCTTGCAGTAGCGTACTTAGGGCCAGATTTGTGAGAACTGGCGCATCCCCAGGGATGTGCCAGTTATTTTGCTCCGCTGCTCCGCCACTCATGGTGCGCCGCATTTACAATGCGGTGCACCATGGGGCAAAAAACGGCACAGATGCGTGACGCATCTGTGCCGTAAAGGTACCGCATTGCTGGAGTTACTTCGCAAGCGCGACGCAGCTCCAGCAAGGCTCGGGGGTGCCCCATCTTTACAATGCTGCATCAAGACCTACGCCTGCTTCAAGCAGGCGCAGGGTTTTGACGCAGGATTGGCCTGAAAGTGACTGAGTGTTTGCGAGGCGCACCTGCCCCGGAACGCCCACCCTGCGCCGGAACGCCCACAAGTGGCGCAGGGCTTTACAACGTGACGCATCTGCCTAGATGCGTCACGTTGTAAATGGGTCATAGGGATGCGCCACGTTTACGCCGCAGTTGCGTGACGCAAACGTGGCGCATTCCCAACATAAATCTGCCCCACAGAGCTTTGGATCTCTGTGTGAACTAACCTGCCCTGCACCAAAACTGACTCCGCATCATCGTTAGTTTTCCCAACACCCACAGATGTGGTGAGTGGCACAGCCGACTGGGCATTCTTTTACTGCCAGTGTTGTGTGTGCTGCATGATCACGAGTGTGTCAAGAGTTGTGGGCCCTCCTGGGTTCCACCCTCCTACATGAGAGAACCAGGGCTTTAAGTGGGCTGCATGCTGCCGGTGCTAAGCACCAGCAGTTCTTTAAAGCAGTTGCCGAACCGGGTCTCTTTCGGGTCCTCCATTTTTTGCCCTAGGGGTGAAAAACAAAATCTTACCTCCGCAGCAGTACCACCCATCACTGCTTTTGAGTTAACTTCAGAGAGACTCATTATAGTTCTTTCAGTCTCATCATTTCAGAACGGAAGCATTTTCAATGTTATATACAAGGAAGCTGTAGTTGCTGTTGATTATCTTACACAAACAACAACCATTGGCACAGCCAATAGCCCTGTCTTGTTGTATGTGTACTAAGCATAGATTTGTTGCATGTATATTTAAGCCACGACCTTAATTACATTGGTCTGCCCCTTTGAGAGACCCCCTCGATTTTCCATTCCACTTAAATCCCTGGGTGAGAGGGAAGTAGAGGGAAATTCAAAGACAGCGAGACCTTTACAGATTTTATGACAATACTCCTTTAAGAAAACTTCCCATCCCTTTACCTCGGCTTTTCTTTTGTCTTACTTTAAGATTGCGATTACTTTGGACAGTTAATTCAGATTACAGATTACATTGTTTCGTTTTTTGTACTAAAATTATATTTAAATCTGTAAATTGTTAAATTGTTAAATTTTTTTAAACAAATGTTTTCCAAGCCTTCAAACCCCCAAAACCCCTTAACCCCTATTCCATAAGTCTAAAAACACCACATGTGTGTATACAGAAATATAAATTATCTATTTTTTGGGAGTAGGCACTGCATTTTAAAAAAATATATACACAAACATTGGGAAATTAGGGATTCAAAATAAAGAGGGCACACCCTCATGCAACAACACTAAAGAGTGGGGGCAATGTAACGTCTGTGCCTTTTTAGGTGGAGCATGGCCAGCACATTCGCTGCTCTGCGAGGCATGGTGTATTGTAGTATGGACCTGAAGCCCACTCTCCCCCAATATTTGTCATTGGCTTGTGTCATTGTCCTTCATAAATGCTGGCTTCTGATTCGTTAATAGGCTTGTTAGTCCCTCCTTAGTACGGCCTTGTCTTCATTTGTAACCTTCCATGAGGACTGGCCCTTTTACTTCGGTTGTTATACATGCGTCTTATTTTGTCTGTAAGCATTATTTTCATTAATGAGTTTCTCCTATTGCAGGTACGACATGCTTTCCTGCAACATTCAAAGCGCCATGCACGCTTTCACAGGGCGCTTTTACAAAAAAGCAGGCCATACCGCCGTTTCACTTTAATAGCGGCCGTGGACCTTTCTATAGACATGGCTCATCTAAAGAAAGGGGCATGGCCTCTATTAAAGTGAAAGCACAGCATGGAGTGCTTGTAAACGACAAACATTTGCAATGCAATAGGTCTAACTTTTTTCAAACTTTGACCAATTAGTACTGTAAATAACATTGTCTTTTATTACTGCAGTTTTTTAAACATGAATAAAAGGCATTGTCATTTACAATACCATTTAGCTCACAATTTCGCAATTGCAAGATCTATTGCTTTGCAAATGCTTATTTCCATTTGCGATTACATTTTAAAGCTGTGTCTGGCGTTTGTCTGTGCCATTGGGACGCTGTATCTTTATTGACTAAGCTTGGTAAGCTTTTTTTCCTCCAGGGAGGGGTACGTATTAGTCTTTAAACTGTCACATCCCCATTGGAGACTTTTCACTCACCAGCACGGGATTCCTCATGCCGCACCGGTCCAGCAACCTGCTGGTGGCAGGTAGGTTATGGGTTGGTGGGACAGCGAGGCCATGGTTTTTTAGGTCTCGTCCAACGCAGCGTGCATGTGCTGCATAGGAGGAGACCTAATGCCATCGGCAGAGCTTTTTTCAGCAAAGAAGTGCACCATTGCATTGCTTGCAATGCAACACGTGCACATCTTGGCGATTTCCTTTCGGGAGCGCGTGGCGCCATATGGTGGCGCCATATGATCGCACGCTCCCGAAAGGAAATCGTCCATGCCCCCTCCCCCTGCTGCCACTTTCACTAATTATAGGGGCCTGGATGTTTAATCATGGACCACACACTGCCCTCTCCCATTTTCCAAGTCTATCAGACAAATCCTAAGAAATTCTTTCTTGAGTCATAGTTCACACCTACAAATATTTTCAGACCTGTGGCATTAGTTCTTCGTTGATTGCCGGACGGAGGCCACGGTGGGCTTGCACGCCGGGCACTTATCGCGCTCCATTAAGGCCACCTGCCCCACTCAGACTGCGCGGCACAGCTATCACGGAGAGCCGGCAGCGAGGCTGACATACTGCCCTGACATCTTCACAGGGAAGGGAAATCAATATGGGCTATCAATCAAGTCAGATAGTCCGGCTGGTTAAGCAACTGCTGCACACAATGACGTGCAACACTCAAGCTGACTCACAGTTGGACTGGCTCAGCCGTCATCCTTCTGAAGTCGATAAAAAGTACCTGTGAGTTTATAGGAATAAGAATTTGATGTTACAGCGGCAAGATGCATTGGAGTTTGTTGTGTGGACTACATAAAAGTAACTGATACTAAGGTCAAGGCCTAATTAGCAGTAAAATGGCTGACATTCTAGGGGCCCTTTATGAGGCTGATAGGGGATGGGGCGGATTTGGTTACTTCCTCTGGCCTGACACTACCAGCACCAGAGATCTACCGGACCTTTAGGGTCACCGGCCTGTACTGGGAACACCCCACCATTTCCCCTGGAGAGCTACCCTACTCCTCTGGGGAGCCAGTCCCTGCGTGTTCCGTCGCCGCTGCCCCGGAGTCAGAGGTGGGGCCGGGGATAGTGCTGCCACATTCACGAGCCGCGGGTGAGGGTCCCTCCCCGCTATAGGTTCGGCCTGTGGCTCCCGCAAGGATGTCCAACACATGCGCATCATGACTAGCCGGCCAAGGGGCATAACAGATGAACCTGATAAAGGTATTAATGTAAATAGTCCCGGAGGAGCTGTGTGACGTGCGCAGGGGTCTTTGGAAGCATCACAATGGGCGCAAAATGTAAGCAATAAATATAATAGAATAAAAAATTGCTCATTGGTGTCTCCCTCAGAGTCGAAGGTGTGGCGTCCATACCCCCGGGCACTGTCCAGTGACTGTCGAGACCCGGGGTTTGGGGTGGGGCACCTCAAGAAGGGAACATATTGTGCGTGCTTGGTAAACAGGGCGTGCATTAAGGCCATTTGTTTGCGAACAGAAAATCGAATTTTGCTGCTAATTAAAAACAGACGTCTAACATCATTATAGCAGATAACTTGTTTGTGTCATACTGGAGGTGGGGGGCTCCGTACACGCACGAGGGAGGAGTTTGTACAGATCTTCATGGACTCTTCGTGTTCTCATAACATTGACGCCTTTTTAGAAGCCATCGCCCTGCATAAAGGCTCTGAAATGGAGCGCCTAGAAACAGGACATAAACACAAACAAAAATGTAGGGTGGTTCATTTTCTAATGTGGAATTAGAGAAAATCTGCATTTGGAACTGAATAGAAAAGCGAAGCCACCTAGCACTATGTGTAAGATCTGCTGAGTGAGGGGCTACTTTCTGACACCCTACCTATAAGAATGCACTGGTCCATGTACTTGTTTTATGTCTCTGAGTAAATACTGGGTTTGTCCATGTTGCTGCCCCCTATTGATAGCGGCACCTGTACCCTTTCTTCATGGCTTGCCTACAAGGCATAAGTCCTAAAAAAAAGATGAGGGGACTAACCAAGTGTGGCAGTATGCAAGTGGCATCATGTCGAGTGACATCATAGCGCGTGACCTCACGTGCGGAATCCCAGGAAGTGGCACCACAACCCATGACCTCAGAGGAAGTGATATCAGATCTTAATTCCTCACATATATTTAGCAAGTCTATCATGGGTACATTGGGAACAGAAAAGCTGATTTTTTTAATTGTGGTGGAAAGACCTGGTCTTAGGTGGTGTACTCTGTTGTGCTGTTGATTGATCTGGTGCGGTGGTACGTGGTATTATGAGGTTTAGTATGTTGTATGTTTGTGGATATGATGTGGTGTGATGTAGTGTAGTGTTGCAAGTTGTGTTGAGAATGTGATTTGTTATTCCAAATTACAGTATAATGTTGTTGAAAGAAGTATCACCAATCAAGATGTTGTTCGATGAGTGGTGTGGTACAGTGTGATGAAGTTTGGAGTGGTGATAGATGCTGTGAGGTGGTTTAGTGTAAAGTTGTGAACGTCGGTGGAATTTGATGTGTGCCATTATAGTGTCTGTTTTGGTTTAGTTTGATGTGTGGTTGCATCATAAGGAGGTGTGTGGGATGTTGTGACAGAGGGTAATGTTGTGTGAAACTATATAACATACGGCAGGGGGGTGTTTTGGACACAAGTCCTAATAAAAAAGAAGTGCTGTTCTAATTAGCATATGTATCACAGGAAGTGACATGAGAGGAAATTGTGACACTGCATTTTCAGACTCCTGGCATAGCCAATAGGTCTCGCCTTTGGGACCTTGTTAGTAAAAAATGAAGGGGCAGATTAATGTTAACTGGCGCATCCCCAGGGATGCCCAGTTAACGTGCGCCACAGTGCGCCACAGCTCCGCCATCCATGGTGCACCGCATTTATAATGCGGCGCACCATGGTGCTAAAACGGCACAGATGCGTGACGCATCTGTGCCGGAAATGTGGTGCATTGCTGGAGTTGCGTCGCATGCGCGACGCAGCTCCAGCAAGGCTCGGGGGTGCCCCATCTGCACAATGCGATTCAGAAAAGGGGGTGGTGATGAACAGAGTGTCTGAACTAAGCAGACCACTCTTACCCAGTCCAAAGATCAGGGCTTGATCCATCACCGTTATTTATCTCACTGCACCATCCCAGCTCAGAACCTGGCTATATGCAAATCAGTCTGTCCCTGGCCCAGTGCATCATGGGAACAGGGCAGACTAAACTACCAAGCCAATTCTTCACCAGAAAGGAGACAAGCTACCGGGGACCGGTTTTTGGCATTTCAGCTGTCTTCGGCCCAGCTTGCTTGAATCCTGATGGTGCAGTGAGAAAGGGTAGTTTGGTTTGCCCTGTTCCCATCATGCACTGGGACAGGAACAGACTAATTTGCTTATAGCCAGGTTCTGAGCTGGGAAGGTGCAGTGAGCTAAAAAACGGTGTTGGATCTAGCCCTGATCTCTTGACTGGGTGAGAGTATTCTGCTTAATTCAGAAACTCTGTCCATCACCACCCCTTGTTGTTAAATATTTTGTCCACCCTAAGCGTGGAAGGGTATACTCAGATGTGAGTCCCTTGCTCATTGCACCATCAGGATTCAAGCAAGCCGGGCCGACGACGGCTGAAATGCCAGATACCGGTCCCCGGAAGCTTGTTTCCTTCCCAGTGTAAGAATTGGCTTGGTAGTTTGGTTTGCCCTGTTCCCATCATGCACTGGGACAGGAACAAACTAATTTGCTTATAGCCAGGTTCTGAGCTGGGATGGTGCAGTGAGCTAAAAAACGGTGTTGGATCTAGCCCTGATCTCTTGACTGGGTGAGAGTATTCTGCTTAATTCAGAAATTCTGTCCATCACCACCCCTTGTTGTTAAATATTTTGTCCACCCTAAGCGTGGAAGGGTATACTCAGATGTGAGTCCCTTGCTCATTGCACCATCAGGATTCAAGCAAGCCGGGCCGACGGCGGCTGAAATGCCAGAAACCAGTCCCCGGAAGCTTGTTTCCTTCCCAGTGTAAGAATTGGCTTGGTAGTTTGGTTTGCCATGTTCCCATCATGCACTGGGACAGGAACAGACTAATTTGCTTATAGCCAGGTTCTGAGCTGGGATGGTGCAGTGAGCTAAAAAACGGTGTTGGATCTAGCCCTGATCTCTTGACTGGGTGAGAGTATTCTGCTTAATTCAGAAACTCTGTCCATCACCACCCCTTGTTGTTAAATATTTTGTCCACCCTAAGCGTGGAAGGGTATACTCAGATGTGAGTCCCTTGCTCATTGCACCATCAGGATTCAAGCAAGCCGGGCCGATGACGGCTGAAATGCCAGAAACCGGTCCCAGGAAGCTGGTTTCCTTCCCAGTGTAAGAATTGGCTTGGTAGTTTGGTTTGCCCTGTTCCCATCATGCACTGGGACAGGAACAGACTAATTTGCTTATAGCCAGGTTCTGAGCTGGGATGGTGCAGTGAGCTAAAAAACGGTGTTGGATCTAGCCCTGATCTCTTGACTGGGTGAGAGTATTGAGGTAATATAAATTTTATGGTCAAGTTGTGTTCCCTAGCGAGTACCCTACCGACTCCAGGTACGAGTTAAAGTGCATGTAACTTCCCTCCTGTGTCAGCTATGAAGACGCAAATACATTTGCGTCCAACGTTAACATGTCCTCTTTCAGACCCACCATGAATGGGTTGAATGGTCCGTTCCTAAGTATGCTATGCCAACGTCTTTTTGTAGTGTACTCCTACGTTTTTTCAGCTCTGGCTGAAGTAGGCCCTGAATCTCTGCCACCGAGCCTCTTTTCTGGCTTCTGACTCCGAGAAATCTCTGCCCAGGCAGCCCCTGTACTCGTGAACTCTGACTTACTTTCAGCGCGGCCCCTCGCGCTCGGCTCAGCCCGCTGCCTGCCAAGATTGACTATAACCTTCGAGTTATCTGTTTCCCTCCCCGAAAATACATTCCTGCCTGCTAGCTTCAGTAAACATCCTTCCTCAGCTACAGGGCTAAAGGGCCGACCTGTCTCTGTGCAAGTAATTCATAGCTTCGTTGCCATGCTTCCATGGAAGGCCCCATGCCCCCACGCTTCTCATACAGACACCCAGGCGCTTATACACGCACTCACAGCAAGTATAGAATAGCTTCTGCTCTAGAGACCTTTCTGCCCAGATAGCTTAGTTCCTAAACATTAGATATCAGATATGATAGAAGCACAAGTTGATCTGACATGCCAGACTTCTGTCTCTTTCCGTCAGTGTAAATGTCAAGTCCCCTGCACCCCTCCGATTACACGTCATGCAGCTGCGCGCGCATCCAAGCTTCCGATTTCTGCTGACATTGCCACATTTTCTGTTAGTGCCACCCCTTTGTGACACCTATCAGTGACGTTTCCAGAACACACCTCTAGTTCACGCCTCTTGATTACGCACATGTACCACGTGTATACTGTTATCTTGTCTTCTCTCAGCTGTTACGCCTTCTATACTGTTTCCAATGATGCAAAATAAGTATATAAGCTATGTACTGTTAATAAAATGGGAGCGCGTTCATCTATCCCTTCTGACACCCTGTGTGGTGGTCAGAACATGATATCTTGGTCATGACCATTCCTTTTTAAGGAATAAAAACCCTTAGAACTCTAACACCACGGACTCTGTCTTTTTTCACCCGATCTGAGTTATTATTGATTAAGTACTTACCTGCATAGAAATTAAGAGAGTAAATTAATTATTTACATCATTTTGGCGCCCGAATGGGGACCCCTCCCCCACCTCACGCGCCGGTTGGCGCATTGCAAGCTCTGTCCCCTGCCATCAGTTAGAAGGAACATACGCGTACCGGCAGGATTTCCTGCATCTCCCTCTGACCCACGGAGGTGACGAAGACTGCGATCAGTGCCCAGACGAGGCGGTGAGGAGTGCGGAGGATCCCGACCAGAGCCTAGCCGAAAGAAGCAAGGTCCGAGGTGTCAAGAGGCCCACCAGGTTTCCGAAGTTTTCCGAAAATTCCCGAAGTTTTCCGAAGTTTTCCGAAGTGTCGAGTCCAGTCGAGTTTTCCGAGGCCTTCTGTTTCCGTGCTTCCCGGTGAGTACCATCGCTGGGTCGTATCTAGACGGGTTTGGGTACGCAAGTCCGGTCTGCACTGTTTTTAGGCAGTGTATCTGTACTGTTCAGCAGTATATCTAGTATTCCGAATTTCTGAATTTTTGCACTGTTACAACAGTGTATCTGTACTGTTTAGCAGTACATCTAGTATAGTGGGGTAGTCATCTATGTTTTAAATGTTTTTGTGATTAATGTCGTGGTATGAATGTGATTGTTTTCCTTGTGCATTATTGTGTTTTCTTGTATAAATAGTTACATTCAGAATTAAGTATCAAGGATCGAGCATTTCAGCATCAAGTAGGCACAATGCCGTTTTTCAACAAGTTAAAGCAGATAGGAACTAGGAAAGGGATGTTAGAGGAAGAAATTCCGATCCCCCCTAGGGACACTCCAGGTAATTTCATGTATAACAAACATGGCATAGACGCCATATTGTATCTAGAGTTATGGACCGATTATACCAAGCACCTAGAGGAAAGATACCGATGGCCAGTTAACGGAACATGGGATGCCGAGTGCATCATAAAGGTAGAAGAAGCATTACGGAAAAAGAAAGCCAGACAATCTCAGAAAGACGCCATAGAATTTTGGCGTAAGGAATCACATAAACGTGCTGAAAGAGCACTCCGTAGAGAAGACAGACTTAAAGAATCAGAAAAGGCCCAAGAAAACGAATTAGTTATTGAAGGAATTCGAGTAAAATCAGAACAAATAGATCGCATCCGAAATAGCCAAGTGAACAACATGTATCTTTTGGCCGAGGGTACACCTGACGCCATTTCAGAAATACCGAAAAATTTGCCGTCACCATTAGTTCCAACTAAAGTAATACACAAGACTACTAAAGACATATTCCTAAATTCATACTTAGACGATGTAGCACCAGCTTACACCAATCTGCCTGTTCGTGCCCTGCCTACTGACAGGGACGGGGGTGGCACTCCACCCCCAGGTCACGTTCCGCCGGTACCGCAACAGACCTCCCCCGTTCCGCCAGCCCCGCCACTTCCCGTACTTAAAACTGACCTATCGAAAACACGTTTGCCTGATCCACCTAAACGACAAGTTCAAGTTCAGATACAGACTCCACAGGGAGGTAATGTACAAGCGTCCGCTTCAGGAGGTGCGACCGCGGGTCCTCAGACCCCGCCACCAACTCACAGATTCAATCTCAGAGATATGCAGAGTCCTCTCACGTACAGGTCTCCCCCTAATGGGGTCAAAATATAGCTGATGGAAAACATGACAGACAGAATTGCATAGACTCTATGTACAAGAAAATTAGGAAAGCAGTGATAGCAGTACACCAGAAAGAGAAAGAAAAGGCTTCCTCCGAGGAGGAAGAAGAACAGGAAGAATACGAAAGAAATGTAGGAACAATAGCATATGTAGGTAAGGGAACTTACCTTAGGAAGGGTATCCGTCCGGAGAGCAAGAGAGTTTTCTTCTCTGCCTTGACAAACCCGAATTCTGCTGAGCATCAGTTCCAGGAAACTGATAAACGGCTTCGAGATCGAGTTGGGTACCACGTACTCAATTCTATGGATGAACAAGAACTAGCCCGATCAGCTGTATCATGGGCCGAAAATGCAGACATATATAATGATGACACAGTAGCGCAGACATTTCTGAACCTCTCCCCCGACGAACAGAAATTAGCAGGTGTATATATGATTCAGCACCTTCTCATTAAATACAGAAAACATTATTCCGATCCAGGTCCCTTACACGAGACACTAGAAGCACTACTGATGGATAGATGGAGAGGTCTAAGCACTAAATTAATTCAAATAATTCTAGAACAACGACACAGATATGATACCTTTGTAAGCTCTGAATATGTTCCCGCCCCACCTCCAGAAAGGAAAATGTACCACATGCAATGCGGGGGTGGTATTGAAAGTCAGAACCCCTTATGAGAAGTGCACCCTGTTATGGGTGAGGATAAAACCTTGAAACGCGTGTATGTACACACGCCTCTGACTAAATTAGAACTGTTAGAAATGAAGAAACTAGTACCATGCCATGATAAAGACCCTGCAGGTTTCCATAGAGAGCTTAAAGACATGTTATTAATGGGGGATTACACGTATGATGATATCATGAAAATGTTGAAAGTATTATTGCCTACAGGTATATTTGAGAAATTAAAGGAAAAGGAATGGGAGGTGGGAGACACAAAGATTGTCTGGGCAGAAATAGAGGAAGAAGAAAAGAAACGGGTCCCAGGGTTAGGCCTTGGGGACAAAACTAAAGCATTACCAGGTTTGATAGTACAGGTCCTGCCCAGATTATTGACAACAAGAAAGGAGGATTGGGATGCAATCTCGTCCTGTAAACAGAAACATGATGAAGATACTAGTGACTTCTATTCAAGATTCGAGAAATGTTTTATTATTAATAGTGGCCTCCAGCCAAGTAGCGAGTCGTACCCACATCTTTTTGTATCAAAGTTAGTCGAGAATTCCCTACCGTTAGTTAAAAATAGAGTGTACAAGGTCGAGAGTACATGGCAAGCAAATACGCCATCCCAGATGTTACAAATGTTACAATATCATCAGAACAGAATTAGAGAAGAACAAGATCAGGAACAAAAACGCATGAAAGACACAAAGATGAAAATGTTAGTAGCTCAGACGGTCCCATCCGATGGTCACAGAAAGGGTACGACCCAGACAAGTCACACTGCAGCTCCCGTTAAAGGGACATGCAATTATTGCAAGCAGCCAGGTCACTACGTACATGAATGCCCAGTTCTGAAACATAACATAGCGACAGGTAAAACTAAAGAAAGACCGCATCCGCCTAGACAAGACCATAACCAGCATCAGTCTTCACAGAATACACAGAGTACACAGCCTATGCATGTTTCTTCGACTCCAGCACAGACCGTAGCAGTACCACAGCCACAGCCCATTGCCGCAACTCAGCAAGTTTCACAGCAGATGTACCAGTATGCCCAGTCCGCTTACCCCGAATATTCCCGATATACATGAAACAGCCTAGAGAGGGAAGGTGGCTTGCCTCTTATTGAGATTCCTGTAGATCAAGAAGGTCCTTATGTACACAGTCAAGTATTGGGAAAAGACAGAAAGTTTTTAATTGACACAGGGGCAAGTCGCACTACAATAAGTCATGATGAAGTTCCAGGGGCACCCCTCTCAGGCTCACAGAATCTTTCCCTGGGTTTTTCAGGACAGCCTATTGTAAATGAGGTGTCAGAACCAGTTCCCCTGGCTGTGGGTCCATTATCACGTGTTACAGACCTGTTACTCACGAAATCATGTCCAGAAAATCTGTTAGGAATTAAAACATTGAAGGCTCTAGGAGCTATAATATGCTGTTCCCCGGAGGGAGTTAGACTCTTTCTGCGGGATTTCAAGGGTCATTATGTTCTGCGTGAATTTGATGTCAGATTGAAAAATGTACCAGATTACTTGTGGGCAAAAGGCCCAACTGATGTAGGCTGTATGCACATTACACCATACCGCGTTACACTCAAGGCAGGTGTTGTATTACCCAGAATCAGACAATATAAGTTACCACCCGATGCTGTAGTGGCTTTACTGAAAATCATTGAAGAGCTCATTGCCCAAGGAGTGGTCGTCGAGACCGACTCCAATATCTGTAATTCACCCATCATTCCGATTCTTAAACGTACTGATCCCAATGCGCCGCCAGTATATCGGCTGGTGATTGATCTTCGAGAATTGAATAAATGCATTATTCCACAGTATCCTGTGGTCCCCGATATCTCCTCTCTATTGACTGCTATTGATTCAGAAGCAACGTTCTTTACTGTAATTGATCTCAAGAACGCCTTCTTTAGCGTGCCTATTGATCCAGAGAGCCAATATCTCTTCGGATTCAGTTTAAATGGACGCAGTTTCAAATTTTCGCGCGCACCTCAAGGATTCACAGAAAGCCCCAGCATCTATAGTCAAGCACTGAAAAGACAACTAGATTGTATTCAAATGCCAGTTAACACCGCTTTACTGCAATACGTCGATGATCTGCTGATCACCGCACGAAGTGAGCCCGAATGTGAAAAAGCATCACTGACAGTTCTACACTTTCTGGCCGACAAGGGACACAAGGTGTCTCCTTCGAAGCTACAATTCTGTGTTCAGCAAGTTGTGTACTTGGGTCACTTGCTGTCCAAAGTGGGGAGACAGCTCACTCCCGATCGCATTCAGTTAATTGCAAATATGCCACAACCCCAGACACAAAAGGAAGTGCGGGCCTTCATAGGCCTCACCTCGTACTGCAGACAATGGATTCCCCAGTATGCATTTCTAGCCAAGCCACTCATCCAGTTAACGACACAGGAGGCAGCGACTTCGACTGCCCTCCCTTGGACTCAGGAACACACACAAGCTTTTGAAGACTTAAAGAAAGCCTTATGCCAAGCACCAGTTTTAGCGACACCATGTTACAGCAAACCGTTTACACTTTTTGTTACAGAACGTGATGGTACAGCGTTGTCTGTCCTCACTCAAGATCAAGCAGGTTCACATAAGCCTTGTGCTTATTTTTCTAGTACATTGGATTCAGTAGCCCAAGCACTCCCTGCGTGCTTAAAGTCAGTAGCAGCAACAGCGTTAGCAATAAGACAAAGTGACTCAATTGTTTTAGGTCATCAGTTAACAGTTCAAGTACCACATTCTGTAGAGGTTTTGTTAAACAGAACCCAGACTCAACACTTGACTATAGCACGACTGACAGGTTATGAATTAACACTATTTCAGCCACACATAGAAATCAGACGCTGCAGTATCCTGAACCCCGCAACACTATTACCAACAGTTATGACAGATCCAGCCCCACATGATTGTATAGAAATCATTAATGCAGTAACAAAGCCTAGACGAGATTTAGCAGATGTTCCATTGACAAATCCAGACCTGACACTTTATGTGGACGGTTCATGCATGAGAACAAGTACAGGAGAATTAGTGGCCGCGTATGCCGTGACCACTGAAACTGAAGTTAAAGAAACACATCGTATTGACACACTGTCTGCTCAAGCAGCAGAACTCATCGCTCTGACCCGAGCTTGTATTCTAGCCAAGAACAGAAATGTTAACATATACACTGATTCCCGTTATGCCTTCGGAGTTGTACACGACTTCGGAGTCCTCTGGCAAGAACGAGGTTTCCTGACCTCTCATGGGGCCAAGATTCAACACGGTCCCCTCATTCAAGCGCTGTTAGAAGCAATACATTTGCCCTCGGGCATATCAGTCATGAAGTGTAAGGCACACACTAAAGTTACAGATTCTGTTTCCCAGGGTAACGACCTGGCAGACCAGACAGCAAAACATACAGCACTGACTCACATCCAGATTACTGATGTGACAAAGACAATAGTACCGATAAAGTGTATGGCAGTTAGAGATCCCGCCCTAGACGTAATTGACATTCAGACACATGCTACGCCAGATGAAATAAAGAAATGGACTGAACTAGGAGGGATTCAGACAGATCAAGGTTGGATAACAAAGGAAAAATCTATATGGTTTCTCCCTGACTCAATGGTTCAAGTCATGATAAATACAGCACATAGCCCGGCACATCTAGGAGAGAAGGCGATGTTAGACAGTTTACAGAATCTCTGGTACAACAAACACTTACGAGCAGCAGCAAAACAGAAAGTGCGTACTTGCATGATCTGTTGTCAGTTCAATCCAGGTAAAAGTGTCCCTGTAGAACAAGGTGGATTTCATCCTCCCGATCACCCTTTTGAAGTCCTCCAGATGGATTATATCCAGATGAACAGTTGTCGAGGATTCAAATATGTCCTTGTAATTGTTTGTGCTCTGTCCCGCTGGACCGAAGCATACCCAGTCCCAGACTACACTGCTCCGACCACTGCCCGACAGTTGGTTCGTGAATTCTTCCCACGGTACGGTTTGCCCCGTGTCGTGTATTCAGATAACGGACAGCCATTCTCGTCCGAGTTGATGAAACAGGTTTCCCTTTTGCTAGGATATCAGTGGAGGTTCCACTGTGTCCGACACCCCGAAGCAGCAGGCCTTGTAGAAAGGCATAATCAGACACTAAAAATCCGCCTTGCAAAGATCTGTCAGGAAAAGGGGGTCGACTGGATAGTCGCCCTGCCCGTGGCACTATTCTACATGAGAATGGTCGCCCATTCAAGATCAGGGCTATCCCCGTACGAAGTGGTCTTTGGCAGACCACCGAATATGTGGGGGACGCCCATTCCGAAGAAAATAACTGATGTTGATTGCAATATGTTGACAGATTACCTTGCCTCCTTGATGTCTGCACTCCAATCATGTCGTTCACAGGTTGCCGCAGCCTTCCCTGATAACACCGATGTAAAGGCGCATGAGGTCCGTCCTGGGGACCTGGTACTCGTCCGGAATTTCGACCGGAAAAGTCCGCTGGAGCCCCGTTGGAAGTCTCCGAAGACCGTCCTCCTTACAACCAGGACCGCCGTGAAGATAGAGGGGAGAAAGGGGTGGGTCCACACGAGTCACATCAAACTTTGCAATGAACTAAAAACCGGACTAAAACAGGACTCTGACTCGTCCACCCCCACCAAAGACTGTGTTGAGGAAAAAGACTTTACCGTTACCGAACGAGAAAAGACTCCCCAAGAACTATATCGTATGAAACTCCGATCTAGCAAGTCAGACAGTTTAATTGTTTAAGTCCTCCCCTAGGTGAATCGGTTAAATAGTTTCTGACATGTATCCCCTAGATCGAGATAGAGAGAGAGAGAGAGAAGCAAAGAAACGTACATACTGCAAATCACTGCGTAGTCACTGTATAGTGACGTTGTTAATAATGTTTTTTCTAAGTATTCTAATTATTATTGCCAGCATTCTGCTACCTATATATTGGCCTATTTTCAGGCGTGAACAATCTGTTTACAATGTCTCTGCTGAACACACTTTTAGTGAACTTCCTGCACATGAACTCTCTTACAGACTTGCGCTGCGCAACAATACATTCATTAGTATGTTACACCACTCCCATCAGACAAATAATGCTACCGACTGCTGGATATGTGGCCGACTCCCTCCCTACCAGAATTACAAGGGAGCTCTGCCCCTCTTTCCGTACCCGTTCACTCACAATGGCTCCTGTGGGGCATGGTTTAAAATAATTAATTCCTTAGATCCTGATATTGCTGTTTTCGATGGGGGCTGGGTTTGGGGAAACCTGAACTTAGTTCTGCTCGACGTCTGTTATCCTGATAAAGAGGGACTTCCCATTCGAATAGGAACTGATCTAGAAAATGAAGTATATGGATTAGGTAATTACACAATTAGCCTTATGATCCTTACTGTTGAATCCGAGACTGCTCCAGTTCTGCCCCATATGTTAGTATTACCAGTCACAGGTGAATTATGTGTTAGCAAGAAAGGTTCAGTACACGTAGGTCATAGTAAATGCACTACTGTGGTCGAATTCAGTGATCATGGTAAATCGTCCTTCAAAGCTATCAGTCACTCCTATTTTGTTTGTGGCCATACCGCATACATACGTTTGCCTCCCGACTGGGATGGTACCTGTTATATTGCATTCCTTCTGCCACCTGTTTTTCTAGCTCCCCCTGATTATCATAGAAATACGAATCTAGTGCAGAATAGACCCAAAAGAGATATTCCACTTGTCGACTACACAGAAACGGCATGGGAACAGTACACTGATTTCAATAAAGGATTCTTTTTCTTTCTAGGACCTGTCCAAAACAGTAAATTGATACGCAGATTAACGCGAACACTTGAAGCTGTAGTACATGAAACTGCCTCCGCCTTAGGTAACTTAACAGAGGAGCAATCTGCTATGCGGGTTGTTGTCCTTCAAAATCGTCTTGTTATTGACGTCATCTTGGCAGATAGAGGTGGAGCCTGTAAGGTCATCGGGTCAAGTTGCTGCGTTTTCATCCCACAAAATGCACCATCTGTCTATCAAGCTATTACCCGTCTGCATAAAATTGCAAATCAGATACATCAGAATCCAGGCACCTGGACTTGGTCCGGTTGGTTCTGGACAACGTTATCCGCTTGGGGATGGAAGATCTTATCATTCCTAGGCATTGGCCTTGTTATAGTATTCAGCTGCTGCCTGTGCCTACAGTGTGGGCCAGCGATTTGTGGACTGTGTGCCACATCATGCATTGAACATTCCAGTTTTCTCTCAAACAGTCAAAGAAAGAAAGATGAACATATAATGTTACAAGAACAGACTGATCGATTCATGAGGATCGATATATCATGAAGGGTCCGTAGGGAACAAGGAGGGAATGAGGTAATATAAATTTTATGGTCAAGTTGTGTTCCCTAGCGAGTACCCTACCGACTCCATGTACGAGTTAAAGTGCATGTAACTTCCCTCCTGTGTCAGCTATGAAGACGCAAATACATTTGCGTCCAACGTTAACATGTCCTCTTTCAGACCCACCATGAATGGGTTGAATGGTCCGTTCCTAAGTATGCTATGCCAACGTCTTTTTGTAGTGTACTCCTACGTTTTTTCAGCTCTGGCTGAAGTAGGCCCTGAATCTCTGCCACCGAGCCTCTTTTCTGGCTTCTGACTCCGAGAAATCTCTGCCCAGGCAGCCCCTGTACTCGTGAACTCTGACTTACTTTCAGCGCGGCCCCTCGCGCTCGGCTCAGCCCGCTGCCTGCCAAGATTGACTATAACCTTCGAGTTATCTGTTTCCCTCCCCGAAAATACATTCCTGCCTGCTAGCTTCAGTAAACATCCTTCCTCAGCTACAGGGCTAAAGGGCCGACCTGTCTCTGTGCAAGTAATTCATAGCTTCGTTGCCATGCTTCCATGGAAGGCCCCATGCCCCCACGCTTCTCATACAGACACCCAGGCGCTTATACACGCACTCACAGCAAGTATAGAATAGCTTCTGCTCTAGAGACCTTTCTGCCCAGATAGCTTAGTTCCTAAACATTAGATATCAGATATGATAGAAGCACAAGTTGATCTGACATGCCAGACTTCTGTCTCTTTCCGTCAGTGTAAATGTCAAGTCCCCTGCACCCCTCCGATTACACGTCATGCAGCTGCGCGCGCATCCAAGCTTCCGATTTCTGCTGACATTGCCACATTTTCTGTTAGTGCCACCCCTTTGTGACACCTATCAGTGACGTTTCCAGAACACACCTCTAGTTCACGCCTCTTGATTACGCACATGTACCACGTGTATACTGTTATCTTGTCTTCTCTCAGCTGTTACGCCTTCTATACTGTTTCCAATGATGCAAAATAAGTATATAAGCTATGTACTGTTAATAAAATGGGAGCGCGTTCATCTATCCCTTCTGACACCCTGTGTGGTGGTCAGAACATGATATCTTGGTCATGACCATTCCTTTTTAAGGAATAAAAACCCTTAGAACTCTAACACCACGGACTCTGTCTTTTTTCACCCGATCTGAGTTATTATTGATTAAGTACTTACCTGCATAGAAATTAAGAGAGTAAATTAATTATTTACATCAGTATTCTGCTTAATTCAGAAACTCTGTCCATCACCACCCCTTGTTGTTAAATATTTTGTCCACCCTAAGCGTGGAAGGGTATATTCAGATGTGAGTCCCTTGCTCATTGCACCATCAGGATTCAAGCAAGCCGGGCCGACGACGGCTGAAATGCCAGAAACCGGTCCCCGGAAGCTTGTTTCCTTCCCAGTGTAAGAATTGGCTTGGTAGTTTGGTTTGCCCTGTTCCCATCATGCACTGGGACAGGAACAGACTAATTTGCTTATAGCCAGGTTCTGAGCTGGGATGGTGCAGTGAGCTAAAAAACGGTGTTGGATCTAGCCCTGATCTCTTGACTGGGTGAGAGTATTCTGCTTAATTCAGAAACTCCGTCCATCACCACCCCTTGTTGTTAAATATTTTGTCCACCCTAAGCGTGGAAGGGTATACTCAGATGTGAGTCCCTTGCTCATTGCACCATCAGGATTCAAGCAAGCCGGGCCGACGACGGCTGAAATGCCAGAAACCGGTCCCCGGAAGCTTGTTTCCTTCCCAGTGTAAGAATTGGCTTGGTAGTTTGGTTTGCCCCGTTCCCATCATGCACTGGGACAGGAACAGACTAATTTGCTTATAGCCAGGTTCTGAGCTGGGATGGTGCAGTGAGCTAAAAAACGGTGTTGGATCTAGCCCTGATCTCTTGACTGGGTGAGAGTATTCTGCTTAATTCAGAAACTCTGTCCATCACCACCCCTTGTTGTTAAATATTTTGTCCACCCTAAGCGTGGAAGGGTATACTCAGATGTGAGTCCCTTGCTCATTGCACCATCAGGATTCAAGCAAGCCGGGCCGACGACGGCTGAAATGCCAGAAACCGGTCCCCGGAAGCTTGTTTCCTTCCCAGTGTAAGAATTGGCTTGGTAGTTTGGTTTGCCCTGTTCCCATCATGCACTGGGACAGGAACAGACTAATTTGCTTATAGCCAGGTTCTGAGCTGGGATGGTGCAGTGAGCTAAAAAACGGTGTTGGATCTAGCCCTGATCTCTTGACTGGGTGAGAGTATTCTGCTTAATTCAGAAACTCTGTCCATCACCACCCCTTGTTGTTAAATACCATCTGCACAATGCTGCATCAAGACCTACGCCTGCTTCAAGCAGGCGCAGGGTTTTGACGCAGCATTGGCCTGAAAGTGACTATGTGAAATCTCATAGATTTCACTCAGCCACTTTCAGGAGGCGTTCCTGCGCAGGAACGCCCCCCCCCTGCGCAGGAACACCTCCTTATGGGAGTCACGTTGTAAATAGGGTGCATTGTTTGCGCCGCAGTTGCGTCAAATAAAGTGACGCAATTGCGGCGCAATCGCATCATAAATCTGCCCCTAAGTATAAAACTTCACGTTTACATTAACTTAGTATTTAGGATGCAGTAAATGTAAACGTGAAGTCTTACACTTCAGTTTTTTTTTTACTTACATGGTCCCAAAGGCGAGACCTATTGGTTATGCCAATGCTTGTGTTGTAAATGAAGTTGCCAAGGCGCTCCAAGCAGGTAAGTAACATCGTCTTTATTAAGAGAGCCAGCAGAGCAACAGACACTTCACAGCTGACCATTGAATAACTGACCAGTCAAGAACGTTGACTTAAGAGACAACTCTGGAACAAGTACAATAGTTATCTGCATGGCCAGTCCACCAGTCTGCGGTGGTTTACTGTTTAAAGTTTTGTTTATAAAAAAATAAAATCTTCACTGTACATTCAAACAATATTTGTGAAAGATATCCTCTCTCTGAAACCGTCAGCTGTATTCTGGCAGTCTTTAAATTGCTCATTCACCTTCCTGTCACAAAAGGAGAAATCCGGAAATGGAGAGTTAGAGGGAAAAATGTGATAACAAAGCGGAATAATAAGTCACATTATTACTGCATTTTCCCCCAAAGTTCCACTCCAGTTGTGGGTGCTATAAACACACCATCATCATCAAATAACTTTATTCGATTCAGAAAAGAATCATAAAAGTAGACAATTTAAAAATTCATACATACAAAACACAAATGGTATTTCATATTCAGGGATTTACAGACAAAGCACAGTACATCATAACAGAATACATACAGTCAATAAAACTTGTTCGCAGTTTATAACGATTCCTAATTAAAGAGCGGATCAGATAAAATTGAGCATAGAACTACATATAGCAGCAGTTGATAGCAATCTCAAATAGTCAAAACCTTCCTTACATGTGCATGGTCGAATATCCCTCAAGAGATTTTTAATAAAACGATCTCTTGGGGCTTTATAAAGTGCACAAAAGAGCACAAAGTGAAAAATGTGATAACAAAACGGAATAATAAACCACATTTTTACAGCATTTTCCCCCAAAGTTCCACTCCAGTTGTGGGTGCTATAAACACATGTTTCATCACCATTTTTGAGTTTGTGGGAATATAGTTAAAAAATTAGGAAAAAGTGAAAAGTCTGAACGCACCTTTTTGACATGTTTTCCCCATTTTTACTACACTACAGTATAAATGAGGCTGCCGGTGTCCTGCCATCTACCCACATCGACATCTGAAAAAACCTTCCCTGGCCTTCTTCTAAAAACTTTTTTTTTTAAATACCTGTCCTCCTGCCACCTACCCATACCACCCTCTGCATATACCCTCCACTCCCACCCTTCAAAGAAACTAGCAATCAATCAATCAATCAATTAATCATAGTATTTATATAGCGCCAGTGGAGGCTGGTGACATTTGAAAGTTTGTGGTGAGTGCCCTGTGGCGAGCAAGGGTAGCGAGTGAGCCTGACTGTCATAAGGAGTGTCGGGGGAGGGGAGGAGTTATCCCCTGGGAATATTTGGAAAAACAAATAGGCAAATGGTGCATTTTCAAGCAAATTTTAGAGCACAAAAAGGTTAATAAAGCAATTGTGATACTGTAGTTATGTCATCAATAAAAATACTTCATATGCTAACACAAAACACACATGTCTCAGGGCAGGTTGTAAACTGCTGGAGGAGGAAGTCCTTGATGCGCAGACCTGACTGTCAGTCACAGCCTGAGTCCATTGGGAAATTTGCATTTACTGGCTTAATACATGTGCGAGCAGCAGGGGCTCAGATCACTAACATCAACAAAGAAAGCTTAGTGCGGTTTAGGAGAAAATCGCAAAAATGAAAATGAAGGCCCATTGAACTCGAGGAGTGCATGATTGAAAAACGAAAGCGTGTCAGCACCTCACACGTGCATAGTAAGCGCTATACAAATGCTGCACTTAAATAGAATGTGCATGGGTTGTGTTCCTCCTTAGTGAACACACCCCGTCGTCCACTCTCTCCTGTGCCCCATCACCCCATCTTTTGCCGAGTCCTTTCATGATGGAGCAGAATTTCACCCTTGCTTTACAAAACAAGCCCTGGACAATTTTCCATTAACTGCGACTGAACCAGGGATGGGAGGGCCAACACCGACTTTCATGATAACAATCTACCAAAGTCACTGCGCAGAAAGTTGGCAACAATGAACATTTGTAATGCCCCGTGCTATCCACCCCATCTCAGAGAGATGGCCCTTCAAATACAAACTGTGTTTCTGTGACACATCACATTTATGTCTGCAAAGCCCGTGTATGTGACCACCGAACTCAAACCTTTACAAATATCCCTTTGTAATAAAAGTCACGAGTGAGGGAACGTCCCTCTCGAGAACACACACAAAAGGGGATATTTGTAAAGGTTTGAAATACAAAATGAGTTCTGTGTTGGATGGCGCCTTTTAAAGAGATCAACAGGTGAATAGCAAGACTAGACAAACACAGGAGCAAAGAGAGGCACAAAGTGTGGAAAGCTCGGAGGGGGTTAGAGGGAGAGAAGACAGACAGACTGAAGAGAGAGAAGAAGAAACAAAATACGTAGCGAAAAAGAGAGTGAGAAGAGCGAGACAAAAAAGAGAATAGAAAGGCAGATATTCGAAAAGCCGCACAGCGCACAGGTAAAATGGAATGTACCTGATGTGAAAGGGCAATATAAGACAGAAGCGGTGAAAACGTGCAATGTGATTACAGTTATCAATAAATGCAGCCTAGCGGCAAATGGTAGCAGCCTGAGGTGAGGCCAGGGTCACTGGTGCGCTGGTACAGTCGTTAACTTTTGAAACTTGGGCAGTGCTGGCGTGCCATAGAATCGAAAGAATTAGAATTACGAAATACAGTATTTTGAAATAGTCACATCACATGCCAATAATACAGTACCAACACGCTGCTGGGGCCGGGTCGCCGGGCACTACCAAACAGTACACACCTAAACAGCAGTGACCAACACAGTAACTTGTGTATATTCAATCTTGACATTTTGTAGTACTAAGTACTCACCAGACACCGCCGAGTCAGAGAGAGAGTGAGAGAGCACTTTTTAATTCCACCAGTGCTTGTACGATGCCTCGCATCAGGCTTGGAGGCTTAGGCCACGAGGTCAGTCAGTCAGGCGGGTATGGCTGTCTCATCTATTTCTCTCTATGCTCCCCCAACATTTGTTATACTGGTGACTGTGTTCACACTCGACTCAGTTCCTTCTTTCGGGCCTCTGCTCTATTATTCATGAAAGCTATGAAACGCAAACGAGATGAGCCCGGGGCCCCCTCCAAAGTGACTGCTGCTTAACGTTTTCAAAAGCGAAATGTGGTTTCATCAGAAATGACAACGGCCAACGCCAGCCAATCACCACTACATGGAGGTTGCCAATGGCCACATGTGATTGGCCATGCAGTGCGGTAGGCTGAGCACAGCCACCCACCCACGCGCGGCGGCGACACCGGCACCACCATCCTCGTGCGCTGTAACTCAGCCAATCCTGGCGCAGCATGAACATCGCCACTGCGCCAGGATTGGCTAAAGAGCAGGGCTAATACTGCCCATAATGAGACCCGGCTCCTCCGGGTCTCTGCCTTTGTGACTGCTAGGGGGGGAGGAGGAGGGAAGTGACTTGTCCTACATGCGCACACTGCTGCTGCCCTCCCTGCCACGCTGCTATCTGCCAGGCTGAGCCTGCCACTCACTGCCGCAGGCCCGCCCCCCACACCCTTCCGCGATTGCGACGATGACGTCACTATAGTGACTCCGACGGTCCGACCTCCCTTAAATCATTATGACTGGCGGTGTCGGACTGGGTATTGTGGCTGCTGCGCTCGTAATTTTGGTACGTGCACGAATGTGCAGTGACAGTGACGGTCGTCCATGGCTAGTGGGGCAACGCCCCAACGCCCCCAATGGACGAACCGCCACTGTATAGCGCGCTACTCACCCGGGCGGGCCTAAAAGTGCTGGGGGAGGGGGGTCCGTTTATTGCTCGAAAAGCCAGGTCTTGCGCTGCTTCCTGAAGGCGAGGTGGTCCTGGGTTTGCCGAAGGTGGGTGGGGAGGGAGTTCCATGACTTGGCTGCCAGGTAGGAGAAGGATCTTTCTCCGGTGGTGGCTCTGCGGATGCGTGGAACGGTGGCGAGGGCAAGATTGGTTGATCGCAGCTGGCGGTTGGGCGTGTAGAAGGTCAGTCGGTTGTTGAGGTACTTGGGCCCCAGGTTGTGGAGGGCTTTGTGTGCGTGGGTGAGGAGTCTGAACGTGATCCTCTTGCTGACGGGGAGCCAGTGTAGGTCTTTCAGGTTGCCGGAGATGTGGCTGTGTCGGGGGATGTCCAGGACGAGTCGTGCGGAGGCGTTCTGGATGCGTTGGAGCCTTTTCTGGAGTTTGGTTGTGGTTCCGGCATAGAGGGTGTTTCCGTAGTCCAGGCGGCTGGTGACGAGTGCCTGGGTGACCGTCTTCCTGGTTTCGGTGGGGAGCCATCGGAAGGTCTTGCGAAGCATGCGCAGGGTGTTGAAGCATGATGAGGACACGGCGTTGACTTGTCTGGTCATCGAGAGGGAGGAGTCCAGGATGAAGCCCAGGTTGCGTGCGTGATCCGTTGGCTTGGGAGTGGTGCCCAGGGCAGGGGGCCACCAGGAGTCATCCCAGGCAGAGGGCGATGATCCCAGGATGAGGACTTCCGCCTTGTCTGAATTCAGTTTCAGGCGGCTGTTCTTCATCCATTCGGCGACATCTTTCATCCCTTCATGTAGGTTAGTTCTGGCGGTGGCGGGGTCGTTGGTGAGGGAGAGGATCAGCTGGGTGTCTTCGGCGTAGGAGATGATGTTGAGGTTGTGTTGGCGTGCGATGGCTGCGAGGGGGCTCATGTAGATATTGAAGAGGGTGGGGCTGAGTGATGATCCATGTGGTACGCCGCAGATGACTTTGGTGGCCTCTGATCTAAACGCGAGGAGGGGGACTCTCTGGGTTCTTCCGGTGAGGAATGAGATGATCTTTTCCAGTGCCTTCTCTTGGATTCCGATGTTGCGTAGGCACTGCACTAGGGTGCGGTGGCAGACGGTGTCAAATGCTGCGGAGAGGTCCAGGAGGATGAGGGCCGCTGTTTCCCCGTTGTCGAGCAGGGATCTGATGTCGTCTGTGGCTGCGATGAGGGCGGTCTCGGTGCTGTGGTTGGCTTGGAAACCGGACTGTGAGTGGTCGAGGGATTCATTCGTCTCGAGGAAGGCGGCAAGCTCTCTGTTGACGGTCTTCTCGATGACCTTGGCCGGGAACGGGAGGAGCGAGATGGGGCGGAAGCTCTTGAGGTCGGTGGGGTCAGCTGTTGGTTTTTTCAGGAGGGTGCTGATTTCGGGGTGCTTCCAGCTCTCCGGGAAGGTGGCGGTGTCGAGGGAGGTGTTGATGATGTCCTTGAGTTTGGGTGCGATGGTGGAGTCAGCCTTGTTGAAAACGTGGTGGGGGCAGGGGTCGGTCGGGATCCGGAGTGGATGGTGTTCATCGAGCTGATGGTGTCTTCTGTGCTACACGGGGTCCAGGCGCGGAGGGTGATGGTGGGGGGGCCTTGGTTCGGTGGTGGGGTGCGTGGTTGGTGCACCGAAGCTGTTGTGTATTTCGGCGATCTTGCGGTGAAAGAATGAGGCGAGTGAGTCGCAGAGGTCTTGCGAGGGAGCGATGTCGTTGTTTCCGGCGCTGGTGTTGGAGAACTCTTTGACGATGCTGAAGAGTTCTTTGCTGTTGTGGGCGTTGTTGTCCAGTTGTTCTTTGAATGCTGCCTTCTTGGTGGTCCGGATCAGCTGGCGGTGATTGCGGGTGGCGTTCTTGAGGGCAGTCATGTTGTCTGTGGTCTGGTCGGTGCGCCAGGCCTTCTCGAGGGTGCGGCAGATCTTCTTGGAGTTCTTAAGTTCTTCGGTGAACCATGAAGTTTTCTTGCTGCCGGGTCTGCTGGGGGGGTCTTCTGTGGTGCGAGTTCGTCTGTGCAGTTGGTGATCCACTGTGTGAGGTTGTTGGCAGCTTCGTTGGGATCCGTGGAGCTGGCGGGGGGTTTCGGTTGAGGGCGGTGGTGAGCTTGTCAGCAGTGATCTTGCTCCAGTTTCTGCGAGGGGCCTGTTGGGGGTGGCGGTGAGTCGTGGTTCTTCTGAAGCTGAAGTGGACGCAGCTGTGGTCAGTCCAATGGAGTCCGGTGGAGTGGCTGAAGGAGACGTGTTTGCTGGAGGAGAAGACTGGGTCAAGCGTGTGGCCGGCGTAGTGGGTGGGGGTGTTCACCAGTTGCTTGAGTCCGAGGTTGGCGAGGTTGTCCAGCAGGGTGTTGGTGTTGCAGTCCTTGTTGTTCTCCAGGTGGAAGTTGAGGTCCCCTAGGAGGATGTAGTCGGTGGATGGGAGGGTGTGTGGGCTGATGAAGTCTGCGATGTCTTCGCTGAATTGACCACGAGGTCCCGGGGGTCTGTAGATGAGGGTGCCTCTGAATGTGGTCTTGGGGTCGGTGTGTATCTTGAAGTGGAGGTGTTCAGCGGTGGTCAGGGTGTCCTTGGCGTCGGTTGTTATGCGGATGGTGTTCTTGTGAATGAAGGCAATACCTCCTCCTGTCTGGTTGACGCGGTCCCTCCGAGTGATCTTGTATCCGTCCGGGATGGCGATGACGATGTCGGGCGCTGAGGAGGCGTTCATCCAGGTTTCCGTGAGGAAGGTGACGTCTGGTGAGGTCGTGTCGAGCAGGTTCCAGAGTTCGATGGCGTGTCTGTGGACGGAGCGGGTGTTGAGCAGGATGCACTTGAGGTGGCTGCTGCTGGTGCTAGGCTTGGCGGGTGCGGTGCAGGTCTGGAGGCAGGTGAATTTGCAGGCTTGGCAGGTGAAGGGTCCGTGGGTGCGCTTCGGGTTGGCACGGTAGCAGGCGGGGTTCCGGCTGGTGTTGAGTGCATGGAGGGTGGTGGCGTCGTGTGGTCTGGCGTCGGCGGGAACCAGGGGTCCTGGCACTGGGCGCGGTCCAGGCGCGGATGGGCGCAGATGGGCTTGCGGCGGGCCCGCTGCGCGTGAACGCTGCACGTGCGCGCGGACTCTGCCATAAATGGAGAGTGGGGGGGCGGAGGGAGGGAGGAGCAGCTGGGAGGTGGGAGCGGGGTGGCGAATGGGAGAGGGTCGAGGGAAACCAGAATGAGAGGGGGCGGCCGCGGGGGAGCAGCAGCAGGGAGCGGGGTGGACCAGCGGGGTCAGAAGCGTTAGGGCAGATGGCGATAACAGGGGGCCGAGCACAAAGGGCAACAGAACAGAACAGTACAACAGTACAATTAGGACAATACTACAGCGATAACAGGGGGCAGAGCACAAAGGGCAACAGAACAGAACAGTACAATCAGGTCAATACTACGGCGATAACAGGGGGCAGAGCACAAAGGGCAACAGAACAGAACAGTACAACAGTACAATCAGGGCAATACTACAAACCACAGCGGGGACACAATCAGGGCAGCGAAACAGCTATTGCGAGCGGCGGCGGCAACAGGGGACCGGGTGACTTCCTGGAGGGGCCACGCGGCGGGTGGAGCGACCGGCACCCACTCCCACCACTCTCTGCATACCCCTCCTCAACTAAACAAATATATATATATATATAACCTGCCCTAACCTGCCCTTCTGCCACACACCTCCACCGCCCTCCTTACAGTCTCACTCCTTCCCAGTCCATAGTCGTGCTTGTCACCTCACACTGAAAAAAAGAAGAGATGGTCCCACACTGATAGCGGTGCTGTTAGAACCGCTGTCCCTGCGGCTTCATTACAGCCCCTCCTTATCAGTACGGCTCTGTTAGAGCCCCTTATCAGTGCGGCTTAATTTCCCGTCTCACAAAGGAGAAGACCTTTAGCTCAGGCACAGTAGCAGACGCATTCGCGCGGAGGCGCGAGGATGCGGGAGGAGGCGGGTGATACGATCTCAGCAAGCACCATTGCACTGCCGCGCTCGAGTCTCTGGAGACCTGGAGGCGGTGGAACAAAGGAGAAGCGAGTGCTTCCCCTGGAAGACATCACAACAGTGGTTAACCATTGTTGTGACATCATCACTGCAGTGACCTGATTTAGATCCAGTTTCTATGGAAGATATAGACAGCAATGCATTTAAAGTTCTTATCTATATCCTCTTTGTAACTAGTTTCAAATCATTGTTGGATACATTTTGTGAGCGCTTTATTGTGACCACTATAGTCATTTCCATTTGTTTTTATGAATTATGTGCCGCAGACCCGAATTTTACCAAGAAGGTAAAAGGGTAAGGCCGAGGGGGGAAGTGCCTCATAGAAGTAGACAGAGTAGAAAAGTGACTGAGGTAATGGAGGAGAGGGGACAAACGCCTGAGGGGAAGGGTACTGAGGTGAAGTGCTTGGCTATGCCTCATGGGAGCGGGCAGGAGGGAGAAGTGCCCTATTGGTGGAAGCAACACAGAGAAGTGCCTTGGTCAGTGCCTCAGGAGAGGGGGTTAAAGGTTGAATGCCTCGGATGGAGGAAGGGCCCGATGAAAGTGCTGTGGAGGCGGTGAGATGGTCTTGACAGCATGTGGGCTCTGGGCTTCCTCCTGCAGGTAGAGTAAGCTCTGGATCTGCTGGCAGTTTACTTCTCGGGTGATTTATTTCACCTTAATTGAAATTAACTTGGGAAAACTCTTGTTTACCCTTTAACATGGAGGCGAAAGGTGGCCTACACCTGCAGAGTAACAAGGTACCTTCTGAAGTCATTAACAAAGCGATGTTTGTTTCTTTTGTAGATGGAGTTTTACTATTTGACCAAGTACCACTGGTTGAAATTGATGGTCTGAAAATCATGCAAACGAGAGCTATTCTGAACTACGTTGCAGCAAAATACAACCTCTATGGCAAGGACCTGAAGGAAAGAGCCTAGTATGCTAACGTAACCCTTCTACTGTTGCTCAATAATTAATACCATCTGCCACCATATAAAATGCGGAGAGCTGAATATTTAGAAGCATCGTGGTGTAAAGATAGAACTCATAACGGCATTGAGTGGGACTAGTCCACAGCTAAAATAAAACACAGAATTTTAAGCAAAAAATTCATAGACAAAGTTAACATTCAAAGAAAGATGAATTCGATACTAAGTGGTATATTGCAATGAAGGATTTTCACATGTGATGTACCACTGATGACAGCGCCAGGGCGTTCCAAACTTTTCTAGCATCACTCGAGGACATACAGCGCCTCCCTCTCTGTGACCTGGAAAGGCATACCATACATGCAGATAACCAGGCCTAATTACTCAAAGTCTGTGGTTAGTTAGTTAAGCGAAAAGCTCAGTACATTCTCTACAGGCTTTTATAAACCAAAAGGGGTATTGTTTAGAAGCAGACATTTCGCACAACTGCTTTCTAAAGTTTATGAAAGTGACTTGTGTCACTGTAAAGAATGCAATTACAAAGAAATACCACTGAAGGAACCCCAATAAGCAGCATTTCATGCAAAATTACTTTGATCACATCAAAAAACTCTACAATGGATGGGGCGTGGCTTGGCCAGTGATGATGGCGGTCGTGTTGTAGGTGCGCTCCGACCAGCCATCTAAAATCCTTTGAATCTATCCTACCTCTAGACATCCCGAGTGGCGAGACTAATCCTGGAGAGTCCACCGATCACCTAGGTGACTCTCCGATAGCAGTCGGAGCCCGGAAACTGCAGCGACGGCGCTGGTGGAAGCCCGGTGCGGAGTGGAGGCCCAGCGGGAGACGGCGGGGACTGAGCCGGGGCCTCCCGTACTTTGTCTGGCCAGCAACGTGTGCCTGGCGGTCAGCGCGACTGGCGTAGTGTGGCCGATGGGGGCAGAGCTCTCAGCCGTACGGCGCCAGTGTTGGTGTTTCCCCCCTCCTCGAGACAACGGCGCTGGAGGAGGCTGAGCTGCGGTGGCCAGCAGGCAGAAAATGAAGGGACTGGTGACGGCCAGGCTGCGGTGACTGCTTCTCTGGGCAGGGAGGCCTCGGGAGAGGAGCAGCCATTTTGTGGAGCCCTGGGCAGCTGCAGTGAGTTAACTGGACCCCGGTGTGGTGTGGTAGGCAGGAGTGAGCCAGCGCGGAGTGGGGGACGCCCCCTCTTCCCCCACCCGATAGATTCCTTTCCTGGACGGCATCAGCCCCTGCCCTGGGTGAGCTCGGTGGCCAGGTCACGCCGCGGTGGTAGTGGGGAGTGGAAGGGCCCCATGGTCCCAAGGTCGGTTGGCCCCTCAGGTGGTGTTGCGGTGGACATCCAGGTGGCCTGGTCATAGTGGTATCTACTGTGGGGCGGCAACTCTGGTGGGGCCCGAGGAGGACGAGGGCCAGCTTCTGGTCGCAGCCAGGCCTTTCAACAGTGTGCCAGGGGCCACGAGCCGTGCATTGGTCCTTGCTGGGGCCATTCCCACACGTCGGTGGTCAGGTCGGGCCATAACGGAGTGGCCATCCGGGACTGAGGCAGAGGCGATTTGGTGATTGCTTTGGGGCCACAGTGACAGACACGGCCCACCTGGGGCTCTTGGGACAGCGACTACTGGTCTAGAAGACTCGCCGATTGGTCCCTGCACCGCTTTCCACATTTGTCCACTGGGGTGTTGGCCCCAGAGCTCGGGGGTACCCACTGCACTACGATGACACAGGATAAAGGAGGTGGAGGTCACACCAAGCAGGGCACCATTGACAAGTTTATGGGGGCGAGTGCTGTGGCCGGGACAGCAGGGTCACAGAGCCAGGTCCCTGACAACGCGGCGCTCATGGCGGCCATTACCCAGTCCAGAGACTTGGTGGACGCCAAGATCGGGGCCGTGGGATCGGACGTTATGTTGTTGAGACAGGACTTGAGGAATACGGTTGAGCATATCACCGGGACGGAGACCCGCATTTCGCAGGGAGAAGACAACGTCACAACACTAAAAAAGAAAGTTGCAGCCATGGAGAAGATACAGAAAGGTCTGACCATGCGTGTTGAGGATGCCGAAGGGCGGACTCAGCGAAATAACCTACGCTTCGTGGGATTCCCGGAAGGATGCGAGGGAGACAACATGGAGCGATTCCTGACTTGGTGGCTGGAGGGTTGGCTCCCCCCAGATGCGCTCTCTCGCTGCTTTATGGTGGAGCGGGCCCACAGAGCTCTTATGCAGAAGCCTCCCAAGGGAGCTCGCCCGCAGCCAATCATCGCCAAATTCCTGAACTATATGGACCGAGATTCCATCCTGAAGCAGGCCAGGGCCAAGACCTCACTCACCTGTGATAATGCGAATATCCTTATCTTCCCAGAATACACACGCCTGGTGCAGCAGCAGCGACAATCCTTCCTGGCGGCCAAAGCGCACCTCTGGGACCTTAAGCTTCAGTATGCGTTGCTGTATCCAGCCCGGCTGCGAGTCATCTACAGGTCTCGTACCCTGTTCTTTGACTCTCCAGAGGAAGTCTTTAAGTGGACGGATGAAACTGTGAAGGTGCGAGTCCACACACCACCGGGTAGGGATTCTGATTCCTCATCGAGTGAGGTGGCCCGGGGGGGCCTCCGGGGCCAGCAAGGATGTAGTAGGAGGTCGCGGTCCAGGCGTAGATCTCAATCTGGCTCCACTCACCGGCAGAAGGGTCCGTCGCCGGAGAAGCAAACGTTGACAGAATGACTCTTGTGCCCAACGGAATATGGGACTCTGCATTTTGTGGCTGGATGTCTAGTTAGGCTCGTCTCTATTCAGGGCTGGGAACCTGGCCATGCGGAGGCTGGCAGATAGGGGTGAGGCCTAAAAGTTGTGGGTAGTTACTTGGGGATCCATTGGAGGGGGTGGTTCTTGCCCTCCGGTTGGGGACTTGGCTACGATCCGACCGCGACAGGTACTTCCATGTTTGTGAGGTATGGGGTGGGGGAAGGGTGGGGGTGGGGGTGGCGGTTGGGGCGTTTGTTTGATTGCGTATTTGTGCTGCTTGCTTGCCACGTTTTCTGCATGCTGGGTCGTGGAGACACCCGTAGTGATGGTGGAGATTCTTCACCATGTCTGGCGCGGAGGGGGGAGGGCGGATAGCCCCTGGCTTCCTGCGCATAGTTAGTTGGAATGTGCGCGGGGCGCTAGATAAAGTGAAGCGAGGGGCAATCCTTCAGTTTGCCAAGAGGGCCGGGCCGATGTGCTCCTGCTCCAGAAAACACACTTACTAGGTACGAAAGCTTTATGTCTTCAGCGGTTTGGGTATTACCAAGTATTCCACTCGGGGTTCACACGGGGCTCGCGGGGTGCTGCGATCCGGATTCATCGTAGGGTCCCATATGTGCATGAGAAGCTCCGGTCGGATACACAGGGTAGGTATATTATTATACACGGTAAGGTAGGGGGTGACATGTTGACGCTGGGCAGTGTTTATGCTCCACTGCCGCTACAGTGGTCCCTGGTGGAACGGCTCCTAACGCTCTGGGCAGGCATGCCGGATACTCTCTCTGTGATGGGAGGGGACTGGAACGACGTGATGGAGCTGGGACAAGACAGGTGGAGGAGCCGGGAGGCTAGCGGGGCGGGTGGCCCATCTACTAAACTCCACTCCCTAGCTCTAGGACTTGACTGGATAGATGTGTGGAGACACATGCATGGCCCTCTCCAGGAATACACCTACTTTTCTACAGTACACGACTCGTTTTTCAGGTTAGATTACATCTTTGTTCCCAGGGGGCTCACACATAGGATATTGTCAGCAACTATTCTGCCCAGAGCCCTGTCAGATCACTCGCCCCTAGCTCTTACTTTCCGGATAGGCCCGGGCAGGCAGCCACTTAGGTGGCGAATGTCGGGGGGGCAATTGCAGAAGGAGGAGTACAGGGAGCACTTGACCTAGGAAATAGATAACTTCCTAGTGCCTAATGTAGGGTCAGTAGAATCCCCAGCGACTCTTTGGGAGGCATTAAAACCCACGCTGTGAGGCATAGATATTTCTTGGTGCGTGGCGGCGCAGAGGGAGTGGGAACAAGACTTGGTGAATCGGGAGGCCAACATGGAGGCGCTAGAGCGCACGGGTCGGGAGGCAGACGGCGGCTCAGCTACAAGACAGCTGGTGCTGGCTCAGCAGCAGTACACCGCGATACTGATGGACGAAGCACGACAGGCCTGGCTTGCCACGCGTAGTCTGGTATATCAATGGAGGGATAAATCAAGCAATATGCTCCACCGCCTGTGCCAAGGTACCCTGCACGCCCAGCTATTGCCCCGAGTACTGGCCCCAGAGGTGGCGCTTATCCTCGAGCCTCCAGCACTTGCGGATAGTTTCGCGGTGTATTATGAGGACTTTTATGCGCCAAAGGAATGTCTCGCAGAGGAGACTATTCAAAGATTTATCGATGATCTTCCCCCCTGACCATTTTGGACAACGTGCGGGAGCAGTTAGATAGACTCCTGTCAGATTACGAACTGGGCATGGCCCTGGGGGAGCTGAATCCCGGGAAATCTTCGGGCCCGAATGGCTTTCTTTGTGAATTTTTTTTACGGTTTTTCATGCAGCTGGGCCCACATTTTAGACCAGTGCTGGAGGAGGCGCGTGAGAGCGGCTCGCTTCCCCTAGATTGGATACACGTGGAGGTGGTGGTGTTTCTCAAGTGGGCAGACCCCCAGAGAGGCCTGCGTCATACCGTCCTATATCCCTTCTCAATATAGCAGCCAAGGTTCTGGCCAAGGCTTTGGCCAACAGGCTTAAGCCGCACATCACAGACTTTGTTCATCCAGACCAGGCTGGATTCATCCCTCAGAGGGCGACCCGCCATAACATTAGGCGTGCGCATGTCGCGATATCAGCCTGGGAGCAGCTTGGGGAGCTGGCAGCATTACTGTTAGCAGACATGGATATGGCCTTTGATTCCCTGAGTTGGGTGTACCTGTTTGCCATGTTGCGGTGCCTTAATTTCGGCCCGCGTTTTCTGGTCCACCTGCAGCTGTTGTATACAGACCTTACAGCGTCTGTGCGGGTGGGGGGGCAGTTTCTCGCTCCTTTCGGGTCCAGCGGGGCACGCAACAGGGCTGCCCCCTCTCCCCTTACATTTTCGTGCTCGCCATGGAGTCATTGGCGGCATGGATGCGCATTGATGCTCAGCTCAGGGGGTTCAGGTGGGCGCCGGGTCTCACTGATAAGATATTACTCTCTGCGGACGATGTCCTGTTCTTTCTTACAGATTTATATAGGTCGGGCCGAGAGTGCTACGTATTCTGCAGATCTTTGGTGAGACTTCCGGGCTCTAAATGAATCTGGGCAAATATATACTGTGGGGGAACAGCGTTTACAACGCAACTTTTACAACGCAGTACCTTTACGATGCAACGATTACATCGCAAATCATTACAACGACTTGCGCTGGGGGGCGCTCTAGGATAGGGAATAGTTTTAATTTACTATCCAACACCTTCCCTACTATCCACGGGGACTGGAGTTGGAATAGTAAATTAAACTATTCACTATCCAGCGCCCCCCAACGCAAGTCGTTGTAACGACTTGCGTTGTAAAAGTTGCGTCGTAAAGGCATGCGTTGTAAAAGCATGCATTGTAACGACGTACATCCATACTGTGGGTCCTGGGCGGTGGACGGCAGGTGGCAAACTGGGCCTCGGCCTTCCAACTGGCATTGGGGGGGATGAAGTACCTAGGGGTCTACCTTTCGGATACATCAGTCTTATCTAGAGACTGTAATCTGGCACCAGTGTGGGAGCTTACACGCGAGGATCTGAAGGTGTGGTCCCGCATGCCCCTGACGATATATGGCAGGTTGGCTATTTTCAAAATGGTAGCGCTTCCCCGTCTTTTATATCAATTGCCCCAACCAGATTTCACCCCGCTGATTCCAGCAGGCTAATTCAGCGCTGGGTGGGTTTCTATGGGAGGGGGGTGCAGTTTGTGTGGCCCTGTGCACCTGCTTCCTAACCACATACACTAGGGGGCTTGCTATGTCGGATGTCCTCTTCTATTATCAATGCATTAAGAAAGAAGAGTCCCAGTAATCAAAAGACAATATACAATGCAGAAACTATAATAAACCAATCACAAAAGAAGTATATTCACACTGTTTTAATCACAATGTGAATGGTTATGACAAGTATATAACGTATATTGACATGTGAAATATAGTTCATGAAGTGCCCCAAAGGTAGTAGAAGAGCAAGGGAGGGGGGAGTGTTCTTGTGAGGAAATAGTGGAGGGAGGAGGAAATTTTTTGTGACAATTAAATCAATCAATTGGCGTTACTCGTCCATGTTACACAATATGTGTAGGAATGAGGACCGCAAAGTTCAGATTATTATTTCAAAAGAACAGCATACTCCAACAAGTTCAATAAATGAATTGCGATCCATGCTCGTTGCGGGACAGGACTGACTCTAACCCGTTGATGTCACGAAGCATTTTCCGACTGATCCGGACCACGCAAGATTGACTTCCGATCGTTGCTACCCGAATTACTCACGTAGCACCTTTGTGCACCAGCCCGACCCCACCACGATCGCCACAGGACCGTGTTCCTTTGCCTCGATATTACCACTGGGTCAGCAGAACACGCACACTTTGGGGTCGTCACGTTAATAACTTGTGCTCTTTCATTATAACGACGATCCAATTGGACTCAGCCAGCACATGGCACTACGATCTGATTTTATGCCTCTTTATGGTGTGTCCCCCTTCCCCCGTCCTGATGAAGACCCTACAGCAAGGATAAATCTACCTGCGCAATAGAGGGTCGAAACGTCGACAACCACCCTTATCACCAACTCCACGCCCTGACCTTTCATTTATTGAACTTGTTGGAGTATGCTGTTCTTTTGAAATAATAATCTGAACTTTGCGGTCCTCATTCCTACACATATTGTGTAACATGGACGAGTAACGCCAATTGATTGATTTAATTGTCACAAAAAATTTCCTCCTCCCTCCACTATTTCCTCACAAGAACACTCCCCCCTCCCTTGCTCTTCTACTACCTTTGGGGCACTTCATGAACTATATTTCACATGTCAATATACGTTATATACTTGTCATAACCATTCACATTGTGATTAAAACAGTGTGAATAGACTTCTTTTGTGATTGGTTTATTATAGTTTCTGCATTGTATATTGTCTTTTGATTACTGGGACTCTTCTTTCTTAATGCATTGATCACCCAGGTCCCAGTGACATTAGTTGGGTACAACCCCCTACTTATATTCCTCTTCTATTATCAGGCGGCACAATTACTTGTTCTTAATGAGTGGTGAGTGGTGGTACGGGGACAGAGTGGACCCGGCTTATGCGGTCGAGCAACACCTGATGGGTACTAGGTCTCTACACACGTTGCTGTATTCTGCGTCATTACGAAAGTGCCTTCCCTCGGCTACACAGGTGGTGTTTTATGCCTGGAGGCGGGCTCAGAGTCGGATGGGGTGGTGGAATGTTCTGACTCGGGAGACTCCTCTTTGGGGAAATGGGCGGCTGCACCGTCTGGCAGCACTACAGGGCTTTCTGGGCTGCATGGAGGAATGGGATGGACTTTTGTAAGGGGCTCGAGCTGCCAATGTTTATTGCAAGGGAATGCCCCCGTAAACATTTTAAGATTTGGAAAAGATGGGCGGATTACCGTGGGCTGGAACTTGACCCGCCGCCGGAGGGGTCGCTCTCTTGCCAATCTGATAGGTGGGTGGAGTGTGGGATCTGCAGGGTGTTTGACGGACTCAGTGTGCTACTCCGGACATGTAAACCTTTGTTAGAGGCAGCATAAACGCAGTCGGGGGGAGGGCGAGAGGGGTGTTTGTTTGGTTTTAAAAGTCAAGTGCAATATTGTTGATCCAATGATGTGTGCAGTAGTTTCCGGGTTGCGGAGCTATGCAATATATGTGACCTATGACAAATAAAATCTGTTTAAAAAAAAAACTCTACAATGAATTCCTATACAATGAAATAGTTTCAACACTCTCATACAAACTTTATTTAATACTAAACGTAACCTAATTCTCGGCCCACACTTTAAGAGTACCTCTCTACTGTATCTTCATTTTAACCCTCACCCTAACCCTAAACCTCACCCTAGCCCAAAATCTAAATCTGACTGTATCCCTAACGCTTATCAGCCTGCAATAGTTTACCTTTATCAGTGTACGTTGCATTTTTTAATATTCTAAACCATCTATTTCAACAATGTTGGTTTTTTTCGATGTGGTAACCTAACAGGGGAATTTGTTGTTACAGTATTTTTGTAATAATTTAATGATTGATGTTTTCTCAGTTAAAGTGTCTCTGTGGTGACCTAATTCAACTGATGTATCTCCGTTATCTTAAGAGTAGACTATTTTTGCCCTGAAGGAGCTCATAGCTTAGCTATAAGACGAGTGGCGAAGGGATGTGATCCAGATAGTACTTTACGTTTATAGAAATCCATTTCACTGCCACCTGATCCTCATGTAGGGGTTTCCTACAGATTGTGTCCAGGCTCAGTATCACTAAAATTAGGAGGCAGCCAATCCCATTTGTTAACAGGTGTCTTAAGATCGAGTTACGGCTGCTAACATACTTAAGGCCTTATGTTGTTATGCACTGATTGATTTAGATTGTATAAAAAGTGATGGGAGGAATGCTTCAGTTGATCTTAACAACTGCAAATTACTCTAGGCTGCATTCTAGTCCATTGTCTGTGCCATTTCAGACCAGTACCAACACAATGGGAATCACTCCTGGCCTACTGTAAAAAAGGACTGTCCAGCCAGAGCTGCTAGGAAGGTTCTGCACTGAAGAGGACCACATGCAACCCTAGACTAGGGTCTGGGTCTCATCAGAGAGGGACATCCTGGGACCTTGAGATCCCCTTGGGGGCACTGATTGACGTCAAAGGGTTGGGAGGCTGGGCAAGTGGAGAAGGCTTTAGTTTGCATGTAACTGTAGGAAAATTGCTTACCTGTGATAGGTAGACGGGGAATGCGAAGCTCTCCAAGTTGTAGATTTAGAACCATTGGCTACGAATAGATATGTTCATTCCTGTCACTCATACATCCAGATGTTAGAACCATATACATAACATGGCTTTGTAGCTCAGGGGTATTCCACCAGATTTCTTCAGCTATTCCCTAAGCTGTCTGGTGCTAGAAACAATATTAAACTGTCATACTGTATAAGGCAATAAATAATCTTATCTGGACCTGTAATGTTATGTAAATAAATATCTCCACACCCAAAATGCGATGACAAGAAACTATTTAGCACAGCACACATTTTAGGCATTTGAAAGAGAACTAAGAAAATTAAGGTGAAAGTCATAGGACTATTTAAAATCAATGTTTAGTAGCACATTAGGAATGCATAGATTGTAATTTGTTAACACAAAATGTAATCAGTTTGTGAAGTGTGTCTGGTACCAGCGCTGAATACTGTTGAACAGGCGTGGCTTGGATGTGGAGGAAGATGACGGCGTGAGTGTTCAGCTCCACTCCGGAGGAACACGCTATCCCTGATTTCAGCAGTGTTTTGGGATGCAGCCTCGTGTAAAAGTAGGTCCTGGTAATAAGTCTGCTGAGTGGCACCACCTGATCCGTGCATAGTGCTGAAATTGAGAGGATCCCAGCGGCGTTTGAACAGCCTTGGATCTCCACAGGAAGTAGGAGCGCAAGCACAGCAAACCACGTGATCCCCGAGCTTTTCCTCAATGTATTGTGGACCCATCCAATCTGCACTAATGGCAAGTGCACACTCAATCTATTACTAAACAGCACCCGACCCTCTCTTATGCAATTTGAATGCGTTAATGGGCGGGGTAAGCTTACCGGAGGCCTACCGGCTCAGATGCCTAATCTCAAAATGGCGACCGCATAGTAGCGCATAGCATTGCACCCGCGTTTCAACTTAACGCTCCAGGAATAAGCATACATACAATTCTGGCGGTACTTCCGACCCTGTGTCTTGCAAGAAATTCACACATATGATCGTGTGAGGCTTACCGGAGGTCTACCAGCGTGGATGCCTGCACCCAAAATGGAGGCCTTTTAGCAACGCACGCGTGGGGTATATCAATCCAGTCCTGCCAAGTATCACGCAACACGTGTGACACCCACGCATTTCAGTGTGGTGTTCCGCAACACCGCTCTGAAATGCTTTGTCACTCATTTTTAATGACAATTAAACCTAGCCCGCCGGCTCTGCTGCTCGAGATTACTGCCACCACCTCTGGCAGTGTGGTTCATAGATGGTTAAATTCCTGTGCTCTTCAGCTCTGGCTGAGAGAGTCACAGAGTTCCTGCGTTGCGCGGTAGTGCTACAATGTTACATTTGCGGCCTCAGTTGCCTGCCAGCCTGGCTGCATTAATTCATTAATTCCTGGGCCACCCGCTACGCCGCGCGCCAGGCTGTCTTCCAGCCCACACTCTTAAACACCCGGGGCCTTATTTATGAAGGACTTGAGCCGCCGGTGCGTCACTTTTAAAATGGGAAAAAGTGACGCACTGGTGGCGCAAGGCCTTCATAAATAAGGCCCCCAGGGCTGGCCTGCCATAAATCCGGATGTGATCTCACGCAGTCCTGCAGCGCCAGAGAAGAAGCAGGGAATGTAGTAATCTGTTGCCTCGGCTTAAGTAAGTGCCTGTGTGTGTATGTGTTAATATAATAACACAGAAATGCCGATTTACGCCTCAACTTGTGCAGAGCCTTCTTTCTAGTGCTTCTCTCCGTCTCGCAACTAAGAGATCTCTGGTTGCACTCGCTGTCTATAATGCGTAAAGGCCTGAGTTTCGGCCTCTCCTGGCAGTCCTTGCCCTCGCCTCCGGTCTGAACTCTTACTTTCTTGCAGTTCTGATCCGAACGCCTGCCTCACTTAAGCAGAGTTCTGTGACAGGAGTCGGCACAGGCTGGCTGAGGCAGAATGATTTGTTAATTGTTTTTATTCCGTTTGCCCTGCAACACAGGTGTTTTTCCTGCCTCAGCCTGTGCCCGGCACCCTTAATTGTAGCTTTCTCCTGGCAACACTGGAATGAAGTTCTTCACCAAACAAGCATAATTACACTTTAACCATCCACGAGCCTTGCTTGCAATATATTCTGCATCTATATATTGTTAAAATAATGAAAGTAGCAGCTAATCCGTTTACACTGACATATTTACATAACCGATCTTAAACAAATCTTTATTTTCCCCCCAAAAATTGTTTTCTCTTTTGAAAGGGCTCAGTACTTAGGTGAGCACAACGTGTCATACATCTAAACATTCATTCTTTGAATATGTGCAAAACTTGTATAATATATAACTTTTTTTAGGACTTCACGTTACACCTTTGTGATAGTGCAATTTGTATTTATCCATTTATTTGCACGATCGCATGTTAAGAGCAAAACACCACCAGGCTTTGTGCTGACACTTCCCAGCATTCTTTTTGATCTTATTGCACTAGCAACCAATAATGCCTAAGACTGAGTGATTGTGTAACCAACCAAGTTGCACTTGCTATGCTATTAATTTCTCTTTTTTAGGCTAGCACAGGTCATGAATGAGCAGATCAATGATATCATCTTATTAACAGCTGCTGTGCCTGCCTGCCCTCTGATACTGAAAACTGTAGTCACACCATCTGTGTCTGTTTAGTGCCCTTCCATTTCTGGTGTTTTACAGAAGTTTTAAGATGATCTTAGAGTTTCTCGTTGTTCAAATCGGGGTAATTTCTGATATTTAAATGGGCATACAGAGGGTGCTTGATGGCTTCCTGGAGTTCTGCACAGAAAGGGGCCTTGAAATTAACCCGCAGAAAACGAAATTCATGATCTTAAATCCCAAGTCCTCCAAGCGCCCAAATCCCCTGCTTGGTGCAGTACGCTTGGAAAGGGTTCACACAATAGAGTATCTGGGGATAACTTTAAACCAAAACCTCACGTGGGGGGCTCACCAGACAAAAGCGAACATGAAGTTGGCCCAGAAGGTGGGTGGTATTATGAGAATTGCGACTAAGTCAACCTACCGCCCTCTGAGCCCCGGTATCCAAATATATAAAGCGCAGGCGCGGGGGAAAGTAACCTACGGGGGAGAGATGTGGGGCCATACCTCATCTTCCAACTTGCTGACCACAGAAAATAAATTTTTAAGGCAGCTGACCGCTCTCCCGCCAAGTACCCCACTCCTGCCCCTGAGATTGGACTTGGGTTTGAGGCCCATTACGGAGGAACTAGGGCTCAAACCTCTAACATTCTGGCGTCGCATCTGGAGTAGCCAAGATCTCACCTCCTACAGAACTGAGTTACAGGAATTTTTATCCTTACCTAATGCCACCAAGACCCCTTGGTTAAATTATATTAAGAGAACTTGTGAGACCCTCGGACTACCAGAACTGTGGTCACACCCAGAAAGCACAAGTACCAGGATCCCAAGGAAAGCGCTCTCTAGAGCATACTATGATAAAATGCTTCTCCGAGCCCTGGATAGTGCATGAGAGGGATCTCTGACACATCGTTTTATTTCAACCAAGGACTTAAACAATTGTGAAAGTGTTTTGGATGGCATGACCCCTGTTTTAACAAGAAAATTATTCCTGCCATGTAGGTATGAGACCCTTCCTCTAATGTCTTTCACCAAAGCATGGTGTGGGCGGTCCCCTACAGAGATGTGCGCCACATGTGCCCACATTAAGGAGAACGAAGTACATGTTATTTTTTTCTGTCGAGCCTACCAAAAAAGCAGGACATTTTGGCTCGTCCCCCTCCTTAAAAACCTGTGATTTAGAACATTTACACCTGCATTCAGAGTTCTAAAGACAGACTTATCTCCGCCAACTGTGTTTGCCCTAGCTACATTTTTAACTGCAATGTGGCATGCCCGAACACGTTACATAAACTTGGCAGGAGACCCTTGAAAATTCCTTTGCCCTGGTTCATTGTCTCTCTTGTTTTAACATTTTTAGGTCTCACCTTTACCATTCCGCAGGAATGGGAAATGGGGAGAATTCAAGTCGGCTATTTTCTCTTCAAACCAAAGGGCTTTCAGCCGCGGTTTTCTTGCAGTTCACGTGAATCACGTGATCAAACATGCACGAGCATTCACTCCCCTAGCAGCACTCCTCCCACACCAGCAACTCCCCCCTCCCACACCAGCACCTCCCCTCTCTCTCCCCGCAAGCACAGCCTTGCCCTTTCCCACACCAGCACCTCCCCCCTCCCACACCAGCACCTCCCCTCTCTCTCCACGCAATCACAGCCTTTCCCTAGCAGCACTCCTCCCACACCAGCACCTCCCCCTCCCACACCAGCACCTCCCCTCTCTCTCCACGCAATCACAGCCTTTCCCTAGCAGCACTCCTCCCCCCTCCCACACCAGCACCTCCCCTCTCTCTCCACGCAATCACAGCCTTGCCGTCTGGTTATTTTATTCCTCTTCTTTCATTCAGCCATGATCTCACTTCTCCTACAACACCCCGCCTATCCATGCTGCTCTCCTCCACCTCCACTTATTTTACTTCTCACCCCCAGGAGCCTTGCTCTTCTTCCTCTTGCCAGGCTCTTCTGACGTATCTGCCTCATCCTTGTCCTCTACTTCCAACTCTCCATTGAGGTGCAGAGGTTCTTCAAGCAGCGATTGATGCTGTTTCACTGCCGCCATGTTCAAGAGAGAGAGCCTAGGTCTGACAGGAACACTGTGGATCCTAAAACAACTCTGATTCAGGGGACCCGGATTTCCGCTCTAACATCACTCTATGATTCAGCCATCACCAGTCAAAGGGGATGCCGGGACAGCTGCACACAACATTACGGAGCACTCATCTGTAAACATAGAAAACGGACTTCACCACTTTTTTTCCACCGAGGGCTCCTTATAGAAACACGTTAAAAATACCCAATTAAAAACAAATTACATCATATTTTTTACTGCAGCTCGTGAGAACCCATTTCAAAATGAGCTTTAAGTTTTCACGAGCAGCTGAGCTATACTATTTTCGATATGACAATCACATTGGAATATAGAGGCAAAATAGCTCAGATCGTAATAACCATGCACGTATTCTGACGCTTTTAGCTAGTTAGGAATACATTTTCACAAACACTTGTTTTAAGGGGCGTTTAGAGCCAACGAAATAGTTAAAGTATATTGTTGTTGTTCTTTCTAGCTACGCCTCCACACTCACCAACCGACCCCCACTGCGCCTTGGATCCCAGCTGCGAAACTTTTTATGGCGTTCAGCCGCTGGCTGCATGATTTCTTCAGTCTAAGTGGAGTCACTTCAGATTGCAGTACGGATTATCAAACCATGTACTCATTTATTTTAATTATATATTTACTTAGACACTTAAGGTAAACAAATATGCCTGGGCGTCAGGAGCTTCGAAAACGGCAAACTGAAATCGAATTTTAGAACCAAAAGCTCAATTTAGCACTCTAATCTTACTTTTACGAGCAAAATGTTTCCACTTCAACACTTTATCTAAAGTCCTGGTCATCAGATTCATTGCCCGCTCCCATCACTAGATATTTTAAGCCACTTGGGCTCTATGCCATACTAATTGTTTGCAAGACATGAACACACTCGTATAGCGAGTTCACCATTCCTCCACGCTCACTCCCAGCCCCCCTTTGCGTATTCACCCCGACCGGCCATGCATGCCTACTGGCTTTGCCACCATTCCTCCACGCTCACTCCCGCCCCCCCTTGCGCGTTCACCCCGACCGGCCGTGCATGCCTACTGGCTTTGTCACCATTCTTCCACGCTCACCCCCCCCCCCCTTTGCGTATTCACCCCGACCGTGTCACCATTCATCCACGCTCCCACCCGCCCCCCCCCCCTTGTGCGTTCACCCCGACCGCCCGTGCATGCCTATTGGCTTTGTCACCATTCCTCTATGCTCACTCCCACCCCTCCCTTGCGCGTTCACCCCGACCGGCCGTGCATGCCTACTGGCTTTGTCACCATTCCTCCACGCTCACTCCCGCAACCCCCCCTTAAGTGTTTACCCCGACCGGCCATGCATGCCTACTGGCTTTGTCACCATTCCTCCTCCCCCTCTCCTGCCAGCTTCCCCCAGGCCGTAGCAGCACTCCTCCTTAGAACAGTCCTAGCATATCACCGGCATGTGAGGCAGGCTTGGCGCCAGCCGGTTAAACTGAGCATCGGATAATGAGGTGCCCTTTGCAGCCATTCTGCTGCTATCAAGCACCCATCCTGCCCTTGTTTGTCGCCATTTCCGCGATGACAAAGGCCGGTGTGGGCTGTGCCTGTCCAGAACATTCTTGTGTTGCACCCCTTGCCGTTAAAAATTTAAACCGGGTTCGCATTACAAAGCCAAAGAACTCGCCTCACAACTTTTAAAGGTCAAGAATAAACTAACTAGCTTTCAGCCTACCTTCAGGGCCAATGTTAACTTCGAGATAATAAGAAGGCAAATAGTATTTTAAACGCATACGCTAAACAAATGCATATTTTTGTCCGATGTTTACATACGAAACTGTTTTCAAAGTGGATTTTTTGTGTCGCTTGGTTTAAACGTGTCACAAAAAATTGCCAGACCTGTAGCAACAAGTTGGCTTTAGGAGAACTACTACTTATATATAATATGTCGACGCCATGTTGTTTTAGTGAATCAAGAGATTCTAGTCGCCGCACCTCTTATGAAATTTTTGCCAACTTTGTATGTACCAGCAAGTTGGCTAGCAATAGGCCCTTAATGCATTTGAGCTTTGTGATAGTTTGTGAAAGGTTGATATTGCTATATGTTCTTTTGTATTCCCTTGTTTTCTAATCACGGGGTCGCCTCAGGTTGCAGAGAGTGCTTAAGCCTAATCACACATCTTCATACAAAGGGGTTCCAAGTTCTGATTGAATAATTTTTTTGTTTGAACTCCCATGTCAGTGAAATGCTCCCTTGCGAAAGCATACTATTATAGCCTTGCAGCCTCACGCTCACTCCCGCAACCCCCCCTTAAGTGTTTACCCCGACCGGCCATGCATGCCTACTGGCTTTGTCACCATTCCTCCTCCCCCTCCCCAGCCAGCTTCCCCCAGGCCGTAACAGCACTCCTCCTTAGAACAGTCCTAGCATATCACCGGCATGTGAGGCAGGCTTGGCGCCAGCCGGTTAAACTGAGCATCGGATAATGAGGTGCCCTTTGCAGCCATTCTGCTGCTATCAAGCACCCATCCTGCCCTTGTTTGTCGCCATTTCCGCGATGACAAAGGCCGGTGTGGGCTGTGCCTGTCCAGAACATTCTTGTGTTGCACCCCTTGCCGTTAAAAATTTAAACCGGGTTCGCATTACAAAGCCAAAGAACTCGCCTCACAACTTTTAAAGGTCAAGAATAAACTAACTAGCTTTCAGCCTACCTTCAGGGCCAATGTTAACTTCGAGATAATAAGAAGGCAAATAGTATTTTAAACGCATAAGCTAAACAAATGCATATTTTTGTCCGATGTTTACATACGAAACTGTTTTCAAAGTGGATTTTTTGTGTCGCTTGGTTTAAACGTGTCACAAAAAATTGCCAGACCTGTAGCAACAAGTTGGCTTTAGGAGAACTACTACTTATATATAATATGTCGACGCCATGTTGTTTTAGTGAATCAAGAGATTCTAGTCGCTGCACCTCTTATGAAATTTTTGCCAACTTTGTATGTACCAGAAAGTTGGCTAGCAATAGGCCCTTAATGCATTTGAGCTTTGTGATAGTTTGTGAAAGGTTGATATTGCTATATGTTCTTTTGTATTCCCTTGTTTTCTAATCACGGGGTCGCCTCAGGTTGCAGAGAGTGCTTACGCCTAATCACACATCATGCAACGCCACTCACCAATGCAACGCCACTCAAACACACAACGCCACTCAAACACACAACGCCACTCAAACACACAACGCCACTCAAACACACAACGCCACTCAACAACACAACGCCACTCAACAACGCAACAACACTCAACAATGCAACGCCACACACACATGCAACGCCACTCGTACATGTAACGCCACTCGTACATGTAAAGCCACTCGTACATGTAACGCCTCTCACACATGTAACGCCACTCACACATGCAACGCCACTCACACATGCAACGCCACTCACACATGCAACGCCACTCACACATGCAACGCCACTCCACCATGCAACGCCAGTCAAACATGCAACAACACTCACACATGCAACGCCACTCACACATGCAACGCCACTCACACATGCAACGACACTCAACAATGCAACGCAACTCTACAACCCAACGCCACTCAACCACACAACGCCACTCAACCACGCAACGCCACTCAACCACGCAACACCACTCAACAACGCAACGCCACTCAACTACGCAACGCCACTCAACTACGCAACGCCACTCAACTACGCAACGCCACTCTAAAACGCAACACCACTCTAACACGCAACGCCACTCTAACACGCAACGCCACTCTAACACGCAACGCCACTCTAACACGCAACGCCACTCTAACACGCAACGCCACTCTAACACGCAACGCCACTCTAACACGCAACGCCACTCAAACACGCAACACAAATCACACATGCAACGCCACTCAACCACGCAACGCCACTCACACATGCAACAACACTCAAACATGCAACGCCACTCACACATCCAACGCCACTCTCACATGCAAAGCCACTCACACATGAAACGCCACTCAAACACGCAACGCAAATCACACATGCAACGCCACTCAACCACGCAACGCCACTCACACATGCAACAACACTCAAACATGCAACGCCACTCACACATAAAAAGCCACTCAATAACGCAACGCCACTCCCACATGCAACACCAGTCACACATGCAACGCCAGTCACAAATGCAACGCCACTCAACCACGCAACGCCACTCACACATGCAACGCCAATCACACATGCAACGACACTCAAGAACGCAACGACACTCAAGAACGCAACGACAGTCAACTACGCAACGCCACTCAAGAACGCAATGACAGTCAACTACGCAACGCCACTCAACTACGCAACGCCACTCACCCACGCAACGCCACTCACCCACGCAACGCCACTCACCCACGCAACGCCACTCACCCACGCAACGCCACTCACCCACGCAACGCCACTCACCCACGCAACGCCACTCACCCACGCAACGCCACTCACCCACGCAACGCCACTCACACATGCAACGCCACTCACACATGCAACGCAAATGACCCACGCAACCCCACTCACCCACGCAACGCCACTCACCCACGCAACGCCACTCACCCACGCAACGCCAATCACCCACGCAACCCCACTCACCCACGCAACGCCACTCACACATGCAACGCCACTCACGCATGCAACGCCACTCACGCATGCAACGCCACTCATGCATGCAACGCCACTCATGCATGCAACGCCACTCACACATGCAACTCCACTCACACACCCCCTCACCCTCAAACAACTTACACTCACACACCCACGATCTACTCACACCCATCACAACACTCTCACACTCACTATACATCACACACTCTCAGCCACAAACCACCTCACTCACCCTCACCCTCACACACCCTCACCCTCACACACCCTCACCCACAGTCACACACTCAACATTCAAACTCGCACACCCTCACTCACCTTCACACCCTCACAACACTCACCCTCACTCACCCTCAAACTCTCACCTTCACTCATCACACACTCTCACATCCCATTACCCTCACCCCCTCATCTTCACACACCCTCATCCCATCACCCACACTCATACTCACACCGTCACCCTCACTCACCCTCACACACCATCACACACCCTCACACCCCCTGAACATCACATCCAATCACCCTCACACCTTCCAAGTCCACCCTCGCAACCCTCACTCATGCTCACACCGTCACCCTCACTCACACTCACACACCATCACACACCCTCACACCCCCTGAACATCACATCCAATAACCATCACACTCACACCGTCCAAGGCCACCCTCCTAATCCACCCTACAACACCACCCTACAACTCCACCCTCCAAAATGACTGCGCATCTATGTTAATGCAAGCAAAGCTTTTGCAGTGCGACTTGATGTGTACCTTACCAAAAAAAAAAGAAAAAATTTTACATGTATAATATAAAAAAAAATACTGATGTCTTTGAGTTTGGATTCAGCGCTAACAACAGCATCAATAAACATTACATAGGTCTCTTAGCTTCAGAAACAACGCATAACAACATTAATACATTTGAAGTGTACAATATTCACGGCGAAAATATAAACACTTATAGCCATCATCACAACAACTCTCACTCACACCAACTCACAGCCTCACACACCATCACTCATCCTCAAACTCCCTCACAACCTCAAACACCATCACTCAACAACACACCCTCACCCTCAACAACCTCACCCTCACACACCCTCACTCACCCTCCCCCACTCACCCTCACACACCATCACTCTACATCACCCCCTCACCCTCACACCCCCTCACCCTCACACCCTCACTCACCCTCACACACAGTCACACACTCAACCTTAAAACTTGCACACCCTCACTCACCTTCACACACTCACACCCTCACAACACTCGCCCTCACTCACCCACACCTAGCATCACACACACTCACACCCCATTACCCTCACCCCCTCACCTTCAGACACCCTCACCCCCCTCACCCTCACACCCTCACTCATACTCACACAGTCACCCTCACTCGCCCTTACACACCATCACACACCCTCACACCCCCTGACCCTCACATCCACTCACCCTCACACCGTACAAGTCCACCCTCCGACTCCACCCTACAACACCACCCTACAACTCCACCCTACAACTACTAATCCACCCTCCAACTACTAATGCACCCTCCAACTACTAATCCACCCTCCAACTCCAAAAGTAAATAGCATTAGGCAACATTTAATTCAATAACAAAACATCAGATTACACACTTGTAGGTATTCAAAAATAAAAACTTAATGCATCGCAAGGACAGTGCACAAATTAATACATAAAAACGCAGGAAAGGATTGTTAAATATAACATTTTTTACAGAAAAAAATAAATACGAAAAAAGGGAAACATCTGAATACACAGCGAGTAATACACCAATTTAAAAGGGGACAAAAACCTCTAAAGGACACAAATTCACAACATAAAGCAGTCACTAAAGTAAGGGGAAATAAATAAACCATTAAACAATGGTGGAAAGAATCCACAAAACAAAGAAAGTGCGTAATCACAAGAGCACTAGACCTCACATCCTACTTGCAATTCACTAATAAGTACAAGAAAGTATTTCACTCTAACTAAACAACAACAACAATACAATTTTTAAAGGTGGCTTCATACTTATACTTTGCCACAATTAATGCACATCTGTAGTCGGAAATTTATAAGGAGGTAAACATTGTCTCGAATAAGCAAACACAGACAAAATCAATGCGCATCTATGTTAATGCAAGCCAAGCTTTTGCAGTGCAAATTGATGTGTACCTTACAAAAAAATAATAACTTTTGACATGCATTATATAAAAAACGTTACTGATGTGTTTGTTTTTTGATTCAGCGTTAACAACAGCATCAATCAACATTACATAGGGCAGGATTAGCTTTCTCAAAAAACGCTTCACAACATTAATACATTTGAAGTGTACAATATTCACGGAGAAAAAATGATCACTTATAGGCATTATCACAATGACTCACACCCTCACCCCCCCTCACCCTCAGCCGAACACACCCTCACTCATCCTCACCCTACATCACACCCTCACACTCTCACAACCTCACACCCTCAATCACACTCATACCCTCACACACCATCACTCACCAACACACGCTCAGCCTCACTCACAACATCAAACGCCCAGACACTCACATCCACTCACACTCACACCGTCCAAGTCCACCCGCCAACTACACCGTAAAAAACATAAATAGCGTTAGGCAACATTTACCCTCACCCCCTCATCCTCACACACACACTCACAACACTCACACCCTCACTCATACTAAAACAGTCACGCTCAATCACTCTCACACACTGTCACACACCCTCAAACACCCAAACACTCACATCCACTCACCCTCACACTGTCCAAGTCCACCCTCCAACTACACCCTATAACTACTATACCACCCTACAACTTTACCCTCCAACTACAACTCCACCCTCAAACTCCACACATAAATAACGTTAGGCAACATTTATTTTAATACGTACTAATCAGATTACACACTTGTAGCTATTCAAAAATGTAAACTTAATGCAACGCAAGGACAGTGCAGCAATTAATACACAAAAATGAATAAAGGGATTGTAAAATAAAACATTTCTTTCACAAAGATAATAAATACACAAAATAATACAACAATTTAAAAGTGGACAAAGCGAGCTAAAGGAAACAAATTCACAACATAAAGCACTTACTAAAGTAAGGGAAAATAAACCATTAAACAATGCCAGCAAAAATCAAAAACGCAAACAAAGTGCGCAATCACAAAAGCACGCGACTCTGGTGTTGCTCTAACTCATGCTGCTGTTGCACGAAGTGTTTCGGAGGTGCTAAGTGCACAACAACAGGAACAACTTACACCAAAACAGCATCAAACAGCATCAAAAGAGCACAACTCAACAACACAACAACACTACTAACCACCACCCCAACACCACGATTCAACACATTATCACTCCGCAACAACACATTAACACAATGCACCAACACAACAACACTCAGCACATTAACATTGTCACACTGCAACACTACAACATCGCTCAGCAACACCAGAACAACAACCAATAACACCACAACACCACTCTCAAGGACCACATCATCACTCGCAAACACCACATTAACACTACACAGCACCACACCAACACTCCAAAATACAACAGTACTCAGCACCATCACAACACCACTCTCCATCACCACATGGACAAAACAACAACACCACAATGATACTAATGTTTAAAAATTAATGCGGCTGTGTTGCTAAGTGTTGCTAGGCTGCTGGAAAGTGATGCTGCATGTGTTGTTAGCTCTCGCCCTCAATATACCTATCTAACTATCTATATAAATCACAAATTAACAACAACATCTATACAATAATAGCATTACACCACATTTCAATAAATAATAAACAATACAATGCATTCATGTAATAATGGACTAAATAACACGGCAAAAATAACACCTACACAATAAGATCTTGCTAACACATAAAAAACTCTTGTAAATTACAATTAAAATACCATTCCTGTAGATACGCCAATAAACAAAATCAATTTACACCCAAAATATGCACTTAAAAAAGGGACAAAAGTAATACACTCATGTTATTAACAATACAAGACCAATACTGTACATACAATACCTGAAATAATAACCCAACACCTACTTAAGATATACCGATTCTATCGAAGCATGACAATACTTTAATACATTACATTATTAATAATTAACAACTCGGAAACAAAGGGAAATACTATTAGCAAAAACAAAAAAGTACACAAAATCAATAAATGCATAAAATACACACTTTGACTATACCTTAAAATCAATACATTGCTATACATTACATAAAATTACATTACAACATTTCACATTCACAATTTAGAAAGTTCAATACATATTTAATAATATACATACGATAACGTAAACAATGTTGCGATACACAAAAGTATAACATTAATAATAAACTGTAAAAATTAATCAAATACATCTCTACATAGTCTATAATACATTCACATCATACATTAAATAGTTGTAAAAAAAAACCTACCTGTCAAACGACGCCGGAAGAAGACAGGAACAACAACACGCCTTTCCCCCACGAAAGTTCCCGAAGATCTGGGGATTTCCCAATTAACGCACGTCAAACGCAACGCTACGTCACCAAACGTAGCCCTGCGATTGGCTAAGGATTACGTCATACATCAAACACATTAAGAATACACAAAAAAGACTAGAACGCTAAACACTTAACGTGATTCACGTAAAGGAAACACATAGCGCCCGCCATTTTTATTTCAATAACACTTCATACACAACGTTAAAACAAAAAACATTACAACACATAACACATACTTAAAAATAAATACATACAAAGACAAGTTAGAATAAAATACATACATGCAACACAATAACACTCACACATCACATCTTACAATTGCTATAAAACAACAAACACAAAGCATAACGCAACAACATATAATACACTACATAACAAACATATATACAAAACTATTAATACACACCATCACAAAAACACAACTACTCAACTATGCAAAACACAAACAACACTCAGCACCAACACATCAACATCTCTGCAACAGGACAGCACCACTCACAAATAATCCAGCATTACATGCAACGCCACACACACATGCAACGCCACTCACACACGCAACGCCACTCACACACGCAACGCCACTCACACACGCAACGCCACTCACACACGCAACGCCACTCACACACGCAACGCCAGTCACACACGCAACGCCACGCACACACGCAACGCCACGCACACACGCCACGCACACACGCAACGCCACTCACACACGCAACGCCACGCACACACACAACGTAAGTCACACACGCAACGCAAGTCACACACTCTACGTCACTCACACACACTACGTAAGTCACACCCGCAACGCCACTCACACACGCTACGCCACTCACACACGCTACGCCACTCACACACGCAACGCCACTCACACACGCAACGCCACTCACACACGCAACGCCACTCACACACGCAACACCACTCACACACGCAAGCCCACTCACACACGCAAGCCCACTCACACACGCAACTCCACGCACACACGCAACGCCACGCACACACGCAACGCCACTCACACACGCAACACCACTCACACAAGCAACACCACTCACACAAGCAACGCCACTCACACACGCAACTACACTCACACATGCAACGCCATGCACACACACAACGCAACTCACACACGCAACGCCACTCACACACGCAACGCCACTCACACACGCAACGCCACTCACACAGGCAACGCCACTCACACAGGAAACGCCACTCACACAGGCAACGCCACTCACACATGCAACGCCACTCACACATGCAACGCAACGCACCCACGCAACACCACTCACACATGCAACACCACTCACACATGCAACACCACTCACACATGATACGCCACTGACACATGCAACGCCACTGACACATGCAACGCAACTCACTCAAAGCAACGCAACTCACTCACGCAACGCCACTCACACACGAAATGCCACTCATCCACGCAACACCACTCATCCACGCAACAACACTCATCCACGCAACACTACTCGCACACGCACGCAACACACACATGCAACGCCACTCACACATGACACGGAACTCACACATGCAACACCAATAAAAAATGCAACGCCACTCACACATGCAACGCCACTCACACATGCAACGCCACTCACACATGCAACGCCACTTACACATACAACGCAAGTCACACATGCAACGCCACTCACACATGCAACACCACTCACACACGCAACGCCACTCACACAGGCAATGCCACTCACACACGCAACGCCACTCACACACGCAACGCCACTCACACACGCCACGCCACTCACACACGCAACACCACTCACGTTGCCAATAGGTATCGCAGTAGGAAAGTTGGAGCCATTACAATTGCAAATAACAATGCCTTTTATTTTTTTATCAATTTTAAAACATAAAGGGCTTTGTCATTTACAAAACCAATAGCTCCAACTTTCCTACTGCGAGACCTATTGGCAACGCCAGTGCTTGTTAAGCCATGTATTTAATACTAATTGATATACTGAAATTTCGGAATTTTAAATGATGTATTATACTGTATATCTTTTATGATCACCTGATCGAAATAAAGATTTGAAATTTGAATTTGATATTTAAATGTTTTCCTTGTCTTCATTGCTTGATTTTGCTCGCAATAAAGTGTCACTCATAGTCCTCGTAATGTCACTCATAATTGGTCTAAAATTATGACTGTGTCACACATAGCAATCTGAAACCTTGGCAGCTATGTCAATCTGTCATGCCGAAGTAAGCGCTCGCACAATCTTTCTGTCAAGCAACACTCTTGACCATGAACTGCAAGCATAGAATGCATTATTGATCCAATTGAAGTTTACCGGAGAACTGCTGGTTCGGATGCCTAAACCCAAAATGGCGGTCGCTTAGCAACGCGCATCTGCATCACTTTTAAACTCAACTCGATGTACTGAAAGATACACCAGTCAATAACAGGACAATACACAAAGCATATTAGAATATCTTTGCATCCTTTCAACTGAGTTGCAAATGCTGATTATCAAGAGTTCTATTTCAGTTGCCTGTCCTTAAGATGGCAGGGCCATATTACCAACAACTAGCGATAATTATCGCTATGTTGGCTTAGCAGCAATATTTTTATCCGCGAGCTGCGGCGATTTTTATCGCTCAGGAGCCTTGCTATTATCAAGGTTTATCTCCTAAGCGATAAAAATCGCCGCAATGCATGAATATCGCTGAAAAGTCAGTGATATTCATGCATTACCGAGCTAATGCTCTTAGCCATGTTATCCACCTACCATTGGATAACATGGCTTAGAACTACTCAGGGGCAGGTGTTAGCTTTTGGAGATAATCGCGCTTAGCGCGAATATCTCCAAAAGTTGGTAATAGGAGATAGCGAAGTTAGCAACTGTTTTCAGTCGCTAACATCTTGGCACGCCCACTTTGCATGTCATTAGTGATACATTTCACTGACATGCAAAGCGGGGCCCAAGATGGTCGCTATCTCCTACTAGCTGTCGCTAACTTATGTTAGCGACAGCTAGGTAATAGGGAGATAATTTTATCTCTGCATTCTTGGCTTTTAAAGCCAAAAAAGCGGAGATAAACCCCCTTGATAATATGCCCCGCAATTGCTTAAGAATTGGGATCAACGTGGGCTTCATGAAATGCTTATCTGCTGCCTATTGGAAACGAATCCCCCAATTTGAATCACAGGACATATGGAGACATGCTATAGTTGTGATTGTCATTCTAACAACGTATAGAAGGGATAATTTCTGCTCTCTGGCGATCAGCCCTCTTCATTGATCTGCTCTCAAGTGGTGGAAGGCTGACTGTCCTAGGCCAAATAGATCACTACATCACTCTACTGTATTGGTATTTCTACAGCTTCTAAAGTAGATCGATCTGCACTAGCGGCCACAAAAGTAAAAGTGATGGTAATTCTATTCTGGTATTGCCGTCTACAATTCAGGTCAAATACCTGGGTACCTGCCCTTGATGCCGAAAATCCAAAATGACACCCAGGCCTGATCTGATCTGTTTAAGCAGTTGACGCACAGCAATCTACCAACCAGCATCCCAACAAAAAACAACGCTCTGGGTTGGAATTATCACCAGTCCCCCTGTGAGTGCTTGACCATGGTCGTTCTTAAACACAACTTTATTTTGCTTAAATCCTTTTAGCGATAAACACTTTTTTCTCCCATGTTTTTTCCTATTTACAGATACCGCAATTTTCGAATAGATTTAGGTACTTCCAGAAAATTCTACCCTTAACATTATACCTCCCCTTGCCCTGCTCATTATCCTCTTCTCCATTCTACTTCTCCTTTTCTTCTTTTATAGGTGCACGCTCACCTACACTTGTGTTTTCATTTCTGATATTCCTGTGCAACAATTTGGAACTCATTTAGACACTTTAGCTGACTTTTTCGTTCCTATGCAATGTTTATTTAAAACATGATATTCTTAACAGATCATGGACTTTTTCCATCATGTTTAGAATAATTGCCTTTTCATTATTGAACATATGGCACCATTGGCTGGAAGTCGCGTCACCATTCTGTTTCTTTTCTTTTCTCCTAGTTGACTTTTTACAGGTGGTTTCAGTTGTTTGTTGGTGTATATATTTTATTGGTGCACTTATTGAATACATGTGTTTTTTCCTTACAATTGTTTTGGGGTGGATTCTCCATGGTCTTCACCCACTTTCACATTCACTCACCTGCATCTCAAGAACTCATTTACTGTTTGCAGTCTTTCATGTAGATGGCGACAGTGGGATACTGTCCTGAGTGTTAATGCATTTTGTTTTTTCCTTTGCCCCCTTTTTGTCTAAGGACGAACTTTAGCAACCCATGGTTCCCAGTCGGTGAGACGCCCGTAATTCGGGACCCCAGAGAACGCAGAACCAAATCCATTGAACATTAACTGTTCGGGGATTAGAGATACAACATTGGAACGCCGATACCTCCATTGAATGGTGACCGGAACTCGTTATTCACATTTGGAGACACTAGTAACCCTCATAATAGACACAGCGTTGCTGGGAACAGTGAATACAACAGATAGAGATTGAGGTGGCAGATAAAATAAGCAGACTACTTTGAATCTTTTAAAAAGTGATCTATGCACACAAACGTCTGATCCAGTCCAGGCCATCCAGAGTCATAATCAGGAAGCCTAACAACCCAACATGAGACTTTAAGGTTTCAAAATTATAGATGTACATGGCATCCTGATGAAGGCTTCAACCGAAACGCACGTAGGAATTATTGTATAGAAAAGCCATGCCTTAAAACATCCTGTTGTTCTGATTTTGAGTAGCATTTTGCACTTAGTAATTGATTCAATGAATGTTTGATGACCCTTAGAATAGAAAACAAAGTATTGTATCCTTTGGAACGAAACAATTTAAATAACTATTCTTGTTAATCATTATCATTATTGCAATAATTGACACTGGAGTTATCTATATATTTTTTATATGCAATTCAATATGATTCATTTATAAAATATCTTATAAAATAATAAAAAATATATATTTTTGTAAATGAATGGTACATGCATGTCATTTCTGTGTATGCTCTTCAGGTCCGATAAGATATTTCCATGTTCCTAAATTGTTTTTGATCACAAAAAGACAGTGGGATACTATCCTGAGTGTTAATGCATTTTGTTTTTTCCTTTTCCCCCTTTTTGTCTTTCTTTCCCTTGGACTCCTCATACTGCGTTACAACAATTTTTGGAATCCAGTGTTTCAGTTTTGGGCTTAGATGCCCCTCTCACTCACTATGGTTACTATTTTTCGTTAAGATGCTTGTCAAATTTTTTGTCTTTCCACTTATTCATATAGGGTTTCCACTCACCTGGAGGTGTTTTTTCCTGCCACACTAATAGTCATTTCGACTGAATGTTTCTTTATTAATTGTACCACATACTGTACCTTTGTATCACACCCAGCCCTGAAGAGTCACAGGTAAATATCCTTCTGAAAAAACATGTGTCGGCTGGTTTGTTTCTTTTGATCTCCTATTGAAGGAAGACCACAATCTTATATAAAACCAAAAAAACAACTTTTGGTTGTCGGTCTTGTTTCCCTACTCCTATTATTTCATTACATAAACTGTGATACTCGCACATTACATGTGTTACAGCAATGAACTTTACGTGTGCTCTGGGCCCAGTGTTAACTATAGAAGATGACTCTGGTGTACTAGTGAAGCAGGCAACAGAAAAGACGGGGAAGCACATGGCAAACACATGACTTAACTAAAATGGATACCAAAAACAAAATGGTTTCAGCCCATGCTAAGAGTAATCTCTGCCAAGTTTCCACAAGCTAACTATAACTCGCCCCCCGCAATGCACTGCTGATAACGTCACATATTACATCATTCATGACATGGTCAGGGACATCACTGACAACATCTCAAAGGACATCACTGATGACATCACTGATGACATCATCCAGTGACTGTGTGTTTCTATCAAGTTTAAATATGTTTTATATATATGCCAAGGCGTATTGAAGAATGAGTGGGTGTATAAGTGCCTGGATGGATGATTTAGTAGGTGCGTGACTGACTGTATAAGTGAGTGATTAAATTTGTTTTACTGAATCATGGGTTAGTGACTGATACGGACATTCACACAGTTTAGTTTGTCAGTTGGTGTGTAAGCGGTTGCATGGGTTGGTGAGTAGCTAAATGAAGATCTATATGGGATATTGATTGGTTGTCTGAGTATCTCTATGGGTGCCTGAGTGTCTCTGTGGGTGCGTGGGGGGTATGACTCTGTGCATAGATGTGTGACTGGATGATTCACTGGGTGTATGGGTTCAAGAGTGCATCTGTGAAGGGCTGTATGGGTGGGTGAGTGTGTGTATGGGTGTGTTGGTGTGTGAATAGATGCCTTAGTGGTACATGTGTAAGTAATTGCATATGTGAAAGGCAGTATATGTGAGTGTAGGAGTGTATAAATGACTATTTGTGAGAGTGAGTAATTGTGAGAGTGGCTGTATGGATCAGTGTGTGCTTGTATTAGTTATATAAAAGTATATGTTTGAATAAGTGAGGTGGTGTGTGTATAACTGTATAGGTGAGTAAATGTATAGGTGAGTAAATGGGAGTGTGATTGATTCTTTGCATGACTGACTAGGTGTGTGAGTAACTCTATGGATGAGTGGGAGTGTGTGAGTATCTGTATAGATATGTGAGTGCATATGATAGTGCTGTATTTATGGTTGACTGCACGTATGAGTGACTGTATGGGTGAGTGAGTGGATGTGTGTGTAGAACTAGGAATTAGTGAGTGGGTATGTACTAACTGGTATTGGTGTGTCTATGGTTTCGAAAATGGTAGTCAGTATTTTGGAATGGGTGTATCAAAGGTTATATTAGGGTATGAGGAGGTGCATCAGATTATCAAGTGGATGATGTCACCAGTGATGCCATTTGAGATTTCATCAGTGATGTCATCAGTGATGTCACTGACCATGTCATGAATGATGTAATGTGTGACGTCATCAGCAGTGCATTGCGGGGCTGCGAGTTATAGTTAGCTGAACTAACTACAACGGCCAAATTTCTCTGGCTTTGTATGAGTGAAATGTCCAACTCACTATAACGTCCCGGAAACCTGTTTTTTTTGGTGAAGTTCTAAGGTTTTTTAAATGCTAATTTCTAACTATAACGTCCCTGAAACCTATGTTTTTTTCAGTGTGTTTGAACAGGTTTTTAAATGCTACTTTCTAACTATGCCTACAAAGGTAGGACATGTGAAGAAAGAGGAAGAAAATCCCAGAAAGAAGCAAGACAAATGCAGAAAGAGGCAACAGAAGTCCAGAAAGACGAAGAAAAGTGCAGGAAGAATCCAGAGATATGCAGAAAGAACGAACAAGGGGAGCAGAAAGTCCTCCTGTACACCTAAAGTTTTGCTGACGGGTACTAGTGGTAACTGACTCTAACTAACCAGGCCTAGAGCCAGTGCTATGCTAAAATACACTTGGAATACAGTGAAAACTCCTGCATACACTTGGGAACACTATGCGTTGAGATACCCCTGTGATTAGCATGAACTCCTCTGTATTTGTCACGAGTTAGTGCCTAGGTCATTGCATGAGTTCATGGATACTGACTGGATGATTAGAGTACTGCAAGGAGAGTGCATGGTGAATTTATAAGTGCTTGGGTTTTGGTGGAGTGATTAGATAAGTACATGATGCTGGATGGATGAATGGAGGAGTGCATGGGTAGTGACAGAGGGATTTCTGGAGTGCATGGGCACTACTTGGGTAATTGGAGGACTGAATCAGTAGTGTGTAGGTGGTTAGAGGTCTGCGAGGGAAGTGCTCAGGGGATTAACAATGCATGTGCTAGTGCTTAGGCCATTGCATAAGTACATGGTGCTGGCTGGGTGAATGGAGGAGTGCACGGGTAGTGACGGAGCGATAACTGGACTGCATGGGTAGTGCTCAGGGGATTGTAGCAGTGCATGAGTTAGTGCCTGGGTCATTGCATGAGTGCATGGGTAGTGACAGGATGATTAGAGGGGTGCAAAAGAGTGTATGGTGAATTTATAAGTACTTGGGTTTTGGTGGAGCGATTGGATAAGTACTTGGGTACTGACTGGATGATGAAAGTACTGCGAGGAGAGAACATGGTGAATATATAAGTTCTTGGATTTTGACTGAGTGATTGGATAAGTACATGGTGCTGACTGGGTGATTGGAGGAGTGCAGCCCCAGTGACAGGGAGATGGCTGGACTGCATAGGGAGTACTCAGGGGATTGTAGCAGTGCATGTGTTAGTGCCTGGGTCATTGCATGAGTACATGAATACTGACTGGATGATTATTGTGCTGCAAAAAGAGTGTATGGTGAATTTATAAGTGCTTGGGTTTTGGAGAAGTGATTGGATACGTACATGGGTACTGACTGGATGATGAAAGTACTGCAAGGAGAGAGCATGGTGAGTTTTTAAGTTCTTGGATTTTGGCAGAGTGATTGGATAAGTACATGGTGGTGACTGGGCGATTGGAGGAGTGCAGCCCCAGTGACAAGGAGATGGCTGGACTGCATGGGTACTACTCAGGGGATTGTAGCAGTGCATGTGTTAGCTCCTGGGTCATTGCATGAGTACATGGGTACTGACTGGATGATTAGAGTACTGCAATGAGAGTTCATGGTGAATTTATAAGATCTTGGATTTTGGCTGAGTGATTGGATAAGTACATGGTGCTGACTGGGTTATTGGAGGAGTGCAGCCCCAGTGACAGGGAGATGGCTGGACTGCATAGGGAGTACTCAGGGGATTGTAGCAGTGCATGTGTTAGTGCCTGGGTCATTGCATGAGTACATGAATACTGACTGGATGATTATTGTGCTGCAAAAAGAGTGTATGGTGAATTTATAAGTGCTTGGGTTTTGGAGAAGTGATTGGATACGTACATGGGTACTGACTGGATGATGAAAGTACTGCAAGGAGAGAGCATGGTGAGTTTTTAAGTTCTTGGATTTTGGCAGAGTGATTGGATAAGTACATGGTGGTGACTGGGCGATTGGAGGAGTGCAGCCCCAGTGAGATGGCTGGACTGCATGGGTATTAGTCAGGGGATTGTAGCAGTGCATGTGTTAGCTCCTGGGTCATTGCATGAGTACATGGGTACTGACTGGATGATTAGAGTACTGCAATGAGAGTTCATGGTGAATTTATAAGTGTTTGGGTTTTGGTGGTGTAATTGGATAAGTACATAGTGCTGGCTGGGTGATTAGAGGAGTGCATGGGTTGTGACAAGGAGAGGGCTGGACTGCATCAGTAGTGCCCAGGGGAATATAGCAGTGTATGTGTTAGTGCCTGGGTCATTGCATCAGTACATGGGTAGTGACTGGAAGATTAGAGTGCTGCAAGGACAGCGCATGGTGATGTTATAACTGCTTGGGTTTTGGCGGAGTGATTGGATAAGTACATGGTGCCGCCTGGGTGATTGGAGGAGTACATGGGTAGTGACAGAGGGATTTCTAGAGTGCATGGGTACTACCATCAGTAGTGCTCAGAGGAATATAGCAGTGCATGTGTTAGTGCCTGGGCCATTGCATGAGTACATGGTTACTGACTGGATGATTAGAGTACTGCAAGGAGAGGCATGATGAATTAATAAGTGCTTGGGTTTTGGCGGAGTGATTGGATAAGTACATGGTGCTGACTAGGTGATTGAAGGAGTGCATGGGTACTGACCTGGCGATGGCTGGACTGCAAGGGTAGTGCACAGGGGATTGTAGCAGTGAATGAGTTAGTGCCTGGGTCATTGCATGAGTACACGAGTAGTGACAGGATGATTAGAGTGCTACAAGGAGAGTGCATGGTGATTGTATAAGTGCTTGGGTTTTGGTGGAGTGATTTAATAGGTACATGATGCTCGATGGGTGATTGGAGGAGTTCATGGGTAGTGGCAGGGGTATTGCTGGTTAGCATGGGTACTACCTGGGTAATTGCAGGAGTGAATCAGTACTGTGTGGGTGGTTAAAGGTCTGCATCGGTAGTATACAGGGGAATGTAGCAGTGCATGTGTTAGTACCTGGGTCATTGCATAAGTACATCGGTACTGACTGGATGAAGAGAGTACTGCAAGGAGAGTGCATGGTGAATTTATAAGTACTTTACTTTTGGCGGAGTGATTGGATAAGTACATGGTGCTGGCTTGGTGATAGGAAGACTGCATGGGCGGTGCACAGGTGATTGCACCACTGCATGTGTTAGTGCCTGGGTCATTGCATGAGTACATGGGTAGTGACTGGATGATTAGAGTACTGTAAGGAGAGTACATGGTTAATTTATAAGTGCTTGTGTTTTGGTAGACTGCTTGGATAAGTACATGGTGCTGGCTAGGTGATTGGAGTAGTGCCTAGGCAGTGACAGGGAAATGGCAGGACTGCATGGGTAGTGCTCAGCGGATTGTAGCAGTGCATGTGTTAGTGCCTCGGTCATTCCATGATACCATGGGTACTGACTGGAAGATTAGTGTACTGCAAGGAGAGTGCATGGTGAATTTATAAGTGCTTGGGTTTTGGTGGAGTGATTGGATAAGTACATGGTGCTCCCTGGGTGTTTAGAGGAGTGCATGGGTAGTGACAGGGCGATGGCTGGACTGCATGAGTATTGCTCAGGGTATTGTAGCAGTGCCTGCGTTAGTGCATGGGTCATTGCATGAGTGCATGGGTAGTGACTGGATGATTAGAGTGCTGCAAGGAAGGTGCATGGTCAATTTATAAGTGCTTGGGTTTTGGCGGAGTGATTGGAAAAGTACACAAATGTCACATCAGGCCCGCCCCCTACCTTCACCACTGTGCAAACGCACCCCCTGGTGGGTTTTAAGTTGGGGGATTAGGTCCCCTTGAGTCCTGAAGGTTCCTGGTGGCCAACTATCCCACCATCTACCTCCAGTAAGTGCCACAGGGCTGCGTTGCAGAGTGGTGTAAAAAGGATGTGTGGCCTTGGACCACCACTCTGCAAGGTAGCTCCCTGGCGCTTACTGGAGGTACCTGGTGAGCTAGTTGGCCCCAGGGACCCCAGGATTCAAGGGGACTTAATCTTCCAACTTAAAATACGCCACAGGGCGCGTTTGCACACTTATCACATCAGGCCACGCCCCCTCCCTGCAAAACTGTTCTTTCGCGCCCCCTGGTGTATTGTAAATTAGGGGATTAAATCCCCTTGAGTGTTGAAGGTCCTTGGGGGCCAACTAGCCTGCCAGCTAACTCCAGTAAGTGTCACAGAGCTGCGTTGAAGAGTGGTGTAAAAAGGGGGGTGGCCTTGGACCAACTCTCTGCCATGCAGCCCTGTGGCGCTTACTGGGGGTACCTGGTGGGCTAGGTAGCCCCCCAGGACCCTCAGGATTGAAGGGGAATTAATCCCCCAACTTAAAATGCACCACGGGTTACGTTTGCACACTTGCTATGTCAGGCCCCGCCCCCTCCCTGCACCACTGCGCAAACGGGACCCCTAGTGTGTTGTAAATTGGGGGATTAATTCTATTTGAGTCCTGAGGTTCCTTGGGGGCCAACTAGCCCAACAGGTACCTCCAGTAAGCGCCACAGAGCCGCGTTTGCACACTGGTGCAGGTAGGGGGCGTGGCCTGATGTGACAAGTGTGTAAACACTCCCTGTGACGCGTTTTAAGTTGGGAGATTAAATCCCCTTAAATCCTGAGTGCCCCTGGCGTCCAACTAGCCCACCAGTTATCTCCAGTAAGCACCACAGAGCTGCGTTGCAGAGAGGTGTTGAAAGGGGCGCAGTCTCAGACCACCTCTCTGCAACGCAGCTCTGTGGTGTTACTAGAGGTACCTGGTGGACTAGTTCGCCCCCAGGGAGCCTCAGGATTGAAGAGGACTTAATCCCCCAATTTACAATGTGTCAGGGGGTACGTTTGCACACTTGCTATGTCAGGCCCCGCCCCCTTCCTGCACCACTGTGCAAACGCACCACCTGGCGCGTTGTAAATTGGGGGATTAATTTCCTTTGAGTCCTGAGGGTCCCTGGGGGCCAACTAGCCCACCAGGTACCTTCAGTAAGCACCACGGAGCTGCGTTGCAGGGAGGTGTAAAAAGAGGCATGGCCTCTGAACACCTCTCTGCAACACAGCTCCCTGGCCCATACTTTCGGTGCCTGGTGGGCTAATTGGCCCCTAGGGACCCTCAGTATTCAAGGGGAATCAATTCCCCAACTTGCAATGCGCCAGGGTGCGCGTTTTCAGAGTGCTGCAAAGAGGGGGCGGGCCTCTGGCGCGATGCCAGCTTTTTTGTATTTGCTTTTTCAGAAGGGGGGCTTTGTGGCCTCCCTTCTTTTGCCACTTTCATGGCCCTGGGGACCCCATCCCCGAGGGCATGACCCCTATTGTAAAAAAAAGAAACAGAAAAGGGGCCCTCCTGAGGCCAATTTCTGCCCCTGGTACCCCATCCCTCGGGGCATGGCCACATATTTATTTGTTTATTTATTCTTTAATATTTGTTAAGGAGGGGGGCTGTGTTGCAACACCCTCCTGAGGCCCCTATTGCCCCGGGGACCCCATCCCCCTGGACTGGGCTTGTTTTTTAAAATTAAATTTTTCTTTTATTGTGGACGGGGCCACGTGGCTCCCTCCTGGGCCACTTCTGGCCAGGGGCCCCATCCCCCCTGGCCACTCCCTTGGGCACCGTGTGCGGAGCCCCAATGCCCCCACGGTCCCGCTGGATCCCGCCTCCTGCGGGAGCCGGCATTGTTTTTCCACAAGGGCAGCTGCTAACATGCAGGAAACCTGCTCTCGCTTACAAAATCCAAACCAGTGTTTGCTATGATATGGCGGGAGCCGCATGGCTCCTGCCCTGCTATAGCAAACAGCAGTGTCCCGAGCCCCCCTCCCTTCAAATAGAAAGCTTCGGGGAGTTGGTGGTCCCTGGGGCATGTGGGGGGGCTTGTGCCCTCCCCACACATTTGTTATTTTTAATTTAAACTCTGCCCCAGGGAGATGGCGGTCCCCAGTCCTGCAGGGGGGGGGGGCTGCGTGCCCCCCTGCAACTCATAAATGAAGCCCCAGGGAAGTGGTGGTCCCCGGGGCAGCATGGGTGGGATTGGGACCCCCCTATGCATTTTTTTCAGTGCCCCCTGTACCTGGCCCACCCGGGGGCTTAAATACAACGAAGCGCAGGAGCCTGTGCTTCGTTTTTTGAAAATGTTCTTGCCGGATTCGCAACCCCATCGCTAATTCAGCTGATTTAAAGAAAAACATGCTTTTTTTGGCCCTGGGGGTCCTTGTGGGATCCCCTGAGCAGGCCTAGAGGGTGAGGGTGTTTCTTCACAGTGTTTCACTGTTTTCTTGTGACTCGGTTCTACTGAGTCACAAGATGGCTGGCAACACTTCCTGGTTTGGAGTGTTGGCAGCCAGTCACTGTGGAAACTAGGTCCTAACTATAACTACCTACTGGCAACTGCCAGTAGGTAATACACACACACACGCACACACACACACACACACACACACACATATGACAAAACTACTAGAAAAATTTTGCAAACATGGGATACAATCACCAAACCTGTCTGTTAATTCAAAACATGACTATTTATCAAGAAATAGAATCTTGGAAATACACATTTTAAATCTAACACCATTAAGTTCAGCCACACTTATTCACACCCCTCATTTTCCCAAGTGGTTAGATACATGATGATGAAAATCAAATAAATTACTGCACTCTCCTAAATAAACCACGAAGAGGGAGTCACTCTTGTAAATCAAATTATGCTCCTCCGATTTAACCTGCTCCTCCAACATTATCACCCATGTAATCTGAGGTGGAACCATAAATCATTCTATATAGAATCTTAATAATCACCTATGGTGAGAAATAAACTACTAAGCTGGGTGGATAATACTAATGGACAGTTGGATTTAATGCTAGTTTCCATGATGCGTCGTTAGATCACTAGAGACCACATTCAATTTCCTCCGACATGCTCAGAACCAGAATGGTAGACTGCAACTGCGTTAGCCTCTTGTGAAGACATATAGATAGTCACTTAGAGCAATCACATTGAAAGGAGCATTGCAAGTCTCCTTTGAGAAAACTGTCAGCATGGTTTTAGAAATCAGATTTTCCAAGCGTTGGTAACAGCACATGGTGTTGTGGTTTTGTTTCAGCATGGACATGTACGTAGATGGCACCGGGGATCTGATGATGCTTGTGATAATGTCATTCTTTTTGCCACCTGATGACAAGGAGTGTTGACTTCATCATTCAGCGAGCCACGTCCAGATATTTCCCAGTTTATGAAAAGGTATGGGGCATTTCACTATAAACTTACAATGTAACCACGACACAAACAAATAAAGCCTGTGGAGCACAATGAAAAAGACATCACATGCGCATATTGTGCTCTCCAACTTTCTAGAATCCCACAATTTGCTACATTCCACCCAATCCGACTTCCGCACCAACTTAAGCACCGAAACGGCGCTTTTGGAAGTTTCGGAGGCAATCAAGGAGGTACTGGATTCAGGAGGCAAAGCTATGCCTGTGATGCTTGACCTGTCGGCGGCTTTTGACACCATCCCCCATGAGGGTCTCCTCGCCAGACTTCATGAGATCGGTCTGAGGGGGACGGTGCTCAGCTGGTTTAGATCTTTTTTGGCTGGCCGCCGACAAACGGTCTGGGCCTCTCCTTGCTCTGCCGTGATGCCGCCATTGGGAGTCGGAGTCCCGCAGGGCTCAGTGTTGAGCCCGACTCTTTTTAACATCTTCATGACCCCTCTGGCGGCACTGGCGGAGTCCTTTGGGGCCCAGATCGTATCCTATGCCGATGATACCCAGCTCCTCTTTACGTGTGGAAAAGGAGCAGATTTTGACGGAGAGAGTATCCGCGGGTGCCTTGGGGCTGTTTTTAACTGGTTCCAGCTTAACAGCCTCAAGTGCAACTCAGATAAATCTGAGGTACTCTTCTTCGGCTGCCGGTCGGACCCAGATTGGCAGGAATGGTGGCCTGTCAACATGTTTCCTCCCAGCTGGCCAAGAATCTGGGGATCAAGATCGATAACGGCCTGACGTTGAGATCACAGATCCTGGGCCTAACGGGTACATGCTTTGGCCTTCTCAGGATGCTCCGCAAGTTTCTCCCTCTGCTCCCGGAAGATCATAGGAAGATCACGGTTCAGGCCTTAATTGGCTCGAGACTGGACTATTCCAATGTCCTTTATCTGGGCTTGCCGGAGTATCTTTTGCAACGGCTGCAGGTGGTCCAGAATTCGGCAGCACGGGCCATTTTTGGCCTCTACGGGCGAGTTAGAACCTCTGGCCTCTTGCAGTCACTTCATTGGCTGCCTATCCGGAAGCGGATAGTTTTTAAGGCCTTGACCCTGGCCCATAAGGCTCTTCACGCTTCAGGAGCGAAATATCTCCAAAAGAGGCTAGCCTTCTACCGCCCTGCCCGCTCCCTGAGATCCGAGTCTCTGTTCCTTGCTGTGGTCCCTCGAGTGAAAAGGGCACGCATTGGGGGCCGGTCTTTCAGGTTGTTGGCGCCACAGCTCTGGAACACTCTGCCTGTGGCACTGCGCAGTACCTCCAATCTGTTGGCTTTCAGGAAGGGCCTTAAAACTTGGCTTTTTGCTCTGTAGATACATTCCTTTCTCTTGATTTCTGGTCCTTTTATTTTCTTGTTATGTTTTCTGCTACAGGTTTACAATAAAGCGCCGGGACACTCCTAGGAGTAGCCGTGCGCTATAAAAGACCAATATAACATAACATAACATAACATATCCTGAAATTTAATAGCAAAATTTGCTCCAGATTTAAGCAGGAAAATAGTATATGTAGGTATGGAGGCAGGTCACAGTAGAGGAACACTTTTAAGAGACAGCATCGAGCTGATTGTTTTGAAGCGCGACTTAAACAAGACCTGCAATGTTGTATCATCTTCATTGAAATGCTGCGCTACCAAAGTTCGAAATAGTTATTTAATGCTGATAAGAACACTCTGGCTCTCATTTAGAGGGGAGTGATGAATCAGGGATAATCAGACGGTGTGGTAATTATTTAATGACACACAGGTTCTGCGGTATTACCACTTATTGAGGCCTCTCCCTACAGGAATAGTGAATACCTTCAATACATCTCATTTACCGGAGATTAATTACATTTTTGACAGAGTAGCTACTCTGCCTATTAGCTACTAATAAGGGTCAAAGGTATTCCCTGCTGTAGTGGGACTTTACTACATACATTTCATTCCTGTGGTAAGACTGCATTAAACTGAAATGGTCGAAAATGTGAAATGTGTGCCAGTTATGCTACCATACATTTAACATGTTTTTTAAGACCCTAACTAAGGTTCTAGATTGATACTCTTAGATACATGTGTCCAGGTTACAAGTCAAACTGTAGCTCCCTCCTCATCCATCCATCTTTGTCAGGTTGATTTAATGATTTTATTGTCTCTGATGGTCATATTGCATTGGTATGAGGCCTATTGAAACCATTCCCCAAAAGTTCTGTTTCACAATGGTAAGCTACTCCTAATGGAACGTGTCCTTTAAAGATACTCCCTTCTACTATCATAGAGATACGGGAAATAATCTGTTGCTTGGAAATTCCTTGTAAGAAAACAACCTTTACATCAGGACAAAGTCCGGCAAGGGCTGATTCTTCAGAAATACTTGAAGAAAGATATTGACTCATTGTTAATGTAGTGCCACAAATTTAAATTTTAGGGTGCTTATCACTTTTAAACGTGGATCAAAATGCAGCAGCCAGAGACCTACTAGGGCTACCGCGAACCTGCTCAATAGCTGGTGCTATCCGGCTGTTACACTGATTGCCTATGGCCAAGCGGATCGAATTCAAGGCTCTCTGCTTGTCCTTTAAAATTCTGAAGCTTGGGTCTCCCAGGCTTTTGGCCAACTTGCTGGTACATTATGTTCCTAGGCGCCAGCTGCGCTCTATGGGGCAACACTTGGTTGTGGTCCCTCGAGTGAACCGTCTCCGTGCCGGGGGGCGGTCTTTCCATTGTTTGGCAGCCAAATTGTGAAACTCCCTGCCCTTTCAGATTCTCAGTCTGGATAGCTTGCTGGCCTTTCGAAAAGCCATTAAGACATACCTTTTCCCTGTGGCCTAGTCCCCCTTTTCTATGTTCACTTCTTTCAGCGCCAGGACGCCAAGTTTCTTAGTCTCTATGTTCCTCTGCTGTTAGTGCCGGGACTCCTCTTCGCTGAGACAGCTGTGCGCTATATAAGTCTAGTAAACATTAACAATAACATCCATGCAAGGACGACTACACACCCAACCTACTACTGAATTTGAAAACAGTTAAATTCCACATGTTTGACCAAATTGTGTTGCATGCAAAGACTGTTTGTATGTATAAAATCCCATGATTGCATGACTCTATGAATTAGGAATTAAATTTTGCTTTCACAAAGTACAATTTTTTGCACACGCTATCTGAATTTAGGTGTGCAATATACTTAAAAGTTGGGTCCATGAAAATAATCTTCCCCAAGGTGCAAAGGCGGGATTAAAAGAATAAATACTTTTAGAAGTTTAATGAATGTAATGTTTTTGACTGTGCAAGCTGTACTTCCCAAATAACACCCTTACAAACAACATACAGAAGCAATGGTGATAGTATAGCACCCTTGTACCAAGAAAGGTCCAATTGTTTTGCTATAACATAATGTGTCAGAGTGTGCACCCTTCAATGGCGATGGGTGATCATGGAACATGAAGTTAGTTCCCAGATCCTGCTGTGGATGGGCCTAGAGGAGTTCAGAATGTTCATCTGCTGCTGCTCTAACTGATTGCAGACAGCTCATACCTACTGTGACTGTCTGAACCCCATTTGAATAATCTTTGAGTGCATCTGGCAGTCACTTTGTCAGGTGCCAGATCCAGGATAGATGCCAGCACACGAAACGAGTCAGAGAGTATAAAGAAGGATCAGGAGAGAGGTAGTAAAAAAGGTGTGATTCGACCTAATATTTTAAATTCCATTTGCTAAGCTGATTATATCTCAGTGAAATTAATGGAGTACTCTGGTGATGGGCTCAGTGAGGGACCGAGACGTTGTGCATTTGACTACATTATGGAAGGTGTTGAGACATAATATCGAGTTGGAAATGTTTACTTACACAAATATCGAGTTGGAAATATTGTGATTAAGAAATATCGACAGCAAGAATATCGTGGTCAAGAATATCGAATGTAAGGTAAGAAATATCGTTTAAAAATATAGAAGTCATTAATATTGTTTGCAAAATTACAGTTGTTTCAAATATCGATTTTGTAATTAGTGTTTTATAGTGTTAATTGTGGGAAGTAATTTATTTGTAATTAATTATTAATTGGTTGTTAATTAATATTAATTAATCCATTGATAATTAATTATGGAAATTGTGGATTATTTTTAGGTATGGGTTGTGGGGTTTATAGGGGTAAAGGGTGGGAAGTAATTAATGTTTGATTAATTATTAATTTGTTGTTAATTTATATTAATTTATTGAAAATGAATTATGAGAATTGTGTAATTAATTTTAGGTGCGGGTTGTGGGGTATATAGGGGCAAAGGGTGGGAAGTAATTTATGTTTAATTAATTAATAATTTGTTTTTCATTTATATTAACTAATTAATTGATAGTCATGGTAATTCTGTGATTTGTTTTAGGTGTGGGTTGTGGGGTTTATGGGGTAAAGGGTGGGAAGTAATTTATTTTTAGTAAATTAATAATTAGTTCTTAATTAATATTAATTAATTGTTTGACAATTAATCATGAACATTGGGTAATTATTTTAGGTGCGGGTTGTGGGGTGTATAGGGGTAACATTTGGTCTTGCTAGCGCGACTCTGTGCATAAATAGCATTTTACCCCGAGCCCTCTTGCCGGTCTGACCCCTCCGCCTCCATCTTGTTGTTATTGTCGTCCTCCTTAGCCAGACCCGCCTCCCAGCTGAACCGCCCTCCCACAATCAACAAACAGCGCGTCCTGACCTGGAAGCGCCGTGACTCACTCCTTGCTCCCAAGCCGAGTGGTCGCTCCCCTGCTGCTGTTGTGGTATCGTTTTGCTGCGCATCTCATTCACTCTGTACTCTGACTGTTATTACTGCCTTCTGTGTGCTCTGATTGCCGCCTGCCTGCTTAATTTACCGCGCTGCCCATTCACATAGTGTAATTGCCGATCTGCATTGTGAAATTGACAACGTTACTTTGTTGCAGACTGCTTAGTTCATTTCGCCGCTTTGCTCATTAACATTTGGTCTTGCTAGCGCGACTCTGTGCATAAATAGCATTTTACCCCGAGCCCTCTTGCCGGTCTGACCCCTCCGCCTCCATCTTGTTGTTATTGTCGTCCTCCTTAGCCAGACCCGCCTCCCAGCTGAACCGCCCTCGCCCCTCCCCCTCCACTCTCCATATATGACAGTAATTCCCGCGCGCAGCGTTCACGCGCAGCGACCGCGCCCAATCCGCGCCGAAGGTGCGCCAAAGGTAAGCCCGTCTACGCCCGTCCGCGCCTGGACCGCGCCCAGCGCCAGACCCCCTGCCCCTCGCGCTCCCCAGCCCCCCCGCATTTCCTATGATGCCGCCTCCCTCCTAGCCCTTGACCCCGGCCGCGCCCCCACCTGCGTCCAAGCCGCTCCTGGACACACCCATGGACCTTTCTCCTGCTACTCCTGCAGATTCAGCGGCACCGACAACATCTCCGCTACGACCAAAACACAGATTCCCGACCCCAACCACCTAGAATGCATCCTTCTCAACACCCGCTCGGTCCACAGGCACGCCATTGACCTTTGGAACCTACTAGACACCATCTCTCCTGACGTCGCCTTCCTAACGGAAACATGGATGAACGCCTCCTCCGCCCCTGACATCGCCATCGCTATCCCTGAAGACTATAAGATCACACGCAAGGACCGCACCGACCATACAGGAGGAGGAATCGCTATCGTCCATAAGAAATCCATCCGCATTTCCACCAACTCCGACGCCAACCTCGCTAACTCCGAACACCTTCACTTCCAGATTCATCGACCCCAAGACAACTCTCAGAGGCACCCTCCTTTACAGACCACCAGGACCCCGCGCAAAATTCAGTGAAGACATCACAGACTTCATCACCCCACACGCGCTCCCCTCCAAAGACTACATCCTCCTAGGAGACCTCAACTTCCACCTCGAAAAGCTCAACGACCGCAACACCGCCACCCTCTTGGACAACCTCGCCAACCTCGGACTTAAACAACTGGTCACTTCCCCCACCCACATCGCAGGTCACACACTCGACCCAATCTTCACCTCCAGCAACCATGTCTCCTTCAGCCACACTACGGAGCTCCTCTGGACTGACCACAGCTGCGTTCACTTCGCCTACAACAAACCAAAACCCATCAACCACCACCAACCAACTCTACAAAGAAACTGGAAAAAAATCACCATCGACCAGATCTCCTCATCGCTCCTTCTTAACCCCCCAGCCCTCTCTTCTAATGCCAACGAAGCCGCCTCCAACCTCACCCTTTGGCTATCCAACACCGCCGACACCTTAGCACCACTGAAAAAACGTCTTCACAAACTTGGAAACAAGAAGGCCTCATGGTTCAACGATGACCTCAAGAAATCCAAGAAACTGTGCCGCTCCCTTGAAAAGACCTGGAAGAAAGACCCATCCACCAGCAACAAGGATGCTTTCAAAAGCGCCATTCGTACTCACCACCAACTGATCCGAAAAGCCAAGAAAACATCATTCAAGGATCGACTTGACAACAACGCCCACAACAGCAAGGAACTATTCAACATCGTCAAGGAATTTTCCAACCCCTCGGCCAACTCCAACGACATCACCCCCTCTCAAACCCTCTGCGACTCCCTAGCCTCTTTCTTCCACAACAAGATTGTCGACATCCACAACAGCTTCGACAACCAACCCGGAAGCCAACCCACCCTACCATCTGCAGACCATCTTCCCCCCGCTAACACCCTTAACGCCTGGAACCCAATCTCCACAGAGGACACCATCCGCCTGATGAACTCCATCCACTCTGGATCCCCCACAGACCCATGCCCGCACCACATCTTCAACAAAGCAGACTCCGTCATAGCTCCGCACCTCCGAGACGTCATCAACTGCTCCTTCAACACCGCCACCTTCCCGGATGACTGGAAACACGCTGAACTCACCGCCCTTCTGAAAAAACCAACAGCAGACCCCACCGAACTCAAAAACTACCGCCCCATCTCGCTTCTTCCATTCCCGGCCAAAGTCATCGAGAAAGCAGTCAACAACCAGCTCGCCGCCTTCCTCGAAGCCAACAAATCCCTCGACCCCTCACAATCTGGCTTCTGAGCAAAACACAGCACTGAGACCGCCCTCATCGCAGCAACAGACGACATTCGAACTCTACTGGACAATGGAGACACAGTCGCCCTCATCCTCCTTGACCTCTCTGCAGCATTCGACACAGTCTGCCACAGCACCCTTTTACAACACCTCAACAACATCGGAATCCAAGGAAAAGCACTTGATTGGATCACCTCGTTCCTCAATGGAAGAACCCAGAGAGTCCGCCTCCCACCATTCAAGTCCGAGGCCTCTGAAATCATCTGCGGCGTACCACAAGGATCCTCACTCAGCCCTACCCTCTTCAACGTTTACATGAGCCCCCTTGCGGCCATCGCTCGCCGACACAATCTCAACATCATCTCCTACGCGGATGACACTCAACTTATCCTCTCTCTCACCAGGGACCCCAGCACCGCCAAAACTAACCTACACGAAGGAATGAAAGAAGTCGCAGAATGGATGAAACAAAGCCGCCTGAAACTGAACTCAGACAAAACAGAAGTCCTCATCTTAGGCACATCCCCCTCGGCTTGGGATGACTCCTGGTGGCCGGAAGCCCTCGGAAAAGCACCCATCCCGACAGACCACGCACGGAACCTAGGCGTCATCCTAGATTCTTCACTTTCAATGAACAAACAAGTCAGCGCCGTATCCTCCTCCTGCTTTAACATTCTTCGCATGCTCAGAAAAACATTTCGCTGGATCCCATCCGAAACAAGGAAAACAGTCACCCATGCTCTGGTCACGAGCCGACTGGATTACGGAAACACCCTCTACGCAGGCACCACCGCTAAACTCCAGAAGAAACTCCAACGAATCCAAAACGCATCAGCCAGGCTCATATTAGACATCCCACGCAACGAACACATATCTGGTCACCTGAGAGACCTCCACTGGCTACCCGTCAATAAGAGGATCACTTTCCGACTGCTTACCCACGCACACAAATCACTCTACGACATCGGACCAGATTGCCTCAACTCTCGGCTGTCCTTCTACACCCCCGCCCGCCAACTTCGCTCTTCCAGCCAAGCCTTCGCCACTGTACCTCGCATCAACAGACCACCATGGGAGGCAGATCCTTTTCATACCTGGCTGCCAAAACATGGAACTCACTCCCCGCTTACCTTCGCCTCACCCAGAATCACCTAGCGTTCAGAAAGCAGCTTAAAACGTGGATATTTGACAAATAATCCTCCCCCCTTTCCTAAGCGCCTTGAAACCCTCTGGGTATGTAGTGCGCTATACAAATTTCATGACTTGACTTGACTTGACATGTTTAATTAATAATTAGTTGTTAATTAATAATCAATTAATTGAAAATGAAATATGGAATTTGTGTAGTTCATTTTCGGTGTAGGTTGTGGGGTTTATAGGGGTAAAGAGTTTGAAGTAATTATGTTTAATTAATTGAAAATTAGTTAATCATTAATATTGATTAATCAATTTATATTTAATTTGGGTATTTGTTTATATTTTTTGTGTGGGGTTTTATTGTTATGGGGTAGAGTGTGGGAGTAAATTAATTTTTCTTACTTTATAATTAGTTGTTAAATACTAATCATTTTTTAATTGAAAATAACTTTTAATTGTGTAATTAATTTTTTCAGTGTATCTTTTAGCTGTCGGTTGTGGGGATTATAGGGGTAAAGTGTCGAAAATTAAATAATTTTTATGAGTTTGAATTAGTTTTTTTAATTAATAATATTTCTTTGATTGGTAATTAATTATGTTAAACAAATAAATTAAATATTTTTTTTAGATGTGGGTTGTGAATTGTGTGGTGTTTGTCGTGTATTTAACATTATAATATGTTTCTTATTTTTTGTAATATTAAATATATTTGTATTTTAATTTATAACATATTTTTTAATTTATTTTGTTTTTTAAATATTTTTTGTTGTTGATGGTTTGTTTGTTTTCAATTTGGAACTGACTGGAATGAGAATTTTAGATGTTACTCCTCTTAATCCAACACTTTCCCTACTGTTGCACTCACTGGGATTAGTAATTTTTACCCCTCCGTTATCCAACACTTTCCATACTTGCACTCACTAGAGTGGGAATAGTAATTTTTACCTCTCTGCTATCCAACGGTTTCCCTACTGTTGCACTCACTGGAGTGGGAATAGTAATTTTTACCCCTCCGCTATCCAACACTTTCCCTACTTTTACAATTATTGGAGTGAGAATAGTAATTTTTACACCTCTGCTATACAACATTTTCTCTACTGTTGTACTGACTGATGTGGGAATAGTAATTTTTACCCCTCCTCTATCCAACACTTTCCCTACTGTTGCACTGATTGGAGTGGGAATAGTACATTTTATCCTGCCACTATCCAACAGTTTCCCTACTGTTGCACTCCCTGGAGTGGGAATAGTAATTTTTACCCCTCTGCTATTCAACATTTATCCTACTGTTGCACTGACTGGTTTGGGACTAGTAACTTTTACCTCTCCGCTATCCAACACTATCCCTACTGTTGCACTCACTGGAGTGTGAATAGTAATTTTCACCCCTCCACTATCCAACACTTTCCCTACTGTTGCACCCACTGGAGTGGGAATAGTCATGTTCACCCCTCCGGTATCCAACACTTTCCCTACTGTTGCACTCACTGAAGTGGGAATAGTAATTTTTACTCCTCCTCTATCCAACATTTTCCCTATAGTTACACTTATTGGAGTGGGAATAGCAATTTTTACCCCTCCGCTATTTAATACTTTCCCTACTGTTGCACTCACTGGAGTGGGAACAGTGAGTTTTACCCCTCCGCTATCCAACAATTTCCCTACTGTTGCACTCACTAGAGTGGGAAATTTAAGTTTGAAGATTTTTGAATAGTTTAATGTTTTAATTTGTAATAGAATGTTTTTTTTAAATTAGATTGTATGTTATTGGTACAAGGATATATATATATATATATATTCACAGAAAAAACCATAGGTTATAGTGGATATATAGTTAGGAATTTGCATTTACAAAACCTTGAAAATTCAATGAAAAAACCATTGGTTTTAGGCCATATATAGTTAGGGATTTGCATTTACAAAACCTTATTTTACTCGCATAAAACCATTGAAATTCCATATATAGTTATAAGCGCTAACTATATATCGCGCACCCGCAATCCACTGCTGATGATGTCACATATTACATCATTCATGACATGGTTAGTGACATCACTGATGACATCACTGATTCCGCCCGCTTTTGCTACACTGTGCCTCTTCCGCCATTCAGCTGTTTACCGCCCGCTCTTGCGACTACAGCGTCTCGCTCATCATGTAGTTGAGTTGCTCCCGCTCTTGCGGTGCAGCGATAGGCGGCTGCCACAGGACTCTCAAAATGGCGGCCGGCTCTTCGGTTTTGGGCCTGGTCCACTAAAATGGCCCTGGGACACCTTTGAACTCGGACGCTTCCCTGATAGGGCTTGGGTCCCATTCTCGAAAAGCGTCCCCTCAGCCGTGAAGATTCTACAAAAGTCTTGGGGGCCTCCGACTCCCGCAGGCTTCTGGTGGGGAGCGGCTGCCATGATTGCTCGTGGAATGGCCACGACGGAGCTACGAGATGGTAGTGGTCTCATGCTGACGCCAGCTTTAGTCTGAAACATCCAGAAACACTGTAGACTACCAATTCGATCAGTTCCGGTAGCGCCCCAACATGACCCGGAAGAGAAGAACTTGCCCTCCCCTCTTTGACTGATGGTTCTTGTTGCCTGTCCCCTCTGTTGTCATTTAACAGAACTTTTTGGACTGCTGAAAGGGGTTGTGTTCCGAACGCTGGTTGGTGGAGACATTTTGACTATATTCTTGACCTACGTTGTCGCGTAATGCGTTATATGACACGCCGCGTTAGCGCACCCGGAAGTGATCCGAGGCGCGGCGCGCAGCGCGTAACGTAAGCATAACAGGTCATGTGACTTGTTAATAAAACTTTTCATTGGTTCATTTTACTTTTGTTAATTTAATGATGAAAAGCTTGATCATATGACCTAAAAATTACGCTTTTTATTGTTTTCGAACAATATTTTTTTTTCAAACATATGTTATAATATTCCAGGCTAATGTACTTTCCCGGAAAATTTACAACTGTCTTGCAAGTAAAATATATTTCTTTTTCGAGAAAAAGGGCGTTTCTTCCTTCCATGACGGAGCCGTTGAGTAAAAGAGATTCGGCCTGCTGTCTTAGTCGCCGATACGCCTGATTATCAGATTCTTATCGATCACTTTATGTTGCAGACATGAAAAACACAACTGCCCTTGACCATTTATCTTTACTGCGTTCCTACATATTATACCTTTTATCCGTCATGTAATTGGACTGCTTTATTTCACTTGCCTTTTACTGATTCGAAAACAGTGACTAAAAGTAAAAACTTTACCAATGTAAATACTACTACCGTGTTTTGTTTTAAAAACCTTTATTGTGAAAATGTCAGTATACAAATACGGGCCTATAACCACGTGGGCCGGCCACGGAGCAAACTGAAATCGTATATGATGAGGAGACATTTACACTGTAGAAGAACGTAACGAGCGGGCCATTAGGTTGCAAGAACAAAGGTGTCTAACAGTTGCGGAATCGACTTGGATGGAAAAAAAAAACATGAAGAATGTACAAACTGAAAACCAATTTTTGTCTGTATAGCATCAACAGTAACGCTTGAGTCAGCTTTGTGTCAAGCCGCCATTTTCATTCAATCAATAGCGTCCCCCTGCACACATTCAGGGACCTGGTCGTGTCTTCAGATGAAACGGATTGTAGGAAAAGAAGCAGAAAGGAAAAGGAAAAAAGTTCCGCCGGACCTCGGGAGCCGGCCGCCTATGTCATGTGCGACCTTTGGCCACACCAGGGCAATAGTGAAGCTGCAGCAGGTGCAAATAAGCTTCAGACAGTCTTACAAGCACTGCTCAGAACTCTCAACTGAGGCACTCAACATCCAGGACTTGCCATTCGGATCTTGGCGCCTTGTGCTGGTTCCGACCTATTCACACATCGGTCCACTACTGACATCACCTCATAAGCCAACGGGGCACCCTACACTGACTTTCGGCGCAGCATTGTAGGATGGCCACACCAGTGCGGCAACTTGCTGGACACGACCTCGGTGCCATCCGGATCTCGGCGCGTTCGAGTCACTGTACCGCAAGAGTGACCGCAACTCAGCTGGACACGCCATCTTTCGGCGCAGCATTGTAGGATGGCCACACCAGTGCGGCAATTTGCTGGACACCACCTCGGTGCCATCCGGATCTCGGCGCGTTCGAGTCACTGTACCGCAACAGTGACCGCAACTCAGCTGGACACGCCGTCTTTCGGCGCAGCATTGTAGGATGGCCACACCAGTGCGGCAATTTGCTGGACACCACCTCGGTGCCATCCGGATCTCGGCGCGTTCGAGTCACTGTACCGCAACAGTGACCGCAACTCAGCTGGACACGCCGTCTTTCGGCGCAGCATTGTAGGATGGCCACACCAGTGCGGCAATTTGCTGGACACCACCTCGGTGCCATCCGGATCTCGGCGCGTTGTGCTGCCTTCGGCCTATTCGCACATCGGTCCGCTACTGACGCCGCCTCACGTGCCAACGGATTTTCTACGCTTTTTGTAGCCCTATGCCGCATAACAGGTCATGTGACTTGTTTATAAAACTTTTCATTGGTTCATTTTACTTTTGGTTTCCTAAAGATGGAAGTCTTGGTCATATGACCTAAAAATAACACTTTTCATTGGTTTAGAACATTTTTTTTTCGCAAACGATGAAAGCCCCACCTTGTTTCTGGATCATTCAGACTGAAGCTGGCGTCAGCATGAGAGCACCACCATCTCGTGGCTCCGTCGTGGTCATTCCGCGAGCAATCATGGCAGCCGCTCCCCACCGGAAGCCTGCGGGAGTCGGGGGCCCCCAAGACTTTTGTAGAATCTTCACGGCTGAGGGGACGCTTTTCGAGAATGGAGCCCAAGCCCTAACAGGCAAGCGTCCGAGTTCCAAGGTGTCCCAGGGCCATTTCAGTGGACCAGGCCCAAAACCGAGGAGCCGTCCGCCATTTTAAGAGCCATGTGGCAGCCGCCTATCGCTGCACTGCAAGAGTGGGAGCAACTCAACAACATGGTGAGCGAGACGCTGTAGCCGCAAGAGCGGGCGCAACTCAGCTAGATGGCCGCCACCTGGGGAGGCCCGTTCACGCCGCCTCCCCCACGCCCCCCCCCCCGGGCCGCCGCACGCCAATTTTCGGAGCAGCATTGTAGGATACCAAAACCAGTGCGGCAGTTTACTGAACATCACCTGGGTGCCTGTCGTACATGTTGTGTCAGCCATGGGACACTGGACACAGTCCCATCAACATCTCAACGCGTTCTGCTGCCTTGGGACTATTCGCACAACAGACCGCTACTGACGAGGCCTCCCCCCGCACCACCCGGGACGCCCCACGCTGTTTTTCTGTGCTGCATTGTAGGATCCCAAAACCAGTGCGGCACCCAGGCGACATCACCTGGGTGCCGTCCAGAACTCTGCACGTTGTGCTGCCTTGGGACTATTCGCACAAAAGACAGCTTCTAACCATTGTTGCTTTTTGAGTTGAAAAATGTTTAAATGTTTTTAGTTTTTGTTCCGTTCATTATAGTTAAAAGTTAATAAAGTTTTATAATCTTACTTTGTTGGAGTGTTATCTATTTTTTTAAAAACGGGTGAATAGGGCCTTGAATCGGGTTATTGTCATGTGTGGGCTTTGGAAGTGTGCTGCTGCAGGATCGGACATTTCAAACTCAAATGCACGTTCTTTTTCTTACCTTTCCGAAGCATGGAGCGCAATAGCAGGCAGAGAAAGGGTTATGCACGTGTTGAACACTACCTGACCTGGCAAGTTGCTGGCAGTGCCCCCCCGCCCGCTCCTGAAAGAGGGCACACACACACCGCCGCCCCGAGTACTTCACAAATCTTTAAAAGACCATGCGCTTGTTCATGAGGCTTAAATGGTTTATCACCTCTTCTAGAACCCCTGCATCGACCCTCTGACGTTTCCTGGAAAAATTACCATGTAACACAATACCAAGCCCTGTCAGCTGAAACCCCCAAGGAATCGTGGGGCATATTATCAAGGGGGTTTATCTCCGCTTTTTTGGCTTTAAAAGCCATGAAAGCGGAAATAAAATTATCTCCCTATTACCAAGCTGTCGCTAACACCAGTTAGTGACAGCTAAAAGGAGATAGCGACCATCTTGGGCCCCGCTTTGCATGTCAGTGATACTTATCACTAATAACATGCAAAGTGGCGTGCCAACATGTTAGCAACTGGAAACAGTCCCTAACATCGCTTTCTCCTATTACCAACTTTTGGAGATATTTGCGCTAAGCGCGAATATCTCCAAAATCTAACACCTGCCCTGAGCAGTTCTTAGCCATGTTATCCAATGGGAGGTGGATAACATGGCTAAGAGCATTTGCTCGATAATACATGAATATCGCTGACTTTTCTGCGATAATAGCAAGGTTTATCTGCGATAAAAATCGCCGATATGCGGCGATAATTTTTGTCTCTAAACAAGTTAGAGACAAAAATTATCGCTAGTTGTTCGTAATATGCCCCCGGGTTTTTGCTTGCAGAAATCGGGAGGTGGGAGACTAGCACTGAAATCAGTAGTCACACGCCTGAATCGGGAGGGTTGGCATGTCTGAATTCTCTACAGCTGGGGCCATAAACTACATCCGCAGGGGTAGGTGATAGCCTGGGACCAGCCTGGCATCTAAAATGGCTGCCGTGCACGACAAAATTGTGGCATTGGAAAAAAGGCAAGATGGCGCAGCCGCTGGAAGAGATGTATCAACATATATCAGCCTCCTCAGCCACCCTCAGGAAACATAGGGGATTAGGATACGTCTCCCGCACCCCCTTATACCTAGTAATTTAATTAACGAAGCACAAAATGGCGAATTCCCGTTTCGCTACCAGTTTGCGGCCCAGTTCGCGGCCCGTGAAGCGCTTCTACCGTGAAAAATCATTTTTTTTTTCTTTTCCCCACGGGACCCTTTAATAACCCCAACAACATTCCTAGGGGGTCAAGAGGGGGATACCTTGCCCCCTTTCATTAAATTCCCCCTTCGTTTTTCACCTCTTCTTCTCTCTCGATCCTACCGAGAGACAAGATGGCGGCCGCTCCGGACTGTTTAGAATGTTGACAGACACCGGAGAGCCAATCAGCTTTCTGCGCGCAAAGTTCCGAAACGCGAAAAGTAAGCGGACCGGAGCGCTGTTACAGATATATATCTTGATTTAAACTTTAATTTCTCAAAATCCACTGAAGCACATATATTGAGACCTAGCAAAGGCACATCGGGCTAACAGTCCCTACAATTTTGCCAAGTTTCGTGCAAATCCATTCAGCCGTTCGAGCTAAAAGTGAGTCCAACCGCCCTATGGAAAACTCAATGTAAAAAACGCGTTTTGGGACCCCCCTTTTTTCTCAGCCCCCCCCTTGACGAAACCCCACCAAATTTTCAGGGGCTGCTCAGAAACAAAATGTGCCATTTTCCTGAAAATTTCAGCCGATTCCGTCCACAAACGCCAAAGTTATTAGACATAGAATTTTCAAAAATCCCATAGGGAATTAATCCTAACTATATATACCTACTGGCGATAGCCAGTAGGTAATATATATATATATATATATATATATATATATATATATATATATATTTGTACATTTTTATATAATTTTAAAATGATAAAATAAATTACAATTAATAGCTTATTAATTGTTTTAAAGTAAATATATATGAATTATCATGTGTGTGTGTTTAACTTTTACATGTATTATATATTTTTTTAATTTATATTAAAAATACTTTTTTTTAAATATAAATGTTATTATTTCATATATTTAATATGTATTATTTTATTTTATATATATCAAAATCGATATTTTGTACAACCTTATTCTTTACACCGATATTTTTTTCTGATATTTTTGTACTTACCTGTTTAAGTATATGGAGATGATATTTTCGCATTCTTTATTTTTTCACCAATATTTTTTTACTTCTGTATTTTTTACCTCAATATTTTGTCAGTGAACCAGAACAAAACGAAAATACAGGTCTACATTCTGGTCATCAGGTCACCTATAATGCAGCAGGTAGGCTAGATCATTATACTGTGAATAAAAAGTTTGTACCCCACACAGTTCTGTGTTGCACTGCTGCCAGGAGCCCACACTGAGTGCTTGATGGAGAATTCCGGTAAATCTCATCCTGCAAACTGAATAGACCAAACAGTCCAGTTAGAATTTATTATCTGTTCCTGATATAAAAGTAAAAAGGGACAGCAACAATACTACAGCCACAGTTTAATTTCTTATGAAAAGAGAGATGCTCTATAAATAAACACGATGAACAAGAACTAACAACAGTCAGGAAAACTGTAAGTGTTCCTTGATCTAAAATAGCTTTACTTCCTAAATGTCTGCTCTGAATGTAGGAATAGGAACAACCTGTCAGCTCCAGAAATGAAATACGTTGTATAGGCTAGATTGGTGTTGAGAGTACTATGGGGGTCATTATGATGGCGGTGAAATGCACAACCTGCTTTATTAATAACGCAGCTGGTGCTGCAGTCAGCAGCACCCGCCGTACTGTTAAATTGCAAGATGTGACTGCCATGGTGGCGGTCACATCCTAATTTGGAGTGCGGGACCGTCGCATGCATGGTAGGCAGTCCCGATCACCACCACGATGGCCATCGTAATGACCCCCTCTGTGCTTATGAATTATGCACAGCGGTACAAAAGGGGGTGGTGATGGACGGAGCATCTGAACCAATCAAACACTCACACCCAGTCAACAGATCTGGGTTTAATCCATCACCGTTCTTTAGCCCACTCTGCCACCCCAGTTCAGACATGGCCATATGCAAATCAGTCTGACCCTGTGCCTCATGGGAACAGTCCAGCCCGAATTGCCAAGCCATGCCTTCCCTGGACTGGAAGCAAGCTTCCTAGGACCTGTTTCTGGCATTACAGCCGTCTTCAGACAGGCTTGCTTGAATACAGTGGCAAAGTGAGCAAGGGACTCACATCTGAGCATACCCTGACAACTTATGGCGAACAAAGCGGTACAAAAGGGGGTGGTGATGGACGGAGCATCTGAACCAATCAAACACTCGTACCCAGCCAACAGATCTGGGTTTAATCCATCGGCGTTCTTTAGCCCACTCTGCCACCCCAGTTCAGACATGGCCATATGCAAATCAGTCTGAACCTGTGCCTCATGGGAACAGTCCAGCCCGAACTGCCAAGCCATGCCTTCCCTGGACCGGAAACAAGCGTCCTAGGACCGGTTTCTGACATTACAGCCGTCTTCAGCCAGGCTTGCTTGAATCCAGTGGCAAAGTGAGCAAGGGACTCACGTCTTAGCATACCCTGCCAACTTATGGCGAACAAAGCGGTACAAAAGGGGGTGATGATGGACGGAGCATCTGAACCAATCAAACACTCAATTGTGCATAACAATGAATTATGCACAACACTTTGAATGAGCTTAGGTGTGATTAACTCCTATATACCTATTCTGTCTCGAGTGTATGAAAATAGTCAGCCCTAGAGTTGCCCTCTTCATTTACCATAGCTTCTTGAGGAAGGAGTTCTGGCCGTATCCATTTTGCTTAATAAATCTGGTACGGATAGTGTTTAGATTATGTGTCTGATGTACAATTGTGCAGTCGTGGGCAGGACATAGGCATGGCCGATATCAGTTTGAAGAAGCACTTCAAAGGTGTCTGAAAGCCAAAACATCATGAAAAAAGATGATGTTAAACTATGGAAAGCTTCTTTGGGTGTATATGTACAGGATGGCACCTCAACATTTTCTAAACTGTGCAAGTATTATTCTCTATTCTACAGGTTTTAGAAGCACACTGCAAAGATTTCCTTGTTGGCGATCAGCTCAGTTGGTCTGATGTTCACCTGCTCAAAGCTATTTTAATGGTCAAGGAAATCGATTCCACTATACTTTCAGAATTTCCAAATCTTCAGGTAATTATGAGAAACACCTTATTTGTCCTAAATATTTTGAGCATTGGGGCACTAGAGTGCCCAGCTACAAGATGGCTGCATCAATGTGAAGCTCCCTGTGCTGGGCTCAATGATCCTGTTGCATACTTCTATTGCAGACGGTATCACGCTATAACATTTCCTGCTGTGATTTCACCGGAGGCGTACAGAACCTGACATCAAACCGGAGCTCCATGCAGCTCCCTGAGTTGTTTCACATCCTATTGGTGCTCCTCGCTGGCCTGTCTGCACCAGGAGGGCCTGTCAGTGTGCGGTGAGCAGTAGGCCCACATTGGCCTGTATTGTGGCATTGCCGTGCCATCACCTGTAGTTGGAGAGAGTGTGGCAGCCCAGGCGGTGCGCTGGGGCCGTGCTAGTCTGTAAGAAGGCCCGGAGGGGGGTGACCTCCAATACCTCCTTGCTGATAGAGGACCGGGCATCCTGGGGAACCCCAGAAGACTGTGAGGCCTGCAGTCGAGGGTCCTAGCTTGCCTACAGGGACCTGGCTGGCCCATCCAGCCGCGAGGAGTGATAGACATGCATGGGCCTCAGCCACAGCAGCGCTGGGTGATAGTTGATGTAGGGAAGACGGTGAGATGAGCAGCAAGATACTTGGGGTTTGTACTGCACTGCGAGGGGCAAGAGGGGATTGTCACTGCTAATTGCAGGCTGCCTGCTCATTTCGCACAGCTTGCTAGGCTGGTCTGGTGGGCAGGACCACAACAGAAATAATGTTATGCCATCAACACTGCACTAAATTCTCATTTGCTCCTTTGACTGGCATTATGTCCCCCCTTCTACTGGTGAATACAGAGACAAAACACTAGATAGGTCTTCATACAACTAATTTATGCTGGCTTATTCCAACCTGATGAGTTTGTTCACTTGCGTCATCAGTGACTGCAGGAGACGAGCCCAGTGACCTGACAGGTGAGGTGACACTTGTGTTTGCACTGGGGGCAAGTTTCATCGGCTATAGTGGGAGCTGATGTGTAAAAAACTGGCTATTGCATGGGCCCACTGAACACTGTTGCTCACTCGCGGTTAGTCCCAATAAGGTCATTGGGGCACTCACCAGAGCCTGCATAATGGTGAGATGATCCGCATTGCCTCTCTGACGGCAACACTGGTGGCAACTTCTGATGTAGGCCGGTGTGCCACAATGGCATGACATCTCATATGGATAGACCCGAGCATGAACAGACAAAGTTGAACTTTGAGGCCAAGAAAGCGGCCAGTACTATGTCTGTTGATAGGGCAGATACACCTCCTGAGATTGATAGTCCAGACGTTCCCCCTCTCCAGCGCAAAAATAAACAGAGCTTGACTTCCATCAAGAATAAGCTTGACCACTTGATGCAGCAAGTCGGACACAATGGTCGATGCACTGGTTAAGCAAGAAAAATGCATTGCTGCCACCAAAACTCGCATTTCCAAATTAGAGGATAACATGAATGGCACCACTGAGAAACTATTGAACAGGCAAAATGTCCTCGATGTTATTTAAACAAAAAATGAAGATCTCGAGGCTTGATCCTAGCATAATATTCTGTGGCTGGTAGGCCTCCCTGAATCCACAAATACAGGCAACATGACAGACTTTGTTGAAACCCTCCTCAAGAAACACTTCAGAGCAGATGTTTTCTCCCCTCTCTGAGTGGTGGTGTTATGTGTCCAGGTTAGGCCTATGTAGCAACGCTGCACATTTTCTTACATTGTCCCTTTCCTGCACATATTTGCATGCGTGACAATGTTGCATAAGTTTGTCTGAAATTGTTTTGCTTACACATCTGGCTTCGCATAACATAATCATGATGCCTCGAACACCGAGTACAAGGCTTTTGAGCAAGTTGTGAAAATGTTGTTCTATCTCCATCCAGAGGGGCAACAGATCTATCTGTATACCCATAATTACAATAATCTGCATTTACATCACACAGATAAATAAAGAAGCATTTCTGGGGGTTAGTAGAGGAGACACTTCAGCTGACATTGTGGGGTCCCTGCATGCTGACGATTTGCCAAAGCAGCCGCCTAACATCTCCATGAGGGGCTTCGAGTATGTGATCAACTGGGATCCTACATTCTTTCCCGCCAGGTAATGGAGTTGGATCATCCCGTGGGGGTATTCTTGGTTCTAGACATGTACACCTACACATACTCTAGAACCGCATAGAGTAGGGGTTGCATAGTAGGAGTATGCCTTATTACCAGTTTATCTTATATGCCTGCATATATACCCTGTTTTTAGCAAAATGGTGGAAATATATATGCTATTCACTATTTTGGTGCTTATATTCACTTTCATATGCTTCTGACTACTGATTACTGCAGCACATGTATTCTATACAAGAATAACATTGGTTCAAAATGTATTGAAAACGTCCCATTGTGTATTCTTTCTATATATTTCTCTGTGAACAAGAGCGCACAAGTGATTGGGCAAAAAGGTTGTAGATCTGTTACCATGATCCCTGAGGGGTTAGGGTTGTCATGTTCAGTGGTTGCCAGAAACCATTTGCTCCCTGTCTGGGTCAGTGGGGCGTATGGTGGCTTTGTGAGCTAGCTTGTCTCTATGCCAAGATATACTGCATGGGTGCCTGGGGTCAGTCTAAGCACTTCACCCAAAGTTGATGTTCTCCACAAATGCGCAAATGAGCAGGTCCCACGGATTAGTAGGAACTACATGGCAGTACACAGGCTTCACCATCCGTTGAGGGTTCCAGGCACCTCCTGGTGCTCCCCAACCTATCATAGCCCGCTTGTTCAACTGCCAGGATCGTGACATGGTCCTGCATTTAGCCTGGGGGAGACAACCCCTCATATATGAAGGGAACCACAATCTTTATTTATCTGGATTTTACACAGAAAGTACAAGAGGCCTGACAAGTCCATGTGCTGACTGAACGCAAACTTTGACAGGAAAGAATTCAATATGTAATGCTCTACCCGGGACGCCTAGACATCACTTACATACACAAACAATACATCTTTACTAATCCACAATCTGCTTCACGCTTACTATGCAAAATCAAAAAGGGGAGGATCTCCCCTTCCAGCAGTTGGCTGGAACCCTAGATGCACTACTATGTGATATGGAAAAAAGCAAGCCAGCGGCTACACCCATCAATAACTGCAAGTCGCCCTCCTAGGCACATGAAATTTTGTTGACATTCCCACCAGCCCAGTATTCTATACTTCTGAAGATGGGGGGACTCCTCGCTTGTCACTGGTTCATGTCCACCCACCAGTGTTGTACATTCCACTTTCCACAACTATATAGAGTCATCTTATATTTTGTCTTAGGTTCTGCTTTTACTATAGTCTATGAATGCCACTTGATAAATATGCTGAAATATGTTGACTGTGATGCGCTAATATAGGGCCGACGAGTGCCCCCTGTTACTGGGAGGAGCTACTAGCCAGGACTCTGGTCTCCTCCATTGGTAGTCTCCCTGACAACTTTATCCAATGGATATCCATGGTTTAATTCACCTTTATAGGCAAATTATTATGGGGACGTGTTAGACCTGTCATCCTTGTAGTGGTCTTCCACAAACATTGTGCTTTTTGCCGCCACATTTTGCTGAACCTTCTTGTTGGCCTTAGGACTCTGAGCACTTTACCACTGCTGACCAGTGCTAAAGTGCATGTTCTTCTTCCCTAAACATGTGTGTAATTGATGTATAGATGATTGGCATATTTAATTTTCCTGTAAGTCCCTTATAAAATTGTATACCGTATACCCAGGGCCTGTAAGTTAAATGCTATCACTGGGCTTGCAGCATTGGTTGTGCCACACACAGACGTAGCCTTTCACACCTGTCTCAGGCCTGCCATTGCAGTGCCTCTGTGCACAGTTTACTACCATTTTGACTTGACATTTAAAACTACTTGCCAAGCCTTAAACTCCCCTATTCTTACACATAAGCCACACCTAAGGTAGGTCGTAGATAGCCCTACGGTCAGAGTGGTGTGTAAGTGGAAGGTAGGGTAAGTACGTGTATGTTTTGCATGTCCTGATAGTAACAAATAGCTACATTCATTTTTCACCACTGTGAGGCCTAACCCTCCCATAGGATAACATGTTGAATTCCTTAATGCACTTTTAAGCTGTAATTCCTGATCAGAAAGGATTAGCCAGTTCATATTTTATATCTCTGGAATGGTAATTATAAACTAACTTGTGGAGTTGGAATTAACTTTACTGTTTTATAAATGCCACTTTTAGAAAGACAACATTCTCTGCACTTACTGCTGTGTGAGCCTTGCAGCCTGTCTCCAATGCATGCCTGCGGTGTGGAACACCTACAATTTGTGCATTCTCTCTAGACAGCAACAAACACAGGAAGGCTAGGTGTGTCTGAGTACCCATCTACATACATCTGCATTCTGATGGCCCTGCCTGGGCAGGTTGTAAGGGAGGGGCTAACACTGCACTGAATAGGTGGTGTCCTGTTCCCACACAAAGGGCTGATTTACTCCCCATAGAATTGCTGGCAGACTGGGCAGACTACGTGTGCACTTCAAAAACCACTCTTTGAAGTCGCCCCCACTTCAAACACACTTGTGGCTGTAACTACTGGGTCTTTCACGCCCTAAAATCAGACTCTAGTGGACTTGTAACTGCAGCTCTGTCAGGGGAACTGCGGTGCTATTTAAAGGACTCAACTGCACTGCTGATCTGGAAGGCCTGCTTTTCTGTTTGTTGGCCTGATGCCTTCTGCTCTCTGACTTTGCTGAAGGAGAACTGGACTCTGCCTTTTCTCCAAGTGTGCTCCAGGGGCTTGTTGGCTTGCTTCCTGTTGCTTAAGACTCAAGGATATCAAAGCCTCTAACCCTGCTCATGTGCCTGATTCACTGGAGGTGGACCCGGATACATGCAACATGGACATCAACACATCTCCTGCATCGACCTGGTTGCAGGAGTAGAGTTGGTGCTTGGCTCTCAGAACCAACACATTGCCTCAAGAGCCTGACACATTGGAACTATGCATCGCCGTCGCAGCAGCTTGGAGAGATCAATGTATCCCTCAACTGCGTTGAGAAAGCCGGTGCATCACTCTACGGGACCAACGCATTAACCATCAATGGGTGAGAAGAATCGATGCATCCTCAACCTGCGGGATCAACATCAACACATCTCCTGGCGTATTTCGCAGTTGCGACCAGGAAAGGTACTTTGTTCACTGTGGCCTGCGTGGGTCCTGTAGCCAGCTAGTGGTCCATCGCAGTCTGCCCAAACATTGACTTTGCCCCAGTCCAGCAAAACCTAAAGTAACCCCTAAAGTGCTTAAAAGAGCTATTTTTCACTTATTCTTTTGAAATTCATATCTCTACTTCTATCAGTGGCGTAGCTAGGGGGCGGGGTGAGGGTGGCGGACCGCCCTAGGCGGCACCATTTTTGAGGCGGCCGCGGCACTGGAGGCCCATTGCGGCCGCAAACCACTGAAACTAATCCAGGTCGGTGAAATGACGGAGCTGACGCCTAGCAGCTAAGTCCGGAAATTAGTTAATTAGTCCTGGCTTCTACACTTGGTTAACTGTGTAATACTGGACACACCGTGACCGCTAAATTTCCTGGTTCACCAGAATTTGACAAGTCTGACTGTCAACTTTAAAGCTATGCAAAAAAAAAACATAACTGAAAGGGAAACAGAACCCCCTGGAGCTTTTCTCCTTGTCACCTGCAGAACCAAGACACGCATAGGCTTCATTGTCAAACGACTCATACAGCATGCTTTGTCGGGTCCGCCTCATAGATTATGCACTATTCTGCAGTAATGCTTAGGATTGGTCCAGAGCTGAAAGCAGCTGCGGCGTCATTAAAAGATGACAATGAACTGTGACATACACTGCCTGCCACTGTGCACCAAGCAGCGGGCGTGTTTTTTTGCCCAATACAAACGAAATGCAAAGACACATCTGATACAGTTATTAATAAAAAAACACATCTCACTGAAGCCATTGGCAGCCTGTAGGCTAGCACAAGCCCTATCGGGATATTCTACCCAGGATCTCAAAACCAGCCAGCTTGGGTGTAGGTGAGTATTTGTACCAGTTTCCGCAAGGAACGCATGAAGAGAAGCTTGAGAAAGGGCAGTTGTAAAGTGGAAACTACTAAACATACATACTATGGCAGCCAGGGGACCCAATGCGCACCACACGGAGAAGTCACTGTAAAAATATAACCCAAATGCCCACCCCTAAAGGCCAGCTGCTCATTAGCAATACCTTAGAAACATTTTAAACTAAAAAGAGAGGCAATAATCAAACGTGTATATAAATAGACAACCCAAAGTACGACTAATAGATCCTATCAAAGCGAGGGATTCTGCTTCCTTCACACGCGCCCTCGACCTCTCCCGCCATTCCTAAGCACTGCAGGCCTGGGAATGATTTATTCATCACTCAGCCGGGGGTGACCCGAGAGGGGACAGAAATGTCAGCGACCAAGATGTGCTGCGGTTTGGGTTTACCTTCCAGGCCCTATTGTAAAGAGAGGCTGTCACGGAGAGCTAAATGCTCTCTGTACACAAGTACACATAGACCAGCGAACACACATACATTCAGATATATGAGCACACATACATGTAGACCTGTGCGCACACATACTCACAGACCTGTGCGCACACGTACACATAGACATATGCGCACACTTACACAGACATGTGCACACAACTACACCTAGACATATGCGCACACTTACACACAGACCTGTGCACACAAGTACACACAGATTTGCATTCAGTCATATGCACACATGTACACACAGACATATGTACCCATGTACACCCAGACCTGTGCGCATACATGCACACAGACATATGAGCACAAATACACAGTGACCTGTGCACACTCATACATGCAGACCTGTGCGTACACATGCACACAGACATATGCGCACACTTACACACAGACCTGTGCGCACACATGCACAGAGACCTGTACGCACACGTGCACATAGACATATGCACACACTTACACACAGACCTGTGCGCACAAGTACACACAGATGTGCATACAGTCATATGCACACATGTACACACAGACATATGCACCCATGTACACACAGACCTTTGTGCACGCACGCACACAGACATATGAGCACAAATGAGGAAATGTTTATAAGAGTTGAAGGGAAAGTACAGATTCCAGAGGAGCTCAAACCGTGGCTGTTTGATGACTGGGACTTGATAACTAGGCAAAAGCAGCTCTTCTATCTCCCTGCTAAAAAAAAGTGTTGATGCCATTTTGGAGGATTATGCAAATTACAAGAAATCGCGAGGCAACACAGATAATAAGGAGTATGCAGTGAACAAAGTGGTTGCTGGAATTAAGGAATACTTTAACATGATGCTCGGCACACAGCTGCTGTACAAGTTTGAGAGGCCACAGTATGCAGAAATTCTGGCTGATCATCCAGATGCACAGATGTCACACGTCTATGGAGCGCCTCACCTTTTAAGACTGTTTGTCCGTATTGGTGCACTGCTTGCCTACACACCTCTGGATGAGAAGAGTCTGGCTTTATTATTGAACTATTTGCATGATTTTCTGAAGCACCTTGCAAAGAATGCGCTAGTATTGTTCAGCACCAGTGACTAGGAAGTTGCATCTCCTGGAACCACCCCTGCCTGCCACAGACCCTGCTTGGAGCGAGTGAGGTAAGAGGAGAGCAGCAGCAGATTCAGAGGGGTGGGTGGCTGAGTCTGTGGCTCATCCATGATAGCTGCCAAGGTTTTAGATTGCTATGTGTGGCACTTTCAGAATTTCATTGTAATTATGAGTGACATTTCAATGTCTAGAAGTTACACTTTCTCAGGGGCAAAAATTTAAATCCCTCATGTATGTGCATGTAACTTGCATGATCGAGGTAACTATTCGAAGCAACACTACGTGTCTCTCGGACATCTTTCAAGTGCTCACCAGCCTTTTTCCCCAGCACCCCTCCTGCCCCCAAGTTGCGGCAATCTGTGGGATAGCCCCGGGCGCCACAAGCTCTAGTTACCCCCTGACTTCTATACATTAGATTTGTGTTGTTTTGGTATTGTTTTGCTCAGAATATAATAACCTGTTTTTCTTAACCTGTGCGGAGTCTTTTTGTGGTGTTTTTTTTCATTGTGGTACTGTGGTGTGTTTTGCACAAATACTTTACACATTGCCTCTTTAGATAAGCCTGAGTGCTCTCTGCCTAGATACCAGAGGATGAACATAGGCTATCTTTTAGTGTGTACTTAGCTTACCTTGACTAGAGTGGTGGTTGCTACCTGGCCTGGATGCCGCAGGTGTTACTTGTAGTCGGCAAACTGTCTTGAGGGATTGCGGGTGGAGATGTATGTTTTTGTAAGAGTCTGTGGTTCTGGTATGGGAAAAGTTGGATATGTTATTTAAGGTCCAAGCACATGGTCTCATATACCATGGTGAACTTGTCACGGCCTGTATACATAAAAATATCATAGCAATATGTGAGATAGAATACAGCCTGCTTCGTGTAGGTTTGTTCTTTGTACCTCATTAATTAATCATAGCATCACCACGAGCTAGACTTACAGTATACTGCAGGCTTATTTTAGGTGCCTTTATCAGAGCATGATAAATGGGGACAGCTCCTCAGCTGACACAAACCTCAAGTAGGGTCCAACCCTCGAGGAGGAGTCCTCACTGTTTGTTGTTCTGGAGGCTATATATTCATGGAAGGTTTCCCCAGATATCTCTAGGTCTCAGTGTAAGTGGTTTTAGTAGGGCCTAGATCGCTGTTCTCTCATTACAAAATACTACATTGCGGAGATAATCTTGGAGCCCGTCCCATCATCTGGCAACCCTGCACAAGGCAATAACCTGAAGGGGTGCAACCCATTTTTGCTTAGGGCAGTGGACATCGACCACAGATCCCAAAAGTATGGGAAGTGGCATACATTGCAATTGTATTGAAGCTAATTCATTGATCGTCTAAACAACCTCCATTCAAAAATCATGCAAAAGAGGGCAGTGCCATGCTAGATTTAAACAAAATCAATCGGTCTGTTGAGAATCTTGGGGCCCAGAGGAGGACGTTGGGTCAAAATAGTAAAGACTTTGTGGGGTGTAGCATGGTATGTTATGCTAATAAAACTTACTATAGCGAGCAAATCTCCCCAAAGAGGTATCTCGGCCCTGGAAATAAGTACAAGCAAGACAGGATGTCAGATTAAAATAGAACTTCATTAAGTTGTTTGATGAAGTGGACAAGTCATTCCAGTAAAACTGAGCCAGGTAGGTAAAAGCCCACCACTGCATCTTGTCAGTCGGAGACGAGGAACTGTCAATAAGGCTTTCTCATTGGAGTGTAAGTTCCTGACTGGGCAGTAGCGTTTACGTTTCTGTATTAGATAGCTAGGCCCACTGACTGTTCATGATAAATCAAAAGTAAGACAGCATACTCGTAGGCAGCTGAATGTTGACGCTGCTCTACAGAACGATTGATTATCGCTGTATAACATGTGATAGCAACAACAAAAATAAAATGTTAAAAAAAAAAAAAAAAAAAAAAGTAAGACAGCAAATTTTTTAAATGGTGCTATTCTTATAAGGTAACCAGTGGAAGGCTGTTTATAGAGGGTCAGAAGCGGAGCCGGTAGGGAGGTTGCAGACAAGCCGAGCAGCCATGTTTTGAACCACTTACAATTTAGCCAGAAGGATTTAATTTGCTGCACCAACAGAGCATTGTCGAAGTCTAATTTGTTAATAACCAGAGACTGAACAAGAGTTTTCCCGGCAGAGGATAGAAGGAAAGGAAATGCCTTCTTCAACAAATGCATCTGGACAAGGAAGTTCCCCAGGGATCGTGCCTGAGCCCTACTTTGTTAAACATCTATCTATGTGGTGCCATTACGTTGATTCATTAGAGCTTGCGTGTGGCGATTGTGTCATATGCAGATGATACTCAATTACTGTTCTCCTTTTGTCCAGATTCTGACATTGTGAAGAGTAAATTTGCAAACTACATGATGGAAGTCGCTGTTTTGGATGATTAACAACTATCTCCAATTAATCAGCGACAAGACAGAGATCTTGCTATTTGGCAAGATATGGTCAGCCGACTGGTGGCCCGTACAACTCGGCTTGGCTCCTGCACCTAAGCAGGTAGTAAAAAATCTTGGTGTGAGGTTGGATCAATCTCTTTCCATGAAAGATCAAGTTAGATCCACCTGCAGCATCTCTTTCGTTACCATGAGGCTTTAAAAAAAAACCTTCAGTGGCTTCCTGACACCGTAGGAAGACTCTTGTCCAGGCTCTAATCACCAATCTCCAGGACTCAGGGATTGCCTGTTGACCTCAGTAAACGACACTGCTGTCCAAACTGCAGCTGGTCCAGAACACTGGTGCGTGGCTAATCTGTACTCTTCCTTCTGGCTCACATTCTTCTCCAATCCCTAGAAAGCTTCATTGGCTGCCTATTAGGAAGAGTATCATCTTTAAACTCTGTTGTTTGACACACAAAGCTCTCAGGCAGCTTATTTGTCTTCTCAACTTAAACTTTACGTTCCCTCAAGACGTCTGAGATGTTCGGACAAGCCGCTTTTGGTGATCCCTTATCGGTACCTCAAAATATGGGCATAGATCTTTCTTCTTACACAGCCCCTTATCACTGGAATAAACTCCTTCTTAGCCTTCGCTCTTGACCAGATTTCTCATCCTTTAAGAAGGGGTTTAAGACTTGGTTGTTGTAGACTCCCTCCTTTTCTCTTCAAGCAGTGCAGTGCTGGGATACTCCTTCGGGAGTGAGTCGGGCGCAATATCAAATGACTAAATAAATAAACTCATTTTGTTGAAGCAAATGCCCCTAATGGCGGCGACATGATCTTTCATAGAACGAGACTGGTCTATTTTCAAGCTAAAGTTCTTAACTACCTATTAGGGCGTAGGAGCCGGGCCGAGCTTTGAAGGTCTCTAGTCAGGAGTCCAAAGTCGCTGGGCTTTACTAAACAGCATGAACTCAGTTTTATCAGCATTCAGTTGTAGGCAGTTAATTGCCATCTATTCTACTGATCCTTGATTTTCTCCAAATGCTTATCAAAGGAAAGCATCAGCTGCGTGTTGTTGGCGTATGATATTATTTCAAAACCAAAGGTTCTACCAATCGCTGCTAGGGGGAGCTACATAAATATTAAACAGTGAAGCGCTGAGACAGAAATCCTGGTGCTCCTCCTTGTCAACCAACGTAGTGCGAGGCTTGAAGGTAACCAGTGAAACAGTCTGAGTTCCATTTCTGAGTAAGTCTTGAAACCATTGCAAGGCAGTACCAGAAATGCCAATCTCATACAGCCTGTTTATCAACCTTGAGTGTCACACAGGTATTAAAGGCCGCAGATAAATCTAATAGCACCAGCACCAGCACAGAGGGGCTGCCTTTGTCCACAGAGAGTCTTATAAAGTCATTAACCGCAACTAAGACAGTCTCTGTGTTATAACCAGATCTGCACCCAGATTGCAATGAGTCAGGATAATATTTTCCTCGAGATAGGCTGAGAGCTGAGAATTTATTATTTATTAGACCTTCTAATGACTTGCCTAAGAGCAGGAGCAGAAATATAGGATGATAGTTTGCTAAATTATTGGTATCAGCATTGGCCTTTTTTGTATAGGTACAACCTGTGCAGACTTCTAAGTACAGGGAATCCTTCCATATCTGCAGATAAATAAAATAGTGCCATAACCATGGGAGCCATTTGGTGAGAAATCAAGCCTGTGATCCATGGCGGACAGAGATCTAACGGAGAGCCAGATTTGGCTTTTCCTAAAAAAAATTGAATCTGCTCGAGAGGGAAAGAACCAAACTTCTCTAATGAGTAGGTACCATTTCAAAAGAAAGAATTGTGGCTTAGCATCTCGGCAGAAAAAGCTGAAGGCGTAATACATTTCATATACATTTGTTTGTTTTGGTCCTTAAAGAAATCTGCTAAGGCATTACAGAGGTCTTGCGAAGCTGCAATACATTGGAAGCAAGCAGAAGGATTTACTAAATCTTTAAGGGTTTTGAATAATTCTTTAGAAGAATTACCAGCTTTCTAAATACGAGTAATGGTTTGGGCATTATGGGCTAATTTATTCGGCTGATGATAAGAGGACAGTGCTGGTCTAAAAGCATCTTTATCGCTTTGGGATCTGGTTTTCTGCCATGTCCTTTCTAGCTTTTTGCAGGAGGATTTCTCCTGTCTCAGTTCCTTAGAGTACCAGGGAGTGTTGGGTATGAGAAGAGATTTCACTCCCTTCTTTAGAGAGGCAATACTATTGAAAGCAGGATTTTGGGATTTATCAAATTGCTCTAAAGCATCATTAATGTTTAGGTCCGAGGAGGACATTGGATGTGCAAAGGAATTAAAAAAGTAGTCTGGAGTCACCAGACGCCATTGCCGCAAAGCTTTATATCTACCTGTTTTAGCTTTAATTGTCCCATCTGATTTTGGGATCTTTAACTGGATTGGGAAATTATCCATCCTGGTAAGGAAAGCTTACAGTATAGTTTATTCAGAAAGTTAAAGTGTCTCTGGTTGGCGGATATATGTTTAGTTTTCTTACAGCAATACGAAATTCAGGTGTTTCTTTACAGTAGACCCTAATATGGTGTTGGAGGGAAGTCCTATCTTGAAGAGACACCCTAAGGAGTGGGGAAGGAAATGTATTCCTTTTGTTTTAATTAACTACACACACTCTAGTGGTGTCATGCTTCAACATGGGGTCACCCTGACCCCTATAAGTCAGGGTGGGCTCGACCGTATTGCAGGGATCTCTAAGTGTGAAAATGACCAGGGGGGGTTAAAGATGAACAAACCATAAACCGATCCTTTATTTTTGGATCTGTTGTGTTTATTAAAATATAAAAGCGTGGTTAATTTGAGTATTTATGGTCCTATGACCCTAGAGCCAACATGTTTCAGTCCTGTTTGGGTCTCGTTAGGTCCTGGACTTTCTTCAGGGCAACATGATACCCTCCTTGGAAGGCGCAGAAGGAGATTCCCTATACTGCTGCTTGTGTAAGGGCAGATAGCTGCTCCTCATCAGTTAGTTCAAGACAATTATCTTTTTTAAACTTTAAAACATTCCTTTATCACTCCATCCTACTATAGAGGGGAGGAATTTCGTCTCCGGGCACTTTGCTTTGTCAAGGGGGAAGCCCTTTAGTCATACATACACCAAGGGTCCTGCCCCGCCTGGCGACCTAGTCGGTGTTGTCCCGGTCTTTGGCAGAAGTATAACACCTTGGTCAAGAGGATGTAGTAATACCCTAGGCCCATGCGGTGCAGTACCACATATACAAATGTTCATTCAAGAGTCAAAGGCCTTTTCAGCATCTAGAAACACTGAGATGGCCTGCATCTCTGGTTTGATAGGATGGAGCATCGCTTGTAATGTGCATAGGTTGTTGGATCTGGGTCTACCTGGGATAAAACCAGACTGGAAACCTAGCACCAATCTGCTCATAACGGGTTTAATCTAATTACCAGTACCCAAGTCAGTATTTTATAACAGCCAACAGTATTAGGGTTCTTGCCCAGATTTAAGATAATATAAATCACGGCCTCCCTAGAAGTTGGAGGGGGAGTGGGCGTGTGTTGAGAGCAGTGGTATAGAGCTCCAGCAGTAAAGCAATAAGGAGTTCTTTGAAATTTTTGAAGAATTCAATTGTTAGTCATTAATCAAAGAGAGGAGGGGAGAATAAACCACAAAACCCTCTATACCAGAGTCTTATGAATGTTATCTTGGGGCCCCTAAACCACACATTCACAGTACGTGGTGTATATTATCTCAGCTTAGTGTGCTTCAGTGGATAGTGTTATCAGTGGGTCCGTCAATTAATGTCCCGTTCTCCAAGTGACACCGCATCCTCCACCAGGAGGGAGACTATCTGAATGTCGACAGTGGTGATTAGTTTCAGATTATCTTCTATCCTGTATGCAAGACTTTATTGAGAAAAGAGAATCAGGATAGGGATAAGACTAAAAACAGGTTGATGTTGAATTGTTAGGCTGTCTGAGCAGGGGACCTTGCTACTGGCAAAGCCATCTATTGCTAGCTTGATTTCTTTCTGAGTTAAGGGTGTCAATACATGTTAGCACATGCCTCCTTCTACCCATGGCAGTGTAATGACGTCCTAAAAAGTATCAATTTGAGTGAGTGAGTGGTGGAATCTGGTAGAATAAAGGTCTGTGTATTATTCACAGAAGAGCTAACAACTAGCGAAAAAGAGTGTTCTCGACATGGATGTAGGCATGAGGCCCGGGAAAACCATAGAGCCAAAATACACCACCCAAAAAGGGGGAAATTGCCGCCTGCCTCTAATACAATATAGCGGAAATATCGGCATGCACACATGGATTGCTAGAGATGTTGGTGAGAAACGGAAAACAGCTATGAAGCAGCTAGCCAGAGTCATGAAGGGGGATCCATCCCCTCTGCCAAAAGGGTCGCCGCATTGATCATTCCACATCACTAAATAGGTCCTTCGAGGTGGTATCCATATCTTTATAGTTTTCCCCCTGTGTTTTATTCTACTTTCTGTGGATATCCTTGAGATATGCCTTGTGCTTTATGGCGTCCCTGAGAGATGTAAAGAAAGTAGTGCGACCATCCAATCAGATCCAGGGTTTAGCTGGGTAGAGCATTACATAGGAGATATGTTGACTGCTGCAAATGCACGTCTGGATTGTTGCACCAAAATTTGGGTAGATGGAAACACCCACCACCTTGAAACATAAGGCAGCCTTTTTCTCTGGAAACGTATAGAGCATCATCATGGTCTCAGTGATTCAGAAGTCGTGCAATAATCGGGCACTGGAGGGCACCTGCAGGAGGGCTGGGCCTAAGGGAATCCATGAGCCCTCTATAATATGAAGCATTGTGAAAAGTTCCCTCTGCCCAGCGTCTCTGTGAGCAAGTATGCAACAAGGGACTCCGTTTTGTCCAAGTTTGTTAACCCCGGAATGAAAAGGATACAGAGATTATTGCGCAGAGAGCGACATTCTAAGTCTTCATTCTCAGTCGTTACCCTAAGGACCTCTGCCGTGAGCTTAGTGGCCTTGCTTTGTCAGTCTATGGTGTAACCCTCCACCGCTGAAACCCAGCTCTCTGCTTCAGCAAGGCGGTCATCATGCTTATCCATGTCTGTCTTCAGGCGGTCCAAGTGGATTGTGAGAGTGTCTGGTTTGCCAATCATTTGTCTTCCCCATTCCTACTAATCTCCCTGTTGTGGCTGATGCTGGTATTAATCATTGCTGAGTGTATGAAACCCACAGTTGCTCACAGGGTTAATGTTGTCACAAGCGGCCAACAATAATGACATAGAGGACCAGGATATGAGTTTACAGTGGTAGCACCAGTACCGTGGGAACAACTGATAGTGAAGAAAGTGCCATATCACCAACTCTACAGTGACTCCATACATGGGTGTGGCCTTAATTAAGCACCCCAGGCAGCAGTCATTATTCGGGGAAGGAGGGTCCGTGGTGTATGTATATGTTCACCATTAGAATTATTGCAACCTGAAGCCCCCAAGGTTCTCACTGATCCGCCCCTGCCCCTGCCGGGGCTCTCCCAGCCAGGAGCAGGGAAGGCCAGCTGCACGAAGGAGGGCCTCAATTCCCCACAAAACCGCACCCCAAGGGCCACTGTCACCGGCTCTTTGACAATTCACTCATGGAGTGGTAATCGGCTTTCCTGGGCACACCCCCTTCATGGGGACGGCTGCCTCGGAGCACGTCCGACACAGCTGCTGCATTCATGCCTGGTGACTCACGGCTTGGTTTAAGTTCCTCATGGCTGGAAAAAATCTCTCCGGCCTGGTCCAGTATTGTCATTTTTGCTGCCCACAGCAGATGTGGAAAGGCTACACCATTCACAATGATTCCATCAGATACTACAGGGTTTATAGGCCTGGGAGCAAAGCTCCCACTTCAGGCGGCCATCTTAGTTGGAAAGTGGCTATACCACGAGCTCATAATTTATAGATGTCATTTCTCTTTCTGTGTTACTTACTTTATTCTAAAACACTTTTTGGAATTAAAGAATGTCTTTCCACTATGTTACAGTCTTGTTCTTTGCAATGACTATATACCAAAAGTTCATCTGCATATGATGCAAGCTATGGTTTGCTGTTTTGTTTAAGTTTGGTTCTAGATCTTCAATGCTGTTTTTATGGTTGTTGCTAAATGCTCTATGTATACAATGAGCAGAGCTGGGTATGTTTAACTGGAAATGTTTTGCAGATTTAATCGTGTATTACATGCGCAGCTAATGGTTTGAGATAGAAAGTTTCATGAGTTTCATAGAGTAGCTCATGTCATGCCAAATGACCTACAGGAATTTCCATCTCAAATTGTGGCATCATTGAGTTTGAAAGGGGGCATCTGAAGGAGGCCGAGATGGGATGAGCGGAGGTTGCGAGATGGTACGTACTTTGTAATAAGGTGGTCAATGAATTTGGGACTTTTACAATGTAAGGATTTAAAAATCATACATCCTGTTTTAAAAGCACAACGTTGGGTCACTGAAAGCCAATGGAGTTTCATGAGTAAAGGAGTGGCTGCGTGTCACCTAGGTTGATTCAGAATCAGTCTAGCGGCATAGTTCTGTACCATCTGGTGACGTTTTGACAAGTAAAGGGGGAGACCTAAATAAATGGAGTTCACGTAGTCCAGATGGGACAGAACAGTGGCGATCACTACCTGGGTAACTGCCTCCAAGGTTAGAAGATGCCGAACCTTCCGGATTTTTTTTAATTGGAAAAAGCACTTAGAGACCACGTGACCCACTTGTGCTTTTAGCGAAAGATCGCAGTCCATGGTGACCCCAAGCGTTCTTGCCGATGTTGAGGGGGGTCGGGGCTTGACCCAAATCCGATGGCCAATAGTGGGGGCCCCAGTGTTTGGCGCTATCTCCAGTGAGGACTAACTCGGTTTTTGCCGGGTTTAATTTCAGCTGGTTTTGGTCCATCCATGCTTTGATGTACCTCATGGTCGATTGAAAGTGCAAGATGGATGTTTCAGAGTTATCAATCGTAAATAACAGCTGTAAGTCATCCGCATAGTTAAAAGTCTTTAAATCACAGTTCTTAAAATCCTTATAAATAATATCTCATTTTGAGGTGGCATTAGTATTTTTACATTTGATGCTTTAAGTTATATGTTAACATCTGATTAAAAAACAATATTTATATGTTAGTCTCATTAGTAATCAAATCAAAAAATTTGAATTGAAATGCCTCATCAAAAACTTTGAAGCACATCTGGCGAGACTATGCACTTTTTTGCAGATATACAATTGTTGGTTTAATCTAAAAAAGTAGCACTTAAATATTTGTTATACCTTCATTAGGGACCCACATTAAATATACCTAAATACCCAACACTCACCTAAGCCTCCATAGAATTGAATTACCCACTCGCAATAATGTTTAACACTTAAGTGTTTAAGTTTATTGTTATTAATAGCTATGCTACCTTCATGTTTCTTGGAGTAAGGCAAGTATTACTAGACTTCTAGTAACAATATGAATTATTATTTTTATGTTTTGCTATCCAGTTGGCATTAATTTAATACAGTGCATATTCTCTTCTGTATCTATTTGGTAGGCTGTTTCTTTGTTAGTTTTTATTCCCAGTATTTAATATTAAATGTACACATGTAATACGTCTGTTGTTCTGATTGCTTATCTGAGTAAGCCATTCACCTATTCTAATTGCCGTGCAACATCTCATTTGCCTTCTGTGACGAGTTAGAAAATATCTCAAAATGTGAGCACTTGGTTATTAGCTAGGGATGGTGAAAAGTGTGAAACAGATACACTGCAACATTATCCTGTTTTGTTTCCTCATATTGTTAGGGATCTAAGGTATTAGCCATGTATCTTACTTCTGTGCATTTGAACAGATACTAAAATATGTGGCATGACTCCTATCTGGGTGTGGTCCTGTTTTGGGTGCAGCCAGGACTACTGCATATAGCCGGAAGCGGGCCTGGAGACTACTCTCCAAACACGAAACCCCAAGGAGACAATTACATCAACAGCCCATTACATACCCCATGGTGGAACCGGACCCCATATTGCTGTTCCTGCCCCTGAGCCCTGCAGGGTCTAATTTGCTCTGGGACTCATGCCCGCTTTCCTCCACTGTGGAGATTTAACTCATGGTGGGTTACAGAAAAGAGATTTGAGGGCAAGCCTATAACTCTACAAAATGCTTTCAGATTAAACAGGGGTCTGTTGACTCCCAGGGATACTCTGAGGGGCAAATGGGGCAGTAGTCAGGGGAGGTGTTATTTCAAAGTTGGCGATCCCCCCAAAAAGTTTAAAAACAGAAAATCGCTGGTTATAAGGCGGAAACTCACTTATTGAGTGACTAAATGTGATATACTTCTCAGTATTAACAGAGCCACGCTTGAACTTGAACAAAAGCAGTTTGTCGAAGCAAAGAAATTGTGGCAGGATTCCAAATACCAAATCAACTAACACAGCAATAAAACTGGGAAACACTTACATTGGCTAAGCCAAATCAATGAAAACCAAACATCTATACTGAAAAATCGAGTTTGGGCATAACATCTTCTATCAGATTCTAACCGGCATAGTAGAGGCAATAGACCAGCATTACGAAACATTACACACAAAGTTTGTCACCTACATTGACAGATGGCCTGTACATCTATATACTTGCACTCCAGTGTCCACGGCCTACCCATCTAAACTGCTATATTAGTGGTGCTAGCCAACTCCTAGATATCAACAAAGATGTTCTCTGGCCCCTAATACCCTCCTTGTGAGATTTTTAAATGCCAGGCTGACATTTTGACACGGTCTCTTCTGGCCCTCTACGAGTAGGCCCGGAGCTTGGGCCATTTCCCTGACGACTTGGAGGAAACTCGCATCTTCAGTATATTGAAACCTGATAAACTTGCTAACGGCAGTCCCTCGTATAGGCCAATTTCCTAATTAAAAGTGAAACCCAAACACTTGCTACCAGTTTAGCTCTAGGTTTGGATACAGCCATTACTGACGTAGTGTGTAAAGATCAGAGTGGCTTCATGCCCAACCGCTCCACCCAGCTTCATATAGGCAGAGTGTACAATGCCATTAGAATGGTTAAACAGCTCTATGAACTCTTGGCCATTCTTCAACCATTCTTCAAATCAGTGTTTGATAGCCTTTCCTGGACTTACTTGCTTTCTCTGCTGCGACATCTAAAGTTTAGACCTACATAGCTTGCATATGTTAAGCTTCTATACACCTCACCAAAGGCCTGGGTCAAAGGAGGAGGAACGCTTTCCTGTTCCTTTCCACTCCAGAGGTTAGGTTGTACCCTCTTGCCCTTGCTGTTTGCATTGGCCGTGGAGCCTTTAGCGTGTTTGATTAGGACATAAACTCATGAAAGGGGCTTTGTATGGTCAGAGGTTTATGAGGACAAGATTTCCCTCTATGGAGATGATCTTCTAATATACGTGGGGTAACTGGACCCGTAATTATGAAGACTCTAGACACATTTAGGAATTATTCTGACCTTAGGGTCAACTGGAGTAAAATGCGACTCTTCTTAATAGGGCAGACTGAAACCAGATTGACATGGAGTGGTCGAGTAGGCCTGACTGTCACAATCTCCAGCTTTTGGTATCTGGGGATGAATATAATCAATACTGTCTTGAGTTCAAGGGCCCTGAACATCATACCCCTGCTGACTGCCACTTGAAGAGATATGCTGCATTGGCCTACACTTCCCCTGTACTTACTGGAGTAGAGTAGCACTGCTCAAAATGGTCACCCTGTCCAAAATTATATATATCATGCAAAACTACCCCTTCTATATACCGGACTCAATCGTTGCCTTCCTCGCCACTACACTCATCACGTTTATTTAGGGCATGAATCCCCCGCTGGTGGCATACACCTAATGTTGTAAAACTGCTTGCTATGGGGGCATTGCAATGACTGTTGCCTCTTACTATATGGCATCGCACCTCCTGGTCGTCAATAACTTGATATATGGCCCAACTGACGATCTGACTTACAGGTTGGTGCAATGGCTCATTGGAAAAGCCTCCCTCCTACATTATTTGTACACAGGGAAATTGCCTTCCAGGGCGCCCCTGCCATGGTGACAGCACAAAGGATATGGAAGACATCTCATAGAGGAATTCATGGGCAGGGGAAGCTCTCAGGAGTCATTCCATAGTTGAGTGGCATTTGTTTACCCCAGATTTCTGCTCTTGAGGGTTTTGAAGGATTGGGCTCCCTTGGTATTTCATCCCTGGCCCACATTGCTAGGCCCACTGGTCCAAAATTCTTTCACAAATTTTAGACTAAATTGAACAATCTCAGTTCTCTGGGTACCTGCAACTCAGGCATGCTTTTAGTTTTTACACACTTGCTGCTACAGACCTAGTGGAGTTCAACCCTTTAGAAGCTAAAATAACCATATCCCATTTACTCACTAAAGAGCAGGTCTCCACGAGCTATAAAAAACTAGTTATCCATACACTAGACTCCTTCTCCTCTCTGACTACTAAATGGGAAACCGATGTGAGTCCCCTTGAGGACTCTGGATGGAAGGACACACTGATGGCACCCTGAGAGGCGGTAATTTCAACTAGACACCGTCTGATTCAGTTTAAATATCTGCATGGTATATACTGATCTCAGCTTGGCTTGTGGAAAGTGCATAGAGGTCACATCCTCAACTGCCTTTGATGTAAAAGTGGGATGTCCTACACACTACATGGAGCTTCCAAGTCCTTAGATAATTCTGGTATGGTATTTTTGACATTTTGTGGGTGGTACTGGGAATGCCATTCGATCTATCCCCGAATACCAAGATGTCTGAAAGCAGTAGCAGCTACCAGTGTAAGTTTGGAGCAAAGTGAGGGAATTATAATGGGATTTCCTGTGAGGGTGTATGTACCTCATTCTGTAGAAATTCTCCTCACTAGAGCCAAGACACAGTACATGACCAATAGCAGAATGACCCGATATGAGAAAATAATTTTAGGAGCTGAAAATGTGACAATCACCAGATATGTGAGCGTTAATTCTTCCACATTGCTACCTGACACTATTGAAGCAGAAGTGAAAGGTGAGCTTGATCACAAATGTTTGGATGTTCTTGATTACTGCACAAAACCCAGACCAGATATCAGAGATGAGCCTTTACCTGAATCAGATTTTGTGATGTTTGTGGATGGATCATGTCTGAGAACGGAGAGTGGTATTTTAAGTACTGCTTATGCCTTTTGTACGGTGGCAGAGGTGTTGGAAGCATCTTGTTTGAAAGGAATTCATTCTGCTCAAGTAGCGGAGTTGATTACTTTGATACGAGCATGCGAATTGGGAAAAGAGGTGAAAGTAACCATAGTGACTGACAGTCAATATGGCTACGGAGTTGTTCATGATTATGGACAGCTTTGGTCCCAAAGAGGTTATTTGACCTCTGCAGGAACACTTATCCGGAATGCTGAATTTGTAATAACACTGATAGATGTGATTCAACTACTTGAAAAAATAGCTGTAGTGAAATGTTCAGCGCACAAAAAGAGTGAGGATTACATTTTCAGAGGAAATAATTATGTGGATGCAATTGCAAATTTCAATCAATCGAGAGAAGTTGAAAGAACATGTTCCGAGTCCTTTAATGCTAACCACTGTAGTTGAGACATGGCAGGAAGTGAAGCAGATACAGGAAGAGGCAGAAGCAGAGGAAAAAGATGTTTGGCTAAAAGCGGGATGCAGACAGAGAGAAGAAGATGAGATTTGGGTTTACAAAGATGAAAGACCAGTAATGCCAGATATCATGATCTCAGACATGGCCCGAATGTACCATGGTCAGGCCCACATTGGAAGAGATGCCATGATTCATTTTTTAGACAAACTTGGTATAACCCCAAGTTCAGAATGATTTGGTATGTGTTTGGTATGTCAGCAATTCAATCCAAACAGAAGAACTGTTGTAAGTTTGGGAACCATAGGACGGGAGGGTGGTCCATTTACAAGGGTTCAGATGGGTTTTGTGAAGTTGCCCCCATGCAATAGGCTTAGGTATATTCTTGTGATAATCTGTTTGTTCTCTCGATGGGTGGAAGCTTTCCCCATGAGGAGAAATGATGGGATAACTGTTGCCAAACTGCTTTTATGAGAGATAATACCAAGTTTTGGTTTCCCAGTATTGCTTGAATCAGATCGTGGACCTAATTTTCAAAACGAGCTAATGCAAATGATCTGTGAAGCTCTAGACATTCGTCAGAAGCTGCATTGTGCTTACAGACCTGAGGCTTCAGGGGTAGTGGAGCTGGTGAATGGAACCATTAAGAACAGAGTTGCAAAAATGTGTTTGGCAACAGGGCTTAAGTGGCCAGACGGCTTGCTGCTTGTTCTGATGACACTGAGAAGCGTTCCTGACAGGAAAACTGGATTAAGTCCACATGAGATTTTGATGGGCAGGGTGATGAGGCAGACCAGATTCTGAAGATCAATTTGAAAATCGAGAAATGGTAAAGAAAGACACAAGCAGAGACGCAAAAGAAGGTGAAGATAAGGTTGTAGAAGAGGAGAACGCTGAAAAGAAATCTGAAAACTCTGAAGGCAGGAACGGAAATCCTGAGACTGGGGAAGAGGAAGTAACTCACGATAAGGATGAGATTCCAAGTACCAGTTATGAAGGTGTTCCTAACAGAGTGACAGAAGAAAAAGCTGAACCTGATGAAGACAAAGACATTGTGAAAATCATAATCAATGATACAGTTGAGGATACTGAAAGTGAAACTGATGATAGTGCAGATGAAGCTGCATTAAGAAGAAGCCAAGGAAAAGAGCTTGGAGAGTGGAGCATAACACAGTAGAGCCAAAGAAAGTCTGTAAAGGAGATAATTGGCCTAAAGAAACTGATGGATTGAAATTCAAACTAGTGAACAAAGCCAAAGAGCCAGAAGAACAAGTGAATGAGATCACTAGCCAGAAAGAAACACTAGGTAAGAAAATAGAAATTGTCCAAAGGCCAAAAAGAGTAAGACGCCCAAACCAGAAGTATAAATTACCCGAGTGGGTATATTTCGTCTTGTCACCCATTGTTGAAGTCAATAGCAGTCAAGAAAACCTGTACACCCCAAAGATGATTGGGAAAAGTGAGTAAAAAAGTCAACTTAGACAAAAAGATAGGTGCTCCAAGTATATGATAATAAATAAAAATTCTGAAGTCCTGTGAGACGGATATTGTAAATATAGAAGAGGTCAGAGTTGACATAAGGTCAAAGAAAATCTGTTAGGAAATTAACCATAGTGTAGCTTAGAATAGAATTGACACAAGGTCGAAGAAATTTTGTTAGTAAATTGTGTGCTGTGGAATCTAAGAGTGACATTAGGTCGAAGAAACTGTGTTAGAGAAAATGGCCATAAGTAACCATGAAACAAAATGTTCTCTTTTTAGAAAATGGTGTAGGTGTTGTTCCATCTGTATGGGATTATTGATAATATTATGGATAAGTTTAGCTATTGTTTTTCCTTTCCAGGATAATTTAACGAAATTAAAGCCAAATGTGAGTTCAAATAAGCCAAGTGAGAAAGTAGAAGTTCATGAGACTCATGTGTATAGACCAGATATGCATCAGGATAGGTCCATAAGTGACTACACAAAGAATACGTTTTCAAGGTTATTACTTGAGTATATTAAACTATGAATGTTGATGATTGCTGTTTGTGTAAAATTGCCAGCGTCAGTGTCAGAAGGGGTGACATATCACCACCTTCCTCTTACATATGGTGTGACTTGTAGTGTAATTGCAAGTTTGTTTCATCAGACTGGGAAATTGGAATATCATTATTCTAATGTGGATGACATTTTTGCTAAATTAAAAGTTGATAGTGCATTAAACAAAAAGAAACCTGGAAAAGTGATGAGAGTTTTTCTTAGAATTAGACGAGTTGACACATGAATACGCTTTTAATAATAATCTGACATGTAAATTGAGAGTTGAGGATAAGACTTTTCTGAATATGGTTGAGGAGAGAAAGGTTGCATATAAACGAAGTGAGAAAATATAACATTTGAAATCTAAACACTGGACATTTAATGATGAAAATCTTGATGACAAGAATGTGAATGTGGCTTTAAACATAGATACTCCAATGTTAGGGAAATTTTGTATAAGAAGAGACAATACTATGTATGACAATTATTTTGTGGGTGCAAGTCAATGTAAAGACACCTATAGAATTTTAGGGGGTTGGGGATTTAAAGGAGGAAATGATCCTGTTTTTCTGGTTGTTTATTTTATCTGTGGGAATAAAGCTTACTATAGGTTACCCGACCATTGGTATGGGACCTGTTAAGTGGGCTTGGTCTTTCCTAAAAATGTTCATGTAGATAGAGGTACTAATGGAAAGCATGAGATAGGCAAAGTTTTAAGTTGAAAAAGAAGAGAGGGTGTGTTGGAAATAATAGGTGATGCTTTTGGAGCACTGAAACCAGCAGTGGGAATTTCGTTTAACGCAAATAGAATCCGAAAATTGTCCACAATAGTTGATCGTTTGTCAACAGACACTGCAGGAGGTTTCCTGATGGTTGATACTGAAATGGTTGCTATGAGAGCTATGGTAATGCAAATTCGACTTGCCCTTGATATAATTTTAGCAAAAGAGGGAGGAGTCTGTGGAATATTGAAAGTGCAACATTGTTGTACTTATATTCCAGATAAAAGTCAAAATATTGAGAAGTATATGACAAATATTACAGATTTACATAAAGAAATTGAACCACTGGAGGTTGAAGGTGTTCTTGAAAAATTAGGTAGAAGTTTTACAGCAGTTAAGCATTGTTCCAGGAGATAGGTAGTTCAATTATAGGTAAAATACTAATTCCAATAACAATCTTAGTAATAGTAATTTTTCTGATAAGACTATGCTGTATATGCAAAAGCAGAAGAGATTTTAGAAAAGCAATAAACAAGACAATTCAAGAACGAAAAGCAAGGGAAAGAGAAGAGAATGAAATAGAGATGGTTGAAATTAGAGAAAAGATTTTTAAAGAATCAAAGGAGAAAGTTACTAGAGTATAGATTATACTAATATGAAGAATTCGAAACATGTTCTGCTAAATTTTCCAAAATTTTGAGAGATGTTTGGTGATAGGATCACCAGATGAGGGAATTGATGGAGCGAGGTGGCAAAAGCAAAATTTTGTGTACCCCTCGTGAAATCAATGTTCCATAACGTTAATTTTTACTAATGGTGTGTTTTGGTAAATTAATCAACAATAGTATAAATTGCACACATAAATACACGTGGGAATACTAATTTTGCCTGCATGAAGCAATATAATTAACTAATGTGTATTGTCATTGTGATGTGATCTAATGCATAGTTTAAATATAAATAAATGCAGCATGTTTGTGCTTATTATACACGTTTTTGTGCTAGAAAATCAAATCCCCGGTTATGTAAGTATAAAACGCATTAATGTGGCTAACCTGCTAGGTAATAACTAATGGGAAAACATTAGTATGGAGGGAGGTAAACAGAAGGGCTTTAGTTCCATATTGAACATGAATTTGTGTTTGTTTCTATGATAGTTCCAAAAGTGGCCTTTGAGGCCTATGAGAAAATGGACGCTCGGGTAAACTGTGAGCAAGTGTTGGACTGCGCATGCGCGCCAAAAGCCTGCAATTGAGAGTAAACTGCCCATGCTCAGATGGGAGGTTCAAGGCTACCTTGGCCTAGAAGACAGGATGAGTGCCAAAAACATGGACATTCGAATGTTCTGAACGTGGGAATAAACCCGAAAGTTGCAAGACAAGGAAATGACTAGGCCATTCACTGTGAACATGATGTTGTAATGATGAGGAAAAGCTCATCTACCCTAAATTTGTCCAATCAGAACTCGAGTTGGTGATGTTAGCTACTTTTTAGATAGATTAAGTTAGGAAATTAGTTTATACAAACCCCTGATTTTGTTTAGAGGAATCGCTCCTTTCGATTTCCTCTCGAAGTGCTGCCGGATTACAGATCGAATCCTGGATGTAAGAACTCTTTGATTTTGCTTGTTTTTCTTTGCAGGACTGAAAGGATAAGATGAGGGTTTAGTTAGGGATGTTAGGATAGTATGAGTTTGGAACTATATATTCTTTGCTAATCTTTACTGAATTCTGAAATAAATGCCTATTTTCCGGGCTTTTGAATAAAATGATTATTTTTGAAATAAAGATTAAGAATTTTACTGAATAAAGAATTAATTAATGTCTAAATGTCAGACATACTAAAAGTTTGTTTTGAATAAAATTAGGAAAATAGAAGATTAAAAGCTGGTCTTGTAGTTTTTACTACGCCTGATTTTCATTCTAGCAGATCCATTGCCACTATGGTGGTGTGTCTGAATAAATTGGGGTTTGATTAAACCATGGTAAATTGTTTAAACTATAAAGTGTAAATAATATTTAGTTCAATAGGTTTAGACACTCCGCCATGTTATGGTAGGATTCCTTTGTTCTTTCACCAATCCCTGAAATCGAGTTAAATGAACAGGGAAAGTGTGCAGTGTTATGGGCCCCACTGGTGAACAAATGTGTGTTCTGAGGTTTCAGGGAAATGACGATGTTGATTTAGAATTTATTTTTGGAATCCCGCTGTAGCACTGTCAGTAATCAAACATAACAGTTTCGGGAAATCGAGATGCCCTTTTCACAAGAGCCTCATGGAATACATTGCAGCTCGTCATCTGTCTTAACAAATAACAGTTTGGTTGTTAATTTTTTTTATTCGCTCTTCGCAGCTTCTGGAATACTTACACTCCAAACTTAGGAGAGTGTCTGTGTTACATATGTAATGTTTAGGTAGTGTCCAGCTTCACATGCACGTTTGCTTTCTAGCTGATATAAACCACTGGCACTATGGGATTTAGACACAAAATTATTCAAAATAAAATGGCCATTCAGTGACTGATTTAATTATAGTTTTGATAAAGTTCACTAAGTCAAATACAAATTACTTAGAATAGCATCTAAACGTAAAATGATTAATATAAAATTCAAAGTTGAAATGCTATGCATTTAAAGCAAGTTTCCTTTAACTAGAAGTGAACCTAATATTGCTGAAATGTGCACAATATAATTTAGAAAGCTTGACCTTAAAGTGACATACTTAGAAATATTCATATTGACTATAGAATGTTCCAGTTTAAAAAATATATTACTTTTCATAAGCAACATTTTATCTGCAATTGAAAAAACTTCTTATTTTCTCATGTCTCACATAATGCCTGAATATAATAGTTGTACATTTTAAACAATAATTCATATTCATGTTAAATGAAATGCATTACCTAACCGTGACTTTCTCTTATTTAGTATAGTTCATTGTTCATGCAGTGAAACATTTAATATTTAAAAGCCCAACCTGTGTTCCAGGTCTATGGGAACTGAGGCTTTTGTTTCTAGAACTTAACTACGCAAGAATGTCTGTAGATAATGTGTGATAATGCTTTGCAAGGCCCATGCTTTTTTGTGGGAAAGAAAGAGCTGACCATCTCACAGATGAGTGCTGCCATTCAATTGGTCCACAAAGGAAAAAGTCTGCTACAATGTCTGCAACATGTATTCATGTCTTTAATATTAGTGTGTGTTCCTAGTAATTTCCAAATGTTTTTTTCCTATTCGCTTCTCCTAGAATACCATTTCTGGCTACTGCTGCTTGTGATCATCCTTACTTTATTTTGATGCTTTATTTTTATCAGATTGCGACTGTAACTGCATGATCATTTGCTCATTATACTGAAATTCGGCTGAGTTTCATGAACTATTCTTTATAGGGAGTTCTGCTGTTTCAATAATGCTCTGAGCTTTATGCTCTTTTGATCTCACTCTTTTCCTTTGACTTGAGCCGTTCTACTTACCTTGAAATCCCAGTCCTGTTCATTAGAATAGGGTTTTATTCCTTTATGCAAAGTGCTTACTGTATTATATGTCTATTTGTCCTAACCATAACTTTTTATTAGGGTGGGCGGAGCTCGCAGAGTTGCACTACGCAGATTTCCGTGGAGTTCCATAAAAACTCAGTGGAATTCAGCTGAGTTCCGTGAGTGGGTGGAGTTGCTCCAATCGCCCACCCCTACTTCAGACTAATTAACGTTGACTCCACTCTGCTGCCTGGAGCCGGTGGAGCGTCTATTAATTTCATAGCACTGCAGTGCACAGCCGAGGAGGCTGGGCGCGCTTCTGCCCAAGCTCACACCTCTCCTTCTTTACTTAATTAGTCACACACTGGAGGATTTGGTTTCTTTCCTTACTTGTTTGCAGGCACGGAAAAAAAAACTAATTTCGTTGCTCACGCTGCATCGCCACATGTGATGCAGCGTGGGCAACAACATTTGTTTTATTAATTTTTTTCGGTACGTACCTCAAATGGTCCATATCCCGCATTTTACAACCCCCCACCCTGACCCTCCCCTGCCTGACGTCACCGCCCCAGTATAACGCCCTGCATGAGCTGTGCCTGCTTGTTTGCTGCACTTAGGTCATCCAGTGTCAGGGTGCTTTCCGAATGAGACAGCACTGGGTCTGGAATACGCAATGAGGCTACGTTAACTTAGGCAGCAGTTTGCAACACTCACTTTATTGAATGCAAACAACTGCTCCTGCATAAGCCTCTCCTGCTGTGGGTCCACTCCTCCTCTGCCTGTGAACTGCGCTCCACCATGGCTGCAGCCAAAGCAGAGAAACCCAGGCTTCCCGTCATGCAGTTTCTTTTCGGCGGCTCTCTCTGCTTCTCCCAAGATGGCGGCTCCCATGGCAGGCATCGTAGGAGGTTGGGGGGTGGGAAGGAAGGGTAGGCACCAACCGCAATCGTGTATGCCCCGTAAAGTTCCTCTGCAGCCCCATCTTCTTCTCAGAAATCCGTTAATCAGTGCTTTCTCTGACTAATGCGATGGACGGTAGGGGCAAAACTCCGCTATGTGGCAGAGGTTTTTGCTGAACTCCGCGCTCTATGCGCAGAGTCGCAAAATTCCACAAAGTCCGTCTGTGGAGCAGAGTTAATCACCCACCCCTGCTTTAACGAGATTTCTATAAACCTCCTAAAGATTTATGGACTAGTTTGAATAAAAAGAAGCTTACTAATCTCTTAGTGAGAGTAAAGCTTTTAAAACTCATCCAAACCCTTATCATTGGCTGAACTATGAATTGTATTTGAAATTTGGTTGTAATGCTGCAATAGCTGTTTGAATCAAAATACGGTGACAAAGACCCGTCACCTTAGGCGAGAAGAAACCAACCCGGGAACGGTGCTTAGTTCTGTAAAAAATTATGTTAATAGAAAGGGTCACCATATTATTTAATTTAGCCCTAATCCGTGCTTTCATGTAACCGAATGATGAACGAAGGGACAACATAGACTGGCAAATTAATTCTATGGCAGGACGGAGGCTCCGATTATGCTTTCTCATTTCTTTACTGTCCAAATACAGCAGCCAATGAAAACACAGTAAAGAAAACACAAAAGCTACATATCCCATGAGCACCAGTAATGACCATAGAGGTGATATAGTATAAAAGGTGCCATAGAGGACAACACTTCCTCTTTCTTTGCTGCTCCGCAGCCAGTTAAGTGCACTTTTTTGGTTTCTACTGATACTTATGTATTAATTTTGATAATGTGACTGTGCGCTGTTTACCTTGCAGTTCGCCGATTTGCGCTGCTTGTTTCTTGCCGTTCGCATTGTTCACATTGTCCGGGTGCACTCCTCCCATCCGTGTTGGCTCCTCGAAGCGTCCGCTTTGGTCTCTCTAGTACGGGGGCGTGTGTTCACCCCCCGCTTGCAGGGGCGTTCTTCACGCCTTATTGCTTTACTGTGGAGCGGGAGTTGGGGTCCTCATCGTCGCTTCCTGCAATTTCAATTGCTTGGGAAGTGGTTCGAGTACACTGTCCTCCCATTCGGCCTCTCATCAGCTCTGTGGTGTTTCACGAAGCTTCTGCGTCCAGTGGTGGAATCTTTGCGAGCCCGCGGAGTTCGCTTGATTGTGTATCTCGACGACATTCTGCTCATGGCGCATTGTCCTCGCCTGTTGCAAACTCATTTACATTGGTCCGTAGATCTCTTACAGTCTCTCGGTTTTCTTGTGAATCCTCAGAAGTTCGACTTCATGCCTTCTCAGACAATGGACTTCCTCGGGTTTCGGATCGACTCGTGTCTTGCCAGCTCCTCCTGCCTGGTCAGAAAATCAGAGCAATCAAGAGAGAATTAAGGATGATACTGTCCAAACAGATGGTTTCGTTGCGGTCGGTGGCTTGAATTGTAGGTCTGTTGTCCTCTTCGATCCAAGCGATCTTCCCGGGTCCATTGCACTATCGTGCTCTTCAGCGCCTCAAGATCAAGCATCTCCAGAAAGGTCTTCGATATTCGGATCTCATTCCTCTAGCGGAGGATGCTCGTTGGGAGATGTTATGGTGGCTGGAGCACATGGAGTCTTGGAACGGTCGGGCACTGTTCAGGAAGACCCCAGATGTGGTGATAGAATCGGACGCGAGTCTCTGGGGTTGGGGAGCCCGGTGCGGCTCTGTGACAACGGGGGGTCGTTGGTCTCAGGAGGAACTGACCCTTCACATCAATTGTTTGGAACTTCTAGCGGGTTCCTTTGCCATCCGTTGTCTCACCCCTCAGACGTCCAATTGTTGCATTCTCCTCCGCATGGACAATGTCTCGGCGGTGCGATATGTGAACAAACTGGGGGGAACGAGGTCCAAACTCCTAGCAGAGATTGAGAAGGATTTTTGGCATCTTTGTCTGCAACGACAGATCACAGTTATTGCAGAGTACCTTCCAGGTCGCGACAATCGGATAGCAGACTGGAACTCTCGTCATCTGCGGGATTACAGCGATTGGAGGCTGCACCCTCGGGTGTTTCGGTCCTTATCCCGTCTTTGGGGACGTTGTCACTTAGACCTCTTTGCCTCTCGCCTCAACAAACAGCTTCCCCAGTTTTACAGTTGGTGTCCGGATCCGGAGGCCTTGGCCACGGATGCATTTCTCCAGTCTTGGCCTTCTCTCCTGTGTTATGTGTTTCCACCTTTTGTGATGATTCCCAGAGTTCTGGCCCGCGTTGAGGCACTTTCAATCAGAGCTCGTTCTTATCACTCTGCTTTGGAGAGCCCAGGCTTGGTTTCCGGTTCTTCTGGAGATGAGCTGCTCCTCGCCGCTCCTTCTTCCCCACAAGTGGAACCTGTTGCTGGACCCTCTTCTGGAACCTCATCCCCTCATTCTATCGGGTCAGCTCTGTCTGGTGGCGTGGAGGATTTCGGGGGTCGCTGGCAAACCCCAGGCCTATCTAAAGACGCTGCCAGATTTATCGGTGAGGCTTGGGCCCCCAACACACACAAACGTTATGCGTGAGCTTGGAAACGTTGGTGTGATTGGTGTTCACAACGGCAAGTGGATCCCGCTTCTGCGGATATGACTTTGGTTCTGAATTTTCTTGCGTCTCTTGCTTCGTCTGGTTTGGCCTACAGAACGGTTAATAATTTTCATCCCGCCATTTCGACTGGACATGTTTCTGTAGATGGTAAGCCTGTTGGGGAACATCCTTTGGTTTCCAAATTGCTCAGAGGAATTCGGATGGTAAAACCTCCTTGTCCTAAGTACGTCGCTTTGTGGGATGTTTCTGTTGTTCTGCGTTTTCTGGAATCATGGCCTTCTAATTCCTTGTTGTCACGCAAGCAATTGTCTGCAAAATTGACTATGTTGTTGTGCCTGCTGTCTTGCAAACGTGTTTCAGATGTTCGGGCTTTGGACCTTGCTGGTCGTTGATTCTCGCCGGAAGGCGGGTCCCTTGTGATTTCTGGACGTACTAAATGTAACACGTCTTCTGTGACTTATCCTTCTTTTCTTCATAATCCACAACTTTGTGTGGTTCAATGCATCAAGGATTATGAGGTGAGTACTGCTCCTTTTTGACAAAATGTACAAGGTCAACTTTTAATTGCTTTGCAAAAGCCTTTCAAACCTGTCACTCCTGCTACGTTGGCGAGATGGGTCCGTTGGCTCATGCTTGAGGCTGGCATTGATGTTTCCCTCTTTGGTGCTCATTCTGCACGGGGGCGATGGCCTCTAAAGATTTTTCTTTGGGTGTCAGTCTCCATGACATCATGAAGGCCGCTGATTGGTCTTCAGAGTCTGTTTTTAAAACCTTTTATTTTAAACCTATTGTGGATGTTGCTTCAGTTGTGGTGGCTAAGCTTTGAAGAAGCATAATCGGAGCCTCCGTCCTGCCATAGAATTAAAAATTTTCTAACAATCGTGCCAAGAATTTTCAATTCTATTAAGGACAGGAGGCAAGGATTATCCCACCCTTGTTTCATGACTGCATTTTATATTGTGCAGTATTGTTTACTTATTATGCAATTGTACTATGATTTGTTTCCTACTGTTTATATGCCTTGTTTTTTCCCACCCTACTTTTGGTTCTCGATGCCTTTATGCCTGTGTGGGTTTGGGTTATTATGGCTCTGTTTTGCCTTTCAGGTTCAGATCCTAAATGAGCTTCTGCCTTCAAGTTCCTGTTGCCTGAGGATGGTGCTTCGCGCAGATCTTCGGCCTCAGTTTCTTCGTTAGGATTCCTCTGGTCTACTCTTCGTGTCCTTCTTCTTGGATCCTTGGTTTTGCGACTTTATCCTTTTGGTTGAACTGTTCTGGACAAAGAAAAAGGGAGTGTTGTCCTCTATGGCACCTTTTATACTATATCACCTCTATGGTCATTACTGGTGCTCATGGGATATGTAGTTTTTGTGTTTTCTTTACTGTTTTCATTGCCTGCTGTATTTGGACAGTAAAGAAATGAGAAAGCATAATCCTCGCCTCCTGTCCTTAATAGAATTGAACATTCTTGGCGCGAATGTTAGCAAATTTTTAATTGCTCCCTGTACCAGTATCATAGGCACACTGTTAACCTCTTCCCTTGCCCATTCAGTATCTTTCCAGTTCTACCGATGCTAAATGAGCACATCAAACTTGGATAATGTTGCTGCAGAGATCATGAGCGCCTGTGCTGGCTACAAACGGGAAAAAAACAGCTTAAAAGAGCCCCTGGCAGTGGCGTGACCTCAAGAAATTATATGCCACAATACACTCTTTAACCCCTTCGCTGCGGCGGCAATTCCGCCGCAGCGCTAGGGAGGGCGGGGGGGCCGAGCAGCGCTTGATTGCTCGTGACGGAGCCGCTCCGTCCCGAGCCGCGGTTGAGCTGTGCGCGTGACGGAGCGGTTCCGTCCTGGCCCCGCCCGCTCAATAGAATGCGCCGCGCAGGCCCAAAATCAGGCGCGGCGGCAGGGCCATGACGGAACCGCTCCGTCATGAGCACAGCTCAGTCGATGCTCATGACGGAGCGGCTCCGTCATGAGCATGGGAGGGGTTAAAGTAGACAAAAATACAACATATTGAAAGCAACAGATCAGTCAAATTATATTAAAGTGCATGCCTCTGTAACAAAAGGGATTCAGGTGTATTGCAGATATTCCATAACTGAATTAGTATAGAAAATAAAAAAGCACAAGAGAGGTGGCTGCATTTTTTCCTGCAGATTTAATCTCGAAATAAAAATACGGCACGCATCAGATGGTTATTGCTCGCTTCCATACTGCGTTGTCTTCTTATGGGGCTACAATATCTACACAAACCGGCGCACGCACATTGACACAGACAACACAACACATCAACTTCACTTAATTTTTCCATCTTAACTTGGGCCTTGCAGACTTCGTTCCCCGAATTACAGCCATGCACGAGGTAAAGCCTGCAGCCAATTGGTCACACACATCTTCCCCCCTCTCAGGCAAGACCCTGCGCGCTGCTCTACTCTGAGGTTGCAGTCTGGTCATGCCAATGCGAACCTAACCAATCCTGAATAATGAACGAAGGGACAACATAGCCTGCCAAATTAATTGCTCCCTGGTATGTACCAGTATCATAGGCAACCTATTAACCTCTTCCCAGGCATATTCGGTATCTTTTCAGTTCCACCGATGCTAAATGAGCACATCGAACTTGGATATGGTTGCTGCAGAGATCCTGAGTGCTTGTGCTTGCCACAAACGGGAAAACAACAGGTAAAAAGAGCCCTGGCAGTGGTGTGAGGCTACATTTCTCTCACCTAAAGAAATTATGTGCCACAATACACTCTTTAAAGAAGACAAACATACAGCATATTGAAAGCAACAATTCAGTCAAACTATATTAACACCTTCGCTGCGGCGGCTATTCCGCCGCAGCGCTAACGGTCGCGGGGGGCGCGCGGCTCACCAGCGCGGGTGACAGAACCGTTCTGTCACGGCTCGCGGGTGAGCTGTCCTTGTGACGGAACGGTTCCGTCACTGTCCCGCCCGCTTAATGAAACGCGCCGCGCAGGTGCAAAATCAGCGCCACGCAGGCGCGGCGAGCAGGCCGTGACGGAACCGTTCCGTCATGAGCACAGCCCACCCGAGGGGCGTGATGGAACGGTTCTGTCAATAACGTCGAAGTGGTTAAAGTGCATGCCTGTGTAACAAAAGGAATTGAGGTACATTGCACGGTCCATAACTGAATTACTTCAGAAAAGAAACAAGCATTTGCAATGCAATAGGTCTCGCATTAGGAATTTTTGAGCTATTGGTATTGTAAATGGCAATTTTTTTTTATTTCTGTGTTGGTTTTGAAAATAGCTAAATTAATAGCTTTGTCATTTACAATGCCAATAGTTATAACTTTCGCAAATGTGACACCTATAGCATTTGTAATGCAATATGTGTTGTATTTACGTAACTTATATGTATTGCTATTACAAATAACAATGGCTTTTAATTTTGTTAAATAATTAATACTTAATTAAAAGTTATTGTAATTTATAATAGCAATAGCTTAAACTTTTGTAAATAACTTTTGTGAAGATTGTGTTCAGTGTATTTTATTGGGACGAAAATCCAAGAACAGAAGTGAAATATTAACAACTTTCTGTGACATTTGTAATAAAGTTTGGAACATTGAGAGAACATATTTGAACCAGTTGTTGTTGAATGGTTGCACAGATTGATGCTGTGATGGCGCGGAGTGATGCTGTGATGGCGCGGAGTGATGTTGTGGTGCCACTGAGTGATGCTGTGGTTGTGCTTAGTGATGCTGTGGTGGTGCTGAGTGGTGCTGTGGTGGTGCTGGGTGGTGCTGAGTGGTGCTGTGGTGGTGCTGAGTGGTGCTGTGGTGGTGCTGAGGTGGTGCGGAGTGATAATGTGGTGGTGCTGAGTGATAATGTGGTGGTGCTGAGTGATGCTGTGGTGGTGCTGTGGTGGTGCTGAGTGGTGCTGTGGTGGTGCTGAGTGATAATGTGGTGGTGCTGAGTGATCATGTGGTGTGCTGAGTGGTGCTGTGGTGGTGCTGAGGGGTGCTGTGGTGGCGCTGAGTGATAATGTGGTGGCGCTGAGTGATAATGTGGTGGTGCTGAGTGATAATGTGGTGGTGCTGAGTGATGTTGTGGTGGTGCTGAATGATAATGTGGTGGTGCTGAGTGATAATGTGGTGGTGCTGAGTGGTGCTGTGGTGGTGCTGAGTGGTGCTGTGGTGGTGCTGATGCTGACTGGTGCTGTGGTGGTGCTGAGTGGTGCTGTGGTGGTGCTGAGTGGTGCTGTGGTGGCGCTGACTGATGCTGTGGTGGTACTGAGTGGTGCTGTGGTGCTACTGAGTGGTGCTGTGGTGGTGCTGAGTGGTGCTGTGGTGGTGCTGAGTGGTGCTGTGGTCATGCCGAGTGATAATGTGGTGGTGCTGAGTGATAATGTGGTGGTGCTGAGTGATGTTGTGGTGGTGCTCAGTGATAATGTGGTGGTGCTGAGTGATAATGTGGTGGTACTGAGTGGTGCTGTGGTGGTGCTGAGTGGTGCTGTGGTGGTGCTGAGTGGTGCTGTGGTGGCGCTGAGTGATGCTGTGGTGGTACTGAGTGGTACTGTGGTGGTACTGAGTGGTGCTGTGGTGGTGCTGAGTGGTGGTGCTGAGAGATAATGTGGTGGTGCTGAGTGATAATGTGGAGGTGCTGAGTGGTGCTGTGGTGGTGCTGAGAGGTGCTGTGGTGGTGCTGAATGATGCTGTGGTGGTGCATAGTGGTGCTGTGGTGGTGCAGAGTGATAATGTGGTGGTGCTGAGTGATAATGTGGTGGTGCTGAGTGATAATGTGGTGGTGTTGAGTGATAATGTGGTGGTGCTCAGTGATAATGTAGTGGTGCTGAGTGATAATGTGGTGGTGCTGAGTGGTGCTGTGGTGGTGTTGAGTGGTGCTGAGTGGTGCTGTGGTGGTGCTGATGCTGACTGGTGCTGTGGTGGTGCTGAGTGGTGCTGTGGTGGTGCTGAGTGGTGCTGTAGTGGCTCTGAGTGGTGCTGAGTGATAATGCGGTGGTGCTGAGTGATAATGTAGTGGTGCTGAGTGATGCTGTGGTGGTGCTGTGGTGGTGCTGAGTGGTGCTGAGTGATAATGTGGTGGTGCTGAGTGATCATGTGGTGGTGCTGAGGGGTGCTGTTGTGGTGCTGAGTGATAATGTGGTGGTGCTGAGTGATAATGTGGTGGTGCTGAGTGATGTTGTGGTGGTGCTGAGTGATAATGTGGTGGTGCTGAGTGATAATGTGGTGGTGCTGAGTGGTGCTGTGGTGGTGTTGAGTGGTGCTGAGTGATGTTGTGGTGGTGCTGAGTGATAATGTGGTGGTGCTGAGTGATAATGTGGTGGTGCTGAGTGGTGCTGTGGTGGAGTTGGGGTGGTACTGAGTGGTGCTATGGTGGTGCTGAGTGGTGCTGTGGTGGTGCTGAGTGGTGCTGGGGTGGTGCCGAGTGATAATGTGCTGGTGCTGAGTGATAATGTGGTGATGCTGGGGTAGCGCTGAGTGATGATGTGGTGTTGCTGAGTGATAATGTGGTGGTGCTGAGTGGTGCTGTGGTGGTGCTGAGTGATAATGTGTTGGTGCTGAGTGATGCTGGGGTAGCACTGAGTGATGATGCAGAGGGCAGAAAGGCACAAACAACGAGTCTAACAGGGGGCAGAAGGGAAGAAACACAAGGAGGAAAAAACGAGTGTAACAGAGGGCAGAAGGGCACAAAAAACGAGTCTAACAGAGGGCAGAAAGGCACAAAGAGCTATTGTCGTCGTAAATTACAATGTTTTTTTCATTTTTAAAGAAAAAAAGTGTTCCAAAACCATGCGTGCTCCTTTGAGGTGTCAGACAAATTGTTTGTCTTGCATTTAAAATGGGGTACTGGAGACAAAACTACCAGTATGCAACAGGGAAACTAGAAACTACACTATTAACACAAAAGAGCGTGGTTTCTATTTCCTTTTGTGTGCATGCACAGCAGGTAACTATGCATTAACATACACGCAGTATGCATACAGAGAAATCATAGTTTACAGACATGGCTCACATGGAGTGTGCCAACAGCATACAGTGATCAATCAACCTGTTCACCTACTCGGGGCATAGATGCTTCATGCCAATGCATAACGCAGAGTACAAGACATAATGCTTGTAACATGCACCCAGAGCAGATGGAGCATAAACACACACACAGGAGACTGCATGTACAGCATTTACAAAAGGCGTGCATGTACATAGTGATGCTGTGGTGGTGCTGAGTGGTGCTGTGGTGGTGCTGAGTGGTGCTGTGGGGGTGCTGAGTGGTGCTGTGGTGGTGCTGAGTGATGCTGTGGTGGTACTGAGTGATGCTGTGGTGGTGCTGAGTGATGTTGTGGTGGTGCTTAGTGGTGCTGTGGTGGTGCTGAGTGGTGCTGAGTGATAATGTGGTGGTGCTGAGTGATAATGTGGTGGTGCTGAGTGATGCTGTGGTGGTGCTGTGGTGGTGCTGAGTGGTGCTGTGGTGGTGCTGAGTGATAATGCGGTGGTGCTGAGTGATCATGTGGTGGTGCTGAGGGGTGCTGTGGTGGTGCTGAGTGATAATGTGGTGGTGCTGAGTGATAATGTGGTGATGCTGGGGTAGCGCTGAGTGATGATGTGGTGGTGCTGAGTGATAATGTGGTGGTGCTGAGTGGTGCTGTGGTGGTGCTGAGTGATAATGTGGTGGTGCTGAGTGATCATGTGGTGGTGCTGAGGGGTACTGTGGTGGTGCTGAGTGATAATGTGGTGGTGCTGAGTGATAATGTGGTGGTGGTGCTGAGTGATGTTGTGGTGGTGCTGAGTGATAATGTGGTGGTGCTGAGTGATAATGTGGTGGTGCTGAGTGGTGCTGTGGTGGTGTTGAGTGGTGCTGAGTGGTGCTGTGGTGGTGCTGATGCTGACTGGTGCTGTGGTGGTGCTGAGTGGTGCTGTGGTGGCGCTGACTGATGCTGTGGTGGTACTAAGTGGTGTTGGGGTGGTACTGAGTGGTGCTATGGTGGTGCTGAGTGGTGCTGTGGTGGTGCTGAGTGGTGCGGGGGTGGTGCCGAGTGATAATGTGCTGGTGCTGAGTGATAATGTGGTGATGCTGGGGTAGTGCTGAGTGATGATGTGGTGGTGCTGAGTGATAATGTGGTGGTGCTGTGGTGGTGGTGAGTGATAATGTGTTGGTGCTGAGTGATGCTGGGGTAGCACTGAGTGATGATGTGGTGATGCAGAGGGCAGAAAGGCACAAACAACGAGTCTAACAGGCGGCAGAAGGGAAGAAAAACAAGGAGGAAAAAACGAGTGTAACAGGGGGCAGAAGGGCACAAAAACGAGTCTAACAGAGGGCAGAAAGGCACAAAGAGCTACTGTCGTCGTAGATTACAATGTTTTTTATTTTTAAAGAAAAAAAGTGTTCCAAAACCATGCGTGCTCCTTTGAGGTGTCAGACAAATTGTTTGTCTTGCAATTAAAATGGGGTACTGGAGACAAAACTACCAGTATGCAACAGGGAAACTAGAAACTACACTATTAACACAAAAGAGTGTGGTTTCTATTTCCTTTTGTGTGCATGCACAGCAGGTAACCATGCATTAACATACACGCAGTATGCATACAGAGAAATCATAGTTTACAGACATGGCTCACATGGAGTGTGCCAACAGCATACAGCGATCAATCAACCTGTTCACCTACTCGGGGCATAGATGCTTCATGCCAACGCATAACGCAGAGTACAAGACATAATGCTTGTGACATGCACCCAGAGCAGATGGAGCATAAACACACACACAGGAGACTGCATGTACAGCATTTACAAAAGGCGTGCATGTACATAGTGATGCTGTGGTGGTGCTGAGTGGTGCTGTGGTGGTGCTGAGTGGTGCTGTGGTGGTGCTGAGTGGTGCTGTGGTGGTGCTGAGTGATGCTGTGGTGGTGCTGAGTGATGCTGTGGTGGTGCTGAGTGATGTTGTGGTGGTGCTTAGTGGTGCTGTGGTGGTGCTGAGTGGTGCTGTGGTGGTGCTGAGTGGTGCTGTGGTGGTGCTGAGTGGTGCTGAGTGATAATGTGGTGGTGCTGAGTGATAATGTGGTGGTGCTGAGTGATGCTGTTGTGGTGCTGTGGTGGTGCTGAGTGGTAATGTGGTGGTGCTGAGTGATCATGTGGTGGTGCCGAGGGGTGCTGTGGTGGTGCTGAGTGATAATGTGGTGGTGCTGAGTGATAATGTGGCGGTGCTGAGTGATGTTGTGGTGGTGCTGAGTGATAATGTGGTGGTGCTGAGTGATAATGTGGTGGTGCTGAGTGGTGCTGTGGTGGTGTTGAGTGGTGCTGTGGTGGTGCTGAGTGGTGCTGATGCTGACTGGTGCTGTGGTGGTGCTGTGGTGGTGCTGAGTGGTGCTGTGGTGGCACTGACTGATGCTGTGGTGGTACTGAGTGGTGTTGGGGTGGTACTGAGTGGTGCTATGGTGGGGCTGAGTGGTGCTGTGGTGGTGCTGAGTGGTGCTGGGGTGGTGCCGAGTGATAATGTGGTGGTGATGACTGCTAATGTGGTGGTGCTGACTGATAATGTGGTGGTGCTGAGTGATGGGTTGGTGGTGCTGAGTGATAATGTGGTGGTGCTGAGTGATAATGTGGTGGTGCTGAGTGGTGCTGTAGTGGTGCTGTGGAGGCGCTGAGTGGTGCTGTGGTGGCACTGAGTGATGCTGTGGTGGTACTGAGTGGTACTGTGGTGGTACTGAGTGGCGCTGTGGTGGTGCTGAGTGGTGGTGCTGAGTGATAATGTGGTGGTGCTGAGTGATAATGTGGAGGTGCTGAGTGGTGCTGTGGTGGTGCTGAGTGGTGCTGTGGTGGTGCAGAGTGGTGCTGTGTTGGTGCAGAGTGATAATGTGGTGGTGCTGAGTGATAATGTGGTGGTGCTGAGTGATGATGTGGTGGTGCTCAGTGATAATGTAGTGGTGCTGAGTGATAATGTGGTGGTGCTGAGTGGTGCTGTGGTGGTGCTGAGTGGTGCTGCTGAGTGATGTTGTTGTGGTGCTGAGTGGTGCTGTGGTAGCTCATAGTGAGGTTGTGGTGCCCCTGGGTGATGCTGGGGTGCCCCTGAGTGATGCTGTGGTGGTGCTGAGTGGTGCTGTGGTGGTGCTGAGTGATAATGTGTTGGTGCTGAGTGATGCTGGGGTAGCACTGAGTGATGATGTGGTGATGCAGAGGGCAGAAAGGCACAAACAACAAGTCTAACAGGGGGCAGAAGGGAAGAAAAACAAGGAGGAAAAAACGAGTGTAACAGAGGGCAGAAGGGCACAAAAACGAGTCTAACAGAGGGCAGAAAGGCACAAAGAGCTATTGTCGTCGTAAATTACAATGTTTTTTCATTTTTAAAGAAAAAAAGTGTTCCAAAACCATGCGTGCTCCTTTGAGGTGTCAGATAAATTGTTTGCCTTGCATTTAAAATGGGGTACTGGAGACAAAACTACCAGTATGCAACAGGGAAACTAGAAACTACACTATTAACACAAAAGTGCTTGTTTTATATTTCCTTTTGTGTGCATGCACAGCAGGTAACTATGCACTAACATACACGCAGTATGCATACAGAGAAATCATAGTTTACAGACATGGCTCACATGGAGTGTGCCAACAGCATACAGCGATCAATCACCCTGTTCACCTACTCGGGGCATAGATGCTTCATGCCAACGCATAACGCAGAGTACAAGACATAATGCTTGTGACATGCACCCAGAGCTGATGGAGCATAAACACACACACAGGGGACTGCATGTACAGCATTTACAAAAGGCGTGCATGTACATAGTGATGCTGTGGTGGTGCTGAGTGGTGCTGTGGTGGTGCTGTGGTGGTGCTGAGTGGTGCTGAGTGGTGCTGTGGTGGTGCTGAGTGGTGCTGTGGTGGTGCTGAGTGATGCTGTGGTGATGCTGAGTGATGCTGTGGTGGTGCTGAGTGATGTTGTGGTGGTGCTGAGTGGTGCTGTGGTGGTGCTGAGTAGTGCTGTGGTGGTGCTGAGTGATAATGTGGTGGTGCTGATTGATGCTGTGGTGGTGCTGAGTGGTGCTGTAGTGGTGCTGAGTGATAATGTGGTGGTGCTGAGTGATCATGTGATGGTGCTGAGGGGTGCTGTGGTGGTGCTGAGTGATAATGTGGTGGTGCTGAGTGATAATGTGGTGGTGCTGAGTGAAGTTGTGGTGGTGCTGAGTGATAATGTGGTGGTGCTGAGTGATAATGTGGTGTTGCTGAGTGGTGCTGTGGTGGTGCTGAGTGGTGCTGAGTGGTGCTGTGGTGGTGCTGATGCTGACTGGTGCTGTGGTGGTGCTGAGTGGTGCTGTGGTGGTGCTGAGTGGTGCTGTGGTGGTGCTGACTGATGCTGTGGTGGTACTGAGTGGTGCTGGGGTGGTACTGAGTGGTGCTATGGTGGTGCTGAGTGGTGCTGTGGTGGTGCTGAGTGGTGCTGGGGTGGTGCCGAGTGATAATGTGGTGGTGCTGACTAATAATGTGGTGGTGCTGAGTGATGTTGTGGTGGTGCTGAGTGATAATGTGGTGGTGCTGAGTGATAATGTGGTGGTGCTGAGTGGTGCTGTAGTGGTGCTGAGTGGTGCTGTGGTTGTGCTGAGTGGTGCTGTGGTGGCACTGAGTGATGCTGTGGTGGTACTGAGTGGTACTGTGGTTGTACTGAGTGGCGCTGTGGTGGTGCTGAGTGGTGGTGCTGAGTGATAATGTGGTGGTGCTGAGTGATAATGTGGAGGTGCTGAGTGGTGCAGTGGTGGTGCTGAGTGGTGCTGAATGATGCATGCCTTGGTGGTGCAGAGTGGTGCTGTGGTGGCTCATAGTGATGTTGTGGTGCCCCTGGGTGATGCTGGGGTGCCCCTGAGTGATGCTGTGGTGGTGCTGAGTGGTGCTGTGGTGGTGCTGAGTGGTGCTGTGGTGGTGCTGAGTGGTGCTGTGGTGGTGCTGAGTGATGCTGTGGTGGTGCTGAGTGATGCTGTGGTGGTGCTGAGTGATGTTGTGGTGGTGCTGAGTGGTGCTGAGTGATAATGTGGTGGTGCTGAGTGATAATGTGGTGGTGCTGAGTGATGCTGTGGTGGTGCTGTGGTGGTGCTGAGTGGTGCTGTGGTGGTGCTGAGTGATAATGTGGTGGTGCTGAGTGATGCTGTGGTGGTGCTGAGTGATGTTGTGGTGGTGCTGAGTGGTGCTGAGTGGTGCTGTGGTGGTGCTGAGTGGTGCTGTGGTGGTGCTGAGTGGTGCTGTGGTGGTGCTGAGTGATGCTGTGGTGATGCTGAGTGATTCTGTGGTGGTGCTGAGTGATGTTGTGGTGGTGCTGAGTGGTGCTGTGGTGGTGCTGAGTGGTGCTGTGGTGGTGCTGAGTAGTGCTGTGGTGGTGCTGAGTGGTGCTGAGTGATAATGTGGTGGTGCTGAGTGATAATGTGGTGGTGCTGAGTGATGCTGTGGTGGTGCTGAGTGGTGCTGTAGTGGTGCTGAGTGATAATGTGGTGGTGCTGAGTGATCATGTGATGGTGCTGAGGGGTGCTGTGGTGGTGCTGAGTGATAATGTGGTGGTGCTGAGTGATAATGTGGTGGTGCTGAGTGAAGTTGTGGTGGTGCTGAGTGATAATGTGGTGGTGCTGAGTGATAATGTGGTGTTGCTGAGTGGTGCTGTGGTGGTGCTGAGTGGTGCTGTGGTGGTGCTGATGCTGACTGGTGCTGTGGTGGTGCTGAGTGGTGCTGTGGTGGTGCTGAGTGGTGCTGTGGTGGTGCTGACTGATGCTGTGGTGGTACTGAGTGGTGCTGGGGTGGTACTGAGTGGTGCTATGGTGGTGCTGAGTGGTGCTGTGGTGGTGCTGAGTGGTGCTGGGGTGGTGCCGAGTGATAATGTGGTGGTGCTGACTGATAATGTGGTGGTGCGGAGTGATGTTGTGGTGGTGCTGAGTGATAATGTGGTGGTGCTGAGTGATAATGTGGTGGTGCTGAGTGATAATGTGGTGGTGCTGAGTGGTGCTGTAGTGGTGCTGAGTGGTGCTGTGGTTGTGCTGAGTGGTGCTGTGGTGGCACTGAGTGATGCTGTGGTGGTACTGAGTGGTACTGTGGTTGTACTGAGTGGCGCTGTGGTGGTGCTGAGTGGTGGTGCTGAGTGATAATGTGGTGGTGCTGAGTGATAATGTGGAGGTGCTGAGTGGTGCAGTGGTGGTGCTGAGTGGTGCTGAATGATGCATGCCTTGGTGGTGCAGAGTGGTGCTGTGGTGACTCATAGTGATGTTGTGGTGCCCCTGGGTGATGCTGGGGTGCCCCTGAGTGATGCTGTGGTGGTGCTGAGTGGTGCTGTGGTGGCGCTGACTGATGCTGTGGTGGTACTGAGTGGTGCTGTGGTGGTACTGAGTGGTGCTGTGGTGGTGCTGAGTGGTGCTCTGGTGGTGCCGAGTGATGTGGTGGTGATGAGTGATAATGTGGTGGTGCTGAGTGATGTTGTGGTGGTGCTGAGTGATAATGTGGTGGTGCTGAGTGATAATGTGGTGGTGCTGAGTGGTGCTGTGGTGGTGCTGAGTGGTGCTGAGTGGTGCTGATGCTGACTGGTGCTGTGGTGGTGCTGTGGTGGTGCTGTGTGGTGCTGTGGTGGCGCTGACTGATGCTGTGGTGGTACTGAGTGGTGCTGGGGTGGTACTGAGTGGTGCTATGGTGGTGCTGAGTGGTGCTGTGGTGGTGCTGAGTGGTGCTGGGGTGGTGCCGAGTGATAATGTGGTGGTGCTGACTGATAATGTGGTGGTGCTGAGTGATGTTGTGGTGGTGCTGAGTGATAATGTGGTGGTGCTGAGTGATAATGTGGTGGTGCTGAGTGGTGCTGTAGTGGTGCTGAGTGGTGCTGTGGTTGTGCTGAGTGGTGCTGTGGTGGCACTGAGTGATGCTGTGGTGGCACTGAGTGATGCTGTGGTGGTACTGAGTGGCGCTGTGGTGGTGCTGAGTGGTGGTGCTGAGTGATAATGTGGCGGTGCTGAGTGATAATGTGGAGGTGCTGAGTGGTGCTGTGGTGGTGCTGAGTGGTGCTGTGGCGGTGCTGAATGATGCTGTGGTGGTGCAGAGTGGTGCTGTGGTGGTGCAGAGTGATAATGTGGTGGTGCTGAGTGATAATGTGGTGGTGCTGAGTGATAATGTGGTGGTGCTCAGTGATAATGTAGTGGTGCTGAGTGATAATGTGGTGGTGCTGTGGTGGTGCTGAGTGGTGCTGCTGAGTGATGTTGTTGTGGTGCTGAGTGGTGCTGTGGTAGCTCATTGTGATGTTGTGGTGCCCCTGGGTGATGCTGGGGTGCCCCTGAGTGATGCTGTGGTGGTGCTGAGTGGTGCTGTGGTGGCGCTGACTGATGCTGTGGTGGTACTTAGTGGTGCTGTGGTGGTGCATAGTGGTGCTCTGGTGGTGCCGAGTGATAATGTGGTGGTGCTGAGTGATAATGTGGTGGTGCTGAGTGATGTTGTGGTGGTGCTGAGTGATGTTGTGGTGGTGCTGAGTGATAATGTGGTGGTGCTGAGTGATAATGTGGTGGTGCTGAGTGGTGCTGTGGTGGTGCTGAGTGGTGCTGTGGTGGTGCTGAGTGGAGCTGTGGTGGCGCTGAGTGATGCTGTGGTGGTACTGAGTGGTACTGTGGTGGTACTGAGTGGTGCTGTGGTGGTGCTGAGTGGTGGTGCTGAGTGATAATGTGGTGGTGCTGAGTGATAATGTGGTGGTGCTGAGTGATAATGTGGTGGTGCTGAGTGATGTTGTGGTGGCGCTGAGTGATAATGTGGTGGTGCTGAGTGATAATGTGGTGGTGCTGAGTGGTGCTGTGGTGGTGCTGAGTGGTGCTGTGGTGGTGCTGAATGATGCTGTGGTGGTGCATAGTGGTGATGTGGTGGTGCAGAGTGATAATGTGGTGCTGCTGAGTGATGTTGTTGTGGTGCTGAGTGGTGCTTTGGTAGCTCATAGTGATGTTTTGGTGCCCCTGGGTGATGCTGGGGTGCCCCTGAGTGATGCTGTGGTGGTGCTGAGTGGTGCTGTAGTGGTGCTGTGGTGGTGCTGAGTTGTGCTGTGGTGGTGCTGAATGATAATGTGGTGGTGCTGAGTGATAATGTGGTGGTGCTGAGTGGTGCTGTGGTGGTGCTGAGTTATAATGTGGTGGTGCTGAGTGATAATGTGGTGGTGCTTAGTGATAATGTGGTGGTGCTGAGTGATGCTGGGGTAGCGCTGAGTGATAATGTGGTGGTGCTGAGTGATAATGTGGTGATGCTGGGGTAGCGCTGAGTGATGATGTGGTGGTGCTAAGTGATAATGTGGTGGTGCTGAGTGGTGCTGTGGTGGTGCTGAGTGATAATGTGTTGGTGCTGAGTGATAATGTGTTGGTGCTGAGTGATGCTGGGGTAGCACTGAGTGATGATGTGGTGATGCAGAGGGCAGAAAGGCACAAACAACGAGTCTAACAGGGGGCAGAAGGGAAGAAAAATAAGGAGGAAAAAACGAGTGTAACAGAGGGCAGAAGGGCACAAAGAGCTATTGTCGTCGTAAATTACAATGTTTTTTCATTTTTTAAGAAAAAAAGTGTTCCAAAACCATGCGTGCTCCTTTGATGTGCCAGACAAATTGTTTGTCTTGCATTTAAAATGGGGTACTGGAGACAAAACTACCAGTATGCAACAGGGAAACTAGAAACTACACTATTAACACAAAAGAGCGTGGTTTCTATTTCCTTTTGTGTGCATGCACAGCAGGTAACTATGCACTAACATACACACAGTATGCATACAGAGAAATCATAGTTTACAGACATGGCTCACATGGAGTGTGCCAACAGCATACAGCGATCAATCACCCTGTTCACCTACTCGGGCATAGATGCTTCATGCCAACGCATAACGCAGATTATAAGACATAATGCTTGTGACATGCACCCAGAGCAGATGGAGCATAAACACACACACAGGAGACTGCATGTACAGCATTTACAAAAGGCGTGGATGTACATAGTGATGCTGTGGTGGTGCTGAGTGGTGCTGTGGTGGTGCTGAGTGGTGCTGAGTGGTGCTGTGGTGGTGCTGAGTGGTGATGTGGTGGTGCTGAGTGATGCTGTGGTGGTGCTGAGTGATGCTGTGGTGGTGCTGAGTGATGTTGTGGTGGTGCTGAGAGGTGCTGTGGTGGTGCTGAGTGGTGCTGAGTGGTGCTGTGGTGGTGCTGAGTGGTGCTGTGGTGGTGCTGAGTGGTGCTGAGTGATAATGTGGTGGTGCTGAGTGATAATGTGGTGGTGCTGAGTGATGCTGTGGTGGTGCTGTGGTGGTCCTGAGTGGTGCTGTGGTGGTGCTGAGTGATAATGTGGTGGTGCTGAGTGATCATGTGGTGGTGCTGAGGGGTGCTGTGGTGGTGCTGAGTGATAATGTGGTGGTGCTGAGTGATAATGTGGTGGTGCTGAGTGGTGCTGTGGTGGTGCTGAGTGGTGCTGAGTGGTGCTGTGGTGGTGCTGAGTGGTGCTGTGGTGGCGCTGACTGATGCTGTGGTGGTACTGAGTGGTGCTGGGGTGGTACTGAGTGGTGCTGTGGTGGTGCATAGTGGTGCTCTGGTGGTGCCGAGTGATAATGTGGTGGTGCTGAGTGATAATGTGGTGGTGCTGAGTGATGTTGTGGTGGTGCTGAGTGATGTTGTGGTGGTGCTGAGTGATAATGTGGTGGTGCTGAGTGATAATGTGGTGGTGCTGAGTGATGCTGTGGTGGTGCTGAGTGGTGCTGTAGTGGTGCTGAGTGATAATGTGGTGGTGCTGAGTGATCATGTGATGGTGCTGAGGGGTGCTGTGGTGGTGCTGAGTGATAATGTGGTGGTGCTGAGTGATAATGTGGTGGTGCTGAGTGAAGTTGTGGTGGTGCTGAGTGATAATGTGGTGGTGCTGAGTGATAATGTGGTGTTGCTGAGTGGTGCTGTGGTGGTGCTGAGTGGTGCTGTGGTGGTGCTGATGCTGACTGGTGCTGTGGTGGTGCTGAGTGGTGCTGTGGTGGTGCTGAGTGGTGCTGTGGTGGTGCTGACTGATGCTGTGGTGGTACTGAGTGGTGCTGGGGTGGTACTGAGTGGTGCTATGGTGGTGCTGAGTGGTGCTGTGGTGGTGCTGAGTGGTGCTGGGGTGGTGCCGAGTGATAATGTGGTGGTGCTGACTGATAATGTGGTGGTGCGGAGTGATGTTGTGGTGGTGCTGAGTGATAATGTGGTGGTGCTGAGTGATAATGTGGTGGTGCTGAGTGATAATGTGGTGGTGCTGAGTGGTGCTGTAGTGGTGCTGAGTGGTGCTGTGGTTGTGCTGAGTGGTGCTGTGGTGGCACTGAGTGATGCTGTGGTGGTACTGAGTGGTACTGTGGTTGTACTGAGTGGCGCTGTGGTGGTGCTGAGTGGTGGTGCTGAGTGATAATGTGGTGGTGCTGAGTGATAATGTGGAGGTGCTGAGTGGTGCAGTGGTGGTGCTGAGTGGTGCTGAATGATGCATGCCTTGGTGGTGCAGAGTGGTGCTGTGGTGACTCATAGTGATGTTGTGGTGCCCCTGGGTGATGCTGGGGTGCCCCTGAGTGATGCTGTGGTGGTGCTGAGTGGTGCTGTGGTGGCGCTGACTGATGCTGTGGTGGTACTGAGTGGTGCTGTGGTGGTACTGAGTGGTGCTGTGGTGGTGCTGAGTGGTGCTCTGGTGGTGCCGAGTGATGTGGTGGTGATGAGTGATAATGTGGTGGTGCTGAGTGATGTTGTGGTGGTGCTGAGTGATAATGTGGTGGTGCTGAGTGATAATGTGGTGGTGCTGAGTGGTGCTGTGGTGGTGCTGAGTGGTGCTGAGTGGTGCTGATGCTGACTGGTGCTGTGGTGGTGCTGTGTGGTGCTGTGGTGGCGCTGACTGATGCTGTGGTGGTACTGAGTGGTGCTGGGGTGGTACTGAGTGGTGCTATGGTGGTGCTGAGTGGTGCTGTGGTGGTGCTGAGTGGTGCTGGGGTGGTGCCGAGTGATAATGTGGTGGTGCTGACTGATAATGTGGTGGTGCTGAGTGATGTTGTGGTGGTGCTGAGTGATAATGTGGTGGTGCTGAGTGATAATGTGGTGGTGCTGAGTGGTGCTGTAGTGGTGCTGAGTGGTGCTGTGGTTGTGCTGAGTGGTGCTGTGGTTGTGCTGAGTGGTGCTGTGGTGGCACTGAGTGATGCTGTGGTGGCACTGAGTGATGCTGTGGTGGTACTGAGTGGCGCTGTGGTGGTGCTGAGTGGTGGTGCTGAGTGATAATGTGGTGGTGCTGAGTGATAATGTGGAGGTGCTGAGTGGTGCTGTGGTGGTGCTGAGTGGTGCTGTGGCGGTGCTGAATGATGCTGTGGTGGTGCAGAGTGGTGCTGTGGTGGTGCAGAGTGATAATGTGGTGGTGCTGAGTGATAATGTGGTGGTGCTGAGTGATAATGTGGTGGTGCTCAGTGATAATGTAGTGGTGCTGAGTGATAATGTGGTGGTGCTGTGGTGGTGCTGAGTGGTGCTGCTGAGTGATGTTGTTGTGGTGCTGAGTGGTGCTGTGGTAGCTCATTGTGATGTTGTGGTGCCCCTGGGTGATGCTGGGGTGCCCCTGAGTGATGCTGTGGTGGTGCTGAGTGGTGCTGTGGTGGCGCTGACTGATGCTGTGGTGGTACTTAGTGGTGCTGTGGTGGTGCATAGTGGTGCTCTGGTGGTGCCGAGTGATAATGTGGTGGTGCTGAGTGATAATGTGGTGGTGCTGAGTGATGTTGTGGTGGTGCTGAGTGATGTTGTGGTGGTGCTGAGTGATAATGTGGTGGTGCTGAGTGATAATGTGGTGGTGCTGAGTGGTGCTGTGGTGGTGCTGAGTGGTGCTGTGGTGGTGCTGAGTGGAGCTGTGGTGGCGCTGAGTGATGCTGTGGTGGTACTGAGTGGTACTGTGGTGGTACTGAGTGGTGCTGTGGTGGTGCTGAGTGGTGGTGCTGAGTGATAATGTGGTGGTGCTGAGTGATAATGTGGTGGTGCTGAGTGATAATGTGGTGGTGCTGAGTGATGTTGTGGTGGCGCTGAGTGATAATGTGGTGGTGCTGAGTGATAATGTGGTGGTGCTGAGTGGTGCTGTGGTGGTGCTGAGTGGTGCTGTGGTGGTGCTGAGTGGTGCTGTGGTGGTGCTGAATGATGCTGTGGTGGTGCATAGTGGTGATGTGGTGGTGCAGAGTGATAATGTGGTGCTGCTGAGTGATGTTGTTGTGGTGCTGAGTGGTGCTTTGGTAGCTCATAGTGATGTTTTGGTGCCCCTGGGTGATGCTGGGGTGCCCCTGAGTGATGCTGTGGTGGTGCTGAGTGGTGCTGTAGTGGTGCTGTGGTGGTGCTGAGTTGTGCTGTGGTGGTGCTGAGTGATAATGTGGTGGTGCTGAGTGGTGCTGTGGTGGTGCTGAGTTATAATGTGGTGGTGCTGAGTGATAATGTGGTGGTGCTTAGTGATAATGTGGTGGTGCTGAGTGATGCTGGGGTAGCGCTGAGTGATAATGTGGTGGTGCTGAGTGATAATGTGGTGATGCTGGGGTAGCGCTGAGTGATGATGTGGTGGTGCTAAGTGATAATGTGGTGGTGCTGAGTGGTGCTGTGGTGGTGCTGAGTGATAATGTGTTGGTGCTGAGTGATAATGTGTTGGTGCTGAGTGATGCTGGGGTAGCACTGAGTGATGATGTGGTGATGCAGAGGGCAGAAAGGCACAAACAACGAGTCTAACAGGGGGCAGAAGGGAAGAAAAATAAGGAGGAAAAAACGAGTGTAACAGAGGGCAGAAGGGCACAAAGAGCTATTGTCGTCGTAAATTACAATGTTTTTTCATTTTTTAAGAAAAAAAGTGTTCCAAAACCATGCGTGCTCCTTTGATGTGCCAGACAAATTGTTTGTCTTGCATTTAAAATGGGGTACTGGAGACAAAACTACCAGTATGCAACAGGGAAACTAGAAACTACACTATTAACACAAAAGAGCGTGGTTTCTATTTCCTTTTGTGTGCATGCACAGCAGGTAACTATGCACTAACATACACACAGTATGCATACAGAGAAATCATAGTTTACAGACATGGCTCACATGGAGTGTGCCAACAGCATACAGCGATCAATCACCCTGTTCACCTACTCGGGCATAGATGCTTCATGCCAACGCATAACGCAGATTATAAGACATAATGCTTGTGACATGCACCCAGAGCAGATGGAGCATAAACACACACACAGGAGACTGCATGTACAGCATTTACAAAAGGCGTGGATGTACATAGTGATGCTGTGGTGGTGCTGAGTGGTGCTGTGGTGGTGCTGAGTGGTGCTGAGTGGTGCTGTGGTGGTGCTGAGTGGTGATGTGGTGGTGCTGAGTGATGCTGTGGTGGTGCTGAGTGATGCTGTGGTGGTGCTGAGTGATGTTGTGGTGGTGCTGAGAGGTGCTGTGGTGGTGCTGAGTGGTGCTGAGTGGTGCTGTGGTGGTGCTGAGTGGTGCTGTGGTGGTGCTGAGTGGTGCTGAGTGATAATGTGGTGGTGCTGAGTGATAATGTGGTGGTGCTGAGTGATGCTGTGGTGGTGCTGTGGTGGTCCTGAGTGGTGCTGTGGTGGTGCTGAGTGATAATGTGGTGGTGCTGAGTGATCATGTGGTGGTGCTGAGGGGTGCTGTGGTGGTGCTGAGTGATAATGTGGTGGTGCTGAGTGATAATGTGGTGGTGCTGAGTGGTGCTGTGGTGGTGCTGAGTGGTGCTGAGTGGTGCTGTGGTGGTGCTGAGTGGTGCTGTGGTGGCGCTGACTGATGCTGTGGTGGTACTGAGTGGTGCTGGGGTGGTACTGAGTGGTGCTGTGGTGGTGCATAGTGGTGCTCTGGTGGTGCCGAGTGATAATGTGGTGGTGCTGAGTGATAATGTGGTGGTGCTGAGTGATGTTGTGGTGGTGCTGAGTGATGTTGTGGTGGTGCTGAGTGATAATGTGGTGGTGCTGAGTGATAATGTGGTGGTGCTGAGTGATAATGTGGTGGTGCTGAGTGGTGCTGTGGTGGTGCTGAGTGGTGCTGTGGTGGTGCTGAGTGGAGCTGTGGTGGCGCTGAGTGATGCTGTGGTGGTACTGAGTGGTACTGTGGTGGTACTGAGTGGTGCTGTGGTGGTGCTGAGTGGTGGTGCTGAGTGATAATGTGGTGGTGCTGAGTGATAATGTGGTGGTGCTGAGTGATGTTGTGGTGGCGCTGAGTGATAATGTGGTGGTGCTGAGTGATAATGTGGTGGTGCTGAGTGGTGCTGTGGTGGTGCTGAGTGGTGCTGTGGTGGTGCTGAATGATGCTGTGGTGGTGCATAGTGGTGATGTGGTGGTGCAGAGTGATAATGTGGTGCTGCTGAGTGATGTTGTTGTGGTGCTGAGTGGTGCTTTGGTAGCTCATAGTGATGTTTTGGTGCCCCTGGGTGATGCTGGGGTGCCCCTGAGTGATGCTGTGGTGGTGCTGAGTGGTGCTGTAGTGGTGCTGTAGTGGTGCTGTGGTGGTGCTGAGTTGTGCTGTGGTGGTGCTGAATGATAATGTGGTGGTGCTGAGTGATAATGTGGTGGTGGTGCTGAGTGATAATGTGGTGGTGCTGAGTGGTGCTGTGGTGGTGCTGAGTTATAATGTGGTGGTGCTGAGTGATAATGTGGTGGTGCTTAGTGATAATGTGGTGGTGCTGAGTGATGCTGGAGTAGCGCTGATTGATAATGTGGTGGTGCTGAGTGATAATGTGGTGATGCTGGGGTAGCGCTGAGTGATGATGTGGTGGTGCTAAGTGATAATGTGGTGGTGCTGAGTGGTGCTGTGGTGGTGCTGAGTGATAATGTGTTGGTGCTGAGTGATAATGTGTTGGTGCTGAGTGATGCTGGGGTAGCACTGAGTGATGATGTGGTGATGCAGAGGGCAGAAAGGCACAAACAACGAGTCTAACAGGGGGCAGAAGGGAAGAAAAATAAGGAGGAAAAAACGAGTGTAACAGAGGGCAGAAGGGCACAAAGAGCTATTGTCGTCATAAATTACAATGTTTTTTCATTTTTAAAGAAAAAAAGTGTTCCAAAACCATGCGTGCTCCTTTGATGTGCCAGACAAATTGTTTGTCTTGCATTTAAAATGGGGTACTGGAGACAAAACTACCAGTATGCAACAGGGAAACTAGAAACTACACTATTAACACAAAAGAGCGTGGTTTCTATTTCCTTTTGTGTGCATGCAAAGCAGGTAACTATGCACTAACATACACACAGTATGCATACAGAGAAATCATAGTTTACAGACATGGCTCACATGGAGTGTGCCAACAGCATACAGCGATCAATCACCCTGTTCACCTACTCGGGGCATAGATGCTTCATGCCAACGCATAACGCAGATTACAAGACATAATGCTTGTGACATGCACCCAGAGCAGATGGAGCATAAACACACACCCAGGAGACTGCATGTACAGCATTTACAAAAGGCGTGGATGTACATAGTGATGCTGTGGTGGTGCTGAGTGGTGCTGTGGTGGTGCTGAGTGGTGCTGAGTGGTGCTGTGGTGGTGCTGAGTGGTGATGTGGTGGTGCTGAGTGATGCTGTGGTGGTGCTGAGTGATGTTGTGGTGGTGCTGAGTGCTGCTGTGGTGGTGATGAGTGGTGCTGTGGTGGTTCTGAGTGGTGCTGTGGTGGTGCTGAGTGGTGCTGAGTGATAATGTGGTGGTGCTGAGTGATAATGTGGTGGTGCTGAGTGATGCTGTGGTGGTGCTGTGGTGGTGCTGAGTGGTGCTGTGGTGGTGCTGAGTGATAATGTGGTGGTGCTGAGTGATCATGTGGTGGTGCTGAGGGGTGCTGTGGTGGTGCTGAGTGATAATGTGGTGGTGCTGAGTGATAATGTGGTGGTGCTGAGAGGTGCTGTGGTGGTGCTGAGTGGTGCTGAGTGGTGCTGTGGTGGTGCTGAGTGGTGCTGTGGTGGCGCTGACTGATGCTGTGGTGGTACTGAGTGGTGCTGGGGTGGTACTGAGTGGTGCTATGGTGGTGCTGAGTGGTGCTGTGGTGGTGCTGAGTGGTGTTGGGGTGGTGCCGAGTGATAATGTGGTGGTGCTGACTGATAATGTGGTGGTGTTGAGTGATGTTGTGGTGGTGCTGAGTGATAATGTGGTGGTGCTGAGTGATAATGTGGTGGTGCTGAGTGGTGCTGTGGTGGTGCTGAGTGGTGCTGAGTGGTGCTGTGGTGGCACTGAGTGATGCTGTGGTGGTACTGAGTTGTACTGTGGTGGTACTGAGTGGCGCTGTGGTGGTGCTGAGTGGTGGTGCTGAGTGATAATGTGGTGGTGCTTAGTGATAATGTGGTGGTGCTGAGTGGTGCTGTGGTGGTGCTGAGTGGTGCTGTTGTGGTGCTGAATGATGCTGTGGTGGTGCAGAGTGGTGCTGTGGTGGTGCAGAGTGATAATGTGGTGGTGCTGAGTGATAATGTGATGGTGCTCAGTGATAATGTGGTGGTGCTGAGTGATAATGTGGTGGTGCTGAGTGGTGCTGTGGTGGTGCTGAGTGGTGCTGCTGAGTGATGTTGTTGTGGTGCTGAGTGGTGCTGTGGTAGCTCATAGTGATGTTGTGGTGCCCCTGGGTGATGCTGGGGTGCCCCTGAGTGATGCTGTGGTGGTGCTGTAGTGGTGCTGTGGTGGTGCTGAATGATAATGTGGTGGTGCTGAGTGATAATGTGGTGGTGCTGAGTGGTGCTGTGGTGGTGCTGAGTGATAATGTGGTGGTGCTGAGTGATAATTTGGTGGTGCTTAGTGATAATGTTGTGGTGCTGAGCGATGCTGGGGTAGCGCTGAGTGATGATGTGGTGGTGCTGAGTGATAATGTGGTGGTGCTGAGTGATAATGTGGTGGTGCTGAGTGGTGCTGTGGTGGTGCTGAGGGGTGCTGTGGTGGTGCTGATGCTGACTGGTGCTGTGGTGGTGCTGAGTGGTGCTGTGGTGGTGCTGAGTGGTGCTGACTGATGCTGTGGTGGTACTGAGTGGTGCTGTGGTGGTACTGAGTGGTGCTATGGTGGTGCTGAGTGGTGCTATGGTGGTGCTGAGTGGTGCTGTGGTGGTGCCGAGTGATAATGTGCTGGTGCTGAGTGATAATGTGGTGGTGCTGAGTGATGTTGTGGTGGTGCTGAGTGATAATGTGGTGGTGCTGAGTGATAATGTGGTGGTGCTGAGTGGTGATGTGGTGGTGCTGAGTGGTGCTGTGGTGGTGCTGAGTGGTGCTGTGGTGGTGCTGAGTGATGCTGTGGTGGTACTGAGTGGTACTGTGGTGGTACTGAGTGGTGCTGTGGTGGTCCTGAGTGGTGGTGCTGATTGATAATGTGGTGGTGCTGAGTGATAATGTGGTGGTGCAGAGTAGTGCTGTGGTGGTGCTGAGTCGTGCTGTGGTGGTGCTGAATGATGCTGTGGTGGTGCAGAGTGGTGATGTGGTGGTGCAGAGTGATTTTATTTTATTATTTTATTTATTTTATTTTATTTTAGAGTTTTATATAGCGCGAACAAGACCCGTGGGTATCAGAGCGCTTAACATGAGAGAGGGAAAAAGTGTTAACATATATATAAACAGTTAGCGAGCAACCGCTGTGAGGTAGATGATAAATATTAAATCGTAACACCTGTGAACGTTAGCGTGCATAAATAAGCTATGACAAAATTACTAACAAAAGCATGTAAATATAACAGATATGACAAACTACTAACAAACGCATGTATATATAACAGATATGAGGTAGTTCGGTATATGTTCATTAAAGATGCTGTTCTCCTGTCCAATCAAAGTAGCCATTACTAATGGCCTTTCGGTTGATCTCATATCCTCGGATCATAGGATATGTATTCCAATAAAAGAATTGCCTATTTCTACCTTTCTAATGGAGTACATGATCAGTACAAGCAGTAGTAAATCCGAACCCAGAACAATGTTCTAGGTAATGTATCTATTCATCAGCAGGCTCTTCACTTCCCGCTTGAATGTTACCAGATTCTGGATCTTCCTGATGTTAGGAGGGAGTGAGTTCCAAATTCTGGGGGCGGCTCCTGAGAACGCTCTGTCATAGGTTTTTTTCTTTCGGAAGAAGGCTGGCCGTAGCAGCAACTCCTTAGCACTCCTAGCTGGTCTGTTGCCACCGGACAGCTGAATTTTCTTGGCTAGATAACTTGGGGTGTTCTCATGTAGTGCTTTGTGTGTGATGCATGCTATCTTCATTTGGATTCTTGCTTCAAACGGTAGCCAGTTTAATACTTTCAGGTGCGGGGATATGTGATCATATTTCCTGGTTCCGGTGATAAGTCTTGCTGCAGCGTTAAGGCAGGCTTTCAGTGGTGCTATGGACGTTTTTGGTAATCCAGCCAAGGTAGTGAAACCATATTCAATCCTTGAGATAACTAAAGATTGGATTGCCACTTTGAGGTCAGATTCTGTGATGTATGGTTTCAGTTTTCTTAAGTAGTTCAAGTGAAAGCGGGCGCTTTTCGCCATTGAATTAATGTGGGCTTTCATGTCTAGATTCTCGTCTAGGGTGATTCCTAGAGATTTAGCTGAGTTGACAAGGGTTGGGGTGCAGTTAAGCGCAGTCACGACTTCCGTCCAATCCTTTATTTCTGTATGGCTCCTTGGTGGAGAAATTAGTAAGAACTCTGTTTTATGTGCATTCAGCTTCAGGTGGTTTGTGGTTAACCATTGGAGTGCCATTTTTAGAGTCTCATTCATTAATTCCAAATCTTTTAGGGATGCGATCCTTAAGTATATTTGCGTGTCGTCAGCATACATGTGATAGGATATTTGAGATTTTTGGAGAATTTCTGTGAGTGGTTCGACGTATAGGTTAAACAGATCAGGGGATAATGTCGAACCTTGAGGGACTCCAATTGAGATAGGGCAAGGAAGTGAAGTAGATTGGTTTACCAGGAAGCGCTGCGTTCTGTTCTGTAAAAAGGACTCGAACCAATTCAGCACCATTCCCGATAGTCCCATCCTGTCCCGTAGCCTGGCCAGTAATGCCTCATGATTTACCGTATCAAATGCCGATGATAGGTCTAGGAGAATCAGTAAGCATTCTTGATTTTGGTCAAGGGCCTGCAGCGCGTCATCAATAATATGGAGAATCGCTGTTTCCGTGCTGTGCCCTGCTCTGAATCCCGATTGACATTCGTCTAGCAAGGAGAATTTGGTGATGTGTTGGCTCAGTTGGTTCTGCACACATTTCTCAGTCAGCTTGGCCAATAGAGGGATGTTAGTCACTGGGCGAAAATTATTTGGATCTGATGGATCCGCTGTGGGTTTTTTGATTATGGGAACGACTTGACCTGTTTTTAGGCAGTCGGGTAGGATCCCTTGTGAGAGTGACGCATTTATTATTTCAGTCCATATTGGGATCAGGATGTGATTGATTTCTTTTACGCATTTTGCAGGCAGAGGGTCTTGGTAGTGGTTGTTAGGTTTGATTCCTGCGAGCATCTTAGCAATCGTGTGTTGGTCATATAGTTCGAATGATTCCCAGCTCGCCTTGTTTTTTGCGATGGTGCAATCCATTGCGCAATCCGTTGTAGAGTCAGCATCGTTAGTAAGCGGATGTCCGTTGGGAAGGTTCGACGCCGAGTTTCTAAGCTCTACTTCGAGTGTTTTGGCCTTTTCCGTGAAAAATGTAGAAAATTCATCACAGTTTAAAGGTGTTTTTGAATTTTCTAGCACTGATTTGGCTAGTTTGTTTGATTGCTCCTTTAGGATTTCGAATAGTTTGCGTGGCCTGTTTTGGCATTATCCAGTTCTGCTCTTATGAATTCCTTTTTTGAGTTGATGATCTTTTTATTATATTGGTTCCTTATTTTCCTGAGGGCTTCCAGTTCAGGAGATGATGGGTGTTGCCTCCATTTTCTTTCGGCCGTTCTCAATTTGCGTCTCTCTTCATTTAGTGCTTCGTTAAACCATGGGTTTTTTGTCTTCTCTGAGATTCTTTTCAATTTTAATGGCATGGTGTTATTAACGATATCTTCAACAGCTGCTATGTAGTGATCCGTCAGCTCGTTAACTTTTTCCAGGTTGTTGGGTGGCTTTAAGTCTCTTTCGCAGCTTTCGACCAGAAGTTCCATATTTGCTTCTTTTGTGTCCCGGGTCCACTTTTTGGCTTTGAAAGGTTGCCTGGTCCTACCTTTTCTCAATGTGGGTATCATGAAAGTTATGGCATGATGATCAGACCAGTCACAAGGTGTTATGGAGTGAATTGTTGCAGCATTGTTTCTTGAGATAATCCAGTCTAACGTCGCTCCTTTAGAGTGTGTGGGTAGAGTGCACGCTTGAGTGAGGTTTAGTTCAGTGAGGAAGCCTTTCAGCATGTTGACCAGTTTGTCATTGCAGTTCTCCCAGTGAAGGTTGAAGTCGCCTAGAAATATGTTATTGGCAGTGTTGTTAGAGTTGGCTGTTATGATCTCCATTAACTCTACTATAAACTTTTCATTATCTCCTGGAGGGTGGTAGAATGTATGCAAGTTGCATTGGTGAATGTTGGTTGATCTTATGTTAAGACCAAGATACTCACAGGATTCAAGCGGGTCGGCCTGAATTTGTTTAACCTCTATGTCAGATCGATGAATACAGGCTATCCCTCCCCCTAGCTTTATAGGTCTATCAAGTCTCAAAATGTTGAATTGCGGTGGTACTAGCAGATCCATGATTGGGGATGAAGATTCCGTAAGCCATGTTTCTGTAAGGATTGCCAGGTCAATGTCCTTGTTGAGGATGAGGTCCGCTATGTCCGATGCATGTTTGGTTGCTGATCGACAGTTGAGTAGTAGACAGGTCAGATGTTTTCCTATTGTACTAATGTTCACATTTTCGGCTTCGTTTGGAGTAAGCTGTATATGTTGTAAGTTGTGGGGGTTGGATGTTCTATTGTTTTTTCTCGAAGTTCTGTTAGCATCAAGTGGTAATGTTTTGATTCTCTCCCCTTCAATGTGGTCCGATCGATCATATGTTCGGATTAAGGCCAGCGTTTCCTCTTTCGATAATGGTTTAGTCCTGTCTGGTCTGTTGTCTCTTTGTTTTAAACGCAAGTCCGCCTCGGTACGCTCTCTATGTGAAGAATGAGCAAGGTTTTGGATATCCGTGACTTTGGAATGAATGTTCACCGTCATCTCTCCAATTTTATCAATCGTCTGTATGGTATTAATAGTGGCTTCTGCTATCTTGCTCACTAGTTTCTGAAGCTTATTAAAGTCCTTCTTGTTCTGATGCGACTTCTTAAGGGCGGCCGATCTATACCTCCCTTCAACTCTTCTCCTTTTTGGCTCAGTTCTAGGTTGCGCTGCCATTTCCGTTATCTTCTCCTTTTGATTGTCGGATCCAATTCTATTAGGTGTGTCGTTGGTGCTGGATATGTTCCGAGTTACTAGGAGCATGTTTGTGGGTGAAGGTCTGCATGTCGCTGGTGTTGTGATAGCGAGCGGTATCGGGAGGTTGATGGAGTTAGATAGATCCTGAGTAGTTGGTAGTCCGTTTGAAGGTGGAAGTGTGAATGCCGTTGGGATTGTGCTGGAGAGGGTGAAGGATGTAGGAAGGTTGGTGACTTCTGTCTCATCCAGTGTATGCTCTACGTGAGGGGCCTCGTGGTTCAGGAGTAGGGGCGACTCTTCTCTTTGGCACTGGTAGTGTTCTTTGTTTGTCTGATAGGTAGACTTCTCAGTTCTTACAATCGTGTTCTCCGTTACTGGCATTACTAGACCAGTAATCTCTACTTGGTTAGGGTTTTGAGCATGAACGTTCCTGGTTCTATTTGCGTCTCTGATGGTGACATCGTGAGTATCTAGAATGTCTACTGGTGGGGTTAGGAGACGTAGATTACTCAAGTCGTCCAATGTGTCTTTTACCGATTGGAAAGTCTTGGCAAATCTCTCTAGATCTTGATTTGCTGCTTGTATCAGCACCATTCCCGATTTATATATCGTGATGCTAAGTTCGGCTCTGCATCTTTCTGACGGTGCGGTTGACATTTTTACGCCATGAGGGATGTTTTTCGTGGTTTTTATGGTCAGCATCCTGGTGAAGGCATTGCGCCATTTAGCTGTTCTGTATGTGTAGAATAAGAGGTCATTCATTTTCGTACCATTAGCTATATTGAAGTATAGGTCTGCGAATAGAATGTCTGGGTTTTTTCTCAGGGAGTCATGTTTAAACTTCTTAGCTGCATTTTTAGATAAATTATGGGGGTATTTTATACTCCGGACACTTAGGCCAACCGATTCAAGGTATCTTTCAGTCATTTTTGCTCCGATCTGCACGTATAAGGTGATTCTTGCTCCGATTTTATTCCATGTGGCTCCCCTGCTGGTGTTTATTGTTGCAGGATTTACTCCCCGATTCTGGAAGTGTGTGGCTATAACTTTGCTAGGTAGTACTGGATATAGCTTTTCATATTCCCAGATTATTCCACAATTAGCTCTGGTAGTTAAATTGCTTAAGAATTAATTAATTATTAGCCGGCTGACCTTTGCTCAACTCTGTTTTGAGTGTAAAAGCTAATCCATGTCAGACCCTTAAAAGATGGCTGCCATTATATTCGTTTTTATGCAGGCAGTGAGACCTTTCTCTCTTTCCCCTTCTTGCTCCAGTCCAGCTGCCCTCGTCGATTGGTCCAGCTTCCCTGGCTCTCCTTTAGTTAGTCCTAGTGCTGTGACCTGGTTTGTTGCAGAGATTCCGCTTTTCATACACTTGTGTTTGTTACCCAGATTCCGCTTTTCACACATGTGTGTATAATTATGCCCGATCATCAAGATTATATGTTTCAAATTAGATGTCGGTTTTGGCCGCCATCTTAAGGTCAGGCGGGGCGGACTGCAGACCTATTGTACAGTTTCCTGTTCTCTCAGCGTGGCGGTGACGGTGGCGGCGGCGGCGGCGGGGGGGGGGGGGATGGGCGTTGGGGAGCTGCGCTGCAGCAGCGCCGGTACCTCAGATCGCCCCGCACCTCCTCTCTGCTGTGCTCTGTCCCTGCTCCCGGTCCTTGGTCCCGGAGACGCCGTCCCAGCTCACCATCGGCACGGACCTCGCTCACTTCGTCCTGAGAGCCCTCCGCTCTCTGCCCGCTCCGCCAACAGCCTCCAACGTGACAGGCGATGTCGTCTCTGCCCCGCGTCCTCCCAGCCCAGCACCCCTCTTAGCTCGGGGGTCGGAAGACTGCAAGGATGTCACGTCTGCTTACAAGGTATTGTGATATCGTGAATATCCTTTCGGTTCCCGTGTCCTAGGTCGACGGTCCTGACGGTCCTGGGCTGCAGAGGGGGATATGTAGGGATTTATGCCAGATTTGGCGATCCCAGATCCCGGAGCTCTCGCCTAAGGCTACTGGTCAGCGGCCATCTTACATTACCATACCAGTGATAATGTGGTGCTGCTGAGTGATGTTGTTGTGGTGCTGAGTGGTGCTTTGGTAGCTCATAGTGATGTTGTGGTGCCCCTGGGTGATGCTGGGGTGCCCCTGAGTGATGCTGTGGTGGTGCTGAGTGGTGCTGTAGTGGTGCTGTGGTGGTGCTGAGTGGTGCTGTGGTGGTGCTGTGGTGCTGAGTGATACTGTGGTGGTGCTGAGTGGTGCTGTGGTGGTGCTGAGTGATAATGTGGTGGTGCTGAGTGATAATGTGGTGGTGCTTAGTGATAATGTGTTGGTGCTGAGTGATGCTGGGGTAGCGCTGAGTGATGATGTGGTGATGCAGAGGGCAGAAAGGCACAAACAACGAGTCTAACAGAGGGCAGAAAGGCACAAAGAGCTATTGTCGTCGTAAATTACAATGTTTTTTCATTTTTAAAGAAAAAAAGTGTTCCAAAACCATGTGTGCTCCTCTGAGGTGTCAGACAAATTGTTTGTCTTGCATTTAAAATGGGGTACTGGAGACAAAACTACCAGTATGCAACAGGGAAACTAGAAACTACACTATTAACACAAAAGAGCGTGGTTTCTGTTTCCTTTAGTGTGCATGCACAGCAGGTAACTATGCACTAACATACACGCAGTATGCATACAGAGAAATCATAGTTTACAGACATGGCACACATGGAGTGTGCCAACAGCATACAAAGATCAATCACCCTGTTCACCTACTCGGGGCATAGATGCTTCATGCCAACGCATAACGCAGAGTACAAGACATAATGCTTGTGACATGCACCCAGAGCAGATGGAGCATAAACACACACACAGGAGACTGCATGTACAGCATTTACAAAAGGCGTGCATGTACATAGTACATATGAGGTATGCCTAACAGATGACGGAGTGAACACACACAAAAACACACACAGAATGCATTCCGTTAGAGTAAACCCTGCCAGTAATCACAACAGCTGCATGAGAGCTATCGATGACCAGCGGAGGCACTTACTTTTTCGAGCCATGCAAATGACTGTTTCCATGGTGGCCTGAAGTTGGGTGAGCCGCGCAGAAGAAAAGAAATACGTGGCTGCCGTTGTTGAGCTGAAGTATTTCACCTCAATCGGTGCAAGTAAGTACTTGTATTATGATCATCTCTAGACACGAGCCTAGCTGGTGTTTCGGGATTGATTCCCTCATCAGTAGAGATAGTTCCGGGGTTGCAGAAAAGGTCGCCAAACATCCGTCATGGCCTCGCTGCCCCTCTGGTGCGCAGGTGCATCTCCAACAAGCTCGTCAGCTTACATGGCTACCGGGAGCCAAGAAAAAGGGGATTCCGGAGTTGGGAGCACACCGCTGACCTCTTCCGCCGTATTGCCCCACTGCATCATGGTCTGTGCAGTTCAAGTATTTTCAAGAACAGTTCAAAGTTCAAATTTACAAAGTATTTCACCTCAATCGGTACCTGTTCTGCAACCCCGAAACTATCTCTACTGATGAGGGAATCAATCCCGAAACACGAGCTAGGCTCGTGTCTAGAGATGATCTAAATACAAGTACTTACTTGCACCGATTGAGGTGAAATACTTTGAAAATTGAACTTTGAACCGTTCCTGAAAATACTTGAACTGCACAGACCATGATGCAGTGGGGCGATACGGCGGAAGAGGTCAGTGGTGTGCTCCCAACTCCGGAATCACCTAACAAAATTGTGAGGCATTTATGAGTGTCGCACACACTAGACTTTTTATGGTAGTAAAAAATGGGGTGAGCGAGATATTGGAAACAGACGTCCTTCTAATTTTGCCTTGCGGTAATGTGTAGCAGTGCAGTACTTTTGGAACGCGTTAAGTTTCCGGCCTCATTCTGGAAAAAAGGAGATACTCCACTTAAGGAGCACTCGCTCTTGTCAGATAACCGAATCAATTGCATGTAAAGACGGGTATCTCAACAAGTTTACAAAGCGCATAGGTTTTACCTGTATTGAGAGGGCTTCGTACTTCAACAGAGAGCGTGGCTTCTCTGTAGTGCCGAGCTGTAAAACAAATGTACACCTTAATTATTAGGTCGTTTTCTTACCGCTGTGCTGTCGTAGAATGTTTTCGTGCAGGACGCCATTCCTACCCGCGTGTAGAAAGATTGCCGCGTCTAGTGCTGACTCTGGACGCTCTCATTTCCTATTTGTATAGATATCACAGTAGAGAGAGGACTTGATTTAGTGATTTGAAAACTTTATTAAACCAAGTCGCTTGTGGCAAAGTATTGAAGCTGATTATGCAACATGTATTCACACTTATGGAGCGTGACTTGCGTTACTTAATGGAACACAAGAACTCAAGTACGTGAGTTGATAGGGGAGACAAGATTATTGATTTGCCTTAATGTTGAGAAACTTCATCCATATTATGGAGAAGTGTGGCTCAAGGGATAGAGGCAGCAGACCCGGAAGCTGAGATCGGCCCTGGACCAGGGTTCAATTCCCCGCCTCGGCGGGTCTTGGGCTAAAAAATTCCACGGACTCGATAATTCTCGCTCCAGTGCCTTCTCAACTCACGGGTTCACACTCTGCGACTCTGGGCAATAGCTTGCTTAATCTCCACAACGGCCCCTCGTGGCGGGATGCCTGGCTTTCACCTTGTGGATACCCTGCCGGGGTTATCTCACAGGGGAATACCAGGACGGGTTCCCTAAGCAAGCGCTTAGATACCGACCTCGGTCACTGATTTGCGCTATATAAATACATGTACATTTACTTAATATTAAGCGTTTTTTCAGTGCATAGGTGAGCCCTATAGTCAGTGTGGTATATGTTAACATCATCTGAAGAAGAAATGGGTGGAGATGTTAAACCCATAGCGCTTTTAGGCTAATGCTATCAGTTTCATAAGACAAGAATGTGATTTCTCCTCTAGAGATATTAATGGCATTATTTCTCTGCTTGCTTGTTGTTTTACTGCGAATGTTTAGCAATTTTATGCATTTTGTCTACTTTGTGATATGCACTTAATTCAGGCGTGGGTGAGCCTTTTAGTCAGTGTGGTAATGTTGACATCCTCTGGAGAAGGAACAGGTGGAGGTGGTACACCCACACTACTCCGGGGCTTGTTTTAATTTGCAGCGCGAGCGCCTGCTTGTTGTTACTTGAAAATACAGACTATGCTAAGTAGGCAGACACTTTTTTCATTTATCCACATCTCTCCCCCTGTTATTGTCTTGGTGGACGCTGGACCTAGTCACCTGTTTGATTTCCCATGAAGATTGTGAAAATGTCTCTTCTAATCTTCCAGTGAGAAATTCCTCCTGGGGTGCAACATGTAGCTTCAAATGTACTTTATGGTTGATGCACTTTATTTTTCAAGCACTTTGTGTCACCATAGAAATAGGGCTTTAGAGGAGAATGCATCGGTAGCAGATACCTATCCACGAGGCAGGCTTTCTGGGAAGTATTAGACAAGGACGTTAGCAGTTTCTTTGTGGGACTGTGTGCGTGTTGGGTGGCAGCATACACACCGATCAGTGCTGGGAGAGAAGTTGCTAGGCAAGCTCAGGAAACAAACTATCTAGCGAGGTGTGGCAGCCACTGTATTGGATTCTAGGATGGGAATATGTTACACGGTGCTACAGCCCTATGGGTCAGATGATAAAACGTTCAAAGCTGGCATGCAGTCATCGCCGGGCTGACTCGGCGTTCCATCCTTCTTATGTTGGTACATTGATTGATTCACATAGGGTAATAGTAATTCCTACTCGTAGAGTTTAGACACGGCAGAAATGTGATAAGAAGCACTGTGTACTAAATAGGTCACTGCATATGCATTTGCATAGGGCAGGCGACAGGGCAGCTTTTAGTGGGAACGCTGCAGTTTGAAGAAGAGCGTGGCTCGGAATGGATGTAGGTGGGTTGATGGAAGGACGCTTGGCTGGATAGGAGGGGCAGTGGCATGCATGGGGATGTGGGGTTTGTGGTAGTATATTCATCACGGTTTGGTTATGCTCCATTAGTCGTCTCAGGAGAAGTAAAGGGACCGCTCCCTCATACCCCTTCACATTACTAGACATTGATATTAATGCTGATAACAATTCTTAGTGTGATTTTTTAAAAATATTCTATTGAAGTAATTTTGGATGACGTGCACAGATATGATGATTGATTTGATAGATTTGCTTTGAGGGTTAGACAATGTTGTGCAAAATGAGGGATTATGGAATGTTCCTGATTTGCCTTAGCGTCACTATACGCACAGTGTTAAACCAATACTGCCTAGTTGTGCCCATCTCTGACTTGTAAAGCCTCACTCTCATGTCTGGCATCAACAGAGCTTACTCAGCTCCGACCATTTACTATTGTATCATTTCAAAGGTAGAATGTGTACTATTCCATCTAGAGTTTCTGCCACAGCTAAGCCTCTCTATGTTTCAGTTTCGAAGCAGAGCTCTATGCATGATGACATATTCATGTGTCCTTTGTACACCTTTGCTGGGTGCTGAGGGATCCTTTTGTCTCCAATTTCAGTGATTAACAGATTGCTTTTCTTTTCTTTGACACGCCTCCTCTGTTTTTGCTTCTCCGTGTTTACTTGTGTCTTCTTATTCCTTTACAACTTCTTTCACTCTTATTCCCCCCTCCCTTCCTTCACCTCCACTCCCCTCCCTTCCTCCACATCATAACCGCCTACACGGCCGTCATGATTCTCGACATGTTTGCAGAGTTCTGTACAATACAGATCTGTCAAAAGAATTCTGTCATAACCTCTCTCAAGCTCAGGGTGACTGTTCACATCTCTTGTACAAGCAGCTCCAGGCACTGGAACATTTGAAAGCAAACATGAAACAACAGCAATGGTGAGTGTATTTTTAAATGACGTGTTTGGGGCAAAAGATCACAAGCACAGAATACTTCAAAAAAGTGTACATTATGTGTCTACGGTTAGGTGAGATAGCTCAGAGTATCAATGCACCCGTTGCAAACATCTTGATCCAATCTGAAGGATTCGGGTAAAAATCAGTGCAGTTTGACACAGCCTTTGAAATTTAAGGCGAGGATAAAGCAAGCACTGCAAAGCCAATAGGTCTGGCCTTGGCAAGCTTGTGATGTTTTTATGTCCCAAAGGCGAGACCTATTGGCTATGCCAGAGCTTGTTTCATCTTGTGAAGAAGCACAAGTTACTACATGTGTAACGATATATCTGTAAGAGACATTAGTTAGTAATAGATTCCTTACCTTAGAATATCCCCAGGCGTCAGGCTGGATCCGGAAAGTTTTTCTGCCTAGCAGTACCTCTGCGCGCCAGTAGGTGGCATCCTGCGGCTCCGCATCCGTCACTGGCGTCGAGATGATATCACAGAGAGTACTTGCGTGCTGACGTTAGTTCTGTACACAACTATTCCGCGCAGGAACGCAGAGCCATGCAAGAAACCGACAATTGGTGCATACATCTAGGGCCCTAAAAGGGGATGACCTTAACCCTAGAAATCAGTTCGCAGAACGGGGAGGATGGGTGGGGCGGTAAGGAATATATCACTAGCTAATGTCTCTTACAGATATATCGTTACACAAGTAGTAACTTGTGCATCTGAAAGAGACACGTTAGTGATAGATTCCTTACCTTAGAATAGATACCCCAGTCTCTCCGGACCTGACTGTCAAGGCAGTAGTGCTTGGTAAACGTGTGCAGCAAGGCCCGCATTGCTGCCTGACAAATATCCTGCAAGGGGACACCGCGTCCCAAGGCAGTAGTGGCTGCAGTTGCCCTGGACGAATGGGCACGCAGCCACACAGGGGGCTCCTTCTTGGCCAAGGAGTAACATGCTTTGACGCACAGAATGACCCAACGGAAGATGGTCCGTTTGTGCACCGCCTGACCTTTTTTGGCACCCACGTAGCCAACAAAGAGCTGATCATCCACCCGGAACTGATGTGTACGCTGCAGATAGAATGCGAGCGCACATTTTGGGTCCAGACGGTGGAGCCTCTCCTCTTCCCTTGAAGGAGGCGGAAAGAAGGTGGGCAAAGTGACGGTCTGCCCGATGTGGAAAGGCGTGACAACCTTTTGTAAGAAAGAAGGACGAGTCCTTAGAACCACCTTGTCCGGATGAACAGAAAGGAAAGGAGATTTAGAAGAAAGAGCCTGGAGCTCACTCACTTTTCTGGCAGAGGTGATAGCTACCAGGAAAGCCGTCTTGAGGATAAGAAGACGTAAGGGACAGTTATGAAGGGGCTCAAAGGAAGTGAACATCAGAAAAGTCAAGAGAAGATTCAAGTCCCACTGAGGCATTATGAAGGGTACTAGTGGAAACGTATGTGTAATGCCTTTAAGAAAACGGTTAACAACTGGGGACTTAAAAAGAGAAGGCTGATCTGGCAGAGATGGCCGAAAGATAACCTTTGATAGTGCCCAGAGCAGAGCCCTGCTGGGCCAAAGATAGAAGGAACAGAAGAACGTCAGAAAGAGGGGCAGAAAGGGGATCCACAGCCTTCGCTGTGCACCATGCCACAAATCTGTTCCACCTACAGGCGTATACCGTTTTGGTGGAGGGACGCTTGGCTGCCAGAATGACATCACAGACTTCAGGAGGGAGATCGAAAGGTTTCAACTGTCGCCTCTCAATCTCCACGCATGGAGGTGGAGTCTGGACAGGTTCGGGTGGAGGACCGTCCCCTGCTGCTGCGACAGAAGATCCTCCCGAAGAGGCAGACGGATCGGAGGATTGATGCTCATGCTGAGTAGCTCAGAATACCATACTCTTCGAGCCCAGTCCGGAGCCACAAGAATGACTTGGGCTGATTGACTCTAGCACTCTGAGAAATAGCTTGAGGTTTTGGAGTGTTGTGAATGGGCTCCTGTTTGACAAGGAAGGGGGGGATGGCCTTGTGGCTCACATCACAGAGGAGGACTGGGTACTCCATTTTAAAACCATGTTTGATTGCCCGCTTGAGCCTATCCGCAGAGAACCCCAGAATAGGAAGGATGCTGTGATAAGTTTTGATAGGAGTGAGGTCATGGAAGGGATCTAGGGCTAACTATCAATAAAGCCCCAGACGCAGATGGGACCCCCCGGATTTATTTAAGTCAGACCCCTTGTTCTGGGTTCCGATTCTAGAGTTCCTATTTAATGCTGTGGCAAAGAATGGGTGTCATCAGTCCTGTGCTTCTTCAACCATAGGTCCAGTTTTTAAAAAGGGCAATAGAAATAGTACTCACTGCTATAGATCAATCTCGCTTATTGATTCATTGGTCAAAGTGGTGGATCGTGTCCTTTTACAGAGATTAACAACCTGGGCAGATGAGAACGGATTATGTCAGACGTCCAGTATGGCTTCCGGCCGGGGCGCTCCACTGTTGCTCAGTGCCTCAATTTATTTATGATACTGAACAAATACACTGTTGCGCATCCCGGAACTATCCACCTTGCTTTCATGGACTTGTCATCTGCTTTTGACTGTGTAAATAGGGCCAAACTATGGCAGTGCTTGAGGGCAACGGGGGTGGAAAATAGCATTGTTAATTTCCTTGAGGAAAAAGGCCAAAGCCAATGTCAGGTTCTCACAAAATCTGCAGGTAACAAGGGACTTTGAGATTAAGGAGGGAGTCCGGCAAGGCTGCATTCTGGCGCCTTTTTAATGAAATTTTTATATTAATGAATTAGAAAGTGTGCTGAGGGCAACTGGAGCGGACTTCCCCTATGTAGAACGGCAGGGCATTCCCGTCCTGCTTTACGCAGATGACTCCGTCCTAATATCCAGAACTGATCTGGGCTTACAAACCCTTTTAACTGCATTTTCGGGATTTATGACAGAACGGGACTTGGCCACTAATAACTCGAAGTCCTGGGGGGAGGAGCTTCGCGCGCAACCAAGATGGCCGCGTGAGCACAGGGCTCCTGAGACCCTCGCAACCTCCCTCATATATCCTGTAGCTTATCCTGACATTCATATATGTCCCCGTGAAGACGAACCGCTGGGGAGGCGAATACTGCAACCAGAATCCGAATCGGACCCCGGGAGCCGGAGTAATGACGATTTGAAGATTGTGGCCTGTGCCTCCGTGATGCCCAGCTGTGGAGTTGGCATGGTGCCCGAGTTGTAGTTGAACAACATCGGCCAGAGGCGGCGGAGACGACTGGTCCGGCTTACTTTCACTTTCGTTTTCGTCTGCTGGAAAGACCAAATACTGCTGATACTGCACTGCTGCTCGAGGGACCTTAGAGATCTCAATCTTTCTACCGAGGTCGACCATTGCCGGGCATGGCCTCCCACTTAGCCTCTTGATTGCGCTTTTATCCCCCCACCCCAGTTTGGAATCATCTTCACTGTCTTCACGATGGCGGGGAAGCCAGAGGGGGACAAGCTGAGATTAAAGGCTACTCAGCGGGGCAGCTATACCCAAACCAACATCATGGACCGCTATGCCCAGGCTAAGGTGTTGCCAAGTGGACCGGGTAGGTCGCTGGAGGGAACGAAAGATCCACTGACCTCAGTGACGGAGCCTACCCTGCAAGACGTCATGGCCGCCATTGATGGGATCAAATCGTCCCTCGGGAAATAAATGGAGACTCTCGCCCATAAACTCGACACTGTGGCGATTGACGTGAATTTGATCCGCACTGACCTAGCGAAAACCAACGAAAAGGTTAAATCGCTGGATATTAAGACTTCTAGCTTGACGGACGACGTTGTTGAGATACAGACGGAGGTTCGCAACCTAAGGGCCTCCAATGACCTCCTTGCCCGTCGGCTGGAGGATTTTGAAGGAAGGTCTTGGTGGAATAACATCCGTATTATAGGAGTTCCGGAGAAGGCGGAGGATTCAGCAACTGATCTTTTTGTGGAGAACCTGATCATGAATCATCTTGCACCCAAGGGACTGAGTAATTTTTTCACTGTGGAATGAGCTCACAGAGTTCCGGGAGGACAACCCAAGACGGGTGCCCCGCCGCGGCCTATAATAGCACGGATTTTTATTTTCCGCGACAGAGACGCTATCCTGCAGGCTTCGCGTACAGGCCGTCCCATAAAGTTTGAGAATACTACCATCAGTTTTTATCCAGACTTTATCCAAGCTGTGCAGAAACAGAGACTTGGTTTTCTTGGGGTGAAAAGGAGACTCTGAGAGATGGGCCTGAAATAAGCCATGCTTTTTCCGGACAAGTTGCGTTTCAAACATTCAGAGCGGACTTATTTTTTCAACTGACCAGACGTAGTGTCCGACTGGCTTGATAATCTTCTGGCCCATCATCCGCAGGACGCACTGAGTGGTGGCGCGGAGAGCGAATCAATGGACCAGGAATAAGCCTTATCATTGACTGGTTCCTGGGGTATTCTGGAAGCTTCGAACTGTGGCGCACTAATTGTGTAATGTGATTTTGTGAGGCATTTCGGGGGGTTGCGGGGCTATTGGGGGGTTGTTTTCCACCTCTGCTTGACTTTCCGTAGATTAGTTTAAATGTGGGGGCGACAGGCACACTGCAAGTTGGGGTGGCTTTTTAGTCTTATGCATGTTCCAAGGCCGTTCAAATCCTCAGGGTTGGTTCGATGCTCAAATAATATCCATCTCTAAACCGCCCCAAATCTGCTATACATAATACGCAGACTAAAGGATGGTTAAGCGAGGGAAAGATGAAAAAAGCCGGGAAGGAAAGGATGGGAACAGCGGGGAGGGAGACCTTAGAAGACACAAGAAGAGAGAATAACAAACAATTACTAACCACTTCTTGTATCCTTCTTCTACCCTATAACCAGGTGTATATGTATCAACTACCACTGACCTGTAAAGTAAAATACATAGGCATTCAAATGGGAGTTGTGTATAAGGTATCTTCCTACTTCAGGAGGCTGTAACAACAATAAAGGATATCAGACATTTCTTTGAGTACACTTCATAACCTCCTCAACAATAGGTAATATCACACTACCTGTCAAGTATAGATGAACCCCTTCATTCATACACAACTCCTGTAAAGAAAAGAACAGCAGATACGGCATGAAGGATTGTCTTAAGCAATATGCATTCCGTGATCAATTGCATGTAACAACAACAGACATTCCATTCGGCATATATCAATCCTGGAGTTACGTCACTCCGCAGCATGAAGGGTTTGATAAAGCATTAGCAATGTTTCTTTAGCATCGGTGAAACACAAACACGAAGTCTTGTACAATTCCAAATCCTCAAAGGAAATATGAGGCTCCACGTACCAAGATCACCATCTCGGCAACACTAGCCTCAAAGGAACCAACGAAGAATATTGCTCCCACAACCAATGGAAGCGAGCATAAACCACCATGTAGTCACAAACGAGTGTTAAGTTCAGGGCCGGACTGGGAGCTGAAAGCAGCCCTGGCAAATTTTGGCAGACCAGCCCCCGCTCGGCGCGCTTAGCGAGCGAGCGCAGCGAGCGAGCACGACCACTAATAGGGGGGTTTGGGGGGGTTCTCCCCCTACGAAAATTTTAGAAAAAGACAGACCAAAATGGTGTATTTTACAGCACATTTTTCAGTACATATTCAATTGTATCAACTTTCAAATCACAGTAAATAGTAGATGATGACCTTAAAGAGCACCAGGTTACCCACCCAGTCATATGTACCCATAGACAGTCTTTCAGAGAGCACCAAAAATAGACACAATTAATGAATCAGAGAGAACAAAGTAAAAGTGAGACCAACTCCCACTACTAGGGGGAGTTTGGGGGCTTGTCCCCCCAAGAAAATTTTGGAGACAGAAAGGCCAAAACAAAGCATTTTTCAACACATTTTTCATTGAATGTTTACTACAGGAGAGAGTTTACGAGTTTATATTCTTTAAAGTTCTTTTAAACTATTCTGAGTGTTATGTGACACAGATTAGCAGATACGCATGTCCATTTACTTCGAGGAGTTAATAATTGGCATAGCACTCCATCACTAGCAGCAATGAAAGTCCCTGATGTGCGCTGCATGCACCAAAGAAAGTACAAACTGCTCCCAGATAAATGGGAGGCCTCAGTCAGACCACAAATTTTTTACCATGGATCGGGGATATGTCCACAAGGATTTCAGACGCCTGCATGGGATGTACCGGACTTCATGATTGATGTGTACACTAACATCCATTCTGGGTCACCCAGATGCCATGCTAGTGTACACATCACCGCTGCTGCTCCGGTTCTCATATGATAGCCTAGAGCCAGGCCAGCTAATAGTTATAAAAAGTTGACAGGGGACTCCTTAATATTGTAAACTGGTACTACAGTCAATTCATAAAGGGTATATCATAACCTGTTCAAACTAGAATACACTGCTTGCACTTTTATCATAAACAGCTCAATATATGACTGGATTTGCCCCGCCATACTGGCAAAATGACCAGGAAAGACATTAGATAATTTCAGACACAGCACTACTTGTTAAAGCGGTGTCGGTCTGAATTATAGGCAAGACAAAAGATTTTATAGGGTAATCTAATATTTGACCGAGCCTGTCCTGGACCTTTTAAGCTCTCAGAGGTCTTAAATGCTTTGAAATTCCAAAAGACCATACTTTGTAGTCACCACAATTGTGCAAAAACTTAGTTTTCAATCTGCTGGTTGGGATCAGAGAATTATGGGGTAAACTTAAGAGGCATAGGACAGATGAGTGAGACAGACTTATGTCGAGTTAGTGTTCACTTAATGTGCAGGTTTCAATCTACTTTCCACAGGTTTCAGAATATACTGTGTAGTAACACACTAAGGAGCTGGCACTTGGGTCAGTCGCAGGTGGACATCACTTGCAGCTCCAAGTCTATGTATCCTCAGATACCCATTTGACGAGGGTGAAGATAGAAGAGGGTGAAGAGGAGATGGGATTTAGAGAGTGTATGGCAGCATGTTAGGAAATGTTTGTGCACTGAAAGGAGACTTTACATACCAGGGTTTCTGGTATGGCTCTATATTTGTACATACCGAGATGATGTGTATTTGGCCTGACAGTGGTGCTGGACATACCTGGGCAATATGTTTAGCATTAGATCATGTCAGCATGCACTACTATTTTGTTTTTTTGTATGAAAGGAATCTCCACAAATAATGGCTGCTTTCATAAAATTGTATCTTAAAGCCGAACGATTATTGACCGCAAACAATCAAACAAATGTAACCTAAGGATGGCTCCACAGTGACTTTTTTTAACCAGGGCACAATTGGAACTTGATGCTAAAGGAAACTTTTAAAATCTGATTTTAATTTCAGTAGAATTAAGATCTTTTAACGTTTTTATCTGTGTAATATTCCATGTTTTTTATTAACTGAAATAAATGTATCTATCTATCTAAAAAATACCTGGGCAAGAGGGAGCCAGGAAGGATTGTCCAATGGCTGAGAATGATCAATTCTGGTTCAACAATGCTTCACACCAGAGGAATCTGGTTTCTGGTATGATTTCTATATCTGCACATTTTGTTTTATGTCATGACAATGGTGATTCACAGTTTTAAAATGTTATGATAGTATGTCTTTGTCATACTATGGTAAAGTGGGCACTGTCACTTGGATGTTTATGCAATATGATGAGCAAGTGAGCCCTGAGGTATACTAATGATTAAATCTTGCCAGTTGCACCACCCTGAACAGGAGCTCTAGTAGCTTAATCTGCCACTGACTCAGTGAGCTTTCTCACTTCACAATTAGCAGCACTTGCCGCTTTGAGGATCAGTGATCACCTTCACAAGCTGAGAGTATGAGAAGTTCTCTGTCATGCAGGAATAATAACCCTATCAGCATAAAAGAATTTTGGATGGTGTGTTTAGTGGCAGAGGAACAGTGATGGACAGTATATTCTGACATACACTTTTGTTCTTGGAGCTTGTGATTTTTATTCTCCTTTTATTTGGAGGGGACATTGCCTGAGATAGGCACTGCATCGTCTGTAGCAACCACAATATTCTGATTTCCATCCATTTTTTTCTGCAACAAAATTTCTTTATGGGCATATCCGTGTTCGCTTAGAAGGGATTTAGAAGGGATTTTGCTACTCGGTGGTCTGCTAAACCTAGAACTATTGGGATATTTTATTATTTCTCTTTTCAAAACAGTTTTTAAAACATTTTGCTTTTCAACAGCTTATTAGACAAGCATTGGCATAGCCAGTAGGTCTCGCCTTTGGGATCTTGTATGCATTTAGCCATGCAGCACATTATCCTGGGTGCTACAACACCTACTGATACTTCACGTGGCACTGGAGCCTGAGCTGCATGCCAATAAAGGCCTGGCTTGTATGGGACACAAGGGGTGAACAAGCTGTCAGGTACTACACTATGGAAGACATATAAACAATATGAAAGCTTGGCAGTTATGCTCATGAAAACGGTGTAAATGTACGCTGAACTCACTTCCAAGGTATCTGAGGGGATATTAACCTCAAAAGAGTATATCAATTATATCTTCTACCAACCCAATGATCACATAATACACATTGGGTTGCACACTCCCAAAGGTGGAAGCACTAACAGTGCTTGTGGAGAATGGGTCACTTACACTGTCCCCAAACATCCATAACCAAGCAACACCAGCTCTCAGTGCATGAAGCATTTCAAGGCGTCCTGTGGCACCGTGATCTCCTGGGAAACTGAGGTGAGAAGCAGATACAGCCTGGGAGCCATGTTTGGAGCAAAGATGGGCACGGATTACTGTGATGATAACAGTGCAATAGTGGTAAAAGTGAAGAATAAACGGATATCAGATACCGTAGTATCAGCTCCCCGTGTCAAAAACAGATAAAAGTTAATGAACTCTCACCCTAGATGTATTTCAAAATATTGCTAATAATACTCTGCCGTATCTCAACCTCAGAATTTGGCGTATTTGTAATTACTTGTTGCATTGTTTGCTGTTGGATGGAACTGCATCTTTTGAAACAATTGTTATTTCAGCTTTACCGAAAAGGAAAGAAATGCAAGTTACAGCTTTAACTTCTGTGCTGTGCACATTGAATGTGATACATCTGTGCTACTCATGGCATTCAGCAGTAATCTTTTACGCACAGAATGCACCAGAAATGCTATTACAAATGCCTGCTTTGCTTGGGTGACAATAGGTAAAATACAGTTGAAGTCATCAGGTAGCAGATACAATTCTGCAAGAAGGGCACAGAGGATATTTATTCTTCTAATTTGATAATCGGATGTCCGAGTGCTAATATATGCTGTTTAGACCTGTCAAGTGTACCGTATCACCTTCAGCATGTCCTCGCTGTGCACTTTTTAGGTTGTGGCTTTTACTAGCGAAGGGAGACAAACCATGTGCGTGCACAGACAGGCGATGTGCACGCGCATGGTGTCTCCTCTCTGCAAGCAGATAAGAAAAGTGTTCATGAAGCAGACGAGCTGCGGCCCACAGGCATTCCAAGGGTGCCTGTTCCGAGCACTTTCTTTTTCTCTTATTTGATGGGCCATTACTCATGTCTTCTGTTTCCTGCCCTCGCTACCAGGGCCGGACTGGCTACCGGGCATTTAGGCATTCTGCAGAGCTGGGGGCTGATGTCACTGCGGTGGGGGCTAATTTCGTAGATGGAGACCTGCGTGTGCTTCGAAATCAACAATGCAAAACAAATTTCGTTTTGCTCACGCAGGTCCCCATCAACAAAATCAGACCCCAGCTTGGCAGCATGACAAAATGCCCGGTAGCCAGTCTAGCCCTGCTCGCTACTCTACCCCCCACCCCACTCTCTCTGCAGTTCCTCCCCTCCAGTGCTGTGTGGGGCGCAACGGCAACAGCTTGTTTAAGCAAAGTAGTAGAAGGCTGTTTTTAAACATTGAAAAGTGCACACCAGACTTAAGCATTACAGAAAAACTCCAATGCGACTATTAATGGACAGACAACTCCACCAGCACAAATGCATAGTTTCCTGGTAAAAATCACATGGATAACCAGTGGGAACATCCTGCAACATAGGGTCTTTTAAAAGTCACGCCCATTTTAATTTAACATGGTCATGAAATCGGGAGCTGTGGCAATTCTTATTTTTTTCTGTCATTCCTCCTTCATTCTCAATCCCATGCCTCACAGACACTGTTTGTGCTGCAGTGCTTGGAAGCAGCTTCTCAGCACCGAGCACTATACAAAATACAAATACATCATTTGATGGAATGGAATCTTAATGTCAAAACAAACTTCTGCACATGTGGATGCGTAAGAAAGCAGAAGACCAAAGTTGTAGAAAATGAGCCCGCATTGCTATCGGTGCCCAGGCCGCTGGCGCAAACCGCCTCTTAGTTCCCATGTTGAATAATTACCAAATAAAGAGACGGGCGCTGGAAGCAGGAATCAAGAACAGAGTTTAATTCTCATGAGGAGAGCCAGTCATTTCGGACACGAAACACAGTGTCTTTCGGGAGGTGCTCTAACAAGTGAGCTGAGACTCTGGCTTTTATATCTTACAAAACACTTGAGAGTACAATCAGGACAGTATGACGCAAAGGAAAAGACATCCCTATAATCCTCGTGTCAATCCTACCCCACATGTGTTCACAATAGGGACCCTTGACCTGCTGATAAGAGGGGAGGGCAATCACGCAGCTGAGTGTTTCATCAACAGTATAGGATGTGCGCGCCTAATCATAGCCAGGGGGTGGGGTGGCCAGGATCAATAGTGAGTCCTTTGGAGAGGAGTGACTTCATACAATAAGGGCAGTAAATGGTATCTCCTGGCTTAGGCGATGGCCTCGGACATGTGTGGTCAGCTGGGCTCGGGGAAAGGGGGTCATCAAAGGAGTGGCATTCATGCTGCGTGGACAATCGAGCGCGGAGGGAAGGCTTGTCAACAGAGGGGCATTCATGGAGGGAAAGGAGGTGTTGGTCAGGCTCCCAAGGACAGGGTCTTGCAGAAGAAGAAGGTTTATGACTTGCCCATGTGAGGAGAGGGAGGGGGTCAGGGTGCGCGCAGGGTCAGAGTCGCACAGAGAGAGAGAGATCTTATGACCTGTACATGAGAGAACAGGGGCAGTCAGATACAGCTGGGGGGCTATGTCAGCTGAGGCGAAGGATGCTTCTTCGAGAGGGAAATGGGGAATGCCTGGGTCAAGCAGGAGGGTTGCCTTTCACAGCAGGGTCGCCCAAAGGGAGGGGGTTTCATGGTCTATGCATGTGAGAGTGGGAGGGGGGGGGTGCTCAAATGCGCGCAGGAGGGAAGCCGGGGATTTTATAAAAACGGACAGAGAGGCCATGGCCTGAAATGGCTGTCATGTACATATGGGCACGGGCTTTCATTGGCAGAATGATGTGGTCAACATTTCAGGGTATACGTGGTGCCTACAGGGAGGGGGACGGGAGAGGGCAAATGAACGCCGCTTAGGTACATTAATTTTGCTAATTTCCACAGTCGCCGCTTTTAACATAAGCGCGTTCATTTTCCTATTCTTCCTAGTTGAGGGGCGTACATATAAACATGTGGTTGATGAAATAGCATTTGTCAATACTAACATATTTGCACAAAAATCATGAACAGTTGATGTGATGGGCAGAATGCAGCACATAGGAAATTGCATTTGTCGAGTTCCTATCGTTTCAGAAGCACTACATAGCATAAATATTTCTGACTTAAAAATGTGACCAATGAACATCTTTGACCAAGCAGTTGAGGGCGGAATTCAGTTCAATATACAAGATCTCTTCGTCACAGTGTCTTTTTATCAGTGAGCCATCACTGGTAGGCTCTAGTCCGTGTACTTTCGTTGGCGCTGTTGAGCACCGGCGGTGGAGCTATAGGTCCAGCTCGGTTCTATCCTTACGCGTTGCAGGGTGCGGTCAGTCCTCTGCTGTTAGACCACAGTCCTGTTCCCTAAACAATCCGTTTGGCGGCGCCTTATGCTCGGCACCTATATTTTCCGTGGCAACACCCTATTCCCATATGAATGCAGTTCTTTCCTTTGGCAAAAAGTCACGTGGAAAAGAGGGTGAGTGGGGTTCAAATAGTCGATAGGAGAGAGAGAGAGGAGTTGGGTCAGAGTTCCTGGGACACACAAAAAGGACCAAGGGAGCAAAGGATAACAAGCAGGCAGGCCCATCAATCGGGCCCAAAGAAGGGGGACGGAGACTCCAGGCACACGTGGGTTAGCAGACGGAGGGCTTCAAGGCGGCCCGTCATTTTTCATTTTCCACGTTGAATTTGCGGTCTCGTCCCGTACCTTGTTGCTCTGCAGCTCCACCTTTGGTCGAGGTCGTACGTGTCTCAAGATCTGCAGTCAGGCTGTACGTCACATCTGACCCATCTCCTTCGGTGATCGTGAATCTTTGAATAGGTACAAGACAAGGTTTTAGAGAAATGGCAGAAGAAGATATCTACGCATGTGAATTCCTCCCTCAATTCTACGCATTTGGGAGATACGCTCACTGGTCACAGTCAGAGGTCCATTACCAAGCAGTGCATGTGTCAGCATTCCTACTGAGTTTATGGCAGGTCTATCCATCGTTCTATTTATAACTCAAGTGAGGATAAATGAGATTCCCATCAACTGTGCATTACATCATATTCAACATTACGGAGCATTTCCCTTCAGGACTGGCTAACCTTTTCAAACAAGGCGGGGGTGCCATCTTCGAGAGTCAGGCAAAACAAGGTTTTCTCGAGGTTCAACAGCTACTCATGGTCATCATGTTTATATCCGGGACAGCAGCTGGGGTCTATCAAATGGGGCGGGGATGCTTCGGGCGCTCGCGCTTGGGTGCAAAAAGGGGGGTGGGGCAATCTGGGCATTGGGGGTCAATCTAGACGTTGGCGTTCGTCTCTGAAGAACAGACATAAGGTGCCATTGACATACAGTTCCCCTATAAATGGCCAGATTTGGGGGACTTTTAGTCGTCTTACCTGTCCTTTCCTTCTCAGCCAATTCAAGTTCATTCATTTTGCAGAAAGGAGAGGCAGTAATATGGCGAGATACAATCATTTTAGTTTCGGTCAATTTCGCTGAACACCTTCGCGTTCAATATGTATCAAATCAGACTGGTGCCGGTGGGGCACAATTTTACCAAAAAGAGGGAGAGAAAATAGGGAGACTCTCATAGAGATTGAGAGTCGTCCGCAATCTAAACGAGCCATTCGGTACACGTATGACATGTAGAGAGAGAGAGAGAGAGAGAGAGAGAGAGAGAGAGAGAGAGAGAGAGAGAGAGAGAGAGAGAGAGAGAGAGAGACGTGTACGAAAATAGGTCATTTAGTGCGCTCACAACACAGAACAGCAAAGGCCAGGTAACACGCAAATACAGACAGAGGGAAGACATAAATCCGTACATTACACACACACAACTCAGACAGGGAAGACGGCACATGCATTACACATATATAAGACATTCACGACAGGACAGGAAACAACGGGTGGCCAACAAAATCCATATTATATCCTACGTATCTTTACTATCCTATTTATCTATGTGCTTAGCTCTTTCTACCCTTCCCTCCTTTTCCGTCTCGCTAGTTATGTCGGCCAGCGTTCTCAATTGCCAATACTTACACCTCAGTTGGTCGGTCAGAAATTAGCCTGGCCGCGCTATTTACCCATGGTTGGATTTTAAACCATTTTTCAGTTCCTTCCTTTGGTGGGAAGTTCTCCAGGCTGAGGCAACGGCAAGTATTGATCGGGAGAACAGTCGGACAGTTTGGCTACACCTATAAGAGTGTGAGAAAGGGGGGCAGTGCATTTTGAACATCAGCAACATTTCTAACTTCCCAGACGGGTGGTGCCGTGGTAACCCTTACCCGTATATTTTTCTTCGTCCTTTCCCTACCTAGTCAAACGTCCAGTTACATTATTTAACGCGTCATTTCTAGTCAATTTTTCGTCATTCAGTACCTGTCCAGTTTCTATGTCAGTCCATCCTCCCAGTTGCTATGTTCTAAGGAGGAACAGTCATGTTTAAGTCTACGTCTTTTAAAAACTTTTATTTGTCATAAGGACCATGCTCATATTCCCTTCTTCCCCTTCTCATTGGCGGTTCGGTCATCGTCCTTCCATACATCAGCCAAGGTTCCGACGTGACCTGCAGAAGGGAGGAGAAAGAAGGGGTGGGGGGCAATATTCAAACCTCATCGGCATGCAGTAATCCGGAAATGTTTTTACCTACCACATACTCGACCTATCTCCACGTAGTGCATTTCTTTACCATCACGGCGTTTAAGCCCAGAGGGACCAGTAAGGTCAGATAGATAATCATTGACAGCCGGCGTATCTACATGAGTTACTTGGTCGCGACCCCTTTAGGTTGCGTGCAAGGGTGACGGTCAGGTGGTATTTCTGTGGTGTCGTTTAAAGCTTCTAAAGCACTTTTCCGGCTGCCTGTGACACATAGTGTGGCTGCTAAATATCGGGTCCTTTTTAACCTTCAGCCTTCATCATACTTTCTCGTTGCTCACAGTAGTAATACATTCAAAACTCATTAATGCAACCGCTACAACTATGCTTTCGTTTTCAAAATACTTTTAATAAAAAGTGTTGATGTATAAATACAGGCCTACAACCCAGTGGACTGGCCACGGAGCAGATTGGAACTGTACATAGGAAGAACAAAGCTGGTGGCAGTTCATTGCATAAAGTGCGGCAGTGCAATAAAATCGTATTAAACTCCCCTACAGAGCAAACATGATGCATGTCAGTAATTCATCTTTAATAAATTCATAAATTCATTATCCAATGTTCATTCATTACCTAAATTACACCAATTCATTTTCCAACTCATAATCAGTACCCACCCTAAGTCAATTCATTGTCCAAGCACATACTCAATATCCTTCATATCTACTTTCATTATCCAAAACGTTATATATATCTCGGGGCAAAAAGCTTGCGCAATCAGGGTGCAACAAAGTTTATTCAAAACGTCTCATTTTGTGTCGGCGCCATTTTGGGTGGGGTCAGGCGAGTTCCAGCACAGTCAGAATGTCTCTAGTCTCGCATGGTTGGCCCAGAACCTTCCGTTGGCAGTTCAAAAAGTTTTGTGCTATGTGGTTAACAGTCTAACAAATATGGACCATTAGTCAAAGAGTGGGGAGGGCGGCAACAATTTTCCTACCGGGTCATTCTGGTGTTCCTCCGGAACTGAACAAATCTGTGCCGTGGCTGCATTTTAGCCATTTCCAATCCGAGGCTGGCGCCGGCAGGAGTTGCACCGATGTCGTGGTTCCCAGTGAAGGGGGCGGGGGCACCCATGCAGGGGGGTCGGGGGCCCCCCGGCTCTTATAGAATCTTCAAGGTCGAGGAGAGACGGTATGGAGCGTGTGCCCGTCCTGGGCAGAAGACCGCTTTTTGATGTTGACCCTCTTTAAGTAAGAGCATTGGGGTGTCGCTGGAAGCCTCCACCTGGAGGGAGGTGGGGGAGGCTCGTTCGCGCCGCCTCCCCCTTCCAGCGACCCCGCGCCGTTCCTCGGCTCCGTCGCTTCGATATTGGCCGTGCCAGCCATTGAAGATGGGGGGGGTGGTCGGCGGCTGAGGCAAGACAGCCCCCCCTTTTCTCTTGACATGTGGCGGGACTACCTGGAACTGTCCAGGGGTGGACATGTGGCGGGACTACTTGTCACTATGCAGGCGATGGCATGTGGCGGGACTACTTGCAACTATCAGGCGTTGGGTGTAGTTGCGGCCATTATAGCACAAAGAAATGCCGTCATCCTCGCCTTGGCTTCGGCCTTCGACGAAAGCCGGATCGGGTGAGAGAGAGGGGTGGTCGGTGGCCGAGGCAAGACAGCCCCCTCTCTCCCCGCGGCCTGCAGGGCGGCAGAAGAGAAGAGATGGAGAGGTCCTTGTCATTCTTTGGACCGCCTGCCCAACATCATCTCCTACCGACCGTGGCCAGGCGAGCCCCTCGTGCCTCGAGGCCTCGCCTTCCGGATGGGCGTGACCGCGGACCTGTTGCACTTCGGGAGCTTCCGGGAATGGGGGTAGGTACCTATTGAATTTGTTTCTATTTCGTGTGACCGTTATTTGGGCGTGGTGGGCAATGAGGCAGACATGTTGGGAGCAGGAATAGGCAGTGAAACCTAGCTACCTCGTGGTTGTCTTTGCTGTCAAACTTTTTCGCCATTTTATATTTCTTATTACGAACTATTTCTAATGTTTCTTATTTTTAGTGAAGTCAAAAGCTCATCAGGGGGTTACTGACTTAGCCTGATTTCTTTTTATTTTCTTTCTTTTCCTTAGCGTGTTTCGAGCTAAAGTCTTCTGTTAGTAGGGAACGGTGATCACTTCATATTTTTATGTGTCCTTTTCACTAGGGGGTACTTCTGGATGGACCAGACGAGTTCCCTCCAATAAATGGTCCGGGGTGGAACGAGATTATCGATCAAAAAGGGGAACATATATTCCTTCATTAGGGTATCATCCTGGACAGACCGAGCGATGTACTTCCACTTACTAGGGTAGCCTCCTGGACGGACCAGTCGGTCTATTTCTACTAAATGGCCCATGAGTGGAGAGCATATGTCCTCCATAAGGGTAGTCTCCTGGGCGGACCATGCGAGCTACCCCCCAATAACCAACCAGTGGGGAGTGGGTAGGACTGACGAATTCACAAAGGGGCATAACCTACCCTTTACTACTTGCAAAGACTAGACAGAATATTTCTATTCTACGTTGTTTGCAAATAGAAAATACCTCAAACGAAACAATTCCTGGAACAACAATGTCCAGGCAACCAACCAATCAATGGGGAGAAAAACAGGCATGACGGATTACAACGGGGACAAATGTCTGCATTACCTGCCCTTCGCTATCCATAAAGGGAACAGAATATTCCTATTCGTCTCTGTTTGTGGACAGGGAAGATCTCAAAGAGCAACAATCGATTATTAATCGACTTCAAACAATCAGTGGGGAGAAAAGTAGGCATGACGGATTACAACGGGGACAAAAGTCTGCATTACCTACCCTTCTCTATCTGCAAAGAGGGACGACGTTCCTATTCGTCGCTGTTTGCAAACAGAGAATGTCTCGTTCTCAATAAGAGAACCAATATTTCAAGTAGCATTCAAAGCTAAATGAACCAATACCAACGATGCCAGTATACACATACCGGTTCCAATACAATCAATCAATCAATCAGATGGATAAAACCATCCTACCAATCAGGCGTAAAAACACCCTACTTAATCTTACCCGGACCGGACCATACGGACAGTTCTTCGTCTTCCTCCTCCAGCGCCTGATTGTTCTCTTACTCCATGTAGCATTCCTGTGGGATTCCAGTCAGGACAATAGGTCACTCAAGAGAGGTCCTTTCAGAATTGGTGAAGTTCTTTTGATCGGCAGCCGGGCTAGGGCCCTCTCAAGGCAGGTATACTCCGATCATTTTAGACGTTCACTTCTTCGTCTGGATCTCTTTTACCGAACCCTATGTCACTGATGGACCCCGCGTTGGGACGCCAATTGTAGAAAATGAGCCCGCATTGCTATCGGTGCCCAGGCCGCTGGCGCAAACCGCCTCTTAGTTCCCATGTTGAATAATTACCAAATAAAGAGACGGGCGCTGGAAGCAGGAATCAAGAACAGAGTTTAATTCTCATGAGGAGAGCCAGTCATTTCGGACACGAAACACAGTGTCTTTCGGGAGGTGCTCTAACAAGTGAGCTGAGACTCTGGCTTTTATATCTTACAAAACACTTGAGAGTACAATCAGGACAGTATGACGCAAAGGAAAAGACATCCCTATAATCCTCGTGTCAATCCTACCCCACATGTGTTCACAATAGGGACCCTTGACCTGCTGATAAGAGGGGAGGGCAATCACGCAGCTGAGTGTTTCATCAACAGTATAGGATGTGCGCGCCTAATCATAGCCAGGGGGTGGGGTGGCCAGGATCAATAGTGAGTCCTTTGGAGAGGAGTGACTTCATACAATAAGGGCAGTAAATGGTATCTCCTGGCTTAGGCGATGGCCTCGGACATGTGTGGTCAGCTGGGCTCGGGGAAAGGGGGTCATCAAAGGAGTGGCATTCATGCTGCGTGGACAATCGAGCGCGGAGGGAAGGCTTGTCAACAGAGGGGCATTCATGGAGGGAAAGGAGGTGTTGGTCAGGCGCGGCCGTGACTCCCAAGGACAGGGTCTTGCAGAAGAAGAAGGTTTATGACTTGCCCATGTGAGGAGAGGGAGGGGGTCAGGGTGCGCGCAGGGTCAGAGTCGCACAGAGAGAGAGAGATCTTATGACCTGTACATGAGAGAACAGGGGCAGTCAGATACAGCTGGGGGGCTATGTCAGCTGAGGCGAAGGATGCTTCTTCGAGAGGGAAATGGGGAATGCCTGGGTCAAGCAGGAGGGTTGCCTTTCACAGCAGGGTCGCGCAAAGGGAGGGGGTTTCATGGTCTATGCATGTGAGAGTGGGAGGGGGGGGGTGCTCAAATGCGCGCAGGAGGGAAGCCGGGGATTTTATAAAAACGGACAGAGAGGCCATGGCCTGAAATGGCTGTCATGTACATATGGGCACGGGCTTTCATTGGCAGAATGATGTGGTCAACATTTCAGGGTATACGTGGTGCCTACAGGGAGGGGGACGGGAGAGGGCAAATGAACGCCGCTTAGGTACATTAATTTTGCTAATTTCCACAAAGTGACACCTTTCTCATGAGCGGTAAACACATGTAACCTACACTAGTGCCGTGAAAAACACAGTATTCTGGGAAGCACTATAGAACATTCCAGAAATGAAACTCTCTTTACAGCAGGAGTGCGCAGGGAGGAGGGTACACCCAAGGGCAGAGAGCCTCAGACACAGCGTTTACGAGCCCTGGCCAAAAAAAAACAATTTGAAGGCAAGTTTCACCAAATACACTCACACCCTTTGCAGCTCTCAGGAAGCTTCCAGGTGCGGTTCACACAAGAGAGAGAGGCGCTCCCTGCATTCCTCCGCGGCGGCGGCACTAGGCGATATGTGTCAGCGGCCATCAGTGTCTTTGTTAGCTGCCACAGACCACTCATCTCACCACAGACCGACAGGGTCCTGCAGCCTCGCTCTCAGAGGCCCTTGACAGTTCTGGTGGTAAGAGTGAGGCCCCTATTCTAATGCCCGTGTCACCTGGACGAACCGGGAACAGACGGCCCACGTGGAAGCATAAAAACATGTCTCACAAAAACCTAAACTCCAAAATAACGGCTGCCAAACTCTCGCCCTTGCATTAAAAAAAACATAAACGTCGACCGTTATCTAATTCCTAAATCCACGTCACTACATTAGGAGAGGGTTAGTTTCTTTATCTGACACCACTGCTCAGTGAGCCCTTCCAGACCGGAGGGAGGGGAGGCTTACCCGTGGGGAATTCAAGCAGCTTTGGGCAGCGCTAAAGACAACTATCAGAGATAGGCCTCCATTTTACCCTCCACACTAAGTTTCTTTTTCATTTTTTTCTTCACTCCTTTTCATTTGTTCGTTCCTTCCATTTTATTGTACATTATTCAATTATCCCTCATTCCTTCGTCTTCCTTCCTTTCATGTCTTTTCTCCTCATTCCTTCCTCTCATTACCTGTGTTTCTTTTATCTTCTCTTCCTCCCTTTTTTTACTTCCTTCGTATTTTACTTAACTTTTCCTCCTTTCTCCACCTTACTTTATACCTGCCCACTTTCTACCTTCCTTCTTCTTTCTTTCCTTTCTTTCTTTCTCACTTTTGTCGTTCTTCACTCTTTTCATTTGTACGTTTATACCATTTTGCCATACTTTCAGCTCTTCCTCCTTCATTTCTGTCAACATTTCATCATTTTCTTCCTACTTCCTCTCTTCCTTAGTTGATCTTTTGCTTCGTTTCTATTTTCCTTAACCATTCCATCTCCATCTTTCTACTCCATCCATCTGCTCCCATTCCTTTCAGCCATACTTCCTTCTTCCTCTTATTTTCTCTTTTATATATATCTTGTTCCTTCATTCACTTCCTTCGTTTCTATTGTCCTGTCTTCTAATTTGAGTTTATTGCCCCATCGGCCATCGCCATTCCTCACACTTATTTCTTCTCCCCCCTCTATACGATCCTCACTTTCATTCTTCCTGCTCCACTAACCCTCCTTTTGTTCCTTTTCTTATTCCTTTCTTCACTCCCCCTCCCTCCCTTGCTCATCTACACTCCCCTTCCTATGCACTTTCCTTTCCTTCCTTTCATGGTTAGTGTTCTGCTTTTCTCCCTTCCCGCTCCCTTTCTTCCTTTTTTCCCATTCTTCCTTTTTTCCCTCCTTTCATTCTACTCTCTTTCCTTTCTTCCCTTAGTGCACCTCCCTCACCTTTCTTCCCCTAGCCTTCCTTATTAACTCCTTTGCTTTTGTTTGTCTTTCTTCTGTCCTTTCTACCTCCGTCCCTCCTTCCGTTCTTCAAGCTTTCCTTCCGTCACTTAGCTCATGACTGCCCCTCCCCCCTCCCTCCACGCAGTCCTTTACCTCTTCCCTTGAAACCCAGGGAGGGCGGCAGCTGCCCTCTCATCGAACGTACCTTCTAATTTCGCACCCAATCGCACCTGCAGCGCTGCGAAGGCCCATTTTCCTGAGCAAAAAAATACATAATTGCCTCGAAAGCAGTGAAAAGAGGCAATCTGTTGGCGCTGTTGTTCGATTAATCATTGTGTTCCAGCATGTGCCACGCGCCGGCCTGCCCTGCTTGTTAATGTAAGCTACCAGTGCGTTTCATGCCGGAAATGCTGTTTCTTTTGGGGCCTAGCCTTTTGCTCTTAATTCCGGCCCGGCCGGCCCCTCAGTGCTGTAATCAGGGATTGCATATTTTCATGCAAAGGACTGGACTCACCTGCGGGCGGCAGACAGGGGGTCTAGATGTAATAAATTACAGAGTGCATCTCCTCAGCGTCGACTCGTATGTCTGGCCTCTCAGTTCATGAGATGCCTGCCTCCTCCTAAGTTCCCTCTGCAAGTCACACGCACTTTTTTGAAAAGATGATCATGCGCATTGGGGCTGCGCAAGCCCCAATGCGCATGATCATCGTCACCAGACCCACCCCAGCTAAGGGTGAACTGTAAAACAGCGGCACGTAGATACGGCGGGGGCAGGAGACATCTGAGCTTGGCGAGCAGCATGTATAATGTGCAGCTGCAGGCGGAGCAAAGAGACACGGCAGAGCACTAGTCTGACAGTATTTCAACACAGTCGGACTAGTACGGTCGGACGGACGGCCTGTCAGGCACTCTCAGGGTCCAAATCGTCCCCCTGCGCAAAAACCGGCCCCCTGTCCCAAAACCGGCCCCCACCCCCCTCCAGCCTACCGGGGGATTGCCCGGTGCCCGACATTATCAGTCCGGGCCTGGTTAAGTTCCAGAACTGATGATTCCACAAAAACAAAGGAAAACGCCGTCTGTTACAATCACAAACGGACGTGAGTCGAAGATCCAAAAGTAACTCAGAGTTCGGTGCCGATGGCACCCTTACCAGCAGCCGTACACCAGATCCCAAACCTCCAAACGCCAGCAACACGGAATAATCGGCAGCGTCCTGCCCTGTCTCCGCGAAGTTATGCGCTGCGCACACGTGACCCGGAAGTGATCCGATCCCGGCCGCGCATGGCGCTACTGCCTCTGGGAAATGTAGTTTGTGGAGGCTGTGCCCTCGTAATGCCTAGTGCCCCCTAACAATGCAGGGGTGCAGGGCGGGGGTGTTGTAACGGCCTGTTTGGTGGGGAGGAGGGGGTTGTGTTGTTTTTTCAGTTTCGTTTTCTGCAAGGCAATGTATTGTAAGACTTTCTGATCGGAGCACTGGATTCCTCTTGGGGTTGGATATTCTTTCTTGTGTGGAATGGGGGGTAGGGGGTTGAGACTTCTGAGCTGGAATGTGAATGGGCTGGGGGATAGGATAAAGCGTGGGGTGGTACTGCAGCAGTTAAAACGTCATTCCCCAGATGTGGTCCTACTACAGGAAACTCACTTGATAGGAAATACATGCTATGCTATGAATAGGAAGGGGTATCGTTTGGCCGCTCATGCAGGGTTCTCCTCAGGTTCCCGAGGGGTGGGTATTCTTATTAAGAACTCTCTCCCGTTGGAGGTAGATACAACAGTTCTCGATGATAGAGGGCGCTATGTCGTCCTTACTGGTCGTTGGGAGGGTAGGACCCTATCCCTGGTATTCGTATATGTCCCTCCCGGCCTGCAGTCCACTACCTTCGCAGATCTGGGGCGGGTTCTCCGGGCTGTCCCCGAGGGGTCATTAATATTGGGTGGTGATTTTAATGCGGTTGTGTCTGGTATTTTTGATAGACATCCACCTAGAGACCTTAAGGGGGCGCAGAACTGGCTTTGTGGTCTTATCGATACCTTAGGCCTTGTAGACTGTTGGAGACTGTTGCATCCCACTCAGCGGCAATACACGTTCCACTCCGGTGCCCATGGTAGCCTTTCGAGGATTGATTACGTCCTGGTGCCTGCTGCACAGGCGACCTCTGTCGCTGAGGTTAAACATATGGCCCGAGGAATTTCTGATCACTCTCCTCTGTGGCTTTGAATTGAATTGTCTTCGGGGACCGAGGGGCGGGTGGCCCCGATCAACCCTTGGTATCTCCGTAATCCTAAAACTCGTAACAATTTGATAAAGTCACTTGATCTATATTTTTCAGAAAATGAGGGCTTTGTCTCGTCCGCAGTGTCGCTTTGGGAGGCCTTTAAAACAGTTCTCAGGGGTCAAGCCCTGTCTTTGATTGCTGGCGTTAAGAAACAGAAAAATGAGGCGGTGGTGAATGTTGAAACTGAAATAGCGAACCTTAAGTTAGAACTGGAACAGGAGGTAACCCGTGCGAAGACGCATATGTTAAGATTGAAACAGTTGGAATATAGGGCTTTAGTTATGGATACAGCTAAGGCCATGAGTCGGGAGCAACAGGGTCGTCTATATGACGTGGGAGATAAAGCAGGTAAATTGATAGCATGGTTGGACAAGAGGGACAGGGCTAGTCGTGTCGTGCCTGAGATTCAGAGGGTGAGTGGTGTGCGGGTCTCAGACCTGGTAGAGATTGTTGAGTGTTTTGCTGATTACTTTCGGACAGTGTACTCCTCCGTATCAGATAGGCCGGAGGAAGACTCTCATTTGTTGCTGCGTGACATTGCAATGCCGAGTCTCTCGGACGCTGATAGAGAGTGAATGGACAGCGCACTAACCGCCGATGAGGCTGCCCTTGCGATCCGCTCCTTGCGGTCTGGTAAGGCCATGGGTCCTAATGGGCTGCCAATAGAGCTATACAAGTTGCGACCCAATAAGATAGTTCCCTATTTGAGAGATATGTTTTTGGAGTCTCGTGAGTGTGGTTCTCTCCCCCGAGACCAGCGACTTGCGACGATTGTTGTTATACATAAAAAAGGGAAACCAAGGGACCAGTGTGGGTCGTATCATCCTATATCTCTTTTGAACGCCGAGCCTAAGATTCTCGCAAAGGTGCTGGCCAATCACTTGATCACTGTTATTGGTGACCTGGTCCATCCGGATCTGTCTGGTTTTATTCCCCATCGTAACACTGCGTTGAATCTCAGGCGTCTGCATGAAGTTCTCGCGAGGGCTGTGACGTTGCGCGAGCCAGCCATCTTGGCGTCCTTGGATGCCACCATGGCTTTTGACACTATTGAGTGGCCTTATTTGTGGGCTGCATTAGCTAAATTTGGTTTCGGTCCTGGCTTTATCGGTTGGGTCCGGCTTCTTTACGAAGACCTGCTTGCGCAGATCGTAGTCAATGGTCGAAGTTTGGTCCCGTTTAGTCTCGGGCGTGGTACCCGTCAGGGATGCCCCCTATCACCGCTCCTGTTTGCCCTGGCCCTGGAGCCCCTTGCCGCCTGGATCCGCTGGGAGCCCTCGATAAGGGGTATTCGGTGGTCCCTCGACTATGAAGATCGCATTTCGCTCTATGCTGACGACATATTGCTATATCTCACCTCGCCCAGGAAATCGTTGATGGTTTTCTGTGATGTCCTGGCCTCCTTCGGTAGAAACTCAGGTTTAATTATCAATTGGGCAAATCTTTCTGGCAATGTCCCCTTCCTCCAGCGTAACTGTCCCATACAGGTGACACAAACGGGATTTAAATATCTGGGTATTTGGGACTCCACAGACCCTGTGGCCCGGTATGAGCTGAATCTTCTCCCACCTTTTCTCGATTGCGGCAGGATGTCGCGGGATGGCGTAAGCTTCCACTCTCGCCGTTGGGACGCGCGGACCTTTTTAAGATGATGCCTTTGCCTCACTTCCTATACGCCCTCCAAAACACGCTTGACATAGTCCCCGCCAGTTATTTTCGTAACATCGAGGGTCTCCAGAGGAAATTGACGGTCGACCTAGCATTGCGTTGTCCAAACTAACGCTCCCGTGGTACGATGGGGGTATCGCCCTCCCGGACATCAAGCGATATTATTGGGCGTCTCAGTTGGGGGCCATTAACCACGGTATGTATGGTCCTGAACTGAATCCTGCGTTTGTAAGGATAAATGGTTGTTGCCGGGGGGCAATTACTATAGGGCATTGTACTCGAAATCAGCGGTCAGGTCATTGTCCGGGTCTACTAGAACGGCGGTTCGTGTGTGGCATGATGCAACTGCTTCTATGGGTTGGAAGGACCGCCTGACTTTAGCGACCCCACTTTTTGACTCAGATAGGCTTGGTACTCTGTGGAAGACAAAAGGGTTCGATAGATGGGACCTCATTGGCATTAGCAAGGTGGGAGACCTATGGGTTAAAGGGCAAGTGAAGTTGTTTGATTCTTTAAAGAAGGAGTTTGAATTGGGGAACTCGCAGTATTTCCGCTATGTTCAGATCCGCCATGTTTTGTTGTCGGTCTTTTCGGTGGGGGAGGCGATACCCGGGTCGTCCCCGCTGGAAGATAGATTGCTACGTTCCGGACAGTACAATCTCCCTTGTATATAAAAAGCTGATTAATGATAGATCGGATCTTCTGTTGCCCTTGCGTGATCTCTGGGTCCGGGACGGTCTTGAATTAGATGATGAAGACTGGCAGTCGGCGATTACCTCTCCCAAGGAGGTTGCGATTCCAGCGAGACTTCGGCTGGTCCAGCTTAAGATCCTTCATAGGGTGTACGTCACGGGCCCCCGTCTGGTTCACATGGGCTTCTCCGAGGAGGGTTTGTGTAAGCGGGGTTGTGGTCTGGTGGGGACATTTCTGCATATTATCTGGGAATGTCCTTACGTGGTGGCTTATTGGAATGGGGTGTATGATGTAATGGAAGAAGTTACGGGTGTCCCTCTCCTACCGGAAGCCAGGCGCTGCTTGCTAAACGTCTGGGAACCCACATATTACAACATGGCCCAGACCCAGTGGGCGACCCTGGGGGTCATGATTGCTAAACGTGATATCGCACAACTGTGGGGGTCCCAAAGGCCGCCTATGGTTGAGATGTGGAAGGAAAACATGGATTGGTGCATGTGAAAAAACGGTGTATCTGGCCCGGGGCCAGCCCCGGAAATGGCATAAAATTTGGGGGCAGTGGAATAGGGTTCGAGGTGACATATGTACACCACCTGCAGTGGAGCACATCGATATCCCACTTTCCCCCTGACCCCACATTCAATGTTTGCAATATCATCTGCTTATTGTCTCTCCCATGTGCTCCTCCTTCCCTACAATAATTGCTTATTATTTGAAGTACTGTCTACCTGACCTCATGTGAACGAAGCGCTATGTATATTGTGTTTGCCTTGCTTGTTTTACTTAATAAAAAAAATATATAAAAAAAAAATAACTCAAAGTCCTATGTCATGAAAGTGGGGAAAGATATGAAAAAGAGCTTTCAGTTCAGAACCAGCAATGATAAGATTCCCCGCACAAATGTTTTCTCCTATTCAGAGGTCCTATTCGACGATCAACTTAAATGGGACCCCTTAATTCAGAGAGAAAAAGGCGATCTGGTTCGGGTCAATGCAGCAATTTTCAATTTTGCCTCTAAAGTGGGGAAGAAACCAACAGGAGCTGTGCTACAAGTGTATCTAGCAAAAGGCTTAGCCATAGCAACTTATGGTAGTGAGATCTGGGGATACTTATTATTATTAAAATTTTATATAGCGCGCAGTTGCCCTTGGGCATCCCAGCGCTTTTCCAGACACCATCAGATGATAAGAAGGCTAAAATTAGTGCAATCAAGCAGGGAACAAATGGGTTTTAAGACATTTGCGAAATCGCAATATACAGGTCTCAGTGCGCAATTCAAAAGGGAGCGAATTCCACAACTTTGCTGTGTTAACTGAAAATCTTCTCCCGCCAGTGCGGGCCATTTTAACTCTAGGGACTAGAAGGAGGTGTTTTTGATCAGAGCGCAGTGTTCTGCTCGCTTTATAAGGTACCACTAGATTCCTCAGAATTGGGGGGCCCTTCCCCAAGAGGATTTTATGGGCTGTACAGAGAGCTTTAAATGTAACTCTCTCCCGCACTGGCAACCAGTGCAGTGCCTTTAAGGCGGGTCTGGCGGACTGTGTCCTCGGGATACCCATGAGCAGCCTTGCCGCCGCATTTTGGACCTGCTGGAGTTTATTCAAAGTGGATTCAGGGGCGCCCAGGAAGATGGCATTACTATAGTTCAATCTTGAAGAGATCAGCCCCTGAATCAGCAACTTCCTTGATGTTACAGGCAGGAGAGGAAAAAAATTGCTAGCTGACCGTAGCAGAGCAAAGCACACTCCTGCAAATTTTTTAGCATGGGTCCTAAACGACAAATCTTGATCCAACCAGACCCCCAAACTCTTGATCACGTCTTTCGAGTTTGGGAGGTCTCTCATGCAACTCGGCCAACTAGTCAGACGGAGTAAGGGAGTTTTATTCCCTAACAGCATTAACTCTGTCTTCGAGCCATTCAACTTAAGAGCTGACTCGTCCATCCACGTATGAACTTCCGACAGACAGGAACGGAGAAGATCAGGATTCTTTACCAGTTGGGAGAGGGCGACCACCAACTGCGTATCATCGGCGTAACTAATGATCTTGATGTTATAGGGGTCAACCACATCCTCCAGGGGGCCATATATACATTAAACAATGTTGGGCTAAGAGAAGAGCCCTGTGGCACTCCGCACTGGAGGGGGATAGATGTAGACCGATGATTGCCTTCCCAAACCTGATAAGAACGTCCAGTAAGAAATGACCTCAGCCATTTCAGGGCAACCCCTGACACACCCACCTCTGACAGCCGTCGAATCAACACCTGATGGTTCACAGTGTCAAACGCCGCACTGAGGTCCAGGAGGATCACTGCCACTGACCCTCCTGCATCCAAAATGCGTCTAGTTTCCTCCACAACTGCTAAGAGGGCAGTGTCAGTCCCCTGACCCGGACGGAATCCAGTTTGAGAGTCTCGAAGCAGTCCATTAGACTCCAAGAAGCCCGATAGTTGTTGATTTACCAACCTTTCGGCAATTTTGCCGAGACCCGGCAAAAAAAAGAGATGGGCCTAAAATTTGCCAGGTCCAACGGGTCTAAATGCGGCTTCTTTAAGAGTGCCTTAACAACTGCTGTTTTCCAGCTCGGTGGCACCGAGCCCGAGGCAAAGGAGGCATTCATTAAATCTGTAACAGGGGTCACAATAGAAGCTGCTACTTGTTTGAGAAACTTCTTAGGGACCGGGTCCATAGGAGAGCTGCTTTTCATGGATCCAAGGGCCTTCAAAACTTCAGCCACTGCTACTGGACCAAAAGTTTCTAAATGAGTCAGAGCCTCGCTTGACTGAGTTGCTATGTTAGACTTAGAATTAAAATGAGGCATCAGAGGCTTTTATGCAGGGAATTTAAAATCTTCTCTATTTTCGTATGAAAGAAGTCAGCGAGCTCCATACACTTCTGTTCATCGTGAGTGACCACGGGCTCGGGGACTTTGAGAAGCTCTTTGACCACTTTAAAAGTCTCTCTGGCGGAGCTAGAGGCAGATTTTATACGCTCTTCGAAAAATTGAGCTTTTGCCTGCCGCAGAGCGGATTTATAGGGCCTCATCGCCGAGCGGTATTCCTCTCGTATAGTTATCTCCCATTTCTTTCTCCACAACCTCTCCAGCTTTTTACATCCCTTCCTAAGGGATCGAAGCTCGTCAGTATACCATGGAGCAGATCCAATTCTTTTCTCCCTCTTTTGCACTCTCTTTATCGGGATAAGAGCGTCAAGAGAGGCGATCAGATTGGATACACGGTAACAGAACCCCTCCAGGCAGTGGAAAATGGGTTTTCAAAAAGACTATTATGTGTCCCGCGAGGATACTCGAACATGGCAGTACATGAGGAACTGGGGGGTTTCCTACCTAAGTGATACTCTTGCTCTGCGTCCCCTGATGTTTTGGTTAAAGTGTTGGTTAAATGAAGATCTAATCCTCACTCATTTGATCTTAAGAGAATGCCTGTCCTTAAATAACGGGGCTCGTATCCCCTGGCTTAGTTATATTAAAAGAGGGTTTGAATGGATTGGGCGGGGCGTTTTATTCTTTAAGCCAGATGCTATTGTAAGAAAGGATGTGGAACTAACCAAGGCAGCCTTTCTGAGCCGAAGGCGAGGAGATCGGGAGGCAGAAGAGGCACGGAAACAGAGTGTCCGGGCATACCTTTTACTTAAATCGACGCCTCTTTCAGAACCATACCTAATGGGGTCCTTGACGAGACATGAAAAATGTATTTTAACCAGGTTCCGGATGAATCTTTTCCATCTCTTGTTAGCAAGACCCAAGGGGGCTTGTAGAGGTCAAGTGCTAGCTTGCTGTGGCTGCGACGGAAAGTCTCCTCAGAATTTTCTGAACTATATGTTTTTTTGTAAATTGTATGAAGTCCCCAGGAGGCATTTTTTACTTCCTAATTTAAAGATATTGAATTTTAATCAAGTTAGACCAGCACTTATGTATCTTCAATTGTTGAAGGATGATTGTATAATTTTTATAGTAGGGTTTTAAAAGCATCTATGAAATCTAGGTACTTTATGGGCATGTAGAATCTACTCATGTTTTTAGATGATCTACTGTGTGGTAACAGAGTTTGTTTTTTAAATTATGTCAATAATTCACTGTTTTTATGTATTCTATTTGTGTAACTTTTATGCTCTTGTAAACAAAAACCGAATAAAGTTTATTCACTGACTGACTTGGGCCTGGTCGCGCCTGATCTTCTTCAGCACTCTGGGCAGAAGTGGTATAGGCGAAAAGGCGTACAATAGATCACAACTCCACTCGCGATGAAAAGCGTCCTCGAGCGAGCGCCGCCTTGGAAATTCCAACGTGCAGAACTGATGACATTGCACGTTCTCTTCGGTGGCAAATAGATCTAACCAAGGCTCTCCCCACTGCAGAAAGAGACCTTGCGCCACGTCCGAGTTCAGACACCATTCGTGATCCATTATGCACCGGTGGTTGAGTTTGTCCGCCCTGGCATTCAGAGAACCTGCCAGGTGTTGAACCACTAAAGTAATACCTTAATGTTCTAGCCATGTCCAGAGGCGCAGAGCCTCGTGACATAGGGTCCAGGACCCCACTCCGCCCTGTTTGTTGCTTATCAAATGGTAGTGGTGTTGTCCCTGAACACCTGCACTACACTTCCCGGACAGAGGGAAGGAATGCCTTCAGTACAAGCCGGATCGCCCGCATCTCCAGAAGGTTGATATGGAGCTGGGACTCCGCATGAGACCAGAGGCCTCTGATCTCTGCCTCTCCCATGTGGCCTCCCCATCCCAGGAGGGACGCATCCGTCACCACTGTGTGCTCCGGTCGGGGAAGGGAGAGGGATCTGCCACTGACCGATCGCGATTCGTGAGCCACCACCGTTAATGGCGTGCATCGCCCTCCGATTTCTGGACGTGATCCGACAGGTTGCCCTGATGCTGCGCCCACTGAAACTTCAGGTCCCACTGCAGAGCCCGCATATGCCACCTGGCATGCGTCACTAGCAGGATGCAGGAGGCCATCAGGCCCAGAAGCCGAAGGGTCATCCTGACTGAAACCCGGTATAGAGGCTGAAAGAGCGGAATCATAGCCTGAATATCTCGTACTCGCTGCTCGGGAGGATAAACTTGAAACAGCATCGAATCCAGAACCGCACTGATGAAGGGAAGCTTCTGGGACTCAGGTGTCACTTCGGCACATTGATGGAGAACCCCAGCAAGTGCAGGAGGTCGGCCATTGTCTGGAGGTGGGTGACGACTGCCTGGGGCGAGCCCGCCTTCAACAGCAGGCGTCGAGGTAGGGAAGACTGACACCCCTGACCTGTGCAGATGAGCTGCACCATCACCTTTCTGAACACCCGAGGGGCACTACCACCGACATATTACAGTGGCACGACCAGCAAGACTTAAAGCCGGGCATCCCTACGTGCACCAGGAGACAAGTGAAGGAGACAAAAAGTCTCAAAAAAGTGGTCAAAAAATTACCGAGGTACGTGCTCAATCCGGATCTGCGCTTTAGGCGCGGAAAAAGAAAGAACTGACGTCCGCGTGCATGGGTGGCGCCTATGATGGAGCGGTAATTTCTTCTGGTAATTTCTCAATGTAAAACCATCATGCTACCTCTAATTTACCGCTAAAAAAAGGTGTTGGGCCCTTCACACCATGTATTACCTTCAGGAGATTTTAAATAATCATAAACAGTCAAAAATGCAATTATTATTTTAAGCCAATAAAGAGAGTTGTTGAGTATTTAAAGGGTCTTATTTTCTAGTCAAAAGTTAAGTTTTTCTTTGACCCTATATTCATTAGTAAAATATCAATCAGGTTACAGAATTTGGAAAACAGGAAAAATAGCATTAATACAGAACACATTACAGTCTGCATATAAGCATTACATATAGGAAAGAAAATGTGGCGCAAAATTTCAGTCAAAACTCTTAAAGAGTTTCTAAGAAAAATAGTCTTGCAAGGATAATCAAAAATCAAATAGTTTGCAAAAATCCCCCATAAAGAGAAATAAATGCATAAGACAAATAAATCTTTTTAGACCTAATTAATTAGTCAAAGCATAAACTTAAAGTTTAGCATCTAATTCTAAAAAACCTTTCTATCTGTTGCTGCTCTTCTGCATCTGTCTGTGTCTGAAAGAAGCTGCTCCTTGAAAGCACCCCCTCCTTCACAGACCTTAAAGGAATGTGGCCTGCCGTGCCAAATTATGACGTGGAAGCAAGAAACCTCCCCTGACTCTCCTCGGACGCCCAAGGCTGCTCCTGTGACGATCTCGTACCTAACCCATAGAATGAAGCAAAGCCTAAGCCAAAATGAGCAAGAAGCCAGCTGAGCTAAGAAAGCCCTATGAGCAAAAAGCCAAAGCCCGCCTCCAGAGCGGTTATTATTTATACTCTAATACTTGGCAGTCTACACAAAAATGTTGCATCTTCAGGAACACTTGTACGTGATTGGTCAGTCATGATGGCATGAGGTCTCACTCTCCTGACTCAATCTAAAATCCTGACTATACCAGTTTTAACAAAAGAAGCATACATAATAAATACATTTTATAAGTTTGCAACAATTGCTAGGAAAAATGTTTCATTCTAATTCTCTTCCTTCCTGTCACAGCGCAGTAGGACGGATATTTTAACTAATTAGTACATTGGCACAATCACAAGAATGTACAGTTCAAGATGTCCTTGACTCCTTCCGCAGTTTGAGTCAAGCTGGTGTCTGCTCATGCTCTCTTCTCTTTTAATGCAAGCCATAGCGTTGCTGGTTTCACAGGCAGCCATTTACTGGTAGGCCCAAAAATAAAACGAAAACAAAGAGAATATTAATTTCATGTAAATCAGCCCATTATGTTTTCCAACTCCATACTAATACCCCTTATAAATGTTTACCTAGCCAAGCTATTAGTGTAAAGCAGCTTTTCTATTTTTTATGACAACATGCTAAATAAATGTGCAATGTGCAACATAACATTTTTATGCTTTAGTGTAAAATGTAAAAGCACACACAGCAACACGCTTTAGTGTTTTAGATAGCTTTTCATGCAACAAAGCATTTAGCCCCCCGTGTAGTGTTTGGTGCATTATTAATTCACACACATTATAAAAAGAGGTGTTATTAACTGAAAATGTTTATCAAAATATGCAACAAGTCAAAGTCTCTTAAGACAGGAAAAGTGAATTTAGATTACAAGGGATGAGCTGGGAAGAGAGAAACACATTCTATTAATCTTCAAAGCTAAAAAGGCCACTTTTCTCTACACTGAAAACACACGTTAATTCAGCAAAAGCATTTCAGACTGAATAGGCCTCACTTTCATGTTTTTCATGTGCATGTTTTTAACTTGCACCAAAATGTGCATGGCAATTTAAATGCAGTCTTTCTGAAGCACAACAAATAAAACAATGCCTGACTGCAGATGAAATCTGCTCCATCAATCCACCCTTCTGATGATATCAAATCATAATCAAATGATTTATAATTCATCACACATTTAATTTCAAAAGTGACATTTTTTTCTTTTTTTTTTAAATTGCAAAAGCTGATTATATAACAATTTAACTTCTATTTCTAAGGCAAACACAAGTCTATCTGTAATCAGATCATATATAGCCAAGCTCAAATGCTTTAGTGCAGAGTTCTGTAGGTAGCTTCTTAGAACAGCTAGTCTTCTTTAAAATAAGTAACTAAAATAATAAAAAAGGAAAATTAACAGGACAGTTTCAGCATTTCTTTGCTCTGTGTCATCAGCTTGCCATCAGAATGGCTCATACAGTGTGGCATTCTGTACCTTTTTCCATGCAAATTAGACTACTTAGGTGCTGAGAAACTCTGACAGAGCACCATCAATCTCTTGCGCTTTTTCTTTCAACCAAGGCCTTTCACTCTTATTTTCACTTTGATCAGATTCAGATCTTTCACCACAGCATCTCTCAGATCAAAGCCGTTGCACCATCCATCATGCAGATCTTGTGTAGCAGCTGCAATCTGGTGAGAAACTGCACACTGTACATCAACCAGACCTACATAGCAATGGCTAGTGATCTCATCAGTGTTTTCCACAAGTTTATTTGCATGTGTATTTTCAAGCCACTTTGGTGTTGCTGAAAAACAGTTTTTTACAAAAGGTAACTCAGTGCTGCCATTTTGTTGCTTTAGTATGCTTGACACAGATAGCTGCAATCCATTCCTTGTCCAATCTGTTGTTCTGTACTCATTATCTTTGAGACCACATTATTATCTGATTTCAGAGAAACTGGCAATCTATACCTGGGCATCAGTCTTTGCAATAACACTTTTGCCACTTTGCAGTTGTCACTTTTCCCAAAAACCGTTCTGATACAACCCTGTTGTGCTGCTTCAAAAACATTTTCTTGAGCCTCTTTTAATTCTTCTGTGAAGATTCCATAGAATGTACATGCTAACAGAACACAAATTTGTGTAACTGAATTAGCATTTCCCTCTCCCATGACAACAGTGACTCTCATTTGAGCAGATATACTGCATGTTATAGTAAGGGCAATCAATTTCGAATTTTGGGCTGAGGTAACTACTGAAAGCCATGAAGCTTTTACAACATAATGCATAAGGAGAACAGCATGTGCTGCTTTTAATGTGTCACCTTTCAAACATGGGCCATCTACAAAATAGACATTGTTGGGCTGACTCAGACGTTCATCCTTAAAGTCTGAATTTGACATTATGCATATTTTCATGATATTTAGACACTCATATCCAGTTTCATCACAAATCGATTCATTTGCTGACATTTCTGTGAAGTTAGGGTCAAAGGTCATTGGGAACTACATCACAGATCTTTGAAAACATTCATCTTTTTGAATAGGCAATGAGAGAGCGCAGCCCTCCCTCTCACTGCAAATTTGTGTATTTTCTTTGAAATAAACTTTCATTCCTAGTGCTGGGGTGCGACATTTTTTCAGTTTCAACTCTAGGAATGCTTTTGTGCAATTGTTGTCCAATGGAAGCGGATCAGACACACCATTGTGTGTTAGCCTCAGTAAAGGCTTAGCCACTAGGGACAGGTTTAGTAACCACTCTCTACAGCAGATAACCATTCCAAAAGATTTCCTGACTTCTTTCTGAATTTGAGGTGGATTTATCTTGGAAATTATTTCCACCCTCTCTGGTGACACCTTTCTACCTCCCTTTCCAATTTTGAGTCCCAGGTATTCATCTTCTTTTTGACAGTATTCCTGACTATTATTATCCAATAGCACTGTGACATGAACTTTGCAAAAATTAATAAAAGTAAGCCATTCTTCAGCACATGGAATGTAAAAAAATACATTGGCTGGATTCGGTCCCACAGGACAACATGGAAAATATATGCTTTTAATCTCCTGCACTATTCTGTTCTTTTCATTCTGTGAGCCTGTGATCAGAAAGTTACACAAACTTCCAATTAATTCCATCAAAAATCCTTTTATTGGTAAAATTCCTGTAACTGATGGTGTTCCTGAATACATGTCATTTATTTCTAATTTTAATAAGACCTGTTCTGCACATTTTATTATTCTGACATCCTTCTCTGTGAACTCTCTTATTTCTCTGTTTATTATTTTTTCCAAATCAGAAGGTGATTTTTCAACTGTCTTTTCTGAAAATAATGCTACAGCTGTTGTTTGTTGGGCCATTTTAAAATGTACCTCCTCATCAGGAATCTGAAAATCAACATTATCTGGTGTACAGTATTCTGTGCTGTTTGATTTGCAAAACAATTTTTTTTTCTGCTAGGCCTGAATCACAGACAACAGTTTTGCAATCTTCCTCAAATGGGCCAAAGTTTGTTGCAAATTCTTCTAAAACTGGGCTTGTAATTTGTTTGTTTAAAACTCCTGCAATTAAATCTGGACTTTCCACTGCCTTCACAATGGAGTTGGCAAATTCGGAATTGTGAGGGTTAAAACTCTCATGTTCAAACACAGCAACCTGTTGGACTGGGTTCTCATTTTGCCTCTGGAAATAATTCACATTTGCTCTGGACATCTCATTTAAATTAATTTTAGCATTTTGCATATTTTGTGGGATCTTTGCTTGAAAAATTCCTGCCATAGGTACCTGTTTCTGAACTGACATTTGCATTTTCTTAACTGGCATATTTTGCATCTGCATTTCTCCATGTTTTTGTGCATCATGTTTAAATGTTTATTTCTTCTTCCAATGCTCAAATCTGTTATAAAGATGGCAAAAGGACACATTTTCCAGCAGTACAACATCCATACCTGAATTTGCACAAACCAAAACACTTTACTTCCATCCTGTGTCTCGTAAACCTGACATACACAATAAAAGAGACAATACTTTTAAAAGGATGAGTATGGTAATGACTCCCCTTCCTTGAGGAAAGAGTGACCCAGTTATCAGAAGGAAATCAAATATTAGTGGAATCTTTTTTAAGGTACCTCCTAAAAAACAATGCAACCCTCTCTCACTTCCAGGGGCATGCCTCATCATCAGGTTCCTCCTCACCATGACCATATCAATGGCACTTAGTGTAATTAAATGGGAGCCCATTGCGAGGTATGTCGTTGTGCTATGTCATACCAGGTTTGGATGAGGTTCAAGCAGTGTTTAAGGCAGTGAATGGCAGAAGCAGAGGAGACTTTCAAACATAGCTGTGAGTCATTGGTCTATTGGTGAATTTTGATGCTATTACCATCGAGGAAAGAGCGGATATTTGTGGTGGTCAAAGATGACTGGTGACACATGAAGCCTAGTGGACTCTAGATGGCAGGGATCTTCAGGGACCTGGAGTTGTCCACAAAATAAACTGGGATTGGTTGTATGGGTAGGAGGAGAAACAGCAAGGATATTTCTAGTGAATCCTTTTGGAGACTTTCAGTGGGATTGTTGACTGCTTTAAGAGTGGCTGAGAGGTCCAGTAATATCAGGAGATGGGGTCATCTTTACTTGTGGTCAGGAGGGTGTAGTCTATGATAAGATAGCTATATTTGTGCTGGAGCATACTCTGAAGTCGGATAGGTAGTCATGCAGCACAGGGTAGGCATTGAGGTGATCTTGAAGTTGTGCGTGGACTGCTTTCTTGATGATCTAGTCAATTAAGGGAATATGAGTGAAGGGCCAGTAGGTAGCGAGGTTGACAAAGTCTAGTGGGTATGTCTTCAGAAGTAGTAGAATCTATCTGACCTGTTTTGATAATTTTTGGGGAGATTGCTTGAGTGAGGGAGGCATTGAAAATGTTAAGTTCGGGTTACAGAGCTTATCCAGAGAGGGTTTTGATGAAGAGCTAGGGTAAGTCATCATCTTCACAGGTGGGGGCTTTAGGAGGAGTTGAGATGTTTGTAAATTCTGCGAGATACAGGTGTTGAAAATGAAAATGTGGGATGCAGTGTGAAGGCGTGGGTATTAAAGGAGAAGCAGTATTGGTGTTGTCGATGTGTGTCAGAGTTTCTGCATTTTTTCATTGAAGTAGTGGTGAGGAAGGTAAGGCAAGCGAATGATGCAGCATATCACTTGACTGATAAACTCTCTATGGACAATCGTTGCTTCTGATTTTTCGAGCAAGATTCTGTGAGTGGAAGAGCTAGACTGATATTGCAGACATACCATGTTACTAAGGCAGTACACATTTGTGTCTTGCATTTGCTAAAACCAGTAACAGAACTCTCTGAGGATTTACAAGTATTTTACTGCCTAAACGCTATGATAAGCCATTAGAAAATCCATTAATTTAATCTAGGGATGGGCTTGTAGTTTCCTAGTTGTGTTTAATATTTTTTCGCAGTAGAAGACATGTACAGTGAGATAAGTAATTTTTATGTAATTTCTCTTATGAAATTGAAATTGAGTTGTTTCTTTCTATTGTGCTTTTTTAATGAAGTTTGTTGAGTACTTTTATTGTAAAGCATTTTAGATGTGATTCTTGTCAATTAATAAATACCGCTGTTGTTGATTGTTCCTAAAAAACAAAACAATGTTAATGATATATGCAATATTTTGATGAGGATTACATAGATGATGACTATATTCACCATAAGTAAGGGAATTTAACTTTTTAACCCGTTGGCTGCTGCCGACAGCCATTGGACGACGGCCGACGGCCGACGGCAGCACTACCTCGCTGGTGCTGTCATCGGCCAATGGCCGACGCAACCGCGCCCATTTTTTAAAACGGCCGCACTGCCGCAAAAAAGCAGAAGCAGCCAATGGGTTAAACAGAAGCTTACTTTTACTTATAAATTAATTGCCTTTTGTGTCAGGGACTCTTATATTGATGTGTGGAATTGTCAGATCTATAAACATGTATTTTAGCAATTTTTTAGATTGAGAAGGTCATGGCAGCTCTCTCAAAAAAAACATTTTACAAAACCCATATCAAACCATATATAAACACAACATACATTACCAAAGCCAAAAGGCTGTCTATGCGGGCCACATTTATTGGTGCTGGTCACGTTTCCTATAATTATGCAGAATTTGGTTTTACAATAATTCTCTAACATTAATGCTTTAGGGAAAATGTTTCATTTTTCAAAAAGATGTATTAAAAGATGCTTCCAATTGCAGAATTACTAATCTTACTTTCAATCTTTTGTACCCATTTGCATGTAATCAAGGAGCATTCTGAAAGCATAATAAGTAGCCTTAAATTGTTACATTTTCTAAACATCTTAACGCATTTGTTTACAAGAACCGCTTTTAATAATGCACGCAAAACTGATAGTATTTTCTTAGATTACTCATCCAGTTATCCAGTTTATACATATGGATACAAATACGAGTTTAGCTGTAGACAATGTTTCACAGATCTATGATGTGGTACTGTACACTGGCAACAAAAGGGTTTGTGCTGTTGGGGGTTATGCTTACTTGCTTACTGGAAAGAATAAATACAAAACATGAGGTCTTTGAATCACAACAACATGCCATGGGCGCCAGGCTATACAAATTCTAGACTTTTGTACTCATTTTATTTTTTTGAAATTTAGAATGACTATTTACTTTATATTGTGAATTTTCTTACCCGAATAACATTTTGAGTTCTAGAGTTCTGAGATTTGCTTGTTTTATTGTTTTATAATGTGACGTTAGTGGAGCTGGAGGATGCAGTATATATTCTGCTTCATGTTTAATTGGGGTTGGTAGAGAAGTTGGTGGTATTCTTGTTACTTCTGTTTGTTTTGTAATGATAATGACATTATTTTTTTACCAAATAATTGTTGAATTAGGATGTCATATTTTTCATTCGTTTGGTTATAATAAACTTCATTATAGCAAATTGGTTTTATTGTTGCTGTATAGTCAACTAAAGTGAAATGCAGAGTTCTTTGTTTTCTTTTTCATTTTTATAGTATTTTTCGTCAGAGTATTCAGTCGCGGCTGGTGACATTTGAAATAGGCGGGGCGTAAAATTGGCGGTGGCTGGACAATAATAACAGACTCGGACTGACTGCCTCATAATAATAAAAATAAATGTAAAAAAACTTACCTTGGCTTGGCTTCCCGCTCTGGCTCTCGACTCGAGTCCTGTCCCGAGGGCCGAGACTGCAGACTCCCGCGCGCCATCCTGGATTTTTTTGAATGCCTCGTCACCAGAGTCGTCACTGAAGGCTGCAGGCAGCCTCCCTCCCCTCCATGGCAGCCGGCGCTGATTGGTTCGGCCGGCTGCCCTAAACACGTCATTTCTCCTAGTCTGCATGCTGCAGAACGGAGAGTGGGAGGAGGCTTGGGGGAGCGGCTTGCCCACTGTTGCTAATACTGTCTGTTTGGACAGCCTCTCAGGCTGTCCAAACAGTCCGTATTCACAACAGTGGGCAAGCCACTCCCCCAAGCCACTCCCCCCTGCCCTGAGGCTCGAGCTCGAGGAAGTTTGCTGACTGATTTCTCGCCGTGCGAGAAGGGCAGGCAGAAACAAATGGTAGTTATAAATAAATAACTACCATTTGTTTCTGCCTTCTTCTCGCACGGCGAGAAAGCAGGGGGGGCGGCGCCCAAACGCCCCCACGGTAAAACCTGATATTTGCTTTGATTGGTATTTGATAAGGTTTGTGGATATCAAGAATTGTTTTGTTGATTATTTCTAGAAACGAAAGGAGAAAAATATCACTTTGAGAGTTGATGTAGTATAATGCATTTTATTTTTGAATCGCTATCCATACAGTTTTGTGATCGCTGCAGTTACAGTATGATTCTAATACACCATAATTTTGTAAGTTCCCATTAGAAGCATCCAGAGCACGGCAATCCCGGTGAGAGTTGGAGTCCGGTAGCTCATAGCTCTCTGCAGCTTCACACAGCTCCGCCTCCCAGTGGCTCAGCGGATGGATGTATGCACAGCCGAGATGCTGCAAGGACTGATCACAGCTGCAGGACCTTTAGTACCTGGCGGCTTCACAATAAACAACCATTCTAGGACAGCCACTCTGAGGTTCTTTTGTTATGAATTGGTCGGGTTAAATGTTCTCCATCCCTAACCAGTGTAAACCAGTACAACCCTTCATTTGAATGTGGACACAAGTGACAATGACATGTTTTTTTTTCTTTATAAATTATCTGACCCTTGGACAGTTACTGCCCCCTGTGGCTTTCACTGAACTAGCACGCAATGCAGTGTTCACCAACTCACATCTTTACACATTGTGTGGCACTAATGTATACAAAATATCATGATGATTATTACTGGTATGCTTGGTACATCTCTTTCTTTTGAAGCAAACCATATTCCTCATTGCTATCCCTATTCTTCAAGCAGAAGACCAGGCCTCAGATGCCAAGGCCCCGAAAATGACTTTTTGGCGGAGCGGTGGGTCGCCACCGCCAGACTACCACTTTTTAGTAGTCTGGCAGGTGGGCGGGTGGCTTGGCAGTCCCATGCTGGTGTCTCTTTTAAAGGCCGTGGGCCTTTCAAAAAGGCACCGCAATGGGACCGAAGTAAAATGTATCTGCTTGGTGTGGACTTGAACTTCCATGCCGTGAAGGAACCTATCTGCATGCATACGGGGGCACGTTACACCCCCTGTGTACATCCACATGCAGTTGAGGCTAGGGGCACTGTAGGTACCCCTTTGTTTTCTCTCCCCGATATGAGCTCGATCCCATACATACTCAACTGTGATATTCCTATACATTCCCATCCCTGAAACCCTCTAAATTCATTACTTGGGCCAACCATTGGCCTTCCCATAAGGGCTTCTAAAGTGTAAATTTGAGGTTCCCAGGCTATCCATCTCAGTGCACCCTCCACACGTGGAAAACTACCAACATCAATTTCAGGAACGACTGGGGAATGGGTGCCCCGTAGAGGATACCGGTCACTTTATTCAGGCCGAGGAGTGACAGCTCACCCTGGTATGGTGGATCTCCCCATATATACATTCATTTGTGATCAGCAGTTGTGCTGCCCACCATATAGCATTTGGTAGTATTGAGTGAATACAGTTGAAATCGCCTCAGAGTCCTCTACTACCCATCCTGCTCAGTCTATCATATTGGGGACTACCTTGGACTCAGTCTCTTTTGAGGCCAGCCAGTGCAAAAGCTTGCTCGATTGATCCCCTCATTCATATACCCTCTGTGTGGAGGCCATCCAGCAGTTGCGGGTTTCCTCCATGCATTACTGGCGCAAGAATGTCCTATCAATCACCAGCCGGCGCTGCATCAGAGCTGTTTGCTTACTCTGGTCCCCCTGTTCCTGTGGCATTATAGAGGCCTCTAGATCAGTAATTATGCCCACTTTTCACGGTCCATCCTCCTGTCATAGAAGCATGCGATACCCCCTCATCAAAGCCTTGCATGTCCCCCACAATATCCCAGCCAACACCACAGTACCCTTATTTAGGTCAAGTTCGGCTTTCAATTCCTCAGATAAACTCAGGAAAGGGCTCGTCAGAGAGAAGTCAGGCATTATTAGGTTTTCTCCAGTAACTGGGCTTCAAAAGTAAGTCGTTACCTGTTATCGCTCAGGGGACAATTCACAAACTGGGATGAGTGGAAAGTCGGAGGCTGGGGGAACACATAATCAAGGCTGGACAGCAACGCATGTGCCGCTGAGTCGTGAGTATATTTATGTCTCTGAGGGTTCCAACAGTAGCGGCTCCTCGAGGGAGTGCTGCGGGGCGGGGGGAGGAGCAGGGTGGAGGGGAGTAAACTCTGGAATTGGGCAGAATGGAGTCGAGTAAATAAATAAATAAAACAAATTACATTGCATGAGCTGCAAAGCCAAATTGAAATTTGTTTCACAATCCTTCATCTTCAACTACTAAAATTATGTCAGTGACACACCAATCATAATACAGCTTGAAAATCCTTCAGGTTTAGATTCCACTCATGTAGGCGATTCCCTCCAAGTGACGGATCATTGGATACTCACTAACCAACTGAAGATAAAGATGTTGTAAATGGAGATACTAGCATATCAGCAATGAATCAACTGTAATTGCCCACTCGTTGGCCAAAAGAACTTGGTCACCACAATACTCTTGAACCCAGATAAGTAATCTAGGGTGATTATGGGCCCTAACCTCTGTCTCAGAGTTCTTTAACTATGTTATCAAAGGATCTTTTCCTGTAACGCAATCCCTATGTTGATTTTTCACTTGTTTAGGTTTAAAGGTCAAAGGATTGTACTATCTCATCTAGACTATGCCAACTTTAAATACCATGAAGCATTTCCCAACCTTATAAACTGTAAAGAATCAAGAACGCAGCTCCAAGAGAACTCCTTAACAACTGGGCTCGCATTTCAACAGCCACTGAGTCAGTCAGTAGATCTTTATTTCGGCACAACTGCCATAAAAGAGCAATGCATATATTACTTTACATTTCATTATAATAAAACATTACAATAAATAAAACATTAGTTTAAAATACAAAAAAGACTACGACAATTAAGGAGCTGGATGGAACGAAACATTACATTCATAGGTCAGAATAGGGAGCATCTTAACAATTCCAAGCAGATTAATTGTATTACATTACAAATAGTGCCCCAATTTTTTCCTTGTATAGAATATGGAAAGTAGAAATCTACTAACACTAAATGTTATTTGTTGAGAGGAATTAGTTGTTAGGATTCTCACCGCCTGAGCACTGGAGCTCAGGCCTAAGAGAAGGCAAATCGGTTTAATCCATCTCTTTCTGGCCTGTTTATAACAAGGACAAAAAAGGAGGATATGTTGCTCGTTTTCGATCTGGTTGTAAGTACACATAGAGCAATTCTCATCCATTATCAGAGTTCCTGCAGCACGATTTCTAGCCCAACGGGCCAAGGTGGTTTTTATTTGTAAGTTCCCATATCTAAATTTTAGAAATAAGGTTTTTGCTAATGGGGGCTCTATTTCATCCATAAAAGTCTCATACATAGGTTCATTCTTAAAGTTTAGGAACCTTGAGACCAAGGTCCCACTAGTACTATTACTTGTAGTCCTATTTAGTATAAAACTCCAAAATGCCCTTTTTAATATTAATTTGGGGTTTACGGGTAGATGTTCGGGGTTCTCCCAAAAATGTTTCAGCCCTATATTACTTAACCAAATCTTGATGTGCCTTAGCCATGGGATGTCACCCTGATTATCAAGTCTAATAACTTCTTTTAATCCATCTCTATAATCTTGAAGTTCAGGGACATGCCATAGTCTGACCCACAGCATCAATGGTCGAATCAAGACTTGGTGATCAGTTCTTTTGAAGTTTAGATCAAGTTCCAGGGGGACTAAAGGAGTGCCTCTCGGGACCCTTGCTAAACTTCGCATAAAGTTGTTATCTAGGAGACTGAACGTTTCCTTTGAACCGGGACCCCATATTTCTGCCCCATAAAGGACCGCTGATTGAACCTTGGCTTTAAAAAGTTCCATCACGGGAGAAGCTGCTTTACTTGTACTTAAAGTTTGCTCCCTAAGAATAGGTTTAACATTCTGGACAAAAGTTAATTTACTTTTATCCAATTGTGTTTTCCAAGTAAAGTTGGAGTCCAATGTCACCCCCAAATAAGAAAAATGAGGGACGGATTCTAGCTTTTCACCGTTTAGTATAAGGTTGCCTCTGTCAGGTTTTATGGGATTCAGGGCCATATATTTGGTCTTCTTCACATTGATTTCAAGCCCCTTCTGACTGCAGTATTCATTAAAGGTATCTATAATTATCTGCAGACCATTTTTCGTTTGAGAAATCAAAATGGTATCATCAGCAAATAGTAGCGATGTCACCTTTTCACCATTTAGTTTCGGGGAGTCATTTTTACATTTCTCCAAAAATTGGGGAATATCGTTTACAAACAGGGAAAAGAGCGTGGGGGCCAGGACGCAACCCTGGCGAACTCCGCGCTCGATGGGTATCTTCTGGGTTAATTCACCATTTGGACCCCATCTAATTCTAGCAAAATTCCCTGCGTGTAACTCCCTTATCTGAGTGACAAGGTTATTTGGCATACCTGCTGAACTCAAAGTTTTCCATAGTAGATTGCGAGGCACCAAATCAAATGCTGCCCTTAAATCGATAAAGGCAACATATAAATGGCACCTTTTAATCACCACGTACTTCCAATAGAGACAGCAGAATCTAAAAATCTGATCTATCGTGCTGATGTTAGATCTAAATCCTGCTTGGAACTTGGTCAGTATTGCATTTTCATCTAGCCAATTATTCACGCGAAAAAGAATATGGCGTGAATAAATTTTTTGTAGAATATCCATTAAACTTATTGGCCGATAATTGCAAGGATCCATCCTATCTCCCTTTTTAAAAATTAAAACAATTTCCGCTCCCTTCCAGCTCTCTGGAAATTCTAAAGTGCATGAAAATGCATTACATAAAAAATTAATATATGGTACCCATACAGCTAAATCATGCTTGTATAGGTCCCCAGGAATTTTATCCAAGCCTGGTGCTTTTCCTGATTTAATCTGGGTTATTGCCAGTTCTGTTTCACCTAGAGTAAAGGAGAGTTGGTCTGCCGAAGATTCATAATTTGTTGCATGCATATCCAAACATGGGTCATCATACTTTTTGTATAAATTTGTAAAATGGGTAACCCAAGTTTGTTCATCTAGGAACACATCCTTGGCCACCCTGCCCACCTTATTTCCGTTTGCCACTAGCCTCCAAAAGGTAACGTTGTCACGTGCCCTAGCTGCTTGCAGCAAATTGGCCCATCTGTCTTCCTCCCATGCCATCTTTGCGGCCCTTTGAACATATTTGTAATTGTTCCTCGCTTGTTTTACATCAAAAGGAGATTTAGCCTTAATTGCAATCAATAATTCCCTCTTTGATTCTCTACAGGATCTGTCGTACCAAGGTTTACTATGGGACAGATTCTGGGTCTTCTGTTGGGTTTTTTTGGGCATCTTGGTAACCAGTAATTTTAATTCTTTAAAAAAATTTTGGTGTAATGGCAGGAATGCAGTTGTTGTTGCATCTTCGCCCATTGACGCCAAATAAGGGCCAAACGTCCCAGCCAGAAGTGAATAAATTTCACTGAGGATATCATTACGGTCCAATATGAGTGGCCATTTCAGAGATCTTCTATTATTACTAATATGGATCTCAGAATTAGAATTCACCCCTTCCTCAGTTATACTTTGTTCGACCGTATTATTAAAGAGTGAAGCCTCTAATGTTAAAATTAAGGGGAAATGATCGCTTTCGAATCGCTCCAGTACTTCAAAGTCCAGGAGATTTGGCCAGAGAGGGATAGAGACAATGACAAAATCTAAGTTGCTTTTGTAAGTATTTCTAGAGAATGTTGGTTTCTTAGAGCTGTCAGATGGTAACCTTCCGTTGCAAGCCCTAAGAGAGTGTTCCGTACATAGACTCAACAATTGGAGACCCAAGGTTGAGCATTTAACTGATTTGACATTCTCTAAAGTTGGGATTTTGTTTGCTTGATCTTCTTCGATGAAGATTTCGCTGAGACCCTCAACTGGCTCAAAATTACAATTTAGATCTCCTGCCAAGATGACAAAATCATGGCTGTGATCCAGATTGCTCAGAAAGCAGTCTAATTTTGCAACAATTGGTGATTCTCCAGATAAAGGTAAGGGCCTGTTGTAAATGTTTACAAGGAACAAATTTTTCCCGTTGGATAGAATGACTTTTAGCACCAATATGTCTACAGAGTCCGTGGGCACCACCTCAATCTTTACCTTTAGATTTATTTTCACCCATATCAAAAGACCCCCTGATGCCCTTCCACTTCTAGAGGGAATCGCTTCAATCCCATAAGTCTTATAACCCACCCTATGAGGCACCTCGACTGCCCAAGTTTCCTGAAGGAAGCAGAAATCAAAAGATTCTATAAAATTTGACCACTCAGGATCCCTCAGATTTTTTACAACACCAGCTATATTCCAACAGATCATCTTTATCGACACAGTGAGATTTGATTGCCTTTCAGCAGCAGCCCCAGAGATCTCATCAAGATTGGGGAAAGGCACCGCTGGGGGCAACCAGGGCACTACATCAACAGTTAAGGTACTCCCCGAACTGGTCATGGCTAATACCTGTTCTGCCATAACATTTATATCTTCAGAACCATTCATATCAAGGAGTACAGTTTTGCCCAAACAGGGAAGCACATTAATATCAGATACATCAAGCTTAACTGTAGTGCCCACATCACCCACGAACATTTTCTCTGATCCCTCATCCCCCCCGAACAGATGGCATCAATCACAATCTTCTAGACCGCTAAAGATGTCAAACCTGTTGAAAGTTTCTAGGGGGGTGAAGGGTTGTAGGTGATCCATACTTCCATTCTGGGGATTATGAATTTTGGGCATTACATAGTTCCATACCCTAGGATCTAAAGTTTCCACCGGGTGTGGTGCTTGGTACGTGTTATTTATGTTCTGAAGTGATGAAGAGTGCAAAACATGATGAATACTAGCAGCGTCCTGGACGCTTGAATAATTATTTTGCTGTAAATGCTGTATACGCTGTGGAGGGCAGTGCTGAGGTGGGTGATATTGAGATGAAAACACCAAAGATCTAGGATAAAAATAGGTAAGTGGTTTGGGAATTATTGTATTATTAGAGGCACCCAACTGCCAGTTCAAAATGTACTGGACTGCATTCGGGTCTCGAAAATTCACAACCACTATATCTCCTTCAATATCTTTGGGTTTGCCCCCTAGCCATTCTAGACGTCGAACATGGGCGATATCCCCATTGATGTGGTTTGCAATAGGCCTGTAAATGCTCAGCCAATGCATAATTTTGTTTTTTAATTGGGCAAAACCCTCCCGCTTGTTTGGACCAAGCACAGTCACCCCTGTTAAAATTACCACATAGGGTACAGCCTCTGGGGGAAGTTCGGGTAAGGGAGTCCTTCTAGGTTTACCCCAGGTATGTCTAGTTTCTCCCACCTCCCTCACTGGTTTTCTCAGAAGTGTTTTATTACTAGTGTTGTCAATAGTCTTATTTATGACACTTATAGCTGGTTGATCAACAATTTTAGTTTGAGAGGGCTTGGGAGGAGAATGATGATGGACCAGTGCTGTTACTGTTTTCCCCATGGGTTTTACGGAAGGTGCAGTCGTGGATGGAATTGTAGTACTGTTTGGGGTGTGTGTAGACACATGAGCAGGGGTCGATGTTGGTTTTGTAGTGATATTCTGATGTTTTTTGCCTACATTGTTCCGACCAGGATCGATTACAACATCCTTACATCCTAATACATGTTCAATCTTACACAGCCTACTTTCTACTTCCATCAGCCTCTCAATGATACTTGCAGAGTATGATTTAATCAAACTCTCTATATCTAATAGGGTCACAGAACCTTTGTTTACTATTGATACATTCGCAACATCATTAGTGTCCATACTATGCTCTTGGACTAGATGTGGGTTAGGCTGGGATAATGATAAAGGCGGTATAGTGCTCCCTTCTGATTCAACATCAGAATTATGTGATACCTTTGGGGCAGTGATTGCCTTTTTACCAAAGTCTCTACAACTCAACTTTGGTTGCAACAGGTCCCTCCTTCTTCGCTGTTTCTTAATAGGCGGAGGGCCATAGCGTTTCTCCTGGGGAATTTGTTTTGCAGCCCTGCTACGTGATGTAGTTACCAATAGCAAGTTATCCTCTTTTGGCGTACATTCACTAATGTCTTTAGAAGATGCAGTTGGCCTGGTCAATTCTAATGAAGTTGACACATTAGGTGTGAGCACAGCTACTTTTAGTTCCAAGGGGTCAGAGTCTAATAGATTAATCAATTCACCAGATGTTGTTTCGGTGACAATGTCAATCAACCCTATGACGGGGGATGTTGGCAAGAGAATAGACCTATTCTTCATATTTTCAATCGAGCGGCGACGATCCGCTCGCTTCTCTGCCAAAGTACTTTCCCTAGCAACGTCGGTTGTGGACTTTGAGAAGTACTTGTCTAAAGTGCCATTCAACAGTACTCCCGCTTTATCAGACATGGGCTGTTCTGGTATAACTAGAGACATTTACGGGCGGATGGTGGTGCACGCAACCAAAATAGATCAATGTTGTTAGCAAACAGTACCTGAGGGCAAAGAGCAATGCGCCCGGTCCGGTTTTCCTCGGTTCTCGGAGGGTCTCAGAGGGTCCGCCCTTAGTCCGGGCTTCGTCCCGGGATATGTCCCGCACACGCGTCCCGCTAACGCGTGAGTGCGCCAAATCCTAAACGTTCTCTGAAAAGGGGGGCGGAGACACGGGAAGAGGCGGCAGGTGTGCTCGCTGGGTCACGCACAGCCTGCCGGACCTCGCAGTCCCGCTCTCCTTGGCAGCAGCTCTCCCACTCGCAGATTTCCAAGTCCTGTAGGGCTCCAAAACGGGCAGCAGCAACACAGGAACACAACCTCCTTAGCGAGCGGCACCCGCGAAGCGGGGGCCGCGAGGAGTTAAGGCGCACACAGGGCAGAGGGCGGAGACACGGGAAGAGGCGGCAGGTGTGCTCGCTGGGTCACGCACAGCCTGCCGGACCTCGCAGTCCCGCTCTCCTTGGCAGCAGCTCTCCCACTCGCAGATTTCCAAGTCCTGTAGGGCTCCAAAACGGGCAGCAGCAACACAGGAACACAACCTCCTTAGCGAGCGGCCCCCGCGAAGCGGGGGCCGCGAGGAGTTAAGGCGCACACAGGGCAGAGGGCGGAGACACGGGAAGAGGCGGCAGGTGTGCTCGCTGGGTCACGCACAGCCTGCCGGACCTCGCAGTCCCGCTCTCCTTGGCAGCAGCTCTCCCACTCGCAGATTTCCAAGTCCTGTAGGGCTCCAAAACGGGCAGCAGCAACACAGGAACACAACCTCCTTAGCGAGCGGCACCCGCGAAGCGGGGGCCGCGAGGAGTTAAGGCGCACACAGGGCAGAGGGCGGAGACACGGGAAGAGGCGGCAGGTGTGCTCGCTGGGTCACGCACAGCCTGCCGGACCTCGCAGTCCCGCTCTCCTTGGCAGCAGCTCTCCCACTCGCAGATTTCCAAGTCCTGTAGGGCTCCAAAACGGGCAGCAGCAACACAGGAACACAACCTCCTTAGCGAGCGGCTCCCGCGAAGCGGGGGCCGCGAGGAGTTAAGGCGCACACAGGGCAGAGGGCGGAGACACGGGAAGAGGCGGCAGGTGTGCTCGCTGGGTCACGCACAGCCTGCCGGACCTCGCAGTCCCGCTCTCCTTGGCAGCAGCTCTCCCACTCGCAGATTTCCAAGTCCTGTAGGGCTCCAAAACGGGCAGCAGCAACACAGGAACACAACCTCCTTAGCGAGCGGCACCCGCGAAGCGGGGGCCGCGAGGAGTTAAGGCGCACACAGGGCAGAGGGCGGAGACACGGGAAGAGGCGGCAGGTGTGCTCGCTGGGTCACGCACAGCCTGCCGGACCTCGCAGTCCCGCTCTCCTTGGCAGCAGCTCTCCCACTCGCAGATTTCCAAGTCCTGTAGGGCTCCAAAACGGGCAGCAGCAACACAGGAACACAACCTCCTTAGCGAGCGGCACCCGCGAAGCGGGGGCCGCGAGGAGTTAAGGCGCACACAGGGCAGAGGGCGGAGACACGGGAAGAGGCGGCAGGTGTGCTCGCTGGGTCACGCACAGCCTGCCGGACCTCGCAGTCCCGCTCTCCTTGGCAGCAGCTCTCCCACTCGCAGATTTCCAAGTCCTGTAGGGCTCCAAAACGGGCAGCAGCAACACAGGAACACAACCTCCTTAGCGAGCGGCTCCCGCGAAGCGGGGGCCGCGAGGAGTTAAGGCGCACACAGGGCAGAGGGCGGAGACACGGGAAGAGGCGGCAGGTGTGCTCGCTGGGTCACGCACAGCCTGCCGGACCTCGCAGTCCCGCTCTCCTTGGCAGCAGCTCTCCCACTCGCAGATTTCCAAGTCCTGTAGGGCTCCAAAACGGGCAGCAGCAACACAGGAACACAACCTCCTTAGCGAGCGGCTCCCGCGAAGCGGGGGCCGCGAGGAGTTAAGGCGCACACAGGGCAGAGGGCGGAGACACGGGAAGAGGCGGCAGGTGTGCTCGCTGGGTCACGCACAGCCTGCCGGACCTCGCAGTCCCGCTCTCCTTGGCAGCAGCTCTCCCACTCGCAGATTTCCAAGTCCTGTAGGGCTCCAAAACGGGCAGCAGCAACACAGGAACACAACCTCCTTAGCGAGCGGCTCCCGCGAAGCGGGGGCCGCGAGGAGTTAAGGCGCACACAGGGCAGAGGGCGGAGACACGGGAAGAGGCGGCAGGTGTGCTCGCTGGGTCACGCACAGCCTGCCGGACCTCGCAGTCCCGCTCTCCTTGGCAGCAGCTCTCCCACTCGCAGATTTCCAAGTCCTGTAGGGCTCCAAAACGGGCAGCAGCAACACAGGAACACAACCTCCTTAGCGAGCGGCCCCCGCGAAGCGGGGGCCGCGAGGAGTTAAGGCGCACACAGGGCAGAGGGCGGAGACACGGGAAGAGGCGGCAGGTGTGCTCGCTGGGTCACGCACAGCCTGCCGGACCTCGCAGTCCCGCTCTCCTTGGCAGCAGCTCTCCCACTCGCAGATTTCCAAGTCCTGTAGGGCTCCAAAACGGGCAGCAGCAACACAGGAACACAACCTCCTTAGCGAGCGGCACCCGCGAAGCGGGGGCCGCGAGGAGTTAAGGCGCACACAGGGCAGAGGGCGGAGACACGGGAAGAGGCGGCAGGTGTGCTCGCTGGGTCACGCACAGCCTGCCGGACCTCGCAGTCCCGCTCTCCTTGGCAGCAGCTCTCCCACTCGCAGATTTCCAAGTCCTGTAGGGCTCCAAAACGGGCAGCAGCAACACAGGAACACAACCTCCTTAGCGAGCGGCTCCCGCGAAGCGGGGGCCGCGAGGAGTTAAGGCGCACACAGGGCAGAGGGCGGAGACACGGGAAGAGGCGGCAGGTGTGCTCGCTGGGTCACGCACAGCCTGCCGGACCTCGCAGTCCCGCTCTCCTTGGCAGCAGCTCTCCCACTCGCAGATTTCCAAGTCCTGTAGGGCTCCAAAACGGGCAGCAGCAACACAGGAACACAACCTCCTTAGCGAGCGGCACCCGCGAAGCGGGGGCCGCGAGGAGTTAAGGCGCACACAGGGCAGAGGGCGGAGACACGGGAAGAGGCGGCAGGTGTGCTCGCTGGGTCACGCACAGCCTGCCGGACCTCGCAGTCCCGCTCTCCTTGGCAGCAGCTCTCCCACTCGCAGATTTCCAAGTCCTGTAGGGCTCCAAAACGGGCAGCAGCAACACAGGAACACAACCTCCTTAGCGAGCGGCACCCGCGAAGCGGGGGCCGCGAGGAGTTAAGGCGCACACAGGGCAGAGGGCGGAGACACGGGAAGAGGCGGCAGGTGTGCTCGCTGGGTCACGCACAGCCTGCCGGACCTCGCAGTCCCGCTCTCCTTGGCAGCAGCTCTCCCACTCGCAGATTTCCAAGTCCTGTAGGGCTCCAAAACGGGCAGCAGCAACACAGGAACACAACCTCCTTAGCGAGCGGCCACTGAGTCTCTGTACTGGCTCCCTTAGGCAATATGTATTACCATTAAAGCAAAGTGCATCAGACATTGAGACATCCATGGCACCGAACTAACATTCTTTGTGTATAAACGCTGTATACACAGCCAAATTAGACCACTATGCTATAGGATGGTCCTATTCTTGACTATAAACTCCCTTCAAAAATGATCTCACTTGCAGAAGCTCTGACTTAGCTAAGTCAACTAAGATATGCAACTCAATTCCCACTAGAAAAAGAAAAATTGACAACCATTTTGAATTACACGGAACTCTAAAAATGTAGCCCTTCTAATTAACATCATTAGTTGACCTGGACCAGTTCCAAAAATGGCTAGGTATGCGCAGGCCTGTCTGCCTTTTTTGTCACACTTTCTGGGACATCTCATGCTACCAGTTCGTTGCACCATGTTTAGAGCATATCTTTGAACCTCAAGCACCTATCCGGGAATAGCCCACACACAAGCCTAAATCCAGCTAATGCATTGTTAACCAGGAACTCCCAAAAATGGGTCTCAGGAACTCAGCTAAATTAGAAACTTTTAAAACCACGCAAGAGGTCAGAAGCACTACATAAATGCTATAACGTAACAGTTTATCAAAACGTGCCCCAACATTTCGACTGCCATACATCTCGAAATAATGCAGCAAAAATCAATTATTTAACCCTAAGTCTCCAATGGAAGTAGTCTCATTTTGATATCGATAGTATTAGCGTTGCCTTATATCACCAATATTCTCCCCTTTTGCCCCAAATGCTCTAAACCTGAACACCATAAAGTCCAAGTGCAATTACTTTGTCCAGGTATAATATTATTCAGCGGAGGAGAAAATGCTTTAAGGCATTTGAAACTGTATTACGATAAGGGCACACTTTTCCTGTTTGGGCCACCACGCACCTTCAAACAGGTGTGCTGTGCGCAAAAAGGAAAAGTGTGCTCTATTATGTTGAATGTGCTGCTCTTAGGGCAACTGCAAACTCATGCTGCCCTGGGGGAAGTGCATTCAAATGAAATATGAAGCAGCTGTTTAAAAGCTACTCTGTGTTTCACAGTGCAGGCAGCAACCCGCATGCACTTTGATGGAGGATTGGAGATCCTATTGCAGGCAGGTTCAGTGAGTGACCCCACCTGCCTGAAGGTGGATGTCTGGGAGTCTATGGGACCCCCTTTCTCACCACCAGAGGGTTGACTTTAAGAGGCACATTAAATGTTTTCAGTGTGCTTCCTAAAGGCCTGTTTCCCTCTGTGCCCGCATCCATAATTCGTCCAGGGAGCAGAGGTACAGTGATTCTCTCCTTTGTATGGGGCCACGCCCCCATGCAAATGAGGGAACACCATCTCATGATAACGCAGGCGATACATGTGCACCAGCGTTATCAGTATTGCGAAAGGGGGTGCACAAGAGTCTGAAACCACTTCTGTAATACCAAAGTGTCCCGGGCAGCACATGTCCTTGGCACCCCAAAGCACTTTCTGTAATATGGCCCTTGGACTCTTAGGTTACGATGATCTACGTCCCTTTTAAATTTGTCATTTCCAGCTCTTAAACTCGAGGTCGGGGTTCTCGACTCCTTTAGGGCTCAATTTTAGACCACATAGCTGAAATCAACTGTTGCAGTCCCTATAGTCCTTTAGCGACAAGGGCATACTTAATAGCCAGGCATGGCTACCTATTAATTTGAGGTGCTAATAAGCAAGCCGGTACACTGGCTTACAACAGCACAGATAGTTATAGTTACCCTCAAATGTCTAAAGTGGCAAAAAAAATCTTGGCAAGTTGCCTACTGCTTTGTAATATGACATACATTCAGATGGTTAAAAATATAATTTATTCAGGCCCAACATTTTTTCAGGTTCGCATTGACATTTAACAGCAAAAAGAAATATTCAGTTTTCTTCTTGAATCATGTTTTACTCTCTCAATTTGAAGACCTTCTTGAATGAAAACATCTAAAAAGCGATGGAACTGTTTTGTCATGCTCTAGTGTGCACTCTTAGGAATTTTTGCAGTGACCAATCTCTTCAAATTCCTTCTCTTTTTTTTTTTAGAGTAATCAAAAGTAAGCTCCCAATTTCATCTGAAGCAACTTATTTATAAGGTTTCTCCTCAGTTGTAACAGCTCTTGACAATCTCAGAGTACTAGATCAACCAAAAGTGTTATTTCCTCAATGAATAGGAAAATTGTCTCTTAATATTAAATTCACCATCATTGTGGATATAGAGACATTAGTGAATTAATTTTATTTGCTTTCATAAGCAAACTGGATTACTTTAGCATGCACAGCACAATACATCATAATCGTATTTTACATTTACAGATCATTTGCACATTCAAACATCTTTGACATAGTTTGTGTGAGGTGAAGAAAGTGTATGCAAAAATTCTCTAGGTGAAAAGTGGGCATACAGATAAAAACTGGGTCTTTATCAATCACCTTTTTTGGTATAAATGTTTATTCAGTTCAGTTCAAAAATCTGATTTATTTGGACCATTGTCCTTAAACAGATAAAACATTCTAAAAACAATTCATTGTCAGATAAAAACTTTAAAACCATATACACCTATAACTCATTAAAATTCATCGCACAGGGCTTAGACTAATCGCAATTCATAGTTCGTTTAACTTTTTGCATAAAACTCCCGAGAGCACAAGCGATATACAAAGAGAACATTTCTGTTAGGAGCATACTTGCAGCAAGTCTATTATGGGCACCATATTTTTAAAAAATTAGACATAAAATCTCCTTTCGAAGTTCTAAGAGCTTTGAACAGTCTAATAAAATATGCATCATATCACACGTGGTTCCCACTATACACTTACAGATTCCAGCGCTATCTATCATCTCTGATTTTGCTCTAATATTACCATAATAGGGGTTCAATCCAGATCTTAGTCTTAGAACTTCTCTCCTCTGCCATCTATTCGGTAATCTATCCATATAAGGGAAGTGTATATCTTTTGCCAGGCCTGGGCCATAAACTGAACCGACTTTTTCGTCGCCAGATAAGCTAGGTCCTCGGCTCGAGATACCTCATATCCTCCCTCCCTCAAGGCCTATCCAGTGATCTCCATTTGCAGAGACACAGGATTTACATCAAGACTTAGCAGTTTGCCAACCATACTGAGGGAATTTCTAACCCCTTTAGCCCATATTCGTTCACTCACCAGCACTTCTCTTTTACACCATTGCGAGACCTTTAGTTTGTCCTCAGTACCCAGGCGTTGCCAAAATCTCACTAAGGCCATACAAACTGTTATCTTCCATGAGGTTACACATGTTTCTAACCTTACAGCTTGCACCATGGAGCTTTTAGGGAGTGAGAATAAGTTTTTCAAAGCTTTTCCCTCCTCTACATCCCATCCATGTTTGCCACCCAAGAATAGTAACTCTGCCCCATACAGGAATTGCGGGAGGGACCATAGCTAGATAAGCCTTTAAAACTGGCCTTTCCGATTTTTCTCCGTAAATTCCATTACATTTCTTAAGGCCATTTATAGATGCTGCTGTCCTTGTTCTACAAGCATCTAGGAGGGTTTTCCATTTTAGATTTTTCTGAAACCACATACCCAGATACCTGTACTCTTCTACAGTTTCCAGCTTTTCAGGACCTAGGTAACAACTGAATCTTACTTCCTTTCTACCGAAACATAGAATCTTTGTTTTGTCCATATTAACCACTAATTTTTTCAACTTACAATACTCATGGAAGCTATTCAGCTTTCTTTGTAACCCAATCTCCGTTTGATCGAAGATTACCAGGTAGTCAGTGCATAAAAGGCATGCTATATCTTTCCCATTTATTTTGGGGCTTGCACCGCTTGCACTACCTAAAGTAGAGGGTAGGTCTGCTATAAAGAGTGAAAAAAGTTGGGGGGCCAAGACACACCCTTGTCTTAACCCATTTCCGATTTCAATTTTTCTTGATATACTCCTGTCTGTGTCTAAGATAATCCGTGCCCAGTTTGCAGAGTGCAGAAGTTGTATTAGGCTCAGCAATTCTCTGGGGATATCATAGCCAATCAATGTCTCCCACAGCTTCCCACGGTCTACTAAATCATACGCAGCGTGGAAGTCCACAAAGCAGCAACACAACCTACCATTCTGCTCTATGGACTTCCCCGCTATAAACCAAAGTGCAAAGCAGTGGTCGGTCGTCGAGTGGCCCTCCTTAAACCCCCCTTGTTCTGGTGGTATGACTTGGTTCAGCTCTGACCAATCCTTTAGCTTTTCTAGGATCAATTTGGCGAATACTTTTTCCCCTATATAACAAATTAATTAACCTATAATTTTTGGGTGAATTAAGGTCCCCTTTTTTGTGGATCGGCCTTATTATTGCCCCTCTCCAAGTTTCTGGGATTTGGCCTAAGGTAAGAATCCCTTGGAACAACTTAGAGTAGAACAGAGCCCCCCAATCTATCCTCTTTTTTATCACCACCGCAGGGAGATTGTCTGGGCCAGCTGCTCTTGTCAAATTTAAGTTAGATACAATTTTTTTTACATTTTCGATAGAAAAATGAGCCTCCATTTCTTTACTCACTCCGCTCCATACTATAGAATTTGAGCATTCTGTTTTGTTCCAGGCCCCATAAATTTCCCCCAAGTAATTTGCCCACTCGTTTTTGGGGATCACACATTTCAGGGTGCCTCTTTATTTGAACTTTCTTGCACCAATCTCCAAAACCCTTTCAAATCTTTGGATTCTATAGCGTTCAGCAATTTTGCCCAACAGCTCTCTCTGAAACATCTTTTTTTGTTCGTCACCAGCATTTTATAGAGCCTCCTATGCTTCCGGAGATTGTCCCGCAGTTCTACACTGTATTTTACCCTTAAACTTCGTTCCTGTTGCCTCATTACTCTTTTGGCCTTCCTACAATCCTCGTCAAACCATCCCCTCCCTTTCTTATACCCTGTTCTTACCCTCTCGCCTCTGGGGTTTCTTTCTTTTATTTTTAACCTCAGGCAATCCACTAATACCCGAATTGAGTTCTCAAACCAGGAACACTCATATACAATTGGCATATCTTCCACCAACAGCGTCTGTTGAAGTGCTACTAGTTTTTCCAGATATTCCTCCGTAATCCTAGTTGTGAGGCGTCTAGGATACTCAACTTGCACCGGCAACACTGTTTCCCTATGATAATTCTCTTTCTCACATACTTCCAGCCTTAGCGGGAAATGATCACTTCCCTCTTCGTGTGTCACCTCAAATTTTTTGATTAACTCAAAATACCACGCATGTATATAAACATAATCGATTGGGCAGGGTTGCTGGCCTGACTTGAAGGTTCGCTTTGCAGGTCTATCTACATCAAATCTCCCATTTGCACAGATCAGCCCCAACGCACCCAACATTTGACCTAAGGCCGTGTCCTGTTCTGACATTCTCACCCTTGGAAAAATTGCATTTCCAATTTTTTAATAATTCAATTGATCCTGGCACCATTGATCGGTCCTTGCAGGGTTTAACTTGTGATTAAAATCTCCCAGCACTAGTATTACATCTCTTGGATAGGTCTCGTTCATAGATGTCAGATCTTCATTCAATTTTTCCAACTCTTCCCTATATGACCTCATTTCCCCCCTCTGAATGTTCACATTTACGATAATAATGCCATCAAACTTGGGGTCGGGGTTCAGCAATAACACTCTACATCCTATAACCCATTTACATTTTGCATTCAACAAAACCACTTTTTTGGCAATTTTAGTTGATACCAATGTCGCTTGTCCCCCTGAGGGTCTACCAAAAATTTTAGTTGATACCAATGTCGCTTGTCCCCCTGAGGGTCTATTGATTTTCACTATATAAGAACATTGGCGAATGGGACCGATAAATGTTCCGGGCCAGTGCAAGATGTAAACACACTCAAGAAAATACATGCATGTGATATCTCTGGCCTAGTGTTACCGGCCAAAAGTGGGAGTAGAACTAACGGGTTCAACAATTACAGGGGGCGGGGAAATAGGTGAAAAAGCGAAGTGAGGGGTTGGAAGCAGTGGTAAAGAGTGGAATGTTTCTATTACTGCGATAGGGGAAGATGGGAGTCTTGGTTTGTGCTGTGATGCAGAGGTATATCGCGGTGGATGGAACTGCTTCACCTGCTTACAATCTGCCTTCTTATTCGTGAGAGCCCGCAATGGCTCCTACTACTGCCCAAGAGTAGGGTTGGGGGAAATTTTCCTCTTTGACCTTAGTCTAAGAACTGTAGGGCACGGAGCCGTTGAGGCATGAAGCTACGGAATTACAGCCTCCTGGTATAGCCTATAAGCAGTTGCAATGTGTGTGCAAAGTTTCGGTCCGTGTATGTTATTGTGTAGGGAAACTTTTCATGGCAGCTCATCCCACATTTGTAGAACCCATAGAGCCTTGGATGGGGACTTTTTCTTTTCCAGAAGAGTGTAATAAGTTGTTTGCCACCTCCCTCCCATCCCAGTCAGATGACAAATTATCATCACCTGTTATCCACTTCATACCAGCGGGCAATATACCCAGGAGGGTCGTGAGTGATTGTGCGGAACAGGGTACCCCAGGGTGCCTTTAATGTGGCCTAGAGTTTCCCTCCAGAATGACTGCATGAGTGCACAGTCCCACCATATGTGTAGGATAATTACTTCTTCTTGCCCACACCTCCATCAGACTGCTGAAGCCGTGGAGAATATTTTATGTAGACAGACCGGTGTAACGTACCACTGAAACATCATTTTGTAGGCCAATTCTCTCTGGGGGATACTTTGTAACGCTTTAAGTATGTTATGCCAGAGCAGGTCCTATTCCTTGGGCTCTATGACCTTCTGGAGGTTATTTTCCCAACTAACTTTGTAGGGAGTCGAGGTTACAGGTTTTGAGGTTTGATTACCTTATATGTCCTAGAGCAGGGGTCCTCATAGTACGGCCCGCGGGCCAGCAGCGGTCCGGCAAGCCTTCGGCTGCGGCCCGCGGACCATGCAGACATCTGTAATACCCATTCTGTGTGGGACCCCTGGCCACCCTGCCGTGTGCACGAATATTACTGTAGAAGATCCCCGTAAACGGAGTCCATACAATGTAAGGGTGTTCGCGTGCCAAGCACTGCTAGATCTGTGCCATTTATCGCTATAAAGTTCCACCCCAAACGAAATTCAAATTAATTTCTTTAATTGAAGCTGGCTGGTAATTCATAGCTTTGCGGCTGTTCTTGCAGTAAGTGTTACAGAAGCTAGCGAGACGCACAAGGGGTTGAAATACGTGCACATTAAATGATTTGCGTCGCCCTCCAAAAGCTGTGTTTGTTTTGCTCAGAGCCTCGGCTCAGAAAAGGGGGTGGTGATGGACAGAGTATCTGAATAAAACAGAACACTCGTACCCAGTCAACAGATCAGGGCTTGATCCATCACCGTTTTTTAGCTCACTGCACCATCCCAGCTCAGAACCTGGCTACATGCAAATTAGTCTGTCCCTGGCCCAGTGCATCATGAGAACAGGGCAGACCAAACTACCAAGCCAATTCTTATACTGGAAAGGAAACAAGCTTCCGGGGACCGGTTTCTGGCATTACAGCCGTCTTCGGACCGGCTTGCTTGAATCCTGATGGTGCAGTGAGCAAGGGACTCACATCTGAGTATACCCTTCCACGCTTATGGTGGACAAAACGATTCAGAAAAGGGGGTGGTGATAGACAGAGTATCTGAATTAAACAGAACACTCGTACCCAGTCAACAGATCAGGGCTTGATCCATCACCGTTTTTTAGCTCACTGCACCATCCCAGCTCAGAACCTGGCTACATGCAAATTAGTCTGTCCCTGGCCCAGTGCATCATGGGAACAGGGCAGACCAAACTACCAAGCCAATTCTTATATTGGAAAGGAAACAAGCTTCCGGGGACCGGTTTCTGGCATTACAGCCGTCTTCCGCCCGGCTTGCTTGAATCCTGATGGTGCAGTGAGCAAGGGACTCACATCTGAGTATACCCTTCCACGCTTATGGTGGACAAAACGATTCAAAAAAGGGGGTGGTGATGGACAGAGTATCTGAATTAAACAGAACACTCGTACCCAGTCAACATATCAGGGCTTGATCTATCACCGTTTTTTAGCTCACTGCACCATCCCAGCTCAGAACCACCTGGCTACATGCAAATTAGTCTGTTCCTGGCCCAGTGCATCATGGGAACAGGGCAGACCAAACTACCAAGCCAATTCTTATACTGGAAAGGAAACAAGCTTACGGGGACCGGTTTCTGGCATTACAGCCGTCTTCGGCCCGGCTTGCTTGAATCCTGATGGTGCAGTGAGCAAGGGACTCACATCTGAGTATACCCTTCCACGCTTATGGTGGACAAAACGATTCAGAAAAGGGGGTGGTGATGGACAGAGTATCTGAATTAAACAGAACACTCGTACCCAGTCAACATATCAGGGCTTAATCTATCACCGTTTTATAGCTCACTGCACCATCCCAGCTCAGATCCACCTGGCTACATGCAAATTAGTCTGTTCCTGGCCCAGTGCATCATGGGAACAGGGCAGACCAAACTACCAAGCCAATTCTTACACTGGAAAGGAAACAAGCTTCCGGGGACCGGTTTCTGGCATTACAGCCGTCTTCGGCCCGGCTTGCTTGAATCCTGATGGTGCAGTGAGCAAGGGACTCACATCTGAGTATACCCTTCCACGCTTATGGTGGACAAAACGATTCAGAAAAGGGGGTGCCCCATGGGGCGCTAAGGGCCTCTCTGTGGAGCCTTTGAAAGCGCCCGGTGCCAGGGCCTCTTTCTGCTGAGCTGTGCCCTCGTGCTGGGCGGGGATTGACGGACCCTTTCACCATGTTTTTTTTTTTTTATGTAAAGAGTGTCCACAAACACTGCAGTTGCAGCAGCGCTGTATGGGGGCCGAGCTATTCCAGCGAAGGTCAGAGTGGAAATGCAGGGGTGCTAAAAAGAGGCAAAATACAACAAAGCCTCATTAACAAGTCAGTGGTCTATTAAAGACCTGTGAAGTACTCCGGTGCGGCCGGCAAGCTGCCTCAGCCCTGACTGACACACACGCACGCCAGGTGAGGTGACAGAGGGAGAGGGAGGGGGTTGGGGGGGGAGGAAAGAGAGGCAGAGGGAGGGAGACAGAGTTACTAGTGAATGTGGGTCTGCAAAACTCTGCCCAGCATCACATTCTTACTGTTTAATCATTTTAGACTGTATCTTACTCAGTGCTACAACACTAGGGGGCAGATTTACAAGCCCCTTGCGCCTCTTTTACGCCACTGTTGCATCACTTTTGTGACGCAGCGGCGGCGCAAAAGATGCGCCATGGTGCGGGGTATTTACAAAGTGACGCATCTGGGAGATGCGTCACGTTGTAAAGCCCTAAGCCATAAGGAGGCGTTTCGGCGCAGGGGGGGGGGGCATTCCTGAGCAGGAACGCCTCCTAAAATTGGCTGAGTGAAATCTACAAGATTTCACTCAGTCACTTTTAGGCCAATACTGCGTCAAAACCCTGTGCCTTGAAGCAGGCGTAAGGCTTGACGCAGCATTGGACAGATAGGGCACCCCTGAGCCTTGCTGGAGCTGCGTCGCGCTTGCGACGCAACTCCAGCAATGCGCCGCCTTTATGGCACAGATGCGTCACGCATCTGTGCCGTTTTTGCCCCATGGTGCGCCGTATTGTATCCCTGGGGATGCGCCAGTTTTTGTAAACCTTTTCCATAGTTAAATTGAGTTGCATCCAGGAAATGAGGTATTTGCTAGGAATGCAGATGTGACTTTTTGACCGTGGTATTATATCCATGATTGAGTAGCAAAGTTTTTGAGCCAGTAAATCGCATTTTTGAGCTTTGCTCTCTTACACCAGCCATCTAATTATGGACTTATGATATACATGGGCACTTTCACAATGTAAATGTGCCGCAACCACTACCAAACAATTTGTAAATACCCATGTAGTTGACATTATTCCGCAACGCAAGACTAAATTGGGGATATGTTCGCTTGCCACAAAAACTGAGAAATGAATGCACTGAAATGTGAAAATATGCATCATTTAAATCAGTGATGGGCGTGTAGTCCCTCTCCTATCACCTTCAATACTGGATCACTTCCTGAAGGGCTATCATTTAGAAGTGTACTGTGTTTACATAAAGGTTTACTAGCCAGAAGTCTGTAAATGGAAACCGAGAGGGGGGGGGAGAGGGAGGGAGGAGGAGACAGAGAGGGAGGGGGGAGACAGAGAGGGAGCCAGAGAGGGAGGGGAGACAGAGAGGGATGGGGGGACAGAGAGGGAGGGGGAGACCGAGAGGGAGGGAGACAGAGAGAGAGGGAGGGAGACAGAGGGAGACAAAGAGAGGGAGACAGAGAGGGAGACTGAGGGAGGGAAACAGACAGAGGGATGGAGACAGAGAGAGAGGGAGGGAAACAGAGGGAGGGAGGGGGACAGAGGAAGGGATGGGGACAGAGGGAGGGAGGGGGACAGAGGGAGGGAGGGAGACAGAGGGAGGGAGACAGAGGGAGGGAGGCAGAGGGAGGGAGACAGAGGGCGAGAGACTGAGATGAGGGAGAGGGAGACAGAGGGTGGGAGACAGAGGGAGGGAGACAGAGGGCGAGAGACAGAGCGAGGTTAAAGAGGGTGACAGAGGGAGGGAGACAGAGGGAAGCAGACAGAGGGAAGGGGAGTGAGACAGAGGGAGTGAGGGAGAGTGAGACAGAGGGAGTGAGACAGAGGGAGTGAGACAGAGGGAGTGAGACAGAGGGAGGGAGACAGAGGGAAGGAGACAGAGGAAAGGAGACAGAGCGGGAGACAGGGAGAGAGACAGAGGTAGGTTGAAAGGGTGACAGACAGAGGGAGACAGAGGGAGGAAGGGAGACCGATGGGGACAGACAGGGAGGGAGGGAGAGAGAGACAGAGTGAAGGTAGCAGAGGGTGAGAGAGAGAGAGGGAGTGAGACAGAGAAAGAGAGAGACAGTCAGAGTGAGGGTGAGAGAGAGAGAGAGAGAGAGAGAGAGAGAGAGAGAGAGAGAGAGAAATGTGTGTGTGCCGGGTCTGGTGGCTCAGTGGACGAAGGCATCCGTTGCAGGGGCCTGTGTTCAACCTCATGGTCACAGTTTTTATTTTGCTCATGACCCGCTCCCTCCCCCACTGACCCCGCCCCCACCAGTGCAGCCCTTAGCCACAAACCACACTGTAAATTTGGCCCCCGAGAGAAAGTTTGTAAGTACCCATGTCCTAGAGATTAAATCTTTTGAAACAGAGTTTAAAAATACCAGGCCTTCAAAGGGTGTCAGTTTGTGTACAGCCTCTTCATTGTTAGTGGGCTACAGGGCGCATCATTGAAGTTGGTAGTATTGAAGTCTAGAATTTTTCTGGATATTATATTCCTGTTTGTAGTGCCCGAACAGTTTAAGGTTGCCACCTTGAAATAGGACTTGCAGTGTTCGACAGTCGCTGTCAGTACAGCTAGTGAAGGACCCGGGAGTTAAGGGCCAGAGTAAAGGAGTAAAAGGATTTTAGTCAGTCGGTATGTTTGGGATGGAAAGGTCGTAATGCCATTTTATGTGGCCAGGTGGTCCCATATGTCCGTGGGTGTGACTGCATAAGCACTTTTTGGGCGTGCTGAGTCGGGAAGCAAAGCGAGAATCCATAGTGGGCATGTGGCTGCCCAGTCCATATGTAACCAGTGCCTCTCGCTCTCTCCCACTGTCCACTGAATGATGAGTCGCAGGTGAGCTGCCCCATAATATTCCATGAGGTTCTGACATGTTTGGACCCACAGTGTCCCTCTGAGGAAAAAAAAAAGCCTGTTCTATATGGTTGTTTCCATTTCGCACAAAAGCTTGTATTTTCGTTTGTAGGTTAGTAATATCATAGTGGGAATGAGTGTGGGGTGTGTTTATAAGAGGTACAATAGCCGGGGTGGTATGTTCATTTTGATGTCATTAATCCTACCCAACCATGAATGATATAGTGGTCACCATCTACTCAGATCATTCAGGATTTCTTTACGGCAGGGCACCTAATTTAACCAGGACCTATCTTCCAAACAGGCACTAATCTGGAGGCCTATTTACCATATCAATGATAAGCCCCATTGGAATGGCGCTTGTGCTCTCAATTCTGGTATGTCCCGTGAGCTACCCGTGAGATTGAGCATGCATGATTTGTCTTTCTTCATTGTAAATCCAGATAACGTTTTAGAACTGGCCTAGTTTTGTCAACTGCGCTGGTAGAGTCCGGAGTTAGTAAAGGTGAGAAGGATATTGTCTCCAAATGGACTGAGTTTGTGATCTCAACCCCCAAATGGAACACCTGTGATATTTAGGTTGTGCATTAAGAGTTACTGCTAGGGACTTCAACACTAAGTCAAACGCGTGAGTGGACATCCTTGCCACGTCCCCCTAGTGAGTCTAATCGGGGCGTTGCATTAAGCTGGACGACCGCTGTTGGGGTAGTGTATGCCTCCAGGACTTTGTCTTTCATATTGGGGCCTATCTGGATCTTTTTAAGAACTGCTTCCAAGAAAGTCCAAACACTCAGTTGAACGCTTTATGAGATGGGTGAGTCACCTGACGCTAGCTGCTCCTTGCCTGTTGCGAATGAAGCCAACTTGATTAGGGTCAATTAATCCTGGGAGTAGGTGGTCTAGTTGCATTGGCAAAATATTAAGTGTATAATTCTGTCCCAATTTAAAAGAACAGTAGGGTTGTATGACTCGCAGAGCTTGGAATCTCTGCTTCACACATTGTAGCCAATAGGCTGGTGCTACATGTGAAAGAATTCAACAATGGCATCAAATGCGCTAGCAGGTCGGGGAGCAACGTTTTGCAAAAGGCCGGTGTGAAGACGTTCAAGCGTGGGAATTTTCAGGACTTCCAGGTTTTTCCGATTAAAGTGATCAACTGGAGGGTCAGTCTTTTTTAACAGACAACCTTTTTATTAATAGTGAATATTATATGCTGATCACGTATTCTGTTTTTACTTTGATAACTTTTTTATATTAAATAAAATAGACTATATGCATTGCTTTTGTTTGCTTGACCTTTTCATATATGCTTTTTGAAACACACATTCTGCATTTGTTTATAGCGATTCAATTTGTCTAGGAAGATACCTACATTGTGTTTTGCCCTGTCCTAGAAGATTTCGGGGGGTCTCTGTTACTGCATATATAGTTTTATGTGATGGCCTTCTGGGTCTCTGGTAACAGAGGAGGAAGCCTTACTTAAGTCTACTTTACATAAGATAACAACCCCACTGTCTAAGTGTTAGATGAGGCCGAATATTGGTGGGGTTATGATGGGTGTTGCATTTACTTGTGATCCTTTTTTGAGGAAGTGTATTTTCTGTGATAAGGATATGTCTGCGTCTTGTGGGAGGCGAGAGATCCAAATCTGGCAACGCTTGATAGGTGTACCGAGGGCTCAACTCTGTACGAGAAAAACTTGTTTTCATTTTAAATCAGAAGGCGTAAGAGAGCCAATGGTTACGAAGGAAACGGAACCCCCGATAACAGGAGAATAATATTTGTTGCCAGCAGCCTTACCTGCCGTGAGGGGAACGGCCAGCGACCACTCCATGGGGGCACTTGCCAGCAGCCTTACCTGACGTGAGGGGAACGGCCAGCGACCACGCCATATCGCCGCGAGGGGAACGGCTTCAGCGATAAGACCGCACTACATCCCCCAGCAGCCCCGGCACACCGGCGCTCCCGTGACGCTCCTGCTGCGCCCGTAGGCGCTATAATTGTGCAGAGCGCCGAGCGGGGAGTGGGGGCACTTGCCAGCAGCCTCACCTGCCGTGAGTGGAACGGCCAGCGACCACGCCATATCGCCGTGAGGGGAACGGCTTCAGCGACCAGACCGCACTACATCCCCCAGCAGCCCCGGCACACCGGCTCTCCCGTGACGCTCCTGCTGCACCCGTAGGCGCTATAAGTGCACTGAGCGCCGAGCGGGGGCACTTGCCAGCAGCCTTACCTGCCGTGAGGGGAACGACCAGCGACCACGCCATATCGCTGCGAGGGGAACGGCTTCAGCGACCAGACCGCACTACATCCCCCAGCAGCCCCGGCACACCGGCGCTCCTGTGACGCTCCTGCTGCGCCCATAGGTGCTATAACTGCGCAGAACGCCTCCCGCCCTGCGGGACGCGCGCAGCGCCGGGCTAAGCCCGGGCAAAGGGCGGGCCCTCTGTGGCCCTCAAAGGCCCGAGGAGACTGGGCCACAGATTTTGGCTTTGCTGTTAGAGTCATCATTTATAAGTAAGACTTAATCTTTTTACGAAAAGACTTGGTTGTTTTGTCAAAGTGCTCTGTAGTAGCTCATTTTGGTGACTGTTTTAGTTCAATAATTTCTTTCACAGATTTTTTTAAGCAGACGTGTGGTCTAGAGGCAAAGTAGACAAACCCACCTCTGGGTTGGGTACTATGGATAATTTCCTAGTTAAAAAGGTCAATCAGATTAACAACGAGAGAAGGGCTTCTTTAGGATTGGGAAATGCTCCATTATTACAGGACGAGGTGCCTCTCGTGGCAATTGATACACCCACGCCTGATAATCCTAATACCCTTGCTATTAGTAACAGGGATTCCATAATAACTGTAGCGCAGGTACATGTAGAGACGCAGGAAGACCCCTTGATACCACCATTGAAGAAATAGAACCAGTAAAGTCAGTGTCTAGACAGGTGAGAAACTGCAGAAAATCTCAGCCTAAACGGGGGGGGGTAAGCATAATAAAAAACGAGCCGAAACAGCTGTATCGGTCAGTAATGGCCCACTCTTAGGCCCTTGCCCTCCGGAGGGAAATAACGAGGATGGTATTAAAACATATTTTGAACAACTTACCCTCCTGATAAGCACTCTTGAAGGAAAATTGGTGGAAAAAATGGAAGACTTGCTCAGTCCCCTGTCTATCAAGCTAGATAACTTAGCATTAGAGGTAGATCGACTAGGGGGTCTATTGTCAACACACCTGTCATCGGCCCCTACTGTTAGACCTAAGGCTGTGGAAACAGGGCAGGGCCCCTTGAGGGAGCCGGCTCAGGAGATCTGCCGGCAAGTTACTGTAGCAGATAACGCCTTACCTAAGCCCCCACCAAAAACTGTCCTGACTGCACCGACATCAGCAGATCAGGATGGCAGGCCTGAGTTTAGACCAGAAAGAAGAAGCCGCTACATTAATCTACCACCTGACTGCGCACCTTATGTGGCTGTCTTGACTAACGTTCCAACTATAGAAGATCATCTTGCCCAGTCACAAGGGGAATCTCATGATTCACTAAAAAATAAAGCAGTAGCCTGGCTGAACTCCAATTGTGGATTTCCAACTGCATATTCCAATGAGATACTAACGGTGAGAAGGGTAAACTGGATTGGCCCATCTAGAAAGTCAAATAGTGCAAAGAGCAACATCATTATTGCCTGATGCAAATAGCATATGTGTCCGACCACTTGGATACTTTTATTCTCACCTTCGTAAAGCCCCGTATAGACGTAGGAACTTCAGGCCTCTGTTTCAATCCCAGCCCATGGCCCCAGCACCACCATACCTGTATAATGTTGTTAATCAAAATAGGAATGGGTTTATGGTGGAAACACATAATAGATTTGATTTGCTCTCAGGCCTCTAGGCATGTGATTGACAAGAGGCGTCTATGGGCCAAGGAAATATAAATTCTGGGGAAGCGGTTCACATGGAGATCTCGCAGGTGAAACCACATGGAAATAATGTAATCTCCTGGAATATTGCTGGACTGGGCACTAAGATGTCAGATTGTAATTGGGTCAGCTACATCAAGCAGTTTCAGATCATCTGTCTCCAGGAGACCTGGCTAGTGAACTGTGACTGTTTTCTTGAGGGGTATAAAGCCTTTTATGACCCTGCGGTAGCATCTAGCAGAGGTAGACCTAAGGGGGGCATGGTAACGTTTATTTTGGTGGCACTCTCTTGTAAAATACGTAGAGTTTTAACAGATAACTCTGGTATCATTGGTTTAGTACTAAGTAGAGATAACTGTCAGGTTGGTCTGGTGAATTTTTATAATGCAGTTAATTCTTGTCTAGCTCCTAGTTCTATATTGGCACTGAATGTATTTATTAGTACTTCGTTGAAGGATTGTCTCCATAACCTTATGATAATGGGTGATTTCAATGTTCACCCATGTGGGGATCCCTTGTTTAAAAATCTCTCAGATTTGTATTGTGAACGTATAGAGGGATTGCATCTGGAACATACATCGGAGGGGGAAGCCTTCAATGACCTGTTGACCAATCTGGATTTATTACCGATAATGGCTCTGAGGGATCCTTCGAAGCGCTTTGAGATTCCCACTTTTAAGGGCCATGGGAAGGGTACCTTCATTGACTATGTTCTGCTTTCAGTATCAATGCAGACCTTTGTGGACTCTTTTATCATCGAACACAGTGACTTCAGTGATCACAACCCATTGACTGTACTTTTGAGGGGCCCCTGGGTGGCCAAGGAGGGACGGAACTTTATCACTGGTAGGCTGAGCACTAATGACGGGAGAAGGCGCCTGAAGTGGTCCATGATCTTACCAGACCGTTTGTGTAAAGATATCAAGGAACATTGTACTGAGGAAATTGTAAAATGTACTCAAGATGGGCCGGAACCTTGTCAGGTCCTATGTGCTTTCCACAGTATTTCTGATAAGGTGTCTCAGTTGATGTCAGCTCCAGTAAAGCCCTCAGAGACCAGGGGACCAAGATGGTTTAATCAGGATTGTTCTAGGGCCTCACGTAACTTAAGGGCAGCACTGACAACAAAACCCAGAATAAAAGAGAATATCCAACAATGCAGAAAAGAACATAAGTCCGTCATTAATAGACGTTAGACGTAAGGAGTCTTTAAGAGAAGAGGCATGGAATGAGATTCTCGAACCCTCTACTCTGAAGTGTAGTTCTAGATTCTGGGCATTAGTAAAAAGACCTTTTTTGACCCAGGATCCAGGGGATGGACTAGAATGTTGTATAACAAAGGAGGAATGGGTCACACATTTCACCCAATTGTATGGTGGCACGCTGAGTGTTAATTCCAATCCTTCTTCCCCTACTAGTAGTGATCTTATTAGGTTTGACAGAGGTGAGGTTATTGAAGGAATAATAGGACTCACAGCCGGGAAAGCTCCAGGATCTGATGGGATCCCGCCAGACTTACATAAGTCTGATCCCAGCTTTTGGGCACCAATATTAGAATTGGTCTTTAACGCAGCGGCTAAAATGGGCTGCCCAAAGTCAAGGGGGGTGTCAACGATTGTCCCAGTCTTTAAGAAGGGGGACAAGGGTAGCCCTCTTTGTTATAGACCCATCTCATTAATTGATTCTATGGTCAAAATAGTGGGAAGAATTCTACTAAGGAGGAGGCTCTCTGACTGGGCGCCGGAAAACAGCATTATGTCCATCTCCCAGTACGGCTTCTGCAGTGGACGTTCTACCATTATACAGTGCCTTAACCTCTTTCTAATTTTGAGTAAGTACACTGTTGTCCAAAAGGGTACTGTCCACCTTGCCTTCATGGAGATGTCCTCAGCTTTCGACTGTGATAACAGGGGAAAGCTGTGGCAGTCCCATGAGGGACAAGGGTGTTGACAGTGGGATTGTCAATTTCCTTGTTGATTTACACAATAATACCAGTGCTAATGTTAGGTACTCTCAAGAGCTATGTGTAACTGATAATTTTAACATCGGGAAGGGTGTGCATCAAGGTTGCATCCTTGCCCCTTTTCTTTTTAATTTTTATATCAATGAACTAGACAGCGTATTGCAGGATGTAAACGCTGACTGTCCTAGAGTCGGCAGGCTTGGTATCCCTGTTCTTTTATATGCTGACGATGCAGTTTTAATCTCTAGAACAGAGAGAGGTCTTCAAGCTTTATTAAATGCTTTTAATAATTTTATGATGGATAGGGACCTCCTGGTCAACAACTCCAAATCCTTTATTATGCAAGTTGGCCAACAACCAAGAAGGAACTTCTTATTTAAAATAGATAATGTAGCAATTCCCATCTCGAAGACATTCACTTATCTGGGGGTCTCTTTTGACTCCAAACTTAGCTGGGGCCCACACCTTGACAAAAAGAAAAAGGAATTGGTAAGGGTGAACTCTACTATTTTTAACTTTGCATCCAAATTAGGGAAAAAACCTAACAATGCCATGCTGAAACTTAACAACGCAAAATCAGTGGCATCTGCCGTTTATGGCAGTGAAATATGGGGTTATGTGGCCGGTGAGCAACTACAGATTGCAGAAAATTCTTTTATGAAACGCCTCTTGTGTGTCCCACTAGGCACATCCAATTTTGTAGTGCACGAAGAGCTAGGGGCGCAATATCTTTGTGATATTTTTTCACTACGCCCGTTGACTTGCTGGCTAAAATTGTGGCTGAATCAAGATATTCCATTGACCCACCTGATTATGAGAGATTATTTATCACAGGATAAGGCAATGGGTACACCCTGGTTAAAATACTTGAAATCAAACTTTTCTAGGCTTGGCCGTCTGGATTTGTTCGAGCACCCGAGTGGGATTGTGAAGGGTGATGTGGATGCAGTTAATCGAGCCTTCTTTTTGGACAGGAAGCTAAAAAGGGAAGGTGAGGAGCTCCTGAAACCAAGTGTAAGAAGATGTGCTATGTTAAAAACAGGTGATATGATGGAGCCCTATCTGATGGGATCGCGGTCTTCTCATGAGAAGTTCCTGCTAACGAGGTTTAGATTTAATATTTTCCATCACTTGCTGTTTAGACTCAAAAATGCTGCTTTTTTAAACCATGAACATTATTAGTCACTTCTGTTAACAGTGTAATTGCCTGTAGTCATTTAACCATTCTGCCAGCATGTTTATGGGCGCAGCATAATAGGTACTAATTTTGCTATTAATCAAATTGCTCAAACAGTTTTATTGGTGTGGAATTGTAGAATTATGTTTACTAGAGTAATGTTTTTATTTCTTATTTGTCACTTGCCCAAAGCCCATATGCCACTCACTCTTAGACCATACGTTTATCAATTACTCCTACGTGGCGAGCAGTGCTCCCTTTCCGCAACTCAGAGGCTTGGCCCTCTCAGCCAATAGCGGCTTAGCTACGCGCATCCCTCTACAGCGTGCGCGTTGCCATGACCACCGACGTGCTTAACGTCCTCGCGGCCCCTGGCAGCGCTGTTCGAGCTGCTGCTTTCATTGACAGACGGCGCTCGGTGGGATAGGAGACAGCGTTTCCATTCCGATCCAGAGGTAAGCACACTTAGGCTGCCGCCTCTCCTAGCTCAAAACATCCCTAATAATTCTTTCACCGCTCGCTGTTGGCCTTGTACCTTAAGCCTCATAACCAACGATTGTGCACTTCGGCATGTTGTTCTACCTGTTTAAGCCGTGTTTTACAAGCGGTGCACAGACGGCTTTCTCTATTAACACATAAGCGGTCCCTGGGTGAGCGCAAATCACCCTCACATGGACTTACCTCCTAATTCACGTTTGTGCACTAAGGCATGATTTTTTATCTATTTACCCGAGGATTCAAGCAAACCGGGCCGAAGACGGCTGTAATGCCAGAAACCGGTCCCCGGGAGCTTGTTTCCTTCCCAGTGTAAGAATTGGCTTTTGTAGTTTGGTTTGCCCTGTTCCCATCATGCACTGGGACAGGAACAGACTAATTTGCATACAGCCAGGTTCTGAAACTGGGATGGTGCAGTGAGCTAAAAAACGGTGTTGGATCTAGCCCTGATCTCTTGACTGGGTGAGAGCTTTCTGCTTAATTCAGAGACTCTGTCCCTCACCACCCCTTGTTGTAAATATTTTTGTCCACCCTAAGCGTGGAAGGGTATTCTCAGATGTGAGACCCTTGCTCATTGCACCATCAGGATTCAAGCAAACCGGGCCGAAGACGGCTGTAATGCCAGAAACCGGTCCCCGGGAGCTTGTTTCCTTCCCAGTGTAAGAATTGGCTTTTGTAGTTTGGTTTGCCCTGTTCCCATCATGCACTGGGACAGGAACAGACTAATTTGCATACAGCCAGGTTCTGAAACTGGGATGGTGCAGTGAGCTAAAAAACGGTGTTGGATCTAGCCCTGATCTCTTGACTGGGTGAGAGATTTCTGCTTAATTCAGAGACTATGTCCCTCACCACCCCTTGTTGTAAATATTTTTGTCCACCCTAAGTGTGGAAGGGTATTCTCAGATGTGAGACCCTTGCTCATTGCACCATCAGGATTCAAGCAAACCGGGCCGAAGACGGCTGTAATGCCAGAAACCGGTCCCCGGGAGCTTGTTTCCTTCCCAGTGTAAGAATTGGCTTTTGTAGTTTGGTTTGCCCTGTTCCCATCATGCACTGGGACAGGAACAAACTAATTTGCATACAGCCAGGTTCTGAAACTGGGATGGTGCAGTGAGCTAAAAAACGGTGTTGGATCTAGCCCTGATCTCTTGACTGGGTGAGAGCTTTCTGCTTAATTCAGAGACTCTGTCCCTCACCACCCCTTGTTGTAAATATTTTTGTCCACCCTAAGCGTGGAAGGGTATTCTCAGATGTGAGACCCTTGCTCATTGCACCATCAGGATTCAAGCAAACCGGGCCGAAGACGGCTGTAATGCCAGAAACCGGTCCCCGGGAGCTTGTTTCCTTCCCAGTGTAAGAATTGGCTTTTGTAGTTTGGTTTGCCCTGTTCCCATCATGCACTGGGACAGGAACAGACTAATTTGCATACAGCCAGGTTCTGAAACTGGGATGGTGCAGTGAGCTAAAAAACGGTGTTGGATCTAGCCCTGATGACTGGGTGAGAGCTTTCTGCTTAATTCAGAGACTCTGTCCCTCACCACCCCTTGTTGTAAATATTTTTGTCCAGCCTAAGCGTGGAAGGGTATTCTCAGATGTGAGACCCTTGCTCATTGCACCATCAGGATTCAAGCAAACCGGGCCGAAGACGGCTGTAATGCCAGAAACCGGTCCCCGGGAGCTTGTTTCCTTCCCAGTGTAAGAATTGGCTTTTGTAGTTTGGTTTGCCCTGTTCCCATCATGCACTGGGACAGGAACAGACTAATTTGCATACAGCCAGGTTCTGAAACTGGGATGGTGCAGTGAGCTAAAAAACGGTGTTGGATCTAGCCCTGATCTCTTGACTGGGTGAGAGCTTTCTGCTTAATTCAGAGACTCTGTCCCTCACCACCCCTTGTTGTAAATATCCGAGTTTCACAAGCGGTGCATAGACGGATATACCAATTAGCACATAAGCGTCCCCTGGGAGAGCACAAATCACTCCTACATGCTTTTGTCTGCTCGTGTCAACTATGCACGGACGCTTTTCCTCAGCTACTCGTCTATATCCATGAGGTTTTAGCCTTCATTTAATGACTGCATGCCACTCAATAAATGTTTCAAAGCACACGTGGCATGTACCCGCCACGCCCGATTATCCTGAAGCCAGCCTTACCCTCACTAGGCGCCCCTATAGCGGCTTGTGTAGTGGGAATTAACCCTACCCACTGTCTGGCATCAACAGCGTTTTCAGACTGTGCATGTATTATATTGACACTATTCTACCAGCAGGGTACTAATACGAGTTACCTTCCACCAGATAAACCTCGGGCTTCCATCCAGGCTGGGATTACTACCTCCTGTGGCTCCAGATCCCCTTGTGAGTATTATGGACTCACATCTTTTGATCTATATCAGACACCTGTAGTATATTGACACGATTCAACCGGCAGGGTACTAATATCAGTTACCTTCCACCAGATAGACCTTCGGGCTTCCGTCCAGGCTGTGTTATCTACCTCCTGTGACTCCAGATCCCCTTGTGAGTATTATGGACTCACTTCTTTTGATCTATATCAGACACCTGAACCACACCTCTCCTAAAACCCCTCTCACTTTGTTTTAGGTCCTTCCCACTCCCCTGTCTTGATAAAGACCCGCCGTGACCACCAACTGGGGCACTCTAGGGTCGAAACGTCGACGCTTTTTCATTGGTCAAGAAACCTCCGGGAACAGGCGCAATAATCATCTGTGTCCTTGGAGTATTCACTCAGAACTCTGACCTCCTAAACTACAGCTTCCCCCCTTACCCCCCAACTACCTGTGTACAATATTGTATACATTTGTAAATAATTGTCACTGAATCTGTTTCACTATTCACTTTGTTCACCAACAGTCACTATTCACATGTTTTTAACAGTTATTGAGTTTAATAAGGAATGATGAAATTCCAGTGTATTACAATGGTGACTTTTTCTTACATAAAAATCTTGAACTAAATCTGTTCTCAGAGAGGTGTATTTGAATGTAATTAACCATCATTCTTTTGCATAATTTATGAGCTAATTTAGCCTTAACTTAAAGTAATTTGTTCAACCACCCGACAGAACCATCTTTTGTTTAATCACACACACCCAGGTTCTGAGGGACACAGGGTTACCCCTTTTTTGTTAAAGCTTTTTTTAAACCTGCAGCTCCCTGTGGCTGCGACGGTGTGTCTCCACAGGATATGCTGCATTTTATATTTTTATGTAAATTTTATGAATACCCCCGCAAACGCTATTTGGTAGACCTTTTAAAGAAACTTAATTTTAATCGGATCAGACCAGCTTTATTGTATCTGCAACTTTTGCACAGTGACAGTATCCTTCAAGTAACTGAATTTTTAAAACGGTCTATCAGGATGAGAAATTGTTTGGACCAATGATAGAATCTTTGTTAATATGACTACACCTACTAATGAATTTGTATGAAAATTTGCTGTACCCTGCACTTTGCACTTTCTGCTTAGGTTTTATAATTATTGTGTGTTTCAATGTTTTAAATTGTCTATAATGTTAATGCACTTTTATGGTTTGAATCAAAACCGAATAAAGTCTTTTTGACTTTGACTTTGATAGGTGGGTTCAATCCCTTAACACTGAGGGAGAGGACCTTTAGGGTGGGTGGCATCATACCTGGGAGGGGTGGGACCCCTGCATGTGTTGAGATTGTGTTGAGATAGTGGGGCACAATCATCAGCTGACTCAGGAGGTGCCCCTGCAATAAGCTTGGCCTGTGGGAACGAGGAAAAGGGAACATAAATAGCAATCTTCAACAAAAATAGGCCAACAGTGCCAGTCTCATGTGAAAGAGTCCATTTGTGGTGCGAGTATGATGATAAATACCAACTCAAAGTATGACCCTCAGTAATGTAGCGTCATGGTCCAGAAACTCCCACCAGGTGGGTTAGTCTTTAGCAGGGATTGTGCAGGGCAGGAAGTGTGAGACGATAATGTTGCTCTTTAGTCTCGTTGCACCTTCTACCCATCAAGTCAAAGCTCTAGACCCTTCTTTGGAGGGACTTGAGTACATGATCAGCTGTTTTGTTAGGGCGTCCAGCCATTTCTACATCTGAGAGCGTCAGGGACGGTACCAGTTTCATTTTAAGAAGATGGGAGATGGTATCAGTTTTGGCTTGTGCAGCAGGTTTGTGGGTAGGTCGTCACTGTCTGGAGCACCATCATACTACTTGCCATTCTGGTCATAGGTGCAGTCACATCTACGGTTATTCATTCTGGGGTGAAACTTCCTCCTTATCCAGGGGTAGTCCTACTAGGGTTTGTAACTGTTAAGGATCCAAGGATGTGATGTTTCCCTGCCAACTGAAGCACGATGCTAAAAGGCTGGCTCCATTGATATTTGATTTACTTGCTGTTGAGGAAATCTACAACAGGTGGAAGCCTCTACGGCGGCCAAGTGGTGACGCTGCAAAGTCTTGAAATACGCAGATAGTTTGCCTCGAAACATTAGGTCAGCCTTTCCCCTGGTCTTCCACATTATGTCCTCTTTATCATTTAAGTAGTGCAGTCTTGTTAGAATGTCAATAGCTGTGTCATTCCTGTTGTCGCTAGTGAGCACTCTGTCAAGCCTATGTATGGTTTACCCCGATCACCTGCAATAGGTCTATGGTGAAAAGCGATTATGTCTAGGCCTTCCGCCCCTACTGGACCCCCACCAATTCATATTTTGTTGCACCTGCTGTGGTTTTTAAGATCTTCTTGCTTTATCTGTAGTCCGCAGTGTGTTCCTCAAGTGTTTCAACTTGTTGCCACAGCATTTCCTGGTCTTCAGTCCTCGCATCTACTGTACGTTCAAGATCATGTACTCGTTGACCCATTATTTTTAAATCGAGATTTAGCTCTTGTAGACAGGATTGAAAGTCAGAGGGTAGCATTTTCGATCTGATATCAGACAGGAAGCGCTCTATTTAATATTGTGTGACTGGTGCATTTATGGACAGTGGGCTTTGTGTGTGTGCATGTGGGGGGGCTCTTCAGGTATCTCGAGTCCTTCCCCCAAGTGGCTGCACATGTCAACCACTGAGCTTTCTTTATGATGCTTCCCCATGGCCATCTGTTGTTGAGTCACAGCAAACTCTAGGATAAGGGGCGCCGAGGTAGTCTGCGTCAGGAGCGAGGGCTCCTCCCCAGGTGCAATCCTCCGTTCTCTCTCTTCACGCCCTCAAGCCTCTGCCCCGTGTCTTTATAGCAGAGTAATCTGTATGAGGGGGTCTCATATGGAGATTGTAAGAAGAGCCCTATATGTTGTGTGATTTGAGTATCCTCTTATAGATGGCATGAGAGAAGACTACCACTGATCTCGCCACAATGTCCCCATGTTAGGTCCTAATCGTACCTAACATGCCATTTGTTCTCTAAACCACAGGGAGTCATGTAGTTGCGCTGTCCACGCAGCAGAGTCAGATATGTTTGCTCACTTGGGTGCCCTCCCCCATAAGTGTTGTGGTAGAGTGATGGCATCTCGAGGCGGCACCGGTTTCTCACTGCCTGTAGGGGACCTGGTCCTGGGGACTCTCAGATGCTTTTGGTCCTGGGCAAGGTCTTGTGCTTTCCTTGGGTCTTAGATGTACTCCTCACTGCATCCCCACTGTAGTACAAGGCCCCTTTACTGCTTCCCTTTCCTTCTTTCTCATATGTCAGGAGAAGTGTGGCTCACTGGTTAGAGGAGGCAGACCTGGAAGCAGAGGTCAGCCCGGGACCAGGGTTCAATTCCCGGCTCTGGCGGGGTCTTGAGTCCTAAAATGTCCATTGACTCGACAATTCTCGCTCCGGTGCCTACTCGATTCACGGGTTCACACTCTGCGACTCTGGGCAATAGCTTGCTTAATCTCCACAACGGCCCCTCGCGGCGGGATGCCTGGCTTTCACCTTGCGGATACCCTGCTGGGGTTATCTCACAGGGGAATACCAGGACGGGTTCCCTAAGTAAGCGCTTAGAAACCGCTTGGTGATTTGCGCTATATAAATTCCTGTACATTTACATTTACTTTGAAAATGTCGGCTATCCTGCCCCTCACTCACCAGGGACCCTCTTTGCATCACTGCTCTGTACAGCTAGTGGAGTCAGCGGTTGTGCCCGCCCCACTCGCTCCCTTTGAAGAGGTCTGGTGGGCCACCGTTACTACCAGACTTCAGCGTGGGTCGAGGTGTTCTGCTCAGAGTGCTAGCGGTGGCAGAAGCAGGTCCCCACCTCCCATCCTTCAGTTCTGCCACTCAAGATGGCGGTTGGGGTTTTGCCGCAATGCCCAGCCAGATCTGCAGGTATGGTTCTGGGTCTGGTTCTGCCTCGGAGGGGATTCAGTGTGGTTTCACGAGTCATTGGGACACATCAGAAAGTAAGAGCCTCCAAGTAGGGGCCGTTTTCTCAGGTTTTTGGGCGGAGATGAAGTGAAGCTAAAGCAGGCACTGTACGACTCCATGCTCAGCTTGGTTTCGCGCCCTTATCAATAACTTCTAAATATCTAGTCACTACTTGATCATTCACATATCTGTCTATAAACAGTAAACAATTATTCAGTGAATGTTTTAGATGAACATATAGGATAATAGTCAAAGGAAAAATCAGTACAGTGGCACTTAGGGTATAAAAGTAGCTTAATAAGCGAGGAATTTACGTCTTGCTTTTTTGCCTTTCAAAGTGGTGCTTTATTATTTAAGAAAGCCAGGTACAAGTTAAAGAATTCTAAATTTAAATGCTAGAAAAAAGGATTAATGGAAAAAGCCTCAGATACAATTATGTTTGGACCAGCACCTTAACCAAATAGGCAACTACTTTCTGCACTAAGTGCAGCATTTTAACCAGAAATGCTAGAAGCTTCATAAATTGGGAGTTACCATAATTTAGTCTCCTCTACTCTAAAACATGACTCTTAACTGTGAAATGATGAGGACGCAAAAGCAGCCAACATTTTTCACAAGTAAATAATGTGAGTGTTATTTGTTGCTAATCAGGGTTCATATAAAATTGTATTGTCAGTAACGTATTTCCCCATCATAAAATGAATAAATACTGAACTCTGTCTACTTATGGTTGGTCTGAGGGCTTGCTTCTTGAAGATAGGGGAAGAACATTTACTTTAACACCTCTACTGGTAGAGACTCTATCTAGGCGCAGATTCCTTACCCTAAAATATAGACCAGGAAGTCGTGGAAGATCGAATAAGCAAAGTGCCCATCATGGCAGACATGAACGTCCACCAGTAGTGCTTGGAAAACGTGTGCAGAGACGCCCACGTTACCACAGGACAGATGTCCTGGAAGGGAACTCTGCGAACTAAAGCAGCGGTCGCAGCCTTGGCTCTGGTGGAATGAGCTCGGAAGCCCTCAGGGGGTTGTTCTTGACTAGTGTGTAGCAGATTTGAATGCAGCCAACAATCCATCTTGAGATTGTCTATTTCTGGACGGCCTTTATTTTCGTCGCCCCGACAAACCATACAATCGATGTAGAGCAATAATGTTCTTGTTGAATCCAGGTCGTGGAGTCTCGCCTCCTCTTTGGAAGGGTGAGGCAGAGCTAAGAAGGTAGGCTGTGTGATGGTCTGGCCTATGTGAAAAAGCCTCACCACTTTCGGAGGAAAGAGACGTGTTCTCAAAACCAGTTTGCCTGGGAAAAAAAGTCGTGCAAGGACAGAGCACAGAGTACCTGCAGTTCACTTACTCTCCTGGCCAATGTAATGGCTTCTAGAAAAGCTGTTTTAATGGTCAAAAAGCTTAGAGGACAATTGTCCATCGGTTCAAAGGGAAAGCACATCAAGATGGTCAGGACTAGGCTCGAGTCCCATTGGGATATGCTGAAGGGTTTTGGAGGAGACCTATGCTGTAGTCCTTTTAGAAAATCAGTCGGCAACCACAAGAATGCAGATATGGCTGAAGGATACCCTCTAACTGCACCCAAAGCAAAGCTTTGTTGGGCTAACGAGAGAATAAACAACAAAACCTTAGACAAAAGTGCAGAAAGAGGATCAACATGTTTGTAAGGACATCAAACCACAAATTTGTCCCAATGGCCAGTGTATACTGTTTTGGTTGAGGGAAGCCTGGCTGTCAGAATGACATCACAGACTTCTGTAGGGAGATCAAAAACTGTCATCTGCCATTGCTCAGTCTAATGCATTAAGGCTGATCGTGCCCAGTTTTGGGTGCAGGACCCAGCCCTGCTGCTGTGACAGTAGACCCTCCCAAAAGAGAAGCCTGATCGGAAGACTGATGCTCATGCTCAGGAGTTTGGCATACCATACTCTCTGTACCTAATTCAGAGCCATAAGAATGACTTGGGCCCCGTCAGTCCTGATCTTCTTGAGAATCAAAATCGGAATGGTACTGGCAGAAAGGAGTACAGGAGGCTTGAACTCCACTCTAGATGAAAAGCGTCTTTGAGCAAGAGTCACAGTGGAAACTCCAGCATGCAGAAGTGCTGACCAGGCACGCTCTCGGAGGTGGTGAACAGATCTAACCAAGGTTCTCCTCACCCACTGTAGAGCCCTTACTTGATCTCCAGATGGAGACGTCATATGTGATCAGCCAGACATCGACCATGAGGCCCAGTAGCTTCAGACTCTGTCTCATGGAAATTCAGAATAGAGGCTGATACAGCAGAATCATAGCCTGAATATCCTGGAATAGCCGCTCTGCACTGTGTTTAGAATGGTTCAGATGAAAAGGAAAATCTGAGCGGGAGTGCACTCTTTGGCACGTTGTTAGTGAACCTAATTGAATGCAAGAGGCCTGCCGTAGTCTAGAGGTGGGAGGCGACTGCCTGGGGTGAGCCTGCCTTGAACAACCAGTCGTCGAGGTAGGGGAGACGAACCCCACAGATGTGCTAAAAACCCCATCACATTGGAAAACACCCGAGGGGGCGCTGGTGAGGCCAATAGGGAGCACAGTGAACTGAAAACGTTCGTGGTCTGCCATAAACAGTAAGTAATGTCTGTGGGCAAGCAGGATTGGAAGATGCATTGTACAAGTTGAGTGCTATCATCCATTCTCCAGGGCAGACAGAACTAGAGTTATTGTGAGCATCTTTATTTTCTCCTTCTTCAGGAAGAAGTTGGTGGCCACCTCCATCCTTCTTGGGCACCAGAAAGTAGTGGCTATAGCAACCATAACCTGCTTTTGATGCTGGCACTCTCTTGATGGCTCCTTTGGCCAAAAGAGCCTGTACTTCCTGACAGAGCAGGGAGAGGTTGTCCTAGGTCAGTTGGTTTGGGAATGGTGGCATGGGTCTCTAAGAAAGGAATGGAGTAACCCCCTAAACAATTTACCCACTTGCCCAATGTTATGGACTGCCAGAGGGGCTTATGTCAGGTCCTGACACCACTTGGTGCCTGTGATGGTAAGATGGCAAACTAAAGGGGCTGTGAGGCTGTGGCTGCCGGGGTTGATGCACTGGGTAGACTTCTGGCCGTGTGTCCCACGAGACTCATGGGAACTGCACCTGTGTCCAAGTAAAGGACCAGGGAGCCTAGGGACCATGGTGGGAATGGACATGGCTGGAAAGGCAGAATGGGGTTGACGTGCTGCCATGGCGAGACCTAGCGACTAGGCAGTGGCGTGGCTGTCCTTAAAGTGCTCCAGAGTGGAATCTGCCTTATCGCCAAAGAGGCGGTGCCATCGAAGTGCATGTCCTTAAGGGATGCCTGGCCAGCCCCCAAAAGGCCAGTGGATCTCAGCCAGTGAGTACCACTGAGGGTGCAATCGCTCTGCCTAGCGAGTTGGTCTTATCCAGTCTGCAGAAAATGGTAAACTTTACTACATCCCTGCCATTGGCAATAGCGTGCGTCAGTATAGCTTGCCCTCCTCTGAGACCATGGGCAGCACTTGTGCAACCAAATCATAAACTGTGTGGGTGTATCTGCCCAAGAGGCACACAGTGTTTACTGACTGCAGTGCCAGACTGGCAGAAAATAAATCCTCCTGCCAAAGGTATCCAGCCTCTTGTATTCCCTTTCTGAAGGTGTGGTAAGGAACATGCCATGGTTAACTTTGGAGGTGGAGGCCCAGACAAGTCTCTCCAGTGTGGGGTGCTCAGTAAGGAAAGCGTGACTCCCAGAGCGGGAGGATGGAAGTGGGCAACTGTCATGTGCACAGGAGCTCCTGAACTGGGTTTGGACGAGGCCCTAAGCACAACATCTGTGAGGGCTATATTAAAAGGGAGGGAAGGATCGGGGGGGGGGGTGACTCCGTGCTGAAGCACCTCAGTCAAAACGTTAGTTTTGAGTGCCACTGCTAAGGGCAACGTAAGGTCCAAGACCTCAGGTGACTCCCTCATCGCCACAAAGGAAGCCCATTCCTTCAAGCCACACAAGGGCTAGGCCAGTGTCTGGGGAAGTGTCCATATGACTGACATCCGGTAGTTCCTCCTACTAGTTTGAAATTTGGCTCTTCTATGGGGTTCTGGTAATAATAAGGATCCTCAGATCCTCCCCAATCATACTGTTCACCGGGTTTGTCCTAAATTGAAGGCCCTGGCTCTGAATCAGAAGGTCAAGAGTTGACAAAAAATAAGGAGTCCACATCGTGCAATGCTGATCCATCTTTGTGTCAGAGTCAGGTATGATGATGGAGTCAGTGTCACCTTGGGGCATTAGTGGCGCCGATGTCAATGGAACTGCCTTTGGGGAATGGTCATGGTCTTGTGACCAGAGCTGGTCAGGATGCAGCACCGGTTCAAGGGAGCTGGACTACTGATGAGGGCAGACCCGCTGGCGGAAATCCAGTAGGATCACATAGCTACCGGGGGTGAGGCGCAAAGCAGACCAAAAGGCAGGCTGAAGCGTAGGAGCAGGTCTAGAGTAGTGATGTTGTTCTAGCATCTCATCCGATGACTTGGACCTGCACTGCGAAATCTAAGAATGCTTCGACTTCCGGATTTCTTGTGGGACTTTTCCAATGGCTTCGGGTGCATTGGCAAGTGCTTGGAACAGCTCCGAAAATGGCTTTGGGACTGGGTCCTGGTCTGTCGCGGAGGCGACGAGCAACCAGGAGCTTCAAGGAGGGCTCCTGTAGTACCTTGGGGTTCATGGCGTGCCTTGGGGTTCATGGCGTGGCAGTCCTTACAGGTTTTGAAGTCATTTTCGGCTTCAAGCACCACAGACAAACCAGATGGAGCTATATCACAGATATCTGCCTGTGACAGGAACCATAAGGTTTAGGCCCCACAGATTTTTGGGGTGACGTTCTCACACACTGGGAGACAAGGTCTCAAAAAAGGTTGATAAAATGTCCAAAAAGTTGTTTAAAAAAATGTGACAGAGGTAGTTCTCTCCAGATCTGTGTTGTAGGTAGGAAAGAAAATAACTCATGTCAGCGTGCTGTCGTGGTGCATATACAGGCACTGTGCACATCACTTCCGGTGCTGGTGATGAGGAGTTGAACAATGCCACCTATTGGCAGCGAAGAGGTACTGCTTGAAAATTTCCAAATCAAGCCTGACGTCTGAGGAATATGCCAATCTAAGGAATCTGTGGATAGAAGATTTGATATTTTCACTCCAACCTGTAGTTGCATCCTCCAAAAGTTTTAAAGTATGCAAAGAAGAGCAAGAATTATTTTAGCTTACAAGCTGAACAATACTGAAGACCAAACATTGTGCAGTTATTAGACTGTTTATTAAAAAGTTACATAACATTTTATTGAGAGTAAAAAAGAGTTTACATACACACTATAATCAATTTTAAATTGTAAATACAGCTGGGGTCAACAGGAACATGTTGCAGCCCCTCAAGTGACACATTTCCAGTATATTTCAGTAACTGGCTGTAAAGCATGTCCACATACAGACTTAGAATATCCAGTTACCAGTGATGAACTATTTGCTGCCAAGGAATGTGATAGTAGTGATATAGATCATTATTAAAGATTGATTATTTTGTATAAAAACTAATTCTACATTGATACAAGAGAACAGAACCCATAATGTGCTTTTACAGTGAAAAATATTTGTCATGCAGTAAAAGTACTCTTACAAAAATATTGCTTCGAGAGACCGGTCCCTTTAGGGGCAAGCTTGAATTACAAATATACACTACGTTATCATTTGCTATGTAATCACTTTTCATTTACACTAGTCTACATTATACAGGGCTTGGCTAGGGAGCAGGTACCATTCTTGGCGAGACCTCCCCGGTCTTAAAGTCTCATGTGACTGTCATGAGAAGGTGCAATGGTGAAGTAATACACTAAACAATAAAAGAGGAGGGCTAGAGGTAAAGCAATACAACTACCTTTAAATTGCTGCAAGGGTGCCCTATTTTCTCAGTTAAGAGAGTGCATAAAGTTGTGCTGATCACACTGTGCTATCACGAGGTTGATGCTGTTTAAGGCTTGCTAGTCATACCATAGAAATCTACTTACGAAAATGGTTGTGTTTTTTAGAACATGCACACTTCTTGCAGAAGACAAAAGATGATCGAGATACACAAGTGAGTGTTTTTTTTCTTCAGACGGCAGGCTTCTTGTTTGTTGTTATCTATCTAATGTGCTAGGAACAAAGTTTAGAGGGTGCATTTCGGCACAATGTAAAAAAGCCTTGCATAGTCACGCAAGAACTATTACGATACATGGTACTACAGGCTAACAAAGTTAGCTTTTTTTCAGTACCGGCAATAGATCTCGAATCCCTTACACACTGAACATCATGGTAAATAGGAAAATGGGTTAATTTTGCTGTCACAAACTTGCTTTTCAATCAGGCTTTCTTGAATTCACTCAGCAACATGGATTTTATATCGTTGAATGTCTTTGACCTCCAACTCGTTTACTTTCTTTCCCATCCAGTGGAAACCTGGAACTTTTAAACAGTCTGCTGTTTCAGAGAATAGTTAACAGAATGCCAAATACAAAATCTAAGGGTACAGAATGCTCTATTAAATATACAGCTAGCAAACCAAAAGGGATTGTCAGACCATAGTAATTCCAAATCTGAAAATTCAGTTCAAACCAAGAGCAGCAGAATAGGTAACACTAAGGAATGTATGCTTTGTACTGATGCAAAACAGCTTTAATGTAGAAATAAAGGTAAGCAAGGCATTCCGATACTGGGAAAGGGACTTAAAAAACGTGGTGGCATACTTTAATGCTAAAAAAACACAATATTACTACTGTACCAACTCTAGTACCTTTGGTCATTTAGAACCTCTTGTTCATATGCTTTGGAAATCCAATCTCTAAACCAGTAGTACTGTTACAAGTGCCCCATCACTTAGGAGGATCAAACAAAGGCACATTACTCTGTCGTAACAACAGCAGTACTCTTTCTGGTTTTTCATCCATTAGGACCACTTCTCAGGCTACACATATTTATAAAGGAAACAAAGAGAATATGAAGATTGTATTATGACATGTACAGGGTCCAAGTACGGACAGTCACCAAGTTACTATTTACAGTAACTTGTAATTTGTGCTGTGCACAAGACCTTTTCACTGGCATGATTCGAACTCATAGCAAATTGCTGAATGAGAACACTTGTGATATCCAGAAAAATTTACATTTTTCCATATGACCAGATCAAACTGTGCAACAGCTTTTAAAGAATGTCCTGCTGAATTCTTCCACATCAGGTCTAAACGAGGCATTTCCAATGTTTTGTCTAGCTATTTCTTCATATACAGCACTGTATCCATGACTCATAAGTACCCCTTCCCTCAATTAATAAAAGAAATCCCTTTACCTAAAGAAATATGTTCTTGATCATCAAAAGGTTGATAAGAAACTTCTATTACGATGACCATAGGTAGTGAATTCAAAGTGCAAACAGAGATGAATCGTTAGTGATCTGAAGACACAATGTGAAGATTGAGGAGAATGACAACTAGATTCGGGGACAGGAGAAGAACCTACTTGCATCCTTTGAACTTGGAGCCAAGAACTATTATATAGCATTGGCAAGCCAGCAGTGAATGACCTTCACCTGAATTCTGTGCTATGGGAGCATTCACAATATTGGTAGACTATTTGATCGCTGTCATGCAAATGCTACTTCAGTTTCTTTGGGAGGATGCCAGCTTGAAATATTGTGTTTGGTACTACCACTGTACAATTTACCAAAACTATGCACACGGCAAAAGCGCTATTAGTGTGTAGAGACTTCCCTTGAAGACTTGATAGAAAAAGCCAAATAGGTCTTTTCTAGTTAAGTCATGCTCCGGATTAGGCTGCAACAACTCAGGGTCATCCCTGGTGTTGGTAGTCTGAGCTTTTGTAAACCATACTTGACCCGGAGATGAGCAGACATGGTGATAAATAATAGAAATTGACTTGATAGGGGTGATGCAAGCAACTTGAAAAAGAACCAAAGAGGTTAGAAGCAATGGTCTGGGGACAGAGATTTGTGCAGGTAGATAGCACCTGTCATAATTAATGACAGTTTTGCATAGCATGAAATAGTAACTGCTGCAATAGACGTGAGGAAGAAGACCACTTAGAGTAACAAAAAGTGTGCCCCATTGGAAGTCTTTGTGCAAAAAGAGGCTGCACTGTGCACCTTCTCGTCAGGGCACAGAAAAGGCAGTGGTGCAGTAGAGGGCAGTATCACTAAAGGTAGGTAAACTTGGGAATTCGCAGGGATACACTGGTGACTCTTTTTGATAAATGCTAAGGCATGTGCTCTTTTACCTCCAAAAAGCAGATTGGATGTCGAAGGTGCATTAACAAAAATGACTGGGACGTAAGGAACTCCTACGAATTAAATAGCCGATACAAACAGCTGTGAAATGCGAAGGACCCAAAAACTCTTATTACGTTTTAACAATAACATTTTTCAAACGCTTTCAGCAATTTCAAATTAAACTATATGGCAACCGTAAAGTCATGAGATACTGAGTAATATGAAAAAGAACGGATATTGCACAGTTTTATGTGAAGATCAAAATGAACATAAAATCTCAAATACATGTAGTCAGATTTTAACGTTCAACTGTGAAATGACTCAATAACATTGCTTTGATCCAGCCTAGACACTACTGACACTTGGAAATTCTCATTTTTTACTAATACTGTTTGCAAACATATTTGCGGTCCAATGCCACTGGTAGCACTATCAAAGAATGTTCTATACATCCATTTTACAAACCATTTTGAATATGCTGAGCTTATGCATTGCTAGAATAACAAACCGTAACTACATATACTTTTCCTCTTTTTTTCCCCAAAATAGAATGACCCGTGAGTTACTTTACATGCCAACTTTGTCGAAAGCAGTACCGGATAAGCAACTTTCAATTAAATTACCTGAATATTAAGCAACATAGTTCCCAATATTAGAGTCTAAAACAAAAAATACAATAATATGGCAAATCTGGCAAAGTCGATCTTAGGACCATGGCGAGCATGTGAGCATGCGGTCCTAAAAAGCTGTGCCTAACTAAGCACTTTTGGCGGAACCATTAATCAACAAAATAAAAAAACTAAGAAATAATTCCTTGATGGGGGAGGGGTTAGTATTTACAGTAAAAGCAAAACGTGTGGCAGAAGTTCCAATCTTGCACTTGCAAATAGGAAAAATCTAAAACCGCTGGTGACTTAGATTTGAAGCTAAAGTAGAGCTTTCAAAATCAAGCGCTACTGAACCAAATATACCAATTCCGCCAACAAGGTTTTTTGTAGTTAACGCAGGAATTCTTCCAGAAACGGTTTCAGAACTAACACGTTTGAACTAGGAAATGCATCTTGGTTGCATTTTTAAACCTGTCTTGTTGCACGGACTGTATACAGTATAAAATACTGGAGTCAAAGAGTCAGTATTAAATGTGGAAAATAAATTAGAACTAAATACTGTTAGAAAATGTATTTTGTAAAAGGACTAAAAACAATAAATACAAATATATATTACAAATTTACTAGCGCCACTCATATCAAAATACAATTCATACAAATATTTTCTTCCAAAAAAAAGATTGCATTGCAATGAGTGCAAGTAAATTAACTTAGATGCGTAGCAGATTATAGTTCCTGTTCTATTTCGTTAACAGAAACAAACTTTAGTCAACCACTGCAGTTTCATCCACCTGGCCATGAAAATCCATATTCTTTTAAGGACAAATGTGTGCTACAAAAAAAACACATTCTTGCATGTTTCATCTTTGTCCTCCATATTTAGACATCCAGTCAATACGTCCGTTGACAGGCTGAATGGGTGGCGGCTTGTGAATCAGACCACGGGTGTTTTTTGATGGTGGATTGAAGGATGTATGTCCAAGATAAGGCCTGGTACTCTTCAGCGATGTACAGTCTGCAAAACAGAGATATCATTGCAAAGCATTATCAAGGAAAGGCAAGCAACACTTAGACTAAATACACCTTCATGCATATTCGTGACATTACACGAGCATGTGTAACCACAGAAAAGATGCTGCAAACTGCATTACAATTTCACAAATTCAATAAAAGCCTCCATTGTTTTGCCCTAAATGTTATCGTTTCTTTGGCACCAAAACTGGCTGAAAGCAAACGGGTGAACTGTTAAAATGTGATCAGTAATTACGCATAACATACGATTCCTCACTATGCACAGCTTTTTAATGATTCAGCTGGAGGATCTGAAAGAGTGAATCCTTACCAAACAACCTTCACTCCACACTCACCTCTGTAAAATGCCGGGTATTTCGAAGTAATTTGTCAGTTTAAAAAAAAAGTATTCTTATGTTTTACGGAAGTAAATTTGAGTACATTTCCAAGAAGTGATACTACCTCCGAAGATATAAGTGACGGTCTACAGACTTACACCTGCAACGTGTCCTTCACATAATAAATTGTCACTCATCTTTTATTTGTAAATGCAGAAACTGCATCGCAAATATATTCTTAACTGTTCTTTGCAAACATAACATTACACCAAGTGTAATGCTACGAATCATGATTTGGGATTCACAATTGCTTTTGGAGGATCAGATCTAAACTTGGTGTTTAGATTTGCCGCATACAGTCCAACATTGAAAACAAATGAAAGTACAGCTTTTGGACAAATTGCTCCAATTTATAAGTAACCTCTGCTCTTGGAATTGTTCATAATGCCTGGTGAGTTTTGAAACAGCAGAAAGTATATTCAAGTAATTGTGATAGGAACAAAATTAGTGATAAAAAACGGTCAATAGGGTTTACGTTTGTGTGGCTTGAGGATCGGGTGTGAGCATGCAAGTATGCCAAATAAAGGGTATACCTATTGGTTTTGCCAATACTGGTTTGCTCGGAAACAGTGGGGGGGGAAGGGGGTGCGTGCAGAATAATGCACCTGAAAAATAACTGATATATAAAATAAAACATCTTCTGTAGCATTAATTCATTCAGCCTAACACTTGCTCCTAGTGCTACCACAGCACCCCAAATGAATTCAGATGTAAAACAGTCCCTCAAGCATTGCAAAGAAGGCGGAAGGACACACCATGTGAGACCAACACCGCCTCGTGGACTGATCCAAAAAGTGACTGACAATGCCGCAAGCCAATGCTTAAGGTTTGGGAACAAGAGAAGGCATTGGGTGAAGGAGTGAGAGCCAAAGTCCCTCAAAGTATGTATAGGATACAAAATGTTTTACATGAATGGCACATGTGCCATACACTGAAAACCAAGAGGGAGAAACCATAATGTAAGACTACAAAGACTATAGGGCTTGATATCTGTGCAAAATTGATGCAGCAGTTTGAGACACCATTGGGTAAAAATGTAATTAGTGCACCTTTTTAAGCTTTGTACCTCGAAATGGGAAAGAGCATGCTAAATGTGCTTATTGCCCCCTTTCCAAGGTACATAACATTGGCACGTGTGATATTTGCCTACAAGATTTGTGTCAGGTTTTTCCTGATGCAAACTGTTTGGGGGAAAAAATTCTAGGATGTGCAATTAAACCACCTTTTCGAATTCGAGGACAAACTTATTTGCACTCAAAGCAAAATTTAGGTAGGGTGAAAAAAGAGACCCTAAAAGCCTGCAGTGTTGCAGCAGGGAGGGAAATGTGTATTTACTATTAAGTTGATGATGGTCCTTATGTTCGAACATTTTCCATGTGCATTAAATCTGATGGCTAATCTATGGGAGGGAAAGGCACTGTTCTGATATAAGGTGTCACTTTGCTCCCACAACACCCAAACAAAATGACCTGTTAAGGCTCATAAATAACTGTGTGCGGTACCGAATAATATAATAAACTAAACAAAAGAGGAATTTAAATGTTTAAACCAAGATTAATAAAACAAAAATGTTGTACAATAAGAAAAAGTTACTTACCTGCCGTAACTATCTTTTAGATGTATACTCTAACTACTTGCAGATTACTCATCTTTAGTATAACCCCAGGCATCCGACTGGATATAGAAACTTCAAAGCAACGAAACAGCTGGACTACGTCACCATCGGAATTGACATTAGGAGACGCCACCAAGGCCATAAAGCACCTGCCTGGCGCATCAATGTCAGTTTCCAAACATTTTTTCCAAGCCTTTGAGGCAAGAGGGCAGATTGCCATGGATGCAGTACCACATACTGCAAGAGAGGAACTCTCACTATAACTAATTCATCAAAAGGGGCGGGCGGGTCGATGAGCAACCTGCAGGTAGATCAGTTATCCACCAGAAAGACCATTACTGCAGGTAAGTAACTTTTTATTCTGATTGATACTTCTACCTTCTACCTGCAGATTTCTCATGTGTAGAAACTATTTCACAGCCATACCCTGCACAGGAGGAGGTTTGATGGATGACTAGACAAGAAAATCCTGCAAGGACCTTGCAGTGTTCATCCCCGCGCACCTCCACATCCAGGCAGCAATGCTTAGCAAAGGTGTGCAAGGAAGCCCACGTTGCTCCCTTACAGATCTCTGCAATCGGAACACTTCAAGATAGTGCAGAAGTGGTTGACTTAGCCCTGGTGGAATGGGCTTGCATCCCCTGGGAGGCTCCTACTTGGCTAAGGCGTAGCAGGTCTTGATGCAGAGGCCGATCCACCCAGTTTTGCCTCGTTTCCCACTTCTGCCAAGTACTAGGGGAGATCACAATAGAGTCCAACAGGTCTCACCTGGACTGGAGCCACTGCCTGCGGAAGCACTACTTCAAGTCCCTCATATGCCAATGCACATATGTGACTAGGAGGGATTAGGAAGCCAGCAGACCTAGGAATTGGAGAATTTGAGAATTCTCAGAACTGGGACTCTCATGCCTTGCTGGAAATTTGGAACCATCTCCTGGATGTCTGGGTTTCTCTGTGGTGGGAGGAATCATAAAACCTTCATGACTGGAACTCGCGTTCCCTGCTTGAAGAAAGGAACCATTTTGTGTATATCGGCCATTGTCAGAGGTGGAGGAAAGGGGTGGAGATAGGTGGTATCCAGTATCGACCTTTTGAACTGGAGTCGTTGAGAGGGCCACAGGTAACATTTAGGCTTGTTGATCAAAAAGCCCAGGCTGAACAGCAGAGATGCTTTCATCTGCAGATGATGCAACACCATCTCTGGCGAATTGGTTTGAGAAGCTAGTTGTCCAGCCATGATAAAATAGGAATATCTGACCGTCTGAAATGGGCCCCAACCACTGCCCTCACCTTTGTGAAGACTCCTTTGAGAAAGAGGTGGACGGTTGCAAGATGGAACTGCAGTCGTTTCCTCAGTGTCATCCCCTATATTACCAGATGAGCAGGTTAGACTGACACTGAAGGGCCATCTGGTACTGTTGTGAACGAAGGGCAGATACTCTCCCAAAGTAGTGAAAGCTTGGAAAAGGCTGACAGATTTTATTCGGAGGCAGGAGCTGATGGCTCAAGGATTGGGCTGTGGCCCTGAAAGCTTTGAAGCACTCTACCCCCAAATAGGCCTGTCTCCAAACAGGCATACGCTGTCAAAGGTATTGCACCGTTACAACGCAACTTTTACAACGCACTACCATTACATCGCAACTTTTACAACGCAAATACCCTTACAATGCATGCCATTACAACGCATGTCATTACATAGCAGATACTATTACAACGCATGCCATTACATCGTAAGTATAGGTAAGTATATAATTTTTATTTCATTTTATTTTACATTATTTTATTCATTTAATTAATATTAAAATTAAAATAAAATATTAATTTAAGTAATTTTGGGGTATTTTTAGGTTTTAGGGCTGGGTTTGGTTTTTGGGGTACAGGGGTATTTTTAGGTTTTAGGGCTGGGTTTGATTTTTGGGGTACAGGGGTATTTTTAGGTTTTAGGGCTGGGTTTGTTTTTGAGGTACAGGGGTATTTTTAGGTTTTAGGGCTGGGTTTGGTTTTTGGGGTACAGGGGTATTTTTAGGTTTTAGGGCTGGGTTTGGTTTTTGGGGTACAGAGGTATTTTTCGGTTTTAGGGCTGGGATTGGTTTTTGGGGTACAGGTGTATTTTTAGGTTTTAGGGCTGGGTTTGGTTTTTGGGGTACAGGGGTATTTTTAGGTTTTAGGGCTGGGATTGGTTTTTAGGGTACAGGGGTATTTTTAGGTTTTAGGGCTGGGATTGGTTTTTGGGGTACAGGGGTATTTTTAGGTTTTAGTGCTGGGTTTGGTTTTTGGGGTACAGGGGTATTTTTAGGTTTTAGGGCTGGGTTTGGTTTTTGGGGTACAGGGGTATTTTTAGGTTTTAGGGCAAGGTTTGGTTTTTGGGGTACAGGGGTATTTTTAGGTTTTAGGGCTAGGTTTGGTTTTTGGGGTACAGGGGAATTACGACTTTAAATAAATTAAATTAATAAAATTAATTTATTTAAATTTAATTAAATTAATTACAATATTTACAATTATAAAATTAATTGAATTACATTACTTAAATTAAATTAATTACTTTTTAAATGTATTTCATTTATTATAATTAAATAATATTATTTACAATTTTTAAATTAATTTTTAGGTTTTAGGGCTGGGATTGGTTTTTGGGGTACAGGGGTATTTTTAGGTTTTAGGGCTGGGTTTGGTTTTTGGGGTACAGGGGTATTTTTAGGTTTTAGGGCTGGGTTTGGTTTTTGGGGTACAGGGGTATTTTTAGGTTTTAGGGCTAGGTTTGGTTTTTGGGGTACAGGGGTATTTTTAGGTTTGAGGGCTAGGTTTGGTTTTTGGGGTACAGGGGAATTACGACTTTAAATAAATTAAATTAATTAAATTAATTTATTTAAATTTAATTAAATTAATTACAATATTTACAATTATAAAATTAATTAATTAAAATGTTTACATTATATTTATTATTTTAAATTAATTAAATTAACTTTATTACATTTTTAAAAAAAAGATATACTTACCTATACTTATGATGTAATGGCATGCGTTGTAATAGTATCTGCTATGTAATGCCATGCGTTGTAATGGCATGCATTGTAATGGTACCTGCGTTGTAAAAATTGCGTTGTAACGGTCTGCGTTGTAAAACAACGCGTTGTAACGTCATAGATCCGCTGTCAAATAAATGATCGGTTTTGTAACATGCCTAAATCAAATAGGAGATCCATTAGATTGGACTGGATATCAGAAGAAAAGTTGGACATCCCGAGCCAAGCATGACAATGCTCCATGATTATATAATTTGCTGGGAAACGTTAAGGCTGTGTCAGCGATGAGCTTTTAAAAATGATTTTACATGTCAGCGGGGACATGTGGTAAAATCATCTGGGCCATGTCCCATAGTGCATGGGTTCAACAGGTGAGAAGGCAGTTAGCATTGATACATTTGAGTGCTACACTCCAGGCTAAAAAAGCTTTCTTGCCCCAGTCATCCAGGCTGTAGGAAAGGCACCGCCAGATTGGGCTCCTGAACAAGAAACTTAGATGACTAAGGGGAAGGCCAGATCACTAAAAGCAGAATGTAACGATGGGCCACAAGCCGACTGACCACTGGCGTAGAAGAAGGTGTCTCTCAAGCGGACATGATATGTTCATGCAAGGCTCATTGAATGAGAGAAGAGGCTTGGAGAAGGTCGAAGCAGGCAGAAGAACCTCAGTGAAGACGTAAGCCTTTCTTTTAGTACTGGGTAGTTGCAAATCGAAAGCCTCTGCAGCCTTCTACATGACTTTGAACAGCAAGAAACCTTTTGGAGTTGGTTCACCTGTAAGAAATTCCATGGCCAGCTCAGAGGCGGTATTCAACCTGCTTGCCGATGATGCCTTGTAACCCTAGAGGTTTCTGGTCCTGACTAGTACAGGGATCTGCAAAACAGGATCTGGGGCTCGTCGTTGGGTTCAAGTGTCAACGGTGTGCAGCTGAAGCCAGAGAAGGGGGTAGTGACGAGGGAAGTTGTGCTGTCCACGGCATCCTCTGCTGCATGAGAAGCAGTGCGCCCGATCGAAGCAATGAAGGGAAGTACCCGGTTCTGATGGTGTGGTACCAAATGGCGCTGGCTGAAAAAGGAAGGAACATCGGCATGTGTGTCAAGGCTGTTGGGTCTGAAGACGTGCTGGAAGGCATCGACGCCATTGCGTAGATGAAACACATCAAGTTTAAGAATGCAGCTGGGTCTGTTCAAGGCGTTGGGAACTCTGGAAATGCCGGCGCCAAAGCCTCATGAGATGGACAAGCAGAAGGTTCCTCGAATGAAGGCCTAACCAGAGTCTATAGCAGGAACAAGGCTGCACAGAGGATCTCCAGGTGTGAGGACAACAAGCTCCGGTTCCGAGGACAAGAGTCCTGTGGGAGATGGAGAGCAACGAGACTTGCCTATGGCGCACATGGAAAAACAGAACTGACACTGATGCAAGGGGAGGTAACGGGGGTAGAGCTTTATGAGTGAGTGCTGTCCCCTAACATCACTTCCAGTGCCCATTGAGTCCAGAGTCTTCTACCAGTGACCTTGTTGCTTTGAGGCTTCCAAATCCAGTCGGATGGCTGGGGTTGTTTTACAGGTGAGGATTCTGCAGGGAGAAGTATACATCAGAAACGTGACAAATGGATGAGGGTTTCAAACATTATGGATAAAAGAAAACTGTAGCACTGAAAACAAGTGGGAATAACTGATGCATAAAGATCAATTTGAAATGCAAGAATAGGCATAAAGTTTCTAAATATGCAAATGTGGTTCTGCCCGGTTGGGCAATACACATTTTCACTTTGAAAATAAAATTACTTCAAGGAAAGAACAGAAAGACCGATCATGGAGGCTGTAGTCAAACAGGATGCAATGAGGCCGGATGAATGTCATAGGGGCTCTCTGTGTCATCTGGAATAGGAAGCTCAGTACCAGATAAAACCATGGTAGCAAGGCAAGCATACACTTTATAGACAGCATAAGCCTTGAGTCTGTGTGGTCAAGGGGTATCCAGCAAGGCTCCTTCTAAGTCTGATTGATGTCCCTTAATCCTTCCTTCAGTGTTTACAAAGCCAAAAGCTAAAAGAAGAACTACCTAGTCAGTGCCTGCCAATTTCAAACATAAGCCCTCTTGGGGAAAGTTAATGAGATAGCTCCCTCAACTGGAATCAAGTTCACAATGTCCTCCCTAATTAACTGGGAATCCTTCTCAGTGGTGACATTCTTCTTACTGGCAGAACTGTCCTCATTTCCAGGCTCATCCAAACCTTAGGAATTAAGTTAATTTACTGGACTCAGAAGTCATCAGCAGCACCTTCTATATTCAAGGTCATTTTGCTTCAATCACTTCCATGCTTTCTGGGTTTTGTGGTGTAAATATAGTCAACATTAAATAAACTTTAAATAAAATTTTAACGAGTGAATTTTGAGGGTATTATATAATGTTTAGCTACTTGGATGCAATGGCATAAAACCCCATATTTCACAGAGAATCTTATACTGCAAATCTTTCAAGGGTTCCCACGAAATACAGAGCCGACATCATGACAGCCTTCAAAACCACTCCTCAGAGCTAAATTTTTGCTGTGGTTACTAGGATATGCAGCATTAAGGACCACATTTACAGCAAGATTTTCTAAATTATGCAAAATAAATTACACAGCACATTTGCTGGCAGTATGATTTTCATCCATTTTAGCTAGACACATTTTTGTGAAATCTGCAAATTTTGAAAGTTAAGTGGCAAATTAGGAGCCAAATGTGGTAATTCTGAATTATGTGGTAAAGCTACATACTCACAAATTCTCTGGCCCTAACCATTGTGTAGTGGCCTGGCCTGTCTCGCGCTGGTTGAGCGCGAAGCGTGCTTTCAGCGTCTCGTGCCGTCCGCTATGACGCGGACGGTAATGACAGTTGGTCGGTGACAGTTGTAGAGTTTTAGCCACAGGCAACGTAGGACGTGCCGTGGGAGTTCGTAATAAAGACAACTTATCTAATTACTTTGTCTCTGTCGAGTTACTACACTCGAAAGTGGCGACGAGGACGACTCCCACAGAGAACCCACAGAAGACGTTAACGAAATGCACAGGTTAAGATGATGAACCGGACCTTAAGTGTATTCCTCACGCAACGATCGGCGTCGATCCTCTGCAACAGCGCTACACGGTGAGACGAGCGTCTGCTTTCCGGTGTTGGAGCTTGCTTCCTGATTGTCAGCGCTAGCGTTTCTGATGTAAAAAAAACGGAGAACGCTCTGAGGCAGGCGCGCTGACTTCACTGCTGGTTCCTCCCTTTCCGCCCATTGACAATTGATCTGGCAGTCTTCTCCTGCCTTGTTCTTAAAGGGGCAGCTTCGTTTTCCCAGTCACGAACAGTGCAAATTGTGGGCTGCGCTTTGCATCACATTGAAACACTTCTGGTGCTTGCTTGAAAGGAAAAAAAATTGAACGACTGTGCTTTCGGCAGTGCCGATAACTATAAGGATTAACCCTTTAAGTCACCCTTGGGTTCTTTCCTTGTATTTGGCAAATAAGGACATGACTTGGGCACGTTCTTCGTGAAAGGAAACACATATAATTCTCCACATAGCTTCTATGGTTAGTGTTAAGGAGTCTGTGTCAAACGTCTTTGGCTCATGAAGAATACAGTGATTGGAGTATAATTCAGTACTGACTCATTGGTTTGCCACTCTTAGCCACTAATAAGTTGACTCTATAAACACTTCCCACCACTCTCAGTTCATAGGAAAATATAATATGATGCAATCTATTCTTCCTCCACCTCCTTTCCTGGACACACCGGGTGAACCTCCTGTGCCTTGGAGAAAGTGGTTCGATGCTTTCGAAAATTACCTGGGAGCAATAGGTGCACATAGGTTTAGAGCAGAAAGAAAGAAGTTTCTACTACTTCACTCTCTGGGGTTTGAAGGCAGAGAAACCCTAAAACATTTACCTGACGTAGTGGGTGTGGAAGAAGAAGATGCGGATGAATACAAAAACACTGTGAAGAAATTGAAAGTCAGATTTGATAAGCAACCCAGTGTGGTGGTGTCTAGACACAAGTTCTTTAAAAGAGTGCAGAAAGCCGAAGAAGACGTAGACACATATATTACCGCCTTGAGGAAGTTGGTGGCAGAATGTGAATTTGAAAACTTCAGTGAACAATTGATTCGTGACCAGTTCATAGGAAAATGTCTGGACAAAACCATAAGACAAAAGCTCTTGTCTTTGGAAAATCCCTCCCTTGATGAATCTATTCGCATAGCGAAAAGCATTGAAACTTCACAGTCCTCTATCAAGGAACTAGAAAGTAAAAGTATTGAAGTGGTTACTCCTGTCCGTTTTAAAAAATACGAAATGAAAAAAGAATATCAGCCAAGTAATTTCTTCAAAAGAACAGATATCTGTTACCGATGTGGATATCCCTCCCATGTGAAAAGTGGAAGACCGTGTCCTGCAAGAAATGCATCCTGCCGCAAATGTGGAAAATTGGGGCATTTCGACAAAGTATGCCAAAGTCAAAAAGGCAAAAAAGAACAGGTGGCATGTGCTGTGGACGCAAGTGGTAGTGACAGCGATGACACTCTTTGCGAACTCAAAGACATGGTTGTAGTGGTCAGTGAAGGGAACATAAGAAGTGGTAATCCTGATGACTGCATTGATCCCTATGCCATCATTGGTGTAGGCGAAGAAAGTTTAAGGCTGCTAGTAGACTCTGGCGCAAGAATCACAATGATAAGTGAATCATTGTTCAGGAAGAAATGGGGTAACAGACCTTTGCTACCACCTGACCGAGAGCCGGTATCCTATGAAGGGAGAAGCATAGAACTGATGGGGTACTTCGAAGACATCCTGATTTTCAAGAACAGACACATATATGGCAAAGTATATGTCGCCGTCAATGGATTAGACATACTGGGATGGTTCCACCAAGGTTTGTTCAGCATGATGCTGTGTCCTGGAGCAAAGGAACAGATTTTGGTTGTTCGGGACCAATCACATGTTGAGGAATTACTCAATAAATACCCAAGAGTGTTTTCTGGCGAATTGGGAAAAATCAAAGGATTCAAACACAAAATCAAGATAAAGAGCGATGCTGAACCTGTAAAACACAAAATAAGGAGTATTCCCTTCAGCATTAGAGAAGACTTGGAAAAAGAACTTTTGTCCATGCAAAAAAGAGGGGTTATCGAACCCATTGAATCGTCTGATTGGTCTTCAGCTTTGGTCGTCGCAAGGAAGAAAAATAATGATCTCAGAATCTGCATTGATTTGCGCAATTTAAACAAAGTCATTTGGGTAGATTCGCATCCTCTACCGAATATATCAGAAATGCTGGGTGTAGTTGATGGTGCCAAGGTCTTCACCAAGCTAGATTTGGCCTCAGCATATCACCAAATTGAACTAGATAAGGACTCACGCCATTTCACTGCGTTCAACTCTCCAGCAGGCTTATTCCAATTTTGTCGCATGCCTTTCGGACTGGCTTCAGCAGCCTCTGTCTTTCAGAGGGTTATGGTCAATCTACTGAAGGGTATAAAAAACGTGGCCATATTCCAAGATGACATTCTGCTGTTTGCTAAAGACCAACAAGAACACAATATAGTGTTGAACAAGATCCTGTCTATATTCCAAGAGCATGGTGTGGTCCTCAAAAGGGACAAGTGTGAATTCTCAAAAGACAAGATGGAATATCTGGGGCACACAATCTCTAGTGAAGGAGTCACACCCAAACCGAGTTTGGTACAAGCCATTGTTGATGGAACGGCCCCCAAAGACAAAGCAGGAGTTAAATCACTTTTAGGTCTCACAGAATTTTATGCCCGCTTTATTCAAGACTATGCCACGAAGATACGTCCCATTTCCAAGTTGCTCCAAGACAGAAGTGAATTTGTGTGGGATGATGAATGCAAAACCGCCTTCGAATGGATCAAGGAGCAACTTAGCACTGTCAAGGCCTTGAAGCCATTTGTACCAGGAGTCCAGTGTACTTTGACTGTCGATGCCAGCAGCTACGGACTGGGCGCTGTCTTGACACAGGTGGTTGACCAAAATGAACACACAGTAGGATTTGCATCGAGAGTACTAAGAGAAGCTGAGACTCATTACTCAGTCATTGAGAAGGAGCTTCTAGCATGTTGGTGGGGCATCGAAAAGTTAAAAAATTATTTGTGGGGACAAAAGTTTATTCTTCAAACGGACCACAAACCGTTGGTTGCGATTTTAGGAAGTACCAACAGCCGCGGGGCCACTCCCGCATCGCACGCCTAGCGTCCAAACTTTTACAATTCAATTTTGACATTGTATATATTGCTGGGGGGAAAAATGTAAGAGCGGATGCTCTGTCACGTTTACCTGCTAATACCTGTCAGGACATGCAAGGTGTAGATGAATGTTGTTTTGATGATAAGGAGGACTATATCATAGCAAGTGTTGGACTGAATAGCGTATGTACTATAGATCAGCAAAATTGGAGGGAGGCGTTGGCTGGTGATGAAGTTTCCAAAAAAGTGATGACATATATTTCCCAAGGGTGGCCCAGGGAAAGGAATGTGGATGTTGTTTTACAACCCTATGTCAAGGTGTGGGATGAACTTTCGATTGAGGATGGTCTAGTATTCAGGCTAGAAAAACTTGTTCCACCGGTGGACATCAGATCCACTCTCCTATCTAAAGCACATGAAGGGCATCTAGGAGCCACGTTAACCAAGCGTAGAGTAAGAGAGTACTTTTGGTGGCCCAAAATGGATAAAGATATTGAGGAAATGGTGCAAGAGTGCACTATTTGTTCGTCTAGTGACAAAAGTTTTCACACTAGTAGTCCCCCTCTTACACCTATTCCCCTCCCAGGTGGACCGTGGGAAAAACTTGGGATCGATGTTCTAGGACCCTTTCACAGTCTACCTCAACAATGCAAATTCGCTATTGTCATGGTGGACTATTACACTAAATGGCCCGAGGCCAAGTTTGTCTCCAAGGTTGACTCCGCAGAAATTATTGACTTCTTAAGGGAAATATTCATGAGAGAAGGGTTCCCCCAATCCATCATATCCGACAATGGAGTACAATTTGTATCATCTGAGGTGGAAGAGTTTCTTAGAGAAACTGCCATAACCCATCACCGTAGTTCTCTCTATCACCCTCAAACTAATGGCTTGGTAGAGAGACTCAATAGAGTCATAGGTGATTGTGTCAAATGGGCCCTAGCCCATCACAAAGCTGTCCCCCAAAGTGTCAGGACAATGTTGTGGTTTTATAGAACCACCCCCCATTCTTCTACCGGAGTGTCCCCTTTCGAATTACTGAGAGGTAGAAAACCATGCACTGAATTTAGACCTGCTTGGATGTCTTGATGGAATAAATCCAATTCCACTCCCCAAGAAATGGATGAGAAAGTGAGGTCCAAATCTGCTGAAGTCCAGTTCAAACAAAAAGAGTATTTTGACGAAAGGAAGCGTGTTAAGATCAGAGAGTTTGCTGTGGGGGACAGGATCAGAATCAAGAAACCTGGTTTTCTAAAAAAAGGGAATCTAAGTATGGGGAAATTGTGGTGGTGGATAAAGTGTGTGGCAATGCTGTTCGAGTCAATGGAAAAGACTGGTGGAATGGTAACAAGGTGGTGAAAGTCAAAAATGTACGTGATGACGTCAAATGTTCCATGTTGAAAAGAGAGGTCTCTCATAGGGTCTCTCAAGGTAAACTTGATGTCCAGAGTCCTCCTCCCTGTCACGCCACTGTCAGGAGGAGTTCCAGAACTGTTAGTATTCCTGTTAGGTACCGTCAATGATCCTCTGATGTTCTCTGTGCCTCACTTGTGTTTTCCTGCACATGTTCATCTTTCTCTCTCTCTCTCTCTCTCTCTCTCTTACGCTCTCTCTTTCTCTCTCTCTCTCTCTCTCTCTTTCCCTCTCTCTCTCTCTCTCCTCTCCACTGCTTGCTCTGCTTCTCCATGCTCTAAGGAAAGGAGATATGTAGTGGCCTGGCCTGTCTCGCGCTGGTTGAGCGCGAGGCGTGCTTTCAGCGTCTCGTGCCGTCCGCTATGACGCGGACGGTAATGACAGTTGGTCGGTGACAGTTGTAGAGTTTTAGCCACAGGCAACGTAGGACGTGCCGTGGGAGTTCGTAATAAAGACAACTTATCTAATTACTTTGTCTCTGTCGAGTTACTACACATTGTTTTAGCAACAATTAATAAAAAGTAAACCTAAACATTCTAATTCTAATCAATGCCCAATGTTGGAATCACTTTGAAGAAAACAGTATTTTCAAGCTACCCACCTCAACAACCAGGCAATACAAAATACACATAATGGGTAAATATATAATATGGTCTAATATTGGTGTTCAGCCTTGTGGTTTATGATGTCACTAGAACCCCGCAAGCAATATTTGACCCCATAAACAAAGGTTAAAGTGATGTTCTAGTTAGCTGTTGAAATAACTAACGTTTGAAAAATATAAAAACACGGATATTCAGTTATAGTTTACTAACATAATTATAACTTGCACACTATCATCCACTAATTATGAGCGAATACATCAGTCATGAGATATTAAATTACATCATTGATGAGTTCACTGATGACCCTATGTGGGCTGCAACCTCCTGCTGGTGCAGTGGTGGATTGGCGAAAGGGCCTGTTGCATCTAACCCCCACAGGCTACTAACCCCTACAGGCTACCAACCCCCACTGCACAAGGGTCAAGTGGTACCAAAATGGCAGACGGCAGAAAAAGAAAAGAAAATGCTCCTGCAGCCTCATTTTCGTGACTGTGGGACCGATCGTCCAGATATACCCAACTTTTTATGACCTTCAAGCCCAACCTGGACACTGCTTCACACGCAAATTTATCAAAAATAGCTTAACAGGCTTACACCAAATCACAAAAGCATGCTAAGTAAAGGTCTAATTTGTTTAGCAAAATCTGGTGTAATTCCATTTAGCGTTTTTTTCTGCATCAGAGAGCAAAACTTTCCATTAAAGAGCAGAGGTGGATGAACTTGGTTTCTGGAAAGATTTGTGTAGATTCATCAAACGGCGTGAAAGTTATTAGCGAAACAAAATAACACTTACCCTTCGTGATACTTGTCTAACCATTCAGTGGCAACAACCAGTGTGTGTACGTATGTATGTGTGGATGTATGTTTGTATGTATATATATATATATCAGGCGCGCAACACTCATTGGACTCACCGGGCTTCAGCCCCCCCGTCGTTTGTGTCAGCCCGGGCAGACACAGCTTCGAGGGTAGGCGACGTCTAATTGCAGCCGCACCGAGTACTTCACAGGTCTTTAAAAGACCGTGTACTTGTAAATGAGGCTTTTGTTGTGTTTTCATCCCTTTTTACAGCCGCTCTGGTTACAGCTGGAAGAATTAGCCCCCCCAAATCTTTTTCAGCCCCCCCCCCCCCCCCCGAAATTTGGCTCTAGTTGCCCGTCTGATATATATATATTCTGTAAGTTCTCTACTTTGCTATTTGACACTTGTCTTGATTTTCTTGCCAAATGTATAACCATATTAAATTGATGTTTTTTTTTCTATCAATTAGCTTTTCTTCATCAAATTGCTTATTTATCAGCGGTGTTTTCCTCGATAGTATGTCTTTTATTTACTTTCACTTTAGAGGTGTGTCTTTAAAATTCTTTTTGACCTACTTTTATGTTTACTATAAATTGGTACTGCATTCTGGGGCGCATCATGTGACCAAGCTCCCTTGTGGAGCGAAAAGCGTCATGGATTGACATTGAAGTCTCTATTCTTTTCGTGTGAATACATTTCTACTCACTTGAATACTGCCATCGTGTCCTGATTGCTGCGGGTGTTGGAGGTGACTCTTGAGGTCTTCACCTGGTTTTCTTCATCGCGTACTGGCGAACAGGAACATTGTTTAATTTGCTGACCGGGATTTGCTGCTTCCGGTTTGTGGACCCTCCGGCAATCTGAGGCACAGTGTCGGCGCAGCTGACTACGTTTCACGTATTGGATCCGGACTTGGAAAAGTCGAGCTTTTGCTGTGCCCCCCGCTGAAACTGAATCTCTGCATTGCCTTCTCAGAAGTGAGCCAGACAGCGTGGTTGCTGAGGGGCTGGTCGGTCGGCTGACTGACAGGCAGCCCGGCACCGATTCCGGTAAGACGCTTCGTGTGTGGGCATGTATATTCTTTTCCTTCTGTTAGCGGGCTGCGGGATTTACATCCATACAGTATTTGTAGCAAGGACACTATTTTCTAGTAGAGTACCGGCTATATTCTTCTAAAAGCTGTATATTCAATCACATAAGATATTATCCAGCGACGCGCTCCGGAATCGTGAAACAGCAGCGGAGGCGCTGTTCGAGAACCTCCCAGCTATTACTAATGAACAACCTAATGTGGCGCCAATTAATACTGACAGCGATGCTAAATCCCTAAACAAGACTTTGGAGAAACTACTTCGTAGTGAATTATGAAAGTGGTGGGAGAAAAAGTTGTTAGAAAAATATCGAGATGCTAACTGAGTGCCTCGTGGTTTGCGTGTTTTAATTGTGCCTACTTACGAAAATCCCAATCCACAGATGCTACAGGAATGGGCCGAGAATAATCTTAAGAGCTCCATGAACAAGATCCATATCCTGATTAAATATGCGGAGTCTGACCGCGACGCTCTTCTAGTGGAAATAGATCGGATCAACACATTGTTGGATGCTACTGGTGAGACTGAGTTCATCATAAAAAGTAAGACCGAAATAGAAACACGCATCAAAAAGTTGGAGGAAACTATCAGAGCGCAAAATATTCAAGGTCGCTCGCGATAAAAATGATTATGCCACTGGCAAAATATTTACGTTTGCTCGTAAATACGACAATTATAAACGCAAGGCATTAACCAACACCAGCAAACAAACCGCCAATCAGGCAGCTGGGCCAAGTGGAATATCCTCCGTGCAAGATCAAACTGATGCAGTTTCTTTAAATTCATTGACATCTAACAGTGATTCTGATGACATTGGACCAGAAACATTACCTACAGGTCTAGCCGGATTAGCCAATTTTTCATTGATTGATGAACTGAATTTTATCAGCGAGGACCGGCGGTATTTCTTGCGCCCCCCGCAAACCTCAGTCAAAGCAGGGAAATCCAGCAGCCAATGCAGGCACGCAAGGAAACGCAAACACAAACAAAAATTCTATGCAACCCAAGGCAAAAAAGAATTGGAGAAAGTAATGGCTTCTATGGAAAATACAGTTGTGAATCTGACTGACATTACACTCTCTAAAGCGGAAGAGCAACTACTTTCATTAGGTTTAACGTTTTGCCCCAGTAATAGGTTCTCTTACAATCAAACTCGCATTGATGTTTTCAAATTTATTCGCAAAATCAAACTCCTCAAATATTTTCGTCTTGCTTCTTCACGTTAGAAAGTTCCAGAAAGCATTGCAGACGAAGATACTATGATTCCAATGCGAGTAAGTGATATTACTGGTCTTCACAACCTTTATGATCTTGCCTGTGAAGATGACTCACAACCCGCCCCTACAGTCAGCCAGACTCTCAATCTAAATACACCTGCGCCGAGTCCTTTCCATCCCAAATCAACTTTTTATCCACTAATGCCCAGGGATGCGGTGGACGTTTTCAGTGACAGTTATTGTAGAGTTAAAAGAACTCAACAAAAAGTCTCTTAGTAACACCAAACAAACCAACTACAACAACGGCCAATACAATCGGTTGATTAGAAAATTGCAAAGTAATCACAATGTAATTATTAAGAACTCAGATAAGGGAGGTAATACGGTTTTGTGGCTCCTTAGTGATTATGTGGTTGAGGCTGAAAGACATTTGTCTGATGTTTCTTGCTATGCTTTATCAACTCAATTTGCAATGCATAAAAGTGATGAAACCACACGCAGTAAGATCCATAGCTGGCCCAGAAGGGGCTTATTGTCAAAAGAGGAATCGAAATTTTTGAATGTAGAACATCCAATTGTTCCTATTCTTTATTTCCTCCCTAAAATTCATAAGTTGGTTACTCCTGTCCCTGGCCGCCCTATTATTTCCGCCATAGGCAGCATGAACGGGAATATCTCGAAATATGTAGATTTTTTTCTCCAGCCACATATGGAAAATTTACCTTCTTTTTTGAAAGATACAACAGATTTTTTGATAAAAATCAAAAATGTTGACTGGTGTTCTAATTATCTTTTTCTAGTGATGGATATAGAATCTTTGTATACTTTTATTAACCACCACCATGGGATCAGGGCTGTTAACTACTATCTTGACAGGCGTGATGTACTCTTTCGGGGTCACAATGAGATGCTGATTGAAATGATCAGGATTTGTCTCACCTGTAATTTCTTCAGATTTAATAGCAACATCTACCAGCAGCTACGTGGAGTGGCAATGGGTTCGTGCTTCTCCCCCAGTTATTCATGCTTGCATGTTGGCTGGTGGGAGGTGCACGTCCTCAATGTCACACATAGACACTGGCAGCCTTACATCGCTCACTACTGGAGGGGATCTACTGATGACGCAATAGCATTTGTCAATGAAATCAACACCAATGAACTCAATCTTAGATTTACTGCCAATATTAACACCAAGGTGGCTGAGTTCTTGGATGTACAGCTGTATATAGATGATGATGAGCTTAAGACCAGACTCCATCGTACATCCACAGCGGGTAATTCAATCCTGCATGCCCGAAGTGCTCACCCTATCCATACGATCAATAGTATCCCATATGGGGAGTTTATCCGGATCAGCCGGATATGTAGTGATAGGGCAACAGCTGACACTTGCTTAGCTGAATCAGTTGAGCGATTCCGGAATAGGGGTTACACCAAGAAAGTCCTGGATCAAGCCTTAAGTAAAGTAAAGCTACTTGATCGGGACACTTTGCTTACTCCTAAAGATCCCATTAAGAACACAATTGAAGGCTCAGTTAGATTAGTCACCACCTTTTGTTCCCAGGAAAGGACCATCCGCCGTATTATTTGCACGGAATGGCCCATTGTCTTGACTGACAACATCTTGGGACCTATTCTGCCTAGCTTACCAGCTATTACATTTAGGAGGGCACCATCTATGCGTGATGCCGTAGACAGACCTATGCCTGAGGTTCCATCCAAAAAGTCTTGGCTCAGTAAAAAGGGATTCTTTAAATGCACGTCTTGTCGTGCTTGCACATTTGCGAAGAACAGCACCCACTATGGAACAGCATTTATGGAGGTTAAAATTCCAATTCAAGAATATTTATAGTGCAGGTCGGAGTTTGTTATTTACAAACTTAAGCGCACCTGCAACCTTGAATACTTAGGGAGTACTAAATTCCCTGTGCATAAACGCATTCTGCAGCACATAAGGGCGATAGTGAATTCTGACTCCAACTATCCGGTTGCGAGACATTTCAAGGCTATTCATAATAACCAACTTAAGGACCTTGAATACACTGTCTTAAGTTCTGTTCCATATCCCGTACGGGGTGAGAACCGAGAAAGATTGTCAAGACAGAAAAAATCCCACTTTATTCTATCTCTCGACACCAGAGCCCCCAATGGATTAAACTTAACTGAAGACTTATATAATTTCCTTTAAACTACATAATACATAGGTCCTTTGTGTATCTTCCTTATCAAGCTTTAAGCCATTCTAAAATGCTGTACAAGAACTATCTGCATCATATTTTTCAGATGTATGACTTCTAGCTTGAACTGTAATGGCATCTCTTTCTGTATTTGTTAGTTTCTTCATCTGTTTTTGATGCATCAATATCAATTTTGTATATAATTGCATATTTGCTCTCACTTTGTTTTTGTATATAATCTAGCTGCCACAAATTAGGAAATGTTTTGTGTTCTCTTTTCAGTTATCTCCTTAGCTGTAAACACACAACAAAGATATATATTTTTGTGTACATATTCATTTCACTCTTTGAATCACGTAATTAAGCTTTCTACATAGCACTTTAGCACTTTAACCTGTTTAATATTGACGCCGCTTGCATTTGTATATAGATGTGAATTAGGCTTTTCTTTGGCATGAAAAATTCCTTTTGACTATAAGAAAAATCTATTCTTGATTTTTTTCAGGAATTGCATTATTGAGAATGAACTTATTTCCATTTTAGAATGATTAGTTTATGACACTTGTCGCCATTCTATATTTTTTTTAAGTTCTCTACTTTGCTATTTGACACTTGTCTTGATTTTCTTGCCAAATGTATAACCATATTAATTTGATGTTTTTTTTAATATCAATTAGCTTTTCTACATCAAATTGCTTATTTATCAGCGGTGTTTTCCTCGATAGTATGTCTTTTATTTTCTTTCACTTTAGAGGTGTGTCTTTAAAATTCTTTTTGACCTACTTTTATGTTTACTATAAATTGGTAATGCATTCTGGGGGGCATCATGTGACCAAGCTCCCTTGTGGAGCGAAACGCGTCATGGATTGACATTGAAGTCTCTATTCTTTTCGTGTGAATACATTTCTACTCTGCTATTCACTTGAATACTGCCATCGTGTCCTGATTGCTGCGGGTGTTGGAGGTGACTCTTGAGGTCTTCACCTGGTTTTCTTCGTCGCGTATATATATATAAATTACCTACTGGCGTTCACCCGGTCTCCTTTTGGCCCCGCCCACCAGGATTGCATCTTTTACTAGCGGCGGGACACAGTGGTCCCTAAATAGCCGCTATTCACTTTTTTGTTATCACTCGGCTTTGCCAAAGAGGGCAGCCGCGTTTATTTTTGCATTATTTGCATCGCGTTTTCACTTAAAGTGAAAGAGCGATGCAGTTCTAAACAACCGTCTGCCTTTGCCAAAGCTGAGAGCTTGTTTTTTTTTCCTCTCTCTCTCTCCACTGACGCACCACCTTTCGCTCTGTCTCAGTGTTTCTTGCCCTCCACCCCTTTTTCCCTCTCACAAACTGCCCTGCCTGTCTCATCATTTCATCTGCTTCTCTGTTTGTAAATATCTCTACCCACCTCACCGTTACCTCTCGCCGTCTTCCCCTCTGCGTCCTCCTCGTCCCTACATCTTCCAACCGCCCTCTCTTTGTCTCTCCACCCCACCCTGTTCTCTTTCCTCCGTCACCCTCTCCCCTCCCTCGCCCTCTCTTACAGTCACCGCATGCCTGTGTGTCTCGCTCTGTCTCACCCACTCCCGCTTCTTTCTCTGCCCCCTTTCCTTTTCCGTGCCTCTTCGACAAAAAACACTGATCCCGTTGCGTGGCGGAGTTTGACCCCGCCACCCACCCTTAGCCTTAACTAGATCTAGGGAGGTGAAATGGGTTTGCGAGTGGCATACAGGTCCTGCTCCTGCTGATGATGATGATCCCTAATCAAACCACATTACCAGACACTGCACCTCAGGCTCCACAGATTACTTATTTTATACACCTGTGTCTCCCAAAGGTCGCACTTTATATCAGGTTACTAATTTTATTTTTCTTTAATCATTAAAATATGTAGTTGCATTATGTTATCAAAAACCTGTCATCATATTTCTCGTGTCTTGCCTCTGGAGTACACACTATCCAGTCTGTGGAGAAAGACTGACTTTGACAGCTGTGCGTGGTTTTGCTGTACTGCCATCTTCTTGAAGTTACCCTCACGTCCACTAATAGCACACCAATGTTATATTTATGTGTGCATCTTCAAGCTTTAAGTGGCTGTATCAGGTCGCAAAATGGATGCTTGTTTCTGCTTAGGAGGTCTTTTCTTAGGTCTCGTGACGTAAGCAGCGCATGCGCTGCTCGTCCTACGAGGGCTTCTACGATTGGGAGTGGGGCCAGTGAGTGTAGAAGCAGAGGCACACACGTAGCTAAAAAGAACAATTGTTAGCCTGTCACATGCAACTAACTGTATATTGTAATGCACATACCGTAAATAATAAAAATACGTAGTTCAAATGGAAAAGCTCAGTCGGTTAATGCGATCACTTCAGACTTCTCTTTGAATAGTAAGAGGGTCAGTCATTTTTATTTTTTAGAGTTTTAGATAGCGCAAACTAGTTCTGCAGGACAAGAGACTATGCCTGACCTGGTGGGTTCATACTTCTCTATGTTCACAGTCTGGTAGTGTTGGGGTAGAGCTTTCATTTTAGCTCTCCGGAGGTAACATTGTGGGACCAGGTGCAAAATGTTGTTTTAAGATAAGCTTGCAGTTTTGTCCTGTCACTGAATGTTGGTAGGTTGGGGGAAGTAGTGACTGGGACGTCCTTTAAACAAGCATTTGGTCTGTAATAGGGCTCACTTTTGCGAGAGTTTAAGCTATTAGCATTGTAAATGACAATGCCTTTTATTTATATTTTAAAGACCAAAACATAAATAAAAGGCATTTCCATTTACAATGCCAATAGCTCAGACTTGCGTAAATGCGAGACCTATTGCATTGCAAATGCTTGCTGTTATTTGGTATACATTTGTTCAGTAGTTGTGGAGAAATTTAAGACGATACAGTTAGTGATATCTGGGGATGCGACAACTTTGTGAAAAATAACAAGCCCACAAAAAACATTAAAAAAAAAAACACAATAGAAAAGGAGGCAGGGTAGGAATACCCTGATCCCCAAGCCTTGGCCTTGGGATTCCCCTGAAACCTTGCCATGGCATAAAAGCATTTTCTAAGGGGCATTTTTGAAAGAAAGAAAAGAAAAAAAAGGAGGGGGTACGAGGACCCCCTCCTAAGGCTCGTTGAGCCCTGGGGACAACCCCCGGGACTTTATTAATAAACAAGCATTTACAATGCAATGGTTTTGCCTTTGTTAAAGTTAGAGCTATTGGCATTGCTCTTGACACTCTGAAGCTCCACTCTGCACTCTGAAGCTCCACTCTGCACTCTGAAGCTCCACTCTGCACTCTGAAGCTCCACTCTGAAGCTCCACTCTGAAGCTCCACTCTGAAGCTCCACTCTGAAGCTCCACTCTGAAGCTCCACTCTGAAGCTCCACTCTGAAGCTCCACTCTGCAGCTCCACTCTGCAGCTCCACTCTGCAGCTCCACTCTGCAGCTCCACTCTGCAGCTCCACTCTGCAGCTCCACTCTGCAGCTCCACTCTGCAGCTCCACTCTGCAGCTCCACTCTGCAGCTCCACTCTGCAGCTCCACTCTGCAGCTCCACTCTGCACTCTGAAGCTCCACTCTGCAGCTCCACTCTGCAGCTCCACTCTGCACTCTGAAGCTCCACTCTGCAGCTCCACTCTGCAGCTCCACTCTGCAGCTCCACTCTGCAGCTCCACTCTGCAGCTCCACTCTGCAGCTCCACTCTGCAGCTCCACTCTGCAGCTCCACTCTGCAGCTCCACTCTGCAGCTCCACTCTGCAGCTCCACTCTGCAGCTCCACTCTGCAGCTCCACTCTGCAGCTCCACTCTGCAGCTCCACTCTGCACTCTGAAGCTCCACTCTGCAGCTCCACTCTGCACTCTGAAGCTCCACTCTGAAGCTCCACTCTGCAGCTCCACTCTGCAGCTCCACTCTGCAGCTCCACTCTGCAGCTCCACTCTGCAGCTCCACTCTGCAGCTCCACTCTGCAGCTCCACTCTGCAGCTCCACTCTGCAGCTCCACTCTGCAGCTCCACTCTGCACTCTGAAGCTCCACTCTGAAGCTCCACTCTGCACTCTGAAGCTCCACTCTGAAGCTCCACTCTGCACTCTGAAGCTCCACTCTGAAGCTCCACTCTGCACTCTGAAGCTCCACTCTGCACTCTGAAGCTCCACTCTGAAGCTCCACTCTGCACTCTGAAGCTCCACTCTGAAGCTCCACTCTGCACTCTGAAGCTCCACTCTGAAGCTCCACTCTGCACTCTGAAGCTCCACTCTGAAGCTCCACTCTGCACTCTGAAGCTCCACTCTGAAGCTCCACTCTGAAGCTCCACTCTGAAGCTCCACTCTGAAGCTCCACTCTGAAGCTCCACTCTGAAGCTCCACTCTGAAGCTGCACTCTGAAGCTGCACTCTGAAGCTCCACTCTGAAGCTCCACTCTGAAGCTCCACTCTGAAGCTCCACTCTGAAGCTCCACTCTGAAGCTCCACTCTGAAGCTCCACTCTGCACTCTGAAGCTCCACTCTGAAGCTCCACTCTGAAGCTCCACTCTGAAGCTCCACTCTGAAGCTCCACTCTGCACTCTGAAGCTCCACTCTGCACTCTGAAGCTCCACTCTGCACTCTGAATCTCCACTCTGCACTCTGAATCTCCACTCTGAAGCTCCACTCTGAATCTCCACTCTGAAGCTCCACTCTGAATCTCCACTCTGAAGCTCCACTCTGCACTCTGAAGCTCCACTCTGAAGCTCCACTCTGAAGCTCCACTCTGAAGCTCCACTCTGAAGCTCCACTCTGAAGCTCCACTCTGAAGCTCCACTCTGAAGCTCCACTCTGAAGCTCCACTCTGAAGCTCCACTCTGAAGCTCCACTCTGAAGCTCCACTCTGCACTCTGAAGCTCCACTCTGCACTCTGAAGCTCCACTCTGAAGCTCCACTCTGCACTCTGAAGCTCCACTCTGAAGCTCCACTCTGCACTCTGAAGCTCCACTCTGCAGCTCCACTCTGCACTCTGAAGCTCCACTCTGAAGCTCCACTCTGAAGCTCCACTCTGAAGCTCCACTCTGAAGCTCCACTCTGAAGCTCCACTCTGAAGCTCCACTCTGAAGCTCCACGCTCCACTCTGAAGCTCCACTCTGAAGCTCCACGCTCCACTCTGAAGCTCCACTCTGAAGCTCCACTCTGAAGCTCCACGCTCCACTCTGAATCTGCGCTCTGAAGCTCCACTCTGAAGCTCCACTCTGAAGCTCCACTCTGAAGCTCCACTCTGAAGCTCCACTCTGAAGCTCCACTCTGAAGCTCCACTCTGAAGCTCCACTCTGAAGCTCCACTCTGAAGCTCCACTCTGAAGCTCCACTCTGAAGCTGCACTCTGAAGCTCCACTCTGAAGCTCCACTCTGAAGCTCCACTCTGAAGCTGCACTCTGAAGCTGCACTCTGAAGCTGCACTCTGAAGCTGCACTCTGAAGCTGCACTCTGAAGCTGCACTCTGAAGCTGCACTCTGAAGCTGCACTCTGAAGCTGCACTCTGAAGCTGCACTCTGAAGCTGCACTCTGAAGCTGCACTCTGAATCTGCACTCTGAAGCTCCACTCTGAAGCTCCACTCTGCACTCTGAAGCTCCACTCTGCACTCTGAAGCTCCACTCTGCACTCTGAAGCTCCACTCTGCACTCTGAAGCTCCACTCTGCACTCTGAAGCTCCACTCTGCACTCTGAAGCTCCACTCTGAAGCTCCACTCTGCACTCTGAAGCTCCACTCTGCACTCTGAAGCTCCACTCTGCACTCTGAAGCTCCACTCTGAAGCTCCACTCTGAAGCTCCACTCTGAAGCTCCACTCTGCACTCTGAAGCTCCACTCTGAAGCTCCACTCTGCACTCTGAAGCTCCACTCTGAAGCTCCACTCTGCACTCTGAAGCTCCACTCTGAAGCTCCACTCTGAAGCTCCACTCTGAAGCTCCACTCTGAAGCTCCACTCTGAAGCTCCACTCTGAAGCTCCACTCTGAAGCTCCACGCTCCACTCTGAAGCTCCACTCTGAAGCTCCACGCTCCACTCTGAAGCTCCACTCTGAAGCTCCACTCTGAAGCTCCACTCTGAAGCTCCACTCTGAAGCTCCACTCTGAAGCTCCACTCTGAAGCTCCACTCTGAAGCTCCACTCTGAAGCTCCACTCTGAAGCTCCACTCTGAAGCTCCACTCTGAAGCTCCACTCTGAAGCTCCACTCTGAAGCTGCACTCTGAAGCTGCACTCTGAAGCTGCACTCTGAAGCTGCACTCTGAAGCTGCACTCTGAAGCTGCACTCTGAAGCTGCACTCTGAAGCTGCACTCTGAAGCTGCACTCTGAATCTGCACTCTGAAGCTCCACTCTGAAGCTCCACTCTGAAGCTCCACTCTGCACTCTGAAGCTCCACTCTGCACTCTGAAGCTCCACTCTGCACTCTGAAGCTCCACTCTGCACTCTGAAGCTCCACTCTGCACTCTGAAGCTCCACTCTGCACTCTGAAGCTCCACTCTGCACTCTGAAGCTCCACTCTGCACTCTGAAGCTCCACTCTGAAGCTCCACTCTGAAGCTCCACTCTGAAGCTCCACTCTGAAGCTCCACTCTGAAGCTCCACTCTGAAGCTCCACTCTGAAGCTCCACTCTGAAGCTCCACTCTGAAGCTCCACTCTGAAGCTCCACTCTCCACTCTGAAGCTCCACTCTCCACTCTAAAGCTCCACTCTCCACTCTCCACTCTAAAGCTCCACTCTCCACTCTCCACTCTAAAGCTCCACTCTCCACTCTCCACTCTAAAGCTCCACTCTCCACTCTGCACTCTAAAGCTCCACTCTGAAGCTCCACTCTGCACTCTAAAGCTCCACTCTGCACTCTAAAGCTCCACTCTGCACTCTAAAGCTCCACTCTGAAGCTCCACTCTGAATCTGCACTCTGAAGCTCCACTCTGAATCTGCACTCTGAAGCTCCACTCTGAATCTGCACTCTGAAGCTCCACTCTGCACTCTGAATCTCCACTCTGAATCTGCACTCTGAAGCTCCACTCTGAAGCTCCACTCTGAATCTGCACTCTGAAGCTCCACTCTGAAGCTGCACTCTGAATCTGCACTCTGAAGCTCCACTCTGCACTCTGAAGCTCCACTCTGCACTCTGAAGCTCCACTCTGCACTCTGAAGCTCCACTCTGAATCTGCACTCTGAAGCTCCACTCTGCACTCTGAAGCTCCACTCTGCACTCTGAAGCTCCACTCTGAAGCTCCACTCTGAAGCTCCACTCTGAAGCTCCACTCTGAAGCTCCACTCTGAAGCTCCACTCTGAAGCTCCACTCTGAAGCTCCACTCTGAAGCTCCACTCTGAAGCTCCACTCTGAATCTGCACTCTGAATCTGCACTCTGAATCTGCACTCTGAATCTGCACTCTGAAGCTCCACTCTGAATCTGCACTCTGAATCTGCACTCTGAAGCTCCACTCTGAAGCTCCACTCTGAAGCTCCACTCTGAAGCTCCACTCTGAAGCTCCACTCTGAAGCTCCACTCTGCACTCTGAAGCTCCACTCTGAATCTGCACTCTGAATCTGCACTCTGAAGCTCCACTCTGAAGCTCCACTCTGAAGCTCCACTCTGAAGCTCCACTCTGAAGCTCCACTCTGAAGCTCCACTCTGAAGCTCCACTCTCCACTCTGAAGCTCCACTCTGAAGCTCCACTCTGAAGCTCCACTCTGAAGCTCCACTCTGAAGCTCCACTCTGAAGCTCCACTCTGAAGCTCCACTCTGAAGCTCCACTCTGAAGCTCCACTCTGAAGCTCCACTCTGAAGCTCCACTCTGAAGCTCCACTCTGAAGCTCCACTCTGAAGCTCCACTCTGAAGCTCCACTCTGAAGCTCCACTCTGAAGCTCCACTCTGAAGCTCCACTCTCCACTCTGAAGCTCCACTCTGAAGCTCCACTCTGAAGCTCCACTCTGAAGCTCCACTCTGAAGCTCCACTCTGAAGCTCCACTCTGAAGCTCCACTCTGAAGCTCCACTCTCCACTCTGAAGCTCCACTCTGAAGCTCCACTCTGAAGCTCCACTCTGAAGCTCCACTCTGAAGCTCCACTCTGAAGCTCCACTCTGAAGCTCCACTCTGAAGCTCCACTCTGAAGCTCCACTCTGAAGCTCCACTCTGCACTCTGAAGCTCCACTCTGAAGCTCCACTCTGAATCTGCACTCTGAAGCTCCACTCTGAATCTGCACTCTGAATCTGCACTCTGAAGCTCCACTCTGAATCTGCACTCTGAAGCTCCACTCTGCACTCTGAATCTCCACTCTGAATCTGCACTCTGAAGCTCCACTCTGCACTCTGAAGCTCCACTCTGCACTCTGAAGCTTCACTCTGAAGCTGCACTCTCCACTCTGAAGCTCCACTCTGAAGCTGCACTCTCCACTCTGAAGCTCCACTCTGAAGCTCCACTCTGAATCTGCACTCTGAAGCTCCACTCTGCACTCTGAAGCTCCACTCTGAATCTGCACTCTGAAGCTCCACTCTGCACTCTGAAGCTTCACTCTGAAGCTGCACTCTGCACTCTGAAGCTTCACTCTGAAGCTGCACTCTGCACTCTGAAGCTTCACTCTGAAGCTGCACTCTCCACTCTGAAGCTTCACTCTGAAGCTGCACTCTCCACTCTGAAGCTCCACTCTGAAGCTCCACTCTCCACTCTGAAGCTCCACTCTCCACTCTGAAGCTCCACTCTCCACTCTGAAGCTCCACTCTGAAGCTCCACTCTGAAGCTCCACTCTGAAGCTCCACTCTGAAGCTCCACTCTGAAGCTCCACTCTGAAGCTCCACTCTGAAGCTCCACTCTGAAGCTCCACTCTGCACTCTGAAGCTCCACTCTGCACTCTGAAGCTCCACTCTGCACTCTGAAGCTCCACTCTGCACTCTGAAGCTCCACTCTGAAGCTCCACTCTGCACTCTGAATCTGCACTCTGAAGCTCCACTCTGCACTCTGAAGCTCCACTCTGATGCGAAAAAAAGTATTTCACAGTGCAGAGTAACAGTCCTAAAATCCTGGCTGAACATAACAGTCTGCAGTTTCACACGTTACATTTTTGTTAGCTGCATTACGTCATAATTTATTGTCAAAGGCGAAATTCTGATTTAAATGGTGTATTCGAAAACAAGTCCCCGGCTTTCAAAGAAGAATCTTAAAATACCGCAGCTGGCATTGAACAGTCCCATCTCATCAACACAGCGGTCTAATGCAACATGATGACTTCGAGTATCCCTACCGCCCCCTCCTGCCTCCTCCCACCCGAGCACACAAAAGCCCCTAATCAAGAACACTCCACAAAGACTCTATTAATGAGCGGGAGGGCGGGAGGGGGCGGGAAAGGGGGAGGAGAGACGCAGAAGACGGCCGGAGCAGGAAGGCGGGTGCCGGCAATGCCGGACCAGAATCGGGGGCGTTCCCGGCTTTCGGCTGACGTCGCGTGACGTCGGCAAAAGCCAAAGAATCCCGGGAACGCCCCCGTGTCTGGTCCGGCATTGACGGACAGGCCCGTCTTCCAATGGCTAGTCTCCATTTATGGAGCTAGCCAATGAAAGACGGAGGCCGTTCCTGTCTCCCATATAGATCTCAAGAGGTTTTTGCCTGCGCAAAAAAGATGCACAGAGCGCATCTTTTTCGCGAGGCAAAACCTAAAAAGGAGGGTCGCACGGGCCCTTCTCAATGGGCTCTATATGCAGAGGGGAACACACTTCCCTGGGGCAAAAACACATTATTTGGGGCCACGTGGACCCCCCACCCACAAACCCCCCAGTGACCACCACCTCCTTGGGGCTAAATAAAAGAAAATAGGGGGGCCATGGACCACCATCTCCCTGGGGCCAAATAGATTTTGCCAATAATGGGAGAAGAGCCGTGCGGCCTCCCTCCCGGCCCGTCCTGGCCCTGGGGCCCCCCCCACCCCCGGGCAGCCCGTGTACAAGAAAGGAGGGGGGCCATTTGGCCCCCCACCTGGAGCCATACATGGCCCTAGGGAACACTACCTCACACGGCAAACTCCTGCTTTGTTCCGGGGTGCCGGACCCATGGACATAGCTATTTGCTTATGTTTGTCGGAATAAAGTCAAAGTGCCCCCATCTGCTGGAAAGAGGTTTAATCTCTTTTCCTGCCCACAGACATGCCCCCAACAGGACATGACGGGAAACAAGGAAACAAATTGCTCCATCACGGAGGGAGCTGCCTTTCGAGCAGCTCCCTTCGTGCGGTAACAATGCCAGCTCCCACAGGAAGCAGGGAGCCGGCTGAGACTGCAGGAGCCTTGTGGCTCCGCATGCCACCCGGGGAAGAGCAGAAAGGGCAAAATAAAGATCAGAAAGGAACAGAAAGAGGCAAGATAAAGGTGAGAAAGAGGCAGAATAAAGGTAAGAAAAGAGGAGAAAGAGGCAAAATAGATGTCAGAAACAACCAGCAAGAAGCAGAATAGAGATCAGAAAAGAGCAGAAAGAGGCAAACTAAAGGTCAGAGACTAGCAGAAAGAGGCAAAATAAAGGTAAAAAAATAACAGGAAAAAGCAGAATAAAGGGGAGAAGTGAGCAGAAAGAGGCAAAATAGAGGTTAGAAACCAGCAACAAGAGGCAAAATAAAAGTGAGAAACTAGCACAAAGAGGCAAAATAAAGGTCAACAATTAACAGAAAGAGGCAGATTGGAAGTCAGAAACTATCAGTGGCGGCTCTTACGCTATGGCGGAGGAGTGTCGTCCCCTCTGCCGGCAGCATCAAACATTTAACAATTAAACGATAATAAAATAGGCTTATTAGTGTGTTATTTTTCAACTTTTGTGTGCAAGGCTTGAGGGTGGGGCCAACGCGGGGGCAGTGGTGGGCACTGCTATCAGTGCGCATGCTGATTTGGCCGGCCGTCTTAGGATGGCCAAACCGACATGCACACTTAGCTGTCTACAACACGAGCTGCGTTGCCGGGTTGTTAACAGTAGGCACAGGATCCCAGTCTCCCTGAGAGCACAAATCCTGAGAGCTTAGGCCAATCCTGACGCTGCTCTCATTCATGAGAGAAGTGTCTGGATTGGCTGTAGTGGAGTCCGGGACCCTGTGCTGCAATCAGGAGCAAAAGAGTGGCGATCCGGCTGGAGGCAGGTAACTTCTTTTTCCTCCCTTTTTTTAATGTATATTCATCCACCATGTTGTAAATAAAACAGCGAATATGTTAAGCATTCGCTGAAGACATGCTCTTGTGTCTTCAGTGTAGTTTTCCCGCTCATACTTGCAAATATGGCCGGACTCCATCTTGTTTTCTAGTGTCCATTTTGTACGCCATACTTTGCCATGTGCTCGCCACGAGGCAAGTCCTACCTCGCTGATTGTCACCCCTGGAGTTTGCCCAGCAACAGGCTATAAATAGTTCCAGCTTGTTTAGCGCATATTCAGTACGTGTAACATCTGTTCCTGCTTAGAGAGGATTGGAATGTGCATTCGAGGGGTTCCATGAACCGTTAACTCCACCCATGTATCGATCATGTTTGAGAAATGTCCATATATGGCTGTAAATCATGCTTTCTGAGTTGTAACCGCCCACTTATGAGCCCCTTCTTTGTGCATAAAAGGGGACCGCATGTCCGAGTTCTGTGTGCTACCTTGTACAATACTGTAGAGTGTTGTGCAGGCTGTAGTACCACCTTTAAAGGTTTATTAAACTATGTTTCTGTATTTCCAGTTTCCGTGCCAATTTCTTATGTAGTCTGAGGACTTTGCGAACAGAAGGGCGAACCCTTTCCGCACTCGCAGGCCTTGCTGAGCCCTGTATTCATCAATTGGCGCCAGTCACGTGGGGCTCATCGGCGACTCGGATGCTCGAAGGACTGGTCGTGACGAAGGATTGGAACCTTGCCGGGGACGTGATCACTGCCAGCGGCGCCTTTAGTCCTGGCATCCAGAGGTATTCTTCCTTCCCTTCCGATCTAACCATCTGGGTGGCGCCGGTCATCGACTGAGATCTCTTTTGTCGGTTTGCCACGTAGTGGCCGTTTGGGCGAATTCGGAACTTGGCAGTTGGAATATGGACGCTCTTGATTGGTAAGAATCGTTGTACGATGCTTGCTCCGAGCCTTTGATAGTCTTGTTTGGCAAGGCAGTTTTATACGCTTGCCCTGACTAATTTGATTGATCGTTTGGTAATGACTAGTCATATAATTGATCCTGTGAGAGTCATAGATGAGTTGCAACCCATATAGGCAGGCAATGTGGGGATATTTCTCCTAATCTGTGAATTTGAGTGGCGCAACGTCTTAAGTGCCATTTAATTATAATATTGCATATTCTGCATTATTTTTAGACATGCCTGTTTTTAGAGCACTTCGTAAGTGGTGCTGCTGTTTTGGAAATGACCGGTTGGTACTTGAAGAATCACAGCCGGCTCCCCCAGAGGGGACGCCGAATAGGGACATGTACGTCAAATTTGGTCTTTCCCCCATAATGTACAGCACGTTGTGGCGGAAATACACTAAGAAGGATCCTGAGTTGCGATGGCCTATGTATGGATCGTTTGATATGAGGAAAATTGAGTATATGTAGCAGTGTATGTGTAAGCGGCAAGTGAGGCAAGATATGTTTGAATGTATACGAATGTGGGTAAAAGAGGTGCGAGATCGTGAGCAAGCATTGATTGAGAAAGAGCAGCGAAAGAGTGAGCGTGAGAAGGCGCATGAGGCGAAAAAGCACGAAGCAAAGAAATTAGAAGAGAAACAGGAGAAAGAACGTCTGTTGCAAATATCTGGCCAGTACCCTGTTCGTCAGCCTCTTTATCCTGTCCTTAATAAATCGGATGATGATTTTTCGTTGCTAGATCGCTCACCACCCCCGTACTCTGGTCCGTCTGCCCCGAGTGGAGGAGATCAAGATTCTAGGCCGCCCGGACAGAAGGTGGATACGCGATCTATGTATCGCTCGATCGTATGACCGAGCTTCGTAAGATTGCTCATCGGGTTAATAAGGATTTTATTACTCTCGCTGATTTGTTGACAGAGCTAGAGTTATGGGAAGATAGGGAGAAATTATACTTTACTGATTATCTTTCTGATGAAATAGTGTCAGCCTTTCGGAAATATTCCGATGTTCTAGAACCAGCGGATGTGATCGCTGATGCAAAGGATTTGCGTAAAGGTCTTTTTCTTTCTCCCCAGGTACCCGATGCCATCCGACGGTTATTTGCGTTACGGGATGAAACGTTTTGGCTACGGGACGAAGCGCGGAAAAGGAAAGCTGTCGAGGAGCAGTTGAATCCGAGTGGCGGCGGGAAGAAGTCATCCATCTTTTATTCAGATAAGATCGGTGCAGTGCATGCTAAACCAATTTGGGAGGCGGCGCCTTTATATGTTCCTCCTAAAGGAGCGGGTACTAGTTCTGATAGGGGGTCTCCTGATGCTCAAGGGTATTTTATCTATAACTGGGTTTATACTCCTTGGAATAGGGCCGATGTTATGGCATTGAAGGCAGCATTACCTGATCCTCGAAAGAATCCCGCAGCCTTTTACGAGGAAGTTGAGGGGCTTTGAATTCTTGTACCATGACTCTGGCCGATACTGACTTATTCTTTGGGCTTATATTACCCCTAGACATGTGGAGATCAATAAGAAAGGTTGAGGATCTTCAGGCATTCAAAGATCGATGGAGGGATCTTAAGAATGAGGACAGGGAGAGAAAACCAGCACAGAAGCCGCCCCAGTCGATTTTAGATCTTTCTGCCGCTATTGTAACTAAATTAAAAACGCTTATCCCCCCCTAAAAATATTGATTGGACTATGCTAGCGTCATGTAAGCAGAAGGTAGATGAATCGGTTTCAGAATTCTTTACATGATTTGAGGAAACTTTTCATGATTTTAGCGGTCAGTCGCTTACGGACGACATGGGTCGACATCTTTTTGTTGATAAATACGTTTCAAATTTATTACCAAGTATAGCAGCTCGATTAAAAGCGAGCAAAAATTCTTGGACGACTTCCACACCTCCTGACGATGGCTCAGTATTACGAGCGTCAGGAATTAGAAGCAAAGGGTAGTGAGGAAAAGAAATCTAAAGATCTGAAAACGAAGGTTATGTTAGCACAAGTATATGGGCCGCCTCGTAGAGGTAATGATCGGGGCGGCAGGAATTTTCCTAACTCTCCTTCGGGCCGTACTGATTTGGCCCGGGATCAATGTGGGTATTGTAGGCAGAGAGGCCATTCGGCAAATGAGTGTCCGTTGTTGCGTGCTCAGCGACAGGAACGTGGGCAAGGGTCTATGAGGGGTAGAGGAAACTTTTCAGGCCCTAGAAACAACACGAATGACCGAGCTAGATTTGATTCTAATGTACGACCCAGAGATGGGTCCAATGTTTTTGATCAACGGAATCAGTATCAAATGTATGACTATACACCTCCCGAACAGCACGATTCACAGTATGCATAGGATTACGTAGGATAGGGTAAGTAACCAGTTGAAGTGCCAGTAGATCAGAGGGGTCCTTATGTTACAGCACATGTTTTGGGCTCTACTGATAGGTTCCTGGTTGATACAGGAGCTACTCGTAGCGCTTTGTCCAAAAAATTGGTTCAGAGGGCTCCCCTGTCTGGCTCGACAATTACGTCAATAGGGTTCGATGGAACACCTTCTGTTAGCCCACTGTCACAACCTCTTGCACTTTATGTAGATCAGTTTGCTGCACCATGTCCATTCCTACTCTCCCCAAAAACTGCTGATAATATTGTGGGCCTAGACATGCTCAAATATTTTCGGGCCACGATATGGTGCTCCCCTGAGGGAGTACGTGTCATTTTGAATGATAATTATCCATCAACAGAAAGGGTGTACATGATTACCGTAGAGGCTGCACTGGCCTCTTTGCCTGAATCTTTATGGGCCACGTCCGATACCGACGTGGGACAGATGATCATCCCTCCGGTGCACATCAGTGTAAAGGAGGGAGCTGTGCTGCCACGCCTGTCTCAGTATCGGATATCACAGGAGGGGGAGGAGGCGCTCATACAGATAGTGCAGGACTTGATTAAAGTAGGGGTGGTTGAAGAAGTCCCATACGACGTGTGAAACAGTCGTATCCTACCAATTTTGAAGAAAGACACTGATACCAGGATTTATCTATTCATTATCGATTTGAGGGAGGTTAACAAGATAGTGATACCTCAATACCAGTGGTTTCCGACATTACGACACTCCTTACTTTGGTCCCGCCAACTGCAACAACGTTCTCTGTTATAGACTTGAAGAACGCCTTCTTTTTGATCCCTATCATCCTGACAGCCGATATCTTTTCGGTTTCACGTTGAATAATAGATCGTACATATTCTGTAGGGTTCCTCAAGGCTATAGTGAGAGCCCAAGTATTTACAGTCAGGCATTGAAACGACAATTGGATTCTTTTGTTTTCCCTGACGGTGAGGCGCTTATACAATATGTCGATGACATCTTGTTGGCCGCCGACACCCCTGAGCAATGTGAACAGTGCACTTTGTCCTTGCTTTCCTTTTTGGCATCTCACAACCACAAAGTATCAAAAAAGAAACTGCAATATTGTAGACTAAAGGTAAACTACTTAGGTCACCTTTTGTCTAAGGAGGGGCGTGCACTTACACCAGATCGTATTCAAGCCATTTTAGACACACCAGTACCCTCCACGCAGAAAGAAGTTCGAGCTTTTCTGGGTCTCACCTCCTTTTGTAGACAGTGGATATTAGGGTTTTCATACATAGTTAAACCACTGTTAGGCTTGTTGACAAAGGATACCCCAGTTCCCCTTCCATGGACGGATGAATGTGAGAATGCTTTTCACCAATTACGTCAGGCCCTTTGTTCAGCACCAGTATTAGGCACTCCTGATTTCACAAAGCCCTTTACATTGTATGTGCATGAGAGAGATGGATGCGCGTTATCAGTGTTAGTGCAGATGCACGGCGATAAGCAGCGCCCTTGTGCATACTTCTCGGCAGTACTTGATCCTGTTGCTCGAGCGTTGCCTGGGTGTTTTCGCTCAGTTGCGGCGACAGCTGTGTCAATACCCCAGAGTGAAGGGATAGTCTTATCTCATAAGCTGTTGGTGTTGGTCCCCCATGCTGTTGATGCCCTTTTGAATCAGACAAAGACGCAGCACTTAAGTAGTGCTCGTCTGACAGGATACGAGCTGACATTATTGGTTCCTCATATTACATTGAAGAGATGTGCAACATTGAATCCAGCTACGTTGTTGCCCTTCCCAGCGACTCAGCCTGAGGCGCAAGAGACGCATGACTGTGTCTTTGTGACCGAGGAACAGACAAAGGGTCGTTTTGATTTACAAGATACGCCCTTTACAGATGTGGATGGAGAGCTGTGGGTGGATGGGTCCTGTTTAAAGCTACCAGACGGAACCACTTCCGCAGCATATGCAATTACAACATTACACACGATAGTGGAGACAGCACGCATACCACAGAAATCAGCTCAGGCAGCAGAACTGATAGCGTTGACACGAGCTTGTGAGCTTAGTGCAGGATTATATGTAAATGTCTACACAGACCGCCGCTATGCTTTCGGAGTAGCGCACGATTCCGGCATGCTCTGGAAGGAAAGGGGCTTTTTGACATCACATGGAACCCAGATAATGTATGGAGAATTAGTACAAAATCTCTTGACTGCACTGACGCTCCCTAAAAAGATAGCTATAGTGAAATGTAGTGCACACAAGAAAGTGTCAGACAAAGTGTGACGAGGAAATGCTTTTGTAGATCGAGTGGCACGTGAAACTGCGATGCAGCCTGGCTCTACTTCAATGTATGTCGTGAAGTCACAAGCTGAACGGTGGCACGATGCTAGGGAAAAGTATTAGAAATGCAAAAGACTGCTACTGAGAAAGAAAGAACGAGCCCAATGGTCCAAAGATGGAGAGTTGGACGATGAGGGTTGTTGGAGGAATAAGCAGATGGATAAGTGGAAGTTACCCACAGCCTTCGTACAACCTATGGTTCAGATGGCACATTGGCTAGCACATGTTGGAGCTTCGGCAATTGTGAAGTTGCTTACGCAAGTATGGGAGCATCCAGAGATTGCTAGCACAGCTAGGAGAGTGGTACAGACCTGCATGATTTGCCTTAAATACAATCCGGGTAAAGGGACACGAACTCCAGCAGGAGGATTTGCAACACCCACTGAACCTTTTGAAGTATTGCAAATGGATTATATTCAGCTGGAACGCTGTAATAATGTGAAGTACGTCCTAGTTGTGGTTTGTGCATTCAGTAAATGGATTGAGGCATACCCTACTAAGGACAATACCGCAATGACTACTGCTAAGGTGCTTCTGAAGGAATTCTTTCCTCGTTTTGGTGTTTGTAGATTGTTGTGGAGTGATAACGGGCCCCATTTTGTGGCAGACGTTATTAAGTATGTCCTGAAGGGATTAGGCATTGTGCAAAAGTTCCACGCAGTATTCCACCCTCAATCAGCAGGGTTGGTAGAAAAGTATGGCACGCTCAAACTAAAGATCGCGAAAATACAGGCCTCTACTTATCTGACTTGGCCAGATGCTCTGCCTTTGGCGTGTTGTCTATCAGATCGGTACCACACTCTCGGACGGGCCTAACGCCCTATGAGATAGTTTTCGGGCGCCCCATGAATATATGGGGGGTGTCCAAACCGAGTTCAGTGTATGATGTACCTTGTGTTTTAATGAATGACTATTTGGCACAATTAACTGATAGCTTGGTTTCTATTCACCAACAGGTTCGAGAAGCACTCCCTGATCGGTCCACAGGAGAAGGTCACAATCTCCGGCCTGGTGATTTTGTCTTGGTGAAGTCCTTTGAGAGGTCGAGTAGTCTGGAGCCGAGGTGGTGTGGCCCTGAACAAGTCCTCCTGGCCACAAGAACAGTAGTACGAGTGACAAATCGCAGGAACTGGATACACTCCATCCATTACCGGAAAGTGCAACCTGATTTGGTGGAACCTGCTGTACTGACTGACCATCGAGATATCCTGACTACGGAGAGAGGCCGTGCTGTGGTACCTGACGATACTGAGGAGTTCTTCCCGGACCAAACAACGCCTGCATCGAGAAGATACAATCTGCTTCCAAGGAAAGAAGCTGCAATTGTATGAGAAGTTGTCAGAACGGTCCCTAGGTTTGTGAAACGGAGAGCCAATGAGGTAAGGAGGGGGGGGATCAGCCATGCATTAGAGTAGTGACACCCGTCTTGGCCCGATGGTGAAGAAAACAATGGCTACCTACGGGGCAAGAGTTCTGACAACACTTTAGTTTCAGGAAGATACTGTGTACATTTTGCTTGAGATGGATAAAAGAAAGATTTTTTGTTCTGTAGGGTTCATTTTCGTTATAGCAGTCATTGCTACAGTCATGTGGTTTGTTGAGGAGAAAGCTCCTGCCCGTGAACTGTATGTTGCTTCTACTCCAGTCCCTGATGAGCACTTTTTCTATACACTCCCATATCAAGAGTTGAAACATCGACAGTCATATTTGAATAACACCTTCATTCAGATGTTGCATCATACTCACGTTGCTACAAATGCCACAGACTGTTGGATATGTGGGATGATGCCAGCTCATCAAAAGAAAGGGGGAACACCGTTCATACCACTTCCCTTTTCTCACAATGGCTCTTGTAGAGCGTGGTACACTTTGCTTTTTGCCACAAGGAAGCCTACAGTAGGACGATTGATTTTCAAACTGAACAAGGAATGTCATCAAGATAAAGATGGCTATCCACAAGCCAACGGAACTATATGGGAGTGGAAAGAATATCGACCGGACAATGAATCGACCCCTTATGTCTTCACAAACACTAAAGACACTGTCGGACAGGAGAAGTTCGTGATTTCAGTGGCCCAAGCAGAAGCTGATTTATGTGTACAGAGTGTAGGCCACATTCCTGTAGGTGTTAGCGATTGTATTGTTGTATTGAACAATGATGGTCTGAATAACAGTACTTTCCTTGCTTCACATAATACCTATTGTGTATGTGGGAATAAGGGCTATTATCGATTACCAGCCGGTTGGTCTGGAGTATGTTATGTATCGTTCTTATTGCCACCTGTATTCTTGGCACCTGCCTCATATCATAAAGACTTGAAATTATTGAATAATGTAACTGTGAACAGATTTAAACGGACTTTATCTATAGATGATGTTGATCAGACGGACACTAGTCTGCAACAATATATAGACTTCAATTTAGGATTGTTTTTCTTTGTGGGAGCTGCTCTGAATAGCAGAAAGATACGGCGATTGACAAGAGTAGTGGAAGCTGTTACTAATCAAACTGCTGCAGCTCTTGGGAATCTTACTGAAGAGCTACAAATTACTAGGATTGTTGCGTTGCAGAACCGGATGGTTCTTGATGTTATGTTAGCAGATAGAGGTGGAGCTTGTAGAATTATTGGAAGCAGCTGCTGTGTTTTCATACCTGACCATACTCCTGTGTATAAAGCCATTAACAAATTACACAAGATTGCAGCTGATATACATAAAGAAAATGGATCTTGGACTTTCTCTGGGTGGTTCTGGACCTTGATTTCTACATGGGGTTGGAAAGTCCTCACTGGACTATGTATAATTGTTGCTATATTATTCACCTGCTGTGTATGCATTCAATGTAGCCCTATGATATGCTCGTTGTGTGTTTCACTTTGTGTGCCTAATAAACAAGCTGTTGCGGATGCTGCCCATAAGAAAACTATAACTAGAGAGATAGCGGATATGATGAGCATCGATATAAACGATGAGTATTTAGATTATCCAAGAAAACCGAATGTCTTCAGCAAATGCTGAAAGGGTCGTCTGTTGTAAATAAAACAGCGAATATGTTAAGCATTCGCTGAAGACATGTCAGCGTAGTTTTCCCGCTCATACTTGCAAATATGGCCGGACTCCATCTTGTTTTCTAGTGTCCATTTTGTACGCCATACTTTGCCATGTGCTCGCCACGAGGCAAGTCCTAACTCGCTGATTGTCACCCCTGGAGTTTGCCCAGCAACAGGCTATAAATAGTTCCAGCTTGTTTAGCGCTTGTTCAGTACGTGTAATATCTGTTCCTGCTTAGAGAGGATTGGAATGTGCATTAGAGGGGTTCCATGAACCGTTAACTCCACCCATGTATCGATCATGTTTGGGAAATGTCAATATATGGCTGTAAATCATGTTTTCTGAGTTGTAACCGCCCACTTATGAGCCCCTTCTTTGTGTATAAAAGGGGACCGCATGTCCGAGTTCTGTGTGCTACCTTGTACAATACTGTAGAGTGTTGTGCAGGCTGTAGTACCACCTTTAAAGGTTTATTAAACTATGTTTTTGTATTTCCAGTTTCCGTGCCAATTTCTTATGTAGTCTGAGGACTTTGCGTACAGAAGGGCGAACCCTTTCCGCACTCGCAGACCTTGCTGAGGACTGTATTCATCACCCACCCCCGCCCCGCCACTATGACCTGACAAGATGCTACTGAGAAAGACAGAAAAAAGAGATAAGAAACGAGCAGAAAGAGGCACAAAAAGGTGAGAAAAGAGCACAAGTTGTTTTTTGCATTGTGGCTGTTTTAAACATGTATTGTTAATGTCACTTATTGAAGCGACTGCCTGAGGTCTGTAAATCTATTGATTTCCATTCACCGCCATGTTACCCACTGGATTGTTAAATTAATTTGTTCTCTTTTTACTGTATATTTAAATAAATACAATCCTTCTATTTGGATATACTAACTCAGCTTTAAATTGTAGTTCTGTGCTTCTACTTTTATGTTCTTTGGAAGGGACCCATACCTCTTGTAATATACTGTTTACCCTCGGTCCCTCTTGACACACAGGGTTCCATTCTTCTTTGTTACTCTTTTATAGAATGCTCACAGCATTATTGTACAAGTTACTTACCTTCGGTAACAATGTATCCGGTAGAGACGATTCTAGCCGCAGATTCCTTAACGTAGAATTATCCCCAGGGGGAAGACTGGATCTGGAAATTTTTCTTTGCCACAGCATCTCTGTGCGCTTGGGGGTGGTACAACGTGACTGCGCCATGACGTGGTCCACAGGCGTGACGTCAGCAAGGTCACGTAAGCCCCACTCCGGCGGGCCAACATCAGTTTCTTGAGAGAACTTTTCCGCGCCACAACGCGGAGCCATCACAAACAAAAACTGTGTGCGAAAAATTCAGATAAACAGAAAGGAAAGAAACGAATTGTGAGGAACAGCACTATCCGGGAGAGTGCCAGGCACTATGGCACCGAAAGTCATAGAAGGGAAGAGCACAGCTACAGCGAAGCAACCCTGCAAGCAAATACGACAGCCTCCCTGGGGACAGAAAAGCATGTGAAAAACGTCACAACAGACGAAACAGGCCTGCAACCCCAGCCCATAAACAGTGAGGGACAAGAGGCCAGAAAAGAAAAGCAATGACAATTTAACCCCAAAGCAACACCAGCAAGGAGAGGCGCATTCTCTGTAAGGAGCGAAGGGTTGAGGCACACCCAAGAGACCACAACTCAGGACTACAGAGGAGTCAAAAATTTCAAGCAATGAATAAGGGAGAAGAGCATGAGTAGGCCCCACACTGGAAGACCAAGGTGCAGGGATGCAGAATCACCCATGAACCCACCAACCAATCACCAGAAAGGAAGAAGTGGATCAAACAAACAGAACGAGCATCCCACTAGAGAGAAAGTGAAAGAAGGCACTCACAGAAGGCAAAACCACCGGAAGCAGGTGAGTGCTGGAGGCCAAGCTGAAGGTCCTCGCAGAACAGGGAGAAAGGGCGGGTTATGAAGGAATCTGCGGCTAGAATCTTCTCCACCAGATACATAGTAACTGAAAGTAAGTAACTTGTACATCTGATAGAGACTACTAGCCGAGATTCCTTAACGTAGAATAGATACCCTAGCAATACCCAGAGGGGAGGAGGCTCTGCGAGAGAGCCCCACCAGCGTGGGGGAACATAGGGCCCCAAAAGGGGATGTGTCATTGGGACCGGAAGGACGGTCCATCCCCCACCAAGCAGAAGGAAGCAAGAACGAGGCGAAGGGAGGTCATGATACCCCAAGCCCTCCAAGGTGAAAGGGACATCCGCCAGAAAGCCCCGGAGGGACAGACACCGCCAGAGGAGTACCAAGGAAGAAAGTCATCCCAAAACTCCAAGGAGAAGAGGTAGAAATTGAGCCGGAGCTCTCCACAGGAGAACACACACAGTGAAGGAGACAGCTGAACCGGCCTCAGCCTCGAGCCAGCGGACAAGGCAGGGACAGCTCCAAAGTCAAGAAAGGTAGGCGTGATAAGAAAGACGCAGTATCGCAAGGCTTCAGCAGAACAAAAGGCAGGCGAACAAGGGCACACGCCAAAACCCCCGGCTGCGGACCAGAAAGACCAGGCATGCAAAGCAGGCAGCTGGCAAGTACTATGAAGCCGATCACTCAGACCAAGCCGAGCGCAAGACGAAGGCAAAGACCAGGAAAATCCAGAACAACCCCTAAAGGAAGACCGTTCCAGACATAAACCGACCCATGAAAAAAGTGGGACCAGCCAGAAAAGAAGAAGAGAAATACGTAGGACGGACTAAAGCCGTCAACCAGAAAGCAGGAAAATAACAGCATAACGCCGCAGATGGCATGCCAAAGCTGATCCAGCGGATACTGAAAATGACAGAACCTGGAGCAGCGCAAGCTACCCCAGACAAAGATCAAAGAAACCACATAAGCAGTATACAGCGACGCCAGGAAAGGTGAGGAACCCGCAAAGGGGATTACACACCCTCCCAGAGTAGGACAGAGCTATACAATAGCTACAAGTACCCCCCTTAGGGTATGAGAGGTCCCAAAGAAAACATGGGAACCACTCTTAGGAAAAAATCCCGCATCAGAGAACAAGAACATAAGGACCTAGGGTTAGAACTACAAGCAGCTTAACAATCAGCCATAAAATAGACAATTGCCAGAAGGGCTGTACCAGCAGCCAACAGGAGAGAGGGGCCAACATAAGGGCACAAAGGCACGCCAAACCACACAGAACACAAACGGGCGAATCTAAACACCAGGTTACAGTAAAAAGATGGGATAACGCCTCCTATCAAGCCCCGGAGGATCAACACGCCAATCTTACGGAGGGCGAGAAGGACGAAGCCCCACAAGGAGACGTTGAATGGCGGAGTCCGCGTGGCTGTTAAACAAAAGCACCCCATCAAAGGGCATGTCAACCAGACGCTCTCTAATATTCTCAGGAAAAACACCATCCCACAACCAAGCATGGCGATGGAGGGCCACAGAAGAGGCCATAGCAAGGCTGAGAGCATCAGCAACATCTAAAGCCGCGCGAAGAATAAACGCGGCCAACTCCTGACAGTCCAACACATGATGCCTTAGATCAGCGCGAGCACCCTCGTGGGAGACACGAGACAGAAGGGACTCCACAGAATCCCACAGGCTAGAGGTAGCCTTGGCCAACACACAAAGGGTGTTGAGCACCCTAAAAGTAGCATTGGAGGAAGAGAAGATGTTTCGCCCCCAAGAATCCAACCACGGGCCTCCTGTGACGGATGAAACAACACCAAGGGCAAGGAAGGAAAGGCAGTCTGCAGAAGAGGGCTCCGAGTAGAAGGGTGGAAGGAAAGGCAGACTGGGTCCTGCGGAGCAGGACCCAGGCAATGGAGAAGCGGCTGAGGTTGGATCACCCGTGGCAGGATGCCCCGAAGTCCCCAGAAGAGAGTTATGGAGCGAAGCTTCGAATGAAAGAAGCAGCTCCCGTCCACCAGAGCCCTGGTGGAAAACTTTCAGCAGGTGATCCGTAGGAAATGGGCTGACTGGGTCACTCATCGGCAGAATGCCAGCGGCGGTGGAAATAGCCCGAACAAAGGCAACACTGGCCTCCGAAGGGCGCGGCAGGGTAGAAAGCAATTCGTTCATGGGCAACAGCTGTAAACCAAGCCATCCGTCCCCAAGGCCAGCAGGAGGAATACACGTCCAGCCCCTGAATAGTGGGGGATCCACCGATGAGTGGGGAACATCAGCACCCCCGGGGAAGGTGGAGAAGCCGGTGGAACAGCCAACAGCGAGCTGTGGAAGAGAGGGTCCGAGGGTGGAGGCCGCAGGGGCGGCGAGGAGCCCTCCCTAGAAGACGCCAGTGAAAAAGCAAAGACGCTGCGTCCCGTCTCCGGAGAAGAGGAGACTAGGAGATGACCGACCTCCGGAGAGGAAGGAACCTCTGAAGACGAGTCGAGGACCCTTCGCCGATCGGCGCCGGAGTGGGCATCGGCGGCGCCGAGTCAACCTCCTCCACTATGTGCTCCCTCGGAGAATGGGGCAGGGTCGGTGCCGTGTCAGCTAAGGAACGGTGCCGAAAAGGCGCCGGCTCGACCTCACAAGAGGCAGCCGCCTGCATAGAGGGTCGAGAGGGACTCTGGAAAGCATCCCAGGCCCGGCCTCCACCCGGTGCACCGCCAAGACCGGGGAGGAAAGCCTTCGGCACCGAAAAGGCGCTGGTTCGGCTTTTGGCGAGGCAGCCGCCTGCCCAGAGGGCCGAGGGGGACTCGGGGGCGAGCCCTGAGTCCCGGTGATCTCCTGCGACGCCACAGGGATCCCTGTAGAGAGTTGCAGCGAGGCAGGGACGCCCTGGGTCGAAGAGGGGACCCCCACAGGACTGCACCTCAACGACACCACTCTCCAACAACCTGAAGCCGAACCCGTAGGTCGAAGCTGCTAGCGACTCAGCGGAAGGCCCTGCGCGAGGCCGGGGATTACAGGTATTACCGCAGTGTGTATAATCAGCCCGAGACCAGAATGGGTCTATCCTCAACCTAATAAAGTAAGGTAGGAAAGTAGGGGAATGAAGGGGATCTTAGGTCCTGACGAAAGCCATAAAGACCCGCGTTTGGGCTTACAAAAACCGTCTGAAACATGTTGACATATATGCAGTTAGGAGGGATGAAGGGCTACCAATAATCCCTGTAACCACCATCCTATATTTATTTTAATCCTGACCGGGAAGTCCAGGAATAAAGTATCTCGCAAGACTCTTGCAGGATCGTGAAAAGTAGGACGGAGTAGGTGATGTTTGAATACACCAAAAACAGGAGTCTTAATCAAACATTTGGGCCAATCCTCCTTTCTGGAAAAAGCACAAGGCTTTTTGATGTATAACTCTCACTCACCAGGGTTACCCCTTGGAGGCATGCCTCATCATTGAGTTCTTCCAGTTTCGCTGTGGAACGGGACAGGCTGCTACCTGTAAGTTACAGGTGCACTGTAAAGTATACACATAATGATGGAGAATAGGAGTTGGAGGGCTTTTTTGTGTGAAGTTTTGTGTCTGGTAGGAAAACTGTGTTTCATTCCATCCTCCAGGTGTTATGATTAAAAATGGAAAAAAGTAGAAAGTGTTGTTGGATTTAATGACTACTTTTGTCAGAACCAAGGAATTACACTCACTGAGACCGCTCTTAGTTTAAACAATGGTAATCGCAAAGTGTTATGACTTTACACACTCTGCATGCAAATGTAAATAAACCATATACCTACTTGATGTTAAAGAGAAATAGCTTGCCATGGAAAATGGCACATTCTGGGGTCTAGGTGCTCCGCAACAGTGTAGCAGCCATGGAGCTTTAGGAATTTTTATAATACACTTTAATGTGGCTATTGCCTGTGCATCTGAAAAGAAGGAATTTTTAATGCTGTGTTTTGTGAACGCATCTAATATAATCAATGGTCAAACCCATATGATCGAGCGTGCAAATAAAAAAAACATACTATAGACAACACAATACACAAGAGTGACACCACACACACAAAAGCAATAGTATTGCTTCGGAGGTCCTCTGGTTGAGAGATGAGCCTGTGGTCACACTCTGTGTGTAAAAAGGGGACGCAAATCAGTCGTTGGGTATGATAAATGGGATCCCACTTCGAGGATTCTCTTTGGCAATGTCGATTCACTTGGGCAGTGCCACATTACCTATGTAAAGCCACTTGCCAGGCTTTTAAATGCTTTGTCTTAGAGTGAGCGTGTGTAGTGCATTTGTCTCGCTCAGGCTATTGGGTGCTGGTGGACTGGACAGTGCACCCTGCCACCATGGCAACCGTGAATGGAACAATTTCCTGGTTCCTTTGTGCTGTATCTGCTTCCTCACATGGCAGGTGCTGGGTATGAACTGACTGGTATTTCCCACTGCAGGAACTTGAATGCTTGTTGTTAAAGCCGTACAGTATCCTGCTATATGGAAACTAGGCTCATATATGTGCCTAAATGAGCACTTCTGTTTTACGGTTCATACTTTCCTCCGTAAACCTGTGCGTTTGTTGGACAACATAAACATCAAAACTGTGCAAGACTGAGTCCACACACACACACACACACCATCAGGATATGTTGGCCTAAGTCCTGGCTATCTCACAGTGCATCATCTGTACCCCTAACCCAGAGGTCTTCAATCTGTGGGGCGCGACCCCCAGGGGGGTCGTGGAGTCCTTGGAAGCGGGTCGCAGATTCTGTCCGGGGCATGCAATTCCTGGCGTTGGGCTGATCGAGGGTGCTCATGGCGGAGGCCTAATTCACACCGAGGTGTGAAAAACATCAAAGGCTCATTAACAAGTAGAAGGTCTTTTAAAGACCTGTCAAGTACGCGGGTGTGGCTGTGTGTGTGTCCCTGAAACGGTTTCAGCTGGGCTCACACACAAGCTGGATGAGGGGGGAAATTGGGTGGGGTCTGGGGGAGCAGGCTGTAGTGTAGCCCTTTCAGTATAATGGATGTTGCGCGCCTGGAGCTGTGGGCCCCGTGACACGTCCCCCCCCTCCCGCCCCCAGCAGGGAGGCACAGAGATGCCCTCCCATGAGCAGGAAAGAAGGAAGAAGACACAGAGATACTGATGACAGGGTGGACGGCTAAAGGATGGATGAAGGATGAACGGGTGGATGAAGGATGGATGTATGGATGGATAAACGGTTGCATGGATGAATGATGCATGGATGGATGGATGTGTGAAAAGGTGGGGGGATGAATGATGGGTGGATGGATGGATGAAAGGGTGGGTGGATGGATGAAGGATAGATATATGGATGGGAGGATGAAAGGGTGAATGGATGTATGGATGGATAAAAGGTTGCATGGATGAATGATGGATGGATGTGTGAAAAGGTGGGTGGATGTGTGAAAAGGTGGGTGGATGAATGATGGGTGGGTGGATAAAGGGGGGATGGGTAAAGGATGGATGTATGGATGGAAGGATGCAAGGGTGGATGGATGAAGGATGGGTGTATGGATGGAAGGATGAAAGGGTGGATGGGTGAAGGATAGATGGATGAAGGATAGATGTATGGATGTATGGATGAAAGGGTGGACGGATGAAGGATGGATGGATGAAAGGGTGGATGAGTGGATGAAAAGGTGGACGGATGAAGGATGGATGGATGGAAGGAAGAAAGGGTGGATGGATGTATGGATGGATAAAAGTTTGCATGGATGAATGATGCATGGATGGATGTGTGAAAAGGTGGGGGGTGAATGATTGGTGGATGGATGTTTGGATGGAAGGATGAAAGGGTGGATGGATGTGATGAGGTCTAACAGGCGCATTTATGGTTGTCAAAAGTTGATGATGAGGAGTACCAGTTTCTAGAAACTTTTGTCGGAAGGGGGTCCTTACGCCTAAAAAGGTTTTACAAGGGGGTCTCGGCATCAAAAAGTTTGAAGACCTCTGCCCTAACCTATCAAGTTAACAGGTGGTATGTGCACCCTCAGAACATGACAACCCTGACTCCCCAAAGAAATTGTGAACACAAATCCAGTACCCTTTCGTTTGATAACTCATGCGTGCACAAAGGTAGACCAAAGAAATAAGCAAATTGCCATTTCAATATATATTGAAGCAATAAGATTATTGTATAAAATACATGCACTGCAATAATCAATTGAAAGAAACAAAACCGAGTAATCAGCATCATGAGAATGATAAAGAAAATGCTGCTTTTAACTAGGTTTCGTTTTAATTGAATTAACTTCTTCTTAGGTAATCAGCAAGGGTGGAGTAAGGTGTGTAATTTAGGTCCTTGCACTTGAGACAATTTTTCGTATCAAGACACTATGCACTTTATAATGTTCTGTGAGCATTACAATGTTATTCGTAAAAGGTTTTTAATTCCCATTTTAAGGGAAAAAGGCTTCATACAGATAAAACCCGCCTTACTATACCTTCAGCTACTGAATGACCCATGGGAGATTTTTAACATTGTAAGTTTTTTAGTCGCAGCTGTCAGACTTAGGAAAAACTGCACACCATGATAAATATTAAAGTGGATCCACTGTGCCTACATGATTGTTTTTATGCTGCAGTTTTTAATTATTTCGATTCAGAAAAGGGGGTGGTGATGAACAGAGTGTCTGAATTGAGCAGACCACTCTTACCCAGTCCAAAGATCAGGGCTTGATCCATCACCGTTATTTATCTCACTGCTCCATCCCAGCTCAGAACATGGCTATATGCAAATCAGTCTGTCCCTGGCCCAGTGCATCATGGGAACAGGGCAGACTAAACTACCAAGCCAATTCTTCACCAGAAAGGAAACAAGCTACCGGGGACCGGTTTCTGGCATTTCAGCCGTCTTCGGCCCGGCTTGCTTGAATCCTGATGGAGCAGTGAGAAAGGGACTCATGTCTGAGTATACCCTGCCACACCTATAGTGGCCAAAATCGATTCAGAAAAGGGGGTGGTGATGAACAGAGTGTCTGAATTGAGCAGACCACTCTTACCCAGTCCAAAGATCAGGGCTTGATCCATCACCGTTATTTATCTCACTGCCCCATCCCAGCTCAGAACATGGCTATATGCAAATCAGTCTGTCCCTGGCCCAGTGCATCATGGGAACAGGGCAGACTAAACTACCAAGCCAATTCTTCACCAGAAAGGAAACAAGCTACCGGGGACCGGTTTCTGGCATTTCAGCCGTCTTCGGCCCGGCTTGCTTGAATCCTGATGGAGCAGTGAGAAAGGGACTCATGTCTGAGTATACCCTGCCACACCTATAGTGGCCAAAATCGATTCAGAAAAGGGGGTGGTGATGAACAGAGTGTCTGAATTGAGCAGACCACTCTTACCCAGTCCAAAGATCAGGGCTTGATCCATCACCGTTATTTATCTCACTGCCCCATCCCAGCTCAGAACATGGCTATATGCAAATCAGTCTGTCCCTGGCCCAGTGCATCATGGGAACAGGGCAGACTAAACTACCAAGCCAATTCTTCACCAGAAAGGAAACAAGCTACCGGGGACCGGTTTCTGGCATTTCAGCCGTCTTCGGCCCGGCTTGCTTGAATCCTGATGGAGCAGTGAGAAAGGGACTCATGTCTGAGTATACCCTGCCACACCTATAGTGGCCAAAATCGATTCAGAAAAGGGGGTGGTGATGAACAGAGTGTCTGAATTGAGCAGACCACTCTTACCCAGTCCAAAGATCAGGGCTTGATCCATCACCGTTATTTATCTCACTGCCCCATCCCAGCTCAGAACATGGCTATATGCAAATCAGTCTGTCCCTGGCCCAGTGCATCATGGGAACAGGGCAGACTAAACTACCAAGCCAATTCTTCACCAGAAAGGAAACAAGCTACCGGGGACCGGTTTCTGGCATTTCAGCCGTCTTCGGCCCGGCTTGCTTGAATCCTGATGGAGCAGTGAGAAAGGGACTCATGTCTGAGTATACCCTGCCACACCTATAGTGGCCAAAATCGATTCAGAAAAGGGGGTGGTGATGAACAGAGTGTCTGAATTGAGCAGACCACTCTTACCCAGTCCAAAGATCAGGGCTTGATCCATCACCGTTATTTATCTCACTGCCCCATCCCAGCTCAGAACATGGCTATATGCAAATCAGTCTGTCCCTGGCCCAGGTTCTGAAACTGGGATGGTGCAGTGAGCTAAAAAACGGTGTTGGATCTAGCCCGGATCTCTTGACTGGGTGAGAGCTTTCTGCTTAATTCAGAGACTCTGTCCCTCACCACCCCTTGTTGTAAATATTTTTGTCCACCCTAAGCGTGGAAGGGTATTCTCAGATGTGAGACCCTTGCTCATTGCACCATCAGGATTCAAGCAAACCGGGCCGAAGACGGCTGTAATGCCAGAAACCGGTCCCCGGGAGCTTGTTTCCTTCCCAGTGTAAGAATTGGCTTTTGTAGTTTGGTTTGCCCTGTTCCCATCATGCACTGGGACAGGAACAGACTAATTTGCATACAGCCAGGTTCTGAAACTGGGATGGTGCAGTGAGCTAAAAAACGGTGTTGGATCTAGCCCTGATCTCTTGACTGGGTGAGAGCTTTCTGCTTAATTCAGAGACTCTGTCCCTCACCACCCCTTGTTGTAAATAAAGCAGTTTTTAATTATGACCTGTTATTATTGTGATGATTTACTGTTATATATGAACTAATGGCTGCTAGGGTTTTAAGGTGATGTAATGAATTCTGTCTCTAATATTTTTTCCTCTTTAGGTCGCACATGTTCATCGATGACTTGCATTTTAGATGTTTTTATTATGTAGTGCATTTCGATATATGTATTGTACGTTTATGGTTTTATTAGCCAAATAAAGTGGTTTTGACTGACTGACTGATAAAGAAAATGGACAATTCAACTATTGTGCTGTTACATAGATTATATGCTTGCATTTAAGTACAATTATATTTGTGCTCCTACCTAGTGCTCCCTATCCTAATGTGCCTATGGAGAGTGAATCAGCCAGAATCCCTGTAGGTTGATCCAACTCTTCAGTTACCTATGGGAAGGTTTCATCTGGGAGCCCTACTTGGTGTAGAGCTGGGCACAATCTTTCTCAGGACTGACTGAAGTGTTTTTAAAGCGCTCGAATGCCGCGGCGTCTTGGCGCTATAGTACAGAAGAACAGATGAGAGCAAGTTAGGGCAGGGTAAAAAGCCAGGTTTTTAAAGCCTTCCTGAAACTGAATTTAGACGTTTGTGCATGAAGCGTGGGGGGCAGCGAGTTCCATAATTTTGCTGCTTGATAGGAAAACAATTCCCCCCCCCATCGAACTCTCCTGATTTTAGACTGACATACTAGGTCCAGGTTGGCTGACCTTAGAGCGCGTGAGGGTACGTAGCGGGGCAGGAGGTTAGCGAGGTCATCAGGTCCCTTCCCATGTAAGGACCTGTGGACCAGGCAGAGAGCCTTAAACTGTATTCTACGTCTGACTGGGAGCCAGTGAAGCTCCCGTATAACTTTGAACGTTGGGTGTCGCTTTGGGAGGTTCAACAGGACCCTAGCAGCGGCGTTCTGAATTGCCTGCAGTTTGGTCATTTGTTTTTCTCCTGATCTCAGGTAGAGTGAGTTACAGTAGTCCACTCGGGACATTACCAGGGCTCCCATTACTGTCTTTTTTAACGTGGACGAGATGCAAAGCAAGATTTTTCTGAGCACCTTGATATTAAAAAAGCAGGCCGACGCCACTTGGTTAATTTGTGCCCAGCAGGATAAATCTTTGTCCAGCAGAAAACCAAGATTCCTGACCTTATCCGCTGGGCTGGGACAGGACCCCGCCTCTGGTGGCCACCAGAGGTCACTCCAGACGGATGTTGAATGACCGAACTCTATAACTTCGGTCTTCTCCGTGTTTAATTTGAGGAAATTGTGGCTCATCCAGTTTTTTACCCCTACGAGGCAGTTCCTGAAGCACTCCGCTGTAGCCGCAATTGATTGGGAAATTGACACTATAATTTGTGTCTCGTCAGCGTAGGACACTAAACGCAGGCCATAGGATCTGATCAGGGCAGTCAGAGGTGTTACATATAAGTTGAACAACATGGGCGAGAGTGCCGAGCCCTGAGGAACCCCTCCCGGAAGAGAAGATTTATCAGATTGCAGGCCATTCCAATGCACTTGTTGAATTCGGGTGCCATTTTTGTCTGTAACTACACCCGCTGACCCTGTGCTCTGCTGAATTCTATAAGGACATTACCCGGCTGTTGAGACCCTCTGCTCTTCCCGCCTGCCTCCCGCGGCCCTGCCGCTCTCTTACGATTTAGAGCAGGGCCGCCGAGTGGAGCGTGGCGAGGGGCTGCCTACAACTCCCGGCAGCCCTCGAGGTCTCCAGCGTCACTCCAGCGTCACAACCCAGCGCCAGGAGGCGCATAAAAGTGACACCAGTTTCGGTGAGCGGGGCTTCGCCGTTTTTGTCTGTAACTACACCCGCTGACCCTGTGCTCTGCTGAATTCTATAAGGACATTACCCGGCTGTTGAGACCCTCTGCTCTTCCCGCCTGCCTCCCGCCGCCCTGCCGCTCTCTTACGATCCAGAGCGGGGCCGCCGAGTGGAGCGTGGCGAGGGGCTGCCTACAACTCCCGGCAGCCCTCGAGGTCTCCAGCGTCACTCCAGCGTCACAACCCAGCGCCAGGAGGCGCATAAAAGTGACACCAGCTCCGTCTCGCGGGACGCCGGGCGAAGCCCGGGCCAAGGGCGGGCCCGTTGTTGCCCGTTAGTGACCGGACCGGGCTACCCCCCTTTCGCCCTTCATAAGGATTCTCTGGATTTCTGACTAATCCTCAGGGGTGCCGCTCGCCTTTGAGGTTGTTTCCAGCGTTTGCAAGTTCTGACCTGCCATTGCTACAGGAGTAGCCGTTCATCTGCCAAGTTCATCGTGACCCAGAGGGAGGAGATAAGCAACGCGAGGCCGCAGAGGAGGTGAGAGGCGCGGCCCCGGGACTGCGAGGTACAGCGTCAATAACATCAGCTGTTTCCTCTTCCCGCGTGAGCCGCGCCCCCTCCCAGTGCCCCGCCCCCAACAAGGCGTACTTAACCTCTCGCGGCCCCCGCTTCGCGGGAGCCGCTCGCCTTTGAGGTTGTTTCCAGCGTTTGCAAGTTCTGACCTGCCATTGCTACAGGAGTAGCCGTTCATCTGCCAAGTTCATCGTGACCCAGAGGGAGGAGATAAGCAACGCGAGGCCGCAGAGGAGGTAAGAGGCGCGGCCCCGGGACTGCGAGGTACAGCGTCAATACATCAGCTGTTTCCTCTTCCCGCGTGAGCCGCGCCCCCTTCCAGTGCCCCGCCCCCCCTCACAGACACTAAAGCAGGGCTTTTAACGCGCATCGCGGGACGCGCGCTGGTCGCAGCCCGGGGCGAAGCCCGGGCAAAGGGCGGGCCCGTTTAAGCCCGTTCAAGCCTGGGCAAGTCTGGTCTGGGCCTATCCCTTTTCATCTTGCCTTTTGACTTTTCCCCTGCATCCTGGTAGCTTTCTGCCATCACCTTTACCCACACCTACCCACGTGTAATACAGCGCCATTATGACTACAAGGGCCATGAGGAGTAAGACGGCTCAAGGAGTGGGTCAGGTTACCGGTCCAATTGACCAATTTATCACGAAAGCTAATGATGCAATCAACCAGGGGATTGTACTCCTAGAAAGACGTGTTTCCCAGGACCTTGCCGCAGCACGAAGATCCTCAATGGGCCTTCTGGCTTTAGCCAAAACACCTATCCAACAAGGAACTAATGTCCCACTATTGCAAGAAATTCGTGCAGAACTACACACTATCCCAATGAGTGTTGACCTATCTGTCACTCACTTATCTCTAGGGGAAGTTACCCTGGAAGACTTGGAGAAAACACCGACTCTGGAGATTAGTCCCACTCAAACGGCCCGCTAACCCTGATAGAGTCGCAACCCCTGATAGAGTCGCCATCTTTAATAGTAGTTTCTCCTACTAAAACTGATAAGGAGTCAAGGGAGGGTGCCATTCCCAAACAAGATAGCACAAGGCCAGTAGTTAAGACCAAGCAGAACTGTCCACCAAAGCACACAAGGTCTAAAAAATCCCCCCGTACCAACTATCAAAATAATGCCACTAATTCCTTACCTGTTAATGTGGATGACCCCTCTGTAACAGCTGCATCGCTGGATGATGCTCAGAGGGGGTATGATGTCGCCAATGTAAACCACTTTGAGCTTAATGCACAAGTGCTAGCTACAATTAAGGATCTCATAAAATCTCAACTATTACCAATCGAACGATCCTTAAATAACATCGAGAAGCAGATTGCCAGACTAATTAATCACACTAGTCATCTAAAACCTCCTACCACCACTTTAGCCCCTCCAGCCCCTACGATTGCCAATCACACTAAGGCAGTCACTGCACAGAAATCTGCACCCCCATCCTTAACACATAAAACCCCCTTACCCACAGGAAAAAACCCCAAAACTGCTTCCATCACACAAGCAATCCAAACAGACACCAAGGGCACCACTAAGCAAGCACAGGGAAAGCCAGTAACAACTGCCGGCCCTCCTAAAACTAATTCTAAGCCCCCTTCCCCCAAACCTTTGGTTGTCCAACAGGCTGATGATACCACCAACAAACCAGTTAGACCAAAGAGGCCAATCCATCTTCCTCCAGAGGCAAGCCCCTACACTGTGATCCTCACTGGGGTCCCAGAACTGGAGGAAAATACGAGTGAATCCACCTGGTCCCTAAAAAATAAAGTCATGCAGTGGCTTAATATTAACAGACCCCTTCCCTCACATTGTAAAACTCTCCATGGTACGTAGGGTTCCCTGAATTGGGGAAACAAGGAAAAGAATACAGGGGGACTGTATTATCATTAATTTTGATGACCCAGAGACAGTCAGACATATATGTTCCTGGTCAACCTTGGAGAGAAAGGGAGGCATAGACACTAATCGTCTGTCCTTTTTCTATCCTCCAAGGTTTCCTCATGAACAAGATTATCCTCTTAGTTGGAACCAATCTCCAGGTTGGAGCTGGTCGCAGGTAGAAACGCGTAATAGGAGGAGGGACTGGGATCATTATCCTTGGAACCCAAGAAGAGAGCAACCCTATGCAGAGGGGTGGAGGGGGGCACCAACTAGTAATTACTTTTCAACCCTAGAAATGGTTGACTGACCATCAAGCAACCAAATATCTCCTAATAACAAGACTAAAACCCCCGTCTCCTGATAGCCTAGGGTCATCTCCAAGTCAATCTGGGGAACTTGGTTTGGAACAACCCATTGCGGGTTCCACCAGCATGTCCCTTCCTGGGCCTGCGACTGCACAAACTGATGGATCTCTGGCCCCCCTTTTACCCTCAACTCCTGATTTAAGCCATCCCCACTGCCCATCAAATCATTCTGACCCTAATCAATATGTGTCCATTCTAACTTGGAACATAGCCGGTCTTTCAAACAAAGTAAAGGACCCAGCCTTCCTGAACTATATAAACATCTTTGACATCATAGCGTTCCAGGAATGTTGGGACCTGACACCTACTAATCTGGATGGCTACAGTACACACTTTACCCCAGCTATCCAGTCAAACAGAGGTAGACCTTCGGGTGGTCTTTGCTTTTATGTTTCAAATAGACTCAATGTATCCGTAGAATGCGTTGAGCTCACTCCATCTGATCCTAGTTCAAAGTCCTTTGGTCCCTCTCTACAGGCCTTCAAAATGTCTGGGAAAGAGGCTGTCAGTTCTCTCATCATAAACCTATATAATAGCGCACAGAGAGACGACCAACCAAAATTTATAGAGTTTCTCTCGAAACTTATAAAGAAGGGTATGGGAGGGTCCTGTTCAGACAGACGTTTAATCATATTAGGAGATTTTAATTGTCATCTATGCCCACACAGTGGAACTAGGGTTTGTGACCTAAGAGCCCCAAATGGTCAACATACTACCCATTTTGAACACTCAACTATGGGATCCCAACTGAACAACTTACTACACGAATGGGATCTGGGCTTCTTCAATGACTTAACAGTGCCCCGACTGACTTCCAACCTACATTTCATGGAAGGGGATCGCTTACGATAATAGACTTCATCCTCTTGTCTAACAGTCATCATGGCGACGCCCTAGAAACCAGGAGAGAGGAGCTGGTTCTGAGCGATCACTATCCTATTAGTGCCAAAATATATTCCCCTTCCAGTGGAAACAAGCTTGGGAGCGATATAGAAAATCTTTACTCACATTCTATATCTCTTTCATCGCGAAATGGGTACATTATTAAATGGACAAAAATTGACACATCGAAATTCCTTGAAAATCTGATCAAATCTGACCCTGATCTTTTTCGGTCTTGCTTAGAATACCCTCCCAATCCACAAGAAATTATCCTTGCATTTGACCAAATTGCTTTACAAATCAGAAAAAATATGACCAGAAATTATAACAAAAACAACGTGTCCAAGAGTCCTGGCTGGTTTGACCACGAGTGTTCAAACACTCATAACATTCTGAAGGCTACCCTCAATAAATCCCCCAAAAAACGGGTGGAAATAAGATCCGCCCGCGCTGCTTATAAACAGGCAATTAAAAACAGGAAAAAGGAACTGAAAACTGCTGCCTGGGAAGCTTTGTTAAAAGCAAGCACTTTAAGAGACAATACGGCCTTTTGGAGGGAGGTCAATGCCCCCTTCTTCAGTGAGAGATCAACAGACCTCATAGAAATTGCCATCACGGAAGAAGTTTGGATAAATCATTTCACCGAACTGTATAAATTAGATGACCAGATTGAACCACTTAACCTTGAAACTCAACCAACTGAGAGTAATCAGCCGCAAAGCAACCACACAGAGTCGTTCCCGCTTTCCAACTACTTTAATCATTCAGAAGTGGAATTGGCCATTCTTGAAAGCTCTAATGCCAAAGCCCCCGGCCCGGACGGAATTCCAATAGACCTATTTAAAGACAATATTCAACTGTGGGCACCAATTGTTACAAATGTCCTCAACTCTTATGCCCACAAAGGATTCCCCGCAACCTGGCAAGAAGCGATCATAATACCCATTTTTAAAAAAGGTGAAAGAATGGACCCAAAATGTTATAGACCAATTTCCTTATTGGACTCCATGATGAAGGTGGCTGGGAGAGTCCTGCTGAACCAATTGCAATCATGGGCTCAGGAAAATAACATTTTGTCTAAATTCCAATATGGGTTCGTCGCTGGTCTTGGGACAGTGGAACAATGCCTAAACTTAGCTCTGATCATCGACAAATATGTGATGGCAAAAAGGTGCAATATATATATGACTTTCGTGGACTTAAGCTCTGCTTTTGATTGCCTTAACCACAGTATACTTTGGTCTACCCTCACTGACATGGGAGTTGATTCTAACATACTTGCCTTTATAAAAGAACTGTACCGAGGAGCCGGGGCTAAGGTTCGCTATGGAAAGGATGGAACCTGTACGAGCAAGTTTCCTATCAAAAAGGGGGTCAGGCAGGGCTGCATCCTTGCCCCCTTTCTTTTTAATCTGTATATTAACAGTGTTGCCGATTGCTTGGCCAATTTAGATGTTGACTATCCTAAAATAAATGGCCTCGCAGTTCCAATTCTTTTATATGCGGACGACTCTGTCATCATGTCCAGGACCCAATTAGGGCTCCAAAAAGCACTGTCAGCCTTTTCAACATTCATGGGTGTGAGAGGTCTTAAGATTAACGTAAGCAAAACCTTTACTATGTGCTGTAGTAAAAAAAAGAACATTTCTTGCAATACGTTTATTGATGCATCCAAGATCAGCCTCACGAAAACTTTCACTTACCTGGGCATACTTTTTAGTAGTACAGGCTCATGGAAAAACGCTGTCCACACTCGAAACTTGGCTTTTATCAGGCAAATTGGAGCCTTAAAGAAATTTGCCACAAAACTAGGAGGGAAACCGGTTAGGATTCTGTTGGACATATTTGCAGCCAAATGCGTCTCCACTGCAACATATGGAGCTGGTGTCTGGGGTTTGGCGGACTGCTGAGAGATACAAACCAGCGAGAACGCTTTCTTAAGATATCTGCTGGCTGTCCCTCGATCTATTTCTACCACAGTCTGTCATAATGAGCTCGCCCGGGTACATATCTCGGACACAATCAAAGTTGCACCAATTCTGCTATGGCACAAAGTATGGTCCTCGGAAAAAACGGTGCTTAACCAAGACGTAATTAAGGACTGTATGGCCTTAACTGATTCAAGAAAAATACCTTGGCTTGCCTATGTACAGAAATTTTTAATATCATTGGATTTGGCTGATTTATACGTCAACCCGACTATGTGCCTAACTATTTCTAAAAAGGACCTCAAGGCTCGCTGTTTAGGTCTACTTGTAGATAGGTGCTCCTATCTCGAAGGTAATAAATCATCGATTGCTCATCACAATCTCTTACTTTATGATGCTGGCATTCCTTTTCATCTTTCACCGATTCTTACAATCTACACGAGAATGTTGCTAACAAGGATGAGGATGGATTGTTTTTACCGTCTACTAACATTTCCCACCATAAATGACTGGTCTACTACCCTGGTGGTCTGTCCTTGTGACAATGTTTCCAAGCAATCCAACATTCACGTCCTTCTATTTTGCAAATTTTACGACTGGGGCAGAAGGAAACATCTCTTCCCACTCCTGAAACTGTGGGGCCTAAGACAGTGTAGGCCAGCCTTACTCAAGCTATACATGCTCGAAGATGAACTTATAATTACTGCAGCTGCTAGCTTTTTGAAATTTGCAGTAAGGTGTAGAGCGTCTATGAATTGACTGACTTTTGACCCCCGACAGCTATAATTTGTATAACCCCAAACTCTTTGTTCTATTCCTAAATTTTATCTTTTATGCTTGAGTTTTGAACTCATTTTATTACGTTGTATTAAATGTGCTTTTATGATTTTCCTTTGCTAAAATCGAATAAAGCTATATTTCAATTGAATTGAATTGACTAATCCTCAGATCAGGCCACCATGACCAGAGGCACCAGGAGTAAAACCAAATCTGCATTAACTGTTACCCAGCTCACAGGTCCGATTGACCAATTTATTTCGCGAACTAATGAGGTTATCGACCAGAGTATTTCCCTGTTGGAGCGTAGGGTATCCCTAGACCTTGTGAATGCTAAACGCTCTTCTATGGGCCTTTTGGCCACAGCGGTTTCTCCTATCCAACAAGGCTCCAATACCCCTTTGTTGATACCATCCATAACCTCAGTAGAAATCCACACAGTCCCCTGTTCGGTGGATCTCTCAGCAACCCAATCTCTGTCAGACTCCCTCTTGTCAGTGGACCTTGAAACCACTCCAGATTTGGAGCTATGTCATACACAGGAGACTTCTCCAGATAAGCAGTCTCGTGGGGTTAGGGAGGGTGCCGTTCCAAAACGGGGGGACGGTAGGATAAACGGTAATCTAGCTAGATCTACTGCCCCCATGGAGCTTAAATGTATCAAAGGTTAACAATCCTCCTGCGATTAATTTAGATAACATACCTGATAATCTTCCCATCACGGGCGAGCCAGGGGTTTTTTGTATGACTTGTAACACCACCCCGTTTTTAATATCTAGCATCAGGGAGCTTTTTATGCACCACTTAAAACCTTTGGAATCCAGTTTGAGGCACCTCGAAAATCAGATAGCATTGCTATCTGTTACACCACCTACTCAGTCTAGTTTAGATCAAACAAAACAGGGGAAAGTGAAAGCTAAACGTCCAACAATAGCTCCTCAAATGGCCCAATCAGTTCCTTGTAGTAAGCCGATCACAGCTGCTAAGGCTTCTATCGCGCAATTAAGCCCAATGTACCATCAGCCCCTCCCCATGTAAACTCTGATGTAGGCTTGGCCAAAACCAGAACAGCTACCGTCCCGTCTCAGATCCCTTCAGGTTCTGCGAAAGGTTCTGACCAAGCTGCCAACAAAAACCAGACACCTTTACCACCCAAAACACCGGGATTAAAATCTTCGGGGTAGAAAAAAGGGGAGTAGGGAGAGGCGCTAGGGGGCGCACAGCGGATTGGCTGCCTGAACTGCAGCTCCGCCGGGCGATCACCAACAATGTGATCTATTGCCGCTCCAACCCCGCTAACCCACTTTCCACGACCATCCACGTGTGGGAGAAGATGTGGAGCATCAGCGGACGTGGAGAGACTCGTCCTCTACTCCTGATTTGCGGACCTTTGCCGTGAACATTGTAGTGAGCAGCGGCCTGCCTGACAACATGGCGGACATCGGCTTGCGGACCTCCGGCATGCACAGCAGTCCTGGCGTGGGATCGACCTACTAAACCAGCATACGCAGTCCGGGGGTAAGAACCTGCTTGCTGGACCCAAGTGGCTATTGTGATTTGCTTTCACCCCCGAGTACTGCCACACGATTGTGACGCCACCCCGAACCGCGCGCCTGACAACATGGCGGCGCATCGTGCCGGAGTGACGCCGCCGCCACCTTCGCGCCAGTGAATACAGACTCGGCCGGGCTGGGCTCGCCGCCCGGCGGATCAACGGGGATCACCGCTGGATGAGTCGCTGCTGGGCGCAAGTACTGACGGGCTGCTCTCTAACGGCGTACCATCACCGCCCGACCTAACGAGCCGGCGGGAGGATAACCGGATTCGCAAGAAGCTACTGCGACAGGGTGTCTCGCAAGATAGCCCGTGATCCCACATCCTACTGACTGAGGTGGGGACCCAACCGGAGGTGCGGGCGCTCACTGTCGCCTTAGTTCGCGTTGCTGCTGACGTTGCCTGGCCACATCTCCCCCATAGCTCACACGACCTGGCGGCCATTTGGCTGGTCGCAGAGTCGATACCACGTGCAGCTAATCGCTACCCTTGCCGGTGCACCACGGCGACGGCGGTCAGAGTCACGAGGGCATCTGGGCCCGCATTCAGGAAAGCGACTTCTCCGGCCGCCACAATGGGGAAACCTGATAAACAACAACCGAAGATATCATTTGACAACAGAAAGGCGACTAGGCCTGCAGAAGATGTGGTGGAGTCCGGCGGCTCTACCGAACCACTGCCAAATAGCAACACGGAGAAGATCCTTTTGGCAATTCAGTCGAATCTGCAGGACAAACGGTAAGCTGGACAACCTGACGTGCAGAATGGATAGCATGGCCGTTCGGCAGGAGAAGCATGGCGAACGTTTAGATGAGGCAGAGACGAGAATATCGGCCGTTGAAGACGAGGCGCGAACCTCCACCACCAAATGCGCGGGAATGGAACGAATACTGGAGGTGATTAAAGCGAAGGAGGAGGATTTGGAAGCGCGCTCGAGGCGCAATAATGTGAGAGTTACTGGCCTGCCGGAGTCGACCAACACTGGGCGGATGGAGCAATACATCGAAAATCTATGTAAAGATCTCTTTGGCGCAGAGGCCTTATCGCAAATCTTCATAGTGGAACAGGCCCATAGATCATTAGCCCCCAGGCCACCGCCCGGTGCAACGCCTAGGCCAATTGTGGCGAGGATACTCAATTATCGGGACAGGGACACGATCCTCAGACTCGCAAGGGAAAAAGGCAAAATCACCCATCAGGGCAACTCCCTGGAGTTCTACCCGGATCACACGGTCGCAGTTCAACAAGCACGTAAGGAATACGCCTCCGTGAAAGCTAAGCTGCGTGATCTGAACATTGGCTACTCTATGCTATATCCAGCCCGCCTTCGAGTGGTGTGGAAGGAGAAGACAATCGTGCTGGCAACACCCAAAGCGGCCCAAGACTTTGTTAAGAAGGTGCAGCGCGAGTCGAGATCGGAGTCACAGAATGACCAACAAAGGGACTCGGACTGACGCCGCTGGCGGAATCCCTCGTCGGACAGCGGTGAGTTGTGCAGTAAAGATGGCTTAAATGGATTGCTGTGTGGCCGCACTAAGCCGTACTGGGCAGTTCCGCCTGGTACAAGACTCCTAAAGTGAAGGCTATGGCGCTTTTAATCGAATTTCTGTACATCAGAAGGGCTTGTATCCATTGGGGTAGCGAGGGCTGGAATGCACTCCTGACATTTGACTGTAGCCGTTGCCCGCGGCGGACCCATGCTACCACGCTCTCCCCACTGTGTATTTGTTCACAAAGCCAAGTCAGGCTGGTGCTATTTCTGGCGTTCTGGGCGAATATCCAGGTCCTTCCCTATAAGTAAGCTCGTAACCCTCCTGTCAAGAGAAGTGGGGCGAAGGGAACAGGTGTGCATTCAACACTCCGCTGCGCACAACATTGAGGTGTGGAACCTTGCAGATGTGCGCTCGCTCCTGCACGCCTCAATTGCAATAGATACTTGTGACCACGCACTTGTTGTGTGGGGACGAGCTGGACTCTGGCCAATGTGGGACTTGTTACTAGCACAAACGTATGATAGCGTCTGGGTTTAGCTGAAATGCCCCTATAACTGCGCTGTTACTTGGGTGTTGCTGCGGAGTCGTTGGAGGGGTGAGGGGACAGTGGTTCAATAGACACATGCATTACGAATATGTACAGTTTTCCTAGTATCGCCTGCACCCGTCCACCGGGTGAAGAGTTGTGCTCCTGGCGGTCCTCCATAAGGGTAATACCCACCACAAGTTCTCAGAATGGGCACTGAGTTGTTGGTTAAGTGTTTGTGGGATTTGTGCTCCGAGGGGCTATGGCTTCGGCAGGTTGGGGTTGCTGGAGTGGGTGGGGTTAGGGGAGGGGGGATGTTTGAATGTTTACGAAGACCGAAAGCATTGCATATGTACAACTTCTTAGGTTCTCCATCGAGTTTGACTGCCATTAGTACGTATGTTCCTTATACTGTGATTGGACAGGCACCACATGTACCATTGGAATGTACAGGGATGAGACGTTTCGCATTATCTGATGACACCGGGTTCTAGACATGAGGGCAGACTGTGCTTGAACGTTCTTACTTGGAACATACGGGGGTTCTCACGGCCTCAGAAAATCAGGCAGGTTTTTGCTAGTCTTACCAGATGGAACATTGATATAGCATTCCTACAGGAATCACACCTCGCACCAAACACACACGCACACTTGGGGTCGAGATGGGCGGAGTCAACGTACATGGCTTCCTATTCCTCCTACTCCTGTGGGGTGCTTATTTTGATTAAGAAAGGGGTTAACTTTGAGACGCAGCAAGTGACACATGATCCCTCTGGCAGATACGTGATTGTGACAGGTACATTGAGGGGCCAACACGTGACACTCCTTAACGTATATGGACAGAACACTGACGCTCCAGAATTCTTTCGGGAAGTCTGGGGTCATTTGCAAAAACACACCAACACACACATGTTGTGCGGAGGGGACTGGAACGTGACATTGCAGGACGGACTGGATCGCTCCTCTCATTCGTTAGAGCAACACAATCAGTCGAGGCTGATGGTGGGTCACATGATGGAAGACCTGGCCTTAGCGGATCTTTGGAGGCTGCAACACACTGACGCGCCAGGCGCCACACACGTAACAGCGTCTCACAATAGCTGGTCCAGGCTGGATTACTGGCTGGGTACCAGGGACGTGGCTCTATGGGTCCGTACGTTACAAGTACTGCCACGCACATTGTCGGACCACAACCCTGTCCTGTTGCAGATAGATCTTCCACGTTACACACCCCCCCCCTCCCCCTCATTCCAGTGGCGGTTCAATTCCCAGGCCCTCTCAGATTCAGTCTATGTTGACACCTTAAAAAAAGCAATAAAGGACTACTTCGATATTAATTCACAATCAACGGAAGACCCATGTATCCTATGGGAGGCATTCAAGGCCACGATCAGGGGCGTCTGCATTGGCACCACCATAGGGGTGCTCAAAGACATCAGGTGCCAGATTCGCCGCTGCAAATGAGGGACTTAGAACTACTATATGAGACAACGCAGGATGTTTCACTGTTACCCAAGTTGCGTGAATTACATACTGAGCATGCTGACTTTATGGCGTCCGAAATAAAATACTTAGATCGCAAACATATAGCTAGAGCCTTTGGGGAAGGGGGCAGGCCAGGGGGAATGCTAGCGCGGAAAATATGCAAAGGACGGGGGCAGTCGGCGATACTCCGAGTCAAATCCGGGGAGGGTATATTGCAAACACACTCTTCAGATATATTGAAATGCTTTGTGGAATCCTTTAGCTCGCTATATCAATCGCAACCCTCAGCAACAGCGGAAGAAACATATGACTATTTACATGATGTGGCGATTGGCTGGCTATCGGATGCACAAAGAGAATACTTGGCCAGACCCATCACAGTGGAAGAAGTAACTGAGGTGATCAATTCGCTGCCAAATGGCAAGGCACCGGGCCCTGACGGGTACACGTCTGAATTTTATAAACGGTTTGCGGACATTATCGCTCCCTATTTAGTGGACATGTATGGTACCTCCTTTGAGAAATCGTTACTTCCCCCCACACTGCGCGAAGCACTAGTCATTGCTCTCCTAAAACCGTCCAAAGATCCGGAGGAATGTGATTCCTACAGACCTTTGTCCCTGATTAACGTGGACTCGAAATCCTCGCAAAACTCCTGGCGGTTAGGCTATCCCCTTTGATGACCCGCCTGGTCCTTCCGGAGCAGTTGGGGTTTGTTCCCACTAGGTCCACCTCGCATAACACCAGATCCCTGTTTGCACTTTCTCACTACCTGCGACCCTCGGTTAAAGCAGTGGCTGTCATGCTTGACGCCGCGAAAGCATTCGATTCCATTGAATGGCGTTATATGCTCACCGTCCTAAACAGGATGGGTTTCCCTAAACGGTTTTTTCAATGGATTTCCTTGCTATATACAAAACCATGTGCCAGGGTCCGGATCAATGGCTATGTCTCGGCTCCGTTTAGCATTGAGCGGGGAACGCGGCAGGGCTGCCCCCTATCACCCCTGCTATTCGCGCTGGCGTTAGAGCCCCTCGCGTGCATAGTGCGACAAAACTACAAAGAATCGGCGCTGCAATTCGAAGCCAGGCCGCTCCACACATCACTCTACGCGGATGATATGCTGCTATACGTCCGTGACCCTGGCACCCATCTAAATCCGCTGCTCAGAGAGTACATCCGATTCGGAGGACACTCGGGGTTAGCGATTAATTGGTCCAAATCCTCCATAATACCTCTAACTGATACTACAACTCCCTTTGAAGTCAATTACCCGCTGGAGTGGCAACAGGATCAGATTCGCTACCTAGGGGTCATGTTTCACAGGGATCCAGAGGAAGTCAGGCGCGCAAACTATGGGGTGGTACTTTCTAAGCTTGAAGATAAGGTCCACCGATGGATCCATTTGCCTCTATCACTAGCTGATAGAATCGCAATAGTCAAAATGAACGTGTTACCCAAATTGCTATACCTTTTTAATAACATACCCATCACACCAACTCGTGAAGTCTTCCGCCGCATTAAATCCCTAGTGCCGACCCTGATATGGGCCGGTAAACAAGCTCGTATTGATTTGCAGACACTGACACTACCGTTTGCGCAGGGCGGCTTCGGTGTGCCTGATTTTCTCCTCTACTACCTCTGTGCCCAGGCACAATATGCGGCATATTGGTACCATGAGGTCCCCTATCTCACCCACGCGGCCATAGAAGAGGGTGATGCCCATCCTGTCCCCCTATCTGCGATCATATCGCACACCAGACCACCACTACATGCAAAGGACAGAAACACTGTAGACACCACGGTCAAAGCATGGCGCAAACTTGGACAGTTAGCTCACAAAACCCCGTTGTATGCGCCAGATATGCCATTACAGCATCATCAGGCGCTGTCCGTCACTAGTGAGAAGGTAGGGATGTCTTTGCTGAGTAGAGCTAGAATTGACAAGCTGGGTGATGTGTTCAAAGAGGGCACATTCTTAAGCCTCGACCAATTGACCTATATCCAAAACCAGACTCCCATGTTTCGCTTCACGTACTATAGATTAACCAGAGCGTTAAGGGAACAGTACCCAACATTCCCTACAGAACCAGAATGCCTCGCACCTCTGCAACTACTGATCACTACACGGGACCTATCACATCTGGTGTCCAGACTATATGCTGCTGCACAATCGGAAATAACGGGACACACACTTAAGGCTAAGGGGCGGTGGGATGCGCTATTAGACACTCCATTAACGGACGAGGAGTGGCATAGCACCTGCGTGTTAACGCAGATACTGACGCCAAACGGCAATTTGAGAATTATACATTTTAAATGTATTCACCAGGCCTACTACACGTCAGCAAAACTGCTTAAATTTGGCTTACAGGAGGAAGACAGGTGCAAGAGGTGTAGCAGGGAGGGTGCAGACTTTGTACATCTGGCCTGGGCTTGCGCGAAGGTGGCGGAGTACTGGGGGGAGATTACTACCACACTAGCTGTCATGTTGGAGGAAGAGGTACAGTGCACGCCTAAGATCTGTTTGCTGGGTATAGTGCCCCAATTCAGAGCGCTAAAACGCAAGTTCTGTGCAATTGCTTTATTGTTAGCGAAAAGGCAGGTGGCGCAATATTGGCACAGCCGTAAGGTGCCGACGAAGAAAACGTGGCTTCATGACATGTCCACCTGCAGGGACAAACTGCAAACATATGAGGAGCAATTACCAGCGAAATCCAGACCGAAGGACATATGGTGTTTTTTGACAGACTACCTTAGCTCACTGCAGGACAGTGAGGAGGACTAGCTCGTCTTCTGCTTCATTCTGACAGGAGTAATGTTTGGTGCACGAGTTCATATCTGATGGCGGCTGACCCTTGGGGGGGAACCGGAACCACTGTTGCACTTACTGTCTAGGTTGTGTGTAATGTCAATGTAAGGTCTTAAGTTGGGATATGTTGTATTTTTTTTTCTCTATAAAATGACAAAATGTAAGACTCATATCAACTGCCAGCTAAGAGTCCTACGGAGGGTGTGAAGGGCGGTTCTACCTAAAGTTTATACGCTATTCTTCATGGCTAACTTGTTACTTCCTTGGATGACCATTACAACGTGGCGAGCATGCCCCAGGGTTGTAGGCTCATGCTGTGTACCTTGCATTGTGTTAATAAAGGTCTTACGCAAAAAAAAAAAAAAAAGAAAAAAGGGGAGTACTGCCAAGGCGCCCCATACATCTTCCACCCGAGGCATCCCCCTTATACGGTCATTCTTACCGGTGTTCCTGAACTATCTGATGGCAATGATGAACCTTCTTGGTCTCTTAAAACAAGGTTCTGCAGTGGCTGAGTTTAAATAGGCCTTTACAGCCCCGTCACTCAAGCAGAATTTCTACAGTCCGCAGAGTACCCTGGATAGGGGACGAATGTAAATCAATACAAGGTGATTGCATCATAGTTAACTGTGATGATCCAACTACAGTTGACTATATTTGCTCCTGGCCAACACTGGAAAAAAAGGGGGGGAATTGATGCCCAACGTCTCTTCTTTTTTTATCCTCCAGTGAACACCTATCAATACTTTCCTACTCCAAACTGGCAACAAACACTCGAAGGGCACTGGAATCATGTGGGCCATAGTTATAGAAATAGGAGTAGAGATTGGCAGACAACAGTTTTGGTATCCAGGCAGGACCCACCTTACTATGGAGGGTTGGCAAGGTTTTCCAATTAGAAATCGATATGACTGTTTGGAAATGGTAGATTGACCGCCAGTGAACGCAACTAGTGCGAATCAGGTCTCTAGAATTTCTGGCGCCCTATTTAGCCCCGGAACACAATTAAGTTAGCCAGAATCTCATACTTTTTCACAAGTACCAACGTCCATCGAAAAAGTTAATGAGGACAGAACTGTGTTAGAGCCTTCTTCTTCTGTCCTCCCTAATAATAATAATAAAAAGATGGATAGACCCCCGAAGGTTCCTACTGGAACAAACATCCCAAAATTCCACCAGATTAAGGATCCGGTTAACAATAACAAGGTAGGGATCCTGGCCCCTTCGGAGTGTCCGCTTATGCGTGCTCCCGATCTTTTGTTGCTAGAAACTCGACCACCTCAGCCAAACGACCTTTTCCATACTATAAATCTGAGCTTTTCAATCTTGTATTGGAACGTTGCAGGTTTACGTGCTAAAAGGTCTCTCCAGCCGTGGCTGGATATGATAACCGAACATCAGATAGTCTGTCTTCAAGAAACATGGTCAACTTTCCCACATCATTTAGTGGGTTACAAAACATTTCACATCCCGGCCAGTCAGGGTGTCCTGGGTAGACCTAAGGGAGGACTGGCAGTTTACGTTGCCAATACTTTGTCTCCCCTAACGATACGCAGATCCAAAGAAGACCCGAGTTATCAAATTCTGCAACTAAATTTTAACAAAAATAGTATTTATTTTTTGGTTAATTTTTACAACAATCTTGGAACCACGGATTGTATAAAAATCTTAAATGAAATTACCACTTTTTTAATAACTTTGCGCAACGAGCTTCAGGCAACCCCAGTATATGTGGTCTGGGGTGGTGATTTTAATTTTCCATTATGCACTAACTACAAAAACGGAAACTGCGGCTTACTGGATGAACATGGTAGTCCATTGTCCCACTTTGCTCACTCTATCTGTGGAAACATACTAAACGAGTCCTTCTTTTCACTAGAGCTTGATTTCATCAATGATTTAGTAGAACCTTCATCTGACTTTTTACCAACCTTTCACGGTAGGGGGTTTTCTACTACTATTGATTACATCATGTCCTCTCACAGTCTGAAGGGTCAAGTGGCAAATTTCCATACCGAAAATGACGTTAGTAGTGACCATTTTCCCATCAGTGTTACAGTTGTACCCAAAAATGTTTCTTTACATTCTAACATTACCAGCCAGTTAACACAAAGCTCACTAACTATGAACAAGGTGAATGGTTACACAGTCAAATGGGCAAAGGTGGATCCAGCCGAAATCACAGAGAGGGTTCTTGTAAATGCTAGTCCCTGGGTTTTTGACTGTTTAACTCCAGATCCTACTCCCCAAACAATCATGGACAGTTTTCAGAAAATCTTGGCGGTAATCAGAGAGGAGTTTACAGCCAAGCATAAAAACAAAAAGTGTACTACCGAGAGATGGTTCAATACGAAGTGTCGAAAGGCTCTTTCAAATCTAAAGGCAGCCCTCCGTAGAACCACAAGGGATATTTCGGAAATTTCCAGCTTAAGGAAACTTTACAAATTAGCCAGAGTAGAACGCAGGAGAGAAATTAAGTAAAATCTCTGGGCACAATTACACGACAGCTGCCATAATAAAGACAGCGCCCTCTTTTGGCAAGTTATTAGGTCCCCCTTCCTAGCCGATTCATCAACGGGACAGCACTTAGATGTTACAGTGACTGCAGATGAATGGGTCGCCCATTTTTCTAAAATCTTTGGGAACTCTCAATTAGATCCTCCAGGTGAAGATCAGAGTGGAAGTAGTAAGACGGGGAATAACAGCTACCCGATTAACATCCATTTCAACCATGCAGAGGTCGCTAAAGCCCTTAAAGCGTCTAAACCCGGCAAAGCACCCGGGCCCGATGGTGTCCCGTCGGACTTTTTTCTTTACAACTTTGAACTTTGGTCCCCACTTCTCACCCAGGTCTTGGCTGCAGCTACAACAATTGGGTTGATAGATTCATGGTCGACATCAATCCTGCTGCCTATTTTTAAAAAAGGCAATCGTAACGATCCCGCCTGCTACAGGCCTATCTCCCTTCTGGACTCCATGGGTAACGTTGCGGGTCGGGTGGTATTGGATCGACTTCAAGTCTGGGCCCAAACTAATAACATCATCACCGACCTGCAATACGGTTTCCAGAAGGGCCTTGGGACTGTGGAGCAGGCCCTGAATCTTGCCCTCTTGATAGGGAAGTATGCGGAGCCAAAGGAGGTAACATCTTTCTCGTGTACGTTGACCTCAGTGCAGCGTTTGACTGCGTCCTGCACTCTAAACTCTGGGCTATTCTTAGGGACCTTGGAGTGGACCCAGCCCTTATTGTTTTCCTCCGAGAACTGTATTCCGACGCAACGGCATGTGTCAGATTTGGAGTTAATGGCGATCTTTCACCATCTTTTTCCATTGGAAAAGGGGTAAGGCAGGGATGCGTACTGGCTCCCTTGTTGTTTAATCTTTATACCAACGGACTCGAGCTGGCCATGCTAGAAGGGAGCCAGGATTTACCTTAGATTAACCATCGCCCAATACCAACACTTCTATATGCAGATGAATCGGTCATCCTTGCCAGAACATTGAACCAATTACAAAAGCAACTTAATAAATACTGCTCTTTTATGGGTTCTATTGGCCTTAAAGTCAACATAAAAAAGACTTTTACTATGCACATTGGCCCCAAGGTCAAGAATCCCAAACCAATTTTTGTCGAAAAAACAAGGCTGGAAAAAACATCTGCCTATCCGTACTTAGGCATATTGGTGGATGATTCTTTAAGCTGGCGACAGGCCACGGCCAGCAGAAAACTTCTTTTCCAGAGAGCAACATCGGCCCTGGTCTCCTTCTCCAGGAAACTTGGCAAACCTGCACCTACTGAACTGCTCAAGATCTACTACGCAAAATGCCATAGCATGGCCACCTATGGCGCGGGTGTTTGGGGTTATGGCCCAATAGATCCGATCCAGACAATAGAGAATGGGTTTGTTAAATATTTGCTGGCACTTCCACAAAGAGTCCCGACCTATGCTTCCCATAATGAGCTAGGCATGGACTACATCATTGATACCATACGATCCCAACCAATCCTTTTATGGCATCGTATATGGACAAAAGCTGAGTGCCATTTAACACGTTCTTTGATCAAAGACTGTATGGATCTAACAAATTGGCGAAGGATTCCATGGCTAGTTTACGTGGGGAATTTCTTTAAAGACCTTGGACGTAGCTCCTTCTTCGATGACCCACCTAGTGTGGAGGATATCTCGAGAAGGGAGCTAAAAAGGATCTGCATGAGTCACCTAAGAGAACTTCGTGGCTCAACTGAGGTCTTAAAATCTTCTAACGCCCAAATTTGTGCAGTTCAGACTGATAAAGGTATGCAACCATACTTGTCATATCATCTGTCCAACTATGAGAAATATCTCCTGACAAGATTTCGTTTCAATTCTTTTTTCCGTTTAGTTTCCTTCCCCCAAATACAGAACTGGTCAAATTCCATCACGAACTGTCCGTGTGACGGTGTATCTACCCAGTCAACAATCCATGTTATTTTCTTTTGTAAATTTTATAAATTACCTCGAAAATCCTGGATTCTACCACTTCTTTGCTCAATTGGCCAAAGGTCATGCTATCCAGCATTTACCTCCTTACAGCTTTACATTTTGCAAAGTGCATAGCTACCTTCTTAAAAATCAGTATTAAGATTCGTCAAGCTCTTGATTGATTAATTCTTTTCTATGACCACGTATCCTATTTTTATGAAAGAAACTGTACTCATTATCTTTTGTCTTATATTTTGCTACAATTGATTGTTTTACTTATGTACTTTTTATGGTTTCAAACAAGTGGTAACCGAATAAAAGATTACGAAACGAAACAAATTCGGGTGCCTAAGAAAGATGTTACAAGAGCCAAAGCAGGGCCAGTGAGACCTAGGGTTGCTAGTCTTTTTAATAGGACGAAATAGTTTACAGTGTCGAAGGCCGCTGTAAGGTCTAATAGGATCAGGGCCGTTCGGCCACCCTCATCCATGGTCTTACATAATTCTTCCGTAGCCATGATGAGAGCGGTCTCTGTAGAGTGAGAGGGTTCAAATCCGTGCTGTGATGGGTCTAACAACTTATTTTCGTCCACATATCTCATTATTTCCTGATTCATAGCCTTTTCCAGAATTTTAGCTGGTAGGGGCAAACAGGATATGGGACGGTAGTGCTTAGGTTCAGAAGGTTCAAGAGTATCCTTCTTGAGGATGGGCCGAATGCAGGCTTTCTTCCAGCTGCTAGGAAATTCACCTAGGTGAATGATCTTATTTAACAGAGGTGCCAGGACATCTGTAATGGTCTCAGGAACCATATGTAGTACATAGGGAGGACAGGGGTCTAAGGGGGACCCAGACTTCATCTGTGTGAGTAGCTCACAGACCTGCTTCTCCTTTAACGGAGGGAAGCTAGAATTGCAGGAAGCAGCTGAGATGGTGTTCTCAATACTCATAGTGGTTGTGTCTACTGCTAAAGTGCTAAGATTGTCATACACTGTCTGAACTTTCAGTTGGAAGAAGGTAGCGATACCACTAACAAAGTTCTAGTCAGGACTAAAAACCACATCTCGAGGACTCTTTGCTAGATGGGTGACAGTTTTAAATAGTTCCCTATAAGTATTGGAGGAGTCGTGGATTTTTTTGGTAAAGTAGATCGATTTTGCAAGCACAATTGTTTGCATGTTCTCCTGCAGGGCCTTGGTGTATTCTAATTTGTTTTTCTGGCTGTAACCAGAGCGCCAGAGCCGCTCCAGTTGCCTACATTTAATTTTTATTGCTTTCACATCAGCAGAGTACCATTGTGTAGTGGCGAGACGCCTTCTCTGCTTTTTTGTTTCCATGGGGGCCAGTTCGTCAACTGCTTGACTGATCCAATTGTGTAATTTAGTTGCTCCGGATTTCTGGCAAGTGCGTTAGCCAAGAGATTGGATTCAAGCTTTTCCCAGGGACGAGTTTTTACAGGGAGCGTAAGGTTTCTACGATGATTTACAAAGTTTTTCAGCTGTAGATTAAAAAAGATAGTGCTATGGTCAGACCAGGGTATGGGGAGAATCGAGGTGATTTTGATATGGTTATTATTAGTCAAAATCCCATCGAGGGTATGCCCTGCTGAGTGTGTGGGCATCGAAATTAGCTGGCTCATACCAAAACTAAGAAAATTATCAAGTAGTGTGGCTGAGTCAGAGTCGTTATTCGCTTCGAGATGGTAGTTAAAATCACCTAGAACAGTGTATGTTGCTGAATCAGAGGTAGTTTCTAAAAAAGTGTGTAATGCTCTATTAAAGGGAGCTCTAGGACCAGGGGGGCGGTACAGGAGCAGTCCTGAGAATATCAGACAGTTATTGTCTTTAATTCTGAAAGTCATGGCTTCAGCTTCTAAGTCCTGTTGGGGGAGAGCAAAGACTTTTAGGTGGGATTTGTGGATTATAGCAACTCCCCCACCCACTGCTCCTGATCTGTTTACATATTCCACACTGTAACCTTCAGGAGTAGCAGCGTTCCAATCCGGACCAGAGGCATCAGAGGCCCAGGTCTCTGTGAGGAACATTAAATCGTGTGGTCAATGATCAGACCTTCGATTTCATGTTTATGCTTAGGCATAGACCAGGTGTTCAGTAAGATACACTTTAAGATTCTATTTCTATTAAACGGGGCCTTAGAACCGTTTCTATGGTTATTAGTCCACAGATGATGGTCAGGGACCGTATCCTCCCTAGTAGTCAGGAGCGGGTCGGTCGAGTCATGTAGTGAGATAGGGGGATTGATGAGGGGGTGGAAACCACATGTGGTACAGCTAGGGGTCAGAGGAAAATCATCAGGGTTTGCTCTTACCAGATGACTGTAGAGATGTTGGTCCAGTCTAAGCAGCTCAACTTGAGTAGCGCAATCCTTGAAAATGGGCATAGTTTCCAGCGCTAGGCGCGGGTCTGGCACGGACGGGCGCAGACTGGCTTGCCTTAGGAGGTAAACAGGAATCAGCTGGATAAGAAATCTGGCATGGGGCGACCTCAACAGTGTCAGAGAAAAGCTCCTCTCTAAACAAGGGAGTGATGTTGTTTATATAATAAACTTCACCTATTTTGCCATGCCGAAGTTCCAGTCAGGCTGTCATTATTGATTCTATCCTAACCAAGCTGTCGCCGAGCTAATAAGAACATCAACATTTTGCACAGTGAACTTTAGCTTTCGTACAGAATGTTCAAGGCTCTGATTATATGTCTACGAGGAAATGTAAATGTAAGTCATTTCAGAAAATATTATACATACAGGCATGCAAGCAGATTTTTCTCCATTTCACTTCTTAGTTTTTTAAGGGTGCCAGTTTGTTCATTTGTAGCAGTTATTTTTGTTTCTATTGCTGCAATTTTGTCATGAAGATCTTCCACTTCTATTCTTGCATATTTAATGATGATTAACATCATGTTGTTCGAACACCCCATGTTGTTTTTGCCCCATTCTTCGAGCATTGATGTTAAGAAGTGAAATGGAGAAAAATCTAGATAAACATGAAGAAGAGGTACAGAATCGCAAACAACGCAAATTCTGCAGAGATCAGGACGATTATAAATATGGCACCATCCTGACTTTTGCTAAAAAATATGACATTTATAAACAGCAATGGGGTGCAGATACTACAATATCCGGAGAGCAAACAAGCGGTTCTGAATCGGACTTCAGTGAGGGCGAGCAAAGACGCCCTGGATTACGGAGGTTCTCTTTTTTAGACAAAATGAAGTTGCTCTATCAGGAGCAACAAACACCACGAAGCAATATCAGAGGTCGAGGACAGAACAGAAGCAGAGCGAGAGGAAGGGGGTACCTAGCCCAAGGAAACCAAAGCGCAAAACAAGACGCAGCAAGCGAACAAGGAGGCAGATACAAACTGAGGGCCCGAACTGAGACAAGGAAATAATGGAGGCACAAACAACAATTCCCAATTTAGTGATCAACCTGTCCAGATACAACTTAACACCAACTGAAATGAAACTATTAAATAAAGGACTCTCATTCTGTCCCGAAACACATCATGATCTAACGGAGACCAAAATCGATCTATATAAATACAAAAGAGAAAACTTAAGTTGAAAAAATTATTTGCCAAAAACTCCATGAATAAAACCAAGACCCAAGAGGAAACAGAACCATCAAATCGGACTGACACATATCAGACATCTGACATTCCACAAATTCGAGTTGCTTATGAACTAGCCAATGAGATCGGAGAAACACAAATACCGGATACCCAGGTACTAGATGAAATGGGCATTATATCGGATGAGCGCCAACCCACAGAGTTTAAATCAAAATCGAGATTTTGCCCGATCCTTCACCCTGGAAACAAAATAGACACCTTTTACGAACTGGTGATGAATGAAATTGAAGAAATGCCAAACAACTACAACAAGAACAGAAAAGAGAATCTAACAAAAGGTGAACGCATGGCAATACAAAGTCTCAGAAATATCAAAATTGAGATTAAACCAGCAGATAAAGGCGGCAATATTGTTGTAATGGATAAGGAACACTATGTGGAGGAAGCTATGAGACAATTGAATAACACCAGCAACTTCACAGCACTGGCAGGAAATCCCACAGACAAAATGAAACATGAACTAGAAATGAAACTAACCACCTGGCATCGACAAGGTCTGATAACGGAAGTGGAAAGGACATTTTTAATGGTCGAGAACCCAATCACTCCGACCATTTACTTCCTACCAAAAGTTCACAAGACCCTCAATAAACCACCAGGACGCCCGATAATTTCAAGTTGTGGCAGCCTCTATGAAAATGTTTCAAGTTATGTGGATCATTTCATAGCTCCAATTGTACCCACATTGAGTTCCTATATAAAAGATACAGGCGATTTCTTACGGATTTTGATGGAAACTGAGTGGCAAACAGTTTGCTTTTTGGTGACTATCGATGTGATATCGCTATATACATCCATCAACCATGACATTGGATTAAAAGCGATTAGCTACTTCCTTGATCAACAACCAATCACACGAAGAGAACATTCAAAAATGATCATAGAAATGATCTCCATGTGCCTGCACAACAACGTATTCCTCTTTAACAAAACCATCTATGAACAATGCTGTGGAACAGCGATGGGAGTTTCCTTCTCTCCAAGCTACGCCAATCTCACAATGGGAAGGTGGGAGAGAAGCGTGGCTTGGAGAGAAGAAAACGACCACCATATGGCCAAAGTGGCCCTTTGGCTACGATTCATTGACGATATTTTTCTCCTGTGGAGAGGTACTGAAGCAGAATTTCAGACATTTTTCAATGTCCTCAATGATAACCAAGTGGGACTAAAATTTACATATACTATCAGCGCGAAGGAGATAGAATTCCTGGACACAAAGATATACATAGCGAATGAGAAAATCCAAACCACTGTCCACAGGAAACAAACGGCGACAAACAGTCTCCTCCATGGCTTCAGCTTTCATCCACAAAAATTAAAAAAGAGCATTCCGTATGGAGAGTTACTACGGATGAGAATAAACTGCTCGGAGGACAGTGAAATGGAGAAAAAATTCAGAGAAACCAAAGAACGCTTCAAACAGAGAGGATACAAAACAACTGATCTCAATGTATGTGAAACAAAAGCCAGAACGAAAACAAGAGCAGAAACTCTTGTAAATAAAACACACCCCATGAACGAATCCACAGAGGTACTTTCACAAAAAACAAACAAAAAGGAGGAACAGCCACGGATGATAATGACTTTCAGCAAAGGGAGCCATAAAATACAAAAAGCCTTGATGAAATTTTGGCATGTACTTCGTAAAGATCCAGATATAGGAATGTCTATAGGCTACCATCCACTGATTTCATACAAAAGAGCGCCTAATCTCGCAGATCAATTAACTCAAAGTCATTTTGAAATGAAGAAACCAGAATCCTGGCTGGATATGAGAAAACGAGGATTCAGCAAATGCTCAACCTGCAAAGCGTGCAAGATTGGACGGAACATCAAAAACTTAAATGACCCAGAAGGGAAAAACTTCATAATTAGAACGAGCATCACCTGTGAGTCATCGTTCGTCGTCTATATGTTGCAATGTTTTTGCGGCAAATCCTACATTGGGAGTACGACGTGTTCCCTCAAAACCAGAATACTACAACACATTCGTGCAATTCAAAATGGTGATAATTCATATGCCATTGCAAAACATATGGCCAGTCATAAAACCAAAACTTGGCTAGATGTTAAATACTTTGGACTGGCAAGTATTCAACAGCACGAAAGAGGGGGAAACCGTACACAAAAACTGAGACGATTAGAATCGAAACTAATCATAAGGTTCAGAACCAAACAGCCGGCTGGCCTCAACGGCGATGAAGAATTACATGTCCATTTATAACAATGTATGAACTGAGAATCTTGCAAATGCCTGCATATCTGCTATACAAGATAACTGTTACTTTAAAATCAAAGAACTGTACTAGCTATCAACTGTGTCCAGAGACTGATCCAAACTGTTGATAATGGGAATGTAAAGCCAAAGACCACATGAATATACACAATATGGGTGATTGCATACAGCGGGACGTAGGGCACTCAGCCCTTAATTGTAATTTGACATTATGTCCAAAGTTATGCATTATAATCAAATCTCATGTACATTGAGCTTTGATGTAACACGCATGTGTGTCCCACAAGCGTTTAGAAAGTGTCAGTGTCCCTGTAAAAATGGGGAACGCTTTCAATGCAGAAACACAAAAGAATCCTCGCTGAATTGCACAACCCACCCTGTGTAATGCAAAATGCATATCAGGCTACATAAACCCCCTAAAAAACTACAAGTCCCATCATGCCCCAGATAATGATAAGGGTGTGTATTGGTATAAATGTAGGAATGGAAGAGGGACCAACCACTAATACTACCGTGAACAGGAACTACGGTTCGAAACGCGTAGGAGTTGTAGTCTCACGTTTGGAAATAAAATAACTGCGTGAAAACCAAGAAGTGTGCCGCGATTCTTTTCTGGTATGGGATTAAATTGAGACACTGTCCTGGTCTCATTGCTGGCACCCACTGGACTGAGCTCCCGCTGCGACAGGACAATTTGCTTGTGTATATATATATATATATATATACACACACATATATATATATATATATATATTATATATATATATATATATATACACACACACACACACACACACACACATTTATACATGTATTTTTTTTATCCCTTGATAATATTCTCTCAGTGATAATAGCATTGATGCTCCTTTTCTAGGAGGGATTTGCAAAAATAGCTGAAAAGAATTAACACTGTTGAAAATGAGAAAAAAACACCCATTTGTACTTTACCAGTAACCTCTACCTGCTTTCCTGAAATTAATATTAAAATGTAAAAGCGAAAGCAAATCGTTTTCTACTTAGAACAGTCACCCATGTAGACAAAGAAAATGGTATATCTGGTACCTTACATAACTTTCTGTGCACCAAAACTATGATATTAGAGGGCACTTTTTGTTGTGAACATATACACCTTTTTGCTGCAAGTTCTACATGGGGCTCGATTCACAAAGCTATTAGCATATACACATTTAACTAACACATACTGAGACACAACTGTAACCCTATTCAAAACTTGGTGATGAACCCAAAAGAGTACATGTACAACTGCTACTGCAGATCAGCCCGATTATATTCGACCTAAGTGGTGTCACATTTATGAAAGTACTACAATTCGATGTAGTCAGTGTTTTAAATCCCAACAATTAAATAATTGGATACAATAATGATATGCTGTTTCTCAAAGAAATACCGTTACTTACTGGAAGAATCTGTAATTGAACCCAATTCAACTCTCTGTCCTGTAAAGCCACATTCCTTTTTGCAGAATGAAGGAATATACCCACTAGTCAGCCTGCTGTGTCCTGAAGGGCCTGAAACAAATCAGATCATTAACCATTCGTTCACGAATACAAAAAAACATATACATACATTATATATACGGTAAAAAGATTCAGTTCAAATTGAGATGTTTCAATAGATATTTGGTAAGGATCTGGCAAACAGTAAATGTCTGGCCAAAAGCAAAGGGTCTGATTAAAAAAGGTCAGCTATATAAATTAGGAGATCTACTCTTGTAAGAATCCTCCTAAGTATGGAGTAGTTTTCCAACTTCTGGATTAAGAAACGGATCACAGAAACACCCTCTAAAGTCGCAGAGTTCCAGTCCAAATCTACAAAATGTACTTGTCTCGAAATTTCTACTAGGGGCAAAATCACAATGAAGCAGAAATGTGCTCTTTGAACATGTAGGGAAAAGTATACTGGCCATGAAAGCATCCGTTCGTGGTGTTTAGTGTTTTGCACACTTCTGTCATCTACTGTTGAGCTACGACATTGCAAGGGATTTTTCTTCAAAGAAGCTGAGTCACGGGACATTGTGCGATTCTTCCCTTAGTCCAGAATGTGTATGGCAAAGTCTCGGGGCGGCCTTAGGCATGTGCAAGCTGTGCACCTGCACAGGGCCAGCAAACCCCAGGGTCTACCACACCAATATATATCCTTAATATAATAATCCTCTGAGGATGGATACATATTTGCGTGGTGGCATTTGGCGGCTTCCGGCTCTGTTCCACTTCCAAACACCCTGACCCCCCGCTCTTCACTCGCCTCCCGCTCCGCCCCGCCGGGACCTCCTCTTCCGGGGACCCCTACCTACGCTCCATGCCCAGGGCCACCATGAGCCTAGAGCCACCCTCCTTAGATTGTTTTTCGCTCAGTGGCTGAAAGGTGAGAGTGGTGTCTAAAGTGAGAGTAACTAACTATATTCAACCTGTGACATTGCTATCTGTTAATTAATGAGTACTTAGTAAAACAAACGTGCCACCACTGTAGATTTTGGGGGAGGGGGTGGGTGCATGTGTATTTCCAGAACTACATTCTTCGAACAGCTGCTTACATGTTAACCGCATCCGCGCTCAGAGAATTCTCCTCCTGTGCTCAGATTTTCAAAATCCCATGCTTCATGACGAGCTGGGCTCGGCATCAGCGTGCGAGGAGGCTACGCCATGACGAGCCCAGCTCGTCATGAGCTTGGAAGGGGTTAAGTAACATTTTCCGTTCATAGCATGTGTGGCTGCAAATAAACGTACATTGCATCAACTGTAAAGCAGTTTCCTCTCATTGAAGGCTAGCAGGCAGATGATGCAATGCTTGAAACAAAGTCCCTAATACAGTTTGTTCAACCATATCTTGTTGACGAGCTAGTATGTCCACACAATAATGTTTTGCTATTGTGTGTGCTGCTGACCAAGTAGCGGCTTTCCAGATAACTCTGTAAATACAACCATATATTCCCATGTATAACAGTACTATGTGCATAACATTTATGTAGAGTTATATTTTATAAACAAATATGGATTTTGTTTCTTATTGGTTTGAAGTTTCCATTGACTCAACTATGGCTGCTAAAGTTCATGGTTCTAATAGGCCCAGAAGTTATTTTATTCAAAGATGCACAGTTGCATATGTCTGCAAAGCGTACCCTTGTTTCTGTTCTTACCACTGAAAGAGAGGGTTTGGGATAATAATCAGCTCAGTATTGTATTCATGAATCAAATGATCTCAAGGACGTCTTGCGCTTCCTGTGGGATAAGATCCTGCCACCTGCTCATTAGAGAGTTTTTTTCTGAAAGTAACATGTTCTGTTACTGATTAGGTTGCATAGACTTGTACTGAGGGAAACCCTAAATAAACAGTTATAATAGATGGAGTATCCAACAGAAAGAGTGTTACAGAAGGTAAATAATTCGTTTTTTTTGATGAATGCTTCTAATTGCAGATTCCCTCTTTTGCGAATAGATAAAAAAAAGCAGTACCTCTCCAAGGTGGTGGGCCTGTGGAGTGGTTCCGATCAAAAAGAGTTCTGCAGGCCCGAAACGATGAAATGCCCTACCCATCGAGCCTGGCGGTCGAGGCAACAGTCCTTCATGAACGTGTGCACTAATGCCCATATTGCGGCCTGAAATATATCCAGAAGGGACACTTAGCGTACCAGCACAGTAGTCGCAACCTTTGCTCTGGTGAAATACACCCTCAGACCTTCTGGAGGCTTCTACTTAGCCAATGCATAGCAGATCTTAAAACAGAGGCCTATCCAACTTTATAAAGTCCCTTTCTGTGCAGCCGTGCCTTTCCTTGCTCAATAGAACCCTACAAAGAACACATCGTCCACCAGCTGGTCTTTGGTGCGATCAGTATGAAAACTCTGCGCTCTTTTGGGGTCTATACGATGGAGCTTCTCCTCCTCTATTCAAGGGGTTAGGTGAAGCAGAGAACCTTGGAAGAGTGACATGAAAAGGTAACAGCCTTTGGCAGAAATGTTGCTCTAATCTTCAGTATTAGTTTGTCCAGAAAGAAGATGGTGTAGCGCAGCAGGCCTGAAGTAGTCTAAACTTCACTCATGCGACAAACCTAAGCTATCTCGATTAAAAAGACAGTCTTCAGAGCAAGAAGATTTAAAGGGTGGCTCTGCAGCAGCTCGAAGGGATCCACATGAGAAAAGTGAGACCCACATTAAGACCCACCTGAGGCATAACCAAAGATTTAGGGGAAAGCCTTTAAGGAATTTAAACACAACAAGTGATTTTAAGAAGGATGGCTGGTCTGCCAAATGCAAAAAAATGAAAATGAAAATGCTGACAAATAACCTTACCAGTGGCCACTGCAAATCCCTGTCCCACTGGTCTCTAGTTCCAAGAAGAAACTGTTGTCATCAACTAGTGGGCGTATTTCATCCCATCATTATCAAAAACTGGCTGTCAGAGTCTGATCCAAAAAGTTGTTGGCGTGCTGGAGGCGGGCGAGGCATGCTTCTAGGGAAAAGCAATGATTTGTCCGAGTCAAATTGAACTGCATCATGGTGTGGAACTGTTCTGGGATGCAACATCGGTCGAGACAAATTCAGTTCAGAGTTGGACACAATAGGAACAGCATCCTCTGACGAGATTAGGCCTGTGTCGACATGGCAGGAACTGGCATGGATCTTGGTGCCATATTTTAAGTCCGCTCTGGAGTCAGAGATGAACCCGAAACGGGTTCAGGAGGCACAAATGTCATCGAGGTCAGACTGATCAGTGGCAATCCAAATGGAGGCCTCCAAGGTCCCAAAAGTTGAGCCAGTGGAAACCTGAAAGGTGCCAAAGATTTGCAACAGGGCTTCTCTAAAAAGCCTCAAACTGCTGAGACTTAAACAATGGCCCCAGAAATTCAGGGTGCATCCGGATCAACTGTAGAATCAGCTCCTCGGTAGGGGGCCAGAAGTGAGACCGAGAGACACATTGACATTCTCGCAACTTCTCAGTAAGAGTGGTGAGACTAGGCCAAGTCCTGCTTGCCCTTCTTGTGCTTCCTCTTGGACTACGTTGAAAACCTGGACTGTGACGTTGACCTCTCGGGGACCAGCCTAAAGAGTGGGAATGGGTCTGTGTCCATTACTTTGAGCAGGTACCTATGTTCCTATTTCAGTGTTCAACAATGTAAGACTTGGCTTTGCATTCCCGGATCACCTTTGGATTCATAAAGGCACTCTTCGCATGACTTGGATTTGTTGACTGAACCCAAATACCAGAAACTCCTCTTGCGGGGGGTCTGTTACAGACATCTGTTTGTGACAGTCCCTGTAAGGCTTAAACCTCTTAGCTTCAAGAGGGGACATGTTCCCTTGCACACTGGAAAAAATAATATTAAGAAAAAAAAAATCATAAACTGACACAAAAAAAATAAAACAGTTGGGAGCTAGCTTTGGCTTCACGTACAAAGGTGAGGAAAGAAAAGAACTGACGTCAACACGCAGAGGTGAGCTTATATGCTGCTGTGACTCGCTCGTCACTTTCATCAGAATTTATGAATTTTAGCGTTGTGCTCCATCTGACCCTTTTCTAGAGAGAGCTCTGGTCAGCTGAAAAGACAATTGTCTTTTTATTATTTTGTTGTGCCATTGGCGATATTATATTAAATGCAAATTAGACTTTAGGATTTCTGATTTGTTGTGTTGGATTTTTAATTTTATTTGTATTTTGCACATGATCTGGCTGCTATCTAAATGTTCTTTGCACAATTCAGGATATGCTCTGTTACCTTAATCTGTTGGCTGCTAATTCCAAACTTTATTTCTTCAAACTTCTAGATGTCGAAAACTTGCACTTCGAGTGGATTGTCATTAATGTGATTTTGTATGTTTCATTATATTTTATGTAATAACTGGTATGCATTCTTTTAAGTGGACCTCATTGGAGTTCCAAATCTTTAATAAATATTGAATTGTGTTTTATTTTCATCAGTTAATGGAATTTTACATAATAAGTCCATGGTGGCTTCATTTTCACATGTAGTGTTCGCCCTGAGAGGTGAGGGGAGTACATGTTTAGCGTTGCGGGTAGCATGTTTGCATGCTTTTGATATTGCACCTTGCAATGCCTTATTTAGAAATAGGGTGACCCATTTAGGGTTAGCAACAAAACGTTAGTTAACCTTGCGGAAACACTTAGCCCTGTCAGTAGTACTTGAGTGTCCTGTGAACACCTAAAGTGCGTAATGCTTTTTCTACTACAGGTTGTGCAAAGAATGCAGGCCACTTAACAGTCTGATTTATGTGGAAAGGGAGACTACTTTAGGTAAGAATGTGGAATTCGTTCTAAGAACTACTCTGTACCTGTGTACATGAATGGTTGGCTCTTGAATAGTTATAGCTTGTAACTCCTAATATGCCTGAGCAAAGTTATAGCTACAAGAAAAGCCGCCCTCCAGGAAAGGAACTGTAAGTTACATGAGTGGAGAGATTCAAAAGGTAGCTCCATGAGCCTAGTGAGAACAGCATCAAGGTTTCAGACGCTGGAGGGGTTCTTGGGGGTATCACCCTTTAGAAACCCTCCATGCACACCCCAACTCCAGAAATTCAAAAAGCAATGATTGTTCCCTGTTCTGCATATATGTGGCTACGGCTGCTAAATGGAGGCGCACAGATGTGTAAGCTGGACCTGCCTTTTGAATATGTAAATGCAGGGAATGATGTCTTGCATGTTAACTTTGAAGAGTCTGATTACTCTGGGATGCAGTTATGAACAAATCTTTTCCATTCAGCTGTAGAAGGTCTATGTGTCTCTTGCGAGATCGCCATACATTCCTGTTGGAGGTATAGGTATCCAAACTCCTAAGACTTCAGGTGCCAGATTTCCAGGTTGAACTGATTGGAGCGTGGCTGCCTGACTTTGCAGCATTGCTGTGTGAGACAGTGTGTTCTGATCGAATATGCTACTTACCAGTATGCATCTGTTCTTGGCATGTAGGGCTGCTGACATTCATATCTGTGCATAGATCGCCGCCTAGAGTTGGGTCCGGATGATCGCACATTGTTGTCCTGGAAGAGTCTTTGAAGTATCACGAGATAGGTGGCTCCTCTCCTGGACTACAGTGCGCATGGGCATCGACTCCATCCTCAGATTGTTTTTAGCCATTGTGGCCAAGATGGAGTGAAACTAAGTGAATGATGACCATGCTGGAAGTATGTGTGAATGCTGCAGCCGCTACAGGCGCCGGGGAGGAGGGCGAGCGATATGAATGTCAGCAGCCCTACATGCCAAGAACAGATGCATACTGGTAAGTAGCATATTCGGTTCGAGGCATGTGGGCTGCTGTATTCATATCTGTGCATAGAATACATAGCAGTCCCTCCATTAACGGCGGCCGCCCGTGCCAGCTGCAGCAGTTTGGAAAAGTGTTTTTAGAACAGCCTGCCCTACAGCTGCCTGATGTTTGGAGTGCACATCAACACAGTAATGTTTTGTAAATGTGTGCGTGGTAGACCATGTGGCTGCTCTACATATGTCTTCCAAAGGAATATTTCCAAGGAAAGCCATGGAGGCCCCCAACTTGCGGGAGGAGTGGGCCCGCGGTGGAATGGTGAGAGTGCGCTTGGCTTTCTGATAGCAGATCTGAATACATTTAACAATCCACCTGGCTATACCAGCCTTGGAAATGGGGTTACCTTTGTGTTGTGGTGCAAAGGCAACAAAGAGTTGTTTAGTCTTCCTAAAATCTTTGGTCCTATCAATGTAGTACATTAGGGCCCTTTTGACGTCAAGTGAGTGGAGCATTCTCTCCGCAAGTGACTCTGGATTTTGGAAGAACACAGGTAGTTCTATAGTCCGGTTGATATGGAACTGAGACACTACCTTAGGAAGGAATTTCGGGTTAATGCGAAGCACCACCCTGTTAGAATGAATCTGAATAAATGGCTCTTGGATAGTTAGTGCCTGGAGTTCACTAACTTGTCGTAGCGACGTAATCGCTATAAGGAAAGCCACTTTCCATGTCAAGAACTGAATTTTGCAGGAATGCAGTGGCTCAAAAGGGGGACCCATCAGCCTGGTGAGGACCACATTGAGGTTCCACTCTGGAGCTGCTGGCGTCTGCGGAGGAATGACTCGTTTGAGTCCTACCAGAAAAGCTTTAATGGCAGGCACCTTGAAAAGTGAGAGGTGCTGTCTGTTTTGGAGATAAGCAGCCATTGCGGATAAATGTATACGAATGGAAGCATAGGCCAGATTACATTTGTACAGATGTAAGAGATAACAAATGATGTTTTGAATAGATGCATCCAGCGGGTTAATGTTGTGGTCTGCACAATAAATGACAAACCGCTTCCATTTCGCCGCATAGCATGCTCGTGTGGTCCGCTGCCTTGCCTCCCGGATGATGTCCATACAGTCAGTAGGTAAGTTGAGGTAGCCAAACTCTAAGACCTCAGGAGCCAGATCGCCAGGTTGAGCTGTTGCGGATCTGGATGCTGAGTGTCGCCATGTCTCTGTGTCAAAAGCCTGGGTTTGAGGCACAGCCGTTGATGCGGCACCACGGACAGTTCCAGAAACGTGGTGTACCATGGTTGGCGAGCCCACGTTGGAGCAACCAGGATGAGAGTCATCGAGTGCTGCTTCAGCTTGCGTACCACCAGCGGTATTAGAGGTGCTGGGGGAAAAGCGTACGCAAATTTGCCTGACCAGTTCATCCATATCGCATTGCCCTGCGACTGTGAGTGTGGAAACCTGGCGGCAAAGCTTCAGCATTTTGCGTTCTCCTTCGTGGCGAACAGGTCTATCTCTGGATGACCCCACCTTTGGAAGTACGGGTGGAGTACTGATGAATGTATCTCACACTCGTGCATTTGGTGGCTGTACCTGCTGAGCAGGTCCGCCATCTGATTGTCCTTGCCTGGGAGGTGTTCTGCCATGAGGAAGATGTTTCTCTGAATGGCCCACTTCCACATGCTCTGAGCCAGATGAGACAACTGTGGAGAGTGTGTTCCTCCCTGTTTCAGAATGTAGTACATTGCCGTCATGTTGTCCGCCCGGATCAACACGACTTTGTTGCACAGATGTACTTTGAAGGCTTTCATTGCCATGAAGATCGCAATCAGTTCTAGAACATTGATGTGCATCTTCCTTTGCTGTGGTGTCCATAGTCCCTGCACAGTGTAGTGGAGTACATGAGCTCCCCATCCCTGGAGAGAAGCGTCCGTCGTCAGGATGATCTGTGGCACAGGCTCCTGGTACGGTCGTCCTTTGCAAAGGTTTTGTGGATTCCACCAATGCAGAGAGTTGTATGCCCGACTGCTCACCAACACTAGGTCTTTCAACTGTCCGTGAGCCTGAGTCCACTGACGTGCTAAGCACTCCTGAAGCGGACGCATGAACACTCGTGCTGGAAGCGAGTGTTGAGGTTTGAATTTTTGTAGCAGCGATTAAATGCTGCTGACCCTAGCTGAATTTGGCTGTGCTGTGGCTGCCAGAGTGTTTATTGTCGCACCCAGATACTGCCGTATGTGGGCAGGTTGCAGGTGGAACTTTGGGTAATTCAGTGAGAATCCCAGATCATGAAGAAGGTGAATGGTGTGGGACATGTGGGCGGCACACAACTGGGCCGACTTCGCCTGGAGGAGCCAGTCGTCCAGATAAGGGTAGATGTGAATGTTTTGTCTCCTCAGGTGTGCTGCAACCGTCGCCATGTATAAGAACAACAGGAAAAGACCCATAAACCTCGTTGGGATGGGTGTGTCGTGTAAGCAAAAACAATTCCCAACAGGTATCATGCAAAGACAGTTTCAATAATGTATGCAATATGCATTACACAAGGTAGAAACCAAGGAGTCATTTGAATTTTTTGAAAAAAGGCAGTATTATTCACCAAGAGGCAGAAGGGAATGGTCTTTCACATGACAATACAGTTAAAACAGCACTGTACAGAGCAGATCATGTGACAACCCAGTGGCACTTGGTGCAAGGTGCTATATACAATTGGTGATAGTGAAGGTGCAAGTGCTAAAGTGAACAGCGTGATTGACGCATGAACTAAAGTATTTACATCAAATAATAGCTCCACAAAAACAAATTGTAATCACTTAGAATAAGATTTGTCAAAAATTGAACAGGAGCACAAAACGTGATATGAGTCATATGATTCAAGCTGTGAAGTCGACGGCGTTTCGATCCCCTTTAGTCGGGATCGTCATCAGGACAGGGTTGTCGATGGAACCAGTGCTGTGGGCGAGAGAAGGGCAATTTGAGCGGGAGACCGAGGACTGGGGCATTGAGTGGGGTGGGTAGGTCGGTGGGTGAGTTGTCAGGTATAAGTATCAGAGCAGTGAAAGTCTAGATGTGGATGTGGCGTGGTGGGGGTGGGGGCCGGAGCAGGGAGTAGTTGGAGTGTTGGTTGGGGGTGACTACGGTAAGTGTAAATGTCAAGAGTTGGACAATTGGAAAGATATAATTAGCAGGTGAAACAATAGTGTAAGGGTGATTCAGGAATTCGACTAATTAGTGCGAGGTAAGAATTGGGTGGTGTGGGAGTGCGGAGGTGACGGAAGGAGGGGAGAAAAAGGGGGAGAAAAAACTTACAGGGGTACCCAGGCAGGGAAGCGTGGGTAGCTGAAGTACAAGCGGTCGCTCAAAAGTCGAAAGCTGCGGGGGAGCAAGGGGGGGGGGTTACGAAAACCTGGTCAAGTTCAGGATGTAGGCTAGATGGAAAACCACGATTAAAGTGGAGTTACCTGATCGTTGATTGTATCTGATCAGCGGGCGGGATTTGCTGCGCCTACGGGGAGGAAAAGTACTGGGAGTAAGAGAGAGAGAGACACCGTCGCCAGGCACTTTGTAAACACCCTGGGTGCCGTGGTGACCCCAAAGGGCAGAACCTTGAACTGGTAATGTTGGTTGTGGATGGTGAACCGTAGGTATTTTTTGTGTGACGGGTGTAGCGGAATATGAAAATACGCATCCTTCAGATCTAAGGTTGCGAGAAAATCCCCTTGACTGAGCAACGGCAGGACTTGCTGCAGGGTCAGCATGTGAAAGTGCTCCGACAGGATGTACTGATTGAGGGGTCTGAGGTCCAGTATGGGTCTGAGGGACCCGTCCTTCTTTGGTATTAAGAAGTACAGGGAGTAAACCCCTGTGCCTCTTTCTTGCACAGGCACAAGCTCGATTGCCCCTTTTTTGCAGCATGACGAGGACCTCCTGCTGCAATAAGTGCAAGTGCTCGGCGGACATAGGACGGTGTCTTGGGGGTATGTTGGGTGGAGTGGATGTCAACTCCAGACAATAACCGTACGGTATAAGCTGTGTGACCCACCTGTCTGTGGTGATGGACTTCCAGACTGGCAGGAACCATTGAAGTCTCCTCCCGACCGGTGTTGCGTGGTCGGGGGGCAGTGACAAGGCGTCACTGTTTGTTAGTGGCGGAGGATCTGGAGTTGTTGTTTCCACGACCTCTGCCTTTGGCGCCATTTCCACGATATCCACCTCGACTTTGTTTGGTGTATGTGGTCTGCGTGTTGCCTTTATAGTACTGTGTGGTTTGGGAGAGCTGGCCTCTGGAAACACCTCTAGTGCTTGAGCGACGAAAAGAACCACCCCTGAACTGCTGGGACTGCAGAGCGGCCATGGACTTAGCCGTTTCAGTGTCCTTTTTGATCTTCTCCAAGGTGGTGTCCACCTCTGGGCCAAATAGATGATCAGGGTTAACTGTCTGATTAAGAATGGTGGTGTGGGGGAGGAGCTACGCCGCGAACCAAGATGGCCGCATAAGCTCCCGGCTCCGCCGACCTCCGCCGGCGACCCGACTATCCTGTCGTTTATCCTCTACCCACGCCCTGTGCCTGGATGTATGAAGGTTGCCTGATGCCAACGGTGCTTTCCCGGATTTCCTACCTTATTCAGCGACGAAGTTATGTCGTGTCTCATTTTTGGCCTACTCCCGGGCTGCCGCCGGGACCTCGATTTTTGAAACACCCGAGAGGGACCTCATCAACATCGGCTGTGGGACCGCGATTGTGGTCGGTCTTCCAGGTCTGAATAATTCTTTCTGCTCTTGACTCTTGTCCTTGTTGATGGATAGTGCCGGAGAAGAGACACTGTGACGTGCTGGGATCCTCCTGCACCGCGGCTGTGGGTTGTGTGCCTGACCCCCGTTTCCCGGTCCGGGGGCTGACGGGCTGCACCCACGGCCGGTGTCTGTCCTGAGTGTGCCAGTTCGGGGCGCCCTTGTTGTTGCGATCGCCAAATGTGTGCCTGGAGCCTGTCGATGTGGGCCGGAGATTGTGTTCCCCTCCGTCCTCTGAGCCCCGGGATGGAGGGGATGGATGGCGCACATTCATTGAGATCCGTAATGGCGGCGATTGGGGCGCTCCGCTCGCAATTCACCGGCGCATGTGTCTCCCTGGCGGCAAAACTGGATGATGTCTGCTCACGACCGGCCACGGATGCTGCAGCGCCTGCACAGAAATCTGCGATCCAGACGAGCGATTTGACCCTCCATCTGCGGGGGCCCGAGCGGCAGCCCGACTTTGCTCCTTTGAGAGTCGGCCTTACCTTCTCTTCATCTGTTACAGTGCATGGTCTTCCCTCTACGTCTCCTCTTCGATGGTGTGTCGTCGTTGGATGTCCTGTTCTTCATTGCCGAGTCTCAGGGTCCCGTCGAGGGGGATCGCCATTTTCCTTTGTTCCGGCCCGTCTGTATAACGGATGCCGCCATTTTGAGACCGGCCTTTGCTCCACCTTCACTGCCCTGGTCCGCCATGGACGCTTTGACTGCCTCTGGTCGGACGTGGCTTGGTCGAGATGTGCTCCGGAACGGATTTGCACTGGCCAGGGCTGACTTTGACTTTGAGGCTTTCTTGCTCTTTGCCTCTGCTTTGAACCTTCTGAGACGCTTCCTCGGTTTGCAACTGTTATGACTTTGGCAATAGATCTCCTCGTGAAGCTTGCAGGGTTGACTTCTATTTTCCTGGGGTTGCTCCGTTTACTCTTGCCGGGACTGCACCGAGTACCTCACCGGGCCGGGGGTAGGAGGGGGGGGAGGGTTTCTGGTGACTGTCCTCCCCGTGATAATGCTGACTGTTTTGCTTTATTGATGATGATTGTGCTATGGGGGGGTCACCGCCGGCGGGGGGTATCAGGTGTCCGGGGGCTTGTTTGATTTTCTCCTCCTCCACTTCTTCTTATATTTTCCCTTCTGTGGGGCAGTTCCGGGGCGACAGGCACGCTGTTAGTGGGTTAGGCCGTAGCCATTACAGGGGTGCAGGGTGGCGGGTGTGTGGGGGGGTGGGGGGGGGGTTGTTATTTTAGTTTGTTTTGTTCTATGGTCCCTATCGCTCTTTTCCGGCTTTGGGAGGGTTCTTTCCTCTTTCGTAGGGTTGGCTGTCTCTTGGTCTTGCACCTTTCTTTTTTCTTTTTTCGGCTTCTCGACAAGCCTCTGTTTTTCTGTTCTTGGGGGTTAGGCTCTCTGGGGTGATTTTTAGAAATGTGGATTATTGTAATGTGGTTTACTGTCCAGTATTATCGCCGTGGCTGCCCGGATTGCATAGTCACTTTGGTTAGAGCCTATCTCCGACTGTAATTGGGGTATGTCCCAATCGTCTCCTTTGTGCTCCTATCCTGTGAGGTGCGATGTCCTTGTTGTTGCAGCCCCTACTCTTTTTCTAAAATTTTAAAATGAAAACCTCATATCCTGTTTGCGAGCCCCACAACCGCATCTGGTATACCTTGATATATCCTGTTTCCTGATTGGCTTCAGTTTCTCCTGTTTTATTGCTTGCTTTTGCGGCCGGCCATGATGGTTGTGGGCCTGCGCATGTATCTCCTTTTTTGAATAAAGGTTTTCAAAAAAAAATGGTGGTGTGTATCTCCGGCTTAAATCCTGAGATTCTGAGCCAGGCATGTTGTCTCAGCATGACACTAGTGTTGATAGCTCTGGCTGCGGTGTCAGCCGCGTCCAGTGCACATTTAATAGGAGCATTGGATATCAGCTTCCCCTCTTGGATGAGCATCTCAGCTGCCTCTTTGTATTCGTCTGGCAGGTGCTGCAACAGGGTCTCCAGTGTGTCATAGTGTGCCCTGTCATACCTTGCTAGAAGTGCTTGTGTATTTGAAATGCGCCAGATATTGGCCGCTTGAGCTGCCACCCTTTTCCCCGATGCCTCAATCACCTTAGATTCCTTATCCGGGGGAGGAGCATCACCCGTTGCTTGTGAGTTAGCCCTCTTCCGGGCATTAGAAACAACAAGAGAGTCCAGAGGCAACTGTCCCTTGATGTAAGTAGGGTCACTAGGTGCCGGTTTATACTTCTTCTCAATTCTAGAGTTTATCACCCTGGCTCTCGTAGGCTCTTTAAAGATCTCCCCAGCATGCTTCAAGACACCCTTCAACATAGGTGGAGTCTTGACAGTCCTCTCCGAGACGGAAAAGGTGTCAAAAAGAAAGTCCACTTCAATGGGGTCAGCATGGAGCTGGACGTCGTGATTTTAAGCTGCCCTTTCAATGAGGGCATTTAACGCTGCAGAATCCTCTGTAGGCGACGTTTTCACAGCATACATTTGAGTGTCTGGGGTAGAGTGAGGATCACCTGGGTCAGCACCAGCTGCCCAGGGTTCATTGGTATCATCTGGCTCAGTGTAGACAGGGTAGCTGTACTCATCATCATCATCATCATCACCTTCCCCAGCGTCCACATCTGAATAGGTGGGTGAGACATCATGGCCATGTGGAGAAATCGGTTCCACAAGAACAGGAGTCGAAGTGGAATCCTTCTTTTTCTTCAGTAGAATATTATAGGACTCCATCGGCTGTTCTGGGGCAATTTTCCGCTTATGAAGGGAAAGTCTGCCCGTTTCAGCATCGATAAAATGTTCTTGCTGTTCTTCCAACGAAGATTGTCGATGCTTTAAGGCCGGGACCACCGTCGTTGACTTCGGCACCGAGGACACCTTCTCGGGCACGATGGTGACCATCCTAGGGGTGAAAGCCTTTGGCGCCACTTTCGGCGGCAACGTGAAATGAATGGGCGTCAACGCTTTCTGAGGTTTATCGACAGGCTTTGAAGGTGGAGGATCTTTTGGCCCGACACTTGAGGCCTTGTCCTTAATGCGCTTCAGGGAGTCCGCCACTTGCTTGGAGAAAGCGGCGGACGGCTGCGTCGAGTCGACGGAATCCTTCGAGGCACCACTAGGCGTGGACTCGTGGGTTGGGCCGCTCTTGACCTTGTCTTGTCGACACGGAGTCTCGAGAACCTTCGGATCACCGAGCCCTCTGTTGGTGTCGACCGTCTTCGGCACCGATTTGCTCGGCTCGACTGCCTTGACCTTTGTCTTCGGCGTGCCAGACTTCGTCTCGACGCCCTTGGGCTGTTTCTTCGGATCAACAACGCCCTTCTGCTTCGTCGGTGCCGATAGGTCCGAGGGCTTCGATCCGACCAAAGCATATGCACGTTTGGTTTCGAGGGGGGCACCAGTGCTTTCACTTGCGTCGAGACCGGTGTCTTCACTTTCGGTTTCGATTTCGCAGGGTGCGGCTCAATAGCAATGTCCGTAGCCGAGCCCGAAGGCGGGCCGTAGAACCCACTGGAAGATCTTGGATAAGGCCAAGTGGCGATCCCTCGACCTGAGCCTTTTGAAGCGTTTCGGCCCCAATGCCAGTTTGAGTTAGCTCTTCGCTCGAGCTATCTTCCATGGCCCCAAAGGCCCCATCGTCGTCTCCTACCTAGTCGACGACTTCTTCCGATTCGAGCATTTCAACGTCCGCGTCGTAGTTGTAGTCGACCTCCGACGCATGATTCGACAGGTTCTCACTAACTTCCCGGTCTGCTCCCTCATCATCCCCAGCATTGAATATGTTCACAGGCGCCGGTGCAGTCTGCTGGGCCTCTGGCGCGCAGCGCGACGATGCATAAGAGTCTTCTTGGATCGAAATCCTGAACAAGCCATGCAGCTGGCTTCATCATGATCCGGCGACAGACACTTGTTGCACACCGGGTGGACGTCGATGTGGGGATACTTGAAGTTGCACACGGGACATCTCTTGAATGGACTCCGTTCCATGATGGTCCGTCGATAAGGTCTCTGGCGTCGACTGGGCCTTCAGCGTCGAAAGCACGCGGCTCTCTGGAATCCGTCTCGAAACTGAGCTGGAAGAATCGGGCACCGAACGCAAGACTATACCGACGAAAAAACTAAAGGCCTTTTGGCCTTAAGAAAGTTTTATATTGATTCCGACTAGAGTGAACCAATATACACCCGAACCCAATGGCGGAAAAAAACCATCTGAGGATGGAGTCGATGCCCATGCGCACTGTAGTCCAGGGGAGGAGCCACCTATCTTGTGATACTTCGAAGACTCTTCCAGGACAACAATGTGCGATCATCCGGACCCAACACTAGGCGGCGATCTATGGACAGATATGAATTCAGCAGCCCACATTCCTCGAACCTGAAGCTTCTCATGTGAACCGATGGACATTTCAAATATCAAAAAGAATCAGTGCTGTCTGACCCATGTTGGGGCCACTAGGATGAGGGTCAGTCATGATGAACTGCCTCATTCTTCTTACCACATATGGAATGAGTGGAAGAGGTGGTAAAGCATAGCCAAATATCCCTGACAAGCTCATCCATAGTGTATTGCTCATGGACTATGGGTGTGGATGCCTAGAGGCGAAACGCGGGCATTTTGCATGTTTTGGTGTTGCATAGAGATCTATAGCTGGGGTTTCCCACTGCCGGAAGTAGCCGTGGAGGCCTTTTGGGTGGAGTTCCCACTTGTGGACTTTGATACATCGTTCTTAACAGGTCTGCAAAGTCATTGTTGAGCACTGGAAGGTTTTCCGCTTGGAGATAAATATTGTGGCAGATTGCCCAGTGCCAGATTTGATGTGCTAGGACAGACAGCGCGTTGTGGGGGTTTGGAGATGGGTAGCAGGGGGTTTGGGTCAATGAGTGTGCCTCAATTTCTGTACGCAGTATACTACAGTCATGTTGCCAGTCTTCACAAGGACGACCTCGCCATGGAGAAAGAAGCAGAAAGAATTGAGGTTAAGGTGAACAGCCATGAACTCTGGGTAGTTGATGGGCTTTCCGTGGCAAAGAGGGTGCAGATACCTTGGATAGTCATGTTACAAAGATGTGCAACCCATCCGGTGAGCGATGCATCAGTGCCTTGGTCTGAAAAAGAATGTGCTGATCTTTCCGGGGATTCAGATGGACGCAGAGGCAAGACTCACTGTGATGTTGGAAGAGCTGGTAGTGAGAGTGATTGCGGGTTTGGAGGTCTTGATGTATGCTTGGCTGTGAGAGATTCTGGAGAAGGACTTCTTGTCTAGTCCCTATGCCACTTGGGCACTGGGTACTGAGGAGTCTTGAATGTAAGCTTCTGTTCAAAGGTTAACCTCTGTTTTTTATTTTTTAATCTGAGCTGAAGTGCTGGATAGCTTTGGCTGGTTGAGCATGATCCTCTCAATGAGAAGGAGGCGAACCCTTCCAAAAGTCTGATGGCCAAGCCCAGCTCTGAGTTTTTATCCTCGAACGCGTCAGAAGGAAGCTTTTGGCCATCAACGCTGATGGGCCATGCACCAGTAATACCCAGAGGGCTATAACTACTACCATGAGCCCCGAAACACAACACAGTCCCATTAAGTTTAATAGCCTTACACTGAGCAGAGAACTTCTCCCAAGGGGCATCAAGCCCAGAATTGGCAAAGAAAAAGTCCTCAGGCCTCTAGTCCACTGCCACTCATGTGCTCTGGTCAGCATTAAGACAAGGGTTCGGAGCCGGGCCACTTTCCACCAACAGACATGGAGTTACAACCTCCTTGATGCCCTCTGGCTCGAAAGCACAGAGCCTCCACCTTCAGAGCAGAAATCTGTGTTCAGAGAGCGCCTCTGAAACAGGGCACCAAGTGGATGCCAAGGACCCCTTCAACTCAGACTTTTGAGACTCCCATCTTCGAGAAACTTATCAAACAACTGGGCACTAGACACAAGTGTCTTTCCATCCATCCTGAGATAGGCTGGATTTGGGGAGTCCACCTAGATTTATTTTTAAGTCCACTGCCTGAACTAGGGTTTGATTAATTTCCAGATCTTCCAGTAATTGGGAAATTGTCACGGTATCCTCCTCACTCTCTGTTAATGACAACAATAATCTAGGGGGGCGCTAGGTGGCGCACTTGCAGATGGTAGCCGTCCTGTGAGGCTCTCGCCACCCAGCGACAATTATCCTCAATTTATCCTGTTTTCTGGCAACCTTTCAGGAGTTTGGCGACATCTCTGTGTAGCACTACCCCCTCGACGCATGCTGGCCGGTTTTCAGCCGAATCGGCAGTGATTTTCAGCCGCGAGACACTGGAGAAGATGCGCCGGGAGCGGCCTGTGGAAGTGCCGTAATTGTAAGTTGGACACTGTGACTGCGTGAATCCGCGGCTTCCCAAGAGGCTGCGGGGCGCATCCAATGAGGAGCTCGGCATAAAGGCCTCGGGCGACCGCAGATCGCTGCGGTGGACACCTCGACGGGAAAAGCAGCTTCCGCGCTCCTATACATCTTCCCCCCTGTGCCCCAACTGAGAATAGAACTCGGCACACACGGACATTAAAGGTGAGCCAGGGGGGCTATCAGCGCTCGGCACACCTTTGGGAACAGTGGGCATAGATTGCGCTCTGGACGCTATTGAGTCTGCGGTCTACCCCTGCCCCGCTCCCCCCACCCCCCACTCCCCACCTGCGGACCGGGGAATTGATTGTGCTCACAACCTAGCTGCACTGGTGGAACCATTTGGGGAAGCACCTGGGAGGCCCTAATTCTGAGGCGACAGGGACACTGGGGCATTAGTGCGGAGAGCGACGGTTACTGGCCCGAACTGCAAGATCGCCATTGGGACAGGACCTGACCAGCTTGTGCCTGTCTGGCCTGGGAGCACCCTGGAAACCTGCGATACACCGTTTGGGTTGTAGACAGATGGAGAGACACACTGGAAGTGCTGTGAGGCAGCTGGACCTGCGGTCGGGGGTACCGTCACTACATCTTGGCCCCCAAGCATACCCAGAGGAGACGTCTGGACGCATTCGGGGAACAATGCATTGGGAGCTGCATTAGTGCAAACCACTGGAGGAGACTTGACGTCCTGGTGCGAGATCCGGGCCCGCTCCACTACTGATCCCTATTAGCGCTGAGAATATTGCTCCTACCTGCCTCCGGTACAGGTTGTGGAAACTGGTGCCCTACCTGCCTGTGTGGTGCTGCTGCCCAGCAAGGGGCACGTCCAACATGGGTAGACCAGACGCTAAACAGCCAAAAATTAACTTTAATGCTACTAAGAGGGGGTCCCGTACGGTGCAGGACCAGCAGGGCCAGGCGGGGGTCAGTGGGACTTCCTAAAACAACTTAAACAATCGAACAGACCTGGTAATGAGCTGGAGGAGCGTGCGGTATCCCCACTAGTGGCAGCAGACGAAGAAGAAGAATGAACTTACCTGGCGGTGTCGACGTCACCGATCTGGTGGCTTCCCGTGTGAGTATTAATGTATACGATTGGGGGACAGTGTTTTTCACTGGACAATGGACATCTCCAAGGTTGCCTAAAACTAAACCGCTGGGCACCCCAATTTCGGACTCGTAGAGACTAATGCCTCGGCTGTGGTTTTCGTGGGTGTGAGAGGTTGTTGTGCTGCCACCTAGACATGGCCCCCCAGCGGGAATTACCCTACGGCTTTTTGCCATTTACCCCGGAGTGGGACGTACTTGAATCCCTGATTGAGGTACTGTTCTGGGAGGGGGGGGGCAGGGGGAGGGCTAAATACTGCCAGGTTGGGGTTGCTTCAGTGGGAGGGGGAGGGAAGCCCTGGGATGTTTGGGGTTTGACAGTTTTGACCTTGGTAGAAATACACAGTCTTATCTTGAGAAAACATACATTGCTAATGACAGATGTAGAAACATGGACTGCACAGCGTCTCCTGGTGAACACCGACTGCAATGTGTCCCCATGGCAAAAATGGCCGCATTTGGTATTTCTGCACTTACGACTGAATAGCTCAGGATAATAGAACTCAGCTAAACATTATCACGTGGAATGTCAGGGGGCTAGGAGATCCTCGAAAGAAGCGCCAAGTGCTTGCATATTTAGACAGACACAATATACACATAGCTATGCTGCAAGAAACCCATTTTCCACCCCAACAGTCTAATGTCTTTGCCTCGCGATGGGCTGTGCACAGAGTCTTCTCCTCTTATTCTAGCTATGCTAGGGGCACTGCTATACTGATTAAGAAACAAGTACCTTTCTCCCTAGTGGCAGGTAAAGCATATTGCGGGGACGCTTAGGCATGGAGTCGGTTACACTTGTGTGTTGTTATGGACCCAATGTGGATGACCCGGACTTCTACTTCTCCTTATGGGAAGCGGTGAGAACTATTGGGTCTTATCACATTATCTGGGGCGGAGATTTCAACGTTAGCTATGCTCCATCTATGGACAGATCGCACCCCGTCCGCATCATCACACCAAGGCGGGCGAACTACTCAGAGACATCATCATAGAACATCAACTTCTGGATGCATGGAGACACATACACCCAGCGAAGCGAGAGGGCACACATTTTACAGCACATGCAGCGTCTAGGGCGAGGCTCGACTATTGGTTAGTTTCCAGGGGACTAGGGCCTGCCATCTGCACAGTACAGCACTTAGCCCGAACATACTCTGATCATGCACCGGTTAGCCTAGCGCTCTCATCAGCAAATCTTAGCCCGCATTGCAGCGCGTAGCGATTGAACCCCAAAATGTTATTGGACACAGCCTTCCGGGAGGAACTGCGTAGCAAAATATTGGATTTCTTTGAGCGCAATCGTGGTACGGTGCAGGACGTAGAGACCATTTGGGAGGCCTTCAAAGTCACACTGGGGGGGATATTGCATTTCCAAAGGGGCGGGGGTGGTTCGGGATATCACTAATACGCTTCGCAAGATAGAGCAAGAACTGAAAACTTTAGAAGGCATATTGCAACAAACTCCAGATAGGGACGCGCAGGAGAGGTTCAGGGCCAAACTCACAGAATACACAGAGGAGGCGCAGAGGGAGGTGCACTTCAGGGGCAAACATTGGCAAGCTCGTAGATACGGTGAGGGGGAACGACCGGGCAAGACATTGGCTGATATTGTCCGTACACCAAGATACTCCAACTATGTAGTAGAATTGGAAAAAGCTGATGGGACACGCTGTTGTGATACGGCTAGTATATTAACAGAGTTTACCAATCACTACGAGGGGCTATATACCACTTCAGGGACCTCAAGTGTAAAGCTAGATAAATACTTGGGGGATGTGGCTCTTAGATGGCTGAGTGATGTGCATCGCAGATTTCTGTGCGCACCGTTTGAATTGGACGAGGTACGCGAGGCCATCATGGACCTACAATCTGGCAGGGCCACAGGAATGGATGGTATCCCTGTCGAATTTTACAACTCATACATTGATATAATGGCCCCCATCCTTCAAAAAGTTTACAAAGAATTCTTGGAGGTGGGTTCTCTCCCCCAGTCAATGAGGGAAGCCCTAATCATATCCCTGCTAAAACCAGATAAACCAGCCCATCTATGCGGTTCTTACCGACCACTTTCTTTGCTCAATTTTGATGCCAAGATACTGGCGAAACTTGTTGCCAAATGATTGACTCTGCTGTTGGAGAACCTTATCCTCCCTGATCAGTCCGGGTTTGTCCCTGGAAGAGCCACTTCCCATAACTTGAGAACCTTTTTCACAATGTTGCCCCTGAGTTGCCCTTAGCGGCAATTTTTTTGGACGCAACAAAAGCCTTGGACTCCGTCGAATGGGATTCCCGCTGCTCTTTCTATCCTGGATTCGCCTTTTGTATAATCAACCGGGGGCCAAAGTGCTGATCAATGGCCGGATGTCACCAAGATTCTCAATTACTAGAGGGACACGCCAGGGATGCCCTCTGTCCCTACTTTTGTGTTTGCCTTAGCTACGGAACCCCTAGCGGCACAGATGCGTCAACATCACAACGCCATGGCCTTGCAATGTAACATGGGGCAAATCCTTATCTCCATGTATGCGGACGACATCACCCTATATGTGAGAGACCCGCAGAACAATTTGAATACACTCTTGCGAGAGTTAATTGTTTTTGGGCATCTCTCGGGAGTTCAGATTAATTGGGGAAAATCCTGTATCTTCCCCCTGACTGATTCTGTAATGCGATTTCCGCTGGACTTCCCGCTAGAATGGTGTACAGACGAACTCCGATACCTGAGGATTGGCCTTACCAGAAATAAGGAGGAGTTGATGAGGCTTAACTACGGGGTGGCACTGACCCGAATAACAGACAAAGTAACGAGGTGGATTAAGCTCCCGCTATCTATGGCAGGCAGGACATCACTGATTAAGACCCCAGCTATTATATTTATTCCCGAATATCCCCTGTTATCCGGGGCGGAACTTTTTTTAACCCCTTCGCTGATCATGACAAGCTCAGCTCGTCATGCAGTACACTGGTCGTGTGCTTATGACGAGCTGAGCTAGTCATGAAATAATGTATTTCAAGGATCTCCAGCACAGGATGGGAATTGCCTTAGCAGTCATGTGGTTAAGGCCCTTAGGACTGAGATGATTCGGTTAGTGTGGGGGGGGCAGGCAAGCTAGACTATAATGGGCTGTGCTGACTAGACTTTACTCGACAGCTGGTTTCGACATACCCGATTTTGAACAATATTATAACTGTGCTCAGGCACACTATTTGTATTTTTGGATACACCAGCCCAAATACATGCCGCAGCTGGCAGCAGAGCATTGTCTGGTACATCCAATACCGATACCGACAGAGGGCGATATATATATGGCGTTAAATGCCCGAGAACGCACTCAGACGACTGAACGCCACGATCATGGCGTGGCAGCGCATTGCGCGCCACTTTGAAACTCCTGAACCGTATTCACCATTGCTGCCTCTGGTGTATCACCCAGACATGCCTCTCTTGCAGGAAACCCTTCTTCACAAATTGCAAGACCGCACGTCCGTCAAACACTGGGGGGATCTGTATGAAAATGGAACATTCCGTACTTCTGACAGTATGTTTCAAGATACAGACTACACACCGCTTGATCTCTTCTTATACATCCACCTTAAACGGGGGGTTCGCTTCCTGCATGCGGACTTCCCAGATGAACCTCCGATACTTGCACCTCTGTAGACACTCTTACAGCAGCCATCGCCGAGGCGGCTGGTATCTCTGCTCTATCGCACCATACGCACTCAGCAACATACAGAGGCTACACCATCCCGCTCCAAATGGGAGGCAGAACTAGGCACCCCAATAACGGAAGAACAATGGGAATACTGCTGCGTGCAAACTGAAAAGATTTCGGCCAGCAGCAGGTTGAGGATCATACACTATAAATACCTCCACAGACTGTACCACAACCCGGTCAGTATGCATAAGTACCATTTCTGTGACAATGATAGGTGCGACAGATGTCATGCCCTGCTCTTCGCAGGAGAGGTCGCTCCAAACGCTGCTCCCTGCTGCTCCCTGCATCACTGCACCGCCAGACTGATAAGTGTTAAACTTGCCTTGCTCACATCAACCGGATTAATTATTTATTATCGCTGACAGATCGTAGCGCTAGACTGCTTCGCCTTAGATTTTCATTTTCATTATTAGATCACTGCTTGCGCTAGACTGCTTCGCATTGTTTCACGTTAGTAAATCACTGCTGATAAAATTACTCGTAGCGCTCGTCTGCCAAGGTGCGCTTCAACTATAAGAAATATCTCTGCTGCCTGTACATTCGTGCCTGATTGTGCCAGCGCCATTACCGTCAGCTTAGCGCTATTCACGAGTATTCAGCCCCAACCCTGAGACGAGAATCCTTGTGGCCATTTTAATTGTTGTTGTTGTTTTGCCTCCCTGACCTGAGCTCCACCCCGCTCCCGCCTCCCAGCTGACTCCCGCCTCCCAGCTGACCCCCCCCCCTCGCCCCTCCCCCTTTCCACATATGACTGATGCCTTTCCGCGCAGCGGTCGCGCGCAGCGGTCGCGCGCAGCGGTCGCGCCCCATGAGCGCCGAAGGTGCGCCAAAGGTAAGCCCGTCTACGCCCGTCCGCGCCTGGACCGCGCCCAGGGCCAGACCCCCTGGCCCTCGCAGCTCCCTAACCTCTAGATTCACTTATGATGCCGCTACTCTCCTCGCCCTCAACCCCGGACGCGCACCACAATGCTGCGAAGCTACCCCAGGATGTACCCACGGCCCATTCGCCTGCCTCTCCTGCAAGTTCAACTGCTTCAGGACCCTCACCAAACCCACTTCCTCCTCTCACAGCTCCGAACCCAACCGCCTGAACTGCATCCTACTGAACACCCGCTCGGTCCACAGACATGCAACAGAACTCTGGGACCTAATCGACACTGCGTCACCTGACATCGCCTTGATCACTGAAACATGGATGAACGCATCTTCTGCTCCCGACATCGCCATCGCCATACCGGACGCTTACAAGATTATTCGAAAAGAACGCACCAATCAAACTGGAGGAGGCATCACCATCGTCCACAGAAATACCATCAAAATCACAACCAGCTCCGAGGACAATCTTGCAAACGCCGAACATCTCCACTTTCAGATCCACACCGACCCCAGGACCACCCTTAGAGGCACCCTCATCTACAGGCCTCCAGGTACCCGCACTCAATTCAGCGAAGACATCACGGACTTCGCCAGCCCACATGCCCTCGCCTCCGAGAAATACATTCTTCTAGGAGACCTCAACTACCACCTTGAAAACATACTCAACAGCAACACCACCACCCTTCTGGACAACCTGGCCAATCTCGGACTCAAACAACTTGTTGACACCCCCACTCACACAGCCAGACACACACTCGACCCTATCTTCACCTCCAGCAAGCACATCTCCTTCGATCGCACTACAGCTCTCCACTGGACGGATCACAGCTGTGTTCACTTCAGCTACAAACCCACCCTGATAAACAACCGTCCACAACCCATTCCCCGAAGAAACTGGAACAAAATCACCACCGACCAACTCCTCACATCACTCAACCAAAACCCTCCCACCCTAGCAATGGACCCAGACCAAGCGGCCACCAACCTCAGGCAATGGATTACCCACAGTGCGGACGAATTAGCTCCCCTGAAAAAGCACCAGTTGAAATCAGCCAACAAAAAGGCTCCCTGGTTCAATGATGAACTTAAAAAATCCAAGAAGCTATGCCGCACCATGGAGAAGAATTGGAGAAAAAACCCAACCTCAGACAACATGGCCTCCCTCAAGACAGCCACCCGCAAACACCACCAACTAATTCGATCCGCCAAGAAATCAGCATTCAAGGATCGTCTCGACAACAATTCTCATAACAGCAAGAAACTCTTCAATATCGTCAAAGAACTCACTAACCCCACCGCAGCATCCAACGACATCACTCCCTCCCAAGACCTATGCGATGCGCTATCCTCCTTCTTCTACAACAAAATTGCCGACATCCAAAACAGCTTCAAGAATACTCCCAGTGATCAACCCACCCCCTTCAGATCCCACTCCTCCAACCAACAACCTCAGCGCCTGGAACCCAATCACCACTGAAGACACCATTCGCCTCATGAACTCAATCCACTCTGGCTCGCCTTCTGACCCCTGACGTTTAGGTCTTCCTATTTGGTAAAGGTTCCTTGTTGATCATGAAACGGGGGGGGATCGTGATCAACAAGGAACCTTTACCAAATAGGAAGACCTAAACGCAATATTTATGCATTTTCCTACAGATTGTCAATTTCAACTCTATGAAAGACATGTAAGTGATACGTTGTCTTCTCTTTGATACATCCATGAACCTTGACTAAACCTGCTAACTATTCTCAGTTAGGTTCTCCCATACACCACATGCTCTTTGCATCTTGAGCTTTCAATTAACGACAAAAATGAGCTTTCAGAAGTTTGTCAGTTTCCCCAATGGTTTTCTTGTTTAATGTTTTTCTTTTTTACTGCATTGACATCACTTTTGAAATAGAATACTCTAACGCATTGTTTATATTTATATTTTGCAGTGTCTGCTCCCTGATGAAGAGCATCTACTTAATGCCCGAAATGCATTGGAACTTGTTATAAGACATTGTCTGAAGTTAAACATGTTACCATGAATTGAACATTGTGATTGAAAACAAGATACAGAGAATTTACTAAGTACAATAAATGAACTTAAGAAACCAAGGTTTGAAAGTCTTTTCAGGGTAAAAAGACGAATTACTGTGTGCCAAAAGGGATGGAGCTAGTGATCCACTAGCCCCACTGTTATGCTATGTTACTTGACGTTGCGGGACCCTCGACGCCACCTTTTGAGCACCTACAAACTCACTAAAAACATTTGGAACAACTCAGATTATCCATAGCTGTGCATTTGAACCACATTCAATTAGAACTATTACCTATCACATCAAGACCCAGGGACATATGGTCGCCACTAGTCACTTATTTGCAGTTGCGGACCGAGGGCGGGGACGAATAGCACTCCAGGGGGTACACTATTGGAAAAATTCCATTGAATGACAACGCCTGAGAGATTGAAATGCCGTATACGTGAGAATGAGGATATAGGTGATCCACATGCGGTTGCGACAGTAGAGAACAGTTTTTTACAGGAGGTACGAAGAATGAGAACAGGAAATCGATAAACAGGGGGGAGATTTCGAGAAACAGGTGGACAAAGACCAGGAGAGGAACAAGACGGAAAGGGAGAACTAAAAATAAGACAAGGAATGAGAACTCGCTCATGGAAGAATTGAATAGACCAATTACTAATACTAAAGAAATTGAGATCATTAATCTATCCTCGTTTGACTTGTCCACAGACAAGATATCAGTCTTGAAGAAAGGCTTGAGTTTCTGCCCATATGTCTAATGTGCAGATATCGTTACGCTATGTTCTGTGGATTTAGAAAGAATGTTTTGAGTGCGATAGTTAAGATAAGTGTCTCCGCACTTTTGAAATGCAATTGGGGTTCGTTCGTAACATCACTCTGTCTTCTCTGAATTGTAAAAAGGGTTCTTTAAATGTGAACACTTGAATTTCATGTATTCTCCTTGCAGACGTGGAGGCTAGTAATAGTGCAGGGAGTGGCCATGCCGGTGACCAAGTTGTCTGCTAGGCAGTAAAGCTCCAGCTCATTTAGCCCTTGTGACCAGAGTTGCAGGCCCCAACTACAATCCTCACCCATCAGGAACGTGAGATGTGACTGCGCCTTCCAATGCAGTGAATACTGCCATCCTCGCAGCGATGCAGTGCTGGGAAGCTGAGTAACTGGGAGCGAGTGGATCGAGCCCAGAGCTCACCTCGGAGGTCCCGTAAAATCTGTGGCCGGGGGTGAACCTGAGGTCTAAGCTACGAACGATTCTGGGCCCACTGCTCGCCACTGAAGACGTCTAGTGCCTCCTTGCTGCTGCAGGCCAAGAGCTGGACTGACTGGTGAAGCATGTGGACACCCTGAACACCGGGGTATATGAGGGTATCTGCGCAGCCTGAACATGGCAGCTGGCGCACAGTGACGCTGCTTCAAATACTGTCGGAAGTCACAGTGGCAGCGCACATTTCCCCCTTCAGACAGCGTGTCTGGCCATCGGTAAGGTACGATGGGTGCGTAGATTGTTGGCTACGCTGGGGGCTTCTTAAAGCTGTGGGGGCCTCCATGACCTAATCGGATTGTGGTGACTAGCTGCTTTGACTGCTTATCCCCTAAGCGTGTGGCCCATGTTCAGCCCCGCTGCGTGGGACCATTTTCATTTCCCTAATGCCCGCACTGCTGAGCCCTGATGGGAGACGCTGAGGGAGCCATCCAAACATGTGAATGCCTGTGGGGCCTGCAGTGCCATTTCTGTGCTGTCGGCCTGGCTGCTGCTCCCCTTTCTAACTGTCCAGTTTCTTTAACTAATCTGCAAGTGCTTGGCACGAGAGCGACATATATCTAGTTCGACCAGCCATCACTCCATGTCTGTGTGGCCAGAAACCAAGAACTACACTGCACTATTACAAGATACTCGTGGGGACATGCCTTGTCGAGTTGCACTCGCCATTGCTGTTGCAATCCTGTACGCTTCAGACGCCAGGTGAGTGCTAGGTGTTGCCCGCTCACTGGCAATTTTACAAACGTTCCCTTCATACAGGGGGTCCTGATTCTGTTCTGACATTATACTGTGAGTAAGATCCCTGACCTGCATGCACAAGACCATTTGAAATGCCAGCAGGCACCTAGGAGGCTGCCAAGTACTACTTAAGATTATCATTTCCTGCCCAAAGCCTAACTACTATGCATTAACCTTAGCACAGCATAGCCAAGTTGCGCTGGACACCATGGGGAGAGGGACCCTAAACAGCATAAACTCCCATTTGAACACACCAAACTGGCTGGAAGACCAGAACATTTGTTGGACACTGAAAGAAGGGAGGGTGCGCAAACAAACCACTTACTAACTGACTCGTGCTCTTGCCATCATGGCGGAACTGCACACTGGTTTCCGCTCCATTGATACACTAGTTGGCCATTAGGATCGTATGGGGGAGAGGCTTGATTGCCATAACGTCCATCTAGACGGTGCAGAGGAATGTATATCGGGCTTGGAGGATGGTGCTGTGTCCCTTAGTAAATGCCTAGAAAAGACTGAACGGCTGCTCAAGGTGGCTGCTGTTAAAAATGAGAACCTTGAAGCAAGATCGCGCAGGAATAACATTCACATCATTGGAATGGCAGAATCTACAGAGATGGGGTGCCCAGATCAGTCCGTAGAAAGTTTTGTGGCAGAACGTTTTGACTGCCAGAGCTTCACAACCACATCTGTGGCAGAAAAAGCCCAAAGAACATTAGGCACCCGTTCACTACCAGGGGCCCTTCCACATCTTATTCTTTCACACGTAATTACAGAGATAAAGACACGGCGGTCCACCTGGCCCATTAACACAGCCCGCTGTAGTATTAGGGAACCACCATATTCTTCTATCCTGATTTAACCTTGGCGGTGCAAGAAGCGAGACGCAAGTTTCAGGATGTTAAAGCTGTACTCCAACAAAAAGGACCGAAATATGGCATTCTTTACCGCGCCAGACTATGTTTGGAGGTAAATGGGAAGGCCCAATTCTTTGAAACCCCGAAGGAGCCAACGAATATCTGTAAATAGAATAGAACTGGCAGGTGCGCATCCCCGCAAACCTCGCTGAAGCGCACACCTCCGGATTTGCATGCCTCAGCTAGCACGGGTCTGCTACCCGCTGACTGAACTGATTTTGCATTGATCTGTTGGTGTATTCTACTCTGTCAATATGCACCAGGGCAGTGTCTCACCTGCATATCTATTGCAATGTTTTTGTTGGGATGATTTTCTTGTAACCCAAGCTTTATGTTCAACATCAGGTATCTCTTATCATAGAGGCTTTGTTTGCCATTTCGTTGCAAAACTCTCAAGGTGTATACCGTAATGATAATTCTTGGGGGGTATTTGCATTTTTTTTCCTCTGGAATTTGCGGAATAGTTTGGTGCCCATGTAATGTAAGGGACTGTTCATATGGGTATTGTTATTTTGCTTTTGTTATGCCACCTGTCTGGAAGGGGACTACGCTATCACCATGCACACATTACCAGACAAACTTTTCCCATCACGACTAGGACTCCTGGCTGAGATCACTTTTTTGATGTGGAACATAAAATGCCAAAACAATCTCCAAGAGGGCAAACAAGTACTAGCATAATTCAATAGACAGAGTTACGGTCGCTTTCTTACAGGAGACTCAACTCACCCTCAGAACACAACCGCTTTCGCGACTAGCTGGGGCACCCATCCGTATTTCTTTAGTTACAACACATATTGGGGGGAGTATGAACACTCACTAATTGTTCCTTTAGCCATACCCTCAGTTTTATTGACAAGGAGGGACGCTAAGTGATCCTCGTGGGCAAGCTGGCTGGACAGCACCTTTTACTTGTTCACTTTTATGCTCTCAATGTAGAAACTCCTATATTTTTTCAGTAACGTTAATCCTACAACAATTGAGCCAACACATTTCTGAATTCAAACTTCTGAACGACTGCCAATCAGGGTTCAGACCAAATCACAGTACGGAAACAGCAATTCTTCACATAGTGGATGACACTCTTCTTGCCTTAGACTGCAATGAAACTTGTATCCTAGTACTGCTCGACCTCTCGTCCGCATTTGACACGGTAAACCATGTCAAAATTCTAGACTGGCTGGAGGAAAGGATGGTACTATTGGGCACAGTCCTAGAATGGTTTAGATCCTTCTTAAAGAACATATCGCAAAGATTCAAGGTGAACCAAATACTATCAGCATCAACCCCAAAACTTATTGGAGTTCGACAGGGATCAACACTATCCCCATCTATATTCAATCTTTATGTAGAACCTCTAACAGAAATTTTACAGCAGGCAAACATCTCCTTTCACATTTGTGCAGCTGACACACAGCTATATATCAAGATTACTTCATTGGAAGAGATCAACATCATGAATCTGGCATTGAAGAGGACCGTTCATTGGCTAGCTTATAATCATCTCAAGCTTAACCCGCATACAACAGAATTCCTTCTCATTTCACCACAGAAAAGCTCAGCAAGGATAATGGAATGGACTACGTTGATCACTGCGCTAAACTGTACTCCAAAGATAGTGGACTCAACTAAGTCTCTTGGAATCAAGCTAGATAAGAACCTGAACATGCAATCTCACATTAGCCCATGGCTAAAACTGCCCGCTTCCATCTGAGCTATCTTAGAAAAACTTAAACCTTTCATTTCTACATCAGACCTCAAAATGGCAGTCCAAGTATTGGCCATCTCGAGGACTGAGTACGGATGCACAACTTTATCAGGACTACCCAAGATTTCAACAGCGCCACTAAAAGCCTGTCTCGATGTGGCCACAAGACTCATAACAGGCTCCAAAAAGTTTGACCACATCACCCAATACCTGAATGGTCCTAAAGGGCTTCCTTACGAAGCAAGAATCCAGCTTAAGATGGCATGTATCACACACAAAGCAATACACTAGAAAAGGCCACTATACCTAGCCCAGAAAATGACATTGTCAGGAGGCAGCAGATGCTCTCAGAGCAAGGGAGACCTCTTACTGAAACCTGCCCTCTTCCTTAAGAAGACAACTTATGATGGAACATTCTCTGGTGTGGCACCAAGAATCTGGAACTGACTTCCCCCCCGAGCATCAGAAAGCTCTTGTCCTCAACAGTTAAAAAAAAAGAAGCTAAGACGTTTGTTATGAGCAAGTACCTACCATAAATAACAAAAGACCAGACACTGTTATGATACCTTTTAGATCACAAACTATGTTAACACCGATAGATCTCTAGTAATCGTTAGGACATGTATGTATGTTATAGTAAGCACAAATGGCCCAATCTGATTATTTACGTTTGTTAATGTTTGCTTAAAGGTTTGTGCCAAACCGACCATCGAAAGTTCTTGGTTATGGAATTGTGAAGCCCTCTGTTACTCTAATAGGGTCATGTCCACGCTATATAAAACACGGAATAAATAAAATAAATAATCCATCATGGGGAAAGTGGACATTGACACAGTTGTACAGCGTGGGAACCTCAATATAGTACAGAATTCAGCGATAAGACACTATCAGCATCAATACAATAGGCAAACCACAAGCCCTACGGGATATTCAGGATATATGAGACACTTACTCCCTTAAAGATGCTTGGTGACACAAACACGCTAACTTGCCTGAGTATACGTTCTACACGCACAACCCATGAGGTGTGGACACACATAGATCACTGGTTCATATAGACAAACACCACCCTGCGGCTAGATCGAATTTGTTACCTTCCGTGTACATTATCAAACCTATCTCCGGTGAGGATGGTGTTAAAGATACCATATGGAGGGGGGTTGGAGAGGAGGTCGTGCTTTCGGGCACTGCACTCCTGGACGCTGTATTCCGCTCCGAATTGCACAACTCCATACTTTACTGTTTTGAGCTGAACCCAACCCGTGGCCAGAACAAATCTCCGAGCTCGAAGGGGGTGTGGTGGTCACTGCTAACAGCAACATTATTTGTTAGTTTCCTCAATATTATAAACAGCGGTACACTTTCAGGCTCTACGGGGACTTGCGGGCTGAGTATCTGTCAGAATCAGACACAACGACAATTCCTGAGTGAGCCTATCTCAGCAGCGGAAATCCTTCGGGCAATCAACTGTTTAGACGGCTCCAAGGCCTTATGAAAAGTTTTCTAGAACTTATACAAACATATCCTCACCCTGCATCTATTAGACATGTATCCTGAGGCCCTCACGGAAGGTGCCTTTCCACCCTCTGTGCCGGAGGCAGTTATCACACTATTGCTACAACCTGGTAAGGATCTTCACCTCTGTACATCTTTCAGACCTCTCTCATTGCTAAACTTTGACAACAAAATCCTGGATAAAGTGATTGTCACCCGGTTATCCTTGCTGATGGATCAGATTATCTCCCTGATCCAAACAGGGTTCGTCCCCCACAGATCCACATTCTTCAACCTTCTCACAGTTCTAGATGTGCTCAACAGTGTACCGGTGGCAGTCGCCCTACTTGACGTGGAGAAGGCCTTTGATTCCTTAAAGTGGCCTTTCGTTCAGGCGACGCTACAGAAATTGAGGCTCCCCCATGCCTTCACAGCCTTGATCAGGTTTCAGTATTCCAATCCAGGGGCCCAGGTAGGGGTAAATGGCTCGGTCAGTGAGATGTTAATCAAAGCCAGGGGTACACCTTAGAGTGGCCTTTCGTTGAGGTGACGCTACAGAAATTGAGGCTCCCCCATGGCTTCACAGCCTTGATCATGTTTCAGTATTCCAATCCAGTGGCCCAGGTACGGGTAAATGGCTCGGTCAGTGAGCCGTTAACCAAAGCCAGGGGTACATGCCAGGGCTGCCCCTTGTCACCACTTTTTTTTATAATTGCTATAGAAGCACTAATTTGTCATCTTCAGAAAAACATATGCATACCACGACCTTCGATTTCACCTGGATCCCCTGCTCATATCTATGTATGTGGACGATATTTTATGGTTTACCCGCTACCCCTCGGACAACCTCACTCCTATTGTCTGTGAGATCATCTGGTTTGGTGGCTTCTCAGGCCATAATATCAGTCAAAGCTGCTCCCACTCACCGATGTCACTTCACCTCTCCCCTGCAAACATAAGCTCACATGGGTGTGAGAACTTCACACTTGTGCACGTTTTCGCACCGTGACAAGGAGCAAGTACTACAGCTAAATTACGGCCCACCACTGACAGGCTCATGGTCCAAACTGAATTGTGACTGCATCTCCCACTTTCCATGGCAGGTCAGTCAGCCATCATTAAAATGGTGGTCCTTTCATGCTTTTAATATGTATTCTTGAATATTCCAATACTGTTGACTAACACCTTTTTCCTCGCCCTCCAGGGTCTGTTGCTGTGCCTCATCTGGGCTGACTGTAGGCCTTGGATTCTGTGGTATACACTTGAGCTTCCCTATGATAGGGGCGGGTTCGGGGTTCCAGACTTTCAAATCTACTATCTATAAGTGCAGTGTCAGTTTGTGTCCCATTGGTTTCATGAAGACACTTGTCTGCCATATGCCATACCTGAATGCGAAAAAGCAGAAGACACTCCCCTACGTCTCTATTGTTAAATTACATTCCCTCGGAAATACAGACTCTGTCCACTTCGAGTTAGCCGTGGAAGAAGCTCTGCCAGCTCATGAGGGGAGGCACACTGTACTCACCGGCGCTCCCAATGGCAAAAAAACTTGTGGCTTCCACTGACCTAGGAGAAATTGGTCCAATGCACATGGATCCGTCACACAATAGGGGACCGATTCCGTGACAGCCATGTCCTCTACCATATCAACGACATTAGATTTGCAAGTGCCACACATATGGATATTGTGTTCTGTGTAGAATAAATGATACCCTATCTGCCTGTATAACCTCCTACCCAATAGCCCCGACGATCTACCTCAGTTGACGTTATTAATCTTTGATACAGAGGGAAGGAGACTGATCGCTAGACTTTACCGGGCTTGAATGGCCATGAGACCGACGCAGAATGGAAATATTAGGGAAATATGGGGATGTGATTTAGGCCGCCCACTTACAGACAAGGAGTCATACTACTGCTGTTCGCAGACGAAGTTGGTCTCGCCCAACCATAGGTATAAAGTTCTCCATTTTTAAATTCTTACACAGGGCTCAGGTCACCCGAGTGCACTAGCTGGGATTGACCTCAACAGATCCTCCCAATGCATTAAATTCAACGCAGCAGAGGCGGACTTTGTGCACTTGACCTGGACATGTCCCCATATAGGTACATACTGGGGGAAGGTGTTGAGTGCCTTTCTCTGGTGAAAAAGCCGCAGCTCCGGCTGGACCCCTTCATGGCTCTCCTGGGCTCTGTGGCCGGATTACCAAAGAGTGTTTGTAGATTTATTGCCATAGTGTTACGTTGGCTGAGATGGAGATAGTGGTACGCTGGGGCAGTGGCATTCGTTCTACTTTCAAAGCTTGGCTAAGTAGCATGACATACTGTGATATGACGAGCAAAGTATATGCGACCCTGCAACCACCTGCTGCTAGGCTGAAGGATATTTGGCAACCTCTTTGTGCTTACTTGCTTACTACTAATTCAGACGCCTCGAGTTGAGAAGCGGAATGATTTCTCCTTTATGACTACCACATCTTGTACTCTGTGTCCCTATTATTTAGAGTTTCTCTCCATGGTATTAATCTATAAGTTGGCCTTGCCCAGCCTGAGGTTTCCCCAAAAATGTGTCCTGTTGGTAACTATGTTAATTCATCTGGAAATTCTGATGCATTGAATGTATGCTATATCTGACCCACATTGTGGGACTGATATCTTGTTTTCTTTGGTTCAGAAAATAATAAATACATAAAAAAATAGGCTAGTATTAGTGCCACTTTCCACAAGAGAAATTTTAGATAAGTTGTGTCAATGGGTTCAAATAGAGCCTTCATCAACTGTGAAAGGACCAAATTAAGCTACCAACATGGAGGAGATTGCATTATTGGAGGAAGAACTCGGAAAAGCCCTTTGAGAAACTCTTAGATAAGTCCATTTGACAATAGAGATGATGAACTAGATCTCCTAAATATGGATATTGCTGCTAAGTGTACTTTATCCGAAGTATGAGCCAGGCCCGCTTTGGCTAGATGCAGTATATAGGGCAGAACACGTATTGGGGGAATTATGAAAGAAGATGAATCAGTGATTTCTGGCACCACAAATGAAAGTGTTTCCACTTCAGTTTATAAACCTTGTTATTAGGATCCACTCTGGCTATAGCAAGAATTTCTTTACAGTCATGTGGGATATTCAGGCTCACAAATTCAATGTGTTCAGGAGTCATGCTGATAAGTGTAAGGACACTGGATCCAGATGAAGTATTTGTTTGTGGTCCGAAAGGGCACCAGGCGAGCAGGATCAGTTTAGTTTAGTGAACCAATACTGTATGGATCATTTCGGAGCTATCAGAATTATCCTGCATGGTTCTTGCTTCATTTTGTTGAGAATCAGCAGGATTGATGGAATTGGGAAAAAAGCGTAAGCCAAGAACCCCACCATCTTATCAAAAATGCGTTGCCCCCATGATCCCGGTTGTGGATCCCAACTTGCGTAAAACCAGCATTTTTGATTCTGATGAGTCTTAAATAGATCTAGACTTTGTTTGCCTCAAAGATGGAAGACATTGTCCAAAACATCTTGCTTGAGTTCCCACTAAGAGTAGCTATTTCTGGTCCTGCTTAAGTTGTCCACTATAATATTATTTATTCCTGGGACGTGTTCTGCTTTAATTATACCTGATGTTTCAGAGCCCACTTGCATATCTTCTGAGATTCTTCAGACAGCGGTTGAGATCTTGTTCCTCCTTGCTTGTTGATGTAGTGCATGGTGGTGGTATTGTTTGTGCGTATTAGTACTGGCGCTCCTTTGATTCTGGGGAGGAAAGCCTGTAGACTTGAGACTTGCCTCCAACATATTTATAATAATAATAATACCAGCATTTGTAAAGTAGGTAGCTACCTCAGGCAAGGTGTCCTGGCGCTGGGGGCCATTGGGAAGATTAAGCAAGCTACTGCCCAGAGTCACAAGGTGCTGGGCTAACCTGAAGCCGGGGATCGAACCGTGAACCCCAGTGTTCCGGGGGCAGCCGCCCTGGCCGCTGCACCACACCTATGTGAAGATTTTTGTGGTGTGGAACCCATTTCCCGTTGATTTTGAAATCCAGAAGCTATTTGAATAGGTAAATTGAAAGACGAAAATCTTGCATCAATCTTTCCGCTAATAGCATTAGCCTGGTGCATCTGTCTTCTGTAAGACATGCTATGTCCAGAATGGTGTCTAGAATGGCTCCCAAAAACATTATGGTCTTTGATGGATGAAGCAACGATTTTTGCGGATTTAGAGTTAAGCTTAGTTCCTAAATAGAGTTAGATGCATTTGTCTCCTTGATTGCTTCCTGCTTCTCTTTGTGTTGCTTTCTGATGCAGAGGGGCAACCAGGGCAGCTCGGCCACTCACGATGTGGATCTTAGTGTCCTTGATGTCCCTCCATGGGCGGTCTTCCTCTGCATTGGTATCCAGTCTGGACACAACAAGCCTTGGTTGATTCAAGAGGTCCAGTGTTGCGAGGCTCCAGTCGGTCCTGGTATACCCACACTTGGAAGGAGGACAGATCTGACCTGTAGGAGCACAGCTACCTCTTCCCGGGTGACTGTTGTGTTGGTAGTCCCCATGGACGGCAGGTTGGTGTACTGGGGGTTGCTTCTTTGGTGCCTGTTTCTGCAGGGGAGTAGCACTTCTCCAAGCGAGTTCCTATGGCAATAGTGAAGCACTGGCAGCCCCCCGGGTTTCTTTGAGTGTGTACAATATCAGAATGAGCCAGGTTCTCCGTTGGATCGGGTGCATCAGGCAGGTTTGGCGCCAAGTCAGTCGTGCTCCTCGGTTCTTAAGTCAGCAGTCTTCTTTGTCGACTCCTCCTCTCATGTCCAACGAAATCTGAAGTCATGGTATCAGGGGGTCCCCTAAATACTCAATTTAGGAATGCAAAGGGAAGTGAAGGACAGTAGCGAATGGGCTACCTACCCCCTGGGGTCACTACACCCCCTAGATGACCCCCTAGATGACCACTTCCTTTGGGAAGTGGGCATCGCCCTATCCCAGAGTTCCTAATTTCACCACACACAGGTTGGTAGAGTTTCTAAATTCGCACTCACTTAGAGGTGTCCAGCCTGGCAGTGCAACACGACTCCTGCATAGCAAATGTTCCCGCCCGTCTAGGGACCAGATGGGCACAAGGCAGTGGTGGCCTCTCCCAGTGGTGGCCTCTCCTATGTCTGGGGAAGCCTTGGGTAGGTTATAACACCTCTCTCCAGAGCAGGCATTGTGCCTGACCTCTGAGAGCGCTGCTCTCACCTCCTAGGGGGTCAGAAACCCGTCTGTGGTGGCAGGCTATACTGGACCAGTCAGACAGCACACCAGAAGGTTAGTAGGGTTCAGGGGGTACCTCTAAGGTACCCTGAAATAAAATGAAATAGGTATTTGATAGAGCGCACAGCTACTCAAGCTAGTGTCCTGGTGCATAAACAGTAGGGGCGGGTGAGTGGAAAAGACCCAGTTGGTGATTAAAAAGCCAAGTTTTTAGATTCTTCCTGAAGGAAAGTAAGTCTGTGTTTAGCCTCAAGGACTCCGGAAGTAAATTCCACAGTTTCGCACCTGGAAAGCCGAAGGATCTGCCTCCAGTACGGACAAGGCGTATTCTGGGCACGCTGGTCAGGTTGGCACTAGAAGAACGAAAGGTCTAGAGGTAGTGTAGTTATCAACACGTTTGATTAGGTACCCGACTCCTACGTTGTGGAACGCTTTAAAGAAGATGGTCATGGCTTTGAAGTCTATCCGTTCTTTTATGCAGAGCCAATGTAAAGATTTGAAAATTGGAGTCATGTTAGATCTGGGTTTAGATCAGAGGATGGCTCTGGCAGCCGGGTTTTGAACCACTTGCAAACGCTGGATCAGAGATTTTGAAAGACCGAGGTACAGGCAGTTGACGTAGTCAAGCTTTGATGTCACTAGAACCTGCACCACAATCCATTCCTTTAACATTCAGAGTATGCCGAAGCATGCACCAGGGAGATTTTGGATCTGAAACCGCATGGAGAGTGTTTTGTCTATCACTATTCATACGTTTTTGGCTTTCTCCTTTTCTACGGGCGGGGGCGGCATATCGTTGGACCACCAGGAGCTGCAATCAGGTGTTTCCGGTTTTCCAAAGAAAACAAATTCCATTTTGTCCGGATTACACTTAAGCTGATTGATCTTAAGCCAGTTGAAAAGCTTTGTGAGGCAGGACTTGATCCTTGCCCCATCAAAGCCGGAGCCTTTATCACATGAGAAGATAAGCGGAGTGTCGTCAGCATAGAAAAATATTTTGGCACCCTCTTCCTCTACCATGGATGCAAGGGGAGCTAGATAAATATTAGATAAATATTAAAGAGGGTAGGGCTGAGAATAGAGCCCTGAGGGACACCTACATTTATGGCCGGAACTGGAGATGAGAACAATGGGAGCCAGATATCCTGAGATCTGTTACCCAAAAATGAGGACTTCCATGTTAAGGCTGTCCCACCCAGGCCAATGTTTTCAAGTCTGTTTAGGAGCCTCTAATGTGGGACCGTTTCGAAGGCTGCTGACAAATCAAGCAATGTCAGGACAGCCTTGCCTCCCGGTCCTGCTTGCCCCTAATAAACTCTGTCACTTCCAACAGAGCGGACTCCGTACTAAAGTTTGCCCTAAAGCCAGATTGGGATTCATGAAGAAGCTTTCCATCTTCAATGTGTTTGTGCAGGGCCTTCTTTACGAGCTTCTCTAGTACTTTAGAGAGGGCCGGAAGCAGAGAAATAGGCCTATTTTTACCAGGATCCGTCAGATTGGCGTTAGCCTTTTTTTAATCAATTGAAGAATCTTTGCGTGCTTCCACAATTTTGGCTTAATGGTGTGCTGTAGGGTTAATGATGGAGGCTAATAAGGTCAGAATGTTTGCTGGACAAGGGTCGGTAGGAGAGCCTGACTTAATGCTTTGGAGGAGGGACAATGACTCTTTCAGCAGAACTTCCGGGAAAGCATGGAAGAATGGAGGATTCAAGTCGTGAAATTTGCTCTTTACACTATGATAGAAGTTCAGCTCATCCTCCGACATGTTAGAGAAAGCTTGTTTGCTCAATTCTTTCTTGAAAAAATCTCTTTGATCCATCTGCTTTGACCATTCTTCTGTGCATGACCCTTCAATTGAGCAGGCTTTCGGTGTGGTGAGCAGGCTTTCGGTGTGGTGAAGGATTTAGCTATCTTAAAGACTTCCTTACTCTTGTTTTGGAAATTTTCAATCTTGGTTTGAAAGAAGTTCTTTTGAACTATTTTCACAAGAGTGTAGTGAGTTTTAACTTGTCTTTGTAAGCCTTCCTGTCCTCAGGAAGGTAGAATTTATACCATTTCCGTTCCATTTTTCTGCAATTCCTATTGCTAGCTCTGAGGAGATCACTGAACCAGGGAACCGAAGGGCCGACCTCTTATAGCAACGGGTGACAACTGGAGCCACTGCCTTGATATTAGAATCTTTTTGGATCCGGGTGCCAGACAGCTCAGGTAGAGAGCGACTTAAGGCGTCCGCTAACTTTGGGATGGATGTTTTGTAGATCGCCCTATAATTGGAGGCCATTGGCCCTGTGATCGCCTGAGGGGCTGTGGCAGAGTAGGGGATATCACATTTTAAAAGGAAGTGGTCAGACCAAGTGATAGGAAGAGGAGGACCGGTCGATAAGTCAAAATGATTAAAGATTTGGTCGAGGTATGATCCTTCTCATGGGTAGCCGGAGACTTAAAGGTCTGCAGCGTCTCCAACAAGAAAGTAGATTGGGGATCTTTACCATTATCCATAGGTATGTTAAAGTCTACCAAAATAAGGCAATTATTGTCTTTTAGGGCCAAGGAGGAGATGGCTGAATTTAGCTTAGTGATAAAATTACTTGTAGCGCCCAGGGTCTGTAGATCAGAAACCCAGCAATGCTTTGATGAGGGGATAAAATACAACAGAAACCTAAGGTCTCTGTGCACTCTATGGTTTCGATTGAGATGAGGGAGCAGTCTAAATTGTGCTTATGAATTATGGGGACACCACCCCCTTTCCCCAAGATCGGTCCTTCCTAAGAATTTTGTAGTCCATATGGATGGCCGAGGTGATAATGGGTTGGAGGCATCAGACAGCCATGTCTCAGTAAGAAATTAAAGATCACGCTGTTCATCTAAAAGTAAATCATAAATGTGTGAAGCATGCTTTTGAATGGAGTCACAGGTTACCAGGATATCCTGTGTTTTCTTATTATTTTTGCCCCTATTATTACATGGGGGGGGGGGGGTCTTGGGTGCAGGTGCCCTGACCTGAAGAAGATGCCAGTTGCACTTGTTGCATCGGAAGTCTGCCTCTAAGCTCAAGTCGGGCACACTGCACTGACTTGGCGGTGGGCGCATACGTAGTTCGTCCCTGTTGTAACATAGTGGGTAAAACTCACCAGCGGGAAACTGGTCAACATGGCCAGCGCCAGACGCCTCCGGGCATAGATGGGCTTGTTTTCGGCGCACATCCAAAATATATAGGCAGAGCAAACTAGACCGCTAATGCAGCAGAGGAAGCGGAAACTGCGAGGGTGGCAGTGAGGCGCTCAAAAGTGAAAGACCAACCCTCCGCACAATCGGCGTTTTCCACAGCAGCGGACCAGGACTGTTAGAAAAGTGCAAGGAAATTGGAGGATCAGGAGGGTTAGAGCGGTGAGTAAAGTGCAGGTGCAAGTAGGTAAAAATACCCAAAGAGCTTTAAAATACACAAAACGTTACAGTCAAAAAATACATGTAAATCGTAGTATTAAAATCAATGTTGCAGGGTAAGAACACTCAGTCCTATCGCTATTGTCTGGGTGCATGTATTAACATATCCATCACTGGAATCATTGTGAATGTATTAATACGAGGTGTTTGATACCAAAAACCAGAGGTTTCAGTGAAGCCATTATGTAGCTGGGAAAGTGTTTTGACCAGTGCCCAGTACATACCGTAAGACGGCTTCCCTGCTCACTTGTTCTGTCAGTAGATGAACTGGCCAGCACAGTGGCATATCTGCTCATGCAGCGATGTCCTCACATGAAATATAATGCACCCTGCCTTAGGGCTGTAAGGCCTGCTAGTGGGGATGACTTACAAATATAACATTCAGTTTTAAGGGACGTGGCACACAAGTTTGGCCATGTTGTGTTCCCACTTTTTAGTGCACCTTGTCACGCAGCCTGCAGAGGCAGTCTGTATGAGTTTGGTGCTTGGTCCCTTAGGGTAGCACAAGATATTCTACAGCTCTTATGGACTCCATTTAGTCCTATGCTCTACATACCAGAGACACCCTTACTAGGGACCTTAGAGATGCTAAAGGCCTGGTCACTTGGGGATGAAGTTACCTGTTGTCTTGTTTTGGGGAAAGTACACCGGCATCGGGGATCTGGTTAGCAGGAACCCAATGCACTTCTGTCAAAGTTGCATCAAATACCAGGCAACAAGTGTGTGTGTGTGTGCGGGGGTGATTGTGAGGACGCCTGCAACAAAAACAGAGTTTGCTACAGTGAGTACCCGGCAAATTTGTCCAGCCGCTATTTCCTGCTAGTGCAGAGGTCTTCAAACTTTTGGGTGCCGAGACCCCCCTGTCAACATTTTCAGTCGTAAGCACCCCTCCTGACAAACATTTCTAAACCTGTAGGCAGGGCTATTGGAATTAGGAGGCAGGTGAGGACCAAATTACACGACCGGCTTGACTAAATTGTATGGCAAGAACATTTAAATAATGTTATGTGATGCCGCGTTATTTTGGGATAGAATTGCTTGATTATTTTGACATTTTTTTGTACACAGTAACACTGAGGAAAGATTTCACCCCATCAGTACCAGTTTATAACCAAAATACAGCAATTAACATCAGAAAGATGTCCAGTCAACCTTTGTGATGGGCCTTCCACTCCACAGGAATACGCGCTGCCACATTAGAAGCTCACCTGGCCCTGGCCGGGAGCAGCAGGGGTCCCTTAAAACCCTGGCAGTCTTGTGCAGAGTTAAGAAATGTACCCATGCAGCTTCCCTCTCACCCCTCCTTTCCATCCCTCTCTCCTCTCCTCTCCTGTCCCAATCCTGGATCCCTCTCTCACTTTGCAGGCCATTTTCTTTCACCCCTTTTACAACTTCTGAACTCTCCCCATTCAACTTCTCACTTCATCCTTAATCACCTCTTGCCATTCTGTCTTTTCACTGCCCTCATCTCTAACAGTCTCTCGCATGTACCTCTTGGCCTCTCTGGCCCCGTCACTTCCCGTGCCCATCTGCACTTCTCATTCACCTCAAATCTCTCCATTCAAATTGTTGTCTATTTGTATCTTACACCTCTCCAGTCCCCCCATTCATCTTTCACATCTCCCCTTTGTTCTTCCACACCTTCTTGAACCAATGTCCCTCTCCCCTGTTACCTCAGCTTCAATGCTTAATTTGAGCAGGTGGTTTCCGGTGCTCCGCACTGGCACCTAATTGTGCACACTGGCACTATGACTGTCTGCCACATGGTGGCTCTGTCTGTGTAATTTAGAGATAAGCAGAACAGCTGTTTATTAATTCAATATACATTAAAAACGATAAACTCCTGACATCCATGCCATTCTTATAGCCTTGGGGGCTTGAAATAGTCACACTTGTACAAGTGTTATGATTGGTAGTTGCATAGGTATTGTCACTGAACGCACTGGCAATTCAATGATTGGGTGGTTAAAGTTGCAGTGGCCTACTGGTGAGGTCCCTGGCACATGTTTTGTTACAAATTAATGACTGCTCAGCACCCACCCCAGTACTCCCTCTCTTCCCCGATTGATGCTTTCCCTCACCCATGTCACATCAAATTACTTTTTAGGTCACAGATCATCTCTCAGCTATCTTCTCTCACACTTTAACAGTAGCCCTCCTCTGTGCCCTCAACGTTTCCCTCACACTCACTTCTTGCACGTCTGCACTTCCCTTCGGCACTTCACATTTCTCCTCATCCCTGACCTCTTCAATCGAATTCTCTCACTCCCTTGCTGTACTTTCTCATCCTCTCATCTCTCCTCGCCGAGCACACTGGTTGGACCACTATGCTCCTCTTTGCCTGTGCCACTCTGCTTATTGTTCCCTAATTCAGGAAGGCACAAATTGTCAGTCATGCTGTATTGGTGCAAGACAAACCGTTATGGAACGTGCACCCTCCTTTGCTTCGCTCCACCAAGAATCTATTATCCTTTAGGAAGGTATAAAAACCTGGCTCTATGTTCTGTAGGTCATCCCATTTGGCTCGTTCGCCTTCCCCTTCTGTGTGTTTCTCATTTGCCTTCAGGCAGCAGATGGCTATTAGTCCCTGGACACCTTTTAGTAACAGTAGTGCACTACAAATTTAAAAATAAAAGTAATAGGCCACTAGACCCAAACTTCGCGGGGTCCTACAGTCCCAGACAGGCCTGGCCCTAGCACTGGTCACACACGGTGCAACAGTCTTTTTTGGTGCCCCCACCCAGTTTTCTCCTTCTCCATAAATTCTCTCACTACCACTCACCAACAATGCAGCTCATCTCTCTGTAGCACCTTTCTGACAAACATTAATTTGTATTTATAGCGCTACTCATAGTTTACTCACACTCAGTTCTGTGATCTGCATAGTACATATTCTTAGTAGCACACTCATTAACCCTCTGCACTCTGTGGATGACAAGGGTGACCATGTGAGTGCACGGTGAGCGATGCAACAGTGTGAGAGTAAGGAAAAAGGAGTGACTGCAGTGTGAGTGAAGTGACCATATGAATTTGGGTGCAGATGTAGGTGCAGAGTGGGACAATGAATGCATGGTTAATGATGGGCTTGTTTGAGTGAGTTGCACATTGAGCAGTGAGGGGGCAGGTAAATGAGGTGTCACATGAGTCAGGATGAGTGCAGATGAGTAGTGTGACTGCAAGGTGAGGTACAGGGTGAACAGCGCAAGTGCATTGTGAATGCAGAGTGATCGCTGTGAGTGGGTGAATGATGTGAGTGCATGGCGATCTGTGTGAGTGCATTGTGATCGCTGTGAGTGCAGGGTGAAAGTGAAGTGTGAGAATGAGGAGTGAGTTCTCTGAATGCAGGGTGCATTCCCAGACACTTAAAGTAACTCAGCATATTATTGACGGCGGCGTAGGGTTTCAGATATAAGTTAAACTATTGCTATTGTGGCATTAATCAGGGATTGAGGATGGAGGAAATAAATAATATGCTGATCCGGCAACACACTTCCAGTCCTATGGTTAGGGTTGCCTGCTCATTATTTTGATGACCCAGACGGTACAAAAATAAACAGTCGCCTAAAGCTGTATATTGTCAGCACTCACCTGTGCGTACTTCGAACAGCAAATATAAATAGAAAGCACTTTTAATTGTGTTCTAGGGCTGCCTCAATGATCCATGACTGATAATTAAAGGGAACAAAGACAGAAAAGTCACATAGGAATGAATGCATATGGTCTTATTTACAATCCTGTTTAGTGTCAAGAGGAGGCCTTTGCAGGCTCTTTAAACATCAAATGGCTGGTATTTTTCTTTTGGCAACCCTACTTTATATTTCTTTTCATGAAATGCATTCTCACACTACTGCAGTAAATGTAAAATTCCTTACATTTGTAGAGTGGGGGCCCAGTGGGTAATGGAAATAGAAAAACAAGCAGTGGCATAGCCAATAGATCTCGCTTTTGGGACCTTATAAGTATTTAGTTATGCAGCACAATACCGTAGCTACTGTGTCATGGGCCCTGGTGCAAAGGAGGAAATATACATACTGACTGTTGCCTGAATTATGAAATTCAGGAATAATCATGGTTCAGTGTGCCCCTCAGTCCTCTGGGCCCTGGTGCACTACATCTGCTGTACCAATGGAAGCTACGCCCGTCCTCCCCATCTCTGTGTGTCCTGGTGCTTTCTTACTATCTTAGACTAATTATAAAACAGGCATTTACAATGCAACGGTCTCGCCCTTGCAAAAGTTAAAGCTATTGACATTGTAAATGACAACATTTTCATTTATGTGTTGGTTTTGAAAACAGAAAAATAAATGGCATTGTCATTTACAATGCCAATAGCTTAATCTCTTGCAAATGCCACACACAAACACACAGACCCACACCCACACAGAGCCCAACACACACACACACACAGAGCCCAACACACACACAGAACCACACACACACACAGAGCCACACACACACAGCCACATTCACACACACACACACACACACAGAGCCACACACACAGCCACACACACACAGAGCCACACACACACACACAGAGCCCAACACACACACAGAACCACACACAAACACACGCACAGAGCCACACACAGCCACATATACACACACACACACACACACACACACACACACAGAGCCACACACACACAGGGCCACACACACACACACAGGACCACACACACACACATACACAGAGCCACACACACACACACAGAGCCACACAAACACAGAGCCACACACACACACAGAGCCACACACACACAGAGCCACACACACACACACACAGAGCCACACACACACAGAGCCACACACACACACAGAGCCACACACACACACACAGCCACACACACACACACACACACACACACGCACACACACACACAGCCACACACACACAGAGCCACACACACACAGAGCCACACACAGAGCCACACACTTCACAAGTAACATCCTTCACACACAGCAGCCCCTCACCTTGTCTGACGGTCTTGAGCGGCACGGGCTCCTTGCTCTCCCGGACCAGCTCTGGTCGACCAGCTCATCCCCCACCGCCATGAGAAGAACTCCCCGTACTCCGCTGCCCCCAAGCAGCAGCAGCGCCAGCCCCAGGATCACCCTGCCCGTCCAGGGGCTCTTCTTCTGGATCACCTTGGCCATGGCGTCAGGAGGCTCTCCCGGGCACAGCTGGTAGAGAGGGGGCGGCTACCTTCAGTTTTAAAGAGGTGCTTTCCTTCCGCATTGTTAAGGGCAGCAAGAGAAATTAAGGCCAGAAGTGGTCTTGTGAGTTTATAAAAAGCGAAAACAGAGTCCAACACATTTGATTGTGAAAGTTAAAGTTTCCCCCCAAATTTAATTGGTTTAATTTAACTCCTTGTGTGCTGCCATTGGCCGATGGGAGAACTACCTCGCTAGTGCTGCAGTTGGCCAATGTGGTGCCGCCCGCACTGCCACGAAATCGCGGCCGTGGCAAAGGGGTTAAGGACACAATGAATCGAATTTCATACTCCGTTAATAGGAGGGGGGACTTCCCCAGCAGCCAAAGTGCCAAAGCATATTCATCAACCACAGATTTGTATCGCCCCTCTGGGACTCATTTCGGGTCACAGAGGCACCTTGCCGCCACTATGTACAAAAAGTGACCCCCCACGCCCCCTGCTTGGTGCACTGTTCCCAGCCCTGCCTACCTACGTAACCGTTCAAAAGTAATCGTTGTCAAAACATAGGCCCCCTCCCAGCAGCAGCCGAGCTCCACCCTGCAGCCGAGAAAGGCCAAGGCCCGTCCGGGGGCCTCTGCAGAGCGTTGGTCAGATGCCTCTAGCGCCTGGAAGCAGGGTCTGGGCGCTGAGCTGCGCTATCAGAGGCACCCATTGTCCACGGAGACAATGGAGCCTTTCAACAAGATGGCATCATTAACCGACTGACCGTGTCACCCGCAGAGCGTCCTTTGCTGATACCAGGATGGCTCTAGCGACATGCGTGACACTAGTAACTGGAAGGATCCTATCGCGACACCGGCCTCTCGAACCGTGACATCGAGTGCCAGAGGAGCTCTGTTGTGACACTATTAACCGAGGACGCCTGTGGCATACACTGTGACATGCAGAACACGTTTGAACCTGTTGTGACGTGCCATTGAATGAGTTGTGGCATACAACAGCTGAGGTCTATCTGGATATCATTCACCTGGTGCGGCCTGTTGTAACATCTTCGAGCGAGAGGTCCACTCGGATGGAAAGGAAAATTTACCCCCACCCCAGAAAATCAGTTAAATTCTTTGATGTCTACATTTTTCCGCAACGACTCAAATTCTGCACAAGAGACAGTCAGTAAACCTTCTGGACTGAGTAAGGCTCGGTGTGGGCACTCGGGGTTGGGCCAAGATCACACAACACAACACCTACTGGGGGCAGAGGGCGCGAAAGAAACATCTGCGGCGGAAAGGTCACCCGCCGAGGGAGGCCAGGACCCGCTCGTTCTCTAATCCGGACTCATAATTGCATTAGAATGCCCCCCATGGCCAGCCCCTCCGGCACAGAACGGACCCCGGGCCGTGGCGCATCTGGAGCTCATCTGCGCCGCGTCCTGTTACAGCAGGCAGGGGCCCCATGGTAGGCCGTGGGAGGGCCGGTCCCCGCGGAGAGAGCCGCTCTCAGCTGCTGTCAGAGCCGGCGACGTAGAAAGTTCATAATTAGGCAGGAGAAGCGCCGGGCGTAGAATGCAAAAAACGATTACTGAGAAGAAAAAAACACAAGCGCTCCACGTGCTCGCCATATGTCACTAAGCCCCGTCCTTTGCAGACTGGGGGGCGTGTTTTTCTTTCTTCCCTCTTCTCCATTGGCAGGAATGTAAACAACGGGCGTGTTTTAGACTTGTTGTTTACATTCCAGCCAATGGAAAGAGGAGAGAAAGAAACAAAAAAAACACGCCCCCAATCCGAAAAGGACGGGGCTTACAGCCAGAGAATGAAGACATTGAGACCTCTTCTCCAATGGCTGGCTGCCATTTAGGAGGCCAGCCAATGGAGAAGAGGGGCGGGGTTTACCCTCGCTACTCAGAGTCATTAATTCTCACCAGCGAGACTGCGTATGTGCGCAGCCTACGCAAGCCGAGATCTAAAAATCAGGTGCCCTCTGCATTATTTTTGTATCTTATGCAAACTGAAAAACTTTGAAAATTCTTTGATAGGTGATAATTCGTGGTGTGACCAGTGGAGGCTGGATCTGTGGGGGCATGGGTCTTTCTTAATGGCATTCTATCCTCACATGCGCGTCAACTGTAAACACTTCCCTCTTAAATCGTAAATATACTTCTTGAGTGTTTACCAAAGTTGGAAGTAAGGCATCCCTCTCCCCTCACTCATCATACTAGCTCTCGCCATTTCTTTACTTTCACACATTCCATATACCAGAGCCCTATCCTGTTCTCTCCCTCATCCCATTTCCACCTGAGCTTTTCCATTCTGTCCTTGTCCCTTACCTTCAATGTGAGGATGTTAAGAAAAAGCCCCAAAAAAGCTTTAAACCTCCAGCTTGTGAAGAGATTGAGATATTTTTCACTTTCCCTGAGTACAAACTTGTGGACAGAAGGATTTTTCCGCGAAGTGCAACAGGCAAAAGGAAACACTGGTGCATTTAAATGTACGATGCACGCTAAAATTATAACTATTATTGTTCAAGTAGCTCCAAGCCAGAGTCTAAGATGAGACGCCTGAGCCCACCCTTGCTGCCCTCCAGGTGTCAGATCCGTGGCATCCTTCTTCCTGTTCTTGAAGTAGGGCCCATCCCCCAGTCTGGAGAGTAGAGTGACTTCCCTTTTCAGCACTCGGGCCTCCTGACGTGGTCATGGTCCTCTTGTTATGCATAGGTGTGTCTGCGTGAATGTGGCTGTCATCTTGTGTGGGTTGCCTTCTTGAGTTTCCTCTCAAGCCTGATGAATTTAACATCCCTGCTGGCTGCTGAACTGAGGGCGAGGCTTCATTTACAGGATGGGGGGGGGGGGGGGGGGGGGGGGAATAGATTTAGCTTAATTTGCTCCTCAAACGCAATGTGAACAAGCTCGTGCCTCGCGATGAATGGGAAAAAAAAGATGAGGAGGAAGAGGCAGCAGGGGGATGGTAGAGAGGAAGGGGCCTGCGCCTGTTTCCATTGCAGAAAAAACTAAGCCTCAGTCACCAGTTTACAAAAGGTATGTAAACATGCAAATGGTCTTTAAAGACCTGTGAAAAACTCAGGCGTGCTGTGCTAGAGATAAGACTGCAGACACAGCCCAGCGGAGCCCACAGCAGCTCGAGCTGAGACACACCACGGGGGAGGAGAGGGGCTGAATCCCTTTTAGTTGTATGGGCCTGGGCAGAAGTGTGAGCGGGAATGCACGACCCCCTTTGCAGCGCTCCATGGCCCCCCTGGGGGTCACGCCCCACCCTTTGAAGACCCCTGTGCTAGTGTCGCTTCCCAGGGAAGTTTGTTTCCTCCTTGAAGTCAGCTTGTTGTAAGCCGCTGATGGTGGTTGTTTCTATTGTTGTTGAGGGTATTGCAGTCTGTATTGTTGCTGAAAGGGGGTGGTACTGTTGCGATTGATAAGTTGGTATCCTCCTCTATAGTAGAACATACCTCTGCCTCTTTCCCCTCGAAAAGGCATTCGCCTCATCTGCGGCGAACCCAGCGATATTGCATAGTCCGTATTTATTGATTGTAGTGCCTCAATGGGTCTTCCAAATAATGCCCCTCTATCAAAAAGCAAGTATAACATTTTATTCTGGACTTCAGGTCTGAAAGAAGTAGCTTTCAGCCATTCCTGTCTGCAGAGGGCAGTAGAACCTACCAATTGCTGAAAGCCTGAGGAAGTAATATCCATTGCACATTCAATTTCTGAAGAGACTTGTTAACCTTCTTGTAGAATCTTTCTTGCATCAGTCTTTACATCCTCTAGTAACCGATCTATGTAAGGAGTGTCTTCTGACCACATCTGCCAGTCGTATCTGCCAAGGATTGCCAAAGAATTGGTTGCTCTAATCATTATAACCAACATTGAGGAAAATTGCTTTCCTATGCTATCAAGAAATCTACACTCTATCCGGTGGCGTTGATATAGGCGTAGAGGAGTTCTTCGAGCAGAACTGAGCTGCTTGCGTTATGACAGAATCTGGTTTAGGATGTCCTATCAAACAGGCTGGTAATTTTTCTGGCGCCTTATATTTTTAACCAATCTGCGTAGGACAGCAGTCACTGTTGCTGGATTCTTCATCATTTTCCCACCTTCCTCCCAGATATAGTCCACAACTAAGATAGCTCTAATGGAATTCCTAGCCGGCTCTTTAAAATCATAAAGAAAGAAATCTAATGGCATTGTCAACTCAAATAGTTTTGCTGCTTGCTCCATTAGAGTAGGAAGCCTCCCAATATCATCAGGAGGGGAATACACCAGATGAACTGGTGGTGAAGGAGCCTCTTGCAGGTAATCATCCCATTCATTAAAACACTGTGGTAGTCTGGTACTCAACTGCGTCCACTTATCTGTCCTCATCGGAGTACATTACATCATCCAAAGGCGGAACCGCAATGCTTGAAGCCGGCATTCTTTTTGGTGTATGCACTGTCAGGTAATTATGCGGTGTGCAAGGAGTAGCAGGTTGAATCTGAAGTAGAGTGAATTGTTTGTGATGGTAGCCCAAGAGGGCTCTGGAAATCTCTTATAATAGTCCAGAAGCATGCTCTGCAAGTCATGAACCAAAGGTACTGGTGCATCATTTCCTACTGAGAGTCATGATGTTCTTAGGGTTGGTAATGCTCCATATATGAAATGGATTAAGCCATAAATTGTATTCCTGAGGAATTCTAATCTTCACAATATTCCTCACTTGCCTCATGATATTTAAAATGTAGTTCTAAACGACAATGTGCTGTTCCGAAATGTCAGTCATCCTCTGAATCCTCTACATCTAACATATGAGATGGTGGAAGAGGTGAAAACTTATTCGGAAATATTTGCATTGGCATTAGTGACGTTATTGAAGAATGTAATGAATCTCTCAACGACTATCGTTGATGATGGCGTATATGATGTTCTTGTTGACATTAGCGGTGTTGTCGCCGTCTGCAGAGCTACCTCTTTCGCAATCGGAGTTGTTGATTGTTTTCTAGTTGGCGTTGCGCCCATAGGTGAGATCATAGGTGCATGGCTGATGATGGTACCATCACCGTCAACTATTTCATCGTCGTCGACAGTGTTGTCGATAGGGCAAATTCCGTTGATTGTGTCACCATGTACTTCAACTGTTTTTTTTTTCTAGAGTGGATTCCTCCATCGATGGCACTGAGGAGGGCTTTTTAAACTAGAACGGCTATCTAGGAGAAGGTGTTGTAGGCTCTGAATCTGATATTTTTGAGGAGACATCCCCTTTAGAATGCTTATGCTGGAACTCAGTAGACAAAATATGCTCCTCAGATGAACCATGGTGAGTCTTTTTGTGAGTTTTCTTTTAGGTGGTTCAAGAGACTTAAGTCCCTCAGCCCTGTCTCCTTTATGAGATTTCCTCTACTTAGAACAATCATCCTCCTCCGCACATAGATGTGCGTTCCTTGTCTTAAGCTTTTGAAGCCATAAAAACAGCCTCCCTTCTCTATCTTTTAAAGTTTTTGGGAGAGATGTACGGCAAAATGTACAGTCTTTTCCTTTATGAGAACGGTAGACACAGTAAATGCAGTCTTCGCAGGATCCTCCAAGTGCAGCCTCTTCTTGCCACAGACTCCACATGGACAGTCTGAAAATACATTTTCTACTTTAAACTGACATTTTAGCTAGTTGGGTTTGAACAACTGATGAAGTAGTTTTGTGAAATACAGTTGTATATCTATTTCCCGATTGAAAATCCTGGCTAACTGAGGGAGTGAAGCCTCCGTGGGGAGTGATCTAGATGGCGTTGATGCCTGGTTGACTGAAGTTTGGGCCTTTTATAATGATGGAAACAGTTACTGAAGTGATTTTTTTTTAGCCTTTCTGGGCTATGTATGACCTATACTGATTTAAAATGTACAGTGCAACTCCCACTTTGACGAATGAGAATGATTCAAGCATGGGAATCTATGAAGATCTAGTACGTGAGAGCAGAAGTTACACTTCGAGCCCTTGTGATCAAGGGGCAGGCAGGTTTTTTTAGACACCTTAGTGCTCAGCCCATGGCTATTTGGCATTACAATGTGGGCAGAATAGGAATGATGTGTGATTCAGTGACTAACATTCTCTGAGGCAAAGTCCTTGGTGGTCATAGAGGGCTGAAGTCCTCGAGGCTGGGTGCCATCCACTCAGGTGTGGCATCAATCGGTCATATTTGAGGGTAGAAAAGTGGTGTACTGTCTTGAGAAACAGGTGCAGTGATTGTTCCTAGTCGCCAGAGTCAAAGAGTTATAGCCAGGTCCGAATTACCTGAGAGAAAACCTAGAGTCTCAGAGCCATAACTAAACAAGTCCAAACCAGATGGTGGAAAAAAATATAACAGAAGGCAGAATCGGTGTCCATGTGCAGTATGGACTAAAGGAGGAGTCATGCAACTCGAAGCTTCTGTGAAGAAAAGGAACTTATAATGTCCAAGTCCAACACCAGATGCCAAGAGTATGCAAAGGAAGCGTATCAACAGCCACACATACTACAAACACATATCTTTATCAGAAAAAAATTATTTCCTATGTAGGTGCTCATTCCACAAGGCCCATAGAAAACAGTCATGCTTCCTTTCTCGCCAAAGAGAGGCATTGGCTCCTGCCCCTCTCAAAAGTATGGGGAAAGATGTGCATTTGTTGAAGTTAACCACATTTGGGCATGAAACCATAATACCCCATTGCGGCTCAAACTGAAACTTTAAGACTGTGTGAATCTTCCACAATGGTGGATTTCCCACCACTGTGTGTCCAAAATATAATAAAAAAAACAACTCCATAATGCTCGATTCTGTGAACTGGGATCACAAATGCACTATAGTACATACATCTCCTGTACACCTAAAAGCCACTATGACGAACAGAAATATTTGTAAATTCAGTGCTTCAAGTGGGACCATTAAAAAAAAAAAGAGTCTGATGGGTATACTCTTTCAACTTTTCTAATAGAAATATAAAAAGTATGTTTGCTTTACAGTCCTTGGACATGATCTTTACGATGGCTGACACACGTTTACTGATTTTGTGTAAGGGCTGCCTCTAATCCACTATATGGTATGGGACATGAAAAAAATCACAAGTTCTTATCAGCATGTTAGTGTATTTCTTTTGGAAAAATCTAAATGAGAATCAGAATGATGTGGTTCACGACGAGCTTTTATTTAATTATGTTAGCATTTATGGAACATAACTGTTACCTGGGAGGTATCCTGGTACCATCAACAGGCAACATCCTACTCTCAACCATCCGGACCGCAGATTAAAGAGAGCATAGCAAATACTTTAGAGATTTCCTAAATGGGAGGAGTTCCTTAATAGAACGAAGAGTAGGAGTTGGATTGTTCCAACGAAGAAACCCTGTAAAGAAAACAAGTTGCCACCAGAACAAATTCAGTTGAACCTAGGCAGAATGCAAGAAGCGTTTGGGGTGAGATCGATAAAAACAAATCTAAAGATAGGAAGGACCAACTCCATGGACTGCCTTATGGACAATGCAAAGGGATTTGAAAATTATCCTTTTGGGTACCGGAAACCAACGTAGTGTATTGAGGGCTTCTGAAGCCAAGGAGTGGCGAGGGAGAACTAGAGGCAGTTTCTGCTGTGGCAGTAGGTTTCAGGTACAGACGTTTGAAAAGGTAGACAGGGGAGCCCTACAAATAGTGAGTTCCCAAAATACAGTCTGCTCAGAATCGTAGCCTTACCCACACGTGGACACATATGAATAGGAAGTAAAAGAAGGATTTGACAAATTCTTTAGCAGAGCGATACAAGGAGAAAACAAATTCTTGACCTGGTTGGTAAGAGAGAGGTCCTCATTGAAATGAAACCCTAGATTTCCCAACAAAGCTGTCTGTGGGAGTGGTCTCACCAGCAAAGGGCCAAAAATCGATGAGCAATGGGTATGGCAATTTGCCTGAAGAGAAGTAAAGAATCTCTATTTTATCATCATGTGGAGGTCTGTCACAGACAACTTTTTCAGTTAAAAGAATTAGGAGTAAGACAAAAGGTCATTGCAGGCAAACAAGTGTAGAAGACCTCAAACGGCTCCAGAGAGGATTAGTCCTCGGATATGATCAGGTAGGTGTCATCTGTGTAATTCATTAAATTGCAACACGGTTTCCAGGCTAAAAAAAAGCAAACTGCTTTCAATAACAGTATCATTTATCAAAACGTATTTTCTAGCAGATCAAATGCATTACAAAATAAGTGCTGCACAAACATACATGAAATACATGTTTCAGCATTACCAGCATACCTATAGATTTAGAAAACGCCTTTCCACAAGGGTTATCTACCAAGTATAGAGGGAAACACAGATTTGCTTTAAAAGGCTTTTTTTTAATCCAAAACGTGGACTGACTGCAATGGGATCAGGTGGTGAAAATGAGAATATACAACTGATAAAACACTAAGAAGGATCTCTGTCCCACAAGTACAGAAAGGGCGACTGAAGGAAACACAGCTATCTGACTTGTTTCACAAGACAAGAATTATTGAACATGCTTCATTGTGTGGAAAGATGTATTTAAATATATTGAGGTTGCCTACACATGAAAACAACAGTAGCAGAAATACAAGAAGAGTTATATGAAACCCTGAGGTTTAGGGACCATGAAGCACTGCAACTTGAGTGTATATCAGGAGAAAAGGGTTCATTTGTTTATGCTACAGGCTAGTGAGATGAGTAAATCTGAATGAATATGAGAAAAAGAGATAAGCTCACTAGTACAGGCTTCTGTATAAATGTAGGCAATATAGTATTATTTGCAGCACAGTGGATGCCTTATATATGTTGCCAACTGCCATGTTGACAGTCAATGGCTTACAACTGTGACTGAAAAAGAAATTATTTGGTCAGGATTTCCAACTGACTGCAAAATTCAATTTGTTCCTTTGTGAGAACATGAATAACATGCTCCTGCTACTTTAGGGTTCATTCACACGGGTGGAGGGCACTTTAATCGCCTCATGGAAACACATTGTGTTTATCTTCTGTAGCCATTGAAACAATTGGTAGTCCCAGTAATTTGAGTGTTTTTTTGCCAAAAATGTATGATCCATTTTGAAATCCTGGAGCATGTGTTTTGAATACAGGCAGTAGATGCATTTGGCATGTCATCGTCCAAAGCCTTTTCTTTCCACATGAAACATATCCCCATAACAGGCAAATTACCTACTTCTCTTCCACTGACCAAACGTGTAGAAATACAGAACAACCTAATGCCAAATAGGTGATAATTAAGAAAAATTAGCAGCGCAATGCAAGGAAGACCTCTGAGCAGAGCTCTGAGACTGGACACACTTTCACACGATTTAAGAATTAGAAGCATAGTGGGCTCTAGGTAGTATGGAGATCAGTGCAACTCGACAAAGGTTGAAGTTAGGAGCTTTTCTAATGAGATGATAAGTTATGTGAATTTAAGCTGTTATCTAAGACAGTATCTTTGTACAGCTATATAAATACCCCCGTGGTCTTACCAACCGGAGGATGGGGATTGATTTAAGCATGTGAATCTATGATAGATTCAATGCTGGAGAAATAGCAAATACTAGTGCAAAACCATTAGACCAAAACAACAAGTTACCTACCTTCAGTAATGCTCTTTCGAGGAGATATTCAATCTAACAGCTTATTCCAAAACTTGTGATTCAAACTCAGAGGCTAGACAGGATATGGAAACTCTTGCAATAGTTCTTGCACTTTGACCTGCAGCCAGAAATGAGAGAGAGCTGCATATAGGTGCCACCCCTTAAATAATTGAAACAGTGCTGGCAATGAGCAAAACTAACTTGGAAAGTTAACTCCACCGAACGGGGATGGAGGGGGTAGGTGAAGAGGAATCTGCTTTTACAAAGAGTATCTACCAGAAAGAGTATTACAAAAGATTAGTAACTTACTCTTCTAATGGAGATTGCAAACTCAAGATTCCTCAACTTGTGATTCAGTACCAATGTAATGCTCCCACCAAGGATGCGAGTCTGAGTAGTAGACTTACAACAATAAGTCCTGCAGGACGCAGCAGGATGCAGAAAAGAGCGGGCAAAATAACTCCCTGGGAGACTTAAGAATCAATGCAATAGTGCCTGGTGAAAGTATGTACACAATCCCACATAACTGGTTAGCAGATGTCCAACACCAAAACACTGTCCCCCTCCATTCCACCCCTCCAAGCTATGACTGTAGTGGCAGTTTTGGCATATTTCGGCACAGTGGAATGAGCCCTAAGTCTCTGAGGAGGATCATTTTTGGTAAAATCATAACGGGTTAATAGAGAGTAAAATGCAATAAAGTCCTTTCTGGACCATCTTTCCTTTCTTTCTTTGTACCGGCGAGCCAAAAGATGACTTGATCATCAACACAATACTCCTTAGTTCTATTATTATAGAAACGGGAAATGCAATGGGTCACCATTGCAGCCCATCAACCCATTTAGATGGATGCAGTGGAAAACAGAACACATGGAGCATTAGGAACTGCTCAAAGTGGGAAGGTGGTACCACTTTTGGGTAAACTGATGCACTGGTCCAGAGTACCAGTTTGTGTGGGTAAAACCTAGAATACAGAGGCTGAACTGACAAGGCCTGCAGCTCACCAACTTAGTATGCAGGCATAGATTTCAAGGTTAAAAGCCTCAGAGCACCTCTGTGGAGAGGATTAAAGAGCACACACATAAGGACAGTTAAGACCAAATGAAGGCGTCATTGCAGCATTATAAAAGGAGTAAGAAGGAGTTTATGTAAAAACCCTTTTTCATCACGACAGGTAACTTGAATAAAGAGGGCTGAACAGTCAAATTAAGCAAAGCTGAGAGGGCAATTTAGTAGTCCTTACTAGTGCTCTCAGCAAAGCTTTGTCAAGATAACGACAACACAAACAAAAAAAAACAAGATAATTGCGACTGTAGGAAATCAATGTGCCTCTCCTCACAACAGGTGATAAATTTAGCCACATGTGTGAGGATTGAGTCTTCATGGAGGGGTGGTGGAAAGCCAGAATGACATCCACCACTTTTGATAGAAGACCAAAACCTTTCCATTGATTCAACTCAATCTCTACACATGGAGGTGTGGAGTTTTGGGTGGAGAATTCAGCCATGTGGTTGGGACATCTGATCATCCTGAAGAGGAAACCGAAGTGGAGGTATATGCTCAAGGTCAGGAGTTTTGAGTAACTGACCCTCAGGGCTTAATCTGAAGCTATCAGACGGCCTTGCACTCTGGCACAGGCTTAGACAGTAAATGTGGTTAAATGAGCATCTGGTTACTCTTTTTGTTTACTGTACAAATTAGTTTGTGAATGAAAATGTGTGTTTTAAAGACTGGAATGGAACATCTTTCTTTGAAATGTGATTGTGGAAGTACTCACATTAATGGATTTCTAAAAGTATGTGGGTTCTTTTATGAGGGTCAATGTCAGCATGTTTGTTCAAATGATCCTTTTTTGAGTGTTCCCTGTGTAAGCTTCTGCATAACCTTGTAAAGTACCTGCAAACAGAATGCAAGTATGTCTTAGCTTGTAGAACTATAAAGACGTATTTCTGGGAGATGTAGCTAATGACACAAGAAACAACTCTCACTGGTGAAAATAAAGCATGTAAGTCATATTCATTGAGGTACAGCATCTGATACCTGAATTTCGTTTGTTGGCTCCTCCCTCGATCTCAAAAGGTTTCACAGGTTGGCTAGGATTTGGCCACAGAGGATCGGATTTAAAGTCTTTGCTTGGATTAGACACTATACTGCTCTTAACACCGATCCCTAATTGAAAAAGACAAAAATGATATTAAAAATTGCTGAAAACACAAAAAAGTAATGGTCTAAATAACCAAAGTCATTTTAACATAGATACCAAATATGTTATGTTACACCTCTATTTGATAGATTTGGGTTCTCTTTCTGTCAAAGTTCCTTCATCAGGCCACCAACTACTAAACTGAGGCAAGGACTTGCCAACCATACAACAGCATCCCTGCCTGCACAAGGGTCCAATAAAACCTCCAACATTAGCAGGTGGTGTGGTAGGATAGTGGTGTAACCACCTGCTGTGTGTTGGTGGTAGCCCCCTGCAATACTATCCAGAGCTCATGGAGTGCCCAGCGTTTCATATCCCGCTGCCTCTGCCTAGAATGCACGATAAGAGGTCACCAGGGGTGCATGATAGTTATTTAGAGTGACAAAAATGATGTTACTAATTCCACTTATTGACAGGGACTGTTTACACACCCCATGGAAGGTAATCATAGAGACAGCAAGGTTCCCGAAAACCTGGGAGCTTAATCAGATCCCCTACACTTGCATGCATGTAAAGCAGTGTGGGAGGAGGTGTGAAAAGCATCTCAAGGATCCACCATGTCTTAGGGTGCATGGAGTCTATTAGTGGAGTCAGAAAGCACTGTGTTCCACCTGATGCCACACAGGCCCACTTAGTGAAATAAAGGCATGAACATGTTGGTTACTAATGTCCACCACAGTCCTGCCATTGCCTGGCACCCACATAATTAAAAAGAATCCCATGGGTATCTGTCTTAGGGTTTAGACCTGGGTAGAGAGATTGGCTCCCCCAGACAGATTTAAAGGACAGTAGTTTGATGTAGTGAATGTACAATGTCAGTGACACAGCTGAAGTAGAGTTTTCACATCATTTCCATCCAATAAAGAAATGGCAAAATAAACAAGTTGACATATACTCTACCTCTTGCCATAATATTCTTGAGCTGTCATACACACACTGTGAATCTCTAGTCAGAACTGTTAAAACCACCTCTCCCTCCATCATAGCGCCCGGAGTCATTTATTGGGGTGTGGCAAAGTTACGAAGCAAAGGTGCCACCTTGAGGGAAAGCTGCTGCCAAGGATGACAGAATTCGGTGCAGTTCTGCCAAAATGTGGGGAACCCAACTACAGAAACCAATGAAGATTGAGAGTTCAGTGGGACAGAAATGGCGGCCACCACTAAATGAAGGGGCAGCTGAAACGTGGCAATCTGATGATCAGCCCATCCTCTACTGAAGCATGGGGGCCAAACTTGGGAAAAATACAGTCTGCCATGCGAGGCCCTGGAACGACAACTCACAGGGCAGGACCAGAGAGGCTGGGATCTACTGGAAACTGAAGACTTCCAGAAACTATTCATGGAGAAACCCCTGTTCACGTACACCAGAGCTCAAAACCTCAAAGAAATTCTGTCCAAAACAAACAAGAAAGCATCTGATAGAGCATTCACAAAACTTGGCACCCACAAATGCTGAAATTGCATACACTGCAATAATGCAATTTTAGGTGACACCCTACTGCACCCACGTACGGGGAGCAAAATCAAACTACAAAATTACACCACTTGCGACTCGGAACATGTGGTATACACTATCAAATGCCCATGTGGTTTATTGTACGTGGGGAAAACCGAGAGAAAAATGAAAACACGAATCTAAGAACATAAAAGCAGAATACGCACAGGCAACCTAACTTCTCCATTGGTTACTCATTGGACTGAACAACGGCACACGATAGACCAATTGAAATTTCAGATCATAGAACAGGTCAATAAATTACCAGGGGCGGACAACTCAAAGAAACTTCTCCAGAGAGAAATCTTTTGGATTAAAAAACTACAAACTATGACTCCGTCTGGACTTAATGACAAATTGGAAATATCATGCTTCTTCTAAATATTGCTGCCACAGTTTACTGCCTTTTCTTCAACATATTCTACCTCTGAACTTCCACACAGTATATTTTAGACACACATCAAATAATACGAAACACATCAGCCAGGACATTATATGGTTGTTCATTGATTCAAATATTGTCATTGTAACTTTTCTTGATAACATTGTTTACACACTTTTTGCAAATTTTTACGTGTCAGTTAATCATCAACACTAATATAGTCATTGAACGTGCCCGCGTTTCTGGGTACAACATGTGACTCTGGCACCTTGTGCGTGCCCGCTATTCAGGGCACAATATGTGACTTTTGTATAATCTCCACTAACATCTATTCACACTCTGTTGTGCAGTGCACCTCTGGCTACAGGCGTAAAGTTTGTTCATTTGAATGACTCGTTGACTTTGGGTGCCATCTTTGGTTGTACATACTAGCACCGTGACCCCGTATGAATCAGCATCCCTATCTGCTCGTTATCGCTCCATACCATTTTTTACCACTGGCATTTTTTGATTGCTAATAGTTTTTTTGTTGATTCAACTTTCTAGATCGTGTTCTTGCGCTAAAATGCATTTACACATATTCTTTGTAACCGTAGTTTATTAGTCCGTTGTTCATGTTTTTGACTCAGCACAACGTCATTACGTACATATAGTATTTTTACCTTATCAGGCCTCCGTCCATAATATGGCGACCGCCAAGCCTCCACATAGCTTGTCGTACATCGCGGCTTTTTTTGGTAAGTCTATTATCATGTGCAGCTACACGGAATTCTTTTAAAGAATGTTCTGGTTTTTATTTTTCAGGTTATTATTTTGCAGCCTTATTTACCCACGTTGAGTCTGGATACTGACCCTAAAACCCCCGCTGGCTTCCAAGCTACCCGCGTAAAGGTAAGCCTGCACTCACGTGGCAGCGCTTTTGGCTATAGTTCTTTTCACCTCATGATTCTAAGCCGCATTTTTTAATTCAGTTAGGATCTGGGACCACGCTCCTCTACAGTTTGGAAGGAAGATCGCCTTCCCTACTGGTCTCGGTGAGCACTCCTTAAGAGTTTTCGCTAGAATTTTAGAGCAGACTTATGAGACGTTTATGACGTTGGTGCACATCTATTGCGATTTGTATCCTCAGATCGTTACTGAGAGCGAACACGCCACAACGATTGTCCCATTGATTATTTACATAAAGGTATCTTGTGTTCAGAATCCACCTTCTGAAAGCATCTTTCATTGTTCGCACGAGGACACTTTTGTCCCATTGATTATTTACATAAAGGTATCTTGTGTTCAGAATCCACCTTCTGAAAGCATCTTTAATTGTTCGCACGAGGACACTTTTGTCCCATTGATTATTTACATAAAGGTATCTTGTGTTCAGAATCCACCTTCTGAAAGCATCTTTCATTGTTCGCACGAGGACACTTACCATTTATTTTGGTGCTGTTTTTGTGTTTATTTCCACAGTTGCAAGCTACAATGACTTTGACATCCTAAGTAAGTTAGGGTTTCAGCGTAGTCACTTCCATATTTCTGGTGATGGTTCACAAACACTGTGTGGAGTATTTTACTGGCAGTTACTGTCTGTTCCTACTAACACATGTTACATACATACTTGTGCCCAAAATGATTTTGTTTTTCTTTTATTCTCTTGTTGTTACAGATAACCCCTGACGAAGGGACGCTAGTTGCATTGTCTAAATTGTTCTGTGTAATTTGTTATATTTTGAATGTATTACCAAGGGTTATAATACAGTAATTCCATGTATGATTAGTAACCTATTTCAAAGAAAAAGTTTATGGCTTAACCACACGTGAACAGAGTTTTCTATTTTGAATGTATCGTTTTTAAAATCACTGTTATTGTTTTGTGTTAGAGTCCTAGCTGCCTGTCCAGGGGCTAGGACACTCACATTCAAAATAAACAAGTGGACATATACTCTACCTCTTGCCATAATATTCTTGAGCTGTCATACACACACTGTGAATCTCTAGTCAGAATTGTTAAAATCACCTCTCCCTCCATCATAGCGCCCGGAGTCATTTGTTGGGGGTGTGGCTAAGTTATGAAGCAAAGGTGGCACCTTAAGGGAAAGCTGCTGCCAAGGATGACCGAATTCGGTGCAGGTCTGCCAACTACAGAAACCAATGAAGATTGAGAGTTCAGTGGGACAGAAATGGCAGCCACCACTAAATGAAGGGGCAGCTGAAACGTGGCAATCTGATTATCAGCCCATCCTCTACTGAAGCATGGGGGCCAAACTTGGGGAAAAAAACAGTCTGACATGCGAGGCCCTGGAACGACAACTAACAGGGCAGGACCAGAGAGGCTGGAGATGCCCCAGCCCTGTGCATGTAAGATGAGGCGGAGCCAGGGCCACAACTTGTGCAGACAGTGCAGAGGCTGTTTCTATAGATCTGCCGTGACAACAGGAAGGTAACAGGGCGACACTGGGCCTTTGTGTGTGCTGATTTTCACTCGGTTGGCCTTGGCGGGGAGTCACTCCTGCACACCCTAGTGAATGGGAAGAGGACTGGGGGATGAATCCTGAGCCTACCCTATCTTTCCCTCCGAGATAACTGGTTATCGAACTGTCAGAAATATGTCTTCAGAAGGAGACCTGTAAAAGATAAAGCCAACCCACCCTCAGAATGAGGCCACAGAGGCAGGTGTGGGACTGCAGACACCAGGACCAGTCACCCAGGGAGGTGCTACAGGAGGTCAAGACCAGGTTCACCCTGGAACAAAAGATCGATGAAGTAGTGGTGGGCATTAACCTTCTGAGAACAAACTTCAAGAAGACATTGTTGAGGGTGAACGTGGCGGAGAACACACTAGAGGACCACACAGAATCCAAAAACTAAATGAAAGAAGGGGTCTTTTATCTTTGAGAAGTCACCAAAAACATTCATGCTACAGCTGAAGATGCTAAGGAGAGGTTCAGATGCAACACATCCACCTGGGAGCACTTTTGAAAGGGTGGAGGGTCCATCAGTAGATAATTAAAAATTTAATTAAAACTATGGTGAAACTATAAGACCTCTCAATCATTTCCGGATCGATTGAGAGGGCACAAACAATGGCCCAGGGTGTCATCAAAATCTGAAGCAAAGCGAATACCAATCATCACCCGTACCTTTCACTTCAGGGACTGTGATGCAATTCGGATTGGGCTCCCCACTGAAAACCTCCGGTGGGTTTGCATGCTGTATACAACCCCTACTGCGAGTGCACACAATGGCAACCACATATCACAAGAACACACTGTACACAGAGGCATGAGGCACGGCTGCCCCCCTCTCCCCCATACTATTTGTCATTGCCAGAGAGCCTCTTGCATTGTGACAGATGGCTGACCGCCTGGGGATTCCAATAGGTAATACAACCCACCTGATATCAGTCTATGTAGAGATTACATTATTGTCTACCTACGGAACCTCACAAACCTGTTCGAGCCCCTTCCTATCATTTTCTCTAACTTTGAATGTATCTCTGGTCTCGCCATTAACGAAGGGAAGTCGAAAGCCTTCTTCCTCCATGAAGGTTTTGCCCAGATGTACTTAGTTTTGGCATATACAATATACCGGTGCCGAATAAAACATTCAAATATCTACGACGGCAATTCAATTAAAGCAATTAGCCCAGTACTATCTAGAGCGACATTCTGGTCGTCACTACCACTATCGGTGATGGGGCGAGTTTCTATCTCCGAAAAATGGTGGTACTCCCCCCGCTTACAATATTACGCAAACCTGCCAATACTAGTTCCACCATCCACATTCCGCACCCTAGGCACACTATTGTTAGACCTTCTATGGGGGACCGGTCGTCGCAGGGTGAGTCTTAAGAAATTGCAAATAGAGCCACATAGGGGAGGGCTGTGGGTGCCTGACTTTATGGCATACTACTATGCCTGCTAGCTTCAATGGTTGTCCTACTGGACCGCGGGCAGAAACTTGCAAGAAATAGGCTACATAACTCGAGACATAGATCAAGGGTTGTTACACACACTACTGCTGCCCAAAAGCAAAGTTTCCCCACTTGCACCACCACTACTCAAGACGGCACTCCAGTGTTGAAAAAAAGTTCTGCTCTACACACTAGGCGCTATTCCCTATGCTGGAAACAACCCACTGCTGGGGATACCAACCCCTGGTGGCAGACTCACAAAGACTAGTCTACAGGCCTGGTCGGAAGTAGGCGTGGAAACAATAGGCGCCTTATTTAGCGACAACACCCTTCTTGACCATGAAAATTTCGTGCATGCCACAGGAGCGCCAGGTCTACTTAACACATGCCACAGCGTCACATTACATTAAAAAGAATTGGGCTCCCCAACGAAAAGAGCCCCCGCTGCATAAACTAGTTTGTACATTATACTATATGGGCGACACCTCATTAAATGACTGTACATTGGTATCCGCGCCCAGGCGTCTGTCCCGCTCACTGACTTGAGAACGAAAGGTCGGAAACTACTGGTTATGTACTATCCGACAAGGCGTGGGCAAGTATACTGGAACATCCCAAGCGAGTGTCCCGCAACACCAAATTCAAATTTATACAAAGCATGGTCCTGCATAGATCCTATGGAACCCCGCGCCGACTACACCGCATGTTCCCAGACACCCAACACTGCTGCCCTCGCTGTAAAGCTGAAGAAGCAGGCTTTGTACACATGCTATAGGCTTGCCTTCACCTTAGTGACTATTGGGAGGGGGTGTTAGGCGTGGTTAGGGAGGTTACGCACTTACAACTTGAAGATAATATAACTGAATACTTTCTAGGACTCCGCAAACGCACAATCGCTCAGAAAGGTCAACTTAGTTTCCTAGATCTTGCCTTTATACTAGCTATGCGTGCTCTAATTATGTGGTGGACGTCCACAAGACCCCAAGCGCTATCCACATGGTATGATGAGGTGGTGCGCTGGAGTGGCGCAGAGAGTGCCGCAGTCAGTTTCAGTTTATTTTGCAGAGTTACTTAAAATCATTGCAATACATGCAAGAAGTAAAACCATATTTAAAAGATTAGTTCACAATATTACAAATTTCATGGTTAAACTGCAAAACACTTCTGTTACTTACAAGTTCAAAAATACCAATTAAAAGTACGAGGGCTGCCACTATAAGTGGCCCAGTCAATACAGCGATTGTTACTCCCACTAGGAAATTAAAGTTGATTATCCAATGGCTCCTTGTCCCAAAAAAGCTTTAGTGACAGCTTGGAATTTTTGCCCTGGCCACTTCAAGAAATCTGACTAATCTGGAGTTCAATTGTGGTGATTCTGGGTTGAAGCAAGCCAGAAATGCTTGCCTCCTTGTCCGAATTCCCTTTTGATTAAAGGTTTTTTTGTAGCAATTGCCTCCTTTCCTGAAGTCTCTCCGTACAGGAACAAACGGTATGGATGATGTCGCCCTGGCCATTTTTGCACAAACTGCATACTGTAAAAGTCTTTACCCTTTTCCATGGTGGAAGATGCTGCGTGCATGGTTTCACTTTGAGTCGTAGCTTTAGGAATTTTAATTTCTGTGCTTTTCGATAACCCAGGTTGAAATATTGTTGCGGGGCTAAGATCTTAAAAGAATTCAGTGTCATTCATTTTGAACACTGCAGGCGGGATTCCGTTCGGACCCGGCGCTCCTTACTTTCTCCCCTTCCTAATCTGTTTCCTATTGCGGGGCTAAGATCTTATTAGAATGCAGAGTCTTTCAGGCGTGCGCTCTAGCTGAAAAGTCTGCTTTATCCTCCACCAGTGACTGTTTTTTCAGCGACTTCCAGACTAGTTTCTTCAGAGTAGAGTGGTGGCACTGTGCATTCCATAAGGGCGATAAACCCGTGTTTGCCAGTGCCTCCTGAAGATACGTTCTTGCGGGCAAATTCTCCCTCTGTTGGAGATCTTGCCACAGAAGGTGGTTTAAATTTTTTTATTTCAGCAGTTTAATGTATGCTCCATATCTGGCTTAAGTTTGCTTTAACAGGCCATACTCCAGTCTAAGGTGCGCCAGAGAGGTATAGTTCGGAGGCTTAACAAAATTCTGTATGCTTTTACAAGTGTTTGGTCCAAAAGATTGGCATCTCTCCCTCACAAAGTTTCACTACCAAAGGTGATTGTAGGTAGAATTTAGCCTGTGCTACCATTAAAAGAGGGCACAGTGTTGGTCCCAGTAGTTTGGCTGATAAACTTGTCATGGTTAAAGCAAGGATCATCCCTTTCCTTTTGATCTCTTCTTGTTGGCAGGTAAATGATCCTTCTTTATCTAAGTAGAAACCCAGATACTTATAAGACACAGCAGGTTCAATATGTGTGCCGCCCAGATGTCAGAGGCGCCTTTTTCTTTGTTTGTTGTTAATTGTCATGGTCCTGGTTTTATCTAAGTTTATTGAAAGGCTATTATCTTCTGCGTAGTCCTGCAAACCGTTAAGAAGATGTTGCAAGGCAACTACCGTATGGCTAAGCAGAACTACGTCTTCCAAGTATAGTAAGTTGGACAAAATGGTACCTCCCAGTATGGGCATGTGAGAGTTACATGTTTTAAGTGTCTGTGGTAAGTTTGCCATGAATAAGTTAAATAAAATAGGGGCCAGCACGCAGCCCTGTTTATGTCCTTTCGTTGTTTTTACTATTCTTGAAAGGTGAGACCCTGATCCTAATTTCACTTGTACCCAGGTGTCGGTATGTAAAAGCTTTAGAATTGATAAAAGAGTGTTTGGGGTGCCCCATCTGGTTAGCTTAGTCCACAGATTAGACCTCTTCACATTATCGAATTAGGCGCGAAATTCGATAAAGCAGACATGCAGCTGTGTTTGCCTCATTTTTGCTGTGTCCATTATCAGCGAGATTGCCAGGATGTTGGATATCAAGTTTTTTCGGAAACCTGTCTGATTTAGCGGGATTATTTCTTTATTTTCTGCCCAGATTGTAAATTCCTCTAAAAGTGTTCCCGCAAAATATTTGGCCTCATTATCGATCAGTGCCACTAACCGATAATTGGCTGGCAAGGCCTTACTGCCACTTTTATGAATCGGAATAATCGTTGAACCTTTCCAAGAATCTGGAATGATGCCCAGTAGTTGTACTACCAGAAGTAGTGGATGGAGTATTTTTGCCCATTCTTCAGGCCTTCGTTTGAACACTTATGCGAAGTAGGTAACGTTTTACCAAATTTCGAGTGCATTAATTAATATATAGGAGTATAAGATACATTCATGGATTTTATATTATTTATAGGCGCTCCTGTTATAATTCAACGTCCTGATGAAGACCCCATCCTGAGGTTCTGAATCACCCGCACCTTTCAGGGGTCGAAACGTCGACTAGCATTACTCTTCACGTTTCCAAACATAGGACTAAATAATGGATAATTACGGAACCTATGTTTGAGATTGTTTTTGGAACCTTTAGATCTATATATAGGCTGTAAAGGCTTTTCATTTTTCACTGTGATTTTTACTCAGTCACACCACCTTTACCCGGTCCCCACCATCACCCCCACTTACCCATCCCTTCTAATTAACCCTTTTTCTCTATGCACCTTGAGCGCATTGACATGTTTTTGAGTTGATTTAATAACATAGAAATGTGCTGATTCTAAGCTTATATTGCCAATGCATTAATTACAATATCATCTACCTTTTGGGTTGAAATTCATGCAGTTTATAAACATAAGATGTGCTAAATAAATATGCACCGAATGTATTGACTTTTTTCGTCTGTTGAGCAACATTGATGCCCTTGATAGAATGAAAGTATTTCACTGAGAAATTAAGTGCTATTTTGAGATGTTTCCTATTTGTTTATATTAGACTCCGACCCTTTATATATGTACCTTCGTTTGAACACAGCAGATGGGATTCCGTTCGGACCTGGCGCTCCTTCCTTTCTTCCCTTCCTAATCTGTTTCCTGTTTGTTAGATGCTCAGTGGCGAGTTGCCCTTCCTACCGACAATGAATTAAAACAGGAGATTTGGGAATGTCTCTTGCCATTGGTCGGGAAACAAAGGAGCAGTCTGGAAAATTGTTGATGCCTCTTTCCTCTCTTCCAGTGTTGGTATAATGTTCGTCCAAGTTTGTTCTGCACTGCTCTAGTTTAGGCTGACTATTGGTTTCGCTATTAAAATGGGTGTTTAAGTAACTTGCCCATGTTTCCTCCAAAATATATTAAAGTCCCCCATGGTGCAGGTAGATGATTGTATTTAATGATTTCTAGAAGCGATCACTGGCATTATGCTTTACATTATGTAAAGGTTTTGCCCAGAAGTCCTGTTCGTAGTTATTGTTAATATTCCATTTCAACTTCTTTAGTTGAGTTCTTTGTTGCCGCAGGGATGAAAGATGCAGTATATTCCCTGGATGGTGTTGTAGAGATCTTATAGCGCCATTTATCATTCTCTTGAGGGCTTTTGTTCGTGCTCTTTGAAGCATAGTTATATTTTTCTCTTGTGCAGGAACCAGAAAACTCCTCATTTTTATTTCCGTAGCCTTTAGATTGCGGAGGTTAGACGTGAAGCATTCCCAGGTTTATATTAGATTTTTTTTCAACGGTTGTGCGAGTAAAAGATTGATTGCTGTGTCTGTTAAGGACTCTATGCTTTCTGCCGTATACTTGATCTTCTTATAATTTATCGTGTAGCTTGAGCCTAGATGTGGAGCAGGATGAATGTCAGACGGAGTGATTTCCGCTAAAATAATCTCTTGTGGGCAGCAATCGCTGTCCCCTTTGTCATCCATTCTGAAGCCTGTTGCGTATGAAAATAGCGATAGACTAACAAACGTATAATCTAAAAGCAAGCTTGTTAGTTCAGTGCAGTAGCTTGCCACTGGAGGGGTATTGCCAGCTGATCTTCCATTAAGGGCCCTAAGATTTAGATGTTCTAATTCTTCCAAGAGGAATCTGTTTTCCTGTTAGGCTTCCCATGCATAAAGGTTACTTGTATTGGTATATTGTAGTTTGACGATTGGATAATTTTCTTTGGATGATCCCATTAGATACTGATTCAAGCCCCCAGATAATATAAGGTTTGGAATTTTTGCGCTGCCTAGATGAGTAGTTATTTGATTGGTTAACTTCAGCGAATCGCTTGCTGTCCGTTTTGGGTGGATATATACATTAAAGAAAGTTACTTCGTTTTGTACCCCTGACAGAGAAAAAGTAAGTTTAACCGCTAAAGCTACGTCTATTTCCGGGCCGGTTTCCACAGCTGTTGGTATGGAGATTGTCGAGATGTAGGTTGCCAGCCCCCCTGAGGAATGACCCATTTTACTAACCTCTAACGGCTGAACGATCAAAGCAAAGAAACCCATGTATGTGTAGTGGTTCCTTAAGCAATGTTTCCTGTAGCATAATAATATCAAAGTTGTTATGATATTGCAGGAATTCTGGGGCCTGAATTTTTTAAGCTAAGCCGTTAACGTTCCATGAGCAGAGACGTATTGAGGGTTCTTTTTAGCTATTGTTACCGGGGTCCGAGTGGCTATGATGTCATTGAGTTGCTGCAGCAAGGTTTATAGTTCTTATAATTGGATCATCATACCAAGCGTTGCGTCCGCGTGACGTTTCAGCCATAGGAGATCCGTGTTGTGCGCCTTAATTAAAAGACCTTTGTGGTGCCGAATGGCCCAGTGCCCCTGTTAAAACTGAAGATGAGGGCCTCGAACCTTCCTTGAGACCTGACCTTGGGCTCGATATTACTAGCGGCGCTGGGTAGGCTGGAGGATGATAGGGGGTGACTTGAATGCCCCAGTCTTTAAAGGTAAGGTGCTGTTTTAATACTCTCTGGGCTATTGCGGCTGTTTTCCACAATGCCCTTGTTATTTCCGGCGTTGCTGGTTTTTCTGGTGTGAGAAACTCTATTGCGAGTAGGTCTGCTAAGGTGGGTATGGCCCGAAGTAATTTCAGAATGTTGCCCCTGTTCAGCATATCGTGACGTCCTTTTGAAATATACTCTGGTTTGAGCAGTGTGTAGCTCAAGACAGATGGCAAATCATTTGGGGATAAGTAGGAATTTCGAGTGGCCCCGTCCTTTTAGCAGCAGGGTTTTGTTGTATTAGTTGAAGAGGCTAGTTCTGATCTGGTAGCACATCTGCTCGACTGGGATTAAAAATCTCTTTCCGTGTTTGTTTTTAAGATTAAAGTTCCGGGTTGACTCAATTGTTGCCATGGGTGTGGAGCCTGAGGAGATTTGTCCGGGGCTGTCCTCACTTGCTTCCTTGTCATTGAGATTGCCACAGTCAAGGTTGTGCAGTTCATTCTCGTTATTGTTTGATCATTACAAGCTGGAAAAACGGTAGGGACCTGCCCAGTTACAACTGGGTTGGGCTCCTAATTGCTTTCCTTTGCTAGGACTGTACTTTTTTGTTGATCAACAAGCCCGGCGGGTCAATTTGGGTTGGCTATTGTAGTTTGTAGCGGAGGTTTGAGATCTGAACTAGTGGCGACCGTCAGTTTCAGACCAAGGAGCCACCTCAACATGCTTCAAAATTCTATCCCCTGTGCCAGCTGGAGGCCCTCCAATTTTATAGGAGCAGGAGGATGCTGCTATGTCTTGGAGATAGTTAGTTTGAGCCAGATAGTTATCCTGCTTGTCCCCCTCTTTTGGTACGGTGGTTGATTTAGGGCATTGTTTGCTAAAAATTGAATAGGTAGCTGTTTGATTGAGAAGGAGTAATTTATGATTGGGACCTTTTCTTTTGAGCTGGCAACGTTGTTTGGCATTTGGTTTGGTCTCAGCTGGTGTGACTAAAGTGGTCTTTTAAGGATCGCCACAGCGGGCGCTGATGACCACTCTTTGCTGTGTATTGGTTTTAGTGCCTTTGCAGATCTGCTTTGAGTTGCTGTTGACTGTCGGGAGTATAGCCGTCAGTGGTTCGGCTAGCGCTGGTGGAGCAGGTTGATTTGTTCTTCAGCTCATTGAGCACGGTGGAGGGCATAGTCGGAAGAGTTGACAGCTTATCCACATTCTGGCAACACCCACAATGAAGGTATGTCTCAGTTTGTGCCCTTCTTATTAGTCCATTGAGATCCCCCAGTTTTTCATCAATCCCTGCTGTAAACACTGTCAGAGTGATTAGTAAAGAGAACTGTATATCCATCTTGTCTGATTGATATTGTAGCGCCTCCACTGACAATTGCATAGTTTTTAGGAGAGAGGCCCAACAGCTCTCGCCATGCGGATCTGGGTCCCCCCGCTCCTTTAGCCCCGCTTCCTCCTCTCCCCACAAGGGATGTTTGTCAGCTAAAGGCGGATGCAAGTGTTTCATCTTCTCTGTGAAAGTTCCCGTTTGTCGGTCTGGGGAGTATGCTGTCAGCATGACCTCCCGTTCTTGTGTCCCTAGATAGGATAGGACAAACCTTCCTTCGTCCTGCTTTGAAACATTTAGATTGGCTGATGGGATCTCGCGATAGAACTGGCGTGACTAATGGGGCTGATTTCACACGTAGCTGTATTAACTGTATCGCACCTAGGTGAATTTAGATCCAAGGGTCCGAAGGTGAAACCTTCGGCTGTCTGTAGGAAGTGATGATTAGTCAGTTTATCTTTTAGGCTAGATGGGTCTAGCCAAGAATGATTGCTCCTGTTAGTCTGATTTCTTTCTCCTTGGCCAATAAACGGCCTGCTCCTGTTAAGGTCGACGGTGCTATCACAGACTAAAGTGCTTGTGATGTTATGGTTGGAGTTGTTACTGTTATAGAGATGGCTGCGTTATTGAATCCTGAGCTTCTGCTTGCTGCAATTTATGATTGAATCCTGAGCTTCTGCTTGCTGCAATTTATGGAGTCCTGGAGAGCCTGTTGATAAGACAGGGTACAGTTGGCTTCCTCCAAGACACAGTGAATATCCCATCAAAAACTTGTCCTGTACCTTATGCTGCGCCATGGGGCTGATTGAAGGAATAGTTGAAGAGGATAAAGCCGCTAGGCTATTTTGAGTGTTGCTATGTGTTGTTTTATTGTATGGCACTTCTTTGGTATGCTCTTCTATCAATGATGTAGTTGTAGATGGAGATGAAGGTGTTATAGGAATCTCAGTGGATTGGGCCGAAGCTTGGATATGGACTTTTGCTGTAATTTGCTGTTTCCGCTGGATTGACTGAATTGGCTGAATTGACTGCCCTGTTGATTCCAATAGTGGTACTTGGTCTGGTAATAGAGGAATCTGAAGACCTTTCCCTGTGGCGTTGCTTGAATAAAGAGGGTCACCAATATCTTTTATGAAACTGAATTTTGTGTAGATTTTGGGGTGAGTTAGGGGGGCAATAGGATTCCCTCTCAATGACCCGCCTGCAGTTGAGTCACCTTCTGTTGAAATTAAAGCAATTTCGTCACTAGTCTGATCTGTGGAGGGGCCAGCCTTGACCTTTCTTCTACACCCTGTGATCTTGGGGCGGATGATTTCCCATACTCTGCCCGGCCTCATGTCGTGCACCAGCTACCTGGATGAGCTGGGCAAGGCTGGATGTAAGGTGAAGTTGCTCAGTTTGCAGTGCAAGTGCTTTACTCTACTTTGTCTGTTGGTATCAAACTCTCACCCTGCGCTCTGCTACCACCAAGAAAGCAGCTCTTCAGGATTGTTCAGGACTGGTCCAATCTGTACCTGTATCCAATTATCCCTACCTTGCTCCAATTCAGATCAGAGCATAGATCTGCTGCATGTTATCGAATCTTGGTCACTTTGACAAAAACAGGGAGAGATGCAGGGGTACAGAGGTGCTTGTTCCTACCCAAGTAGCGAGGCTCCTGCGATCACGGTGAGCCTTATGCCTTGGGGCACATTCTAAACACGTTCTGATCACTTTCTACCTTTAAGCAAGTCCCAACACCCCCAAGCAGACCTGACGTACTGGGTCTGGGAGCTATCTGGAGTAATTACTGTTGGAGTCACTAACTCAGGGAGTTTGATTATCACAGCTCTTGCCGCTGTTGGGCTGCTCCCGCCGCAGCTCTAGCCGCTGCTGGGATGGCTATCGCGGCTCCTGCCGCTGTTGGGTGTATCTCGCGGCCGCTGCAGGGCTGCTCCTGTCACAGCTCTAGCCGCTGCTGGGATGGCTATCACGGCTCCTGCCGCTATTGGGTGGATCTCGCGGCCGCTGCAGGGAGGCCCGGACAATTAAAGCAGCCTCTCACTCAGCAGCCTCTGGCAGCCCCACGCTGGATCTCACAACTTCTCCAAGAGGGGAAAAGCTCTCACCACTAAGGCAGCCTCTCGCCACTTCAGGGTGACTTTCGCCGCTCCTGCGGCTCTGCGGTGTCTTTTGCGGCCCTCTGCCGCTGCCGGGCTGCTCCCGTGGCTCCTGCCGCAGCGGGGTGTCTGCGGGATGTCTAACACGGCTCCTGCCACTGCCGGGCTGTTCATGCGGCTCTTGACGCTGCTGGGAGTCTCTTCGCGGCTGGGGTGGCTATCATCGCGCTCTCTCCGCCGCAGCAGAGAAGCCCTCGTGGCTATCAGGGGCGTGGGAGACACTAAAATTCTGGGGGGGGGACAGGGACAACCTTGTGGACTTTCCAGTGACCCTATACAAATTCCAGCCCGTTAAACAAATACAATCGCATACATTCGAAGTGAAATATTGAGAAAAGCAGGCATGTTGTCAAGTTTTCATGTATGCTTTATTGTTATTTACATTCATATAGTAATCAGACCAAATGTTAAAGAACCATGTATATGAATCTTGCTGCACCAAGCAAACATAGGTCGCTGACTGAGGGTGGGGGCGTCGTGTTTGCAAGTGCATTATGATTTGAAAAGTACCTGCTGCTGCATTCCTGGTCTCCAGCAATTTTCAGGCAACAATAAAAATGTGAAGATAACTTTGGTGATTAATGTTCTTTATTGAGAGAGATCGGAGGTTTGTCTAGTGGAAGTTTTTACTCTTGGTAAGGTGGACACAGTGGGTTACTATGCCTGCTGCATAGAATGTGTAGCACGCAGATCATAAAATGCATATCATGTGAATTGGTCAGTGAGTTACTGCTTTTGTCTGAAAGATTATTTTGGTATTTGCAGTTTATAAGTTAAAATCCTAACATTGAACAGTGAGCTATTAACCGTCATCAAAGAGCTGCATGAAAACTTCAAGGTATAGATTAGAACATTATGATTTTTCCCCATTCTTTCCTTATCCTAAAGTTGGAAAATGGGTTCATTAGGATAGAAATCAATTCTGATTATTAAAGAGAACCCCCCAACCATGGTGTTATGTTTTAAATTAAGTTTGTGCTTCTTTAGTGTTGCAAAGCCATCCTGTGCCCTCCCCAACGTTTTGCTGACTGGTACTGGTGGTACCTGACTCTGACTGACCCTGGCCTCTACCTGAACAGGCACAGGGCCAGTGCTATTCTGAAAGAGACACTTAAAGATACGGTGAAACACCTACATACACTAGGGTGCACTATAGATTAGGGTACCCCTATGATTGGCATGACCTCTCCTATAAGGCCCTAGTTCATAATAGGGCAGGGAGATTATAACTACTTTTAAGTCCCTAGAATATAATAGGGCATGGCAGTTTAGAGGCCAGCAGCCCTTTCTACGTTTGCATGTGTGCACTGCTGAAGCCTGAGGTCAGTTTAAAAGTAGCCCTGTGTTGTAGGACTGCTTTTAAAATGCAAATTGTACCCAAACTCGACTTTTGGGTTTGGGGAACTTATAAATTGATCAACTACAATGCTGGGGCAAAATTAAGTTAAGTGGAAAAATGTTTTCAACTTAACTATGGCTGTATCATATTTGCCACATAATACATCATCTGCTGCATAATCTAACAATTTGACCCAAAACTATTTTGTAGCTCAAACGGATCAAAAATTACTAAAAGAAATGTGACTTATGTTCTGTGAAGTGCAGGGCTCTTTGCAAAGGTTGACTGGTCACCTTTCCCTCTTCTGCATTTGTATGTCACACAGGTACTAATGAGGCAAAAGCTTTGCAGAGGTTGTTAGTATGTATAAATATGTTAAAATAATAAAGTATCATAAAATGCACCGCATCACACTGCAGCCTTTTTATTGTTGCATAATTTAGTCAACACTGCAACATAATTATGGCCTCCATTGCTGCATAACTCCAGTGGCCCGAAAGAAGGCTGCACATGTTAAAAGTGTTTGTGCATGAAGCAGAGACCATGAAGTTTGCAAACTTAGGGGCTGATTACGAAGGCGGGCGGACTTCAGTCCGTCCGCCATCGAATCGGGGAATGGGATCGCTGGCCTTCAAGGTGGCAGCCCCACGATAGGCATTACAATGCGACCGCCTCTATGGCGTTCGCCGTGCCTATCTTTTACATTGCAGCAGGTGCTGCTGGCTGCATCATCTGCCGCAATGTAAAAACTGACATGTTACATATATCACTGCACTACGTGGCAGGCACAATGCGGTGCCTGCCACATGGTGCAGTGATATGTAGGGGGGCTCCTTAGATGCCCCCCAGGTCCCATGTCTGGGGGCAAGGGGCCCTCTATGGGCCTCCAATGTCCCTTTCCAACAAAATTTCATGGTGGGTGAACTGCCATGGATAGGCTGGTGGGTAAGTGGTATCGTAATCCTTACTGTGGTGCCTGGTAGGTACCACCAGCATTGTAGGAACCACGAGTCCCTCCGCCGCACTGGCGGGCTCAAGGAGCCAGTCAGGTGCGTGGCGGTTGGTCTTTCCGACCACCAGGGAACCACCCGCCATTGTAATATGGTTGGCGTAGATGCAGCCACCGATGGTGGTGGGACCGCCACTGACGGGGTGATGTGGCGGTTCCACCTCCATTATAATCACCCCCTAAGTTTGGTGTGCATGCAAATCCTACATTGCCAACCCCTGGTAAGTTGCACCACTACTGCTGAAAAAGGCCAATGGAGGAACCAATGGATGCGGTGGACTGGCCTCAAGGATCTTGTGACCTCAGTGACAGGCACTGTCAATCTAGGGCAGGGGTACTCAAAGTACGGCCCGGGGGCCAGTAGTGGCCCGGCAAGCCTGCCTTGGCGGCCCGCGGACCTTGAGACATGATCGCACCTGTGATCTTTTTCTAAACTTCAGCAAACACCACCGGTTGCAGCAGTGGGAATCGGAGAGCCTACTCTCTGGGGGCCGGGCAATTCCAGCCACAGTGAGAGTGGAGCTGCAGGGGCACTAAGAGGTGAACAAAGCCTCATTAACAAACAAATGGTCTTTTAAAGACCTGTGAAGTACTGGGGTGCGGCTGTGTGTGTGCGTCCCGGAGGCTGACACACACAGGGGAGGGGTGTGGGGTGAGAGGACAGCAGGGACTGAGAGCCCGGTGAGGTGGGAGGGCAGAGCAGGGAGTGAGAGCCCGGTGAGGTGGGAGGGCAGCGGGGAGTGAGAGTCCGGGTGAGGTGGGAGGGGAGCGGGGAGTGAGAGTCCGGGTGAGGTGGAAGGGCAGCAGGGAGTGAGAGCCAGGTGAGGTGGCGGAGTGCAAAGCAGGGACTGAGAGCCCGGTGAGGTGGGAGGGCAGAGCAGGGACTGAGAACACAGTGAGGTGGGAGGGCAGCAGGGAGTAAGAGTCCAGGTGAGGTGACGGAAGGCAGAGCAGGGAGTGAGAGTCCGGGTGAGGTGACGGAAAGCAAAGCAGGGAGTGAGAGCCCAGTGAGGTGGGAGGGCAGAGCAAGGAGTGAGAGTCCAGTGAGGTGGGAGGGCAGAGCAGGGAGTGAGAGCCCAGTGAGGTGGGAGGGCAGAGCAGGGAGTGAGAGCCCGGTGAGGTGGGAGGGAAGCAGGGAGTGAAAGTCCAGGTGAGATGACGGAGGGCAGAGCAGGGAGTGAGAGTCTGGGTGAGGTGGGAGGGGAGCAGGGAGTGAGAGTCTGGGTGAGGTGGGAGGGAAGCAAGGAGTGAGAGCCAGATGAGGTGACGGAGTGCAGCAGGGAGTGAGAGCTGGGTGAGGTGACGGAGGGCAGATTAGGGAGTGAGAGTCCGGGTGAGGTGGGAGGGCAGCAGGAAGTGAGAGCCCGGTGAGATGGGAGGGCATCAGGGAGTGACAGCCCGGTGAGGTGGGAGGGCAGCAGGGAATGAGAGCCCAGGTGAGGGGGAGGGCAGCAGGGAATGAGAGCCCGGTTGAGGTGGGAGGGCAGCAGGGAGTGAGAGCCGGGTGAGGTGAGACAGATAGAGATAGAGACAGATAAAGACATATAGAGGCAGAGACAGATAGAGGCAGGGACATATAGAGGCAGACACATATAGAGGCAGACACAGATAGAGGTAGAGGCAGAGACAGATAGAGGCAGAGACAGATAGAGACAGGGGCAGACGGAGCTAGATAGGGTCAGAGACAGAGACAGATGGAGGCAGACACCGATAGAGGCAGAGATAGATAGAGGTAGAGACAGACCGTGATAGAGACAGACCGTGATAGAGACAGACCGTGATAGAGACAGACCGCGATAAAGACAGACCGCGATAAAGACAGACCGCGATAAAGACAGACCGCGATAAAGACAGACCGCGATAAAGACAGACCGCGATAGAGAGAGACCGCGATAGAGAGAGACAAATAGAGACAAAGATAGAGGCAGGGACAGATTTAGACAGGGACAGACAGAGACAGATAGAGGCAGAAACAGACAGATATAGAGACAAAGAGAGATAGAGGTAGAGACAGGGACAGGCAAAGACCGAGACAGGCAGAGACAGACCGAGACAGGCAGAGACGGAGAGAGGGAGACAGAGGGAGGGAGACCGAGACAGGGACAGGAACAGACAGATAGCTGCAGAGTGACAGGGAGATGGAGAGGGAGACAGAGGGATGGAAAAGGAGGGAAAGGGAGACAGAGGGTGACAGAGGGAGGGGGAAAGAGAGGGAGACAGAAAGGGAGAGGGGGGGAGACAGAGGGAGACAGAGGGAGGGAGGCAGTCAGGGGGAGACAGAGGGAGGGAGACAGAGGGAGGGAGACAGAGGGAGGGAGGCAGGGAGGCAGAGGGAGGGAGGCAGAGGGAGGGAGGCAGAGGGAGGGAGGCAGAGGGAGGGAGGCAGAGGAAGGGAGGCAGAGGAAGGGAGGCAGAGGAAGGGAGGCAGAGGGAGGGAGGGAGGGAGATAGAGGGAGGGCAATAGAGGGAGGGAGGGCGATAGAGGGAGGGAGGCAGATAGAGGGAGTGAGGGAGGGAGGAAGATAGAGGGAGGGAGGGAGGAAGATAGAGGGAGGGAGGGAGGGAGGGAGGAAGATAGATAGAGGGAGGGAGGGAGGAAGATAGATAGAGGGAGGAAGGGAGGAAGATAGAGGAAGGGAGGAAGATAGAGGAAGGGAGGAAGATAGAGGGAGGGAGGAAGATAGAGGGAGGGAGGAAGATAGAGGGAGGGAGGGAGGAAGATAGAGGGAGGGAGGGAGGAAGATAGAGGGAGGGAGGGAGGAAGATAGAGGGAGGGAGGGAGGAAGATAGAGGGAGGGATGAAGATAGAGAGTGGGAGACAGAGAGCGGGAGACACAGAGGGAGACACAGAGAGGGAGACACAGAGAGGGAGACAGAGGGTGACAGACAGAGAGTGACAGACAGAGAGAGGGAGACAGACAGAGGGAGGGAGACAGACAGAGGGAGGGAGACAGACAGAGGGAGGGAGACAGACAGAGGGAGGGAGACAGAGGGAGGGAGACGGAGGGAGGGAGACAGAAATACAGAGGGAGGGAGACAGAAATACAGAGGGGGGGAGACAGAAATACAGAGGGAGGGAGACAGAAATACAGAGGGAGGGAGACAGACTTACAGAGGGAGGTAGAGAGACAGACAGAGGGAGGGAGAGAGACAGACAGAGGGAGGGAGAAAGACAGACAGAGGGAGGGAGAAAGACAGAGGGAGGCAGACAGACAGAGGGAGGGAGACAGACAGAGGGAGGGAGACAGACAGAGGGAGGGAGGGAGACAGAGGGAGGGAGACAGAAATACAGAGGGAGGGAGACAGAAATACAGAGGGAGGGAGACAGAAATACAGAGGGGGGGAGACAGAAATACAGAGGGGGGGGAGACAGAAATACAGAGGGGGGGGGAGACAGACTTACAGAGGGAGGTAGAGAGACAGACAGAGGGAGGGAGAGAGACAGACAGAGGGAGGGAGAAAGACAGACAGAGGGAGGGAGAAAGACAGACAGAGGGAGGGAGAAAGACAGACAGAGGGAGGGAGACAGACAGACGGAGGGAGACAGACAGAGGGAGGGAGACAGACAGACGGAGGGAGACAGACAGACGGAGGGAGACAGACAGACGGAGGGAGGGAGGGAGACAGACGGAGGGAGGGAGGGAGGGAGACAGACAGACGGAGGGAGGGAGACAGACAGACGGAGGGAGGGAGACAGACAGACAGACGGAGGGAGGGAGACAGACAGACAGACGGAGGGAGACAGACAGACGGAGGGAGACAGACAGACGGAGGGAGACAGACAGACGGAGGGAGACAGGCAGACGGAGGGAGACAGACAGACGGAGGGAGACAGACAGACGGAGGGAGACAGACAGACGGAGGGAGACAGACAGACGGAGGGAGACAGACAGACGGAGGGAGACAGACAAACAGAGGGAGACAGACAGAGGGAGACAGACAGACAGAGGGAGGGAGGGAGGAGAGGGAGGGAGGAGACAGAGGGAGGGAGGAGACAGAGGGAGGGAGGAGACAGAGGGAGGGAGGAGACAGAGGGAGGGAGGAGACAGAGGGAGAGAGGAGACAGGGGGAGGGAGGAGACAGGGGGAGGGAGGGGGAGAGAGACACAGGGAGGGAGACACAGGGTGACAGAGGGTGACAGGCAGGCAGAGGGTGACAGGCAGGCAGAGGGTGACAGGCAGGCAGAGGGTGACAGGCAGGCAGAGGGAGGGATACAGACAGACAGAGGGAGGGATACAGACAGAGAGGGAGGGAGACAGACAGAGTGAGGGAGACAGACAGACAGAGGGAGACAGACAGAGGGAGACAGACAGAGGGAGGGAGACAGACAGAGGGAGGGAGGGAGACAGAGGGAGGGAGGGAGGGAGACAGAGGGAGACGGAGGGAGGGAGACAGAAATACAGAGGGAGGGAGACAGAAATACAGAGGGAGTGAGACAGACTTACAGAGGGAGGGAGACAGACTTACAGAGGGAGGGAGACAGACTTACAGAGGGAGGGAGACAGACTTACAGAGGGAGGGAGACAGACTTACAGAGGGAGGGAGACAGACTTACAGAGGGAGGGAGACAGACTTACAGAGGGAGGGAGACAGACAGACAGAGGGAGGGAGACAGACAGACAGACAGACAGACAGACAGAGGGAGGGATACAGACAGACAGAGGGAGGGAGACAGACAGACAGAGGGAGGGAGACAGACAGAGGGAGGGAGACAGACAGACAGAGGGAGGGAGACAGACAGACAGAGGGAGGGAGACAGAGGGAGGGAGACAGACAGAGGGAGGGAGACAGACAGTGGGACACAGATAGAGGGAAACAGATGGAGAGAGACGGAGAGAGGGAAGGAAAGAGAGGGAGGGAGATGGAGAGATAAAGAGGGGTGAGTCAGAGAGGCAGAGAGAGGCAGAGGGAGACAGAGAGAGAGGGAAGGAGGGAGCGAGAGAGAGATAGAGGGAGGGTGACAGAGAGAGGGAGGGGGACAGAGAGAGGCAAGGAGACAGAGAGAGGCAAGGAGACAAAGAGAGGCAAGGAGACAAAGAGGCAAGGAGACAAAGAGAGGGAAGGAGACAAAGAGAGGGAAGGAGAAAAAGAGAGGGAAGGAGAAAAAGAGAGGGAGGGAGACAAAGAGAGGGATAGAGGGAGAGGGATAGATGGAGAGGGATAGAGGGAGAGGGAGAGAAAGAGAAAGAGAAAGAGAGATGTGTGTGTATGCCGGTCTGTTGGCTCAGTGGATGAAGGCGGCCACTGCAGGGGCCTGAGTTCAACTTCATGGTCACAGTTTTTTCCCTCTAGCCCCTCCCCCACTGACCCTGCCTCCACCGGTGCGGCCCTCGGCCACAAACCACACTGTAAATTCGGCCCGAGAGAAAGTTTGTGAGTACCCATGATCTAGGGTGTGCTTCTTCGTATGCCTGCTCGCAAGACTGGAGGTGAACTGCAGTATGGATTGTGGTGGACAGACCTTCAAGGTTAACTCGCACTTGCCACCGTTAGGGTCCACCTGTGGGTGCTAAGACACCAGGGCTTCTAAGGTCTATCGGTCCTTCTAAGGTGTAGCATCGGAATGAACTTGGTCAGGAGTGCGGTCTGGTGGACTGGTCATGAAGGCTGAAAATGGTGCGCCAGTTCCAAATTCAGCAGCTCTGGCCAGAGTACAACATCCTCTCCCACACTGAACACCATAGTGCCCCACTGAGAGAAACTTGCACTGCCTTCAGCTACAACTCAATTGTGCTGCAACTAAATTCAAATTATGCACTAGACAACAGTAAAATGCTGCCTGAAAAAAAATGAAGAACACCCTGAAAAAAGCAAACACTCATAAGGAATGCAAGAATAAGCAAATCATGTGAAATGTATATAGGAACAACATGGTTACCTTAACAGTTTTAAGCTCATTATTCAGAATTTTAAGTGACTTTTCCTGAAAAATTCAGGACATGGCTACAGGACCAGGAAGGGACCCGTTTCAATGTCCATTGCTTACATCCTTTCAAAATGTAAGCAGTTTGGTTTATAAAAAAATCATCACATCCCCAAACACAGAGCCGCAGTACACATTTTATAAGCTAAAATAATTAAAACAGTTGAGAACGATTGTATTAAACATTTCCACTTCACCCATCAACCAGGTATTGCAGTCCCTTTATGAATGGTGCACTTCCCCACCCTGGGCAAACAATGTTGTTCAAAGAAAGAAGAAAAAAAGAATGCGCTTTCACTGGCAAACTCTGTAAAGTGGTTCTAATATGTGTGGATGTAAATAACAATCTGTATTGCTTAATTTAGGTATTTCATTTTTTTTCTCTCCGTCCCGAGGTTTTTCTTTGGATTATAAAACGGTCAGTAAATGAGGAAATATCCAGCCAAAGTGTCAGCCTATTTTGTATCCATTTCACAGAGAAACAAATAAAGAAAAGGTGATGCAAGACAGAGTAAATAAGAGCTCTTGAAATCAGAACTTAAGCAGGAGCAAGGCAGAGACAGAAAAGGGTATGAAGGAAAAGAGACAGTCCCCCCCCCCTTCTCAGCCCTTCCCAGAACGCCGAGCCTTCCTGCAGCATAACAAAGGGCAGAGGGCGGGTGGCCTCTTTGACTCCAGGCAGGTCAAGTACAGGGCCATTAGGTAGAGCTTTCACGCGCTAATGGCCCTGCCACAGACAGGAGAGAGAGGGGAAATTCTTTTGTCCCCTCGTCCCCCCACCCTTGTCCCCCGTGTCCCCCCCCACTCCAAAATCTGGGGGGGAATATATCCCCCGCGTCCCCCACACTTCCTACGCCCATGGACTGGCTACCGCGTCTTCTGGCAGCCCCAAGTTCCACACAGAAACAGGGAATGCAGCAACCGGGAAGCTCAGCAGCCCTCAGGAACCACACTGGCAATCTGGACCCTTGCAGTACTGCGTGTCCTGGGCTAACAGGGTATGTAGGTCTATCCAGGAGCTTCACAGTGAAGAGAGCACGTGGTTCATGGCGCAGTGGAGCACGTGGTTCGTGCCACAATCAGGCGAGAAGAGGCTCGAGGGTTGCGTAAACACCCAATTTCAATGGAATGGGATTTTACGCTGGAGGGCTTTAAAGAGCTGGACCTCTTCCCACGCCGCGTTACCCCAACCCCATAGTAGCTGCTACTCTGTACTACACTAGGCAGTGTAATTGCCGAGCGCAAAGACACCAACCCGCACAACACTAAATGAATAGGAGAGTGATATTTGCACGAGCAGTTACCATGACAGACAAACCGACCAGGCGGTGGGCGGGGGGAGGGTGGGCTAATGGCAAACTGTTAGAAGTTATGTTGATAACCTATTCAAATTAATGCCTTTCTATTACAATTGCACCATGCAAACTTTTTTTGTATCAATAATATAACTCTGGTTGTGCCTGCATGTACATACCACAATGCTCCTACTAGCATGTGCTAGCAGTACGAAAACTACCACAGTGAAATGTTTTACAACTGGCTAATATTTTACGGTAATCAATAAAGTTTGTTTTAAACAAACAAAGTGATGCAATTCGGGGGGCAGCACGGCAAAATGGTCTCATAAAACTTGAAAACAACACTATTATGCTTTTCCCCAATTACACACAAAAAGTGCAAGTCAAAAGATGGTCTCTGACAGGGCAAAAACAGGGTTTCGTAAGCATAATTATAAGTACATGACACTGTTTCGAGGGAAGCTGTGGGTCCGGTCAGAAGAATCCCAGAAGACACCTGGGAATGGCTGGAGGCATGGTGGAAAGCCAAAGCCAAAAACAAAATGAGCAGCACAAGAACTGCACAGAGAGAAGGTCCAGGAAGATGTGTCTCCATAACCACCATAACAGTGATAGTTAAGATTTCTGATAGGATTTATAAACCGCACAAACTCCCAGAGGCGTCTTGGTGCCCATTATGGAGAATGAGGCTCAAACGGGGTTGCACTAATCCTGAGGAATCTCAACCAGTATATGGATATACCAAGGCATGATGCCCTAACGAATTTCAAAACAAAAAAAACAAAGGTGGATGATGGCGGATAGAACCAACCTGAAGGAGAAAGTGAACAATGCTGCTGTAAATATCTGAAGATTTGATGTATTTGAGAAGTAGTTCTACACTTCCAGCATTAGGCAGCGAGGAGGGGTAGATGACTACAGCAGTAGGTACACAAGGGAAAGGCAACAGGGAGCGGAAAGGGACGAAGGTGACAGGGGGTGAGAGGGGACAATTGTGGCTGGGGTAGGGGGAGGAGAGACTAGGGAACACACAGGAAGAATAGACAATGACGGCATTGCCAACAAGGGCTTAGAAGGTAGGAACGTGGAGTGTCAATGGCCCGACCCTCAAGCTGAAGAGACTGGTGGTACTGAAAGTCCTATCTAGACACAACCTAGATATAATACAATAGGGAAATGGCTTTTTGCAGGTTCACTCCCACTTTTTGCCCTCTTCGGTACTCGTGTAATGACTACAGACTGGGGTGCTGACGTCCAGCACCCAATGTATGTGTTCTGCCCCCTAAAAGTGTATAACAGTGGGTACAAATTGGCTACCTTGAGATCAGCAAGATCAACGTGCATTAAGTCTCTAGTAAAATGTACAAAGTACGTAGGGCCTGCAAGTTGAGGTACCTTTAGCAGATTACAGCCCTATTTGTGCCATTCTTAAAATATGGCAAGTAAAGATTTGGTGCTAGGTTTGTTCTGCAGCCTAGAAGGCAAGTAAAAAGAAATCCTATTCGGAAAGTTTAAAAAACCTCTAAGTCCCTATTATATGGTGCTAAGGATACCCAGGGACCGAAGATTCAAGTGTTACTAGGGGAAGTTAATGCACATAGGTGTGCCCCACTTCAATGGCAAATTAAAACAAGACAGCTGAAGCACTGTAAAATTAACCCTTTTAACGGGACCAAATCTTTCTATTAATTTCCTAGAAGTCGTCCCTTTGCCAAAAAACTTCAGAGTGACTCCAAGGGCTAGTGGGCTATCTCTCTGTTAAATCACAGGGTAACAAGAGTCTGAAGGTTGCTTTTCAAGTGCCCAGCTGGTCTCCGACCAAAGACTTGCTGTGTCACTGCTGCTGCATGCAGGGAGGTGGAGTCCTGACCTTCCAAGAAGTGCCCACCAAGCCATGTGCCCATGGTTGACATCAGAGTGTACTTTCCCTTGCCCAGTTTTAAAAAAAGCCAACGAAACTAAAGAGAAATCTGCATTTGGAGACCTGACCAGTTGCAGCTTGACTTGCCTGGGACTCATGGTGCATGCTGGAAGACCGAGTCCTTTATCCAAGTCGTGCCCTCAAAGTTTTAGAGTCATGGCTCATATCATGAAGGACTGCTATTATTCTAGGGCGATTGCGGACTGGTGCAGTGAACTGTAGTGATTTATTACCTATTTTGTATTACTTTTTTTAAATCTTCTAAAATTCATATCTCCTGCTCCCTATTATATATTTTTGTAATTTTGATGTCTATTTAAAGATAAAAATATGGTCTATTTTTATAAATTGTAGTGGGATTTGTATTGCGCTGTGTTTGACTTAACTGTTTTGGTGTTCTCTTTACATCTGTGTAGAAGTTAAGCCTGACTGTTCTGTGCAAAGCTACCAAGGAATGAGCTATACTTTAATTTATTGAGACCTAACAGGACCTTATAGTAAATTGTGGCATTATTATTACTTAATGAAGTTTCACAGCCTCATCAACTAATAACCCAGTTCATTACAAACACCCATGGAATAGACCAACTTGGTGCGTAACAACTTTGGGTTCCTGAGCAGAGTGAGTAAAAGGATTCTCGTACACTCAGCAGTTCACAGCTGATTCCCACTCATGAACCACAGACTTGGAAGTACACAAGGGGCCGTTATGCTGCAGTTATGTTCCCAAATGTTACCAAAACTTGACAACACAAGAAATCACTTAAGGGGCATCTCGGTACTAAAGCGCAGACCAAGAGAAAGAAATGCGATCAAGAGAGCCAGGTTTTAAGTAGCTTTTTGAAATAGACAAATTCAGAACAATAGCGAATGTGAAGCTGAAGTCTGTTCCAATGAAAAGGATCGGCCACCATATCTGACTGTACCAATGCAGCATGGGCGGAGCAAGAATTGATCCTTGGAGCTCAGATTTCTGGCAGGCCAATGAGAAATAAGTTACTTACCTGTAACTGTAGTTCTCCTTTATTGGAATCTTTCATAGATTCTATGTCAGGACCGGAGGCTTCAGATTATGCTTATATCTTCCTTTGCTTTATTCCATGATAAAAACACAGCAGCTCAGGAAAAAAACGTTCAACACAATGCTCAAAGGAACAAGAGCATATAAAATAAGCTTTCTAAGTCCCAAGAACTACAAGTCCCATGAGGTTAGCCTTGGTACTCCAAACGTAGTCCTTCCACTATGTCCGCTGCCAGGTAGAAAGCCAGTCCTACCTTGAACTTCCTCCTCTTTCTTCGCTGCTCACGCAGCCAGTTAAGTGCTCTTTATGTTTTTTCCAGTGTTCGATTTGTTATTTACTGTTTAGAGTGAGTAATGCTCTAGCGCTTGTTGGGGGCTTGTTGCTTCGTTGTTTGCCTTGCAGAGCCCCGACCGCGGGAGCGTTTTTTCGCTCCTTTCGCGGTTTTCTCCCGAGTGTTGTTGCGGTGCGGAAGAAGCCCGCCAGAGGGCACTCGAACGTCTCGCTGGCTCCTCGGCGCTCTCCTCACCCCGTGAGAGGCGCGGAGGAGTCAGCCAACGTCGGAGCCTTGCCCTCGCCACCCCTTCACGCCCGGTTCTGACGGGTCCGTATTACTGCCCTAAAAGTACTTTGACGCCCTCTGAAGGGTCCGTATAGCGGCTATTGACCGCGAAGAACGCCGGAAGGCGAGTTTGCACTGTGAAATTACCGAGTGTGGTGAACGCGCTGTGGGGGTGGTTTGGACCCAGTCCTCAGAGGGTCTGCACGTTTGGGGGTCACAGTGCAGCCCCGATTGCCAGATACCTTGGCCCAAATTTTCATTGCAGCCCTTGGGACTGCCCATATTCTGCCCTCAGACACCCGGTGGGGTAAGGCAGCAGTGTACTCCTCCCTGGTTATTTAAAAAAGGCTATTATGGAGGAGGATGGCTATTTTGAGGAGTCTCACTCCTACCTCCAGGATGATGAGTTTTATCAAGCGGTTGACAATTCAATCTACCGCTGTGTGACTGAGGTGGTGGGGCCCATGGAGGACCGCCTCTCAGCACGTATTGTAGATGAGTGCCAGAAGTTAGTGTCTGCCCATTTACAATGTCCTCCTAACCTCCCTGGACCCTCGTCTGAGGGACCACCGGCCCCCAAAAAGCCGTGCAAGGAGGGGGCTCCGTCGGGGGCACAGGGGGTGGACAGAGACGCATTCGAGCGTCTCAGGGATGCTTTTCTGGCTAAAGCATCTTCTGCCTCTCCTGCGCCGCTTTCGGGCCCGGACCCTTCATTGGACACGGGGACCGCTCCTCCGTCTCCGGGGCTATCCTCCCCCGATACGGACGACGATGGGGTGTCTGAGCGCTCTTGGCGCCCCTCGGGCTCAACCGTGGACTTACCACGGGATGTTTCGGGCATGTTGGACCCGGATGAGATCGTGCATCCGCGGTCCGCGGCTTGGACACCGGGTGAGACCGTGGCGAAGTTTGTGGCGGGTCGCCTGCGCAAATCCTTAGAGAAAGAAGCTAGGGGTTGCCTGCGAGGGGAATGTCCGAGGCCCACTCTAGAAGGCAAGGTGGCCCTGACACCCGAGCTAGATGCGAAAATGGCCACTTTCATAGCAAAGTTTATGAAAGACCCGCGCAAAGGCATTGACCGCTCTTGGCGGTCATGCCAGGATAAGCTACTTGACGCGGTCGGGCCCGCCACAAAGATTCTTGACATGGCGGAGGAGGCGAAAGCCAACGGTACCGTCATTTCCCCTGAGGTTTTGTCTAACTGGGCCTAGAGAGTAATAATTTTTCTTGGAAATGCCAATTGCGCCCTTTCCACAGAGCGTAGGAGGTCCCTGCTCATCAAACTGGACCCCAAATTGGGAGACTTGGCTTCGTCAGAAGCGGGTGCGGTGGCCCAGGGAGGCCTCTTTGGGGAACCCTTCATCAGGGAGTTAAGTAAATTTGTGTCCACGTTTACCTCGTTGGACAAGGTGCAGTCCAGCATTAAACGCGTCTTTCAACAGCGTTTTTCTGGAGGGGCCGGTCGCGGCAGGGGACGCGCGACCGGCCGTGGGCAGAATGCCAATAACAGAGGTCAAGGCTCCGGCAGAGGGCAATACCAGACCTCTGCCAACTTCAACAACTTCTATCCCACAAGAGGGCAGCGCTTTGGCGGGAGAGGCTTCGGCAGGAATCCAGGACCCAACAATACCAACGGTGAGTGTCCTTTCTTTGGATCACGTCCCCATAGGTGGGAGACTGGCAACCTTTTACGAGGAATGGGCGTCGCTTACTGCCGACGCATGGGTGTTGCAAACCGTCCGTGGTTTTCATATAGAGTTCTACGATCAACCATTTCAGGAATGTTTACCACGGGCGATTGTGTTTTCAGAACCCGACGCGCTCTTGATCGACGGGGGGGTCGCAGACTTGCTACGCAAGGGGGCCATCCGTCGATCAACGCGCCACCCCGCTGGTTTCATCAGCAATGTGTTCCTGGTGGACAAAACGGATGGGGGCAAACGGCCGGTGATCAACCTCAGAGAATTCAACGGGTGGTTGGTCTACCGGCATTTCAAGATGGAGGGGATCCACCTCCTTAGAGACGTGCTTCTCCCTCTGGATTGGATGGTGAGGTTGGACCTCAAGGATGCCTACTTGGTAATTCCTATCCATCCTCCGCACCGTCGTTTCCTGCAGTTTTGCTGGAGAGACGCAGTGTTCGAATTCACCGCCCTTCCATTCGGGCTTTCCTCGGCCCCGTGGTGCTTCACGAAGGTGTTGCACCCAGTGGTGGAATGCCTGCGAGGTCAGGGTATTCGGATGTTGGTGTACTTAGACGACATCCTTCTGATGGGCCAGTGTCCGGTGGTCTTGGCGGGACAGCTTCGGCAAATCGTCTCGCTCCTGTAGCGACTGGGGTTCGTGGTCAACGGCTCCAAGTCGGCTCTGGTTCCCACTCAAAAACTTACCTTTGTAGGATTTGTCATAGACTCAGTCGAAGCTGCGCTCAGCCTCCCCTCCAGGAAAATCGCCAAGATCAGACATTTGTTGCGGCAGACGATCGCGAAGGATCGGACGTCGTTGCGACAAATAGCCAGGGTGGTGGGGCTCCTGTCGTCCTCCATCCAGGCGATCTTCCCGGGGCCGTTACACTACAGAGCGCTTCAGCGCCTCAAGGCCCACCACCTGCGACGGGGTATGACCTACGACCAGATGGTGTCCCTTACGGAGGAAGTGAAAGAGGAAATGTCTTGGTGGCTTACGCACATGGAGGCGTGGAATGGGCGTGCGATTTTCGGATCGGTCCCAGATTTGGTCATCAAGTCCGACGCCAGCAGGACGGGCTGGGGAGCCGGCTGCGGGGACTTCTCCACCGGCGGCGTCTGGTCTTCCGACGAGCAACAGTTACATATCAACTGTTTGGAGCTCCTAGCGGGGACCTTTGCGGTGCGTTGCTGGACCAAGGAGTCGGCGACGGCCTGCGTCCTATTGAAAATGGACAACGTCTCGGCGGTCCGCTACGTGAACCATCTAAGAAGGTCCGCGCTCTCGAGCGTTGGCGAATTTGGCAAAGACTTTCTGGGATTATTGTCTCTCCGGACACATTTCGGTGACGGCGGAATACTTGCCGGGCCACGTCAATCAAGTGGCGGATTGGCATTCCAGACATCTGCGGGACTCCAGCCAATGGATGTTGGACCCCCGAGTGTTTCAATGGATCACCGATCTGTGGGTTCCGTTTACAGTGGATCTGTTTGCGTCCCGCCTGGATCACCAGCTCCCGCGGTTTTACAGTTGGAGGCCGGATCCCCTGGCGGAGGCCACGGACGCCTTCCTGCAGGATTGGAGTCGGGATCGGCCTTATGCTTTCCCCCCATTCTCGATGGTGGTCCGGACGGCTGCCCAGGTGCGCCGTCAGGGAGCGGACTTGGTGTTGATCACTCCACTTTGGAGATCTCAAGTCTGGTTTCCAGTTCTTCTGGAACTTTCTTGGGATTTTCCAATCCTACTCCCCCAGTTTCCTCTCCTCCTGCTGAATCCTAGTCAGGAGCCACATCCTCACCTCACTCGGAGTTCGCTCCGCCTCATGGCGTGGAGGCTTTCCGGAGCCGTTGGTCGCTCCCGGGCCTTTCGGGATCAGCTGAGAGCCTCCTGTCAAAGGCCTGGGCTGATAGCACGACGAAGCGATACAAATCCGCTTTGCTTATGTGGATGCGTTGGTGTCTTCGAAGGGACCTGGATCCCCTGGTCGCAGGCCTTGTTCCCATTTTGAATTTCTTAGCGGAATTGGCGACTAAGGGTCTGGCATATCGAACGATCAATGCTATGCGTTCTGCAATATCTGCGGGACACCAACCGGTGGAGAATTCCCCGGTGGGGGAGCACCCTTTTGTTTGTCGGCTCCTGCGAGGTATCCGCCTTTCGTTACCTCCGGAACCCAGGTACTCAGTTCTTTGGGATGTCAACGTGGTTTTGAATTTGTTTCTTTCCTGGCCGGCTAATCGTTACTTGTCCTTGAAGGAACTTTCGGCTAAATTGGCCATGCTTCTAAGCCTGGTCTCTTGCAGGCGGGTGTCAGACGTACGCGCCTTGGACGTTTCCGCGCGTTTCTTTTCCCCCGATGGGGTTACTTTTACGGTGGGGCGTCGCACGAAGTCCGCGACTCGATCCATCTCGTACCCTGCTTTCGTGGACGCCCCGAAATTGTGTGTTGTACATTGCTTGAAAGCTTATGAGGACATCACTTTGGATATTCGCCCGGCGGGCGAAAGACAATTACTAATTGCCTTGCGTAAACCGCACAAAGCAGTCTCCTCCCCCACTATTTCAAGGTGGGTGCGTTGGGTCATGCAAGAAGCAGGCTTTGATACGAAACGTTTTGGAGCTCACTCGGCCAGGGGGGCCATGGCCTCTAAGGCTTTTTCAGTGGGAGCTCGGTTAGAGGATCTCATGCGAGCAGCAGATTGGTCCTCGGATTCCACATTTAAAAGGTTCTATTTCAAACCAGTAGTGGATCTAGCCCAGTTGGTGGTGAGTAAGCTTTGAACTAGCATAATCTGAAGCCTCCGGTCCTGACATAGAATCGAAATTTGCCTAGCTTACGTAACGGTAAGTTTCAATTCTATTAAGGACACGGAGGCGAGGATTATCCCACACATGAATCCTCCATGGTCGGTACCCACCCGTATGACAGTAAGTAAAGCGTTTTACAAAGAGTTCTACTTCGTAGCTATGTTATGCCAGTTTCATGATGTTCCTCTTGCATGTGGTCGGTTGCTTGTAGCACCCCGTTTACGCTGTTGTTTTTCTGCTAGGAAACGATGGCGCCAAACAGGATCAGTGAGATGAAGGCGTAACCTACGCGAAGAAAGAGGAGGAAGTTCAAGGAAGGACTGGCTTTCTACCTGGCAGCGGACATAGTGGAAGGACTACGTTTGGAGTACCAAGGCTAACCTCATGGGACTTTTAGTTCTTGGGACTTAGAAAGCTTATTTTATATGCTCTTGTTCCTTTGAGCATTGTGTTGAACGTTTTTTTCCTGAGCTGCTGTGTTTTTATCATGGAATAAAGCGAAGGAAGATAAAAGCATAATCCTCGCCTCCGTGTCCTTAATAGAATTGAAACTTACCGTTACGTAAACTAGGCAAATTTCGATTCATATGCTTGAATCATTCCCCGTCGTCGAGATGAGAGTCCCAGGTACATCACAATAGCAATGCACATCTAATACAAAGCAGAAAGCAGGCCTAAGCCCATTTCAGTTTTGTAACCTATCTCCATTGTTTAGTAAAAAAGACCAAAAGTCAAACTTGAACCACTCAGGACCTCCTTTCACAGCTTGTGTGCAACAGATACACCTGTAAAAACCCGAGGAGGGTGGGTCGCATGTCAATCTATGAGAGATTCCAATACAGGAGAACTACAGTTACAGGTCAGTAACTTATTTTCTTAATCCAGTACTGGAACTTTCACAGATTCACATGCTTGAATCAGAGTAGCTAGCAGTCAGCATCACAGTTTTGCTTGTATCCATCCAAGTGTGTCAAATTCATATCTTCAACCTTTTGAGGAGCAGATATAACTTAAAACGTCACTCTTAAAACTGATAGCAATTGCTACAGTAACATTAGTATAATTTAAACATAATATAAATAAGAACTTATAAGGGTAGAAGATAAAGAATGTACATGCATATATATATCAATGATTTTAAATGGAACGCAGATTATGTGTTGATGTCGCTTGAAGTTACGTCACTCTACACAAGCATTCATCACGAGGATAGCATAAAAGCAGTAGACCACTATTTGGGCACTAGACCATTGCACTTGTACCAGCACAACAAAATCCTTGTCAACATGATTTCGACTTGTTTAGAAAATAATTACTTTCTATTTCAAAATCAGATTTTCCATCAGACACGGGGTGTAGCAATGGGAGCATGTTTTTCACCTAGTTATGCCTGCCTTCACATAGGACTATGGGAGAAACAGGTGTTAAAAGTAAAAATTTAACATTTTGAAAAATCATATTTTAATTTGGTAAAGGTACATTGATGATTTGTTCGTGATTTGGAGAGGTACAGAAGAGCGCGCTCTTCATTTCATTGAACAAATTAATGTGAACAGTTTGAACCTACATTTTACGGAAACTACAAGCAAACAGTTGGTATGATTCTTGGATGTGGAGATCTGAAGGCAATTTCGAAACGAAATTGCACAGAAAGCCAACTGTAGGAAATACCTTATTGCATGCCACTAGTCCTCATCCTAGGCACCTTATTCACAGCATTCCTTTCGGTTAAATTCTTAGAATCAGGAGTATCTGCAGCAAGGACAGCGATTGTGAGAAGGCACAGCTGGAGAGCAAGCATAGGTTTTTGCCCAGGGGATATGATGAAAAAATTATTGACAGTGCAATCAGAAAAACTAAATTGTCCAACAGAAGTGATTTACTGACCAATACAACTATCTCAAAAATTGGTAATGTTGAAACTTCAGATCCACCAACCAGGCTGATCCTGACGTACAATAGACAACATCATACCTTATGCAGGATTATCAACAACAATTGACCTATAGTACTTAGTGATCCCATCCTTGGAGGAAAAGTGTCCAAAAGCCCTAATATCACCTTTAGGAAAGCAAGATCTATGAGTGAGGCCCTAGTGAGAAGTAGTCCAGAGATTAGATCAGTCATCAATTGGTTAAATTCCAGAAAGGGGTTTGTGAAATGCACCACATGCCGTTCATGCAGATTTTGGGTCAATAAAACAACCTACACAACCCCTTTTAAAGCAGAACCAGTGCCTATTACTAAACTACTTACCTGTAAAACAGAATATGCTGTGTATGTGTTGGGAGTGTTCTAGTGGGCTACAATACATGGGCAGCACCAAGCTGCAAGCCCACAAAAGAATACTCCAACACATCAGGGCTATTACAAATTCTGATGCAGCTTACCGGTTGCGAGACACTTTAAAGACGTCCACAACAATAAGATGGAAATTCTGAAATACTTTGTTGTGGATACAATTCCAGTGCTTAGACGTGGAGGAAACCGGGAGGCATTGCTACGTAAATTGGAAACAAGATACATAATCGAACCGGACACTACTACCCCACAGGGCCATAACTCCAGTGAGGACTTTTATACCTGCCTTTAACATTCTCCCTTTAATAGTCGACTCAACATGTTTCAGTATTAACTGCTGCTGAATCGCTCTTTAGTTTTTAAATTTAACATTACACATTTGCTCTTTTGAACCAATAGGGTTCATTATTGTGGCTCTTTTTTGCACTAGCACTTTGTTCATAGACAGACCGAGAATGGCAAGGCCCACTTGGGCTTGATTTCAAATGTTGCACTATGGTATGAATTAAATGACCCTATACTTTATAACTATAAGGTCAGGATCTCAGTAGGCACAGAGTTAAAGCAATTAAGTCATGACGTGTTTTCAATACGTGCATAATGCTTTTTACATGTTAGGACTTATTGTGAATTTTTAGCTCTCTTTATACCACATATTTATTTATGTGCAATGCCTTTTATAATATTTTATACTCTGTTGCGTTCTGATCTCCCGGAAGATGTTCCACCTTTAGAGAGATTCTGTTCGGCATCGCTACTTCCAGATGTACTGAGCATCCTGAGAAAGGAGGTAGGACCTGGTGCTGCCTTGCTTGTTTAGATAATGCATTGCCGCGGTGTTGCCCGTTCTGACCAACACCGCAGTGTTCATTATTTTCGGTAGGAAAGCCTGCAATGCCAATGTCACTGCCCAGAGATCCAGCAAATTGATGTGGAGATGCTGGTCTTGATGCTGCCAAAGGCCATTGACCTTAAAGGTCTTTCAGGAAAGCTCCCGCATCCTTCCAGGTAGGCATCAGTGGTGAACACGTGTGGAGTTGGTGTGGTAAGGGAGGAGAGACCGGTGGAAATATTTCGACGCTGGGTCCACCAAGAGACATGTTAACCATACCTGGAGTGAATAATGGCATCCTCGAAAGAACCTATTGCTTGATGCCATTGTAAATCTAGCTTTTCCTACAATGCCTGCATTCGCAATTGGCAGAAAGGAATAAGAGGAATGAAAGAGGACATTGTTTCCAGGAAGTACTTGTAACGGCGAACTGAAAGGGACTTTTTTCTTGAGAATGACTGAACCAGTGATATTAGTTTCGCTTGTCTCGAGCGAGAGGGAAATGCTTTGTTTATTGTGGTGTTCAATATTGCTCCTAAAAAGGTGATTCTTGTGGAAGGGCATATGGTCGATTAACAATCGTTCAGGGTTAGGCCCAGCTCGGCGAATAGACTTGTACATGCCTCCGTGGATGACTGGACTACTGAGTGTGAGGGTGCCTTTATTTGCTAGTCGCCCAGGTAAGGAAACACTTTATGCCGTTTCTTTCCTTAGAAAGGCTGCTACTGGAGCCCGGCATTTGCTGGATATTCTTGGTAGAGATTTTAGGCCAAAAGGCAGCACTTTGAATTGGTAATGGCTTCTGGCTATGGCAAATCGAAGGTCGTGCCTGTGGGAGGGATGGATGGGGACGTGAAAATATGAATCTTGTAAGTCTAAGGTGGTCATGTGATCCCCTGGGTTTAGGAGTAATAAAATGTCCTGAACAGTGACCATGCGATAAGGACTGCTTATTGAGGTAGGTGATGGGCTTTGACCAAGTTCACGTATCGTGGTTAAGTGGATAAGGAGGGAATTAGAATCAAGGGGGCACATGCATCAAGCAAAAGACCGGTCGCAATGGGCCGATTTGCAGAATCGGACTGTTTGCAACCAGTATTGAGCTATTTGGGATACATCAAGCGCAAAGCAAATTGCAAAATGGGGAATTACAATTTATGTGATTATCTATTTTGCAAATGCATTTAGTGAATCGTATTTTGCAATTCCATAAATGCAATGCAAGAAGCATGAAAAAATTGTGACCCTGCTTTAAGGATTTGCAAATTACCACCAACTTATGTATGCATATATGTGGAGAACAGCCATTACAACACGGGTTTTACAACATGTTGCTTTTACATTGCATGCGTTACAACGCATGCGATGTTACAACGCGTGGTAAAACCACGCATACCATTACATCGCATGCGCTTTTACAACGCATGCGATGTAATGTGTAATGGCGGCGGCAGGGCGGCTATTCGAATCGTTGTGAGGAAACTTAGGCTGTTTCCTCACAACGACGTGAAGCAAACAGGAAGGAGGAAGCAGGATCCGACGGCGACGCTGGATAGGAGAGAGGTAAGGGGGTTTGTGCATGGGGTGGGGGTTACTTTTGTAGGGGTTAGGGTAGTTTAAAAGTAGTGTGGTAATGTTTGTGTTGTGTGTGTGTTTTTTAACCCCTTCCGTGCTTCGAACGTCCAACGGTCGTCGCGTGCACTACCTCGCTGGTGCTGCGCACGACCGTTGGACGTCCGAATCCCGTTAGCGCGATCGAACGTCCGCACTGGGGCGGAATGTTCAACGCGCTAAACGGGTTAAAAACGGTTTAGTGTGTGTTGTGGTGTTTGTTTAGTGTAGTGTATTGGGGAGGGTAGTGTAGTGTTTATGTAGTGTAGTGATTTAGGTGTTAGGGTAGTGTAGTGTTTGTTTATTGTAGCGTATTAGGGTTTAGTGTAGGGGTGGGAGTAGTGTGGGTAGTGTAGTAGGGTTTAGGGTAGTGTAGGGGTGGGAGTAGTGTGGGTAGTGTAGTGTTTTAGGATTTAGGGCTATGTGGGGTGGGAGTAGTGTGGGTAGCGTAGTAGTGTTTTAGGGTTTAGGGTAGTGTAGGGGTGGGAGTAGTGTGGGTAGCGTAGTAGTGTTTTAGGGTTTAGGGTAGTGTAAGGGTGGGAGTAGTGTGGGTAGCGTAGTAGTGTTTTAGGGTAGTGTAAGTGTGGGAGTAGTGTGGGTAGTGTAGTAGTGGTTTAGGGTAGTGTAAGGGTGGGAGTAGTGTGGGTAGTGTAGTAGTGTGGCAGTGTTTTTGGGTTGGGAGTAGTCTGTTGTGTAGGTGTAGGGATAGGGATGTTACTTACCTTGCATACTTTTACCACAAGTATAGCTTTACCACGCATGCCTTTGCGTTGTAATGGCATGCGTGGTAAAAGCATACTCGTGGCAAAAGTATGCGATGTTATGGCATGCGACGTCATTGACATTGCGTACTAATGCCCGCGTTGTAATGGCATGCGTGGTATTAATATGCAATGTAATGACATACATTCCATATATGTTCCCACTTCAGCTTTACCTCTAGAACATAGTTTGCTATTGCTTACAGCAATCTTATGCATTTTTTGGGGAATTACATAAGGGTGATGTCATCATTATATTTTCAGTGAGGTTAACTTTTCAGTCTCTATATAAATGGGCTAGTCGATTTCTTAAACTCTGAGAAGGATTTACATGCACCTAGGCTGGCAGCTCGTAATATCCTGGCCATGATGTTTGCCGAGGATACCCTATTACTATCTAAAACTCCCATGGGTATACAGAGGGTTTTAAATAAATGTGATGCCTTCTGTAAAGAAAGGGGGCTTGAGATTAATTTACAAAAAATCAAATATATGGTATTTAACTTAGACAAAAGTACTCAGTCAAACCCATGTTTGGATGGTAAATACCCAGGGGGGGGAATCTACCTTTGATTATCTCGGCATCACTATTACTGAAAAAATGGATTGGGGAGCACAAATGAATAAAACATGTCTGAAATTAGTGCAAACAACCAAAGGTGTTTCGAAACTCCAGCCACAAACCGGTTGGCCCAGCAGTAGAGGTGCCCATGGGCCACTCCAGAATTGCTTGAGTTCAGGGGAGAACTAAGAGAGGTGATGAGTCTACCAGGGGCATGGAAAATACCTTGGCTCACATACATTAGGAACACCCTTACATCTATGGGTCTGGGAAACCATTGGGACAACCCAGAATTGATATGTCCCACAGTCCCTAGGAAAGAGCTTAAGCGCAGTTTTCTGGGAGGAAAAACTGTCCCAGCTACAAGGAACCACCAAATGGGGAAACTTAGCGTAGCATTTATGGTAATAAAAGACCAGTATATACTAGAGCCGGCACTTAATGACATCAATTCGACAGCCACAAGGAAGCTCTATCTACAGTTTAGGCACGGGGTACTGCCATTGTGTGCCTTTACGAACAAATGGGCGGGCCTACAGATACTTGGTTGCCCGGCATGCAATTGTGCAGAAGAATCTGAATCCCATGTGTTCTTTGTCTGTGCGGGCTATAGGAAAGCAGGAAAACAATGGCTGGTTCAGCTATGCAGAAACCTGGGAACTAGAAAATATGCAGAAGCCTTTACGTTACTGATATACGATATTAGCCTCCCTGTAGTTTACTCTGTGTCAGGCTTTTTATTTTCTATGTGGTGCACCCGAAGATTCTTCGTAAAAACATCCCCCAATGATAGTATCTAAATTTGCGTTTAACCTGTTTTGCTTTTAATTCATGGAATTGTAATTGAATTGTACGTCAGTTTTAGCAGTATTTAAACAATGTATATACTTAAGGTACATATCATTGGTGAATAGGATCATTCCGAAATAGGACCGTTGCTTACTGATCTTTAATAACGTTTTTTTCCTACTTGATTGAAATAATTTCCTTAATATATGGATTTTTAACTAAGAGTAAAGTTTTGCAAACTTTCCATTACATTATGCACAAGCACTTTAATGTAAATTGGTATGCTGCTAACAAAGGTATTCTTGACAGACAAGCATTTTATATGAACATATGTATTATCATTTATGAGTTCACCAGAGTTTCACTCCAAGTGCAAAAAATATATATATATGTATTTTTTGTTAGTGTGAATTTAACCTAAGTAATACATATATGGATCATTTCAAATTAAATCATAGAATAGAATAAAATTACATCTATATAGGTAACACCATGTATTAGCTATAATGTAATTTGATGTATGTACACCTTTTTTCTTTTATTAGTTTTGTATCTAAATGTGATGATGAATTTTGTTTAAAATGGTTTTAGGATTACACTGATCGATATAAAGTTTTTACAAGACAAGTAATTAACTATGGAAAAAAATCTGATGTCAGAAGGTCTGTGTGCATCAGTGCTCTGCACTTCATTGAGCTGCTCCTGAAATGGATTACTTTCATCAACATAGAAGAGGACCCTGCTTTCCTTCAACTGAAATTGTTCCTTTTTTTAGAAACACGTTGAGTCAGCTTAATTTAACATATAATACCGTGTGCATTTACCAATTCATCTCATCAAACAATTAAACACAAAGCACTGTCATCTGGTGTTAAACGTGTGAAAGAACCCCATACCCATACAGTGGATCAACTGTAGAATATATAATCAGAAGACATGGGTTCAATTTCGGCTTCTCTGATTGACCAGTGTGATACTAGACCAATATTTTACTTGTCTGTGCCCCTTTTGTTTGATGATCCTATTTCAAATCACCTTGAAATAAATCGGTTCTGGTTCAAAATCCTCTAATGTACATGGTGTAATAGACTATTATTAGGGATCCCGGTTTTAGGGTATTTATTTTTTTAACATTTCCAACTGTATTTATCAATCTATGTATTTTTTAACTCTCCATGCTGTCTATCAGCTCCGCTGTTGCCTGTAATTAATGAAAAACATCATGGAGTCTCTCTCAAAAGAAGCACAATTTTCTGTATTTTTCTGTTTTTAAAAATAAATGCAGACAGGAAATACATTGCTTTCGGTCGGAAGACATACTATAATGTAGTTACATCAATTACAGCACAGGTCATATACTCTGGCCGCCCGACAATTAGCTTTTGCTTGGGCCACTAGTGGCATTGTGTAATGGCAGAGGGGATGGTTTGTTGATGCCTCTAAATTCAGGTTTAGAAACTATCACTAAGTAATATAACAGTTTGAGACATGACTATTGCAGCATGATTCACATGGCAAATATTTTGATGGCTCAGTTCGTGCTTTATCTTTTAGGACCAAGCCAGACAGTTGGCTAAGCCCTCCCTATAAATTTGTTGGCTCACACACATCTAGGAGTGTGTTGCGTAACAGAAATGCAGAAAATCAATGGCTGAAAATAGATCAGTGACCAAAGAATGCGTTCTTTTATGCTCAAAATGTCACATATTTGTGTTGATGAATTAATAGAGGGCTAAAATGATACTTTTGCTGGCTGTAAGGGCTCTGTATCTAGCTGAAGAAAAGAATTGAGTCAGAGTAACATAACTTGCATATCTTATGCAAAGAGAATGTTCACTTCTAGGGGCATTTTAGCCACGAATAACAGGTGCTTATTATTTGCCAGGCCAATGTACTCATTTTATCGATGTATGAAAGATGGCCAGCAACATTTGATGGCACTGAGCTCCAATACAGATCCCTGACGTGAATGCATTAGCCATCTGAGCCATCAAATACGGCTCACTAAGATGATGGGCTTTGACCAAGTTCACGTATTGGGGTTAAGTGGAGAAGGAGGGAATTAGAATCAAGGGGGCACATGCATCAAGCAAAAGACCGGTCGCAAATGGGTCGCTTTGCAGAATTGACCCGTTTGCAACCGGTATTGAGCTATTTGGGATACATCAAGCGCAAAGCAAAGTGCAAAGTAGGGAATCACAATTTATGCGATTACCTATTTTGCAAATGCATTTGGGGAATCGCATTTTGCGATTCCCTAAACGCAATGCAGGAAGCATGGAAAAATTGAGACCCTGCTTTAAGGATTCGCAAATTACCACCAACCTCAAGTTGGTGGTAATTTGCATATCCTTAGAAAAATGCAATTTTTTGCATTTTTCTTAGTGCCAAGTGGGCATGTACTTACCAGTTCTGGGGTGCATCAGGGTGGCCTTTTGGCCCCCAATCACCCTTGCAAATAGGATGCGCAATTTGCGAATACCTATTTGGTACCCACAAATTGCGAATGCAATCCCATTAATTCCTATGGGCCTCTGGGCCGATAGGAATGAATGGGAAGCCATTCCTTAATTGTTAATCGCAATTTGCGATTAGCAATTAGGGAATGTGTAGGAATCACTAATATTTTAGCGAAAACTACATGCATTGGCAATTGAGATTCCTTAATAATTACTATTAAGGACTCGCAATTACCTAGCTTGCTGCATGTGCCCCCAAGTCTCTTAGATGCTGAGAAGTACATTTAGCTGTGTTATGGGCTACTTACAGTTAGCATACTGATACTTGTAATTTTGGCATCTTGTGTACATTTTGTGTCATCTTATCTTTTTTGCTCATATACTTTTTTTCGAAGCAGAACTACCCCGATTTTGCAAATGAGAGTTGGTGGCAACCCGGGTCATCACCAAGATAATGTTAGGGTGCTATTCAGTGGCAATCCCTAGCGAAGGATAGTTAAGGTATCATCTCACATTAAATGAGCAATGAAAAGGCTGAGCTAAATCATAACATATTGTTATACCCACCTATTCATAAATTGATATTCCATTACGAATCAAACAGCAACTGTAATACACAACCATGTCTATCGTATCTTGCCATCTGCCGGATAAATGAGTTTTTCAATACTAAATTTTAAAAGTTCAAAGTACGACCTATTGTTCAATAAAGACTGTGTCGCCTGGAACTCATATTCTTTCTGTATCTATTTCTATCATATCCCATACCCAGATCTTCAAGGGAGGGGGGGGGGGGGGGAGGGGGTGGCGGGGGCACTTGGCCACTTCCTATTCATTACCTTCATCCTCTTGTCCAGCGCAAGTCCCTTCGTGATAAATTCCCTAGTGCGTTTATCTTTCTTTTTGAGAGGTACACCTCATAGTAGATAGACTGTGGTTGCCTGTGCGATATTCCAACCTGTTAGTTCTCTCAACTTACTAACAACCTTTGTCCAGCAGTCCTGATTGTCAACATATCTCCATTACGTATGCATATATGTTCCCACTTCAGCTTTACATCTAGAACATAGTTTGCTAATGCTTACAGCAATCTTATGCATCTTTTGGGCAATTACATATGGGTGATGTCATCATTATATTTTCAGTGAGGTTAACTATAGTTTAGCCAATGAGGCAAACCCCTTTGGTTTAAGGGAAATTTGAAGCAACCATTTTTTTCACTTGCTGTTTATTTGCTAATTAATCTATGATGTATTTCACATAAATTCCAGGACTCGAACTTAAAATGGCAACTGGAAGAATGATATGTAGTTCCCAGCTACAAAAGCCTCAAAATGCTAGTAACAGATCCTTACTGTATTTAGTTTTGATAATTCTTTCAAATTCTTAAGGATAAAATGTAGAGAGATCATGTAAAGAAAAAAAGAAGTGACTTCTCGCACCTTAAAAAGAATAGCATATAAAGAAATTGAGGTATCTCTTGACAGGTTAGTGCCGTTGAAATCCTAGTAGGGCTGGAGCAGGGCCAAATCATTAATTTTTTTATGCACGTTTATTACCAGTCACAAAATTACAGTTTTACGAGTTCAGAACTAACTTGGAAGTTTTGTTCTCATATGTTGAACCTAAGCAAGTTAATCAGGTTTGTGGTGATCCCACATCGATAGGCGGCAAGAGCAGACCCAGCATACCATTTTATTTCATGGTAACAGAGCATAAACAGTGCCGGGAAAAACAGCAACGCAATTCAGTGTCTACCAATCAATATGCATTATACACCTACAAAACACAATGATTCAATTGTTTAAAAATTAAATAAATCATGTTCACGCAAAGCAGTTATGAAAGTGGAAAAGATAAAAAAAAATCTAACCCAAGCACTTATTTCGTTCACTGTGAGCACTTGTCCACTTTGATAAAACGAAACAAAACTTACCATTAGGTATAAAGCACGGTTTTGCTACTTTTCTGTTAAGTTTGTCAAGGTGTGAAACAAACAATTCTGACTCCCTTTACTGGATAGCCCTACCAAGCAAAGTAGGACACACATTGGATGGGAAGGATGTATGTTTATTTCTTGTGGTAATAAAAGGAATTGTGTTGCTCATATTAGAGTTCATATTCTAAAACACTTTCCGTAGACATATTCTAAACGAAAATGATTAAATTCTAGATATTAGAAAGTGTATGTTTTGGTTTACTGCTTGCAATATATTCGATCATTCAATGGGAAGACATTACACAAAACGAAATAAAATACATACCCGGCAGATATCTGGAATGTATCAAGTAGTGTTGCTTAGCAGAAGGGGTCTGCGATGCTGTGGTATGCTGCTTAGGAAATGAGGTATATGGATGTGCAGCATTGATTGAACTGGTCTTGTCTGTAGACTTTAGGTCCAAGACACTTTCGAATCTGTGGAAATAGGAAACATGTTCATCAACATATGTTTAATATGAAAAGCCTTTCCAGACAACGAATGCATTAGCTAGATTAAGGCCCCAAGGTGGACTCAACAGGTGTTAAGCTCCATAAACAATAAACGATGTTATCCCGATATCTGTTTATTATAGTCACAAGAAATTCTGAGCCCAGTTCTCGAAGCTTCTTTTATCTGGATTTTACAATACATACAGACAGTGGGCTATTTTGGACCAGCCTCCTTCAGCTATTGGCTTGAGACTTTGTCAATCACTTTCACTTCCCACTATTGGCTTATCAGTCATTCCTTTCAACTCAAAGTAAGTGCCTATACTGCAAACTAACTGGCACAATTTTACAACTAGAGGCCTCTACCTGGGTCAACTCCTCGTTTTCCTTGCTGTTTCTTCAATGTTCACTTCTCACTCGTGTCTGCTCCTCTTTGCTCTCACCCAAGCTTCTATCTTTAAAGCGTGTCATCTGCAAGTTGCCCTTTGTCACTCCTACCTCTTGCTCCTTTGTTTTGCTCACCCCAGTTCCTCCTTCTTTTCCATGGTATCTTAACTGAAGCTATAGTGAAGGCCCCATTGCCTTAATTCGTCTTCTTTTGGTTTTATGTCATTCAACCAAGTGCAAAAGCACATAGCACTAGTAACCGTCTATGCACAGGACTTTATTACTGCACATATATAACCTTGTGGTTAGCAGCCAAAAGGCAGCAAGCCAGCTGCGGTGAAACCTTGAAATAGATATTTTTTATACCATAATAAAACCACTGAAACATACCCAGAAAGAGCATCGCTACTCTGCTTATTGTTATCCATTTTCAGGTCAGTTTTTGCAGCCGAAGAACCAAAGTCTATGTCTGCCAAATCATCCCAATTACTGGAGCCTTTCAGTGCCTTTGTTATGTGTCCCCATCGCTTCCGGTTTTTTTGCTTTACTTCGCCAATTGCAATCTCTGTTGCAGGCTGTACTTTCTGAAGATACAAAGAATAAACAACATGATCAGAAGCAGTTCGCTTTGTCCTACGTCAAATGTTACATTTTAGTAAAACCTCTACAAAGAAATAACAGCAACCTACATTTTCAAATTCACAGCAAGCAAAGTCCATGTTTTATGCCGGGTATTTTTTTAACAGCATTCTTGCCTGAAACATTTCAAAGTACTTACATAGTAAAATAGTATTTATACCTGTGATTTGCTTGTAGTTGGGCCTAATAATGCTGGCATTTTAAATAATGAGAAAAGCTGGTGTGCTCGATAACTAACAACGGATAATGGATCGCAGGTTAAGTGCATGGCCGCAGCTTTGACCAGAGGTCAGAACTTCTAGGTTCTTAGGTGAACCTATTTTAAAGTTCGCTCTGGAGAAAACTACTAGCACTCAAGGGGAAATTTGGGTAGGTCGTGGGGAGAAACATGTCAGGGCACAATAAAGCCAGCCAACTATGGGTAGGCTAATGAAATAATTGGTATTTAAGCGAGACTACGATTGGACAATAAAACACATTTGCAGACACTGAATTGTGAGCTTTTATAGACAAGTCTTTCAACATTCTACTGAGTATGCTTAAGTAAATCAACACACAGAAATATTCAATACTGTTGCCTTTCAAAGGATGGAACATCGACTGAAGCTTACATAAGGCATTCTTCATCAGTCTCGAAACTGAGTTCGTTTTTAGGCAACTCTAAAACTCCAGGGTTATTTCAAATCCCCCTACTACTTCCACTAAAGAAAACATTTGGCCCTCATTGGGAAAATTTTCCAACTGCAGCAGACTCTCTCTGTTGCAAGCTTTCCATCAAATTAGATGGACGTCTTGTGGTGTTTCTCAGAAACCACCTGATGAAGAATACAGAATTACAGCCTTTGTTGCACAATTGTGTTATAAAGATGTGTTTTATGTAGAGTATACTAATGAAATGAATGACTAATAAAAGAACGAATAAATATTCTTTTTATAATAGTTCATAAAAATATTCATAAAGAACAGCTATATTAAAAGAACATTTCAGCGTAGTAAGGTTTTAAGGCATCTTGCTCTGGTTCCCCATCCCAAACCTAAACCATTTGTGAGAGCCTACGTTTTAAAAATATCATCAAAGGATGAAATGAAGATGATTCAAAGGAATTAAAGAAGATCCTTTATTCACTCGAAGAGCACAGTACATGTAATCCAGCAAGATCAACATCAAGGAGTAACTGATCCTTACAAAGGATGCACATCAACATGACATGTATAACATTCTACATTCAGTAATGACATAACTTAGAATGAGTATGATTAAAGGAACAGTGCAATAAGTAAGAACACAACACATCCCCCTTTCTAATAATAAAATAAAAATGAAAGAAAAAGAAAACTACATACATTAAGTGGATCGAAACTTTTCCAATCAAATATAAAATAAAAGAAAAAACTACTACCTATAGTTTGTGATAAAACCCTTAACTATTGTTAGTGATATAATCTTTAACCCACAAAGGAACCACCCTATTCCTTGAGGAATGGCGGAGAGTAGGATCCTCACCAGTAACCAAACAATCTTCCATAGGAGTGACAACCGAATCCTCAGAGATGTTACTAGGAGACTCTAAGTTATCACTTACAGAAACAACCACACTAGAATTAGGGATATCACACGAACTAGAACAACTAACCACTCCAGAATTGTTAAATAAATTATCGTTGCCACTAGAGTCATCGACATCCAAATCTTCTGGTTTCCAAAGGGTGTTAGGAAAATCAGGCCTAGAAGAACAACTCCGATTACATCTGGCAACTCTACTTAAATTCCAAACTTTCCCATTGCTAAGTTTAACAGAATTCTTTAAAATTTCCATTACTTGGAAAGGTTTAGAAAAGGTAGACTCACCTTTCTGTACCTCTAAAGGTTTTTTTATTCTAACCCAATCACCAACATTTATCTTAACCTCTTTTGATCCATGCTTCAAATCATGATATTTTTTACTTTTGTCATGGACCTGTACCAACCGTGCCTTAACTAAATCCTTAGAATAGGGCTCAATTTCACCTGAAAATAACCAAGTAGGGATAGTTTTAGAACGTGGGCTCCTACCTTTCATTAAGACAAAAGGGGAAACACCAGTAGAATCATTAACAGTAATACGATAATTCCAAACAACTTTCCCAACTTGAGTTGGCCAATCCAGATTATTACTAATAGAAAGTTGAATAGTATTCTTCAATACCCTGTTAAAACGTTCTACGACTCCGTTACCACCAGAATTATAAAGAGAAGTTGTTCTATGCCTAATACCAAGTTTACTGAAATATCTTTTAGCTTTTACGGATAAGAACTGAACACCATTATCGGTGAGAATGCAAGAAGGAATTCCCTCAGTAACAAAAGTTTCATCCAGGAAACTTAAAACAGAATCTGTATCTGCTCTCTCTACCACCTTAACCACCGGCCATTTGGAAAACAAATCAATGAGGACAATTAAATACCGATGAGAACCATCCTGATCTTGAATAGGACCCATAATGTCCACCGCAACAGATTCCCAAGTAGACTCAGGAGGAGAACACTCCAACATAGGAGGACGAAAGGTACGCAAGGTTTTGTCTGCAGAAGCACAAATTACACAATCTCTAACAATCTTTTCTATTTGAGAATCACAACCAGGCCACCAGAATAAATTCTTTACCAAAGATTTGGATCTCACAATCCCAGGGTGACCTTCATGGCAAAGTTCAATGATTCCTTCACGCAAACCACCAGGAGGAACGATTTTTTCACCCCTTAATAAAGTCTCATGAGCAACAGAGAGTTCAGACCTAACCTCCCAAAAAGGTCTTAAAATACCATCCAACACATCTTTTTTATCTGGCCAACCCTCAACTGTGTAGGAAATTACCTTCTGTAAACATTCATCAGCCAAGTACTCATTATTCCATTCTTCCTTGCTGAAGGCTGAAAGACCTTCATCATGAACATATGCTATCTGTAATTCATTCCAATCATTATTATCAACTTCCTCTAACATTACGGGCATCCTTGACAGAAAATCGGCAAGAACGTTGCTTTTACCTGGCACATAAACAATCTTGTAAATGAAATTCTGTAACCTCATAGAAATCCTAGCCAGGCGAGCAGAAGCATTGATAACCCCTTCGGTAGTCAAAATCTTTACCAATGGCTTGTGGTCGCTGCGTAATAACCACATTTTACCCCAAACGAAAGATTTGAAATGATCTAGCGCCCAAGCACAAGCTAAGGCCTCCCTTTCTATTATAGGGTACTTTTCTTCACAAGGAGAAAGAGATCTTGAGGCATAGGCTATTACATTTTCCTTCCCTTTCTCATCTATTTGCACCAAAACAGCTCCAAGAGCCTTGTTACTAGCATCAGTAGTAATCACATTCTCCAAAGATGGATCGAAACTGTGTAGAGCAGTGGTTTGGGCAATAGCGTTCTTAATATTCTTGAAATCTTCATTACAAGATTTAGACCATTCAAACTTCACACCCTTCTTTAAAAGTTGTCGAATATTATATGAAACACTCGCAAAATTAGGAACATACTTGGAGCAAAACTCAGCCATTCCTAAGAATGACTTAATGTCATCTTTACTTGTAGGAACAGGAGCCTCGGAGATAGCTGAAACCAAAGAAGGTTTAGGTTTAACCCCCTCAGCATCAATGATATGGCCTAGATAAGTTACACTCTTCTGAGCAAATTTACATTTAGAATGTTCAACGGTAAGGCCCTTGCTTTCAAGAATATTCAAAACTTTATGTAGTCTTGACAAATGCTCATTTTCATCATCTCCAAAAACAAGAATGTCATCTTGAAAAAATCTGACACCTTTTTCTCCCTTAAATAATTGGTACATTAGTCGTTTGAAAACTGCAGCCGCTGAAGCTAAGCCGAACGGCATGCGTTTATAACGGAAGCAACCAAAAGGTGTCACGAAGGATGTAAACTTCATTGATTCAGGGCACAGAGAAATCTGGTGGTACGCAGACGATAGGTCTATAGTAGAAAACCATTGTGCATTACCAATACTAGAAACCATCTCATTGATTTTAGGAAGTGGGAACTTGTCAACCACAATATTGTTGTTTAAATATCTCAGGTCTACACACAATCTGATTTTACCATTGCTACGTCTCGCGACGACAATTGGCGAAACCCATTCACTCGCCTCAATTGGCTCAATAATGTCAGTAGAAACAAGTTTATCCAGCTCTTTACTGACTTCATCTCTCACTAAGATAGGCACATTTCTACACTTGTGTACCTTTGGACAAGCATCATCCTTCAATATAATCTTATGTTCAAAACCAATTAAATTTCCCAAAGATTTACTAAAAACTTTCGGAAATTTCTTTAAAATACCATCAGTAACAACCAAACTATCATCTACTACTAGAACTTGTTCTTTACTATTTGGATCTAAGATAATGTGAAGTTGTTTTTAGTCAAACCACCCTAAAACAGGTGGTCCTTTCTTAGAAATGCTTTTCACCAACATGTTGGATAAAAGAAGATTTCCACATTTCTTCATTAACAATGGTATAAGGTGAGCCCGAATCAGCATAGATTTTGACAACTACTCCCCCAATACTCATTGTACAAATAGGTTTGTTAACCATGTCTTCATCTCTTATTCTTAAAACTAACTTATCATGAACATTCATTACTAGATTATCCTCTATGTCGTTCTCAAAGTTTTCTTCCTCATCAATGTCATTCACAAAATTTACTTTACTCTTCTTTTTCCTGTTGCATGCTTTTGTCAACCTTTCAAACCACAACTAGAACATTTAGCTTTCAGGCCAGGACATCCTTTGAAATCAGCCAAATGCTCTAAACTGTTGCATCTGTAACATTTAGGTTTAAAATTCGAGGAAGATTGAGGATGTTTAGTTGAAAAAGATTTGTTGTTAGAACCAAAAGATTGCCTAGAGTTATAGCTAAACCTCTTCTTATCAGTAGCATTCACTTTGCCAACTACTTCATTAGTCAGTGCACTATTATCATTCTTTATCACATTCGCGCACCTGCCAGACATTTCTGCTTTGCGTGCAATGGCAAGAATATCATCTAAAGGAGAATCTCCATTTATCCATAACCTATCCTGTATGGAAGCATTGTAAGAATGCATAACAATTTGGTCTCTAATTAACTCCTCTTGTAGTACACCAAATTTGCAATCCAATGACAATTTTTTAAGATCAGCAAGAAAATGGTCAATGTTTTCATCTTTAGTCTGTTTCCTAGAGAAAAATGTATACCTCGTTACGCCAATACACACTTTAGGAGCAAAGTAAGTGTCTAAATGTAAAAGCGCTAACATATAAGCATTCAAATCCCCAGGAAAAGAGGGTTTAGTCATGGTTTCATATACTTTTAGTCCAACAGGACCTAAGGAATGAAGAAGTCTCTTTTTTTGAGCACGAGACATTTTTCCATCCTCATCTAAGGCATCTATATAATTACAGAAATATGGCTTCCACTCCAACCATTTAAGTGGTGGTTCATTGCCAGATACCCAAAATGCCTGAGGAGGACTAATGTTATAATTAGGCTGAGTCATTGTAAAATATGAAACCTAACAAATCAATTTAAATAAAAATGTTGAGTGATGCTGGACTAAGTACTTTAAGTATTAATAGCAAGAAAGCTAGTGCACATACAATAATCAACTTATAATATGCTTATAGTGGTTCAATAATGTAAAACGCTAATTTAAGTCATCAACATTGTTTGAATAAAACAAAAATAAGAAAAAATGGAGAAAGGTGTGCGAATCACCGTAGGTGGTAACACGCTGATGAGAGTGTGAAAGGTGTGCGAATCACCGCTGATGGTAATGCGCAGATTAAGTAAATGTGTAAACTTCCTCACGATTGTTTAAATTCCCCTTCAAGTCTCTCACAAAGAACTCCGTGTCTTCTTTCGACTTCAAGTTTACTTAAGAAGGCCGCCGAAACGTGTGACGTCACACGCAAATACCCATAATTCCAAGCGGAGCGTCAGTCATCACAGCGTCGAATTCTGTGTCTCGAAGATGGAACAGAAGGGAGAAGCTGATGGTAGTCACGAAGAATCCATAAACAAGGTGATTATTTTTGAAAAGGGAATGGTGCGAGCTGTTGAGCGAGCAGAAGTGCATGTGAGTTGTGACGTGTTGAAGGCAAAACGGCAAAAGGTAAAACGCTTTGTTTACTTCGTTTCCTCAACATCAAAAGTCACACAATTTCCGCAAATCCACTCGTATTTAAAGCCAAGTCAATAAATTCGATAATAAAAACGCTTGAAATATTTAAAACGTAGCAATTTCTTAAAGTACAGCGCTACGAAGGAGTTCAATAAAAAAGGCTCAAGCACCCAAAATATAATTTTAAAAAGTAGTTAACAAGTAATTGATATATTCACCAAAACAGCAAATGTCCTTTCCAGTCCGTATGTCCTTCCCAGTCCAATTGAAATAATATGGAACCACAAAAAAAAATAAAAAATTATTAAATCGGGTTAAAAATATCCCACGTAGGTTCTGCTCTTCGAATCCTCGTCGCCAGTGAAATGAAGATGATTCAAAGGAATTAAAGAAGATCCTTTATTCACTCGAAGAGCACAGTACATGTAATCCAGCAAGATCAACATCAAGGAGTAACTGATCCTTACAAAGGATGCACATCAACATGACATGTATAACATTCTACATTCAGTAATGACATAACTTAGAATGAGTATGATTAAAGGAACAGTGCAATAAGTAAGAACACAACAAAGGAAAATGCTTCTTACGAGTATGCATCTGTTCTTGGCATGTAGAGCTGCAGAATCACATACTTGTGCATAGATCGCCATCTGGTGGAGGGCTCGGATGTTTGCACTTTGTTGTTGTCTTGGAAGAAGTCTTTGTAGTCACTTTGGAGGCTAGTGCGCATGGGCATCGACTCCATCTTTAGATGGTTTTTTTCAGCCATTACGGGAAATGATGGAGTTTGTAAGAAACAGAAAAGATGTCCATTTGTAATGTATCTAAGTAAGATAATTCTAGAACAGATAGAGGTACCGGGGAGGTGCGTGGGCTTATGTGATTCTGCAGCTCTACATGCCAAGAACAGATGCATACTGGTAAGTAGCATTTTCCGTTCGAGGCATATGAGCTGCAGAATAAATACTTGTGCATACACTGTATAGCAGTGCTCTCCCTTAGCGGTGGTCACCTCTATCTGTTGCAGAGGTCTGGACAAGTGTTTTAAGAACAGCCTGACCCACAGAAGCTTATTGTTTTGCTTGCACATCTGCACAATAGTGTTTAGTGAACGTGTGTGTTGTAGACCATGTTGCTGCTTTACAAATGTCATCTAAGGGAATGTTCCCTAAGAATGCCATGGATGCCCCTATTTTGCGTGTTGAGTGCGCACTGGGGGAATTATTAATGTGCGTGTTGCCATTTGGTAGCATATTTGAATACATTTGACTATCCACCTGGCAATTCCAGCTTTGGAGAAGGGGTTTCCTTTATGAGGTGGAGAGAAAGCTACAAACAGTTGGTTTTTGTTTCTAAAAGGTTTAGTTTTGTAAATGTAATAAAGTATAGCTCTTTTGACATCAAGTGTGTGAAGAGCTCTCTATGCTACAGAATCTGGTTTAGGAAAAAAAACGGGTAATTCCACAGATTGATTAATATGGAAAGCAGAGATTAGTTTGGGAAGGAATTTCGGATTTGTTCTAAGAACCACCTTGTTTTGATGTATTTGTAAGAATGGTTCTTGTCTGGTTAGAGCCTAGATCTCACTTACTCTCCTGAGTGAGGTGATTGCGACAAGGAAAGCTACTTTCCATGTAAGGAACTGCTGTTCACATTTGTGCAGAGGTTCCACTTGACGACCCATGAGCCTAGTAAGGACAATGTTTAAATTCCACACTGGAGAGGGTGGGATACTGGGAGGAAATATCCTTTTAAGGCCTTTCATAAAGACTATAATAGCAGGTACCCTAAACAATGACAAATGTTGTCAGTTTTGTAGGTAAGCGGCAATGGCAGCAAGATGTAGTCTTACGGATGTGTATGCCAGATTACATCTTTGTAGATGCAGTAAATAGCAAATAATATGAATTGAAGCATCTAGTGTGTCAATTTTGTTGTTGTTGCAGTAAATGACAAATCTTTCCCATTTGGTTGCATAGCAAGCTCTAGTAGTAGGGCATCTAGCTTCTTTAATAATGTTCATACATTCCGGTGGGAGGATGAGGTAACCGAACTCTAGGACTTTAGGAAGCAGATTGCTAGGTTTAGTTGAGCTGGATGCCTTATCGCTCCATGGTTCTGTGGAAGAAGCTTTGGGGAGAGTTGTAGTTTTTGTTGTGGAACTACTGAGAGTTCTAGGAGTATTGTTAACCATGGTTGCCAGGCCCATGTTGGAGCAACCAGAATCATCTTGAGAGACCGTTGTTTGAGTTTGAGCACTACTAATGGAATGAGCGCGAGGGTTGGAAAAGCGTACGAAATTTGCCTGACCAGTTCATCCATATTGCATTACCGTTGGACAATGGGTGTGGATACCTGGCGGCGAAGGTTGGGCATTTTGCGTTTGCGGCAAACAGATCTATGTCTGGGTGGCCCTGATGGAGCAGATTTCATCTGCAGTCAGGCATTGTTTTATTTTTTGTGCTTCAGTCAGACTGCATTTAAATTGCCACACACATTTTGGTGCAAGTTAAAAACATGGCACATGAAAAACATGAAAGTGAGGCCTATTTAGCCTGAAATGCTTTTGCTGAATTAACATGTATTTTTGCAATGTAGAGTAAAGTGGCCTTTTTAGCTTTGAAGATTAATAGAATATGTTTCTCTCTTTCCCAGCTCATCCCTTATAATCTACATTCACTATTTCTGTCTTAAGAGACTTTGACTTGTTGCATATTTTGATAAATATTTTCAGTTAATAACACCTCTTTTTATAATGTGTGTGAATTAATAATGCACCAAACACTACGCAGGGGGCTAAATGCTTTTTTGCATGAAAAGCTATCTAAAACACTAAAGCATGTTGCTGTGTGTGTTGTAATAACTGTGTGCGCTATATAAACTGTGTGTGCTTTTAAATTTTACACTAAAGCATAAAAATGCTATGTTGCACATTTATTTTGCATGTTGTCATAAATAATAGAAAAGCTTCTTTACACTAATAGCTTGGCTAGGTAAACATTTATAAGGGGTATTAGTATGGAGTTGGGAAACATAATGGGCTGATTTACATGAAGTTAATATTCTATTTGTGTTTGTTTTATTTTTGGGCCTACCATTAAATGGCTGCCTGTGAAACCAGCAAGGCTATGGCTTGCTTTGAAAGAGAAGAGAGCATGCGCAGACACCAGCTTGACTCAAACCACGAAGAAGTCAAGGACATCTTGAACTGTACATTCGGGTGATTGTGCCAATGTACCAGTTTGATAAAGTATCCGTCCTGATTGCGCTTTGAAAGGAAGGAAGGAAGAATTAGAATGACACATTTTTCCTAGTAAATGTTGCAAATGTTTATAAATGTATTATTCATGTATGCTTATTTTGTTAAAACTGGTAAAGTCAGGTTTTTAGAATGAGTCAAGGTAGTGAGAACTCATGCTATTGTGGCTGATCAATCACGTACAGGTTTTCCTAAAGATGTAACCTTTTTGTGTGGACTGCCAAGATTTAGAGTATAAATAATAACCTCTCTGGCGGGGCTTTGGCTTCTAGGCTCATTAGGGGGTGTGTGAGCTCTTGAGAGAAGGAACAGATTAGACCAGACATTCTATGGGTTAGGTACGAGATCGTCACGGGATTCAGCCTTGGGCGTCCGAGGAGAGTCAGGTGGGGGGTTCCCTGGTGATTTTTTTCCCAAGTCTTGGCACGTCATATGTTGGCACTGCAGGCCACATTCGTTTGAGGTTTGGTGAAGGAGGGGCTGTTTTCCTCTTTAGACACAGACAGACAGAGAGTGCAGCTGATTAAAATAGAATTAGATGCTAAACTTTAAGTTTATGCTTTGACTAATTAATTAGGTCTGAAAAGATTTATTTGACTTTTGCATTTATTTCTCTTAATGGAAGATTTTTGCAAACTATTTGATTTTTGATTAGCCTTGCAAGACAATTTTTCTTAGAAACTCTTCAAGAGTTTTGAATGACATTTTACGCCACATTTTCTTTCCTACAAGTCATGCTTATATGCAGACTGTATTGTATTCTTTATTAATGCTATTTTTCCTGTTTTCCAAATTCTGTAACCTGATTGATATTTTACTAATGAATAAAGGGTCAGAGAAAAATTAACTTTTGACTAGAAAATAAAACCCTTTAAATACTCAACAACTCTCTTTATTGGCTTAAATAATAATTGCATTTTTGACCGTTCATCTTTATTTAAAGTCTCCTGAAGGTAATATATGGTGTGAAGGGCCCAACACCTTTTTCAGCGGTAAATTAGAGGTAGCATGAGAGTTTTACATTGAGAAATTACCAGAAGAAATTACTGCTCCATCAGCCCCACATGTGGAAAAATGGATGAAGTAGATGTGCTTTGTCTGACGACTGAGCAGATCGCAATCTGATTGTGTTCTCCTGGAAGATGTTCTGCTAGAAGGTATATCTTTTGTGTGATGGCCCATCTCCGTATGCCTTGCGCTAGTTGAGAAAGCTGCAAAGAATGTGTTCCTCCTTGTTTTTGTGTACAATAACGTAGCTGTCATATTGTCGGTGCGGACAAAGACAGTTTTGTTGACGAGATGTGCTGGAATGATTTTAATGCTGGAAAGATGCCAGTAATTCTAGGTGATTGATGTGGAGCACTTTTTGTTGAGGGGTCCACCTGCCCAGATCTGTATGGTTTAAGAGATGAGCTCCCCAGCCGGTGAGCGATGCGTCCGCTGTTAACACTATCTGTGGAACTGGGTCTTGGTTCAGCCTCCACTTGGAAAGGTTTTGTGTGTTCCGCCACTGCAGAGAGTGACGTGTGCAGCTGTCCAACACCAGATCTAAAAGGTGACCTTGAGCCTGGTTCCACTGACATGTTAAACATTCTTGTAAAGGGCGCATCTGCAGTCTTGCGTGAGGTACTATGAGAATGCAGGAGGCCATCATTCCTATTAGTTGCATGAACACTCGAGCTGGTAGTGAGTGTTGGGGCTGAAATTTTGCTATGAGGGTTTGCATACTGACTTTTCTGACTGGATTGGGGTATACAAGGGCTTCTATTGGGGCCCCTAGATACTGAAGTAAGTGGGACGGTTGAAGATTTGACTTGGTGAGGTTTATTGTGAACCCCAAGTTGTGGAGCAGGTGAATTATTTGGCGAGTGTGGTGAACACGCTGGCTGTAGGAATTGGCTTTTATGAGCCAGTCGTCCAGGTATGGAAACACATGAATTTGTTGTCTTCCCAAGTGGGCGGCTACTACTGATAGGCATTTGGTGAAGACTCTGGGTGCTGTGGTCACTCCGAATAGGAGGACCTTGAATTGATAGTGCTGACCGTCCACTACAAACCTTAGATATTTCCTGTGCGCAGGGTGTATAGGAATATGGAAGTAGGCATCCTTGAGATCTAGAGTGGAAAGGAAGTCATTTTGTTGGAGTAGTGGGAGGACTTGTTGAAGAGTGACCATGTGAAAATGGTCTGATTGTATGAAGATATTTAAAGGTCTGAGGTCCAGTATTGGTCTGAGAGTTCTGTCTTTTTGGGGGATGAGAAAATAGAGGGAGTAAACCCCTGTTCCTTGATGCTGAATGGGAACTGGTTCTATTGCATGCTTTTGAAAAAGTGGGAGAACTTCTTGTTTGAGGAGAGTTAGATGTTCCTTTGACATTGCACATTGTTTGGGCAGTATGGTTGGGGGAGTTGCGGTCAGTTCCAGGCAGTAACCATACTGGATAATTTGTCTTACCCACATGTCTGTAGTGATCGAGTTCCAGACAGGCAGGAACTGTGAGAGTCTTCCTCCGACCGGAGTGGAATGGTCTTGAAGGAGAGGAGGGAAGTCATTGTTTGGTAGTAGAGGAGGTTCAGTTATTACCTCGGCTTCTACCCTTGATGTTATTTTCTCTGTACCCACCTCTAAAATATTACTTGTTGGGGGATGTTTGATTGAGACTTTTGTAGGGGGAAGTAATGTCTGTGTTAATGTTTTTGGATCCGCACCAAAAAAGGAGCAATGAAAGGAACCTCGTGGTGTTTGAGATTGTAATGCTCCCATTGATTTTGCAGTTTCTGTATCTTTTTTCATTTTCTCCAAAGCTGTATCCACAGCTGAGCCACAGAGGTGTTCATGATTGAAAGGTTGATTCAAGATAGTTGTTTGCACTTCTTGTTTAAAGCCAGAAATGCTCAACCATGCAAGTCTGCGAAGTAAGACACTGATGTTGGCCGATCTAGATGCGGTGTCTGCTGCATCGAGGGCACATTTGATGGATGCATTTGAAATTAATTTGCCCTCTTGGATCAGATCGTTGGCTTTGGTTTTATATTGGTCAGGTAAATGTTGAATAAGATCTTCAAACTCATCGTAGTTAGCCCCGTCATATCTGGCAAGAAGTGCTTGTGCATTAGCTATTCTCCAGTGATTGGCAGCTTGGGAGGCAACTCGTTTTCCTGAAGCACCTAGCAGTTTAGACTCTTTGTCTGGAGGTGGGGCATCACCGGAGGTTTGGGAATTAGCACGTTTTCTTGCACTATAGACTACCAAATAATCTTTAATGTAAATTGGATCATTAGGGGCAGGATTATATTTTTATTAATCCGAGGATTGAGAATCCTGGTCCTGACAGGGTCTTTAAATATGTCTGGTGCATGTTTAATGACAACTTTAAGCATGGGTAATGTCTGTGTAAATTTTTGTGACTGAGCAAATGTATCTAGTAGGAAATCCTCTTCCATGGGGTCTGAATGCAGTTCAATCCCAGGATATTGCACAGCCCTATTATTGAGTGGACTAAAACCTATATTGTTGTCTGGGCGGAATAGCCTAGAAGGAGTAGTTTCTGTCCTGTAACTCCAGTTCTGTAGTAGGGGTATCTCTGTTATAGTCATAATCTAGTGAATAGTCCCGCCCATGTGCGTGGACCCCGGCAATCAAAAATAATCTCTTAAGTTGTCAAAAACATGCAGAAACTGCAAAGACACTTAAGAGAGAATTTAAAGACAAATAATGCAGTCTATATCCACAGGCTACACTGTCCAGTACTTCAACTAGAAATTCCACCAATTAACACCACACATAATAAGCCTGCCCAGTTTCTACCATAGAGAAACTTGCCTCCCCTAGTAAAAGACACTGGAATGATAGAGAGGAAGGCATGGACAGACAAGCCCCATAGGCTGCCATTATGTGACTTAAATAGGATACTGTGCCTTTAAGAGAACTTTCCAGAACTTCTCCCAGTATCCCAGAATGCATAGCATCAGTTCATCAGCTCTTTTTGAAGGCGAAGCACGCCAGACCTGTCGCATTCCGTACAAGACGAAATATCTCCACCGGGGAGGAGGGCGGGCGCTTATGACTATAACAGAGATACCCCTACTACAGAACTGGAGTTACAGGACAGAAACTACTCCTTCTGTAGTAGGGGATCTCTGTGTATAGTCATAATCTAGTGAATAGAATGGCAAGCCCATCCCCACACCAATGCGGCGGTGGAGAAGAAAATAACGCCACTACTGTGCAAACAAATTCCGCAGCGAAGCCTGCCCAACCTGAGCGTCTGCCCTGGCGTCAGTGTCCAGGCAGTAATGCTTAGCAAAGGTATGAACCGACTTCCAAGTGGCTGCCTTGCAGATTTCAGCAATCGGCACGTTACGGAGCAGAGCCGTCGTGGCAGCTTTGCCCCTGGTGGAATGAGCCTTAGGCTTACCTCCTAAGGTCTTATTAGCCTTTTGGTAACATAATTGTATGCAGGACACAATCCACCTAGAGATGGACTGTATAGAGGTAGCAAGACTCGTCCTGACTGATCCATAATTAATAAACAACTGGTCAGACCTACGAATATCCTTGGTTTTATCCAGATAAAATTTCAACACCCTCCTAACATCCAGGGAATGGAGAGACCGTTCTGCTGGAGACGAAGGGTTCTGAAAAAACGTAGGCAAAGTTATGGTCTGGTTGACATGAAAATCAGAAATAACCTTGGGAAGAAATTTAGGGTGAGTGCGCATAACAACCTTAGCAGCATGAAACACAGTATAAGGTTCAGTACAACACAACGCCTGAATTTCACTCACCCTGCGGGCCGATGTAATGGCCACGAGGAACGCCGCCTTCCAGGACAGGTGCTGCAACGAAGCCTTATGAATAGGTTCAAAAGGCTCCTTCATCAATCTGGACAGCACCACATTCAATTCCCATGAAGGCGAAGGAAGCCTGACAGGAGTGAATACTTTCTTCAATCCTTCCAGAAAATTTTTGATCACAGGGATCTGGAAAAAGGAAGTCTGTGAAGGGCATTTCCTGTAGGCAGTCAATGCAGCACGATGAACCTTAATGGAATGAACATTAAGGTCAGACTGCGCCAAATGTAAAAGGTAAGGAAGGATGACATAGTCATAGTTCTTAGACTGGCACCAGATACAAAACCTCTTCCACTTGTAAGCATATGAAGTTCGAGTGGAAGGCCTCTTAGACTCCTTCAGTATGTCCATGCAATCTTCAAGCAGATTCAGATGGCCATATTGCACTATCTCAGGAGCCATGCCGCAAAACTCAAAGACGAGAGGTTGGGGTGTAACATCCGTCCCCCGAACTTGGTGAGAAGGTCCAGCCTGCACGGCAACCAAATGTGAGGAAGGAGAGACCGGTGAAGTAGGTCCGTGAACCACCACTGCCTGGGCCACTCCGGGGCAATGAGTATCATCCGAGCCCTGGACCGGGCCAGCTTGATGAGCACTGCCGGAATCAGAGGAATGGGAGGAAAAGCGTACAGAAAGCTGTTCGTCCAGTCGATCTATAACGCATTCCCCAGCGTCCCTTGCTGGTAGTACCTGGAGGCGAAGTCTCTGCACTTGCTGTTTTCGGCGGTGGCGAACAAATCTACGTCTGGAGTTCCCCACCTTGCGAAGACTTCTCCTAGTACTTCGTCGTTTATGACCCATTCGTGGTTTTCCTGAACCAGCCTGCTCAGTGCGTCTGCCTGACCATTCTGCACACCTGGCAGATGGGTAGCCGTTATCGTCAATCCTCTGGCTAGGAGCCAGTGCCAGATCGCCTGCGCCTCCTGTGACAGAGAGCGTGATCTCGAGCCCCCCTGCTTGTTGAGGTAGTACATCGTGGTAGTATTGTCCGTTTGTACAAGCAGAAAGTTGGTCTGGAAGGACGGAAGAAAGGCCTTCAGTGCCAAGTGAACAGCTCTGAGTTCCAGGAAATTGATGTGATACGTGGCCTCCCACTGTGACCACGTCCCTTGAATCTGTAGAGTCCCGGAGTGCGCTCCCCATCCCAGGAGAGAAGCATCCGTCACGACAGTCTGCGTGGGAATGTCCTTGTGAAAGGGAACCCCTCTGAGGAGATTCTCCGCTGAACACCACCACTTCAGAGACTGAAGAGCGTGCAGCGACAGTCGAATCTTGTCGTCCCAAGATCCATTCCTCTGATCCCACTGGTCCTTCAAGCACTCCTGCAGCGGTCTCATGTGCAGCCGTGCGTGTGGCGTCAGGAAGATACAAGAGGCCATCGATCCCAGTAGAGAAGACACTGTCCTCACTGTTGTAGATGGAGTTGTCATAAGAGCCTGAGCCTTCCGAAGGAGACACGCTTGCTGACAGCGTATTGATTGAGGCTCCCAAGTACTGTATGCATTGGACCGGAGTCGGGACAGACTTGGCCATGTTGATGTGCAGCCCCAGCTTGTTCAAGAGAACGCACGTCTTCTGAAAGTGTGCTCGCGCTTCCGAGAAGGAGGATGCCTTGATCAACCAATCGTCCAGGTACGGGTAGACGAACACCTTGTTCTTCCTCAGGTGTGCTGCTACCACCGCCATGCACTTCGAGAATGTTCTCGGCGCAGACTTCAGTCCGAATGGGAGTATTGTGTATTGATAATGATTGGTGCCGACTTGGAACCGCAGGAACTTCCTGTGTTTGTGTGCAATGAGCACATGGAAGTAAGCATCCTGTAGGTCTATAGCACAGAGCAAGTCTCCCTGTTGCAACTGAGGATAAATCTGATGCAACGACAGCATGCAAAACTTTTCCCTGCGAATCCATTTGCTTGCCTGTCGCAAGTCCAGAATGGGCCTGAACTCGTTCTTGTCCTTCTTGCGCACCAGAAAAAAACAGGAGTACAGACCTCCTCCTCTCTGAGACAGAGGTACGTCTTCTATCGCCCTTTTCCTCAACAGGATATCCGCTTCCGCCTGAAGCTCGCGCAGCTGAAACTGCGAGCTGACCGGTGGAATTGCTGGAGGAGGGCTGGTGAACCGAAGACTGTATCCATTGCAAACAATATTCAGCACCCACTTGTCCTGAGTAATTTTTCTCCACTCTGCCAGAAAAAATTGAATGCTTCCCCTTACCGGAGTGGGTAACAGATACGGGGGAAGTAGGTTCCTAGGGCCTAGACCCAGCCTGGCCCTTGGGCGCCGGAGCCGACTGCTGGCCTCCTCTGCCCTTCTAGCGCTTCTGGAACGGTTTACGGAACTGTTGTTGATGTTGCGACTGTCTAGAAGCCTGGCCACGTCCTCGGCCTTGCCCACCGAACCGCCGTTGGAAAGGGCGGTACGTCTTCTTCGTCTCTTTAGGCTTCTCGAGGCCCACAGCCATGAGCATCTCGGCTTCCGCCTTCATGCGGGCCATCTCATCGTCCGCATGCTTCCCGAAGAGGGTCTCACCGGAGAATGGCAGGTTGGCTACCCTCTGCTGTGCGTCCGGTTTCAGGGACGTAAGCCGGAGCCATGCGTGACGTCGTTGGTTGACTCCATGGCAAAACCCATGAGCAGCCAACAGGGAAGAGTCCGCTGCAGCGCTGATAATCTGGTTCGCCACCAGCATCCCTTCATTCAGCACTTCCTGGAAGTTCTCGCGAGGTAAGTGCTCTGCAAATCGCTCGAGGGAGTCCCAGAGGGCGCGGTCGTATCGGCCCAACAGCGCCGTGGCACTCGCAGCTTTCATGGAGGTAGCGGAAGTTCCACAGACTTTCCTCCCTGCCCAATCCATCCATCTGGACTTCTTATCCGGGGGAACCGTGGATGACGGGGTGGTGGCATGTTGTTTGCGGGCCGCCGTCACAATTACAGAGTCCGGAGGGGGTTCCGTCCTCAGAAAGGCCGGATCCGAATCGGGAGCCCGGTACTTTTTCAGCAACCTCGATGGAGCCGCCTTCGTCACCGCAGGGGTGAGAAAAAGGGCCATAGCCGGTTCCTCCAGGCCCGGCACCAGAGGCAGGAGAGGACGAGACAGGTGTTTTTGATGCAATGGCTCAAAAATGACTGAAGTTTTAGGAGTAGGCACCGTCAAGGATATGCCCAACTTCGCAGCGCCCCTTAAAAGGACATCATGGAACGCCACCAGGTCATCAATCGGGGACACCCTCGTGTCCGGTGACTCCGACAAGGTAGGAGAATAGTCCCTGGTACCAGAGGACCTTGTGTGGGAGCGAGATTCGCGCCTCCTATGGCGGCGTCTCGACCTCGTTGACGATCTGTGTCGCGATCTCTCCCTTCTCCCAGAGCGAGAGCGAGACCTGCCAGCCCGTTGCCGCTCCACCGGTTTCCGTGGCGGGGTCTTCCTTGGCTCCTCTCGGGGTTTCGGTTTTGGGGTCCCCTTAGGAGGTACAGGCAAAGACTGCAGCGAAGTGGACCTCGGCGGAGGAACCTTCGGCTGCGGGGCGGGCCCATACTGAGGGACAGGAGGTGGTGGTGGGTCGCCTGAAGGAAGTGGAGGTTTGGGTGGAGGATCCTCTTTAGGAACAGGAGGAGGAGTTGGCGACCGAGGCGGCGTGTACACCTCTGAGTACACCGAGCCCGGTGACCCCTTAGGCGAAGGGGGCTGAGATCCAGCCCCTTCAGCAGGTGATCGCTTCCTCTTGCGCCCTCCACTAGAAGCAGCCTGACTTCTGGGACTAGAATCCCTCTTGAGCCGTTTTGGAGAGGCTGAACGACTCCCAGATGCCGACCTCTTTCTTCTCGACGCTGAGCGTCGCTTTTCTGGCGTCGAACGCCGCCTCCGTGACTCCGGCGTCGAACGCCACCTCCGCGACTTCGACCTTCTCTTCCTCGACGTCGAACGCCGACCCCTCGACGTCGACCTCTTCCTCCGTGACGTCGTACGCCGCCTCCGCGACGTTGAGCGTTCCTTCTTCGACGACGAGCGTCGACGTCTCAGTCTTGATGCCCTCGACGTCGACCGGTGCCTCGACGGCGATCGACGGTGTCGCCTCGACGGCGAGCGTCGATCCTTGTCACTTCGCCTTCGACGTCAATAGGAAGACCTTGACGTCGACGAAGACGATGACGTCGACGGTGGCTTCAACGGCGACTTCTCCATGATCTTCGACGTCGAGCCGTCACGCCGTCTCGACCCGGAGCCCCGGGGAGAAGGGGAGCACACCGCCGTCATCCCTCTCGACATAGTCGTCGATGCAATCGACGTCCACGGAGACCGGGACCGTTTGCTGGACTTCCTGCCTCTGGGGAGCCCCCCAGAGGCCTCAGCAGAGGCAGGAGGGACCCTTCCCAGCCTGCCCAGACCCACCTGCAGCCTGCAGACGCCTCTCCTCAAGGCCAGAAAGCCTGATCTTCATCCTGTCCCTCAGAGTCCGAGCAGTAAACTGCTGGTAGATGACACAGTCCTCAGGGACATGATCTTCAGGGAGGCAGACGATGCAGACATCATGGGGATCACTCTACGCCTTCTTCCTCCCACATGCTGGGCACTTATCAAAAAGGCCAGGCATTTTAGAGCCCTAAAACGCCTGAAACAGCACACAAAAGAGAAAGAGAACACCAAGAAAGTAAACTGAAACACTTTTAAAACACAAAAGTGCCAAAATATCCAATAAACCCTTGAAACAAGGGAGAGCTCAATGCCAGGGTCCTGTAAGCAGGAGCCGGAAAAAAGAACTGAAATTAGAGGGACCTGCTATGCATTCTGGGATACTGGGAGACGTTCTGGAAAGTTCTCTTAAAGGCACAGTATCCTATTTAAGCCACATAATGGCATCCTATGGGGATTGTCTGTCCATGCCTTCCTCTCTATCATTCCAGTGTCTTTTACTGGGGGAGGCAAGTTTCTCTATGGTAGAAACTGGGCAGGCTTATTATGTGTGGTGTTAATTGGTGGAATTTCTAGTTGAAGTACTGGACAGTGTAACCTGTGGATATAGGCTGCATTATTTGTCTTTAAATTCTCTCTTAAGTGTCTTTGCAGTTTCTGCATGTTTTTGACAACTTAAGAGATTATTTTTGATTGCCGGGGTTCACGCACATGGGCGGGACTATTCACTAGATTATGACTATACACAGAGATCCCCTACTACAGAAGGGTATAAATCTGTATCAGGAATATCTGGTTAGTCTGTGGGAGTGTTGTAATCATCCCATGTATCTTGTGGTGGAACAGTGTTATCATCAGGGTCATCTAATGTAAATGTAAATGTAAATGTAATTGAGCTTATATAGCGCACAGCTACCCGCAGTGGGTGTCCCGGCGCTTGCTTAGGGAACCCGTCCTGGTATTCCCCTGTGAGATAACCCCGGCAGGGTATACACAAGGTGAAAGCCAGGCATCCCGCCGCGAGGGGCCGTTGTGGAGATTAAGCAAGCTATTGCCCAGAGTCGCAGAGTGCGAACCCGTGAGTCGAGAAGGCACCGGAGCGAGAATTATCGAGTCAGTGGAATTTTTAGCCCAAGACCCGCCGAGGCTGGGAATTGAACCCTGGTCCAGGGCCGATCTCAGCTTCCGGGTCTGCCGCCTCTAACCCCTGAGCCACACTTCTCCACAATCGTATCGTATCCACCCCCTTCCCCTAGATCATCCTCATCCTGTGGTGGTAAGGGTGAGTAAAGAAGAGTGTAGGAGATAAAGGATTGGTAGGAAGAACAGGAGAAGAGAGTCTTAAGGGTGAGGTTGCAAAGTCTCTTTTCTTCACAGGTACCTCAGGAGAGTGTGAGGTATTTGATTTTCTCTTCTTTGCTGGAACACTGCCAATATGGCCTGTTTTAGGGTCAACATGTAATGTCTTTTGTTTCAGATCGATAGGATCTGGCCCAAACAGTTCTTCCTGGTCTTTGTCTGCTTCCGATCCCGATTTTTTGGGTTCCGATCGTGGTTTTTATTTGGACTCTGGAGCTATAGAAGGGGTTTTGTGTTCCGTCGGCTTCGATGTTGGTGTCAAGTCCAAAACCATCTTCGGATCGGAAAGGTTTTTGGTGCTGTTTCGGTTCCGAGGCTTTATGATTTTTCTGTGCCGAAGATTTCAATAACGAGGCCTTTTTGGGTGTTACGGGAATAGGGTGTGTCCCTGTTTTCAGCACTGATGGTGTTTTATGGGTAACCAGGTGCGGCTTGCTCGATCCCAAGCTGCCGGAAGGCTTTTCTTTTGTATTGGCCTCCGGGCCAGGAGGTGGGGCTTCTGAAATTTTATTTTGCTCCTGAACTAGGCCTTCAGGCGAAGTTTTGACCAGAGCCTTGTGTTTTTTGGGTGGTGCAGGGGCATAGAAGCTTGTACTCACTCGTTGACCTGGAGTGATGTGATGTTCGGAGTTGGGGTTCTCAGCTTCAGAGACGATCTTGAGCTCTTCCGAATCCTCTGCCTCTGGAACATCGGGGCCGTCGTCAAAACTTTTGAATGCCACTGGTGCAGCCTGTTGAACCACAACGTGTCACCGAGCCCGGCGATCACAAATAGTCTTCTTGGAGCGAAAAGAAGCATAGGCCTGGCAATCCTTTTCATCGTGTTTTGGTGAGAGGCAAAGGTTGTAGACCTTGTGGTGGTCACTGTGTGGAAATTTAGCTCCACACTGGGGGCATTTTTTAAATTGAGTCCTTTCCATTTGCCGTAAGCCCGAATGGCGCTGATAGGCCCAGCGGCCTGCGTAGACGACCGGAATCGAGGATTTAAAGGTTAGAGCGTCGAAAGGCACGCAAACAAAACAATACCATTGAGTGTTGATGGGTGCACATTGAAAAAAGGTTGGAAACACGGTGCCGAACCGGAGAGCAGCAGGTCACAGCCGAATCCTATGGCAGAAAAAAAACAATCTAAAGATGGACTTGAAGCCCCTACACACTATCGGCCAAAGGAGGAGTCACCTATCTCGTGAATACAAAGACTTCTTCCAAGACAACAACAAAGTGCAAACATCAGAGCCCACCACCAGATGGCGATCTATGCACAAGTATGTATTCTGCAGCTCATATGCCTCGAATATTAGGTACCATACGTCGCCATCCTAGTACAATAGTCTAAATTTTGCCTGTTATATAAATACAAGGGGGTGCTAGACATCAATATCCACTTTCTATAAGTGGTTACTAGAAGGTAGTGGTTCTTAACCTTTTGACTTCTGCTGACTCCCACTTAACTATGACTGGAATCCAGGGACCGCTACTGAGCCATTACTGGACCCAAACCAAGTAATTTTGATGATTTGAACCTGGCAAGGCTTTTAGGTGCATTTTTTGTTATCTATAAATATATGGCAGCAATCACTTTTAAGACTGGCTTTAACAAAAGGCCTCACATTGCCTTCATTAGCGTTCTAAAAGTGAACAAGAGGACAGTGACCTTAAGCTTTAGAGTGGACTGATGAGAGAGTAGTATTCCTTTGTCATGGAATACAATGTCCAATTTGTTTTAAATAAAAGCAGTCATCTATGACCCAGTAGTTGTGTTTTTCGTGTCTTCTTAAACACAATAACTAAGGTCTTTTCCTTCCCCCTCCTTCGAGGAATTTTGTAAGGTGGCACAAACGGTGTCCTCGGGGTCCCCGCTTGACCCACTGCCCCCCAAATTCTGGAAGGTCTTCCATGCAGACCTTTTCTTGCCTTTGTTCTCGATCTGTCTCCAATCTTTGGAGTCGTCATCGGTGCCAGAATGCTGGAAATTAGCAGTAGTGTCACCTCTGCTTAAAAAAACCACTTTGGATCCTGCCTGTCTTTCCAACTACAGGCCCATATCCTTGCTCCCTTTTCCTATCAAGATTCTGGAAAAATGGCTGACTCGTTCATTCTCAGGTTTCCTGGAAAACATCGGCTGGTTCGATGAGGACCAGTTTGGCTTCCGCCCCGGCCACGGGACGGAGTCCGCGCTGGTGACCGTGTTGGACAATCTTCGTTCGCGTGTCGACAGTGGTCGGGCAGCCTTTTTAGTGCTGCTCGACATGTCGGCCGCGTTCGACACGGTCTGCCACCGGACCCTTGTCAGGAGACTTGAGGAGTGCGGGATCACTGAGGGGGCAAGAGACTGGCTGACATCTTATCTTGACGGCAGGCAACAGTTGGTTTCACTTCCACCATTCACCTCTGAACCAAGGAGTGTAGGACAGGGGGTCCCACAGGGCTCGGCCATCAGCCCTATACTTTTTAATTTGTACCTCCGCCCCTTAGTCCAGCTAATAAAATCTTTTGGTATCTCGGCATTTAATTATGCCGATGACACCCAGCTGGTCTTTTCATTGGAAGGGAATAACGCGGTCTCGCTGGATACCTTTCATCGCTGCATGGCAGCCACAGCAGACTGGTTACGAGCTAATTCTCTACAATTTAATAGCTCCAAGACAGAGGTACTCCACTGTTCTATCGACAGGATTCCGCGGGCACTCCCAGACAACTTTTGGCCTAGTACCTTTCTTGAGCCAGTACTGGCGGCGGAATCAGCCCGCAATCCGGGGATGATTTTTGGCCCTAACCTACAGCTTGACATACACGTCCACAAAACCACCTCTACGTGTATGATGCTGTTGCGCATGTTGCGCAAGGTTTTGCCCCTTCTCCCCGCTCAGGCTAGGCCGGAAGTAGTTCGTGGGACCATATTAAGTCGCCTCGACTACTGTAATGGGCTTCTCTTGGAGGCCCCAAAAAATCTGACCGGTAAGCTACAGCGGGTCCAAAACATGGCCGCCAAGCTGGCTCTCTCCCGCCCTAGGTCTAGTTCCTCCACCCTTGCCTTAAGAGACCTACACTGGCTCCCGGTTCATCTGCGGGTACAATACAAAGCTGCTTGCCTTGTGTTTAAAGCGGTTCACCAACTAGGCCCCATCCCTCTGCAAAAGATGTTTGCTTGGTACTCTGCATCGCGACCCCTCCGTTCTTCTTCGGCGCATCTTCTTGTAGTCCCGAGGTTTCACAGAGTGAGGATGGGTGGCCGCTCCTTTAGTGTCGCAGCGGCCAAACTTTGGAACTCCCTGCCACTCTCTCTGAGAAGCCACAAGGACTACTTACCTTTTAGGAAAGCGTTAAAAACCCACCTATTTCCATAAAAGGCTTGAGCTGTTAAGGTTATGGTTCCTGATCAAAGCGCCAGGATGCCCTTTGGGTGACAGGTTTCGCGCTCTACAAATACACTAAATAAATAAATAAATAAATAAATAAATAAATAAATAAATAAATAAATAACACTGAAGGGGAGAGAAATTCCAAAATGATTCCAAATTTTGCAGATAATGGAAATAAGATATCCAGGCCCAAGACCTCTTTTCAAGAGCTAACCCTCTACACCGATATCGCCCTCAAGGAACACAGTACTACTATGTCATGGGAACTAAGAAATACGATCACAACTCCCCGGCTCTCAAGGATCTGAAGTGGCTCCCTATTGACCAACGAGCCAGGTTCCGTACAGCCTGCCTCACACACAAAGCCCTGCTTACAGGCAAACCAGAATATCTGGGCCAACAAGCTCAAAAGAACCTCAGAAGCTCCAACACGCTCCTACTCATTCCTCTGAAATCCCAGAAACACAAAACATCTAGTAAATCCTTTCGGGCAATACTCCCAAGATATGGAACTCCACCCCCTCCCCCCCATATCAGAATGCCCGCATCCTTCTCAAACTTCAAGATGCTACTCAAAGCCCTCTTCCTTGAGCGTTCTGGATCGTAACAAGAACTCCACGTTTGACTTTGAAAGACCATGTTCTCTACGATCCCAGAGCCGGAAGACTCGCCTTCGATCTCCGCCCTGTTTGGCGCTCATGTTGTTATTGTACAGACTTTTACTTCGCCCATGCGCTCCCTGCCCTGTTTTCCGTATCACTATCTTTCTGATGCCTATTTGTATTTGATGTGAAGCGCTCTGATACCCTCGGGTCCAGCTAGCACTATACAAAACTTCAATAAATAAATAACAAACACAGTCTGATACCAACTCTCTCTGCTAAAGAGAGTAAATCATTCAAGCATTCGTGCTTACTAGAATAGTGCTAATTTGGACTATGTCCCAGATCAACAAAAGACCCCAGAAGATATAGTCTCCTCAATGGCCCTGAAGGTAAATCTCGTGGAGTGCTAACATTCTCAATTTTTCTTTTCTGATTCATTTGTTTACTGTTTTGAGGCTCAGTATGTCTAAACATGTGTTTCTGTCTTTGTTCGATACAGAATTAAAAGGAATGCATTCTTGCTTCTTTCAGGGATTTGAGGCCTGATGTGCAACGATATGTCCAAACTTATTTGCTTCCCTTTCGCCAGAGGGGTTGTTCCCGTCCCTTTCTTCTTGTATGTTAATCATGCCTCTACTGTTGTTTCTGATGGTATTGCTGCAAAGGCCAATCAGAAGATTGAACTGTCCGATAAAAATAGACACACGGACATGGGAAGTGTAGTAGCTGCTAAAGTGGCAGCCAACATCAGCTCAGACTATCAGATGGAATCTCTTTGTTAAGATACGAACCAAAAACGGTTGCTTGAAAAATAAAGATTGAAGCTTCTTTGATGGGCTTCAAGTTTTAGGTCAGTTACACACTGCCACAAAGAATGCCAGATTGCCAAGCCATGATCTACCAATGCGGAAGTCTGCTGCTGCACTTATAATCACATTAGAAATCATCATCTGCACTGAGGTGTCTCAAAAATCCTCTCTTCTAATTTTGGGAAAATCTTTGTTAGGAATTCCCAGGGTTCTACTAGATCTCAAAAACAAAGATGTGTCTTACACCGCTTCCTCTCTTTCTAGATATGAGTGCAATTATGTGACTCTTCCTTACATGCAGAACAAGTAGTTGCAATGCTCTAGGTCTTGCATTTGCGAGAGTTTCAGCTACTGGCATTGTAAATGGCAATGCCTTTTATTTATGTGGTTTGAAAACCTGCAAGCAGTGCATAAACACGCACTTTGCACTTATAGTCAGTTCTTGCTTAAGAGAAGCAAGGCTGGCAGTAATTGCACCTCTTTTACTGCCAGCCTTGCTTCTCGTAAGCAAGGACTAAAACTAGCACCCACTAACCAAACAGAAGGAAGGGACCGAGTGATGATAAAGACAATCAATGGTAAACAATGGGAGGGCTGTAAGCACACTATAAGCGAACAAAATGTATGTACAGGCAATAGATGGGCAGATTCTGAGAGGCCTGCATCATCATGGCAGTCAGTACTTCCCAAGTCCAAGGTAGAAAGCAAATTTGGAAGCAGGCTTTCAAATTTTCATGGAAAAAAATGTAGCAAGCATTTAGCAAAGGGTGAGTAAAATCAAAACACAGGAAACACTTAATTTAGTCTCAATCACACACATTTAGCAGTATATATGACAAACCTAAATCCTCACATTCACATACATGATTATTACTAATTAAAACCTGGTACAAAAGCAGCACTTCAAGCATGAAATCAATGATTCGAAAACAATCAATTGGAACGAAATACAATAGGTCAAAAAGCACCAAACGAACACCAAGACAAATTAGGAAACTAATGATTCCATTCCTCACAAATATCAGGAGGTAAAAAGGCTGATTCATGTTTTATGTTGAAAAAATGCATTCCAATCGCCTTTACAGTTTTTTCTAACTTAAGACAGCGCATTCAAATGCTATTTTTAAACAATTAATAGGTTTGAATGTGTTTACAGTGGGTAGATCCCGAAATTAATTGTTGTGCGAGGAATTTTCAACTCCTCTCCTGAAATAGCAATGGCAATCTCAGTGTGGTGAGCCCATTCTTTATAAAAAAATAATAATAATAATAATAATAAATGGAGGTCGTAAGCGAGCCAACCAGCTAGTAGGGACGGGGACGGCGCAGAGGTACCTTTACTCAAATAACCAGATCCAGCGAGGTGACTGTCACCCACAAGACCAGCGCTCACCGGAAGTGTGCTTGTGGAAATAGGCCTTCTTAAACAAAGAGAGGGACAAATTGGGCTGTTTAACGGGGTCCTTTAACAAAAACAATGGCTCCTGTGGAAAAATACAACTAATTTATGATAAAGGAAACGCACAGTGGCGATATGGGTGATTGGGGCAAATGTCAAGTCAAAGAAACTGCATATACTCGGTATGAATGTATCATTCTTTTATGTTTAACGGGGTCCAGCGTACATGCCCATATACTGGAGAACAAAAGAGAGTAAGCAGTTACCCAGTGGAGAGGGCGGATGAACCAACGTTGGTGGAGGCACACAGGAGGGGGATCCTCCTTGTCGGAACTAGAGTCCTCACAAACCCAGTAAGCTAGGTGTCATGCTTCATCATATGGACTCGCTCCTCGTCGGGTCGGCAGTGCAATACTCAAGGGGCACCCATAAAGGGGCTCTTTAGTGGAGATCTTCTGTTCCTGCCCTATGGTGCCATGGGTGTGAGTGTAGATGTGAATGAGTGGTGTATTAAAAAAGGTTGGATAGTCCACTAGGAAAGTTTAATAAAGTGGTAATCCACCTTGTTAAAAACGAAAAGAGAGGCTGCTCGCTGGCTCTATGCTTGAGGTCGACATGTTTCACGCTGTGTGTTCAGGATGATACAGTGCATTTTACCAGGACCTAGTAACTTGTGGAAAAAGGGTAATAAATAAAACTACACTCAATGAAGAAACTGAGAACGCAGTCTGCTATGGAAGTTAAACCCTAAATAATCAGATCCAGGTGACTGAAGAGGGCGGAGATGGGTCAGCCCCCCTACAGCCAGTTCCATTGGGGCAGCACCCACATAACCAATCTGTTTGGGGGTGGGGAGGGGATCTGGGGGGAGTGGCATGAAATGTAAAAAGGCTGAGTTCCACTTCTTTTTGAAAAGCCCCTAAGAATCGAACTTCAAACAGGTCAACTAACATTGTCTGGAGAAAAGTTACATTTAAAACAAAGAAAACTGCTGAAGGCTTTTAAAACTACAGCACAGGAACTGCTGCCCTGTTTGCTGCAGTAACTACCTCATACAACAGCCATTCACATAAAGATAGACTTCAAATCTGACATGCAAGACTAGTCTAGTTCCCCTCCTCCTCCATTCCCGCAGCCACCAAACATATGAAATGCAATGTCTACCAAAGACTTACTGGCTCCAGGCAAACTTTCAGATTAAATAAAAGTAATTTTTTGACATACACAATCAAACACGTTTGTGCCTACAACAATTAATATTACTCCAAGACCTCTAGCTCCAAAAAAAGCAGATCAGGGATCTTTGGACGTCTTAAGTTGATTGGATAGACTGCTACAGTTACTGCATTCATTCTTACTTGGTAACTTGACGTCGCATATTCTGTGTTCTTTATGGTCATACGAAAATTCGGGATCCACTAACCCACTTGAGAAGACGAACTTGTATAACTCACAGTATCTTGTGAGCCTCTGAATTAGTAAATATTTTTTCCTATATGGCGAGTTGAATGTGTCGTGGTACATAACGTTAGAATACTCTGGCAAATACCCATGCATCTTATTACAGACTGTGGGTGTACGTTTTTCCGCTTGCCTCCCCATTTTCCACTACCACAAAGCTCCCTGAAGTCCTGTCCGATTCTACTCAGTCGGCAGGTAAGGACATTGTGTACCGTATTTTTATTGTATATTGGTCCATCTGTGGTCTCCTACAATAGGAAATATTATACAAAGCTTTTGCTCATGGGATAAATTAGACTCCGAGATACGAAAGGCTCACACTGGGGCTATTATTACGCACTTTTCACAACATGAATGTATCTTTCTTGCTGAGGAAACAGAAAACCAACACAGTCTTTTCACCCCTATCATTTTAATTTGGACGTCTTAAGTTGTTTGGATAGACTGCTACAGTTCTGCATTCATTCTTACTGGGTAACTTGTGTTCTTTATGGTCCAATTTACCCTTATGGACAATTCGAACATGAGACCAATGAAATCATTCTATTCAATGTGTTTACATATATTGTTCTGATAGAGTTTACGGCGGACTTCACTCATAACATTTCTCTTTCCTTTATTTGGACATTTAGTGACCTTCCAAATATTCTTGCTACCATTCATATCGGTCAAGGGCCCTACCGAGTCGGAAGTATCACCGGCAGAGCTGTGAGCATTTTTACTACATGTACAAGAACTATAGTCACATGCAGTTACGATCTATAACTAACAATTACTTAATTAGCTCTACTCTCGTCCTTTCCCTTTTTATCTTCCCCCTCCCTTTGTCTTCCTCTCTTTTCGCCACTTTGTCGTTTTGTACCCTTAGACCTCCAATGTGTGTACAGTAGCGTCTGAGGTATGTGTCAGATAACCACAGGTCTGAGGTGCCACTCATTATGCTTGTCCCTCTTTCTTTTACATCACGAGAATCTTCTTATCCACGAATCACGCCAAGGGCTAATTTTAACTCTGCTTTATATAGAATCACTTTTTTCACTCTTGGTGTATCCCACTCATTATATGAGCACGTAGAGTTAACTAGGGTGGCATGTAGAAACTTTTAAACACACTTTCTAGTCTTTATGTAACGAACACCATACGGCTGATCTAGCTTTTGGTATCTGACAACGGACTAATCATTGTGACCTGTGGTACACTAGCGAATCACAGTTGTTCACCGTTTATCCACGAAAATCACTATAAGAAAGAACTTGTTAATTAAAGGACAATTCTACAGGATGTACACCCACATTGTATGCTGTCTAAGACACTTCATATTGTAAGTGATTTTTCTGTTATTCCCAGCCCTGAAGATTCGTGCAAGCGATGAAACACGTGTCTGCTGGCTGCTGTTTTACTGTTATGGAAATAAAGAACTGAAGATTTCAGTCACCACAAGATTCTGTCGTCTCTCTGTCACCTTACCTTTTGTGACCTTTTTCTTATCCTACGATATGATTACTGATTGAACTCTTATATGTGTGTGCATAGGGTATTTGTTTCACTATTCCTGCAAGCGGTTTCATAAGTGACAGATGCCCACCGTAAGAATGGGAGAGGGATCAGTAGGGAGTATGGGAATGTGCACCCCACTCTTTAGCATAAGCGCCTCCATGCAAGATTCGTACATGCCACTGTCGAGTAGGTAGTGCCTCCTTCTGGGGTGGCAGTGACCAGATAAGCTTCTGAGGGCAGTGGTTGCATATACCCCGGGGCAATGGCTAGATGATGCATACACAGTGGAGATGGTGCTAGTGTATTGCATGTTGGGCTTGGGCACATAATAAATATAGCTCAAGGTCCGGTGCTTCAAACCCTCCCAGCAAAAAAAGGGAGTGTAAGTGTCTGCCAGCTTATATGGGCCTGGGCTCCTCACCTCTCCCCCCAATGCCAATCTGATAAGCTGTGACTTAACTGCACTCCAAAAAGAACGGCCTGGGCGATATGGTATAGTGAAGAAGAAGTAGAGCAACTTCGGTAATATCACCATTTTCATCAGTGAGATTCTGCCTCCCAAAGACAATGGCATTGATATCCAGCGAGTTATTAAATGTGTGATAGATTCCAAAGCGACCCCGTAGTTTGCCCGTAGCTTTTCTTCCCTATCATGGGCTATCTTTACCCCCGGTATTTTATTTCTAATGCACACCATGCTAACAGGAAGTCCAGGGGGAATTCCGGGGTGAATGGAGTTAAGGGAAAGATCTGTGACTTGCTCCAATTAATGTGTAGCCCAGAGATGACCCCAAAGGTGATAAATTCATACAGCACTGGATTCAGGCTAGTGCTCGGTTCCCGGAGGTACAGTGAAATGTCGTCAGCATATAGTGACACCAGTATCTGTCTGGAGGGGTAGGGGATGGCATACTCTCTGTGGTGTTGTCGGAATTTAGCTGCCAGCGGCTTGATAGCCAGGGCAAAGAGCAGAGGAGATCGAGGACACCCCTGTCGGGTACCCCTGTATATTGGAAAGGGTTCCGATCCCAGGCAATTTATTTGCGCACCGCTGTGGGCTGGCTATACAGCAGCGCTATCCAAGCAAGGAACGGCACCGGCAGCCCAATTCTGCTAAAGATTGGTAAGTAGTCCCACTTTAGTGAGTCAAAGGCCTTTATGCCATCTAAGAAAATTGCTGTGGATAGACTGCTACATTATCCTCTGTGTCTATGTCTTGTAGTAACGAAAATATAAGGCAAAAGTTGTGGAAGGTTGCTCTGCTGGGTATGAACCCTGCATGATCAGGCAGTACCAGTCCCTCCATCAGTAGACCCAGTCTGTTAGCTATAATTTTGGCTAATATCTTAGAGTCACAATTTATTTAGGACAGGGGTCTGTAGGACTTGCATTTAGTGAGATCTTTCCTAGGTTTGAGAAGTGATATGATCAGTGTTTGCCTTATTGATTGTGGGAGTGTACCAATCATCCTAACTTCTACATACAGTTCCAGGAGGATGGGGGCAAATTCTTCTATGTAGCACTTATACAAATCTGCTGGCAGCCCATCTTGTCCTGGGGCCTTGCCGGACAATAATTGCATGATTGCTGCACATACTTAGTCCTCCTCAATACCCACAGATAGAAATTCCCTGTGGCTGTCATTTATCCATCCCAGAGCAGGGTCTTCGAAGTAGGCTGCAACATCTATCTGACCCCTCCTATGTTTGCCGTATAGCTGTTTGTAGTGGGCAGTAAACATCTTTAGGACATCTGTTGGGTCGGTATTGTGCCATCATCATCTTCAACCCTGAACACATTATTAGAAAACAGAGGTGGTCTGACTGACTCAGCCAATGCTTTACCCGGTCTTTCACCCTTCCCATATGCGCGAGAGCGGGAGCATTTGAAGCAGTAGTTAGTATTAGATTCCTTACCTTAGAATATCCCCAGGCGTCAGACTGGATCCAGAAATGTTTGCGTAGCAGTACCGTTGCGTGTCGGTATGAGTCGTCTGCGGCTCCGCGTCGGTTGTCAGCGTCGAGTGCGCTGTGATGACGTCGTCGGAGAACTTAGACGCCGCCTCCGCGTGCGGACGTCAGTTCTTAGACACAGCTTTTCCGCGCCAGAAACGCAGAGCCATGTTAAAAACCAACACTGGTGCCATTGAAACTAGGGCACTGAAAGGGGATGACCTTAACCCTAGATATCGGTTCGCAGAACGGGGAGGATGGGTGGGGCGGTAAGGAATCTAATACTAACTACTGTTTCTTACAGATATATCGTTACGGAAGGTAAGTAACATGTTCATCTGAAAGAAACAGGTTAGTATTAGATTCCTTACCTTAGAATAGATACCCAAGCAATACCATCCCCAGTGGTGGGTCTGCGAACCAATAATCACACCAGAAAGTCCCGGAGGACGGAACGGCCAAAGAAGCCATCCCTCTGGACTTGGCTGTCCAGACAGTAGTGTCTCGCAAACGTGTGCAGCGATGCCCACGTAGCTGCCTGACAGATGTCCTGCAAGGGGACACCCCGGCCCAGGGCAGTGGTAGCTGCCGTGGCCCGAGTGGAATGGGCCCTCAGCCCAACAGGAGGCTCCTTCTTTGCCAAGGAGTAACAAGCCTTGATACACAAGACGACCCACCGAGAGATGGTCCGTTTGTGTACCGCCCGTCCCTTCTTTGCGCCCACGTAACCAACAAATAGTTGGTCATCCACCCGGGACTGGCGTGTGCGATCCAGATAGAATGAGAGCGCACGTTTTGGGTCCAGATGGTGGAGCTGCTCTTCCTCCTTTGAGGGATGTGGAGGCGGAAAGAAGGTAGGCATGGTGATAGACTGCCCGATGTGGAAGGCCGTGACAACCTTGGGCAGGAAAGAGGGTCTAGTCCGCAACACAACCTTGTCCGGAAGGACAGAAAGGAAAGGAGGCTTGGATGAAAGAGCCTGGAGCTCACTCACTCTCCTGGCAGAGGTGATGGCAACCAGGAAAGCAGTCTTCAGAGTAAGAAGGCGGATAGGACAGTTGTGAAGTGGCTCAAAAGGAGCGCACATCAGATAAGTAAGAACCAGGTTCAAGTCCCACTGAGGCATCAGGAAAGGAACAGGAGGAAACAAGTGTGTGATGCCTTTCAAAAAACGAGTTACAATAGGGGACTTGAACAAAGATGGTTGATCAGGCAGCCTGAGAAAGGCTGAAAGGGCAGAAAGGTAGCCCTTGATAGTGCCTAGAGCAGAGCCCTGCTGGGCAAGAGAAAGAAGGAAGAGAAGAACCTCAGAAAGATGGGCAGAGAGGATCCACAGCCTTTGCTGTGCACCATGCCACAAATCTGTTCCACCTGCAGGCGTATACCGACTTTGTGGAGGGACGCCTGGCTGCCAGAATGATCTTACAGACTTCAGGAGGCAAGTCAAATGGCCTCAACTGTCGCCGCTCAATCTCCAAGCATGGAGGTGGAGACTGGAAAGGTTCGGGTGGAGGACCGTCCCCTGCTGCTGCGCCAGAAGGTCCTCCTGAAGAGGCAGACGAACCGGGGGATCGACTGACATACTGAGTAGCTCGGGATACCAGTACCTTTGTGCCCAGTCCGGAGCCACAAGGATGACTTGGGGCTGGTCGCGTTTGATCTTCTTCAGCACTCTGAGCAGAAGTGGTATAGTGGGAAAGGCGTACAACAGACCGCAACTCCACTCGCGGCGAAAAGCGTCTCCAAGCGAGTGCGACCTTGGAAATTTCAACGGGCAGAACAAATGACATTGCGCGTTTTCTTCGGTGGCGAATAGATCTAACCAAGGCTCTCCCCACTGCAGAAAGAGACCTTGCGCCACGTCCGAGTTCAGACGCCATTCGTGATCCATCATGCACAGGCGGCTGAGTTCGTCCGCCCTGGCATTCAGAGAACCTGCCAGGTGTTGAACCACCAGGGTCACGCCCTGATGTTCCAGCCACTGCCAAAGGCGCAGAGCCTCCCGGCTGAGGGTCCACGACCCCACCCCGCCCTGTTTGTTGCAGTACCACATGGCGGTGGTGTTGTCCGTGAACACCTGCACTACACTCCCCCGGACAGAGGGGAGGAATGCCTTCAGTGCAAGACGAATCGCCCGCAGCTCCAAAAGTTTGATATGGAGCCGGGACTCTGCCGGAGACCAGAGGCCTCTGATCTCCGCCTCTCCCATGTGGCCTCCCCAGCCCTGGAGGGACGCGTCCGTCACAGCTACGTGCTCCGTTTGGGGAAGGGAGAGGGATCTGCCGCTGACCCAATCGCGGTCCGTGAGCCACCACTGCAGCTGTCTTGCAGTGCCCTCCGAGATCAGGACATGGTCGGACAGGTTGCCCTGATGCTGGGCCCACTGAAACTTCAGGTCCCACTGCAGAGCCCGCATCCGCCAACGGGCGTGATGCACCAGAAGGATGCAGGAGGCCAACAGCCCCAGAAGCTGCAGCGTCAACCTGACCGAGACTTGGGTTAAATGCTGAAAGATCGGAATCAGAGCCTGAATATCCCGAACCCGCTGCTCGGGGGGTTAAACCCGAAAGTGTGCCGAGTCGAGAACCGCTCCGATGAAGAGGAGCTTTTGAGAGGGACACAGGTGTGACTTCGGCACATTGATGGAGAACCCCAGCAGGTGCAGGAGGTCCGCCGTCGTCTGGAGGTGGCTAACGACTGTCTGGGGCGAGCCCGCCTTCAACAAACAGTCGTCGAGGTAGGAGAAGACTGAAACCTCTAACCTGCGCAGATGAGCTGCGACCAACGCCATCACCTTCGTGAACAGAAGGATCAAAAGAGATCACAAAAAAGTGACTAACGTTGCGTCTAAGTACTCTGACGACGTCATCATGGCGCCCACAACGCCGATGACAGACGCAGAGCCGCAGACGACGCCTACCGGCGCGCAAGGGTACTGCTACGCAAAAAGGAATCTAATACTAACCTGTTTCTTTCAGATCTCAAGATTCACCCTCTGTGTGTGTTACACGTTATCTTGTATGTCACCAGTACAGCCCCCAGACACCTTGCCGTGGTACTCAAGCAGCGCTGTGAATGTTTACTCCGTCCCAGTATCTGTAATTTATGTGCGAGGGCGCTGTGGCATCAATAATATTACCGGTGCCTGCAGTTATATGTTTGTGCCATCCAATTTGTGCCATCAGACCAATCAGCACAGCTCCGTAGGCACTGCAGCTTGTTTCGTACGTGAACTCCGAGCCACAGAGTGCAAGAGCCTCCTCCCCCCGCCTGACTTACTTGGAGTAAGGGATCATCGAGCGCTGCCGTGGCGGTCCCCTCTCATCTAGCCTGATCGGCACCTCTTCTTTGCAGCGCCAGCAGCCTCCTGTGTTCATCTCACCAATGGCGAGGTGAGGGGGCAGCCGTTTTGCGCTCACCGCTAGCTGTAGCTTTGGCCTCATTTCGTGCTGGTACAGGGCTGCTCGCCTGACTATCTTTGGCTGTCAGCACCACGTAATTCCCAGCAGCTATGCGCCTGGATTCGGCAGCGGGACCCCTCAGCATTTGGGCAATCTTAGAAGGTACAGGGGGGGCGCTAGAGGGCGCATGGCAAGATGGCCGCACCGATGTGAGGCTCTGCCTGACCAAGCATCTATCCGTCAAATATCTGCGACATCCCTTACCAGAGCGACTTGCTGCCGGCTGGGATGGACATCTGACTGCCTCCTGAACACTTGTGGAGGGTTTGTGGTGTTGCTGAGCCCCTTTTACCGGCCCATTGAGAGTGCGGGTAGTAACATAGGGGCCACATGGCATGGCGTCCACCGGCGTGTAGCGGGCCCTGCTGCCCATGGGAAAGACATTGCGCTGCTTCCTTGCACTCTTCGATCCTGTGGTTGACTGCGGATGGCGGCGCTGCCTACGGGGAAGTGACGACTGCTGTGTGGCCTTGTCTGTGGTCGAGCGCGGAGAGGGTCGAATTGCCGCTGTGATCGCTGGTGGCAGCAGACTGAGGTGCAGCGGGAGTAGCTGTCTGCAGGCCCCTATACTGCCGGGAAGATCTGCGGGGAGGTGCGGCCACGACGGCTGTCTGCGTGCGCCGGTGGTGGTAAGTGGGGACGGGACCGGGTGTGGCCCCAGGCTGTGGAGGCGGGCTGGGCCTTGCGCCGGGTCGCGCCCTGGGAGTCGCGGCAGGGTGTGGGTGGGGCTGGGTGCCGGGTCGGAGGCCCGGGAGCGACGTTGGAGGCCTTTTGGGGCTGCGGTGGGACACCTGCGGTGTGGCGTGGCGCTGGTGCCATTCCTCTAGCGCCTTCTTAGTGTTGCAACCCCGTGGTGAGGATATGCTCCTGGACTGAGCCCCTGCATATCGGCCCTGGGAACTGGACGGCTGGCTGACGGACTAGTGTGGCACTGCGTTTTGCGCTTGGTTTGGTGGGGCTACTCGACTCTTGGATTCTCCTGGGGCTTGTGTGAGACCCACGTGGGCGTGCTGCGCTGGGCCCTGAACTTGGTGGTGCCCCTAGGGCCTGAAGACAGTGCGGGGCCTCGCTCCCCGGCAATGAGAACATTGGAATTGACCCGGGGGAGGTGAGCCCTGCATGTGAGCTGCTGGGGGTGACTCGGCCCCGGTTCTGCTGTGGGCCCGCGTGCCTCACAGCCCTTCTGAATATTCTGCCTGGTGCACCTGGGGGGCTCGAACTCTACATTTATTTGCTGTACCCGGGAGCTATCATAACACTGCAAAAACTATCGCGAGAGGCCTGCTGTGACTGCCTTTTGGGTGAATGGGGGCTCCTAGCCTGTGTTTTGCGTATTCTGGCCTACAGTGGTGCGAACGTCTTCCTGTGTCGCTTTGGGCTTGTGTAAGGCCTACTAAAGATAGGGAGGACTGATAAATCCCAGCCGCAACTGAACTTTGAGCAGCGCAAAACCTCTAAGACTGCGCAAAATGCGGCCACCGACTTTGAAGCAGATATGCACGTGGACCCCCCCCCCCACGTTGGAGACCACATTGATGGCAATGCAACGCATGTTGCAATCTATTGGGGGCACGATGGCAGCAGTGAATCATCTCCTGGATCTTATGTCGTCGCAGCTCGAGAAGCAGACGGCGCGCGTGGCGGAGGTGGAGCAGAGTGTGTCGGCGGCCGAGGACGGCTTGAGTACGGTGGCGGACAAAACCCTCAATATGGAAAAGGTGCTGGCCCTGATTCAAGCGAAGAATGAGGATTTGGAGGCAAATTACGGGTTTGCCAGAATCCACCAACGTTGGCAAAATGGAGACCTTTGTTGAGCGCCTGATCCCCGAAATCTTTGGCGTGGAACAGCTATCCAAAATGTTTATTGTGGAGCGTGCTCATCGTTCGTTAGCGGCTAGGCCGGTCCCGGGGGCACACCATCGCCCTATAATTGCCTGTGTATTGAATTACAGCGATACTATCCTACGCCGGGCTAGGGAGAGGGGCGCCATTGTTCATCAGGGTAACACGCAGGCCTTTTTTCCGGATTTCAGTCCAGGCAGCCCGGAGGGAGTTTGGAGCGGTAAAACAATTTTTGAGAAGTAAAGGTGTTCCGTATGCCATGCTGTATCCGGCCCGATTGCGGATTGGGACATTCGAGGATAATAAAACCTTCTCGCCAAAAACGGCCATGGAACATGCTAACCAGTTGAGCGGCGGAAGCGAGACTCTGAGGCTGTGCTGGAGGATGTGGAGTAGCGTGGCACTCAGCTGGCTGGTGTATCAGTCAGCGTCCTGGACTCTGGCAGGTGGTCCGGAGCTCTCCTTCTCTTCTTTGGCTGCCATGATGTGAACTGTTCACTGTATGCCCGCTTATCATGTGCATGTACAGTTCATGGCTATGGGTTATAATGAGCACTGCCCTCCTGGTGCCTGTAAGACGCAATTGGCCCACACTGAAGGAAGGTGACACAGGGGATATGACGAACAACTGGAGGAGGTGGTGGTTGTAATGCTGGACTTTTGGTTTTGATATACCATTTCTGCTATGTAGGTTTTCTCACTTCTATTCCCGAAATACGAGGTGACATTTGTTGGGTGGTTTGCCTGCATTGCTCTGTGGTTGGATTGGGTAATGATCAGCCTGCAAATGACAACAGTTATTTGGGGAATGTGGACATCCACTAGTACATGAGACCTCAGTGGGGGTTTGACACCTTTGGTAGTCTATCAGCTACGATTGGATTGGGGTCCAGGGCCGGAGATTCTTCTTCTCATTCCATGGCATTCAAGTTTACCCTAAAGTAATAGCTGGCAATTCTAGCGTCGCAGCGGAAGCTGTGCGTTTGTTATGTATGGGATGCATACTGTATTGTTCTGTTATTAATGCTTGGTCAACTCCTACTAAAGTGGGAGTGTATTGTCTACGCCCCCCACATATGGGTGTACCCCACAAATGGCTTGTTCTTCAGGGGGGGGAGGTGGGTGATTGGTAGGGTTTGGGGGAGGCTTTGGCATGTTTGGGGCGCTGAAGGGGGAAGGGGAAGTTTGGTCTGTTCTTTACATTGCTCTGGTGCAGGGGAGGGGATGGGGTGACTGTTTTGGGGATGTTTCATGAATACAGCTATGGGCTGGGTGCTTACAAGTTTTGTCAGCGGTATCTGAAGGTGTGCTATTTGATCTATTTTGTTGCAGTTTACTTCACTATGATTTTTAATGGATAGAGCAGGCAAAATCACTTGGCTCACATGGAACGTTAGGGGTTTGAATAACTCGAAAAAGACTAGGCAGGTTCTGGCATATTTGAATCGTCATAATGTTCAGATCGCCTTCCTGAAAGAGACACATCTTACAGGGTATACTGCGGCATCTGTAGCCAGACAATGGGCGGGGGTGCGCCTTGCTTCTTCTTATTCTAATTATGCTAGGGGGGTCATGATATTGATAAAGAAGAATGTCCCGTTTGTGAGCACGCATGAGGAAATTGATAAAGAGGACAAGTACATAATACGCAAGAGAAACTGTGTGGAACATTGATCACAATGATAAATATGTATGGACCAAACATAGATGATCCTAACTTTTATACTGTATTGTGGAACAAGGTCTATGCCCTGCCGGTATCTGACATTATTTGTGGGGGGGACCTTAATGTGGTGTTAGATCACGGGCTAGATAGGAAGTCGTGCAACATTGCTCATGTCAAAAAGGCGACAAAGGTGGTGCGGGATGGTATGGGTGATTTGGGACTGGTTGACGTGTGGCGGCTGAGGCACCTTGGTGTGAGGGAGGGGACATGTAACACATATGCGCATAACACATGGTCCCGCTTGGACTACTGGTTGGCGACACGTGATGTAAATGTGTGAGTAGCAAAGGCCATGCACTTATCCCGCACACTATCAGATCATGCGCCTGTTTTGCTTGAGACATTTCTCCCAACTTACGTTCCTGCCCCATTTACATGGAAACTGCAACCCTCGGCCTTATTAGATTTAGTGTTTCGGGAAGGCATACGGGAGGCTATAGAGAATTATTTTACAGAGAATACCAGGTCAGTGGAAGGTATGAGTACCATTTGGGGTCGTTCAAAGTGACCATCAGGGGGGCATGCATAGGCCTGCAGGAAGGGGTGCTTAAGTCCTTACGAGACTCCATGGGAAGGTTGGAACGTGATTTGGCAGGGTTGGAGCGTCAGTATGAGGAAGCTCCGGCTGCGGCTCTCCTGAAGTGAGACATTTGGCAAGGTGATGCAGAACCTGACACTTTGGTGGGGGGGGCAGGCCGGGGCGTGTGTTGGCTGAAAGGATCACACAGCCTTGGGCTAAGTATTGTGCAGTGCAGAAACTTACGGAGGATGGTAGTCCATAACACACACTGCTGATATACTGGAACAATTTGTCCAATACTACAAAGCAATGTATGGGCGTAGGAAAACGTCCAGTGAGGAAGAAATAGCACAATATCTGGACGATGTGGCCTTGGTCTGGCTGTCAAAGGGACATCAGGACTTCTAGATGCACCATTTGACTGCAGACTAGCTTAAAGATGCAATAGCTGCCCTGCCGGAAGGCAGCAGGCACTGATGGTCTTCCATCTGAATTTTACAAGGAATATGCTGAACTGTTATTGCCTCACCTAACAGCCATGTATACAGAGGCACTTGAGCAGCAGCGCCTACCTGCCACGCTTAGAGAAGCGTTGATAGTTGTGTTGCAAAAGCCAGGTAAACCGCCGGATAAGTGCGAGTCCTACAGACCACCGTCACTTGTGAACACAGATGTGAAAATCCTTGCCAAGGTTCTGGCGACACGGTTGCGCCTACTGCTTAATGTTATGGTTCTTCCGGACCAATCAAGGTTTATTCCAACGCGTTCCACGGGCCATAATCTGAGAGCTCTATTTGCTGTCCTGCACTTGCTTAAACCAGAACTATCGGCGGCGGCAGTCCTGTTAGACGCTGCCAAAGCGTTTGATTCGATCGCATGGCAATACATGTTTGCAGTGCTCCACCGCATGGGGGTGCCTTTCCTTTTCACTAGCTGGATAAAATTACTTTATACGGACCCGGTTGCTCGGGTGCGGGTTAATGGACGTGTCTCGGAGGCCTTTCCAATTAAACGGGGCACTAGACAAGGGTGCCCGCTCTCGCCCTTGCTGTTTGCCCTTGTGCTAGAGCCGCTGACGTGTATATTGCGGCCGAGGCATGCCAGTTCAATGCTCCAATTTTTTAAACAGCCATTAGCAGTATCAATGTATGCCGACGATATGGTTCTGTATGTACGGGAGCCGGAGCAATATTTGGAAAAGGTAATTCAGGAGTATGTCCGTTTTGAATGGTTCTCGGGCTTAACCATTAATTGGGCTAAATCAATAATATTACCGCTCACGCACAGTACCACAAAGTTTGTGCTAAACTTCCCCTTGGAGTTGGCATCTGATCCTGTACGGTGCCTTGGCATCTGGGTGCATCGGGACCCGCAAGAAGTTTTTAGGGCTAACTATGGGGTGGCAGTGTCAAAACTTGAAGATCAGATGTCTCAGTGGATGCGTTTACCCTTGTCTTTCGCAGACAGAGTTGCACTGATCAAGATAAGGGTGCTGCCAAAGTTTTTATATTTATTTGTTAACGTCCCGATTAACTTGACGGCCACTTTTTCGCCATGCTTCGCTCTTCATCAATCACGCTTGCATGGGGGGGGGGGGGAGAAGAAAGGGGGGGGGGTAAGAAACCCCGCATAGGATGGGACACGCTGACGAAGCCCTATGAACTGGGCGGCTTCTCGATACCGGATATGCACTTATATTATCTTTGTGCACAGGCACACTTTGCTTCATACTGGCATTGGAGAAAAAAACAGTGATGTGATGCAAGTATCGGAGGTATTCCAGGCAAGAAATATTTTAGGGCCCCCCCTTTCTGGAACAATTAAACGTTATTACCCATTTTCAAGGCCTTGTGACGTCAAAAAAATATTGAGTTATGTTAAACCTCCAGAAATAAGGGCACGTCACAACAACCGAAAGCTCAACCTGCTTGATAGTACTGAAAGAAGTTTGAGCAAGCATTGATGAAGAAGTGTCTTTTTGAGTTTGGACCTAAATAATTTTTACTTGCATCACCTAACAGCAAGGGCGCTCGACCTCGGAAGCTGGGTTCGAGTCTCGGTAACGACGTCAAAAACGTCCTGGGATTCAAATCGCTTAATCTCCCTGTGCCTAAAATGAATGTGTGTCCTCATGTAACGTAACTGATCCTATGTAAAGTGCTCTAATACCCGATTCGGTTCCGGTCTAGTTCGCGCTATATAAAACTCTGCAAAAAAACAAACAAAAAAAACACAAACAAACAAAAAACGACGCCCACTATAATAACAATCATTGAAAATGCAATAGATCTCGCCTTAGATTAAGTTAAAGCCATTTGCTTTGCTAATGGTATTGTATAGCAAAGCAAATGGCTTTAACTTGATAAAAGGCGAGACCTGGTGCATTTTTAAAGCCCGTTTTACTGGCAATGTTAGGATTTCCCACACAATAGCTGACATAGCACGGCATTCTCACAGGCTGAAAGCCTCCCAGGATAGTACAAATGTTGTGAGCTTGTTAAGTGCGAGAAAGTTTAGGTGTTGTGGAGTGATGGTGTGGGGAGAGTCCTGGGTGCCAAAGCACTCGAATGTTGTGAAAGTGTTAGAGGTCCAGAAGTGCCTTATTGGTGGTTTGAGAGCCCCGGCTGTGACAGCACTGGGACTGAGTGCTCAGCACACCATGAAACACATGCAGCTTATATTCAGGCTGTCTCTCACTGGCACCACCCCTGCCAGACCATGGTGGTGTGTGCGAGTGCACCTTTGATTATGTACTAGTGATTGTTCTGGGGGGCTTAGTTAGACCTCGGACACGGACAACGTGCTGGAAGGGCACAGAAAGTGTGTGTGAAATAGGAGACTGAACAGAAGAGAGAAAGGAAGAAGATGGAACAGAGTGTGTAAGGGAGAGAGAAAGGATGGTGCCAAAAGAGGAAGACAGACATGCAGAGAGAGAGCTAGAAAGTTGGAAGGTGAGAGTGAACAATGAGAGACAGGAAAGTGAGCGAGGTTCGGTCATATGAAAGAGAACAAATGCTAAAAGAGAGATTAACAGAGTACTGGGGTGCCGTGCCTAAGAAATTAAAAAAATTGAAAATTAGAACGGAAATTGTTCCTACATGTGAACATTATTTTTTATGGTTTTGTTGCGCTGTTTACAGCATTTCAGGAGAGGGTTTCCAATAAGGCAAAACGAGCCTGTGCTGAATATACTAGGATGTCTTCACATACCCCTATAATACAAGCATTTGCAATGTAAAAGGTCTCGCTTTTAAACGAGTTTGAGCTATTGGCATTGCAAATAACAATGCCTTTTATTTTTGTTTTCATTTTAAAAACATAAATAAAAGGCATTGTCATTTAAATACCAATAGCTTAAACTGGCGTAAATGAGAGACATATTGCATTGCAAATGCTTGTATATGTGTGTGTGTGTGATTTTATGTACCAGTTTGTCTGCCAATATTTGCTAATACATGTGCCAACTGATTGTGTCTTTATGTTTGCCTGTGAGCTTTGATCGATGTGTCTGTTCATTATTGAGAGTGCCTACTTCACAGAGTTTTGCGTTTGCCAGTGTTCAACAGCATCTTTGATTGTGCTGTGGAATGGCGTGTCTATCTGTGCCTTCCCAAGCATGTCAGGCAGTCTGTGTACGCATCTGCCTCTGGTGTGTGTCAAACCCTTGTTTACACTGGCATGGCATCACTGACAGCAGTGCTTTAAATGGACAGGTACTGTCCCATACGGAGTACCGGTACTTCCCAGACGTAAACGGGTACTCCAAATAGAGTTCCTGTACATTTGTATTTCCAGTAAAAGAACTGTCTGACAGGACACCTCTCCACCGTTCCGGAAGGGGGGGAGAGAGGGCAGCCAACAAATGCAAAAAGTGCCCTTTTCCAGACTTGTGTTAGAAGCTGTTGCACCATTTCTGCGCCACTCACGCGATCGTAGTTGTACCCCTCGTGACTGCGTAGAGACGAGCGGCAGGGGCGAGTGTGCTGTGTGTGTTTTAGAGGATGGGATTGTGTGCGTTAGGGCTAGCAGGAAGAAGAATTACATAACAACTAAGAGTTTGGCACTTTGTCATGTTCGTAAAGTGAGAAACTGGCAGGTGCTGTTTTTTTCTGAGGCGCTGTCACACCAAAACAAACAGGTCGCCTTCCTTGGGATGGATACCGTGGGCTGTAAATCTAACTGGTGCTGCATTTCCTCATATCAAGGACTGTGGGCAAGACGTTGTCCTGTGCTGCTCTCAAGTGTGGCCAGACGGATGGCTTCATTCTGTCGCTGGCGGATTTTCACAGTTTGGCAACCGCCCCTTTTTGCTGCACTTTATTAATGTTAGCAATTTTACATTGCAGGAAGGTATTGGAGATCTTTACAAGAGAACCGGTTATACCACACAAGGACACATTCATTTTTGCTGAGGCACAGGGAGATTAAGTGATTTGCACAGAATCACAGGATGTTGAACCAAAGCCTAGACTTGGTTCCATCGCTCAAAAGCCGGCATGTCTAACCCCATCCTCTCTCTCGCAACAAAGCGAGAAAGAAAGTGATTTGCGAAGGGATGTTTCCCTTTCCTGCGGAATCAGTTGTAGGAGGGCAAAGTTAAGAAGCTTCACAGCAGGACTGCATATATGTGTGGGGGAATGTCTGCTGAGTATAAAGTCTAAGCATGTCTTTATGGTGTGGTAGATTTGAGTGTTCGTGGCTTGTGTGAGTGTTGGTGTCTGCACATGTGTGCGTTTGATCTGTGTTGCATTTGCTATTTACGCAAGCAAGTATGTGGACTAGTTTTCAATTCTGCTTTCCCCGGCTTTGAAAAATGTGTGACCGCTGGTGCATCACAGTGCCGTTTTGTATGACACTGGTATTTTATGCAGCACCTCGCTTCGCAGCTATGAACAAACCTCCTGAAGTTTCCGACCTTTAGCTGCCAATGCCAACTACTTAATGAGAATTAGTAGCGAGGAGGCGCGGTTTACTCTGCAGCCTTTAGCTGCAACCGCGGGAAGATTCGCGCCACCGCATGCCCTAATTGAGCCATTTGGGAGACACTGGTGAGTTATTCTGTCTTGTAAAGCATCTACGACTACTTCCCATTAAAGGAGCCACCGGAGGAGGCATTGTTTCTGCTCTTGATAGCTAATGGCACCATAATTACTGGGTCTGGCCATCTTCTTATGCGTATGTCCCATGACAGTGTTTAAAATACATATAGCACACAGTAGCACTTTCCTCATAACTAGAGTTAACTTTCCAGATTAAGCAGTGGTCCTGCTTGATAGAGCTCCATAATTGCTTCCCTATATATTAAGATTCGTGTTAACAGGAAGTTAAAAAGCGGCCCCCTCTCCTCAGCCCCCAACTGCCACACTCCACCTCTCAGCCATCTCCACCCCCATACATGCACATGCGCGTGCTGCCTTACCTACAGAGGAAGATCTGCTGAGGCCGGGAGGGGCTGGGGGATGCGAGGGAAAGCTACAGAGAGAGAGGAGGTCGGAGGGAGATGGGGACTCGAGGAGGGCGAGATGTATGTGAGAGAGGGGCTCGAGGCAGCAATAGGTGAGGGCCCTTGGGCACACCTGAGAGAGCCGTGAAAAATAGAAAGTCTGTCCAAGCGGGAGAGTCCGGTAGACTAAAGGAGACTGGAGGGGGGAGGGGCGGGGTGTTAGATAACAGAACAAGCGCTCGCCAGGCAGCCACGGTTTATTTTTGCATCTCGCTTTCACTTTAAGCTAGATGCAAAAATAAACACGCCGCGGAGCTCGTCTTTGTGGGGCCATGTGTATCAAACACATGGCCCCATAAAGATAAGAAGGCTTTTACGCCAGAAAGAAGGCAGACAAGGCCGTCCAAGTGGGACGGCTCAAAAAGAGAAAAGAAAACGTCACAGGGAGCCCTTTTCCAATGGCTGGCCACCATTTAGTATAAACGGTGACGCCGGCCAATGGGAAAGAGAGGCGGGGCTTGAAGACCTTGAATGAAAGCCCTCTAAATCATTAAATCTCGCCAGCGAGACTGCGCATGTGCGCAGCCCCCTCCAGTCGAGACCTAAAAAGTAGAGAGGTGAGGTAGGAATTAGGTTGTGTGAGAGGTAAAGCAGATAGCATAGAGCTATAGGGAAGTCAGATGGGAAAGGCCCAGTGAGCGAGAGAGGGATGAGGTAAAGAGATGAGGTACAGAAAGGGGATTGGGAGTGATCGATTTAGATGCAGTCACAAAGAATGATAGAGAGGAGTAAAATCAAAGTCATGGGAGAGAAAGGTAGAGAGATAAACTTGAAGGAGGTATATTGAGAAAGAGGTGAGGTGTAGAAAACAGATGTAGAAAATGATTAAAATAATGAGAGAGAGGGTGGTTGAGAGGAAGAATTATGGTAGAAGAGAAGTAAGGAGAATTTGGGGCCCTGGGTTTCAAGGCATGGGCCCCACTTTGCCCATGCCTTGAAACATCTCTGGGAAGCACACCCACAGTAGGAAAAAAGGAAGTGGGGGACCGCCTGCATTGCAAAGTCCAGGTGTAATCTGTGTAGGTGTGTATGTGGCGCTCCCAGAAGCCCAATGCATCTGCTAGCTCCACCCCTCAGTCTTGCTTCCTCAGGGTAACCCATATCACTAGCCTTGTCCTTAGCTCTTGTTAACGCTGCCGAACTCTGAGAAGCCTTACTGTTTAACTACAATACAGTGCCGGGATGATTTTAGCAGTGCAACAGAGTTGAATCTGCTCAGGTGCTCCTTCTCGCGCAATAGTAGCATGTTAATCATTAGAGCAGCAGTTCTTAACCTGTGGATACCCCAGGGGAGTCCGCAAATCTTACTCAGGGGGCTCAGCGTCTGTTTCGAAAAATAAATAGTGCTAGCTGATTAAAGTACATTTACAAAAATGCAAAATAAAAAGGTTTCAAAACACTCAATGTTTAGGAATTTGAAATTGGAAGCTCAAAATGTTGTTAGTATGCTTATCTTTGTTTGTGGGAGCAGCGCAAGTACTACAAAAGGAATCTAGAAAAGAATTGTCTTTAATGGAAGCAGCCCTATGCACAGAAAAAATAGAGCATTTATTTAGAGCAAAAAGGAGAAAGTGATATGCTAAAATCTAGAATATTACTTAACCTTTTAAAAAGAAAATTATATTTTAAAGGCTCATGTTAAAATTATGTTTTTTGCATATTTGTAAATTAAACACAATATTTCAAATTGTGTGCATTGTTTCATGTATACTTGTTTATGTAGGAGTTTGACGTTCAAAATATAGAAAACGCTTCGGCTTCCACCAATGATTCAACAAGTATCCACAGATTTCAAAAGCTTAAAAACCGATGCATTACAGCAAACAACAAAGAGAATATTTGCTCACTTGTACTAATTGAGCTAGAACAGCAGGAGTGACCATCGGTTCTGCAAGCAGGTAACCCGAGTAATTACCAATGGCTGGATTTCTTTTTATCCCTAGACAGTTAGAAGGCAAAGCTATTCAGAATTTAAAGAAAAATAAAACTGCATCGTTCCAATACTTTCTTCAGGCCCAGATGATGTGAGACTGATCCAACTGCTATTTTCCAAATCTTCGTGTCTGCAGTGATTATCAATATGAATGCTGGACTACATGACTATAGTTTCCTGGTGATGCTCAGGTACTTCAAAGATCTCACCAACCCTGGCCTCAATAGTGCCCATATTGTGTCCAAGAATTTGGATTTGTTAGTGTAATAACTGTACACATAACTGCATGATCTGCATCAGCTCTAAATGATCTTTTCCAACATCAAGACAACAGGCTTATCTTTGAAAGACTGAACAAAGTCTTTTCTAGTCCATCATCTGGGAGATAGAGCTACCACTTGGGAGAGATTCAGGTACAGGGTGGTCATGGTATTCTCAGTGCTTGCATATAGTTGACTGGCTTCGGCCCTCTGCTACTCCTAGGAGCGGCTCGTGGCAGGGAAAAGAGGTGGGCGACACCAAACCCACATGCGCACTGAAGTCAGAGCCCCTACCAATCCCCTCAGTGCCTGTCATCATTGTAGTCCTGCCCTGCAAGACTCGGCACAAGGAAAATAAAACTCGAATAAAACGGGTTTTAAACCCATTTTATTATGTTATGGAGGGTGCCGGCAGGGGGGCGATGCTCCTCTGCCAGAGTGGAGGAGCCGCCCCCTGCTACACCTGTTGCAGGGGAGTGCTCAAGGAGCCTGTTTTTCATTCCATGGTAATCCTCATCATGCTAGTACTCATGGTAGCAAGTTCTTAAACTAAGACTCTATAGAAGACAGCTCTACATTTTTCGTCAGTTAGGTCACGTAGGTCACTTCCGTTTTATGTTGCTTTATGCCCTTCTGGGAAACTGTCTTTTCAGCTGGTAATGGACTGTAATTATTGAGTGCCTTAGATTCTGACAATTTGCAAGTGAAATCCATTTGCAAACTTAATAGTTTACTGAATAGTCATTGGCATTTTTAAATCATTACCTACCAATTTACAACAGTGACCTTTGTTATATATACAATTAGTGATATTAACATCCATGCAATTAAACCTCGGTTAATTTAACACAATTTCAAAATAGATTTCATGTTTCTTGATTTTGAACCCTAAATAATCATAAAAAATAATGTCAAAATGTAGCAGTGGCAAAACCACCTACCTGGTTTGGAACCTTTGTGATTAGAGCAGGCAACTGTCGCTGGTGAGTTTTATCCTTCTCTCGCAAATGATGCATGTGCTCACCAAATGAAGATTCGTTTTTAAAAGGATATGTCAGGGATTGTTGTGGCTGGCTTTGTTTAAATGTTCTGGGTAAAAGATGGGCACCAGGTTTACTCGGTGGATGCGCGGGAGGTACTGGTTTAATGAGAAAAGGCACTTGCTTTTCTTGCAGAACCTTCTGTTGATCACCCATCTCCTTCATGCACTGAGGGGTGCAAAGGGCCTGACCAACATGGAAGTAAGGGTAACGAAGAGCCTAGTAAAAATATACAAACCGCCATAAATATCAAAATGATGCAGCAGTAAGCTAAAAGTTTTCAATCTACACTGCAAAGCCATTTTACAATGTGTTGTGCAAAAAAAATGACTGGCCCTACGAATTTATACACTCTGTGAACGAGATATGCACAAATGTAAATTCTTTTTTCATCACTTGAATAACCACACATTAGAAAAACTATAAACCAATATAGTACAGTGTGTAACTAAATCAATTCAGAATTCTCAATTTTCCTCTATTTGACATTTTATTAATAGGTTATTGGTAAGTAAACAACAAACAAAGTAAAAGTAAAAGTAAAATGCTACTTACCAGTATGCATCTGTTCTTGGCATGTAGAGCTGCAGATTCACACACTATGCATAGATCGTCATCTAGTGTTGGGCCCGGATGTTTGCAGTTTGTTATTGTCTTGGAACAAGTCTTTGGAAATCACGAGATAGGGGACTCCTCCTGTGGACAATAGTGCGCATGGGCATTGACTCCATCCTCAGATTGTTTTTTCGCCAAGAAGGGAACTGATGGAGTTTTAGCGAGAAACAGAAAGAGATGTCCATGTATGTTGTATCTAATTAAGATAATACTGGAACAGACAAAGGTAGCCGGGGAGGTGAGTGGGCGTGTGTGAATCTTCAGCTCTATATGTCAAGATCAGATGCACACTGGTAAGTAGCATTTTCCGTTCGAGGTATATGAGCTGCAGATCACACACCATGCATAGATTGCATAGCAGTACTGTCCCTTTAGTGGCGACCACCAGTAACTGTTGCAGTAGTCTGAAATAGTGTTTTGAGGACAGCCTGGCCAATACTACATTGTTGTTTTGCTTTGTGATCGCAAATTTGTATACGTTTGACAATTCACCTTGCAATTCCAGACTTTGATGTGGGATTGCCTTTATGTGGTGGTGAAAAGGAAACAAAAAGCTGTTTTGTTTTGCAAAAAGGTTTTGTTCTGTGAATATAGTAAAGAAGTGCTCTTTTTAAGTCTAGTGTATGAAGAACTCTTTCTGCTACTGTTTGTGTGTAGTTGCGAGAAGAAGACTGGCAACACTACAGATTGGTTAAGATGGAAGGGAGTAATAACTTTTGGAAGAAATTTGGGATTTGTTCTGAGAACCACTTTGTTATGATGGAGTTGTAAAAATGGTTCTTGAATAGTTTGTGCCTGTAGCTCACTGACTCTCCGAAGAGATGTGATAGCCACAAGGAAAGCGACTTTCCATGTAAGAAATTGTAGCTCATATCTATGCAGAGGTTCAAATGGAGGACCCATTAACCTAATGAGGACGATGTTTAGATTCTACACTGGAGAGGGTGGTACCCTGGGAAGAATTATTCTTTTGAGGCCTTCCATAAATGCTTTAATGGCAGGTACCCTGAACAATGACAGATGTTGTCTGTTTTTCAGGTAGGCTGCTATGGCAGCGAGATGTTATCGGATTGATGTGTATGCTAGATTACATTTTTGAATTTGCAGCAGGTAACATCTGATGTGTTGAATGGATGCATCTAGAGGATTGATTGTGTTATTGGTACAGTATATCACAAATCTTTTTCTCTTGGCTGCATAGCAGGCTCTAGTGGTGGGAGGCTTAGCTTCTTTGATGACGTTCATACAATCTGGTGGGAGATTGAGTTAACCAAATTGTAGGACTTCAGGAGCCAGATCGCTAGGTTGAGCTGTGCTGGATCTGGGTGTCTGATCTCTCCATGGTTCTGCGTTAAGAGTTGTGGGGAGAGATATAGTTTTTGGTGCTGGACTACTGATAGTTGTAGCAATGTTGTGTACCATGGCTGTCTGGTCCATGTTGGAGCAACTAGGATCAGTGTTAGTGACTGTTGTTGCAGCTTGCGTACCACTAATGGAATGAGAGGGAGAGGTTGAAAAACATACACAAATCTGTCTGACCAATTCATCCATATCGCATTGCCTTTGGACAATTAGTGTGCATATCTTACGGCGAAGCTTGGGCATTTTGCATTTGAATGTGTGGCGAAGAGCTCTATCTCTGGATGCCCCCACACTCGTGAATCGGTTGTGTATGATGACTTAACAGATCTGCCATGTGATTCTGTATTCCTGGAAGATGTTGAGCTAAAAGGAATATGTTTGAGGAATTGCCCATCTCCATATGCTCTGTGCTAGTTCAGAGAGCTGCAGAGTGTGAGTTTCCCCGTTTTTGTAGATAATACATCGCTGTTATATTGTCCATCTGGACTAAAACAGCTTTGCCGGATGTGTGTTTCTGGAATGCTTTCAATGCCAGAAAGATTGCAGGTAGCTCCAAATCATTGATGTGAAGTAGCTTTTGCTGAGGTGTCCATTTGCTCCGTTTGGTGTGATGTAGTAGATGAGCTTCCCCAGCCGGTGAGTGATGAGTCTGCTGTTAACACGATTGTGGAACCGGCTCTAGGAATGGTCGGCCTTTGGAAAGGTTTGGGGTGTTCCACCACTGCAGAGAGTGATGTGTGCGGCTGTTCACCAACACTAGATATGTTAGCTGACCTTGAGCTTGGTTCCACTGACGTGCTAAGCATTCCTGTAAGGGGCGCATCTGGAGTCTTGAATGAGGTACTATAAATATGCAAGAGGCCATCATTCCTATTATTTGCATAAACGCTCGAGCTGGGAGTGAGAGCTGCGGTTGGAATTTTGTTATAAGGGCCTGCATACTTGCTAGCCTGGCAGGATTGGGATATGCAATGCCTTTTGAGGTGTCTATTTTAGCATCTAGATATTGTTGGATGCGGGACTGTTGGAGGTGAGACTTTGGGAGATTTATTGTAAACCCTAAGTCGTGAAATAGTTGGATTGTAGTGTGTGTGATTTACACACTGGGTATGCAACTTGGCTTTTATGAGCCAGTCGTCCAAGTATGGGAAGACGTGAATTTGGTGTTTTCTTAAGTGGGCTGCTACTACTGCTAGACATTTTGTGAATACTCTGGGTGCTGTGGTAACTCCGAATGGGAGAACCTTGAATTGATAATGCCGACCGTCCAGTACAAATTGAAGATATTTCTTGTGGGCAGGGTGAATGGGAATGTGGAAGTAGGCGTCCTTGAGATCTAAAGTGGCAAGGAAATTGCCTTGGTTGAGTAGAGGAAGGATCTGTTGAAGAGTGCCCATGTGAAAATGGTCTGATTGTATGTATAGGTTTAATGGTGTGAGGTCCAGTATGGGTCAAAGGGTTAAATCCTTCTTTGGAATTAGAAAATACAGGGAGTAAACCCCTGTGTTTTGATGGTGCAGGGGAATTGGTTCTATTGCATGTTTCTGCAGGAGGGAAAGCACCTCTTGTTTTAGAAGTGTTAAATACTCTATTGACATTGGATGCTGTTTGAGTGGTATGTTTGGGGGAGTTGAAATGAGCTCCAGGCAATAACCGGATTGGGTGATTTGTCTCACCCACCTGTCTGTGGTATTAGTGTTCCATACTGGTAGGCACAGTGTCAATCTTCCCCTGACCGGAGTATAATGGTCCGGGGGGAGCGGCGGGAAGTCGTTGTTTGGAGGTGGAGGCAGTGTGAGTATTGGTAGTTTTGCCTCTACCTTTGTTGTTATTCCCCCTGTAGCCTCCTCTGTAATAACCTCTGGTAGAGGAGGTCTGAGTGGAACTCTTATAGGAAGTGGAGGAGTGATCAGTGTTAAAGCCTCTAGAGGCACCACTATAAGAGGAGTGACAAAAGGAACTTCTGGGAGCTTGCGATTGCAAAGCTCCCATTGATTTGGCAGGATCAGTATCCTTTTTCATCTTTTCTAAAGATTAATCCACCGTAGGTCCAAATAAGTGTTCTTGGTCAAAGGGTTGGTTCAGTATGGTAGTCTGAACCTCGGGTTTGAACCCTGAAATACTTAGCCAGGCATGTCTGTTTAAAAGAACACTGGTATTAATAGCTCTGGAGGCTGTGTCTGCCGCATCTAGAGCACATCAAATGGAGGTATTGGTTACTAGTTTACCTTCCTGTATGAGATCATTGGCCCTTGTTTTATATTGATCTGGAAGGTGTTGTAGTAGGTCACTAGTTCATCATAGTGCACCCTATCGTACCTAGCTAGTAAGGCCTGTGTGTTGGCAATTCTTTATATGTTGGCTGCTTGTGACACTGTTCTTTTAGCAGATGCGTCCAAGAGTTTTGACTCTTTGTCAGGCGGTGGAGCATCGCCTGAGGTTTGGGGGTTAGCCCTTTTCCTGGCATTGGAGACCACCAAGTAATCTAAGGGATGCTGGCCTTTAATGTATGCAGGGTCAGTTGGGGCAGCCTTGTACTTTTTTTCTACCCTGGGGTTAATGACTCTAGCCCTTACGGGGTATTTATAGACTGCAGGAGCATGTTCGATTAACCCTTTTAACATTGGGAGAACGGAAGTGGACCTTTGAGATGTTGCAAAAGTGTCCATGAGGAAGTTTTCTTCTTTAGGGTCTGTATGTAAATTTACCCCGTGGAATTCTGCAGGCCTGTGTATAAGCTGAGTAAATCCTATAGTGTCCTCTGGAGGGGATGGTCTAGATGGGTATACATCCTCTTGTGGTACATTGGGACGATCTGGTGTGCCATAATTTTTCCACGGGTCATTTGGGATGTAAGGTTGACTAGGTTCGCCTAGAGGTTTATCTTTCCCTTTGTCCCTAGTGGTGCCCTGATCATCTGGAGGTGGAGGAGATTGTGAGGGTACCGGAGATGGTATAGGAGAGATGTATTGTGGAGGAGGAGGTGGAAAAGGAATCCTTAAAGGAGAAGTAGCAATGTCTCTTTCATTAAATGAATTGGAGGTGGTTAAGGTTTGTTCATTTTCCTTTTGTTGGAAGGACTAACTCTAAGATGACCTGTTTCTGGGTCTAGTTTCAGAGATTTTGGGGTTGGATCGGGTCGAAAAAGCTCCTCCTCTGGAGTTTGTTTTGGTGCCGATTTTCTGGGGTCCGAATGTTTGTGTGGCACGGTGTTTGGAGTTGTCTTATGCTCCTTAGATTTGGAATCAGGAGTTTTCTTGGGTTCCGAAGGTTTGCTGGGGTGTTTTGAACTGGTTGCTTGTTCGGTTCCGATGATTTTTTTGGATCTGAAGTGTGTGTGCCAGGTGTCTTCGGAACCAGTTGTTTTTTCGGTTCCAATGATTTTTTCGGATCCGAAGGTTGATTACTAGTGGTTTTCGGGACCAGTTGTTTCTTTGGTTCCGATGATTTTTTCAGATCCGAAGGTTCAGTCTCTGTTGATTTTGGTGCCGAGTGCACCGATGTGGAACAAGTCTTCGTTGCAGACGAAGACAATGGTTTCTCTTTTGTTGTCAGTGCCGAGGATGGGGTTTTGGCACCAACTGTAGGCTCATGGAAAGGAGTCCTTTCAATGAGCCAAAAGGCCTGATGGCGCAGATAGGCCCGAAGGCCTGCTTTGATGACCGCAACCGAAGAGATGAAGTTTGTAGAGATGCGCATCGAATTGGAAACGTGATTGAAGACAATACCGAAAAGAGGGTAATGGATTGCGCCTCGAAAGGTAGATCGGTAATGACACCGAACTGGAATGTGTCGAACACATCCGAGCCCGATGGCGGAAAAAAACAATTTGAAGATGGAGTCGATGCCCATGCGCACTATTGCCCACAGGAGGAGTCACCTATCTCGTGATTTCCAAAGACTTGTTCCAAGACAATAACAAACTGCAAACATCCGGGCCCAACACCAGATGCCGATTTATGATGGTGTGTGATCTGCAGCTCAAATGCCTCGAACACCAAGTTCAGTATCCACTCAATAAAAACAATTTGAGAAATAACCTAAACTAACACATCAAAAGAAGAGGGGGTAAGGAGGGTAGTCCTGATTAATTAAACAAATTACTGACATAAAAGGAATGTGAAGGAGCACAGCACTCTAGAAAGTCTTGCAGTAACATGACATACATTACTCTTTCCGATTTGGGTTGAATGAGACAGTGGTCAAGCATGCCAGATTCAACATAAAATTAATTCAAAAGGTAATATCAGATTTTGATTAAATTGCTCAATGTTATCCTTTTCCTTTTGGTAATAGAGTTTAAGAACTAAAGTGCTGTTCGACTGCAAGATTTGCCTTTGCAAAGGTGATCTTTTACAACAATTCATTTCTTTTAGAAATATAAACGTACTGCAGTTATCAAATTAACTATAGACACCAACCCATTAGGGTGTAACTATTCTACACTATTGAATCAGAAGAATGCCTGAATTACTTACTGGTAATCGCTTTACTCCGAGTCCTCATCCCTCGCTTCTATTCATTACACACAAGGCATTATTGCCTCACCAGACACCCGTACCATGCAATTTCAATCCATAGTAAAAATCGCCCTCCCCCTCCAACCTCCTGTAATACCGGTAAGTAATTGAAGCATTACCTCCTCATCACTCCCTCGCTTCGCTTCATTACATACGAAATGTAAAAGCCAAACAGTATAACCAAATTGGAGATGCACAAAAACATGTTTATTTGAATAACAGACAAAAAGGAAGCACCGCTATTCAGGTACCATAGCGGATAGAACCCTGAAACCAAAAACCGCAGACCGGTCAACTTCCTGGACAATCTGGTAATGAGAAGTATGAGTCAAAGGGGAAGCCTAGGTGGCTGCTTGACAGATCTCAGAAATGGAAGCCCCCTGGACCTCAGCACAAGAGGTCGCCATGGTCCTAGTGGAACGACACTGAAACCCCAAGGGAGAAATTTGTCCAGCAGACTTGTAGGCCAGAGAAATCAGAGTCCGAACCCCCAGACTCTAGGAAGAAGTGGAAAGACGCAACCCCCTATTCACTGGTCCAGAATTCACAAAAAGGGAATCGAAAATCCTAATGGAAGCGACCCATTCCAGATAGAGAACCCTCCTGACATCCAAAGAGTGCAGCCGCACCTCAGACTCTGAAGAAGGAGACTAAAAAAACGAGGGCAGAATCAACTCTAGGTCCTGATGGAACTGGGAATCAACCTTAAGACGAAAGGAAAGTACAGACCACAAAATGATCCTGTCATCAAAAACTCTACAAAAGGGATGCTTGAAAGACAAAGAGCCTAGTTCACTCAAACACTAGCAGAGGAAATAGCCACCACAAAGAAAGTTTTAAAGGACAACAAACGCAAATCCACAGAAACCAGAGGCTCAAATGGAGGAGACATCAAGGCCTCCAAAACCAAAGACAGGAGGAGGTAATGCTATTTCCTCTCACACTTACAACTTTAGCATACATTTTTCTAGTAACTTCACTTTTCGGAGTACTGAAGGAGTCCAATAAACTCTGCCTGTTTTTTTGCTCCAACAATCAACTTCCTATGATTATTTTTCTAGACCAAACCACAAAGTCAAACAAACATTTGGCTTGCTCAATTATCATTTCCCGAAAGGTTTGCTTTACAATGTTCCTTGAAATGCTGGTGCTTACTATTTCTTTTTACAAGTGACAAAGTTTCCTTTGGCAGAAAACTTTCTCTCAAGTTTTACTGCAGTCTTATGGTAGGTACGGGTTAAATAAACTGTAAAAATATAAATACAGGTGTGGTTGTCTTGGATTTCTCTGAGCAAATTGCGCATCATATGTATCTAAATCTACTCAACTGAGACTCAGGCATATCTGAGGTAGTCACGGTGATCCATCCAGGAAGGATTGGTAATTTTTTATTTGAGCATTTCCATGCGCTGTGGATTCACGGACTAGAAACACAGCTCTAAGGGCTAAGAAAAATGTAACCAGGCATTGGAAGGTGGGAATGTTTGTGCTTGTTTCAAAATAGTCAGTGGAAGTTGGTTACGAACATGAGGTTATAAAGGAAGAGGGAAAACATTAGTCTAATCATATGAATCTTAAAATTAATATGTGAATCACACTTCTACAACTCAAAAGCCTTCCTAGCGAGAGCATCTCCAGCAGTGTACCAGGTCACTCACAGGCTGTGTTTTTTAACTTGTTTCTATTGTACAGATCCAATCAGTTCTGCTTAGGTTTTGCCCCCTCCACGTTTGCCAAAAAGCTTGAACTGTTCTCTGCTTGATTGGAATATCCTTCCTTCCTTCAAAAGGTGCTCATCTTCTCTTCATTGGGTCATAATACATATCTTAAAATTGCAAGATTTTGTTTGTTTACCGTTAGGAATATTTCTTTCTCCTAAATAGTGGCAGCAGCACCCCTTCCTTTTTACCAGGATTTCTGAGTCCAGAAATAAGAGGACCACCTCAATGCTCAGACAATAGGATTGCCTTAAATAATTACAATAAACGACTAGCACTAATAAGTATCAGTCCTTGATTTAATAACAACTTCAATAAGAGGGGTGGACTTGTAGAAAAAGATGAATCACCCTGTTGCAGAAGCAAAATGAAAGAGGAATCCTAAGTGGGTCTTGGTTCAGAAGCAATACAGCCTTTAAGAGGTTAATTCGGATACCACACTAGAGAAGCCCCAACTAAGGAGATGCCAGACCCTGCGGACTCTGAGTGGGCAGGAGAACTCTGAAAAAACAAGACTCATCTCTATCACAACCAATAGTGATCATACTTTCCTGCATGGATGTGCAAAAGCATATGTAAGTCCCCTTTCTAAATCCTTTGGCATGCCCACCAGCTGTATTGTTTCTTCAAGTGGCGTGCTTCTCGCCACTGGGTTATAAGTTACATGAATGTGACATTAGGATGTGCATTACTGTTAAAGACGGTATTGTTGTATTAGATCCCAGATGGGTCAGTGTAGGTAGTTTTAGTTCAAGGTGTGGTCAGCTCATGCAACATGGTTGTGGGGGATCATTTTTCCACAACCAAATGTGGGCAACAGATACTTCATGCTTTTTATAAACACAGGGGGTTAAGTAGGTCAGATCTATTTAGCTTGTGTTCTTGGTTAGTGGTTTGGGCATGGATAGGTCTGCTTTCTCTGCTTTACTTTGGTACAGCAATGGCAAATGTAGGTAACAGTGCCCAGCTATTCTGCATTGTCACTCAGAATACCCATGAGTTTGCATGCTCAAATCAAACAGGTGGTGTCCTCGAATCAGCTAAGGGATACTACCCAGATATAGTAATGCTGCCAGAAACATTTGCTTGGTGCAAACCGCAAAACGCATGCACATGGCGCTGGCAAAGTTGGGCATTAAGGATTTATTCAAGCATCCAGGGAGTTAGTATACAATTTAAGAAGAGATTTCATTTGCCCTTACATAAAATGCATCTAGCTAAATGGAGGATGCAATTATAAAGACAGGAACGCTCTGGCCTCAGACCGTGAGCTCCTCCTGAGAAAGAATGATTGTACAACAACCTTGAAAGTAAAACTAGACGCTTGAACGAGTGCACCCATTCTGGGAAACTTAAATCTATAAACACTTCATTTGTTGTAGGGAGCTGGAGACCCTAGATTCATAGGGCTATAATTTACACTACAAAGCTCTGATTTTCACTGCAACAAGCTCGATTTTATAAGAACCAATATCAATGACTCCACTTGTACCTTCTCTTTTCTAGCGAGGTCTTGTTTAGTGGCCACATCTGCACGAGTCTCAATTTAAAACTGCACACACAGGCTATGGCAGGCTTCAGACATGTTTAAAGGTCTACTTACGTGGCTGGCACAATCAGTGCTGCAGACACACTAGTAGTATTTTAATTTACAGGCCCAGAGTACATGTAGTACCACTTTACTAGGGACTTACAAATAAATTAAACACGCCAAGTTGGGTGTAAGACAATTTTACCATGTTTACAGGAGAGAGCACAATCACCTTAGCACAGGTTAGCATTGGAAAACTGCTCAAAGTCCTAAAAGCCAACAAAATGAGTTCAGAAAACTGGAGGATGAGGGCAAAAACGTATGGGGATGACCTTTCAGAAACAGCCAAGCCCAACAATTACAGTAATTTACAGAACATGCTTGGGACGCCCCATGCATTAGCAGTAGTCTTGAACATCTCTTTTGATGGCAGCTGTTTAAACCTGAAAAAGTTCCAAGTGTACTCAAAAATACAAAAAATGACACGAAAGCGATATAATTCAATGCCTTTCAACACCCATTTGATATACAACCATAAGGCCTATCGACCACATTCATCAACCACTTACAGTTGGCCTGAATCGGCTTCCTCGGGTATGTTGAGAGCAAGGTCTAAATTGTTGTAGAGGCACAGATAAGTCTTGGTCAACTGACAAGAAGCAGCTTTCACAAGTCAGTCATCAAGGCATAGAAAAAAGCTTGGTGGCCTTCCCTTCTTAGATGTGCGACTACTGGAGCAAGACATTTTGTAAAAATATGAGGGGCTGATCTTACGCCTAATAGGAGAATCTTGAATTGATAGTGTTGACAGACACTTTTAATTTTAAATACTCAAGGTGTTATATATATATATATATATATATATATATATTTTTTTTTTTTTTTACTTTATTCTAGTAAGTTACCGCACTTACATAGCAATTTACAATATCGTGATAATTAATACGTTCCATCCTTCATCATACATAGACTAGGAACATTCGTACAAACAGTTGTAGAAAGGTTGACACCACAGGGAATGAAAATGAATGCTCTCGATATGCACTTGTGCTCTCTCTATTGGTATAACGCAGGCACAGATCGCAGGTTTGGCTACCGGGGATAGGAGTTAACAGAGGCACCTAAAGTGAGGAGATCGGTATGAAGCGGTTGCCATATGTTGCGGGGTCCGGACGTGGGCTGCTGTAGATTGGCATAGAGCTCGCTATTGGTGTTACAATGTATTACTATTAATCCATGCATTTCTGGTGGGTGCATATCTCCTTCCCCATTTTATTACGTCTCTTTTGGCTAGCAGCAAGGCAAGAGCAGTAAAGCGACGCAAGGCTTTTGCGATATCATGGGCGTATCCCAACAGTGCTAGTAGTCGAGAGGGTACAATGGCAGGTTGGGTCATATGTGCTAACTCTGTAAATATTTATTGCCAATGCAGTGCTATCTTACCGCAAGTTCATGTTATGTAGGCAAAGTCCGTAAAAAAGGAGTGGCATTTGGGACAGTCGTGTGGTAGAGTTGGGTCCAGTCGGTGCAATTTAGCTGGCGTAAATGAATTCTGCCAGATATATTTAAAATGTAATAATTTATGGTGGTGGTTGATAGTTATCAATCACGTTTGTGTGCAGCAATTATATAATTGTGAGTTTGTTAGTGGGTGCTTAACAAAAAGAGGGGGGGGGGGCAAGAGGCTTGACCAGGTCCAGTGTCCATGCTCCTAATTCAATAATGCTTACAACAAAGGGGACACTGTTCCTAATACAAGGTGCAAAAAGTCACCTATGTAGGCGGGTGCAAAAAGTCACCCATATTTGAAAACCAAGAAGGAAAGAGAAACAGGATTCCTAGGTAAAGTGACCCACAGTGAACAGGGAAAACATTTAGTGTCCTCTGTTGCCCTCACACACCTCTAGAGGTGTCATGCTTCATCATCGGGCAGTTGCTCCTCGTAGGGCCGGCGCTGCAATTCCCTACAATATGGGTGACTTTTTGCACCAGCATACATAGGTTACTTTTTGCACCTTGTATTAGGAACAGTGTCCCCTTTGTTGTAAGCTTTGTTAGTGGGTGCCCTAGATCCTGTTCCTAGGTGGTAACTCTCTTGGTGTCCCAAGAAGGGAGCATGACAAGGCTAGTGTGGTAAAGTTTAGACATTAAATGATCACCTCCAGAGTCGTTAATCAAATGTCAGAGGGGGAAATTCGTATGGTTCAATGGGGTAGCTGGGGATCTGAGCTTTAAGTGCTCCCTTCCTCTGTATCAGCACAAAGTGGTCAATCTGAGGGGAAGGGTTGGAAGTAAGCATCCTCCATACGCGAGAACAATGTCCGTCGAGGAATAGGTCACATACTGTGCTCAGGCAGTGTCTTGAAAGAGTGCGCATGTTCAAAGCTTCTTGTGTGATGGGCAACCAGGGGCTAGAGGAATGGCGTAGATGGCCCCTGTTATTTGGATCTGACGCTTCCAGGCACAGCTTGTTGTGGACACCGTTTGAATATCATGCGGGTCACGCAGCAGTGCAGATGGTAGCAATGCTGCAAGCGGTTTCGAGACAGCTAGGTCAACCTCAGGCTTAGTGCAATGTATCTGAGCGGGGTGATACCAGTGACAAGCAAAGCTACATTGTGCCACTAGATAGTGGAAGTAAAAGTTAGGGACTCCAAAGTCCCCGCGCTCATACGGAAGTCCCGTCACCTACCTAGCCGGACCTTGGACAGATTTTCCCCTTGTCTCTACGTCTGACCTTCCTCCTACCCCTTTACCCTATCCCCTTACCCTTCCTTGCTCCATTCACCTTGTCCCCTATGTTCTTTAAATGCTTTTCCTGATACTTATGTAACTTTTAACTGATGTTAATTGCAACATTATTGTTCCTCATGTAAAGCACTCTGATTCCTTTGGGTCTAGCCAGCACTATATAATAACTCATTATTAAATATGTTCCCATTTAGTACTCTTTCTCTCTTTGTCTAATTCCCTAGCTCCTATCCCCTCTCCCCTTAATCTCTCCCCTTGCCAGCTACTCTGCCTAGCCCCTTGTCCTTTGTGCCCTTTGACTAAGCACTCCTTCTCCCCTTGTTGGGGAAAGATCCAATATTTATACTCTGAAGTCTCAATGAACCCGCTGAGGGAGTCCACTGCGCCAAGGGAGCCACTCACAGCTGAGGTATGGTATGGCACCCCTTGCCAAAGCACTCTCTCTCCCCTTTTTGGGGAAGGATCCAGTATGTAGACCTTGTAGTCTCAGAGACCCCTCTGAGAGAGTCCACTGCGTAAAGGGAGCCTCTCGTAACCGAGATAGGGAAGTGATACCACTTCCCCTGGGATCACAGCTTACTGAACTTTGGACATTGCTTTGACTCGTCTACCAGTTTGTGTCCCTGTCGCCCTTTCCCTCCTTTCTCCATACGGTGTCTCTCACCCTCCCCTCCTCTTTCCGGCCTTCATTATCTGTCTACTTCCCCAGCTCCTACCCCCCGCCCCTGAATCTCTCCCCTTGCCTGCTTTTCCCCTTACATATTTGTGCCTATTGTTTATCTCGACTTTACAAGTAACTATCTTGCCATGCTCTAATAACTGTGTAACCTTTGTAAAGATGTAACCTGTAACTAGGTTCTGATATTCATGTAAAGCGCTCTGATACCTCCGGGTCTAGCCAGCGCTATATAAAATCTTTAAAATAAAATAATGCAAATGCTACTTACCAGTATGCATCTGTTCTTGGCATGTAGGGCTGCTGACATTCATATCTGTGCATAGATCGCCGCCTAGTGTTGGGTCCGGATGATTGCACATTGTTGTCCTGGAAGAGTCTTCGAAGTATCACGAGATAGGTGGCTCCTCCCCTGGACTACAGTGCGCATGGGCATCGACTCCATCCCCAGATTGTTTTTAGCCATTGTGGCCGAGATGGAGTGAATCTTGTGAATGATGACCATGCCATGAAATGATATGTAAACACTGCAGCTGCTACAGGTGCCGGGGAAGAGGGCGGGCGATATGAATGTCAGCAGCCCTACATGCCAAGAACAGATGCATACTGGTAAGTAGCATTTGCAGTTCGAGGCATGTGGGCTGCTGAATTCATATCTGTGCATAGAATACATAGCAGTCCCTCCATTAGCGGCGGCCGCCCGTGCCAGCTACAGCAGTTTGGAAAAGTGTCTTGAGAACAGCCTGCCCTACAGCTGCCTGCTGTTTAGAGTGCACGTCTACACAGTAATGTTTAGTAAATGTATGTGTGGTAGACCATGTGGATGCTCTACATATGTCCTCTAAGGGAATGTTTCCAAGGAAGGTCATAGAGGCCCCCAACTTTCTGGTGGAGTGGGCTCTAGGTGGAATTGTAAGAGTGCGTTTAGCCTTTGCATAACAGATCTGAATACATTTCACAATCCACGTAGCAATACCTGCCTTGGAAATAGCGTTACCTTTGTGGTGTGACGCAAAGACAACGAAAAGCTGCATAGTCTTTCTAAAATCCTTGGTCCTATCAATGTAATACATTAGGGCCCTTTTAACGTCAAGGGTGTGGAGCATCCGCTCCGCCAGTGACTCAGGATTTTGAAAAAACACCGGCAACTCAATTGTTTGGTTTATGTGGAACTGAGACACAACCTTGGGTAGAAATTTAGGGTTAGTGCGGAGCACTACCCTGTTAGCATGAACATGGAAGAAAGGCTCTTGGATTGTGAGGGCCTGCAGCTCACTAACCCTCCGTAGCGATGTAATTGCTACCAAGAAAGCCACTTTCCAAGTCAAGAACTGAAGTTCGCAAGAATGTAGTGGCTCAAAGGGCGGACCCATCAGTCTTGTAAGAACCACATTGAGGTTCCATTCTGGAGCTGGTGGGGTCCGTGGTGGAATGACCCGTTTGAGTCCTTCCAGAAAAGCTTTGATAGCAGGCACTTTGAAAAGTGAAAGGTGCTGTCTATTCTGGAGGTATGCGGCCATCGCAGACAGGTGAATGCGGATGGAAGTATATGCCAAATTACACTGGTACAGATGGAACAGGTAACAGATGATGTTCTGAATGGAAGCATCCAGTGGATTAATGTTGTGGTTTGCGCAATAAATGACAAACCGCTTCCATTTGGCCGCAAAACATGCTCTGGTAGTGGGCTTTCTCGCCTCCCGAATGATGTCCATGCAATTGGGAGGAAGGTTAAGGTAACCAAACTCTAGGACCTCAGGAGCCAGATCGCCAGGTTGAGCTGTCGCGGATCCGGGTGCTGAATGTCGCCATGGTTCTGCGTCAGAAGGCTGGGCGTGAGATGAAGCCTTTGATGCGGTACCACGGACAGTTCCAGAAACGTGGTGTACCATGGTTGGCGAGCCCACGTCGGAGCAACCAGGATGAGAGTCATTGAGTGTTGCCTGAGCTTGCGTGCCACCAGCGGTATCAGGGGTGCTGGGGGAAAAGCGTACGCAAATTTGCCTGACCAGTTCATCCATATCGCATTGCCCTGCGATTGCGGGTGTGGGAACCTGGCGGCGAAGCTTTGGCATTTTGCATTCTCCCTTGTGGCGAACAGGTCTATCTCTGGATGACCCCATCTTTGAAAGTACGGCTGGAGTACTGATGGATGTATCTCCCACTCGTGCATCTGGTGGCTGTGCCTGCTGAGCAGGTCCGCCATCTGATTGTCTTTGCCTGGGAGGTGTTCTGCCATGAGGAAGATGTTCCTCTGAATGGCCCACTTCCACATGCTCTGAGCCAGATGAGACAGCTGCGGAGAGTGTGTTCCTCCCTGTTTCTGAATGTAGTACATGGCCGTCATGTTGTCCGTCCGGATCAACACGACCTTGTTGCACAGATGTACTTTGAACGCCTTTAATGCCATGAAAATCGCCATCAGTTCTAGCACATTGATGTGCATCTTCCTTTGCTGTAGTGTCCATAGTCCCTGCACTGTGTAATGGAGTACATGCGCTCCCCAACCCTGGAGAGAAGCGTCCGTCGTCAGGATAATCTGTGGCACAGGCTCCTGGAACGGTCGGCCCTTGCAAAGGTTTTGTGGATTCCACCAATGCAGAGAGTTGTATGCCCGACCGCTCACCAACACTAGGTCTTTCAATTGCCCGTGAGCCTGAGTCCACTGACGTGCCAAGCACTCCTGAAGCGGACGCATATGTAGTCTTGCGTGCGGGACAATGGAGATGCAGGAGGCCATCATGCCTATCACCTGCATGAACACTCTTGCTGGAAGCGAGTGCTGAGGTCTGAATCTTTGGATCAGCGACTGAATGCTGGCGACTCTCACTGAATTCGGCTGCGCAGTGGCCGCCAGAGTGTTTATGGTCGCGCCCAGATACTGCCGTATGTGGGCGGGCTGGAGATGGGATTTTGGGTAATTCAGTGAGAACCCCAGATCGTGCAGAAGGTGAATGGTGTGGGACACGTGTTCGGCGCACTGCTGGTCCGACTTTGCTTGAATGAGCCAGTCGTCCAGATAGGGGTAGACGTGGATGTTTTGACGTCTTAGATGCGCCGCCACCGTCGCTAGGCACTTCGTGAAGATCCTGGCCGCTGTGGTGACCCCAAAAGGCAGAACCTTGAACTGGTAGTGCTGGTTTTGAATGGTGAACCTTAGGTATTTTCTGTGTGAAGGATGCAGGGGAATGTGAAAGTATGCATCCTTGAGATCCAGAGTCGCCAGGAAGTCCCCTTGACGAAGCAGTGGGAGAACCTGCTGCAGCGTGAGCATATGGAAATGCTCTGACAGAATGTACAAGTTGAGAGGTCTGAGGTCTAGGATGGGCCTGAGGGATCCGTCCTTCTTTGGAATGAGAAAGTACAGGGAGTAAACCCCTGTACCCCTTTCTTGCAGTGGAACGAGCTCTATTGCCCCTTTTTGCAGCATGGCGTTGACTTCCTGTTGCAACAAGTGCAAGTGCTCGCCGGACATAGGACGGCTTTTTGGAGGTATGTTGGGTGGAGTGGATGTGAGCTCCAGACAATAACCGTATTGGATAAGAGATCTGACCCACCTGTCCGTGGTGATGGACTTCCACACGGGCAGGAACTGCTGGAGTCTCCCCCCGACCGGTGTTGCGTGGTCGGGGGGCAGTGACAAGGCATCACTGTTTGCTGGCGGTGGAGGACCTGGAGCTGTTATTCCCACGTCCTCTGCCTTTGACGTTGTTGCCACGGTATCCACCCCGACCCTTGTTGGTATATGAGGATTGGGTGTTGCTCTTATAGAATTGCGTGGATTGTGACGCTTGACCCCTTGAGGTGCCTCTGTTATTGGAGCGGCGAAAGGAACCACCCCGAAACTGCTGGGACTGCAGGGCACCCATAGATTTAGCAGTGTCAGTGTCTTTTTTCATTTTTTTCGAGGGTGGCATCCACTTCTGGGCCAAACAGGTGGTCTGGATTGACAGTTTGGTTTAGGATTGTAGTTTGAATGTCTGGTTTAAAGCCTGATATTCTGAGCCATGCATGTCGGCGCAGTAGAACGCTAGTGTTTATTGCCCGTGAGGCGGTATCAGCCACATCTAGAGCACACTTAATTGAAGCATTGGTGATAAGCTTCCCCTCCTGAATCAATATTTCAGCTGCCTCCTTATACTGATCTGGTAAGTGCTGTAGAAGGGTCTCTAGAGTGTCATAGTGTGCCCTGTCGTAGCGTGCAAGTAGCGCCTGCGTGTTGGATATGCGCCACATATTGGCTGCCTGCGCAGCAATACGTTTCCCCGAAGCCTCAAACACCTTTGATTCCTTGTCTGGGGGAGGAGCATCACCCGTAGTCTGTGAGTTGGCTCGTTTGCGTGCGTTGGAGACAACCAAAGAGTCTAGTGGCAACTGTCCTTTGATATATGTTGGATCAGTGGGCGCTGCCTTGTACTTTTTGTCAATACGAGGATTAATGACTCTTGCCCGGGTGGGTTCCTTGAAAACCTCTGGCGCATGTTTTAACACCCCCTTGAGCATTGGCAATGTCTTAACAGTCTTTTCAGCCACTGAAAAGGTGTCAAAAAGAAAATCGACGTCCACTGGGTCTGCATGGAGGTCTACGTCATGATTGGCTGCAGCTCTTTCAATTAGGGCGTTGAAGGCCGCAGAGTCTTCTGTTGGGGAAGATTTTGCAGCAAAAAGCTGCGGCTCCTGTCCCGAATGAGGGTCCCCAGGGTCGCCCCCGGCAGACCATGGCTCCGTCACATCCTCTGGGTCTGAGTAAACTGGATAAGCATACTCATCCTCATCGTCTCCATCACCCTCCCCAACGTTAGAACGTGTGGGTGAGAGTTCCTGACTTTGTGGAGATGCAGGCTCCATAGGGGCAGATGTACCCGCAGAGTCCAACTTCTTTTTAAGTGGGATGTGGAAGTGCTCCAAAGCCAGCTCCGGGGTGATCTTCCGCTTAAGGAGAGAGAGCTTGCCTGTGTTGGCGTCGATGATCACCTCTCGACGCTCCTCCTCCGCCAGTGGTTGGTGGCGCGGGCTTGGAACCACCAACGATGCTTTTGGCGTCGAAGTCAACTTCAAGGGCCCTCCGGCCCCAGGTTTCGCAGTGAAAGCCTTCGGCGCCGTCTTCGGCGGCAACGTGAAGAGAATCGGCGTCTGCGCCGGTTTTTGTAGAGGCTTGGGCGGCACTGTGTTCTTGGGCTCGACCGCTGCGGCCCCCTCCCGAATACACTGAAGGGACTCCGAGACCTTCTTGGTGAACGAGGCGGAGGGTCTTCCGACGCCGGGTTCGGGTCGGCAACCAAGGCCGCAGTCTTCGGAGCCGACGCAGCTCCCCCTTTTGACTTTGCAAGTGGAAGCGGTGCAGCCAGAGACTTGGGGTCGTCCTGCCGCTTCTTTGGAGCCTTCTTATGGTCATCGACCTTCTTGGTGTCGACGCGACTCTTCAGAGAGTCGACCAACTTCGGCGCCGTCACAGCCGCGTCGGGCGTCTTCGCCTTCGAAACCATAGTCTTCGGGTCGGCCATTTTGGCGTGGCTCTTGAGCTCGACGGCCATCTTGGATTTCTTCAGCGCCGAGGCCTCCGAAGTTTTCGACCCAACCAGTGCGACTTGCGCTTTCGGTTTCGATACGCGTGGCGTCGACACCGATGGTTTCACTTTCGGTTTTTGCACCGGGAGTGGTGCCGCACCAATGTCCGTGGCCGGGCTGGGAGGCGGAGCCGTGGGACGGGTATCGAGGTCTTGGGTAAGGCCCGAAGGCGATCCCTCGACCTGGGCCTCATAATGGCGGATGGCCCCGGAGTCAGTCTGAGGAAGCTCCTCCTCCGAGCTATCCTCTACGGTGACAAGGGCCCCGTCGTCGTCCCCTACCTCCTCGACGACTTCCTCGAACTCCTCGTCTTCCGCGTCGTAGTTTTCATCGACCTCCGACGCCGGGTTAGAGTCCGAGACATTCTGGATGGAGTCGTCGTCCACATCCTCCTCGAAGATGTTCGCTGGCGGGGGTGCCGAACTCTGGGCCTGCAGTCTTGCGGCCCGGCGTAGCTTGAGAGTCTTCTTCGACCGGAACTTGGAGCAGGCCATACACTTGGCCTCGTCGTGGTCCGGTGACAAGCACTTATTGCACACTGGGTGCACGTCGATGTGCGGGTACTTCGAGGCACACACTGGGCACCTCTTAAATGGACTTCGTTCCATGATGAAGTAGTCTGGAGCGTCGTGTAGGCCCGTCCGCGCTGAAAGCACGCGGAAGGGCAGCAATGGTTCGGAGCCGATGAACAAACAAACCAGAACGATAGACAATACCGACGCGAGTCCTAAAGACCTTTTGGTCTCAAGTAAAGAAAGTTACACAATTATCGATTCCGACAGAGGGAACCGAAACACATCCGAACCCAATGGCGGAAAAAAACAATCTGGGGATGGAGTCGATGCCCATGCGCACTGTAGTCCAGGGGAGGAGCCACCTATCTCGTGATACTTCGAAGACTCTTCCAGGACAACAATGTGCAATCATCAGGACCCAACACTAGGCGGTGATCTATGCACAGATATGAATTCAGCAGCCCACATGCCTCGAACATAAATATTTGAAACAGGGTGTTTCGTAACTCTTTAAGACTCCCGAATGTTTATAGATACAATGCCCCCTCCCCATATATGCCTTGGAAGGCCTGCCACAGGGTGGCCCAGGTGTCAACTAATCCTTTGTTCATTTTAAAGTATTCTACTACAGCAGTACTGAGTTCTCACCAAAATAATTCGTCCTGGAGCGCCATCACTGGGAACCTACACCCCCTGCCTCCCCCCACACCCCAGTTCAGTCTGGGCACATGCAATTTCAGGATTACCGGGAAGTGGTCCGAGTGAGTGCGTGCGTGAAAGGTGTGCTATGGACTCGATCTGGGGAGTTAAGGTGGGCACAAGAAGTTAATAGTCAAGGCGGGTCCAGGAATTATATTGTGCTGTGTATTACGTGTAGGAGGATTGAAGAGGGTGCTGCTGACGCCAGGCATCAGCCAAAGTATGCACCTCACATTGCTCCTGTAAGGCACGCCTGGAGCGCGGTTTAGGGCTCGGGGTGCTTGTTGTGCGGTCTCATTTGGGGTGTAGTATTAAGTTGAAATCTCCTCCCAAACAAATGTGGTCCGCCCCAAACAAGTCAATCTGTGTTTTGTAAATGTTAGTAAAATTCTGGGCTGCCTAAGTTAGGTTCATATATGTTGACTAACAGAATACTAGGACCTAGTAACTGAGCCGCTACCAACAGAGAACGCCTCTCTGTGTCACTGTGAACAGCACTTAACTGGAATGGTACGCGCTTATGTATAAGGATGGAGATCCCTCTAGGGCAGACTTCTTCAAACTGTGGGGCGCGACCCCCAGAGGGGTCGTGGAGTTCTAGGAAGGGGGTCGCAGATTCCCCAGCTTTACTTGTCCCTGCAAAAAGACAGCTGGGATCACTAATTGAGATTGTTATCAGCTGCTTGCCTGAATGAAAGGCAAATGCGCCTTATCAGTTAATCTGCAAGTGATGCTTGGGAGCAGTTCTGTTTCTTTGTGAAGACAGAAGGTGTGTGTTTTTTTTAGTAGAAGCGCAAAGAGTTTAACAACTGGGCTGGGAAGTTCTTGCTTAGTGCCCCTAAAGAGGTGTTGAAGGGACAGTTATATAAAAAAAAGAAAACTGCATTACATACACTCTGGGATTATTAAAACCTACATTTTGAAAGCATAATTTTATCTTAAAATTACTTGCACGTTTTGCAGCATTCTTTCTTACCATGTATGTAATGTGAGTATAAAAAAATTACTTACATATTCACAGTGCTTTCCTTCACAGGCTGTGACTTCATACCACTAAAAATACACATCACTATTCTCCACTGCACCAATCAAGATTTAATTCTATGGTTCTCTGGTTACACACAGACCTCTGCAGTGCATTGACTATTTGAAATGTTATAATATACAGTGCATTTCCCACTGAGCAATAACTTTTTTATATTTATTTTTGATTTACGCTGCCCATTATTTTATATGAAGATACCTGAAGGTGAAGACCTTAAAAACGTACAGAATATTTTGGGCTTATGTATAAGAGACTTGCATCGCCAAAGCATCACTTTTTTGATGCGTCGGCGGCGCAAGAATCTCAAACATACCTATGAGGCAGTGCAAAATCACCCAGCATGGCTGTGCATTGCCTCATAGGTATTCAGTAAGACATAGCAGCACAAGTCACTGCGTTGCCGTACTATGCATCAAGGAGGTGTTCCATGGGCTTTGCATGGGGTTCCCACGCAAAGCCCATGGATGTTGATGCTGCCCCCTATTTACAAAATCACGTAAACCTGGGGAAGCTTCAAAAACAGATGCCTCTCTAGATGTTTTCATTTCTCCTCGTTTTTCATCTTTCCATGTGTGATGCATAGTGCAGCTCACATAGAAACAGGAAAACGCCCCTCAGGATTGTTTTGTGAAGGAAGGTGAATCTTCCCGTTCAAAAACAATCCTGTTACGTTGGTGTTAGGCAGCAATTTGTGAAGGGAAAAGGACAGGAATCACCGTATTTCATAAGAAGGTCAGAAAGGAAAAAAACACGGGAAACATGCCAAAGGATGCCAGGTCTAACAGGGGCATTTATGGTTGTCGATAGATGCTGTTGATGAGAACCCGTTTCTAGAAATTTTTGTCAGAGGGGGTCCTTAGGCCAAAAAAGGTTTGACAAGAGGGTCTTGACATCAAGAAGTTTGAAGACCACTGCTCTAGGGTATGTTTGTAGCTGGAGAAAAAACTGCACTCACCATGTAGAGGAAAAAGTGGGAGGGGGATGCGGGGGTAGGTGTGTCTCCTGTAAGACAGCAATGTCAACCTGGTGTCGCTGCAGGTAATGCAGTATCTGCTTGCCTTTACATCGGTTGTTAAGTCTCTGTATGATTGCTAGCATAATATCCGCAATGGGGAGAATTTAATATGTGCGGTCATCGCTTATTAAGAAAGAGGATAAGGAAAATGCTACTTACCAGTGTGCATCTGTTCTTGGCATGTAGAGCTGCAGAGTTACACACTGTGCATAGATCGCCACCTAGTGTTGGGCCCGGATGTTTGCAGTTTGTTTTTTGTTCTGAAAAGTTCTTTGGAAGTCACGAGGTAGGTGACTCCTCCTGTGGACCACATTGCGCATGGGCATCGGCTCCATCCGCGGATTGTTTTTCACCATTAGGGAAATGATGGAGCTTTGCAAGAAAAGGAAGGATGTCCATGTAATCTGTATCTAATTAAGATAATACTGGAACAGACAAGGGTAGCCGGGGAGGCGTATGTAATGAATATGCTACTTACCAGTATGCATCTGTTCTTGGCATGTAGGGCTGCTAACATTCACATCTAGTGCATAGATCGCCGCCTAGTGTTGGGTCCGGATGATTGCACCTTGTTGTCCTGGAAGAGTCTTCGAAGTATCACGAGATAGGTGGCTCCTCCCCTGGACTACAGTGCGCATGGGCATCGACTCCATCCCCAGATTGTTTTTAGCCATTGTGTCAGAGATGGAGTGAAATAGCGTAAATGATGTCCATGCTAATGAATGAATGCAAGAATGGTCTGCAGCCGCTACGGGTGCCGGGGAGGAGGGCGGGCGATGTGAATGTTAGCAGCCCTACATGCCAAGAACAGATGCATACTGGTAAGTAGCATATTCAGTTCGAGGCATGTGGGCTGCTAAATTCACATCTAGTGCATAGAATACATAGCAGTTCCTCCATTAACGGCGGCCGCCCGTGCCGGCTGCAGAAGTTTGAAAAAGAGATTTAAGAACAGCCTGTCCTACAGCTGCCTGCTGTTTAGAATGCACATCCACGCAATAATGTTTAGTAAACGTGTGTGGTGTAATCCATGTGGCTGCTCTACAAATATCCTCCAAAGGAATATTACCCAGGAAAGCCATGGAGGCCCCCAACTTGCGTGTCGAGTGGGCCCTGGGGGGAACCGTTAAGGTGCGCTTAGCATTGTGGTAGCAAATCTGGATACACTTAACGATCCACCTGGCTATTCCAGCTTTGGAAATGGGGTTGCCTTTGTGCTGGGCTGAAAAGGCAACAAACAATTGTGTTTTCCTAAAGTGTTTGGTCCTGTCAATGTAGTACATTAACGCTCGTTTGACATCAAGTGTGTGAAGCATCCTCTCTGCCACTGTTTCGGGGTTCTGAAAGAATGTGGGCAGTTCAATGGTCTGATTAACATGAAACCGTGACACCACTTTAAGGAGAAACTTAGGATTAGTGCGCAGCACCACCCTATTAGGATGAATCTGAATGAATGGCTCTTGTACTGTGAGTGCCTGTAGCTCACTGACGCGCCGTAGAGACGTGATGGCAATGAGAAAGGCTACTTTCCATGTGAGGAATTGAATCTCACAGGAATGTAGGGGCTCAAACGGTGGTCCCATTAATCTGGTGAGGACCACATTGAGGTTCCACACAGGAGCTGGTGGGGTCCTGGGGGGGGATGACTCGTTTCAGCCCTTCAAGGAAAGCTTTAATGGCAGGCACCATAAAAACAGAGAGGTGCTGCCTGTTCTGGAGATAAGCCGCTATGGCGGATAAGTGTATCCGAATGGAAGCATACGCCAGATTACATTTGTAAAGATGTAACAAATAGCAGATGATATTAGGAATGGATGCATCTAGCGGGTTGATATGATGGTCTGTACAGTAAATGACAAACCTCTTCCATTTTGCTGCATAGCAAGCTCTGGTAGTGGGCCTTCTTGCCTCCCGGATAATGTCCATGCATTCCGGGGGCAAATCAAGGTAGCCAAACTCTAGGACTTCAGGAGCCAGATCGCCAGGTTGAGCTGTTGCGGATCCGGGTGCTGAATGTCGCCATGGTTCTGCGTCAAGAGCCTGGGTGTGAGGCGTAGTCTTTGATGCGGTACCACGGAGAGCTCCAGGAATGTGGTGTACCATGGTTGGCGTGCCCACGTTGGAGCAACCAGGATGAGTGTCATCGAGTGTTGCAGCAGCTTCCTTGCCACCAGCGGTATGAGAGGTGCTGGGGGAAAAGCGTACGCAAATTTGCCTGACCAGTTCATCCATATCGCATTGCCCTGCGACTGAGGGTGTGGGAACCTGGCGGCGAAGCTTGGGCATTTTGCGTTCTCCCTTGTGGCAAATAGGTCTATCTCTGGATGACCCCACTGCTGGAAGTACGGGTTGAGTACTGATGGATGTATCTCCCACTCGTGCAGTTGGTGGCTGTACCTGCTGAGCAGATCCGCCATCTGATTGTCCTTGCCTGGGAGGTGTTCCGCCATGAGGAAGATGTTCCTCTGAATGGCCCACTTCCACATGCTCTGAGCCAGATGAGACAGCTGTGGAGAGTGTATTCCTCCCTGCTTCTGGATATAGTACATTGCCGTCATGTTGTCCGTCCGGATCAACACGACCTTGTTGCACAGATGTACCTTGAATGACTTCAGTGCCATGAAGATCGCCATCAGCTTCAAGTAGTTGATGTGCATCCTCTTCTGTTGTGTCGACCATAGTCCCTGCACCGTGTAATGGAGTACATGCGCTCCCCATCCCTGGAGAGACGCGTCCGTCGTCAGGATAATCTGTGGCACAGGCTCTTGGAACGGTCGGCCCTTGCAAAGGTTGTGTGGAGTCCACCAATGCAGAGAGTTGTATGCCCGACCGGTCACCAACACTAGGTCTTTCAACTGTCCTTGAGCCGGAGTCCACTGGTGTGCCAAGCACTCCTGGAGAGGACGCATATGTAACCTCGCGTGCGGGACTATGAAGATGCAGGAGGCCATCATGCCGATCAACTGCATAAACACTCTCGCTGGGAGTGAGTGTTGCGGCCTGAACTTTTGAACGAGCGACTGGATACTGGTGATCCTCGCTGGATTTGGCTGAGCTGTAGCAGTCAGAGTATTGATTGTCGCGCCCAAGTACTGCCTCACATGGGCAGGTTGAAGGTGCGACTTCGGATAGTTGAGCGAAAACCCCAGACTGTGAAGAATGTGAATAGCACTGGACATGTCCGCGGCGCACTGCCGTGCTGACTTGGCCTGAACCAGCCAGTCGTCTAGATAGGGGTAGACATGTATGTTCTGTCGCCTGAGGTGCGCCGCCACGGTCGCCAGACACTTCGTGAACACTCTGGGGGCAGTGGTCACTCCGAAGGGTAGTACCTTGAACTGGTAATGCCTGTTTTGAATGGTGAACCTGAGGTACTTTCTGTGGGATGGATGGAGTGGTATGTGAACGTAAGCGTCCTTGAGATCCAAGGTTGCGAGGAAGTCCCCCTCTTCTAACAGTGGAAGGACTTGCTGCAACTTCAACATGTGGAAGTGTTCTGAAAGAATATACATGTTGAGCGGGCGTAGGTCCAAGATGGGCCTGAGTGAGCCGTCCTTCTTTGGTATTAAGAAGTACAGGGAATAAACACCTGTGCCCTGTTCTTCTACTGGCACGAGCTCTATGGCGCCTTTTTGCAGCATCGCAAGAACTTCCTGCTGCAATAAGTGCAAGTGCTCTGCTGACATAGGACGGTGCCTTGGGGGAATGGTGGGTGGAGTGGACGTTAGCTCCAGACAATAACCGAACTGGATAAGTTTCCTTACCCACCTGTCCGTGGTGATGGATTTCCAGACAGGCAGGAACCGTTGGAGTCTCCCCCCGACAGGTGTTAGATGGTCGGGGGGCAGTGACAGGGAGTCACTGTTTGTTAGCGGCAGAGGAGCGGGAATTGTTGTTGCCTCTGCCTCTGCCCTTGGCGTTGTTTCCTCTGTAACCACCCCTACTCTGTTTAGTGTATGAGGATTGCGCACCACCCTTAGTAAATTGCGCCTGCTGTGCCACGTGTCCTCTGGTAACACCTCGATTGCCTGAGCGACGAAAAGTGCTTCCCCTAAACTGCTGAGACTGAAGTGCACCCATCGATTTCGCAGTCTCAGTGTCTTTCTTAATCTTTTCAAGTGTGGTGTCCACCTCTGGGCCAAATAGTCTGTCTGGATTAACAGGCTGATTGAGAATAGTCGTTTGTATCTCTGGCTTAAACCCCGAGATGCAGAGCCATGCTTGGCGTCTCAGCATCACACTAGTGTTGATGGATCTTGCTGCCGTATCCTCAACGTCCAGCGCACACTTCATAGCAGTGTTGGAGATGAGCTTGCCCTCTTGGATGAGCATCTCCGCACCCTCTTTAAACTCATCAGGGAGGTGTTGTAGAAGCTGCTCTAATGTATCCTAGTGTGCCCTGTCGTATCTGGCCAACAGAGCTTGTGCGTTTGAGATGCACCATATGTTGGCTGCCTGCGCTGCCACCCTTTTCCCTGACGCCTCCAGCACTTTAGACTCTTTGTCCGGGGGAGGAGCTTCACCCGTCGACTGAGAGTTCGCCCTTTTGCGTGCATTAGAGACCACCAAAGAGTCCAGAGGCAACTGGCCCCGAATGAAAGTTGGGTCCCCAGGTGCCGGTCTGTACTTCTTCTCAATTCTAGGGTTCACCACTCGCGCCCTAGTAGTGTCTTTGAAAATGTCAGTGGCATGTTTCATCATTCCTTTAAGCATAGGAAGTGTTTTTACAGTCTTTTTGGCAGTAGAGAAAGTGTCGAATAGAAAGTCCACCTCTACCGGGTCAGCATGCATCTCTACATTGTGGTTCGCAGCTGCCCTTTCGATTAAGGCATCGAATGCTGTTGAATCTTCTGTTGGAGAGGTTTTAGGCCCATAGGCTTGTGGGTCAGAGATAGGCTGGTGGTCCCCCTGATCCCCTGAGGGCAACCATGAGTCCTGTTGTTCATCAGGGTCAGTGTTCTCAGGGAAGGTATACTGTTCCTCCTGGTCGCCCTCTCCACCATCTGAACAAGTGGGTGAAGGTGTTGGACTTCTGGTTGGTTGGTAAATAGGCTCCACCAGTTGAGGGGACCCCGGGAGTGGCTTCTTCTTCTTTAGAGGGATTACAAACGGCTCCAGAGGCTGTGAAGTAATCTTTCTCTTCTTGAGGGTCAGTTTTCCAGTGTCAGCATCGATAAAGTGTTCCGACTCGTCATCCAACAAGGGCTGACGATCAGAACCGCCACTTAGTTGAGTATGCCTCCCTTCGACCGAGTCCTTGGGCACCGACCGAGGCGCAAAAGCCTTCGGCACCACCTTTGGTGGCAAGGTAAAGTGAAGCGGCATCGAGGCTTGCTTCTTCGGTACAACCGGAGTAGTCTCCGAGGGCGTCTTCGGGCCCGACGTGGATTCTTTGTCCCAAATCCGTTTGAGGGAGTCTTGTACCTGCTTCGTAAAAGAAGCGGACGGCTTCGTCGATCCGACTGTCGACTTCGATCCACCCCCTGGGAAAGACTGGAGCGTGGATGACACCTTTTTTGCCGTTGGAGCTGCCGATGCGCAGTCGGCCGAGCTCTCGCCACCGTCTACGGCTCCATGCATCGCTGTCGATGTCTTCGGATCGACCGACTTTCCTTTTGGTGCCGGGACACCCGGCTTCGGCACGGCGCCCCTCTTGGCATCGCAGACCGGTTTGTCTGCCGACGCGGTGGGCTTGACTTTAGGCGGCACGAGGCCTTCTTTGAGCTTGGCTGCTCAACCACTTTTGGTACCTTAGCCGCATCAACAGTCTTTTTCGGCCTTGAGGTATCCGAAGATGATGGCGTCGATGACGTAGCAGACGCCTTCGAAGATGACGGCGTCGGTGACGTAGCAGACGTCTTCGGTGTCGATGGAGTGGCGTCCATCTTGGTTTTGGTCGAACCCGAAGGTTTCACTTTCGGTTTCGTTTTCGGTAATGGCGGCTCCGCAGAGGTGTTCATAGCCGGGCCGATAGGCGGGGCGGAGGATCGAGGTGTATGGTCGTGGGTAAGGCCTCGTGGCGATCCCGTGACCTGAGCCGTTGTAAAAGTTGGGACGGGGCATAGCTCATCCTCCGAGCTATCTTCCATGGCCCCAAAAGGTTCTCCGTCGTCCCCTACCTCCTCGATGTCTTCCTCGAGGTCGTGGTCCTCGACCGCTTCTCCGTAGTCGGTCTCGACCTCCGCCGATGCCGGCGAAATCTGCAGGTGAAGCTCCTGCTCATCTGCCGCGGGGTCGCCGAAGATGTCCGCTGGCGCCGGAGACGATCGCTGGGCCTCAAGGCGCGCCACGCGCCGAAGCTTGATGGTCTTCATTGACCGGAATCTCGAACAGGCCATAAAGTTGGCCTCGTCATGGTCCGGCGACAGGCACTTGTTGCACACTGGGTGCAAGTCGATGTGTGGGTACTTTGAACCACACACGGGGCAGTACTTGAACGGACTCCGTTCCATCTGATCAACGTCGGGGTCTTGCTGCGTCGACAGGGCCTCGATGATCGAAGAGTCACCGACTCACACGAAATCCCACTCGAAGAGTAGGAATGAACACGAGACCGAACGCGAACAATACCGACAAGTGAGTAAAGCCTTTTGGCCTTAATAAAGTTGTTTTATCGATTCCGAACAGGAGACGTCGAAATCACATCCGAACCCAATGGCGGAAAAAAACAATCTGGGGATGGAGTCGATGCCCATGCGCACTGTAGTCCAGGGGAGGAGCCACCTATCTCGTGATACTTCGAAGACTCTTCCAGGACAACAAGGTGCAATCATCCGGAACCAACACTAGGCAGCGATCTATGCACTAGATGTGAATTTAGCAGCCCACATGCCTCGAACCTCTGCAGCTCTACATGCCAAGAACAGATGCATGCTGGTAAGTAGTATTTTCCGTTCAAGGCATATGAGCTTCAGATTACACACTGTGTGTATAGATTGTATAGCAGTACCCACTCTTAGCGGCGACCACCCCTGTCTGTTGCAGTAGTTTGAAATAATGTTTTGAGAATAGCCTGGCCCACATTAGCTTGTTGTTTGGTTTGCACAGCTACATAATAGTGTTTGGTGAATGTGTGCGGTGTAGACAATGTAGCTGCTCTGCAGATGTCATCTAGGGGAATGTTCCCTAAAAATGCCATTAAAGCCCCTATTTTCCTTGTAGAGTGGGCTTTAGGAGGAACAGATAACGTATGTTTAGCTTTGTTGTAACAAATCTGTATGCATTTGACAATCCATCTAGCTATCCCAGATTTTGAAATGGGATTACCCTTATGTGGTTGTGAGAAAGACACAAAAAGTTGCTTGGTCTTAAGAAAGGGTTGTTGTGTTCTCTTGATGTAGTATAGCAATGCTCTTTTTACATCTAGGGTATGAAGAGCTCTTTCTGCTACTGTCTGTGGCTGCGAGAAGAAAACAGGCAGTTCCACAGATTGTGTTGTAAATGAATCTAGGACCCTAATATAAAAATCCAGATTCATGCCCTTATATAGGTCTATATGTGATATCCTTATAAAGGCATACAAATCATTACCATATTTGGCCCAAACCATACAGCCCAAATACGGCAGGGATACTTTCACTAAGCTCCAAAAATTAACGTTTTCTTGGAAAAACCCGCCTTCAGCAGCCCGGGACTTCCCCCTGCTTGAATATTAAGTTCTCCTAGAACTCTCGGCATTTTCCAAGAATTGAGCCTTTGAGTGACGTTATTAAGTTCAAACATGCGTCAAACTCGGCACCTTCAAAGTATAAATATGCCTTGATTTGCCCAATCAAACACACGGTGGTTTGAAGCAGATCGACTATCTACTTGCCTGACGCCTTGCAGCAGCAAGTGCCGAGGAAAGCCGACCCTCCAGCAGACACTGCGAGACTCTGCCATTTCTCCTTGCAGAGAAATCCAGTTCCAGTGTTTCCAGTTTACCCTTGCAGGTATCTGGGAAATCGGGTCCCGAGAACCAGATACAAGACCTCCTTCATTCTGAAACCAAATGTACGGAGCGGATTAGCCCTCTTAGAGAATTCTTGGAATTAGATTCCTGGCAGACGAAACTCTAGACTTAAACTCCCCCCTCTTATACTCCCTCCCTCTTACTAGACTTCGGTTAGGTTAGGTACACCGGGGGAGGCGTATTTCAGAAGCACCAGTTGAATACTTTTAGTCATCTTTTATTACTGTATGTATTTTATACCTTTTATGCACTTTATGGCTTAACACCCATATCATGCTTTTACAGTACTATTTTATAATACTGTTCGTATTATATGCATTGTACTTCAATGTAAGCTTTACTATTGTAGCAGTTCATTTTCAATGCTTGATAAAGAAGACTGTTCAATAAATAACCTCTTTTATTGAAAACGCCCGTCTCTCGAATTTCTCAGCCGCTCTGGTGAAACGAAGCATGCACGATTGACTGAGTGAATTAGCTATCTATTGTATCCGCAACTCTGGAGATTGCTTTCTTAATAATAGGAAACAAAGTTGTCATGTTTATGTGGTTGTCAGAAACGAATCCCTTCTTGTGAATTCGAGAAAGTTTCTAGTGACCTCTGAGCTATCTGGCACTCACAATTAAGTCTAAAATATTCGGTAGAGACCCAGGGGATCTCACGTCTGTGTCTAAGCTACAGGATATATTATTCCAATGCGCAGACCCGATTGGGAATATAGGAACTACACTACAATTGATTGAGGTGGAAGGGAGAAATGACTTTGGGCAGGAATTTGGGATTCGTACGGAGAACGACCTTAATATGATGGATTTGCAAGAAGGGTTCTTGAATGGTTAGTGCTTGTAGTTCACTAATTCTCCGTAGAGAAGTAATAGCTACTAGGAACGCAAACTTCCAGGTTAAAAATTGTAGTTCACATTTATGTAAGGGTTCGAAGGGAGGTCCCATTTGCCGTGTGAGAACAATGTTTAAATTCCACACAGGTGAAGGTGGTATTCTGGGAGGAATTATTTGCTTAATGCCGTCCATAAAGGCTTTAATAGCAGGCACTCTGAACAGAGATAGATGCTGTCTGTTTTGCAGATAGGCTGCTATTGCAGCAAGATGAAGTCAAATAGACGTGTAGGCTAAGTTACATCTTTGGAGGTGCAGTAAGTATCCTATGATGTGTTGAATAGACACGACTAGGGGATTAATATTGTTGTTGTGACAATATATTACAAAGCGTTTCCACTTCGCCGCATAACATGCTCTGGTGGTTAGGCGTCTAGCTTCTTTTATGACATTCATGCAGTCTGGGGGAAGGTTAAGATATCCAAATTCTAAGACCTCAGGAGCCAAATGGCTAGGTTGAGCTGAGCTGGGTCCGGGTGCCTGATCTCTCCATGGTTCTGTGTTAAAAGGTGAGGCAACAGGTATAATCTTTGGTGCAGTACTACAGACAGTTGTAGCAGTATGGTGTACCACGGCTTTCTGGCCCACGCTGGAGCAACTAGAATGCAGCTGTACTTTGCGTACTACTAGTGGCATGTGTGGTAGAGGTGGAAAAGCATACGCAAATCTGTTTGACCAGTTCATCCATATTGCATTGGCTTTGGACAGTGGGTGTGGATACCTGGCGGCGAAGCTTGGGCATTTGGCGTTTTAGTGGGTGGCAAAGAGTTTCATCTGAGGTTGTCCCCACATCTAAAAGAATGGTTGAAGAACTTGCATATGAAGTTCCCACTCGTGGATCTGCTGTGTCTGATGTCGTAACAGATCTGCTATGGTATTTTGTACTCCTGGAACATGCTGGGCTAGAAGGAATATGTTTTGAGGTATAGCCCAATGCCATATGTCCTGTGCTAGTTGAGAGAGTTGCAGAGAGTGTGTTCCACCCTGTTTCTGTATTTAATACATGGCTGTCATGTTGTCCGTGCGGACTAACACAGTTTTGTTTGATACTTGCTTTTGGAAAGCTTTCAGTGCTAGGAATATAGCTAATAATTCCAGGTGATTGATATGGAATAACTTTTGTTGTGGTGTCCACCTGCCTTGCATGGTGTGTTGCAGTAGGTGGCCTCCCCAGCCGGAGAGCGAGGAGTCTGCTGTCAAGACTATTTGAGGAACTGGCTCTAGGAACAGTCGCCCTTTGGAAAGGTTTTTGGTGTTCCACCACTGCAGAGAGCGATGAGTCCGACCGTCTACCAACACTAGGTCTGTTAATTAACCTTGAGCCTGGTTCCATTGGCGTGATAAGCACTCTTGAAGAGGACGCATTTGAAGTCTTGCATGGAGCACTATGAAGATGCAAGATGCCATCATCCCTATGAGTTGCATGAACACCCGTGCTGGAAGGGAGTGTTGTGGCTGAAATTTTGTGAGCAGAGCTTGAATGCTGGCTATCCTTACTGGAGTGGGATAAGCTAGCGCTGTTGAGGTGTTTATTGTGGCACGGAGGTACTGTTGTACTTTGGATGGTTGCAGATGAGACTTGGTGTGGTTTATTGTGAACCCCAAGTTGTGTAGCAGTTGGACCGTGGCATGGGTGTGTTCCACACACTGATTGTATGAGCTGGCTTTTATGAGCCAGTCGTCTAGGTACGGGAAGACGTGGATGTGCTGTCTTCGTAAATGTGCGGCCACTACTGCTAAGCACTTGGTGAATACCCTTGGTGCTGTTGTGAGTCCAAATGGGAGTACTTTGAATTGATAGTGCTGCCCGTCTATTACAAATCTGAAATACTTCCTGTGAGCTTTGTGAATGGGAATGTGAAAGTATGCGTCCTTGAGATCTAGAGTAGCAAGGAAGTCGTTTTGTAACAGGAGAGGAAGGACTTGTTTAAGTGTGACCATGTGAAAATGGTCTGACTGTATGTATATGTTTAGCGGTCTGAGGTCTAGAATAGGCCTTAGAGACCCGTCCTTCTGTGGGATAAGAAAGTATAGGGAGTAAACTCCCTTGTTTTGTTGGTGTAGAGGAAATGGTTCTATTGCACTTTTTTCTAGCAAGGGTATTACTTCTTGCTTTAGCAGAGATAGATGCTCATGTGACAGTGGACGCTGTCTGGGTGGTATATTTGGGGGGGTAGATGTTAGTTCTAGACAGTAACCTGATTGAATAATTTGTCGCACCCACCTGTATGATGTGATGTTGGTCCAGGCAGAAGGAATTGTTGTAGTCTTCCCCCCACAGAAGTGGAATGGTGGGGGGGAAGCGGAGGAAAGTCATTGGGTAGGGGTAGAGGCAGAGCGGGAGTTGTTGGTTTTGCCCCTGCCCTTGTTGTTGTTACCCCTATAACCCCCTCTTTAGTAGCCCTTAGTGAATGTGGATTGACTAGGGTTTTTTTAGGAAGTGGAGGGGCTATCGGAGGCGTAGCCTCTTGTGTTGCCTCTATATGATGGATCACTAAAAGAATGTCTGGGAGCTTGCAATTGCAAGGCTCCCATAGATTTAGCTGTACCGGTCTCTTTTTTCATTTTCTCTAAAGATACATCGACATTAGGGCCAAATAGGTGATTCTCATCAAATGGCTGATTGAGGATGAAATTTTGCACTTCAGTTTGAAACTTGAAATACGTAGCCAGGCATGCCTACGCAGAAGTACACTAGTATTAATTGCCCTTAAGGCAGTATCTGCAGCATCTAGGGTACAATGAATGGAAGTATTGGTGATATTTTTACCTTCCTGTATGAGTTCATTGGCTCGGTTTTTATATTTATCTGGTAGATGCTGCATTATGGATTCTAGTTCATCATAACGTGCCCTGTCATATCTTGCCAATAGCACTTGAGTATTGGCAATGCGCCATATGTTAGCTGCTTGTGACGCTGTGCACTTACCAGAGGCGTCAAGGAGTTTAGATTCCTTATCTGGTAGTGAGGCCTCACCTGATGTTTGTGAATCAGCATGTTTACGTGCATTAGACACTACTAAAGAAACTAGTGGTGCTGGACCTCTAATGTAAACTGGATCTGTAGAGGCAGCTTTATATTTTTTCTCAATGAGAGGGTTGAGGACCCGAGCCCTGACAAGATCTTTAAATACCTCTGTTGCGTGCTTAATGACCCCTTTAAGCATTGGCAAAATGGCGGTGGACCTTTGGGTATTATCAAAAGTGTCCAATAGGAAATCTTCCTCCACAGTATCTTGGGGGACGTAAGGCCCATCAGGGGTGTTATAATCATCCCATGGATTAGGTGACAGAGGGGGACTATTGGTCCCTACTGGGTCATGTGCACCCCCACCTGTGTCATCAGAGTCTGTATCTACATCATCACTTGGATTAGTGGATGGTGTAGGCGAATGATGTGGTGGAGGAAGTGTAGGAAGAGGAATAGAATGGGGAGGTGGTGGAGAAGGGACCCTTAATGGAGAGGTTGCAATGTCTCCCTTCTTTGGTGGAGAAGGAGGTGCAGGCGCCTCTAGTGGTCTCTTCTTGGAGCTAAGCTATTTGGCCAGTCTTAGGATCCTTTACAAGAGTCTTTTGAGTAGGATCTGGTGTAAAAAGCTTTTCTGTGTAGAGATGATCCTTCGGCGTAGAAGTTTTTGGTTCCGGAGGTTTTTTCGGCACAGACTCAGTAGCTGGTCTAGAGTCTTTTCGCTTAGAAGTATGACCTTTCGAAATGTCTTTTACCGGAACGTGTTTTTTCGGTTCCGGGTGTTTTTTTCGGCTCCGAAGCGTGTGAGTCGGGACCTTTAGGCGTTTTTTAGCCGGCTCTGAGTGCGGTTTTGGCATCGATGAGCCGGTGCCAGTCTTCGGCGCAGAGTGCTTAGGTGTCGGAGCAGCGGTCGATGTGGTTGAGTAAGATGGTTTCTTTTTCGGTGTCGGTATGGGATCAGCACCGGGAATAGGCTGTCTCGAGCCCGAGCTACCTGAAGGCTTAGTAGGATTTATTGCTGGGCCCGAAGGCAGGGCGTGGGAAGCAGTCTCTAGGTGTGGACCCGGGCCAGAAGGTGAGGGTGTGACAGAAGCCATTTTTGATGGTGTTGAGGAATGGTTGGGGTCGACGATCTTACTTACGACTCGTTGAGCTGGAGTGATGTCCTCGACATCTGAGTTATGTTATGTTATGTTATGTTATATTGATTTATTATGCGCACAGATACCCCAGCCAAGGGGCGTCCCGGCGCAGAGACAAGGTAGAACATAACACAACAGGACACTAAAAACATGAAAGCAGCTAAAACAGGAAAGTTTTTAAAGCCCTCCGGAAAGTCAAGAGGTCCTCCATCAGACGAATTTCAACAGGAAGGGAGTTCCATGCTGACGCGGCCTTTATACTAAACGAGCGGCCACCCATGCGACTAAGCCTAAATCTGGGGACCACCGCAAGGGCCAAACCCTGGGAACGGAGGGTGCGGGTGGGAACATAAAAGGAAAGACAGCTGGATAGGATTTCCGGGCCAATACCTCTCAGAATCTTAAAAGCGAGACACAAGACCTTAAAAAGGATGCGCTTCCTGACAGGGAGCCAATGTAGGGTACGAAGGACAGTTGCCACCGAGCTGAATCTGGGCAGGCCGACAATCGCCCTCGCCGCAGCATTCTGAACCCGCTGCAGACGGGTTAGCTCGGCCTGGTTAGCCCCAGCCAGAAGAGAGCTGGCATAATCCAGGCGGGAGATGATAGTTGCCTGGATCACCAGCTGCCTGGTCGGGGCGTCAAAGAACTTGAGAACAGGTCTCAAGCCCCTTAGGGGACCGAAACAACAGGCCGCAGTTTTTTTAGTATGCCCTACAAAGGAGAGGCCCGCATCCAGCCAGACCCCCAGGTTTTTCACCTCAGATACCGGGGTCGGAGTGGGTCCCAGCTCAGAGGGCCACCATTGGTCACCCCACAGCTCCACTCCCTTACCGACAACCATCACCTCCGTTTTTGTGGCATTTAGCTGAAGGCAGTTGCCTGTCAACCAGCTAGCCACCGCCTTCAGTCCAGACTGAAACCTGGGGGCCTCAGTCTCCGCATCCCCGCTGAGAGTAACCGCCAGCTGTGTGTCGTCGGCATATGAGACCAAAGTTAGGCCCCACTGCCTAGCGACATCAGCCAGCGGTCTCACGTAAAGATTGAACAACGTGGGACTCAGCGAGGACCCTTGCGGAACCCCCATGGCCAGCGGTTGGAAATTGGACTTGAAGGGAGGGATGGCAACACAGAAGGAGCGGTTATCTAGAAAGGAGTGGAACCATTGCAACACCTGACCGCCAATGCCAGTCTCCTCAAGCCAATGCAGGAGGATGCTGTGGTCTACCGTGTCAAAGGCGGCGCTAAGGTCTAACAATATAAGCGCCGCCGTTTGACCAGCATCCAACCTTGCACGGAGATGTTCCACCATCACAAGTAACGCGGTTTCCGTGCTGTGGCCGGCACGGAATCCGTTTTGTGTGGGGTCGAGGGCATTGGTCCGTACAAGATGTTCAGACAGGGCCAAGTTGACATGGGCCTCAGTAATCTTGGCTGGCCAAGGTAGCAACGAAATGGGGCGATAGCTTTCAGGCTTGGCCGGGTCCAGGGAGGGCTTTTTGATAATTGGGGACACCACAGCTTGCTTCCACTTAGCTGGAACTACTCCCGTTTCCAAGGAAAGGTTGACGAGGGAACATACAGCTGCACGTCCCATAAAAGCCTGATCTCGAAAGAGAGCAGGCCTTACTGGATCGGATGGAGATCCAGATTTGACTTGCAACGCAAGTTTATCAAACCCGTCCAAGGTAAGGGGGGGGAAGACAAGCAGAGTAGACTGATGGTGGGTCCCATTGATACTTTCCCGACCGGACCCTATGCTAGGGAATGTCCGATAAATAGCTTGGACTTTCCCCAGAAAATAGGAAGCAAGGGATTCACAGTGGGAAAGAGAGCTTACGGTCTTAGAGGTAGTCCGCTTTGACATAAGATCTTTTACGGCCTTAAAGATGGCTTTCGACGGATTAGTACTGTTCCGGAATTCCGCGGCATAAAAAGCCGCTCGAGCTCGACAGATAGCCCGATGGTAGAGCTTGACGGACCTGGCGTATGCAGCTTTTAGATCAGCTCCATAGGTTTTCCTCCAGGCCCTCTCAGCCCGTCTACAGGCACCCTTTAGGGCCCGAAGGGCACTATCGTACCAGGGGCTCGACTCTCTGGAGTTGATTTTAGTAGATACAATAGGTATCAGAGAGTCCAAGGCCCTAGTAATCCAGGAACAGAAGAGGTCATACCCCTTTTCTACCTCCGTCAACGGGCCCAGCGGCTCCTCTAATAGAAGACGATGGAAGTCTTCTAACCTAAGCTTCTTCCAGGCCCTCTTCTGAACCAGTCTAGCCGAGGAGATGGAAGGGGTGGCTAAGACCGGGCATAGGATGGACACCAAAAAGTGGTCAGTCCATTCCACCGGCGAGATAGAGGTGATTGTAATCCCCGGCAGATTGGTAAACAGGGGATCCAGAATATGCCCCCCCGAATGGGTAGGCTGGGAGACCATCTGGGGAAGTTGAAAGGCCTCTAGGTCAGAGGAGATGGAGCGCACTGTCAGGCCTGAGAGGGTGTCGAAATGCAGGTTCAAATCGCCCATGATGGAAAAGTTGGCACAGTCTGCGACCAAAGGGCCAACAATGTCGGGAAAAGCATTTCTAAACGCCACATCGCTGCCGGGCGGGCGATAAACGACCATCCCGGACAGCGTAAACTCAGGGCTGACAGAGACCTTGAACAAGGCACTTTCACACCCAGAGATGTTTAGGGCACTCCAGACACAGGAATAGGAGGACCTTACCACTAAAGCTATACCCCCACCTCTAGACAACCTGTTCAAGGTGTACATAGAATAACCGGGTGGGCAGGATAGATTTGTAATAGCGGTATCCGCGTCCTGTAGCCATGTTTCAGTCATGGCAAAGATGTCTGGAGCTTCCTCCTCAATGAGGTCAAAGATGTTCTGATAGTGTTTCAGCGCAGACCTGACATTCAGGTTCAGGATCCGCAAGGAGGAAGGAAAGTCTGTAATACGGCGGGTCACCGGAGAAGTAGTCCTTGGGAGAGGACTCGGAGAGTCAAGAGCCCACCCATTACAGGGGCAATGGTACGGGCCTCGCAGTGGATGTACCGATGGAAGGGTACAACAGCGGCTTACCTGACCGATGGCAAACAGGCACTCCCGCGAGTATGTCAGCATGGCGACACTAAGATGGAAAAATAGCCGTTACCCGGAATCCCGCGATGTCCAGCGCGTCCGTAGCGCGGACGGGCAGGACTCTGGCACGACTCCGGCCACGCGAGGACACGCCCGCTGCGCGATCCCGCTGCGCTAGGGGAGGAGCCTTAAATAGGTGTTCCCAGGCGTCACATGCACATTCAAGCGCTGTCAGCTGGAAAAGCCTCACTCCACTCACCCCACTCCAAGATGTCCGCCAAAAACGAACCAGGCACCCACCCCAGGACCAGACCCGCCAAAACGGCAGTGAAGGGGCACAATTTATGGTGCAGGTAAGGGGCAATTTAAAAAGGGTCAAAATGACCAAAAACAAACTAAAATAATATTTTACGTTTTTAAAACAGCAGTTTTACTGCAAAAACGCGCAAGCGCTCTCGCAGCAGCAGCTACCTTGTCAGGGGCTGAAAGCAGGAGGGACTCGCCCTAAATAGGTGTTCCCAGGCGTCACATGCACATTCAAGCGCTGTCAGCTGGAAAAGCCTCACTCCACTCACCCCACTCCAAGATGTCCGCCAAAAACGAACCAGGCACCCACCCCAGGACCAGACCCGCCAAAACGGCAGTGAAGGGGCACAATTTATGGTGCAGGTAAGGGGCAATTTAAAAAGGGTCAAAATGACCAAAAACAAACTAAAATAATATTTTACGTTTTTAAAACAGCAGTTTTACTGCAAAAACGCGCAAGCGCTCTCGCAGCAGCAGCTACCTTGTCAGGGGCTGAAGTCTTCCGCATCAGAGGAGCTGGCACTTTCTTCGGCCCGCTGGTGTTCTGGCATGTCGATGCCCTCTTCAAAGATGTCGTCGGGGATCGAAGCTGACGAGCAAGCCATAGTTCTTCGAGATGGTCAGTCCCGAATTGTCTTTTTGGAGCGGAAAGAGGCACAAGTGGAACAGTCTTTGGCCTCGTGCTTTGGTGGGAGGCAAAATTTGCACACCTCATGTAGATCTGTGTGGGGAAACTTCGACCCACATCGAGGACACTTCTTGAATGGAGTCCTTCCCATGAGCCAGAGAGTAATGCGCAGGTAGGCCCAAAGGCCTTCGTCGACAACCGGAATCAAAGACTTCGAAGTGGTGAAGAATCGCGTTGATGGGGAGCTCGATCGAAACAATACTGTCGAACTGGGTGAGGATTGCGCGCTGAAGGAAATTCAGTTCCAAACCGGAGCACAGAAAACACATCCGAACCCGATGGCAGAAAAAAACAATCTGAGGTTGGAGCCGATGCCTATGCGCAATGTGGTCCAAAGGAGGAGTCACCTACCTTGTGACTTCCAAAGAACTTTTCAAGACAAAAACAAACTGCAAACATCCGGGCCCAACACTAGGTGGCGATCTATGCACAGTGTGTAATCTGCACCTCATATGCCTTGAACTGAATATTTCTAAGATAGATAGTGCGGTTCCATCAGTGACCTGAAAATCCAACATCTGGAAACATAACTAGTGCCCAACAAATTCCCTTTCACCCATACATCCCTAACTTCGTCCCTCCGGGGAAGACCCAACCCCAACAGAATTGCCACAAACTTCAACTAAACTAAATCAGCTGTGTGTGAACTACACTTGGGCGGTGGCAACGCTACGCCGGGACCCCACCTCGTTGTAGGAATAAAAAATTACTAACAAACAATGTAATTTCCATTTACTAATATTGTATGAACTCAGGCATTTGAGAGGCAATCAACATCAGAATTGCAATGTGCACAGATCTTCGCATGATAACTGCATGGTTAATGGTATTTTAGGTCAAGTGAAATCAGCCTGGAGAAAAAAGATCTGCACTGGCGCCAGTGTGTGTGATCAGCGGTTACCTCTCTGCTGCGTGCTTCTTGGAGTATCTATGACGGAAGTCCTGCACGTCCTTCAGGGAATGGAACAGACCCAGTTTGCCATTGACCGCCACTTGAAGACGGGGGATAGATCGTTCTATATCAAAGTGCAAGATTATGTAGTGTGGCTTTAACTCCTATGTATTTGCAGCAGGCTCCCTGGGCCATGGCAGTGAAATCCAGGAACAGCGAAATAGAGGAGCCCTGCCAGTTGAGCAGCCCCCTCTCTCTTGCCAGACGTAGGGCTGTGGCCCTGACCCGGATGTTTAGGAAGCGAGCAATGAGAAGGGTGTAGTGGGCAACCAGGGTTCTGGCGTGGACCAAATGAGCGGTGGGCTCTCTCGACAGCGAACGCTGAAGTGAGAGTTTTTGCCGAACAGTTCTGACAGGAGTTGTTCTATGGACTGGTGCAGGCGGCCAATATTCGTGGATTTCGGTATCCCCAAAATACAAATGTTTTTGCGTCTGCTCCTGGCCTCCGAGTCCTCGTTCTTCATCGCTACCACCTTTATAAGTCGGCCTCCGAGTCCTCGTTCTTCATCGCTACCACCTTTATAAGTCTTTCAATGCAGTCTAGATTCTATGTCGGGAGCGGAGGCTTCTGATTAGGCTGTCACTTTCTCCATTTATTGTACTCCAGCAGCCCTTAAAAGTATAAACATTTATAAACAAACTCCATTTCCCATGAACACCAGGGAAAATGAAAAAAAAAGTCCCATTAGTAACTGTTCAATCCCGTGCAAGGACTCCTCATATCCTCCTGTGTTGGCACTCTATCCTCCTCTTTCTTCGCTGCTCCAGCAGCAAACAGATGAGTGCTTTTTCTTCTTACTTTCTGACTGGAATATGTTAATGCGACTGATGGGTTTAATCGCAAAGCTTGAGTGTCGCGCTTGCTAGCGTGTGTATTTCTTATGAAGGCTTGACCCTTTCTGTGTTTTTTCACCGCAGGAGCACTTTCTCCGCTCCTGTCGCGGTCTCTGCATTGTGAGGCTCTGTGCGCGGGCGGCCTCCCGCCGCTAGGGGACCGCGCGCCTTTCGCTGCCGCTCCTTGGAGCTTACCCCCCGGTGGGCGCAAGTCGTCGAGTTCCGCTTCTGGGTCTTCGGCAGCTGAAACGACTCGCACTGACTGGCGCACCACGGGGGGAAGTCCTTGACCGCGCGTTTGCAGCGCTTACACTCTCTTTCACCAATTATCAAACGGCAGCGTTAGGCATAAGTTGGGAATTTCAGAGCCCCTGCCTGGAGCCTGAACACCCGCGCTGCGGGTAGGACGGTAGTGACAGTCAAGGGACCGGCCCAGGCAGAGTTTTACCTTTGTGCCTCATAGCTTGGAGGCTGTTTGGTCCCGGTGTGCTTTTATACCCTGCTACGTGTGGGCCAACATTTATAAGGGTCCTGCCCTACAGTATTCCCCTTTGTTAGTTCGGAACAGCGAGTTGCTGGACATTGTTATGGAGTATCAGGAATATTAAGAAGAGGCGGAGGAGGAGCAGGTCATGTACCTACCGGTCGATGACCATTTTTGCCAGGTTACGTGGAGGTTGATTCAGATGCCTTTTCGCGTTTAAAGAAGGCGTTCTTGGATGCTAAGACCTCTGAACCTCCTAAACCATCGGAAGAGACCCCGGCTGGGGGCTCTGGGGATCCGGATGAGGTGACTACTGTAGATCCGGATGAGTCCCCTCAGATGTCAGATGGGGATAGGGAGCCGGAGCGCTCGTGGTGGCCCTCCCAACCCACCCAGGTGTCTTCTTCTGATCTTAGCGCAGACATGCTTAATCCGGACGGGTTGCTACACCCGCGCTCGTCACAATGGGTCCCAGCCCCCAAGGTGGCGGCCTATATGGCGGCCAGACTTTGTAAGTCTTTGGATCCGGAAGTCCGTAGTTGCCTTCGGGCGGAGTGCTCGCGGCCTACATTAGAGGGTAAGGTCGCCGTTACCCCTGAGATTGACCCCAAGATGTCAACCTTTTTATCCAAATTCGTGAAGGATCCCAAAAAAGGCATTGATCGCTCCTGGAGGGCGTGCCAAGATAAACTCTTGGACGCGGCGGGGCCTTTGGCAAAAATTCTAGACATGGCCGAGGACGCCAAGGCCTCGGGTTCCCTAATTTCTCCGGACACGTTATCCGGTTGGGCGCAAAGGGCGATTATCTTTCTGGGGAATGCTAATGTGGCTATCTCCACGGAAAGGCGGAGGTCCATTCTCATCAAAATTGACCCTAAGTTGGGGGAACTGGCTACATCTGAGGCAGGCCCCATTGCGGACGGTCATCTCTTTGAGGATCCGTTCGTCAGGGAGTTGGGCAAGTTTGTGAATACGTTCAATTCTCTAGATAAGGCCCAAACGTCAATTAAATGTATCTTTACCCCCGTGTTTTTGGTGCAGCCGGTCGTGGCAGGGGGCGCTCGACCGGCAGACCCTACAGTAGAGCCTCCTACAAGACTGGCGACTCCCACAGGGGACAATATCAGGATCCGGACAAGTTTGGGAACTTCTACCCCACCAGGGGTTTTCCCCGACGCTGTGGTGGCAGAGGAGACGGAGGCTACAATCCACAAAGAGGTGAGAGTTCAGAATGCGACGGGGGTAAGATTGGGGGGCAGGCTCCAGTGTTTTCTTCACGCTTGGTCTTTGCTTACCTCGGACGCATGGGTCTTGCACACGGTCAGAGAGTTCCAAATAGAGTACTTGGGGATTGCCAGACAGCCCCTTCGACCCAGACCTATAAGGTTCTCACCAGCTCAGTGTGCATTGATAGACAACGAGGTCGCGGACCTTCTTCGGAAAGGAGCCATTGCGCAGACTGTCTTACATCCGCGGGGTTCCTCAGCAATATTTTTCTGGTGGAGAAGCAGGATGGAGGCTATCGTCCGGTGATAAACCTCAAAGAGTTTAATGGGTGGCTCATATACCATTTCAAAATGGAGGGCATTCACCTCCTAAGGGATCTCCTTCAGGAAGGGGACTGGATGGTCCGTCTGGACCTGAAAGACGCCTACCACACGATCCCCATCTTCGCCGCTCACAGATGTTTTCAGCAGTTTCAGTGGGGCTTGCAGGTTTACGAGTTCACCTCCCTTCCTTTCGGACTATCCTACGCACCGTGGTGCTTCACCAAGGTGATGAAGCCGGTGGTGGAGCGTCTCCGTTTAGAGGGCATCCGAATGATAATCTATCTGGACGATATGGTCCTTATGAGCCAGTGTCCACGGAAGTTGATGGTCCACCTTCAGAAAGCAGTGTACCTGCTGGAGTCGCTGGGGTTTGTTATCAACGAGGGCAAGTCAGATCTTCTCCCGTGTCAGAGGATGCATTTCCTTGGGTTTATGATAGACTAGGTTGGGGCCACCTTGTTCCTGCCCTCTCGCAAGCTCTCCAAGATCAGACACTAGCTGAGACGTACATTGGCAAGGCCGACTATTTTGCTACGTCACCTGGCCAGGGTGGTAGGACTTCTGTTGTCGTCCATTCAGGCGATATTCCCGGGGCCCCTCCACTACAGGGCCCTTCAGCGGCTCAAGGCCTTCCACCTCCGCAAGGGTCTTACCTACTCTCAGGTCGTTCCCCTCACAGAGGAGGCACGAATGGAGTTGAAGTGGTGGATCGACCACATGGAGGCTTGGAATGGCCGGGCAATCTTCGGCTCCAAGCCAGATCTGATAATAGAATCCGATGCCAGTGGCGCGGGCTGGAGAGCGCGTTGCGGCGCGATCTCTACCGGCGGAAAATGGTCATCTGCAGAAAGGGCCCTTCACATCAACTGCTTGGAGTTGATGGCGGGTTCATTTGCGGTAAAGTGCTGGACGAAGGACAGGATTCAAAGCAGTGTCCTTCTGAAGATGGACAATGTAGCAGCGGTGCGCTACATCAACCATCTCGGGGGGACCCGATCTAGGGTGTTATCCGATCTAGCTCGCAATCTGTGGGAGTACTGCCTGTCCAACAGGATATCTCTCTCAGCGGAGCACCTCCCAGGGTCGTCCAATCAAGTGGCAGACTGGTGTTCCCGCCACTGGAGGGATACCAGCCTATGGCAGCTTCATCCCAAAGTATTCAAGGAAATCCAGTCACGATGGGGTCCGTTTTCAGTGGACCTCTTTGCCTCTCGTCTGGACGACCAACTGACGCGTTATTTCAGCTAGCGCCCGGACCCGGGAGCGTCAGCGGTGGATGCTTTCCTGCAGGATTGGAGCAACGAAAAGGGGTATGCATTTCCCCCCTTTGCGATGATCATGAGAATGTTGACCCAGGTGAGGAGACAGCAGGCGGATCTGGTGCTGGTTACCCCGATATGGAGATCGCAAGCCTGGTTTCCAGTTCTGATGGAACTTTCCTGGGATTTTCCAATCCCTCTATCCTGGTCTCCTCAAGGATCCTCACGGGAATCCTCACCATCTACTAGCCGCGGGCCACCTGCGCCTGATGGCCTGGCGGGTTACTGGCAACGTTGGGAGGTCCCGGGCCTTTTGGAGGATGCTTCCAGACTGCTTGCTAAGTCATGGGCGGACGGCACCAATAAGAGGTATCGTTCAGCCTGGGCTCGATGGAGTAGTTGGTGTCTGCGACCAAAAGTGGATCCGATGGGGGCGAATGTTGTCCATGTCCTTAACTTCTTAGCCTCATTGGCAAGTGAAGGTTTAGCTTACAGGTCGATAAATACCTTTCAATCTGCAATATCGGCAGGGCATGTTCCTGTGGATAATCACCCGGTTGGTGAACATCCTTTGGTCTGTAAACTGTTGCGGGGAGTCAGGTTATCGGTACCTCCGGGACCCCGCTACTCAGTTTTGTGGGATGTGAACAAGGTGCTGAAATTGTTCCGAGAGTGGCCCTCTAATAAGTATTTGCAGAGGAAACAGATCTCATCGAAGCTCGCGATGTTATTATTTTTAATTTCTTGTCGCAGGGTTTCAGATGTGAGAGCCTTAGATCTTACAGGACGTGTCTTTACTCCAGATGGAGTTATTTTTCACATTTCTAGGCGTACTAAGTGCAATTCGCGCACTGTATCATATCCTGCATTCCCGGATGTCCCGAAGTTAAGTGTGGTTAGCGCTCTAAAAGCTAATGAAGTGGCAACGATAGACATAAGCCCACAGGGTGTTAAGCAGTTGTTCATTGCTCTTACGAAACCACACGGGCGGTCTCGTCCCCTACTATCGCGAGATGGGTACGCTGGGTTATGCAGGAGGCTGGTATAGATATTTCCCGTTTTGGGGCCCATTCTGTAAGAGGTGCCATGGCATCCAAGGCTTTTACCCTGGGGGCTCGTCTCGAGGACATTCTGAAGGCAGCAGACTGATCCTCGGACTCCACCTTCAAAAGATTTTACTTTAAGCAAGTAGTATCGTTGGCTTCTTTGGTGGTGGATAAGCTTTAAACTAGCCTAATCAGAAGCCTCCGCTCCTGACAACGAATGCAAAATTTCCTAGCTAACGTGCAGGAAAATTTCAATTCTATTAAGGAGGCAGAGGCGAGGATTAGCCCACCCGTTCTAAATTCGAACCCTCCCAGAATATCCATGTTCTGTTGGTAAGTAAAATCTTTATGATGATGTGTTCACATATCTGCTGTTGTAAGCAGTGTGGGTTTTTCTGATGACTACCTTGTCCGGTGCTGTAAATTGACTTGGATAAAGTTTATTTCCTGGAGGCTTAATTGGTTTACTTGTACCGTAGGTTCCGAGGCTGGCAAGCAGGAATAACGGGCAAAGGACTGTGGCGGTGTCACAGGAAGAAAGAGGAGGATAGAGAGCCAACACAGGAGGATATGAGGAGTCCTGGCACGGGATTGGACAGTTACTAATGGGACGTTTTTTGTTTCCATTTTCCCTGGTGTTCATGGGAAATGGAGTTTGTTTATAAATGTTTATACTTTTAAGGGCTGCTGGAGTACAATAAATGGAGAAAGTGACAGCCTAATCCTCGCCTCCGCCTCCTTAATAGAATTGAAACTTTCCTGCACGTTAGCTAGGACATTTTGCATTCTTGGTCAACTGGGCCACCCCACCCTCCAAATCTTAGACACTACCTTCCACTGTGTCAAGTCTGCGTTCATATTGCTCCAGGCACACACCCATCTCGTCCAGTCTTTTATCTAAGGTGTCAAAGCGGCCGTCTACTGCTCTAAAGCCAGCTCGCAGCTCTGTCATAAGGGCATCCATGCCACAGGCACCACAGTAGTAGTTCCATCGTCGTCAGGCACAGGCCAGCACCAGGAGTCTTGGTTTTGCCAAAGGTTAGCTGGCGCTGTTTCGGGACACCACGAGCCAAAACCAGCCAAAACGTGGGCATGCTATATCAGTTTGCCTGGTTTAGAAACAAGGCCACCGCCCGCACTCAGAGTGGTGGCGTGGATAGTTTACAACTATGCCTTTAGAGTGTTACTGCTGGGAGATCGCCCGCCGCACAGCTCAAAGGATGGTGTATATTCAGGTCCTTAACAGTGGTGCAGACAAGATAGAAAGAGGCACAGCACCAACAAGTTGTAGGGGGGTCAAAGCACCAAAGTGAGGCCCCAATAGGGCAGCTCTGCAGCTACAGCGGGTATGGCACAGTAGTCAGCTGTGAGCCACAGTTGGGTCCGCACTCTTCACTGGGCTGGCATCGACTCCCTTAAAAAAAAAAAAAAAATCGTCTCGTCCTGCCGCGTCAAAACCAGGCCAGGCCACGGTAGACCCAGTCACCAAGGCGGCCGGTTGATTTGCCTCAACGCCGTTCGTGTCACTTCTCCACTCAGGAAGGCGTCCTTCAGTACTGCGGAGGCAGATACAGGCAATTTTCTGGTAAGGATATTAGTGCGTTAGTGAGGATATGGGCAGGATTGTGAGGAGGCCGGCGGAGTTTCAACGCTTCACGGCCATCACGATTGGCAGCTTGGCCACACCCCCTTTTTTTGGATGTATAGGAAAATGAAAGTAAGCATCTTGGAGATCCAATGATGTCATGGAGTCTTCGTAATTTAGGAGCTAAACGATATCTTGTAGTGAGACTATGCAAAATGATTATTTTCTGGAGTGGTTGTTTAGTTTTCGCTAATTTAAAATCGGCCTCCATTCTCTGGATTATTTCTGGGTTAAAAAGAAGTAGGAGTAGAAATTGGTATTTTACTGGGAAAGGGGCACTACTTCTATAACTCCATTGATTACCCGGGTCAGAATCTTCAGTTGTAGCAGAAAGTGGATCTGGGATCTACTTTGTGGTGAGGTATGAGGAGGTCTTTGAACAAATTCCAAAGTTTTTCCATATGCTGCAAGGTCTAGAACCCAAAGGTCTGCAGTGGCACTCTTCCCATTCTGTACTAATTGGTGATTCTACCTCCAACAGTGCTTTAGTAAGGCATCATAGAGACTGGCGTCTTTGTCACAAGACTGTCTTGGGTCAGGGTCCTTATTATGAGTCCCCTGCTTTCACTGCACAATTTTAAGTGGTGGAGCCCTACACCTTTGCTGTGCATATTATTGCCGGTATGCTTGTTGAGGGTATTGATATGGTTGAATCTGTAAGACTAATATCCATCTCTGAATGCAAACAGACCCTTGCCTTTCGTCCTACAAGGGCTGGCCTCTCTGCTGGAGGATGCAGTGTCTCCTTGATGTGCCATTGTCGTCCATGACAGATTGTAAAGCATTACCCACATGCTTGCAAAGAGTGCTTCTTCATCATAAGGCATGCCAAGATCTTTCTCTGGGGCTCTTGTCTGAAAGATATTGACTTCAGTCAGCCCTGCCTATGGAGAACTGCAGCACCCGCTAGCTGTCTGAATCCAGTAGATGCTATAACCATTGCACAGGCCATTATATTAGATGAAGCTCGCTACCCCTAATCCAGAATGCTCTTCTGGTAGATAGTCTACATATGTACTAAGGTCCAATCACATCTGCCTGTCATAACGACAAAGGATCGGCAAGGAACTGACTAACCTCATCGTAGTTGTTGCCACCGCAGAGAATCTCTTGCCAATGTTGTCCAAATGTCTTCCTTCCCTGTCTGCTGAGAAGAACAGGGTGTAGTAGGATTCTGTGAACTTCTTTGGGCTGCCTGCATCCCTACAGAGTCAGCCCCGGTACAACCTACTATAGAGGCAAATAATCATCTGGAGCCTTATATTGTTTTGGCCAGACTTTGGACAATTGTAGATCGATTGTTCATGGTCTTTAGGCCTTTTTTCCAAATTAAGTCCACTGTCTGAATGACTATCACACATTTGTGAGAGGGCTCTATAAAAACATATAAGATACGATCAGATTGAGACTGGTAGAGGAAATCATTCAGATGTTCTTTCTAAGAGCATGAAAAACAAATAGTTTTTTTGGGTGGCGAGTCTGCTGGTGGCGGAGCAGTTGGTGGGGAAACAGGTGCCAGATAAATCACCACACTCTACTAACGTCCTGACCACATGGTACTTCCTGTTCTTCATAATCATCATTTAAATAGGGGTCATCGACTGCTGAGGGTAATGTAGGCCTTGATGAAGTAGTTGGGAGTCTTTTATACTACTCCACTAACATAAACCTTACATCTTTAACCAAAGCTTGAGGAAGTTGCGTCATTTCCTCATGATAATCTATTCCTTGCTCTTAGTTCTCAAACTACTGAATAGTTCTTACTTAGCAACATGTTTATTGAGGTCTAATCAGAGACAGAAATAAGTATTCACCTTCCATAAATTCCTCATCTTCCTCTTGAAACTAAAAATGAAGATTTGTTGGACTGTATGCAGGACAAAATGGCTCTTCATCATCGAAATGTTGATCGTCCAGAAACTGGCTTGGTGGTGGAGGCAAATCCTTGCATGGTGATGCATGTCCAGACATTAATGGCACACAAAAATACTTTTTCAGTGATTAATTAGATTTTTTGGGCTTCATCCAACGTGGTCAAGGGGTTCTTCTTCGTCACAGCTTCCTTTAATTGTACTATGGAAGGAATCATCGACAGAGTGGCCATATATGGAGAGGTGTTGATGCAGGCAATGTTTTCACCATTCGTACCTTAGTTGATGGCGGTAATTCTGATTTCATGGACGTGAGTTTCCTCAACTAATTCTCAGTCATCAACGGAAGTACTGTTGACATTGTAGTAAATGTGAGAGATACTTTTTTATTTGAGTTGCAAGCTCTGATCTTGGCCTGTGTCCCGAAGGCACATCCTCCTGTTTACTCCGATGAAGAGTAAGCTGTGACAATGGTCTTTGGAAGGCCTCTTATCTGTTTCTTTGATACCTGCTTGAGAGGTTCTTTTTCAGCACAATGTTTTGACAAATAGCCTTCAGAACGATCACTTATGAGGCTTTTTGCGAGATTCTAAGGTTCTCTCACTCATTCCCAGAATCCAGGTTTACTTGGCTTTGAGTTTCTGAAACCATATTTACAGCCTACCCCCTCTGTCCAAGGTTTTTGAGAGAAAAATGTTTGGCAGATTTGACAGTCCTTCAAATTATGAGATGGATGTGGACAGTATATACACACACAATACATGTGGGGATTTTCCAAATTCACTAGCATCTTTTCACAAGTACCACAAGGCCTGAAGAGACCTTTTTGGATATATCGGACATGTTCAGTCTGAGTTTTGATCAAATGATGGCAAGAATTGCTTTATAACAGTCCAATTCGGTAAAGAAGTGACCATAGCTGAACATTATTAGGTTTTTCTGATAGAAACTAAGCAGAGCTCAGGAGATTTCCTTCATATGACGTGTTGTAGAAAACCTGAAATTAGGTAGCCTCTAAGGGGAGTGGTGATCAAGATTAACATTATGTGAATTTGATACCAAAATTAATGGTTTTAGCCCTTACAAGCTAAGTATAATACAATACTGTTTTCTAGTTGTACCATCTCGGCTATGAGGAAGGATTCATAACAAGCATCTGCCACAGAGAGGCGTCCCCTTCATGCACAACGCTGATCCAAAGAAATTGGATTATTGCAATTAAACAGTCTTATTCACCATTATTAGTTCTCGTAAAGGATTCCTCTTTATTTCATGGTCTTCTTTTAAAACATACGTCTGTGTGATACTATCAATTTTCTTCAATTCATATGAGCAATACTCCTTCAACACAAATTAAGGCTTATCCAAATATCAGCCCAATGCATTTCGGGCTTCCTGAGCCCTTCATCAGGGGAATCTTATTCAATCTAAAGAAAGTACGAAAAAGAACACTGGGTTACCAACCCTGAAACAACTCAAATATAATCATATGTGATCTGCTATGTGTTATCTGCTCAGAGTGTAAAACGAACAGCTCAGAGTGTAAAAAGAACCACAAGCCCATTGCTGAGCCAGTTGACATGCAGCGAGTGTAATCCGGTGTCAACCTTGCTATCTCTGCATGAACTGTTGATAAACGAGGTAGACCTTTGGTAAATATTTACTGATATTTCTCGTACACAGGGTCCACGTACCTTGGTAGAAGAAGCATGATGCATGTGGTAACACATATGCACACGATAAATGCAGAGATAACAAGATTAAAACTGTATTGCACTTACTGCATATCAACCAGCTCAGCGATGGGCTTGCGGTTCTTTTCACACTCTGAGCAGATAACACATAGCATTTCACATATGAATATATTTTAGTTATATCAGAGTTAGTAACCCAGCGTTGTTTTTCATACCTTCTTTAAATTGCAATAATTCAATTTCTTTGTATCAACGCTGTGCATGGAGGGGACGCCTACCCATGGGAGATGCTTATTACTTAGTCATACGTTCGTGGACCAGAGATCGATACCCAGACTGCATGCTCCACTGATTACAGTGTATAACACAGACTATATTGAAAAACTCGGAGTGCAAGTACCACTCTACAGTAATCTTTGATAGTTGCAATATTGGAGAATTTAAAACTCCACTCAGCATACTTTTCTCACTTTTAACTAGAATGACTCATCTTCCACTGACAATTTTATCCTAATTTATTGTTGTGCTCCCTTGGATGATCCTTCCTTCAATTGTCATTCCCACCATTTCTGAGCAGGGCGGGGGATACTTGCAGCTACGTAGACTGAAATATGAGGTACAAAAGCCTTGAGGGAGCAGGAATCTGGGGGTAGAGAAGATCTTGCTGAATGGCAACAGAAAGCATACGTTTCACCAGCTTTATCTTTCTGTTTGACCTGCCTGAGAAGACAATGGAAAAGGTGGTCAAGAACAGCTGAAATTGAGTAGAAAAGTTGTGCCCTCGGACTCACACACCCCAGCGATTATCTGCCTTTCCCCTGTGCAACATTGAGGTGAAATTCCCTGCAAGTCTTATAAACCTTAAGATTAACCCAAGCTGAACACTAAAACATATAGCTGTGGCTGAAGATCAACAAGTGAAGAAACAACATACTTGAAGTGACAAAGGCAGTTCAAAATTGGAATGTACATGTTTATTTATTTATTTTTAAGATTTGTAAACCGCAGCGTATGCCTGTAGGCGTCTTGTGACCAAGCTAGAGTTTCCATGTGAGTTTGTAATGAATTCAGAATAAAGGCATAGCTCAGTAAGAACAACAGGATCTTCAGCAAGGGATACCTGAACACATTTGTGTGGTTAAATTTCAGATACCTGCTCATGTAACTCAGACAAACTCTTAGAAAACATCTCACTGCTAGTACACTTTGAATCCTTCGAAGGGAAATCCTTAAAACACAATAATACCACTAAGAGGAAAGCAAAACAGCTCATCTAATTGAAATTCCTGTATTTATAAGTGATCTTGGGTATCATGTGAAAGACAATTCGGAGTGGCATTTCAGGCCTATTATATGACTAATGTAGCACAGAATTGTTTCCCTCTTGGTGAGGATAGACCTGAACAGGTTTTTTTTTTCTTGGGGAAGATGATTAAACCAGTGTCACAAATGTAGCAAAATACTTCCTGCTGTCCAGTGTGGAGTAACATGCTTGCATCAGGTAACAAGCAGCACCATAACTAGCACACTGTGGGTTGAAAGAATTACAGATAATGCAAACCTGACTGGCTGTTGGCCGCTTTCTTGGGTCCCACTGGAGCATATCACGCATGAGTTGTACTGCCTCGCTGCTTGCATTTGGAATTAGAGTCTTCAGGTTACTCGGAACACACTGAGGCCAGCGGAAGTTCATGGCACCTGCCAGCAGGTATCCCTCTATCCAGTCATTCTGTAATAAGTGGATCACATTACTGATCATCCCTTAGCATTTTCCAAGAAGTGGAAAACCTAAACAACTTTTTTAATAATCTAATCTGAGCTTTCATCATAATCACCTTTTTTGGCGTTCCCAGTACTTGGCAAATTTTAAATATCGTATCAATCTCACTAGAGCCCGGGAACAGAGGCCTTAGTGTGTAAACTTCTGCCATTATGCATCCGACAGCCCAGATATCGATTGGAGAATTGTAGTTGGTGGACCGCAAAAGAACTTCAGGAGCCCTGTACCTACAATCAAACAGAAATACATGGAAACAATTACAAAAAGAAGTAACAGAATTGCAGGTTGCTAGAGTACACATTTAAGATTTGGGACAGATATCTATCATTTCATAACTGTGCAATTTCAAATTCTGCAGAAGTAGTTGATATACAAGGTATTTTTCATAAATATAGATTGCAGGTAACAGCTTTATGTTGAAACACACTGCAAAATATTTCAAAGAAAGATTGAGTTTAATAGTCTTTGGCAAGTCACTAATTAGGTTTGTTTAGAGCATATAATGAAGAAAAGAAAGCAAGAGCATGGTAAAGCATGCCCGTGTGTTTTCCAGAATTTGGGGTATTTCCGAACGAATTATAGGGTGAAAGTTCAGTGCTTTTTATTACAGTGTTATCTCCCGAGCTATAATATGACCAAAGTATGAACATTGTAACACTGTATTCTCTACCAGGTATCAAAATAAAAAATACTAACAATACAGGGAGTGACAAGTTAACTATTAAGCAATTTAAGAAACTAAACTGCAATAATATGCTTTGCAGCTAATCAACTTATGACTGAGACAAAGATCCTTAAGTCACTTGTGTTCTGGAGAAGTGTGACCAGTACTTGGTTAACACTGATGGAAAAGTAGAGTTAGTATTTACTGCCAGAAGAAGCACTGTCCAAAATATAAAAACTAAAAACAAGAGCTGGTGCATTTCTTATGATTTGGCTAAAAGCATAATCATTTTCCACCCTCGAACACGAATGATCTGAATGCAAGTTGAAAGTGCCGAATATAAAAAAAACAAGTCCGTAATATACGTTAATTCCTTATGGCTACAAAACGGACAAAACAGATTTCTGGCAGGGTGTACCATCTTGTAGACACATAATCAGTGTAAGGAGGTCTAGATCTTGTTTCACGGGCAAGTCCAAAGTCTGCTATTTTGACAAGCTCCGGTCCCATACAAAGAAGGTTTTCAGGTTTCAAATCTCTGTGAAAGAATCCTGGAAATAAATAAAATAATAGAATGGTGAAAGATACAGAAATTTTTTGTAGACCATACTTACAAGACCTCTCAAGGTTACATTGCCTGTACTTACTAACATAGAACTGTGCAATATACAGGAGGAAGTATGTGACATACAACAGACAATACAGGCCATTAGAGCCTGTTTGGGGGCCCATGGAATTTTTATATTCTTACTCAGAGGCAGACCGCGATGTTCATGATATTCCCTACCCTAAGCAACAGTTTGCTCAAGTTTAAACGGATAATACGAGTAAAGTGAAAATATTTGAAGTAGGTGGTAAACATGTCTTATTGATTTGCAAAGCATTAAATAACACATCTACGTACTTAAAATGTGTAACATGCTACCGCTATACAAATACATAATGTTTGCCATTATTCAAATCATCTATTTAATGCTACAAGCTTTGCAGAACTGCAAACAAACTGCAGTACAGCGAAGTGTGAAGTTTAAAACTGAATTAAATTCACTTGCATGTTGTTTCAACTAAGTCATCATATAACATCATTATTTTGCAGGGGGCAGGGTTTTCTACACATAAAGGGAGCAGCTCACTTCAACACACCAGCATCCACATTTAGCAACAGCTAGAATTTAATCTCAAACATAAATAGCAGTTCTTTTTCGGAAAAGAGACGGTGCACCAAGAATCAGTCCAGAGAGCTTTGTTTTCAAGAAAAATCCTTTTTTATTTATTCAAATATCTTAAAAGGCCTCAGCCAACGTGTTTCGTCCCTTGCGTAAATTCTTCAGAGCTCAAGAGAAGTGTGTAAATGACTGAAAAGTTGAAAGTTAAAACAGAATCGAATATGCTACTTACCAGTATGCATCTGTTCTTGGCATGTAGGGCTGCTGACATTCATATCTGTGCATAGATCGCCGCCTAGTGTTGGGTCCGGATGATTGCACATTATTGTCCTGGAAGAGTCTTCGAAGTATCACGAGATAGGTGGCTCCTCCCATGGACTACAGTGCGCATGGGCATCGACTCCATCCTCAGATTGTTTTTAGCCATTGTGGCCAAGATGGAGTGAAACTCAGTGAATGATGACCATGCTATGAGTATATGTGAAGGCTGCAGCTGCTACAGGCGCCGGGGAGGAGGGCGGGCGATATGAATGTCAGCAGCCCTACATGCCAAGAACAGATGCATACTGTTAAGTAGCATATTCGGTTCGAGGCATGTGGGCTGCTGAATTCATATCTGTGCATAGAATATATAGCAGTCCCTCCATTAGCGGCGGACGCCCGTGCCAGCTGCAGCAGTTTGAAAGAGTGTTTTGAGAACAGCCTGCCCTACAGCTGCCTGCTGTTTGGAGTGCACATCAACACAGTAATGCTTAGTAAATGTGTGTGTGGTAGACCATGTGGCTGCTCTACATATGTCTTCTAAAGGAATGTTTCCAAGGAATGCCATAGAGGCCCCCAACTTTCTGGTGGAGTGGGCTCTTGGTGGAATGGTAAGAGTATGTTTTGCTTTCAGATAGCAGATCTGGATACATTTAACGATCCACCTAGCAATACCAGCCTTGGAAATAGGGTTACCTTTGTGGTGTGGTGCAAAGGCGACAAAGAGTTGCTTAGTCTTCCTAAAATCCTTGGTCCTATCAATGTAATACATTAGGGCACGTTTAACGTCAAGGGTATGGAGCATCCACTCCGCCAATGAATCAGGATTTTGAAAGAAAACGGGTAATTCGATAGTTTGGTTGATGTGGAACTGAGACACAACTTTGGGCAGAAACTTAGGATTAGTGCGGAGCACTACCCTGTTGGAGTGAATCTGGATAAATGGCTCTTGGATTGTGAGGGCTTGCAATTCACTAACCCTCCGTAGTGATGTAATTGCTACGAGGAAAGCCACTTTCCATGTCAAGAACTGAATCTCGCAGGAATGCAGTGGTTCAAAGGGAGGACCCATCAGCCTGGTAAGAACCACGTTGAGGTTCCACTCAGGTGCTGGTGGAGTCCGTGGTGGAATGACTCGTTTGAGGCCTTCCAAAAAAGCTTTGATGGCAGGCACCTTGAAAAGTGAAAGGTGCTGTCTATTTTGGAGATACGTGGCCATTGCAGACAGATGAATGCAAATGGAAGTATAGGCCAGATTACACTTGTAAAGATGGAATAGGTAACAGATGATGTTCTGAATAGAAGCGTCCAGCGGGTTAATGTTGTGGTTCGCACAATAAATGACAAACCGCTTCCATTTTGCCGCATAGCAGGCTCTAGTAGTGGGCTTTCTCGCCTCTCGAATGATGTCCATGCAATCGGGAGGTAAGTTTAGGTAGCCAAACTCTAGGACTTCAGGAGCCAGATCGCCAGGTTGAGCTGTTGCGGATCTGGGTTCTGAATGTCGCCATGGCTCTGTGTCAGAAGGCTGGGTGTGAGATGTAGCCTTTGATGCGGTACCACGGACAGTTCTAGAAACGTGGTGTACCATGGTTGACGAGCCCACGTTGGAGCAACTAGGATGAGAGTCATCGAGTGTTGCCTGAGCTTGCGTGCCACCAGCGGTATCAGAGGTGCTGGGGGAAAAGCGTACGCAAATTTGCCTGACCAGTTCATCCATATCGCATTGCCCTGCGCCTGTGGGTGTGGGAACCTGGCGGCGAAGCTTTGGCATTTTGCGTTCTCCTTTGTGGCGAACAGGTCTATCTCTGGATGACCCCACCTTTGGAAGTACGGCTAGAGTACTGATGGATGTATCTTCCACTCGTGCATCTGGTGGCTGTGCCTGCTGAGCAGGTCCGCCATCTGATTGTCCTTGCCCGGGAGATGCTCTGCCATGAGGAAGATGTTCCTCTGAATGGCCCACTTCCACATGCTCGGAGCCAGATGAGACAGCTGCGGAGAGTGTGTACCTCCCTGCTTCTGAATGTAGTACATTGCCGTCATGTTGTCCGTCCGAATCAACACGACCTTGTTGCATAGATGTACTTTGAAAGCCTTTAGTGCCATGAAGATCGCCATCAGTTCCAGAACATTGATGTGCATCTTCCCCTGTTGCTGCGTCTATAGTCCCTGCACAGTGTATTGGAGTACATGCGCTCCCCAACCCTGGAGAGAAGCGTCCGTTGTCAGGATAATCTGTGGCACAGGCTCCTGGAACGGTCGGCCCTTGCAAAGGTTTCGTGGATTCCACCAATGCAGAGAGTTGTATGCCCGACCGCTCACCAACACTAGGTCTTTTAACTGGTTGTGAGCCTGAGTCCACTGACGTGCCAAGCACTCCTGAAGCGGCCGCATATGTAGTCTCGCGTGCGGGACAATGGAGATGCAGGAGGCCATCATGCCTATCAACTGCATGAACACTCTTGCTGGAAGCGAGTGTTGAGGTCTGAATTTTTGGATCAGCGATTAAATACTGTTGACTCTCACTGAATTCGGCTGTGCTGTGGCCGCCAGAGTGTCTATGGTCGCACCCAGATACTGCCGTATGTGGGCGGGCTGGAGATGGGATTTTGGGTAATTCAGTGAGACCCCAGATCGTGCAGGAGGTGAATGGTGTGGGACACGTGGTGGGCGCACTGCTGGGCCGACTTCGCCTGAATGAGCCAGTCGTCCAGATAGGGGTAGACGTGGATGTTTTGACGTCTTAGACGCGCCGCCACCATCGCCAGGCACTTTGTGAAAACCCTGGGTGCCGTGGTGACCCCGAAAGGCAAAACCTTGAATTGGTAGTGCTGGTTTTGGATGGTGAACCGGAGGTATTTTCTGTGTGAAGGATGTAGCGGAATGTGAAAGTACGCATCCTTCAGGTCCAGAGTCGCCAGAAAGTCCCCCTGTTGAAGCAGTGGGAGAACTTGCTGCAGTGTTAGCATGTGGAAATGCTCTGATAGGATGTAAAAGTTGAGGGGCCTGAGATCCAGGATGGGCCTGAGGGATCCGTCCTTCTTTGGAATCCGGAAGTACAGGGAGTAAACTCCCGCGCCTCTTTCCTGCAAGGGTACGAGCTCTATGGCCCCTTTTTGCAGCATGACTGACTTCCTGCTGCAATAAGTGCAAGTGCTCGCCGGACATAGGACGGTGCCTTGGGGGTATGTTGGGTGGAGTGGATGTGAGCTCCAGACAATAACCAAATTGGATAAGCTTTCTGACCCACCTGTCTGTGGTGATGGACTTCCACACGGGCAGGAACTGCTGGAGTCTCCCCCCGACCGGTGTTGTGTGTTCGGGGGGCAGTGACAATGCGTCACTGTTTGTTGGCGGTAGAGGACCTGGAGCTGTTGTTGCCACGTCCTCTGCCCTTGGTGTTGTTGCCGCGGTATCCACCTCGACCCTTGTTGGTATAAGTTGTCTGGGTGTTGCTTTTGTAGAACTGCGCTGACTGCGAAAGTTGACCCCTTGAGGTGCCTCTAGTATTGGAGCGACGAAAGGACCCACTCCGAAACTGCTGGGACTGCAAGGCACCCATAGATTTTGCAGTGTCGGTGTCCTTCTTCATCTTCTCAAGGGTGGTATCAACCTCAGGGCCAAACAGGTGATCTGGGTTGACCGTTTGGTTCAAGATGGTGGTTTGAATGTCCGGCTTGAACCCAGATATCCTTAGCCATGCATGTCTACGAAGCATAATGCTAGTGTTAATTGCGCGTGCGGCGGTGTCAGCCACGTCCAGAGCGCACTTTATGGAAGCGTTGGAGATGAGCTTCCCCTCCTGTATTAACATTTCAGCCCCTTCCTTATATTGATTGGGTAAATGTTGCAAAAGGGTCTCTAGGGTATCATAGTGTGCCCTGTCATAATGCACCAGGAGCGCCTGCGTGTTAGAAGTGCGCCATATGTTGGCTGCCTGCGCTGCCACCCTTTTCCCCGAAGCCTTAAAGACTTTTGATTCCTTGTCTGGGGGAGGAGCATCACCCGTAGATTGCGAGTTGGCCCTCTTCCGGGCATTGGAGAATACCAGGGAGTCCAGAGGCAACTGTCCCTTAATATAAGTTGGATCTGTGGGTGCCGCCTTGTACTTTTTGTCGATCCTCGGGTTGATGACCCTTGCCCTGGTGGGTTCTTTGAAGACCTCAGCAGCGTGCTTCAAAACACCCTTCAGCATTGGCAGAGTCTTTACAGTCTTTTCAGAGACAGATAAAGTGTCAAAGAGGAAGTCGACGTCCACAGGGTCAGCATGCAGCTCGACGCTGTGATTGGCTGCTGCCCGCTCTATGAGGGCATTGAAAGCCGCAGAGTCCTCAGTGGGGGAAGTTTTCGCTGAGAAAAGCTGAGGGTCCTGTCCAGAATGCGGGTCCTCAGGATCGCCACCATCAGACCAGGGCTCTGCCCCATCCTCTGGGTCTGTGTAGACGGGATAGCTGTATTCATCCTCGTCGTCTCCTTCACCAGCTTCTGCATTGGAGTGAGTGGGCGAGAGTTCGTGAGCCTGTGGTGAAATGGGCTCCACCAAGGCTGGAGAACCAGCAGAGTCCATCTTTCGTTTGAGTGGGATCTTGTACGACTCCAACTGGGGCTCAGGAGTGATTTTCCTCTTCAGGAGGGAAAGCCTGCCCGTTTCGGCATCAATGAAATGTTCCTGACGCTCTTCTTCCGAAAGCTGTCGAGGCTGTGGGCCGAGGACCACCAACGATGGTTTCGGCGTCGAAGACACCTTGTCGGGCACGCCGGCCCCCGGTTTAGCAGCGAAAGCCTTCGGCGCCGTCTTCGGCGGCAAGGTGAAAAGGATCGGTGTGTGCGCCTTTGCCGGTTTCTCCAGAGGCTTTGCCGGTGGAGGGTCCTTCGGCTCGACTGCTGCGGTGCCGTCCCTAATGCGCTGTAGGGACTCGGTAACCTTCTTAGTGAACGCGGCGGATGGACGCGCCGGTTCGACAGGGTCCTTAGCGGTTGGTTTCGGAGCGGAGTCCGACGAGGTTCCCCTCGGAGTCGACGCACTCGGCGCAGCTCCCTTGGCCTTGTCGTGTGGAAGCGGGGCAGAGATGTTCTTCGGGTCGTCTGGACGCTTCTTCGGGTCGGTAAGAGACCCTTTGGGGTCATCGACCGTCTTCTTGTGATCGAGTCGACCCTTGCTGGCGTCGACAGTCTTCGGCGCCGATGCGGCCGCGTCCGACCCCTTCACCTTCGGCTTCGATGTAGTAGCCTTCGGTTCGGCCATTTTGACGTGGCTTTTTGGCTCGACGGCCATTTTAGATTTCTTCGGCGCCGAGGCCTCCGAAGTCTTCGATCCGACCAATGCGATGCGCACTTTGGGTTTCGATCTCTCCGGCGTCGAGACCGTAGATTTCACTTTCGGTTTCTGTGCCACCGGGAGTGAATCGGTACCAATGTCCGTGGCCGGGACAACAGGCGGGGCCGAGGAACTCACAACAAGGTTTCGGGTAAGGCCCAAAGGCGATCCCTCGACCTGGGCCTTATGTATTTGAACGGCCCCGGAGTCAGTCTGAGGAAGCTCTTCGTCCGAGCTATCCTCCATGGTGGCAAGGGCCCCGTCGTCGTCCCCTACCTCCTCGACGACTTCACCGAAATCTTCGGTCTCGGCGTCGTAGTCGTCCTCGACCTCCGACGCGGGGTTAGATTCCAAGATGTCCTGGATATCTTCATCCTCGACCTCCCCAGCATCGAAAATGTCCGTAGGCGGCGGTGCAGATTGCTGGGCCTCCAGGCGCGCAGCTCGACTGTACTGGAGTGTTTTCTTGGACCGGAACCTGGAACAGGCCATACACTTGGCCTCGTCGTGGTCCGGCGACAGGCACTTGTTGCACACCGGGTGGACGTCGATATGTGGGTACTTCGAGGCACACACCGGACATCGTTTGACTGGACTTCGTTCCATGATGGATGGTCGAAGAGTCTGGAGCGATGAATAGGCCCTTCCGTGCCGAAAGCACGCGGAAGTACAAGTTTGGCTTGGAGCCGAGGAAAGGTGCGAAGCCGAACGCAAGACAATACCGACGCAAGTCCTAAAGACCTTTTGGTCTCAAGTAAAGTTAAGTTAATTCTTATCGATTCCGACAAGAGGGAACCAAAGACATCCGAACCCAATGGCGGAAAAAAACAATCTGAGGATGGAGTCGATGCCCATGCGCACTGTAGTCCATGGGAGGAGCCACCTATCTCGTGATACTTCGAAGACTCTTCCAGGACAACAATGTGCAATCATCCGGACCCAACACTAGGCGGCGATCTATGCACAGATATGAATTCAGCAGCCCACATGCCTCGAACACAAGGTATACAGGTCCAACCCTTGGTTCACACAGCGCAGCGGAAGGTCTGCACGAGCCTATCCTGGCGAAGCGTAACGGGATAGGTGAGACCCCTATGGTATCGAGGCGGCCCTCTTCCAAGTTATCTTGAGTGCAAACACCTTGCTCCAAAACCACCTGTATCATATATGGTGTGGTGGTAAGGAGAGGAGAATTCAAATCGCTGTCTGGAAAGGGTAATCCAGCTTAGCAGAAACCGGTTGGCATATATAACCCCCGGTATTTCTCTAGGAACGTGTCCTTCCCTTAAGTATAGGGCGCTGCGTCGGAATGTCGCGCAAATCGAAGCAGTTCTGCTTGCAAGGCATTACCCACTCTAATTTTTATACAAAGATGTGTACGATCAATTCTAGGCTATTTGATGAGGGAAACGGACACAGCCCCTGGAGTATCTCTGGGTAATATTAACTACATTTTTTTCAACCTGAGCTTGCATGCATACAGAGGCCAGAAGCAAACTGGATACAGAGATTGTCTGGAGGAGAAACAGTAGGTGTGACTTTTATAAATCTTATCTCATCATGTGATTTAAACAAGGACAGCTGGTACGGCAAACACTAAGAAGCAGAAAGGTCAAACAAAATTACCTATGATGGTGCCTAGAACAAAACTTTGTTGGACCAAAGATAAAACAAACAACGGAACATCCGATATTTTGGCCTGCAACGGAGTTGTAGCCACAAATGTGTTCCAATGCGCAGCACAAAAGGACTTTTTAGAAGGATGGCGCACAGAAAGGATAAAATCCATAATGTGGGGAGGCAGATCGAATACAGTTAACTGCTACCACTCAATTTCCACCATGGAGGTGTAGACTAAGGAGGCCCAGATGAAGAACCCTGACCTGCTGCTGTGACAGAAGATCAATCTGAAGTAGTAGCCTTATTGGAAGACAGATGCTCATGCCCAAAAGCTACAGGTATCATACTCACCTTTTCCAATCTGGAGCCACTAAGAATTGGCCCTGGTTGATCCTGATCTCCTCCAGAACTCGGGGCAGAAGAGGCAGAGGTGGAAAAGTGTTCAAGAGTCCAGTGAAACCACTCTAGCAGAAATGTGTCCCCCAGAGAAAGCCTTCTGGGAAACCTCAGTGTTCAAAAGCTTTGACACTGCATGTTGTAGCCAGTAGCAAAAAGATCTAGCTAGGGTCCTCCTCATTGTTGAAAGATGCCCTGTGCTACCTGAGGGATGTAACTGTCATACATGAATTGCCAGGCCTGCTAGCTGTGCTAGTCTGCACCGGCAGTTAAAGATCCCGCCAGATCGTTCATGATCAGGGATAGCCTGACATTCTAGACAAATCCAGAGGCACAGAACCTCTTGCTACAGGACCCAGGTCGACACTCCACCCTGCTATTTATAGTACTACATGGTGATGGTGTTGTCCATGAGAATCTGCACTATCCTGCCCTTGATGGATGCTAGGAAGGCTTTCAACACCAGGTGGATGGGCCGTAACACCAACAAATTGCTGTTGATGACCTCTCCAATCCAGCAATAACACCTCTACCACCAATGTCAGCTCTGGGTAAGGGAGGAAGAGGGGTCTATCGATGGTCCAACTGCTGTCGAACAGCCACCACTGTAGAGCTGTTCTAGTCTTCACCGAAAACTGGATGGAATCCTAATAGTTTCTTTGATGCTAGGCCCGCTGAGATTCCACTGCAGAGCATGCATTTGCCACCTGTCATAGACCAGAAGGATGCAAGAAGCCTCAGAACGGCTCTCACTTAAACCCAGAACAGAGGTTGAAACATCAGGATCATAACTGACCCGGAGTCGTGTAAACTGAGGGAAAGCAGTGAACTACATCGGATCCAAGACGACTCCTATGAATGAAGCCTCTACGATGGAGTCAGGGGTGACTTCAGCACTTTGATTGCGAAGCCCAACAATGTCAAGAGTGTAGCTGGCATCTAAAGGTCGTCTATGACTGACTGCAATGAACCTGAACGTCATTGAGGTAGGAGAAAATTGGTATCCCTAACCAGCAAAGATGTGCGCTGACCCCCGCCATCACTTTTGTAAACACCCGAGAGGTGCAGGTAAAGACGAAGGTGAGCACGTCAATGTGAAAATGCTCCTGACCTACCTTGAACTGCAGGCAACATTCCTGGGACTATAGGGCAGTTTCATGAATGTACAACTCTTGCGGGTTCATGGCTACCATCCAGTCACCTAGATGCAGTCTGAGTATTTTTGATTTATTCTTCCGTAAGAATGCATTCAGAGGGCAAAAATCTAACATAGGACAAAGGCCTCTGTCCTTTTTCAGTACGAGGAAAAAGTGAGATTAACAACCAGTCCCGATTACTGAGCCAAGTATCCTCTGTATGGCCCCTTTAGATAGTTAAGCTTGCACCTCTTGCAATAAAATGGACAGGTGCTCTTCCTAGAGCTTCTCTAATGTGGGTAGAAGACGCGACATATCGGAAAGGAATGGAAGGGCACAGCCTCACTGATTGTTCTGAATGACCTATTTGCTGGATGTGATAGTTTACCACCCTTGGAAGAAATGTCTAACTCTGCCTCTCAAAGGTGGTTGTGAGCCACTCAGGGCAAAATAAAGCAATTTGGAAGTTGATACCGCAGGGGATGGCGACTGGGAAGATCTGTGCTCCTGGGGATCTGCATCATGCCTGCCAGATCCCTGCCTCTGAAAGGACAGGGTGGACAGCCGTGGGGGAAAACCTGGAAAGAGTTGAAATTGTTAAGGAAACTTTCTGGCAACAAAAAGGTCCCAAACAACGCACTGTGCCCCTGTTCTCAATGAAACTTTTCAGGGCAGAATCTGTCTTCTCTGGAAATAGGCGAGATCCATCGAAAGGCATATCAATTAGGGATACCCGACATCTCTAGAGAAGCCTGTAGACCTCATCCATGCGTGGCTATGGAGAACCATACTAGAGCAGATTGCAGGTCCCAAGTAATCGGTGGCAAACAGGCCAGAATGAATGACAAATTTGGTCATATTTTGACCATCCTGAATAATCTATATGGGATGCTCGAAACTCCTCAAGGACCGCTGGCAAGATCTTGCTAACCAGGTCCCAGAGGCTGCAAAACATCAGTAAGTAATTTAGTTTTAGCTACCAGAGAAGGAAGTTGTAGGTCCAAGATCTCAGTTGCATGACTTATTACCACAGCATAGGAAACACTTTCTTCTGCTGGTGGCCTAGAAGCAAAAATCTGAAGGATAGAGAGTGACTTTCCGGTAGGGGCAATGTTGTCTGAATAAGACTGCATGGGGATCGGGTAAGCCTTGGTGAATTCAGAACATGAACTTGGTTGGGGCAGTGACAATACAGACACTGATAACAAAGGAAATGGAGCTGATTATGCCACCAGAGTGGAAGTCTGAAGCAAAGTCGGGGTGAATCCAAGGCAGGTTCGAGAGGCAGGGACTGCACCGAGGACAAATCTGCAGAAAGTAATTCGAATGGAGGCCCGTGTGTCCTTCGAGTCCAAAGGCGCACGAGAGGGAATCGGAAGATAGGTCTACAGATGCACCACATGGCCTCCCTACAGGCTTCAATCTGTTGCGGCGTTGCCGATAACCCAGGCAACTTGGGGTGCAACAGGATGAACTGCGGAATCAGCTCCTCAATGGAAGATTGGGAGCAAGACCAAGTGGCACCTTGATGTCCTTGTGACTTGTTGGAGGATAGAAAGTGGTAGGAAGGGGTCTGTTTGGCCTTCTTGTGCTTCCGTTTAGACTTACAGGAAGACTTCAACTGCGAAGAAGGCTTGTTGTAGGAATAGCTTCGAGATAGGGAACAATTCTGCGCTCTCTGCTTCAGTGGGACTTGTGTAGTTTCTTCCAATTTTACACGACTAATGGTCCCAGATTGCCTTCAGGTTCATGAGGGCACATTACTGAACAGGACTTGACGTTGTAGCCAGTGTACAAACACCAAAGTCATACTTGGTGCGGGCCTGTCACAGACATTTGCTTTCAACAGTAATGCCAAGCCTTAAATGCTGTAGGTTATCGAGGTAATCGTTCATACCTGCATACCGCGAACCTCTAAGAGCCTATGCTGGAGAAGTAGATCCTGAGAGTCTGAATAACTTTGACGCATCAAATTTAATTTATATGGACATTACAACACCACAGAAATAATATAAAATGGTTGTTTTCACTTCAGCAGAGCATTAATATTTAAGACCAGCATATGAAATCAGCTATATTGGAGCATACAAGGTCTTGCCTGAACTACGCAGTAAAGGGTCAAAAACGATTTGCATAATTGTACTGTTCTGAAGAAGGTCTCAAGGATCTGTTCCATCGAAGACCGAAACGTCAACCATTCAGTCCATTTCTTTACTTATGATTAATTCTTCACAGATGATTTTTTTTATTGTTATTTGAATAGATATCATCTCACAAATTGATATAGGATTGGACTTTGTTACTAATGAACTATAGGTTGTTTTGCTCATTTTTCCTTTTTCATTTGTAAAGCACTGTTTTTCAACATTGAATGTTGATCTGTACCCTTATGACTAAGCATTGTTTATATAAAAAACTTTTTTTATCAAAAGAATAACCACTCCGTGTCTCTTTTCTCTACTATGTAGAGCATTTTCTTGAAATTGATTTATTGAATGCTTCATGCAGTAGCGTTCCTGAATTTATTGATCTTTAAACTGAATTGATTCTTTGTATCTTCTGTGATTATTTTTAACGCAGAATTACTATCTAACAAATAATTGCCCCAAACGAAGTCCCTTGCTGGCACCCTCTATTGTTATTTATCTATATTGACCCAAGCTCGCAAGGTTTTATTGGGTTTCCCACCCACTTTTCTCAGTAGTTTTGGGAGGTCACATTGTTCCCTTGCACACTGGTTTTCAATTTGTATAGGAGAAAAACACTTGTATGGGAAAAAAAGAAAAAGGGGAGAAGAGCTCTGGATCGCCGTTTGAAAGCTCAGCATGCATTGGAGGCACTTATATGAAGTGCTGCTCTTTCCGGGGCGGGGCGGAGCTACTGCAGACCCCAACAACGACACATGCCGTTACTTGGGAGCACTGCCGAATCCAGTGTAGTGCCTGGGGATTATTATTCTAAAAGTGAAGACTCTGTAGTAGAAGTATCTATCATAAATTGTGTATTGTTCATGCAGTAAACTTGTGGCAATGTAAACTTAGGAATGAGGGTAGTTTTGTTTATATTAGGGGAAGCTTGTATATACGGACTGTCAAGCCTTAATTGAAAGGAATAACTCTGACCTGGATGGTGCTCATTAGTTCTGTAAAGTTATCTTGGCTGTGACACTCTCTAGCATACTTTGAGAAAGAGAAGCTCCAGAATGTTTCACCTTTTGCGTCACTAATGCATTGGCACAAACAATGAATGTCTTTTGAAATGCTAGAGGTTCAGAAATTATTTCAAGATGTTGGCATATAAATCATTTGGTTCTTCTAATGGCGTACGTTACTTTGTGAATGGAGCATCACCATGTTTCATGAAAATTTCTGAAACTGAATTTAATGATTTTTTCCCAACAGTTCTTCCACGAGTATCTGCCTAGCAATCAATCTGTTTGGAATTCATAGATGTAGCAGGCCACAATATGATTTAACAATTAGCTCTAAAATACAGAGCTTGCTAATTAACATCACGCCTAGAACCTAACCTGTACTGTGTGGCGGTGTAAAGCAGTTGTGTTAGTCCCAAAGCATGTAAGTGGTTTTAAAAAAGACATTAAAATGGTATGTTCAATTCCCTGTAATCATGGTCTGTGCGTTATTATTCACTCAGCAGCAAACAGATCTGTGGATTCTTCCTAGAAGTCTATGTGAGGGGACTCCTCTTCTAGATTTGTTAGGAGCAGTAGTATAACTATAAGCAACTACTAATTCTTGCCTGACTTATAAGATATTCATGGATCAGGTTGTTCATTTTAATTGCATATTTTTATATTTGTACAGCGCACGTTCAGCAATAGGTGTTAAAGCGCTTTTTGAAAGAACAGTTCAAGAATAATGGAGTTAAAGGAAAATAAGAGAGGTAGGTGACTGAGGACGGCATTAACAGAGGCAGTCTTTTGAAAAGATAAAAGGCTGTGTTGAATCCCCGTAGCGTTAGGCTATAAGGCCTAAAGCCAAAATACCAGTAAACTTTATTATCTTCTAGAATTCTGAGAAATGAAAGGATGTAGTGGTCAGGTGTCTTACCTGCATAGATTCAGAGCTGCAAGGTTTACCGAATGGGCTTAAGGGAGAAAAACATTGCCTAAAGTTCTCAATCAAAAAATTGAGCATAATCTGTGATCTTATAAAATCAATAATTCAGAGTTTGTTTTGGGGCCTGACATTAAGAAGCTGTCATTGTGTGCAGATGATTTTATCACTACCAGCATCAAGTGTATAACTTACTCAGCAATGGCATTGCCGCACCCCATTTTCCCTTTTGGTAAATTATGACTCCTGGATTAAGAGCAATTTTTGGTGGATGTAAGGCTCTCGGAAAGCAACAGGAAAAAATCCAGAATTTGGTAATTTTGTGTTCTGAATTAAAAAGAATTCCATTATTTGGTCTCCTATAATTTGGTATCGAATTAAAAAAAAAATCAAGATGGCTTGGCGAGTTTAACTCCTGCTGCTGACATCTGCACGACCTTCAATGCACAAGACTGAAACCTGGCAAGGACAACTCAGCCTTTTATCATTATGAGGTCAATAAATTGTGTACAGTTAAAATGCAGAATTGTAACACCCATTAGTTCTAGTGCGTGGAAAAGGTGAAAAAAGGTAATGAGCCCTATATTCATATGTTATTATGCAGGCTACCTTCCTGAATTTCATTTAACCAAGTACGATTTTCCATAAGAAATGTGAATACTAAATTTAGGATCCCTGTTTTGCAATTTTGAGCACTACCCACACAGATGACAACATTATAATCCACAAAAAAAGCAAAGTAACTACTTCCAAAACACTGACAAGGCGACATATTGTTACATTCAAATTCACAAGTGATACTGAAATAAACGTACCATACTTGTGAATATACGCAAGCCCTTGTAATATCTGGTTCATGATGTTCCTAATAGCTGATTCAGGAAACAATTTACTTCTAAAAAACAAAAAAACGAGTTACAAATTAAGTTAGAAACTTGGGAAAGTTCCACATGTACAGAAAATGAAATACTTTTTGAACCACAAACCTGAAAATAAGAAGCAATAATACGCACTTCTCAGAGCAACCCTGAGCAAAAGGAAGATGCTACTTTCCAGTATGAATCTGTTCTTGGCATGTAGAGCTGCAGAGTTGTACACTATGCATAGATCGCCATCTGGTATTGGGCTCGGACGTTTACATGTTGTTTTTGTCTTCAAAAAAGTCCTGTAGTCACGAGGTTGGGGATTCTTCTTTCGGTCTACAGTGTGCATGGGCTCTGGCTCCATCGTTAGATTGTTTTGCCAGTAGGGTTAGATGGAGTACTGAGAAATAGGAAAGGTGTCCATGTGTGATGTATCTAATTAAGATAATACTGGATCAGATCTAGGTATCCTGGGAGGAGGGTGGTCGTGAACAACTCTGCAGCTCTACATGCCAAGAACAGATGGATACTGGTAAGTAGCATTTTACGTTCTAGGCGCATGAGCTGCAGATTGTACACTATGCAGAGACTATATAGCAGTATCCTCCTTGGCGGTGGCTACCTATATTTGTTGCAGTAGTTTGAAAAAGTGTTTTTTATACAGCCTGGCACACACTAGCTTGTTGTTTTGCTTGCACATCTACACAATAGTGTTTTGTGAAGGTGTGTGGCATTGCCCAAGTTGCTGCTTTGCACATATCATCTAGGGAAATGTTCCCTAAGAATGCCATAGATGCCCCTAATTTACATGTAGAATGAGCTCTAGGGGGAATGGTTAACATGTGTTTGGCTTTAAGGCAGCAAATTTGTATGCATTTTACAATCCACCTTGCAATTCCTGTTTTGGATATAGGATTGCCTTTATGAAGAGGGGAGAAAGCTACGAAAAGTGGTTTGGTTTTCCTGAAGGGTTTTGTTCTTTCGATATAGTAAAGTAATGCTCTTTTAACATTAAGGGTGTGTAGAGCTCTCTTTGCCACTGAGTCTGGTTGAGGGAAGAACACTGGTAGCTCAACCGGCTGGTTTAGATGAAAGGTAGATACTACTTTGGGTAAAAATGTTGGGTTTGTCCTAAGAATCACTTTGTTATGAAGGATTTGTAAAAATGGTTCTTGTATGGTTAATGCCTGGAGTTCGCACACTCTTCTGAGAGATTTGATGGCGACTAAAAATGCTACTTTCCAAGTAAGGTACTGTAGTTCACATTTGTGTAAAGGTTCAAATGAAGGACCCATTAGTCTGGTAAGGATTATATTGAGATTCCACACTGGGGAGGGTGGAGCTCTTGGTGAAATTATTCTTTTAAGTCCTTCTGTAAAAGCTTTGATTGGGGGAACTGTAAACAAAGACAAATGTCTGTTTTGCAAGTAGGCCGCTATAACAGCTAAATGTAATCTTATGGATGTATACGCTAGGTTACAGTGTTGTAGATGCAAAAGGTAGCAGATGATGTTTTGAATGGAAGCATCCAGTGGGTCAATTTTGTTGTGAAAGCAATAAATACCTAACCTCTTCCATTTTGCTGCACAACATGCCCTTGTTTTAGGGTGTCTAGCTATTTTGATAATGTTCATACATTATGGCGGAAGATTGAGGTAGCCAAACTCTAGGATTTAAGGAGCCAGATCACAAAGTTGAGCTGATTGGGATCTGTGTGTCTATTCTCTCCATGGTTCTGAGTGAGAAGCTTGGGTGAGAGGTACAGCTTTTGATGTGGTGCTACTGATATCTGCACCAGAGTTGTGAACCATGATTGCCTTGCCCATGTTGGAGCAACGAGGAGCATTGTGAGGGAATGCTGTTGGACGTTTACTCAATAGCAATGGTATTAGTGGGAGAGGCGGAAAAGCGTAAGCAAATTTGCCTGACCAATTCATCCATAGTGCATTGCCTTTGGACAATGGTTGTGGATACCTGGATGCGAAGCTTGGGCATTTTGATGTGTGGCGAACAGATCTATATCTGGCTGTCCCAACATGTGAAAGAATGGAAGAAGAACTTGAGGATGAAGTTCCCATTTGTGAAACTGTTGTGTTTGATGACTGCGCAGATCCGCTACCTGAATGTGTACTCCTGGTAGATGTTCTGCACGGAGGTATATCTTCTGTGGAATGTCTGTGCTAGACAAGATAAGTGGAGAGAGTGTGCCCCCCCCCTGTTTTTGTATGTAATACATTGCTGTCATGTTGTCTGTACGAATTAGGACAGCTTTGCCTAGGAGTTCCGGTTGAAATGACTGCAGTGCTAGAGAGATTGCCAACAATTCCAGGTAGTTGATGAGGAATTGCTCTTGTTGAGAAGTCCATAAACGGTAAATGGTATGGTTTGGGAGATGTGCTCCCCAGCCGGTGAGCGATGAATCTATTGTTAGCACTATATATGGAACTGGCTCGAGGAACGACCGTCCTTTGAAAATATTTTTTGTGGTCCACCACTGCAGAGAGCGATTGGTGTGGTCGTCCACCAACACCAGATCTATTAGTTGACCTTGAGCTTGGTTCCACTGACATTCTTGTAATGGGCACATTTGTAATCTTGCATGAAGGATGAGAAAAATGCAAGATGCCATCATTCCTATTAGCTGCATGAACACTTTTGCTGGTAGTGAGTGTTGTGGCTGAAATCTTTGAACTAGGTTTTGTATAGCATTTATCCTGATGGGATTGGGATATGCTAAGGCTGAGGAAGTATTCACTGTTGCCCTTAGATATTGTTGCATTGTAGACGGTTGGAGATGGGATTGGGCTAGATTTCCTGTGAATCCCAGACTGTGAAGCAACTGGAGTGTGTGTTGAACACAGCTGCTGTAGGAGATTGCTTTTATGAGCCAATCGTTTAGGTAGGGGAAGACATGCATTTGTTGTGTTCTGAGATGGGCTGCAACTACTGCGAGGCATTTGGTGAAAACCCTGGGTGCTGTGGTGACTCCGAATGGGAGCACCTTGAACGGGTAGTGCTGACTATCTACCACAAATCTAAGATACTTCCTCTGAGCGAGATGTATTGGAATGTAGAAGTAGGTGTCTTTTAGATCTATAGTGGAGAGAGAGTCGCCTTGCTGTAATAGTGGAAGCACTTGTTGTAAAGTGACCATGTGGAAGTGGTCTGATTGAATGTACAAGTTGAGCGGTCTGAAGTCCAATATTGGTCTTAGAGAGCCTTCCTTTTTTGAGATTAGGAAATAAAGGGAGTAGACTCCTGTCCCCGGATGAATTTGAGGAACTGACTTTATTGCATCTTTTTGTAACATTGCACAACTTCCTGTTTGAGGAGCGTTAGGTGTTCTATTGACATTGGATGCTGTCTTGGAGGAATGTTGGGGGGGGGTGTAGAAGTAAGTTCCAGGCAATAACCATACTGGATAATTTGTCTTACCCACCTGTCTGTTGTGATGGAATTCCACACAGGGAGGAACTGTGAGATGCGTCCGACAGGAGTGGGATGATCGGGGGAAGTCATTGTGAAGTCATTGTTTATTGTTAGGGGAGTTGCTGGTGTTATTACCTCTGCCTTTACCCTTATTGTTGTTACCTCTGTACCCTCCTCTATTGTACCCCCTAGAAAAGGAGCCCTGGTTGGGATTTTTATAGGATGATGTATTGGTTTTGGAACCTGCTCTATAAAAGGAGCGACGAAAGGAGCCTTGGCAGATGGCAACTAAGGCTCCCATGGACTTTGCTGTTTGTGTCTTTTTTAATTTTTTCTAGAGATGTGCCAACTGCAGGTCCAAAGAGGTGCTGTTGATCAAACGGTTGATTTAGGATCGTATTTTGCACCTCTTGCTTAAATTCAGATACCCTGAGCCAGGCGTGTCTACGTAGTAGAACACTAGTATTGATTGCACGTGACGCAGTGTCCGCTGCGTCAAGTGCACATTTCATTGAGATATTAGTTATAAGTTTGCCTTCTTGTATAAGGTAATTTGCTTTGTCCTTATATTCTTGGGGCAGATGTTGAATGAGCTTTTCCAACTCATCATAGTGAACCCTATCGTATCTTGCTAGAAGGGGTTGTGTGTTTGCTATTTTCCAGGAATTAGCAGCCTGAGACGCCATACGTTGCCCTGATGTGTCTAATAACTTAGGAGGTGGGGTGTTACCTGACCCTTGGGAGTTTGCCCTTTGGCGTGCATTGGCAACCACTAGTGAATCTAGGGGAAGTTGGCCCTTAATGTAAATAGTGTCACTGGGTGCTGCTTTGTATTTTTATCTACTCTCGGGTTAAGAACCCTAGCTCTAACTGGGTCTTTGAACACCTCAGGAGCATGTCTAAGGAGGCCTTGTAGCATGGTTAAGACACGAGTAGATTTTTGTCGACCGAAGGAGGAGTCACCAACCTCATGACTACAGGACTTCTTCGAAGACAAAAACAACATGCAAACATCCGAGCCCAACACCAGATGGCGATCTATGCATAGTGTACATTCTGCAGCTCATATGCCTCTAACATATGTTTTATGCCCATCTGATAATGGACATTGGAGAACCGTTTTATTTTAGGGGTGTGCCATCAAACTTTTATTGTGGCATCGGTTCTACTTCTTTTGATATCTTGCACATTCATTTATTATAGCACACAACTTACATGATAGCATAACCTTAGGAGAAATATCAAATGCATCATACATATTGTACTGATCTATTAATTTGAAATGCAGGATGAAACACTCATCACATACCTGTCTTTCATGAGCTGGTACAGGTTTTCTTTCATGTATTCAAATACAAAATAGAGATTATCATTTTCTCTTATGACTTCCTTTAATTTCACTACATTAGCATGGTTTAACTTCTGCAGAGACTAGGAAAACAGAAGAAAATTATATGCTGAAAAACAAATATTCTGAAAGATTATTTTCTTGTTAATAAGTACATACCCATTTTTTTAAAACATTAGAACTACACGATTTGATGCAAGTCACTGTTGCATCAATACTTTAATTACTCAGCTGCTGGGGCATATGACCTTAAATCTAGGCATTTTGAAAATGTTCAAGTTAAATGAGAAGATTACATTGAATCACAGAAAGTGGCGACTGATACCTTACGCGTCTGTTTAGCTGACCTCCTGCAGCACCAAGAGCTCTCCATGGTGTAGGACCTTTTATCTTTACTGTTCAAATCTCCATCTATGCGACAAAGACCATTTAAAACTGACCCTTTTCTGAGGACCACATTTTCAAGTAATGCATGTTCACACTAACATCTAGATGTGTCCTTCTTGCAAACAAGGTTTCTGCAGGACCATCTGCAGTGGGGCCAATACTGTAAGCATTTTTCATTAACGGTCTTAAACAGATAAAGCTCCTTCACAGTGAGACATAGAGTTTCTTTCCAGCGTTCAAGCCAGGGTGGCATCTGCAATTGTTAGTCAGAAGCCAGGCGATAGTGGCTGGCCAAATGCAATGGAAAGCAATGCTGACTAGGTTTGTCCAGACCCAATTCACCCCCCCTCCTTGAGTAGCCTAACTGTGAGGGGAAATGCATGTTGCTCCCCAGTTAATTTTTTTATGATGTATCTTCATGGTGACGGCAGATTGCCTTTAGAAATAAAGAGTTACTGTTACATATTTCACAACGTGCATCCAACTGTTCAGATGCTGCATGCATAAAGCCTGTGACAGTATGAATGAGTGTTTTCATTGATTAGCGAAGTGATAAATTAGATCTATATTCTAGGCTTTGATACCTTTTTTTAAATTAACTGTAACAAATAAAGCAATGGTACAGCACATTCATGTTCGAGTTACAGAGGCCCCTTCTTCAGATGCCAGCATATCTTATGCATTTTCATTTATTCAAAAGAAAAAAATCATCAACACCAGCAACGTGTGGGTTTTCAGACTGGGCTACGTTTAACCTTTTTAGGTCTCGCGACCTATCGATGTGCGCAAGCGCATCGAGCGGAGCGATAATTCAAGTGGCGAAAATCTTCTTCAAACCACAGGCTTTCAGCCCCGCGGTTTTCATACAGTTCACGTGAACCACGTGATTAAACATGCACGCGCATCGGCAGCATTTCTCCTGCGGGCTCGCAAAAGGCTCTCCTCCCTCCCCACATCAAAGTCATCAATCACCCTCCCACAGGCTTCCCCAGCGCTGCCCCGCCCCCTGCTTCACGCCCAGGCCATCTGTTCCCTGCCAGACCTCGTTTAACTTGTTCCCTGCTTGCCTCTCCCCCGCCCCCCCCCCCTCCCCCACCACAGCAATGCCGAGGGCTGCTTTCACTTTCAGCACGGAAGACTTGCCTGCTTTGCCAACGCTTGTTTTTATTAATTTTTTTTATTCAATGCTTGTTGCCGTTGCCTCGCTCCAGCTCCACGCCTGTTTCCCCTCTCCAGTTCTTTCCCCCTCCACGTCTCGCCTTTGACCCCAATCTCTTCACCTCTGCGTCTCTGCTTTCTCTCGCATCTCCCTGTCTCGCCTTTTATCTGTGTATCTCATTTCTCTCTTCTCATCGCTTCCCTCTCTTCTCACCACTTCACTCTCTTCTCACCACTTCATTCTTTTCTTCACTCCCAAGCATCGTTTTCCTTCTCTTTGTCTCTACTCCCATGCATCTTTTTCCTTCTATTTGTCTCTAATTTCCCCTCCTTCGACTTCTTGCCAGTTCCTTTTATCCTCGTGACTGTTTATTTCCCACTCCTTTTTGTTTTCCTCCCCTGTGACCAACGTAGTCTAGATTGCCTCTTGTTCTCTCCTCTTCACATATTTGTTTCGTTGTCTGTCTTCTCCGTACTCTTTTTTCGGTTTCTGTACTAAGCTCTCCACCAATTTCCATGTTCTCCCCTCTCGCTCTGTTTTTCCCTTCTCTCCCCCTCCCCGCAGACCACTAATTACATATCTTTTCCACCTGCCTACCTGAAAGATGGATTAGGCAGGGTCAGTTACTCGTAAAAAGACCCGAAGGCGCTGAATCGGAGCGGAAAAACTTAACCAAAATGATGGGAAGGCTCCGAGGGAGACCCAGCCGCCTGCACCGTCGACAGGAGGCTGCCACTGCTGGGGCTTTTGAGCAGGAGCGGAATTTCTTAAACTCCTAAATGCACATGCATTTTCATTTGCCAGCTGTTCTTTTTAAACAGCATCTGGATTTCGATAGTCATAAGAAAGCCATCTGCAAGTGTAATCGTGGCAAGGTATTTGAATCGAAATTAGGGGCGCATTCGAAGTGATCAAGGCACGCGCACTTTCGGCTGCTCACTTCAGGTGCTCTTAAAGTCTCACCTGATTGTAAAGATGTAACGCTCCTTCACGTGCGAGGCTCAGTGCGCTCCAAAAGGCCAGACTTCTGTTTCCTTGAGACAGAAGTACTACTGCGATGCTGCCAGTCTCTGGCACTCAAGAGGTTCCATAATCATAGTACGTTATTTTAGGTGTTACAGAAAAATCAGGCAATGATTAAAGGCACGATATTTAGGTTTACACAATAGTCTTATAGTCTCAGCTCTTTTCCGGCCACTCACCCACGCAACGCCACTCACACACGCAACGCCACTCACACACGCAACTCGCCCACGCAACGCCACTCGTCCACGCAACGCCACTCGCCCACGCAACGCCACTCGCCCACACAACGCCACTCGCCCACGCAACGCCACTCGCCCACGCAACGCCACTCTCCCACGCAACGCCACTCGCCCACGCAACGCCACTCACCCACGCAACGCCACTCACCCACGCAATGCCACTCACCCACGCAATGCCACTCACCCACGCAAATCCACTCACACCCACGCAGTGCCACTTTCAGACACACAACGCCACTCACACCCACGCAAGCCCACTCTCACACACGCAACGCCACTCTCACCCACGCAACGCAACTCACACACGCAACGCCACTCACCCACGCAACAACACTCACACATGCAACGCCACTCACCCACGCAGTGCCACTTTCACCCACACTGTGCAGTGCACAATAGGTCTCGCAGTAGGAAAGTTGGAGCTATTGGTTTTGTAAATGACAAAGCCCTTTATGTTTTTAAAATGAAAACAAAAATAAAAGGCATTGTTATTTGCAATTGTAATAGCTCCAACTTTCCTACTGCGAGACCTATTGGCAACGCCAGTGCTTGTTTAAATGTGTTTTACCCTTGCCAAAGAACTATTTATTGTCCTGAAGTCCACTGGATTAGTCCAAGAGGATATTTCTATTTTATGTACATGACTTACAGAAACGCAACCAAGGTGGAGCCAAAGATTTTCGGTCCTATAGTTATAGGTCTCAAAACATCCCTATTCATGTCAGCCAACCAATGGGAATCCAGAATCTACCCAGGCATCATCAAAAAAATACGTAACAGAAATTGAGGAGAACATATTCTGTAAACAATCAGTGAACAAAGATGATGTTAGAAGCTTACATTTAGTCAGTTTTCAATATGTATCACAAATATTGGACAGTTTTATAGTAATATTTTCAAGGGAAATTGGATCTTTTAAAGCAAGTTTCGTAGGTAAGAAACCACGCCAGTGCTTCCCATATAAAAATGAACATGATTTCTTCATAAAACTTTGATACTTAAAGCAAATGACAAAGGACACTTATCCAGTATTTGTATTGGAACACCTGCAGCGTGGGGTGCAGATGACAGGCCTGCTTCTGCCTGACTAATGCAGCCTTTTGCCTAACTTTCTCTGGGACAAATTTATCCTGCAGTATATCAGCACTCAGCAGAAAATACACTTTCAGGCACGGTCTTGAAACGCTATTAAAGGATTTTTTTCCTGAGCAGGGCTAGTGTTGCATTGGTAACAAAGCGAAAAGGTCTTGACTTTCAAGTGCCTTAGTCAATTTTTTGGCTTTGAAATGCTCGTTATTGATACTGAACAATTGACAAATAAAAGAAAGTGAAAATGGCCTCCTCAAAGGCGAGTGATGATGAATATGCACGTATGCATCGCTGTGCACACACACACATATATTTGTTAGTATGCTGCTGAGGCCATTTTTTAAAAATGGACAAATATTTCATTTTAAGATTGTGGACGCCCATCTTGCAGAGGTAAATTAAAAAAGAAAAGTGAATAATAGGATAAGGAGCTACTGTAGCAAATTGCAGCAGTCTGGTTCTCCAAAAACATAAAAATCCTGAAAAACAATAATTATGGGATGGAAAGGGGAAGGATTGGGTAGCAGATGGGGAAACAAGTCAAAGCCACAGAGCAGCTGGAAGCAAGAAATGAACTAGGGTTGAATGAGTACGCTGAGCAGGAGAAGGGTGTGGCAGCGGAAATAAATGGAGGAACTGGGGGAAGAAATAAAAGATTAATAGGGCAGGAAAGCAACAAATGAGCAGGTGGGGGAGGGAGAAACACACAGTGCAGGGGGACGGGCATTTGAAGGCAAGCAGCACACGGGGAGACAGCAATAAAACACAGGCACTCCAACAGAATGCTGAAGCAACAAATAAAATGAGAATAGGTCTGGTGTTGGCTGCCAGACTTTAGGCTTTGTCACTGCATATTTTGTTTCGTCATGGTTTCTACAAACCTTTATTTTGGGGGAAATTGCTGGGCTCTCATTCTAATTAAAATTAAGAACATTGACTAAAAGTGAAAAAATGTTTCTGGTCTTAGAAAAAGAACACATTGCCATAGTTGTCACTAGCACTTAAGGTACCTAAAGTGTGTAATGTATGCTTCATTAAAAGGCTGAATGCTGTCAGTCACAGTGAAGTTAGCCAATGGCTGGATCACTGCCCCATGATGGGGAGGGAGATGGGGGGTGGGTTGGAAAAATAATTTGAACGACAGCTGATCCATGGTTGAAAAGGGCTGGCTGAAATTCACTTTATATACAATGTATAACTTTAATAAAATCAAAAGGTCTCGGCTAATACCAGACTTGAAAAAAATAGTTGCCTTGGAAAGAAACAAGTCGACATTTTTTTTTTTTAAGTCTGGTATTAGCCAAGACCTTTTGATTTTATTAAAGTTATAATTGTTGCCTTGGAAAGAAACAAGTCGAGGCAAGATGGCGGTCGCTTGAGACCGTAGTGCAGGTCACTCAGTGCTCTCAGTCAAGGAGGAAAAAACAAACTGACCCCTAATGAGGAAATGCCGCATGGACCACAACTGAGAGGCTATTTCTCATGAAAACATCGCTTTGCCTTGAACTGCCTCACACATAATGGTGTCAGATATCCCTTTCAAAGAACAGACGACGCGAGTGAAGAATCAAATCCCCACATTGGCTACGGCAATAGGGCTCGCCCTTATACAATACTATTGTCAGCTTACTAGGAAACATAGAGGTTGCTGCCTGTCCTACCTGTACTGCTCTGTGGGATCAGACTCGGAGTTGAAGCCGGAGCTGGAGCCAAGTGACCGCGACTGCTGCAAGGGTATGGCGCCGAAGAACGCTGCCTCGGCAGCGGCCGCAGCGAAGACGAGAGCGGCGCGACTCGCCCTACGTGAGAATATGGAGGCTTTGGTAAGAGGAGGAGCAGTGAAGAGTCAGGCTGCCGTGGGGACCCCTGAGAAGACACCCGGCAAGTCGAGTGTAGTAGCCGGTGCCGGTGCCGTCCGGAAAGGCAGACAAAATGCTCCCTCGGTGGTTGAGCTCCTCCGCAAAGCCCCGGGGAAGCTCCTTCCGGGTCAAGGCTCGCAGAGTCAGTCAGGAGCTGAACGCACACCTCAGACGCCACCAACAGAGGCCGGTTCGGCTGGAGCTACCGAAAGTGAAAGTGCTACACACGGAGGTGTGTAGATAGAGGGAGGAATCCCCCAGGACAATACGGTGAGCCGGGTCAATGTGGGGAATGAGGGGAGTACGGGCAGCATGGGGAAAAAAGCATTGGCAACAGCAAATGTGCTAAGTATTGCAAATGGGATGTCTGACCCTCTTATGAAAACTAATTTGCCGGCTCCTTTGATTATAGTCACTGAAAGTGTGGATGGTACCCCCGGGGGGGTAAATGCCTTAACAGCTATATCAGAGGCACAACCAGAATTGCGAGAAGCACTGGAGGAAGTGGATGTAGGGTTGGAACAGCTCAATATATCCCCCACGGCAAATATAGACACAGACATTCCACATAACATAATAAATGCAACTCCTATAATTCCTGCTGAGTCTGAAAATCATAGTCTGGAGCATATAAATCCAGATCTAGCTGCAGCTAAATCTTCGGAGACCCAGATCAATTTTCAGCCAGAAACTCAGGGTGCTCCACAGTTGGGACAAGGGGCAGATCTTCCTGAAGAATCACGCATCAGAGCGATGATGATACAGACAAGGACAAAGACGGGGATAAGGAAAGGGATAAGGACCCAAGTGATTTCTATTCCTTTTCGGATGAGCCCGGCTGGACATCAGGCTCAAATCTAAGTGACTCTAGTGATGATGAAACTAGTATTAAGGCTGTGAAAACTGCCCAAAAAATCCTACTAAGACATAGAAGAAGTCAACATGATACAGATGAGTTGACATGGGACTACGCATCTTCAAGTAGTTTACCACCGCCAGCAGCATTAGCAAATCTACATGGTTCGACCCAGCAGCCGGAATTTGGGACCCCAACTGATAAGTCTGCCCCTAAAATTGAGACTGTGCTGCTAGCCATTGCGGCACACCGAGAAGACACCTCTCAAGATGGGCGGAAGGCACAAGCAGAGTTACGGAAAGTCCAGGGAGTGATCCGTAAGCTCTCAAGGAAAATTACCTCGTTCAATGACCGTATGACTGAGATGGAAACGAGAGTGGTCGGTAATGAAACAGAGATTGCTGTAAATCGTGAGCAGATTGACACCCATGAGAAGGGGCTCTCTGATGTGATGTGGAAGCTCGAAGACATGGAGAACCGCCTACGTAGAAACAATCTGAGAGTCCTAGGTGTCCCCGAAGGAGCGGAGGCTGGGGGGTGGGGGGGACGCTCGCACCTTTATGGTCAAACTATTTCAAGACTCCCTACCAGAACTTTCAGCTTGGAATTGGGATCTAGAGGTGCAGCGTGCACATAGAGTACCCCTCACCATGAGAAATGCCCCGAAACCCGGTGCATACCCGAGAGCTATACTTGTATATTTCGGCAATTTTATATTGAGACAAGCAGTATGGGAGAAAGCGAGGCCAGAGGCAAAAAAATCTTGCGGTCATATAACCTATTTTGTACGTCCTGACTTCTGTCATACCACAGTTGAGCAGAGGTGGCGCTTGCGCCAGCTCATAAAACCTTTTCAAGACAAGAAGCTCCAGGCATACTTAAATAATCCTGCTAGGTTGAAAGTAATTAATGGTGACCAAACAAAGTTTTTTACCTCTGAGGTTCAGGCTAAAGAGTACTTAGATAGCCTCTCATGAGAAGGAAAAGAGGGGATAAAAGTGTTTATAACTGCTTACTTTACTCTTTTACTTTCTGCTTTTCTGGGTCTTTTCACTTATGGGTTTGGGACTTTATTGATAACTATTAATTGTTAGACTGAGAGCACTAGAGCGACAATGCACGTTCATCACCACAGACTCTAATGGAGTCTAAATGCCTTTGTTTTTGGAGGGTGGGGGGGGGCGCAAGGGTCAAAGGGTGGGAGCGGGCGGGGACGCAGCTGGGGGAAAAAGTTTAAAAATGGCAATCATGAATGTAGAAGCAGAATCAGAAAAATTAATTGTAGTGGTAACGTAGAAAATAGAGTTATGTTTGGCAATATAATAGATCAGGATCGGGGGAAAAAACAAAGCACAACATGGCTAGGATAAAACGTTGCTCCTAGAATGTGGCTGGCCTCAATGATAGGACGAAAAGAGAACAAATGTGTGGGATAATTACTCAGAATGCGTTTGATATTATATGTCTTCAAGAGACTCATATCCCTTGGGCTGAAAGGGGAGTATTAAGGGTACCTGGATTCAAACTGTTGGGATGTACTTCTCATACCTCAAGGACTAGAGGAGTTGCTATATTTGCTAAGCCATTTTTGGGTGAACCCAGACGGGTAGCTGCTGACTCTATGGGCAGGTGGGTTATCGTGGAGCTTAAGCAGGGGATTACAATATGTTCTATTTATGCCCCTAATGAAGATGACCCTTCTATAATTAAGGATCTTGAGACGGAGCGGTCATCATGGCCTCAGGCACTTATATTTTGTGGAGATTTCAATATCTCCCTGCCAAAAATGGAACTGGCATATAATCAAGCTCGAAACAAATACACTGGACGTAAGCCTAAAGTTTATAGCGCTCTTCTTCAATTAAAGGAAAGTTTAGGCCTGTCCGATATATGGGATCTGAAGCAGCCACAAGATCCAGGGTACACATACTTCTCATATCCCCATAATAAGTACGTCCGTATAGATTACATCTGGATGTCTAGTAATTGGGCTAGTCAAGCAAGAATTTTCAAATTACCAAAGATTATAGCGGATCATAATCCGTTAGTACTCTCTATTAGCATAGATAATATGGCCAGACCTCGGACAAGCTGGACTTTTGATCGAAAACTGCTCGTCAATAGGGGATACATTGAGTATATTAAGGTATGGGCGCAAGGATTTTTTTGATTGTAATCGGTATAGTACATCTAGAAACATGGTCTGGGATTGTTTCAAGGCGTCGATACGGGGTGAGACAATTAGCTATGTAGCTAGGCAGAGGAAATAGAGTGCAATTTTAAATGAACTTCAGCTACAAAAATTAGCTAGAAAAGAAGAGATGCATACTGCCATAATTGTTCAGGGAGGAGAGGGTGGAGAGGATGGAGAGGGGGATTTAATTCTGAGAGAAATGACGATCCTCAAGGCAGAGATAAATAATAAGCTTAGGGCAGCTGAGACTTATCAATCCCACCGTAATGAGATCTACGAAACAGGAGAGAGGGTAGGGAAGCAGCTTGCACTCAGTACTCGGCAAAAACAATCTCTCAACTCAATTGTATGTATTGAATCAGAGGGACAAGAATTTACAACACCTGAAACAATATTAGAAGTCTTTAAAAAATTTTATAAGAAATTGTATAATAATGAGGATTCTTTTGACTTCGATACAATCAAAAATGAAGTGGCCAGATGGGCTGCTGAATCAGGAAGTATTCTTGGTGTAGACACGGCTACTAGACAAGACCTAGAAAGAGATATAACCATGAGTGAAGTAAGAATAGCTCTAGCAGAATTGGCTTCGGGCAAGGCAGCAGGCCCAGACAAAATTCCTCTCGAGCTCTATAAGATTTTGGATAATATTATAACTCCTATACTTCTTGACTTATTTATTGGAGTTCAAGTTAGTGGCAATCCCCCCAGATCATGGTTGGAAACTAATATTGTGGTTTTTCCAAAAAAAGACAAACCTCCTAAACTGCCATCATCCTATCGTCCTATCTCTCTGATCAATTCAGACTCGAAGCTATACTCTAAGATTCTGGCTAATCGGCTCAGGGGGACGATCGAGCGTCTGGTCTCTCCGTGGCAGCATGGTTTCATCCCGGGCAAGGGCACTACGGACCACACTAGACAACGTCATTGCCCTCTTTGATGCCATGGCTGTCGCAGGGGCCAGATGTCGGTGGTCCTCCTAGATGCCGAGAAGGCCTTTGATCGGGTCTCATGGGCTTTTTTGTGGGCAGTTTTAGAGCAAAATAATATGGGACCAAATTTAATGAAGTCTCTAAAAGCAATGTATTTCTCACCTAAGGCCAGAGTTTTGGCGATGGGTCAGGAGTCAAGCCTTTTTGATATATCCCGGGGGACTAGGCAGGGGTGCCAATGCTCCCCTATCCTTTTCGCACTTTATATAAATCCCCTCATTATAAAATTGCTAAATGCCGAGGCAATCAGACCAATTATTTTGGGTCCATTTGACACTAAAATATTAGCCTATGATGACGTGGCGGTAGTAACATCACACCCCAAGGAGGCAATAATTGAAATCGAACAGATTACTCATGCATTTGGTCAAGTCTCGGGGTATTCTTTAAATAGGGATAAAACGATGGTTATATGTACCCAAAATACCCAATTTATAGATTCTAGGAAAGTAGATAGTGCGGTATATCTGGGAGTTCGTATATCCTCTAAAATTGATGAGATTATTAAAATAAACTATGATCCACTAATACAAAGAATAACAACAGATTTAAAGCGGATAGATGGTATACATCTCTCGATTATTGGAGGAGGTAATTTTCTCAAAATGAACATTTTACCCCGAGTTCTCTACCTGTTCCGGGCGATCCCGTTATTGGTGGATGACAAAATCATTAAGATCCTTGAATCTCAGATGAGCAAGTTTATATGGGGATATGGGAAGATAAGGAGATCTATCTGCTTTCTATCTCTCCCAGTTATAAGAGGGGGCCTTACAATACCTAATTTGGGATATTATATGCTGGCAGCTTTATTACATCAGATGAAGCCTCTATTTTATATAAAATCTTTGGGAAGTGAAGTAGGTGAGAGCTATATTCCCTCAATATTTGAATTAATTATCGGGGATAAGGCGAGAGGTCTCCTAGTAAGACAACTCAAATCTTCATACTACAAAAAAGTCAAATTTAAGATTATATTGAGTGTTTGGGGTATTTGGAAGAAAATTAGAAGACAGCCGAGTATTACTAAACATAATAAGTATACCTCGCTATGGCATTCTACCCTATTACCACCATCTATATATGATATGATTGCCAGGAAATGGGAATCATGTGGAGTCTTGACTCTCGGTGACTTCTTGTCGCCTCCTACTAACCAAAGATTCCGACAGCTACAATCTAAATTTTCTATTCCCAGCAATAGTGTATTCAAGTATATTCAGATCAACACGATACTGGACCTAAAGAGTGCAGATATCACACAGGAGAATATTCCTTTAATTGACTGTCTATTAAGACCTTCAATTAGGATTGGCACGATCTATGATGTACTAATAGACATTCAATCGGATGATGTCGCTGCTATGGAGCAGGGCTGGTCAAGGAAATTAAACAACCCCAATGTCGATATCGATAAGATATTGTTATTGTCAACAAAATTATTTATGTCTTCTAATTTAAAAGCACAGTTGTATAAGACCATCTATGATTTATATTTTACCCCTGCTAAACTTTACTCATGGGGAAAAAAAGTTAATTCGGAATGCCCTAGATGTGGAAAAAATTCGGCACATTTAATTCAAATGCTATACGAGTGTGAAAAATTATCAGTATTGAAAAATATGATAATGGAATTTTGCCAAGAAGTGTTTGGTAATCCAGTCGCCGAATCCCCCACCTTGTACATTTTGGGGTATGATAATACACTGTCACATTCCACTGAAGAAGAAACGCTGCTTTTTTTGGGGACAGCTGTGTATCGTATTATATTAACAGCCCGCTGGAATGATACAGATCCCCCTAACTTTCAGATATGGTTATCAAAACTCTTGGGTATGTATAATCAAGAGAAGGCGATTTTTGCCTGTAAAGGGTTAAGGGCTAAAGCTCGAGGCAATAAGATCTGGAAACCAATTGAGAATTGGAGCAAATATTAGAGTTGCTAGTTAGAATGTGCCCACCAGTGTAGAAACTATATTGCTTTTTTTCTTTTTCCTGATATATGCTGTCTATCTTAATTGTTGTATTTCACTTCTCGTAAATTTGTTTTTGAGACTAAAACATTGTTTCTATATGTTTACTTCTGCATTTATGAATTGCCAAATAAAATTAAAAAAAAAAAAAAAGGAAAAAAAAAAGGAAAGAAACAAGTCATCCAAAGGATGGTAAAGAAGCTACGCTCCAGGTGAGGGGCGAACATAAAAATGGGAAGGAAAGCCATTGAATAAGTAAATGAGATTGATAACGAAAGCCATTCAATGATGAGCAAAAAGCTGATGCAAAGGCCACTATTTTTATTGTATACAACAGGTCTTAAAAAAAGACAGCTAAAAGCGGTCAGTAAGTGAAATCTAAAAATGAATTTTGAAACATTTTACGAGCCATTGCCGTTGTGGCACGCAGGTTTCAGATTTTTCATTTTCATACTAAAGCAAGAGCACTGCTTCTACGCAAGGTTAGCAATGAAAGAAATGCACCACTCATCATTGCATCATTGGAGAACAGTGCCTGGATCTGTTGTTGGGTGTGAGCCTTAACTCCCAGAAACATATGAATGCAACATCTGAGAGCACGTGTCAGAAACTATTTGCATAACGTTTCCTAAATCAATGAGTTACAGAACACAGCAAGGAAGAGAAAAAGAATATCCACCTTTTTGATTTATTTTAAATTTGCAATGAACCTTGGCCGAAGATTATGGATAGGCAGCGCCACCTTCCTTCTATAAAGCTTACAAGGAAATAAGAAATTCCGATAGCCATCAGAAATGTCATGTGATTTATAAAATACTTCAGATCACAGAAGTCAGTGAATGAAACTAGCATCGAGGTAACATGACAGGAACAAAATATACACGCCACTGTCCATGCGCATCTCTCAAAGATAAGAACATGCTTACCAAATTGTGCATGAAAAGCAGAAGTTGACCAAAAAAAATAACATATCGTGGAATTGATCATACCTCTATTGTCCCAAAAACATTGTACCATTTAAACATTTTAAAAAAAAAGACAAGTACCTTGACTTCCCGAAGGTTCATACACTCCTCCCAGGAGTAAAACTTCCTTTTCATCCTAACGAGAAAGCAAACAACACAGTAAAAAGATTGGCAAAGGCAACCGGCTCAAAACCAGAAAACTCGATATTAAGCATAAGTTATCATAATTTAAAGAAGCATAAAGAAAAAAGGAACAACTCATTAAAATAATTATCACAGAACATCAAATAGATATACAATGTCCACAATAAAGACGAATTTTGATACTGAATAAGAAATTATTTATTCAGCCACATAAGGGCGAGTTGGCCCAGCTGAATTTAAAACATGTGTATTGTAATACTCCCAGTGAATGATCACCCATGAGAGCTGTTTTATTGGTTTTGGGCAACGAAACAGTATAATAAGGTGCATATAATTCATGCTACAACTGAAAATCAAAGTTGTGACTGACCTGACAAGACAAAAAACAAAAAAATGTTTAGGAAGAGTGTATGTATGTATTAAGGATACTGATGGAAGCAAAAATGTTCCATGTATTACTTGGATGTTTTGTACCTTTGATGTTTATGTAACCGAATAAAGGATCTTGACAGACTGATTGAACAAAAACAAAAAAACAATAGTTAGGAGTAGAAATGGACGAAGCAGAGACAGGCCAACTCAAAGATGGATGCATTTTCGTGAGGTCGCTCCAATCCTATTTCGAGATACAGGTCAACTGAGATGGAGTCTGTATAGACTGGAACAGTAGCGCAACTGGGGCTAGGTGATACTGCGAAATTTCTACATAAGGATTACACAGGTTATTTTGGCCATGCCCTTACCTTGAAAGTAAACACAAGATGGTGGCAAAAGCAATTTGTAGTGCTATGGTACGCCAATAGAAGCGGCTGGTGAAGCCCTCAGAGAAATTATTTAGTTGAAGGTCATTTGGAAAAGAACCCTGCTGAGTGTGGCTATCTGATGTTGAAGCCTCTATGATCCAGTCAGCTGATGCTTTCAGACAATTCACTCAGGTACTGCTAATAGGGAAAGAGGGGCTTAAATGAGCGTGACTGGTTCACTCCAATGGCCGGAAGCTGGCTAGAACCTATGAACGAGAAAGATTTGTGTGCGCCTGAGTAACCCCCTCCACCCCCCACACAAGCAATGTGATGCATCTATAAGAAGGTGTATCCTTTTTGTACTTTCAGAGTGGTCCTCCATTCGACTTTGACAAAAAACCATGATGGGAATAAGATACAATGCCACAAATGCAAATGGGACTTCTTTAAATCATGAGAAGCTCCAAGGAAAAACGCTGGTGAGGACTTACAAGGAGCTTGAACCCAAAGGAACGAAGCATGCAATGAAGTTGAAGACAAAAGGATAGCTAGCCATGATGTGCACATTGAAAGCTTTAGCAATTTTGAGCTGTTACCAAAGAGTGGCAGGAGGGAAGTTGAAGCCTGCAAGAGTGTATAACAGGATGTTATTTCAATCTGGCGTTTCAGTGCCTCAACCTGCTTCTTTTTGGATGCCGACCTCCTGGGCTGGACTATCAGGGCTTTAAAGTCCTTGTAATCAAAAATAGTATCTTGGCAGACATAAATTTTAGCTATGATGCTTGGATAATTCAGAAAGAATAAGTCAGTGCTCTGGTATGCAGAGAAGCAACAGAGTCTGATATTTTTGACCTAATAAGCAATGCAACATTTGACACACTTCCGCTGTAAGATCACGGCAGAAATGCCTGGGCACTGTCAGTATGATACACCTATGGGTCATGCTTGTTGATTACCCCAAGATCTGAAACTATATATTGAAAAACTGAATCAGAACAATATGAACATCAGTTTACTCTCAGTTCCAGAGTCTATGGTCAAGAGCTGTAGTTTCTTGGATTAAATGTAAATTGAAAACACTGGACAGAAAAGACTTGTCACCGAGAAGACTACAAGTGAACAGAGATATTTACACAAATTTGTGACATATTCACGAACAACTCACTAACACGCTATATAGTCAATTTCTCAGAGCAAAGAGACTTTGCAATGTATGAAAAAACAGACAGTCAGTGAAAAACAGCCTCAGAAGTTGGTGTTCTGGTCAATGTTAACCTGCTGCTTCTCTCAAGTCTCCAATAACTGGAGGACAGTGATGGGATGGCCGTCTGCCATCTTCCCCACCTTCTCTAACCTCTTGCTGTTTTCCATAAACCAGACAGTCAGGGGAATGCTTGAGGTGTAAGGAGCAATGAAGAACTGTATACTTTCTCAACCTGCGCATCTCTACAGACTAACAGCTGACGGATATTGTAACCCATGCTGGCAGCAGCACCCATAGAATTACTATCAGCATAGTGCTAGCTATCTGCTGAGGCACTGGGAGAAGAAAGTAAAGCACTCAGTTTGGATCGGGACGTATGTCCAGGGGATGGTAGATGGAGAATGGCAAGACTTCAGGAAGGATAAAAAATATATATATTTGCTACAAGGGAGGAATGGGCAAAACTTGGCGGGATAACGATGGCAGGCCATCAGGAATGTATATTTTCTAAAAACATGAAAGAGAACAAGCTCAGATAAAGAAGGCCACGTTGTACTTTACAACCCCTTGAATGCATTGTACAGGGGTGAGTCAAGTGATTAGCTTGCAGAGGGGGCTGTACACAACATAAAACGGTAGCTGTCAATAGCGTGGAAAGTTCCACTTTGAGGCACCAGGAGACAGCAGTGTCTAGACGAGCTTCCTTCTTTTTTTCAGTGTCACTTCGACGCCCTTGTTGGGGTAACCCCAGTTACTGAAACGTAAACAATTATATCTGTATGTGGTCTGTACAGGTCTCAGCGATATGCAAAGAGGGTTTGAACACCACTTTTTGAAGATGGCCACACGTATATGAGCAACCATGGGTCAAATTAGGCATTGATTGAGCAAACCGCCAGGCATTTAATTCGGGGCCACGCACCTCAGCGCCACTCTTTGTCCTAGTTTAACTACATGGGACAATTGGTACAGAGTAGTGTTGAACTGTATGTACCCAGCTAAGGACAAGTGGGACTATTATTTCGAGACCTGCCATATGAAGAATAAGAACAGGACCAGACTGTCCATTGCTGACAGTGACCTCATCGCTTTCAAGGTATCATGTCAGTATTTCTATACTTTTAGGACCACTTACCTTCAACCCAAACCAAGATATGACCTTCTAGGATTACGATTGGCTTCTTCTTGATTGAAATTTAATACTGAGCCCCAGTTTTGCTGTATCACACAAATTGTCCAAATATCCATTGAGGAAAACCCTATCCAGAAAGTATTGCATCTACTGCGCCCGGACGTAGGTACTGTGGACACAAGTCCTACTCCGAAACGCACGTCGGCGCTCCCTCCTTTTCTTTGTTGTTATGTTGTTCGTATAATTTTTGTACTATTGTCATTTTTTGATGTTTTGTAAAGTGGTGATGTTATTCAGTTGTGTATGGTATAACTGATGCGTGTGGGTATGTGTGTAACTATTAGGGGATGAATGGATTTTATGTATATATTCTTGCTTTGGGGTTCCCTGTAAATACGAAGTATGTATAGTGAAGAATTGTGTACATTCAATAAATAGTTTGATGAAATTGTATTGCCAAACATAGGATTATTTTGTGATTTAATAAAAGAAAATAATGTTTTTTAAATTTCTGGTTTGGGACATTATTGTTGTCAATTAAATGAATGAGTTAATACCCATGTATTAAATTGTTGCCAGGGAGAGGTATCTGTACTTGTTCTTAGTTGCTCCCTGCTTTCCTCTCCCGGTATCTCAGAGCTCAGCTGCTGTTTATTTAGTTTGGGTCTCCGTGACAGCCATTATCACTGTGCTCAAAGCCAGTTTTATCACTCTGGTGAAAGCAGTGGTGAATTATTCCAAAACAAATATAGTGTGCTCTGCGATGAGTCATTAGCTAACATTGTCCGTTGACTAAAGGAGCAGTAAGCTTCAAAGTCCAAAGCTATATTAAAAAATGTTATCAAGCCAATATAATTTAAAACTAAAAATAAATAAAAGGGAATTGGACTTTCCTATTTTGCAAGACAGAACATTTTATCAGCATACACCAGCTCTTGAATGCATGCATGAAACCCCGCTTGAAAATGGAACAGTTATGACAAAAGAATTTTGTAATAAACGGTTTGGTCTTGGACCCTAACCTCTTCTTCTATAGTTCATCTCTCAGCAAAATCATCAATCCCTTAGACTTGTCCTTTTATCTTTCCCAGACGACACCACAATCTGGGTCTTATTTTACAAGCTCATTCTTCGTCAACAAAGATCTCAAAATGCCTTACAGACATCCGACATAAGATCATTTAAGTGAGAGGTGCACTCACAGAAACCGGGAAAACAACTAAGAGGACTCAACAAGACTTGACAGGTCAACTGGAGAAGAGGGTGCTGCAGCCGTAATGCTTCTGCGACTGGTGGTCAATGCAATAACACCTAGCTCACAGAATGTGTGCACATTGGGAGACATGCTGCTGTAGATGACAGCTTTAGAATCATTCTCATTAGTTTTTTTTAAATTTACCTTTTTTTGACGCATTGCTTGTGGATCATGCACCTTATACACAAACTTCTAGTGCAGAAATTCATACAGTTAGTCCATTTTGCGAGTGCAGAGGCTTCCGCAGTGATGGACCATGTCCATCTTAGGCATCAACAACCCGACCAGCCCATTGCCCATCAGACCCAATAAAGCCACCTGAGGTTCATGGTTTACCAGTCTTTCACATTACTGAATAATGAGCAGATTTTGTGCAAGTGTGACCACTACTGGGTAAGTCCAAACCATGTGAAACAGGTAGCCCTCGGGGAAACTGCAGCTGGGGTGTTGAGACCTCCCCATGCCCCAAAGTTGTGTTTGTGTGTAATATCATCTATGCAAGTATTTAAATTTAATGAGGCAGAAGAGAGCTCCTGGGACCGTGGGACCATCCTAGCTTCAACCCACTCCCCATCATCCAACTCATCCAGTCATAACCTCACTACCACTTGGTTTCTTTTATAGACCACCCCAGAGTGCTTGCAATCCAGTTACCTTAACTTATTCTATACATAACCGGTTCTCCGCTCTGTCGGATTAAGAGAGACAGGACTGACTACCAAGTAATCCATTAAACAGTACAGAACGGCCTATGGTAGTACAACTGGGTAATCAGGCTTTAATTAAACCTCGGTGTATCGAAACTCCTCAAAAAACTTCCCTGGTAGAATCGTTATTCCCTGTCCCGTCATTAGCGATTCCAGATTTCTAGACCAAGATTTAAAAATACTTAGCTGGAATATTGCAGGTCTAAAATCTAAAGTAAATATAGCAGAGTGGACTGAACTGGTTTGTAATTTTGACATTTTAATGTTTCAAGTAACATGGAGCACTAGTAGCTTGCTTCTTGAGGTATTTGTTTGTTATAATAATATTGTACCCAGCCCTGAAGTTGGCCGATCCAGTGGGGGGTTATCTACATGGATAAGGATCACCGCAGGTAGTAATATTAAACCCCTGGAGACAAATAATGGCAACTTTCAGGCCACAATCTATTCATTTGGGATTATGTTATGTTTAATAAATGTTAACAATAATGATTTTACATAACAGCCGAATAGGAATTTTATTGATTTATTTGAATTTATTGATAATCTGGCAGATGAACATAGGTATAGCAAATTGGATGGAATTTGCTTGGGGGGTGATTTTAATGCACATTTGCATAACAGTATAGATAAATCTGTTGTTACATCGGCTCGGGTAATTCCATGTAAAAGAGGGGAAGAATTGCATAACCACCTATCCACTAGGGAGTTAACCAATGTAATGGATAAAGTTGGCTGCAAGTCTGATAAAGGTCCACTGCCTGCCTTTAGAGGACGTGGTTGTTCATCTACCATTGATTGTGTTTTTATATCTTCCTCCCTTGAGAATTATTCAGTCAAGGCTGAAGTTTTATGCACTAGCTACAGTGACCACAACCCAATTCTGACAATTATTAGATTTGTTAATACAATTTTAAAACGGAAAGAAATAGGGGCAAAGAACCTGATAGCATCGACCAACAAACTCAAAGTGATTTGGAAGGGCATAGATAACAAGGCCCTACTTGCACGTACTATTAAGTCCTATCCCTTTTTTGTGGATACGTGCTTGTCTAGTAGATGCTTAGGCATAGAGATTATCCAGGCCTTCACCGGGTAATGTGCTGGTATTAAACACGAAATTTCTAAACCTGTCGCAAACTCGAGTAAGAACCCTAGATGGTTTGATGGCACTTGCTCCCGGGCGAACAGAGAACTCCGTGAAGCATTAGCTGGGGAGCCCAGGGACATGACTCTGGTTAGAGCCCTGAGAGAGCGCTATAAGAAAGTGACTGAATTACACACATAGGAGATAGTGAAGGCACGGTGGGATTCTCTTGCACGCGCCGCTGCACTTAAAGATGTAACTGGGTTTTGGGGTGAGGTAAAAGCAATGAGGACAATGGGACTAAACATAACTCCCATAAATTGTAACATAGCTAGCAAATCATAGGAGGAAAATTTTTCAAGAATATACACAGCCCCAATAATGACTGTTGATAGCTATCGCCCAGTCAACAAGGTTGCTGTATCTATAAGCGAAGTTGAAGATGCCATACATCAAAGTGCAGGGAATCAAGCACCGGGTTCAGATGGATTATCCATTGATAATATTAAATCTGAACCAGACTTCTGGTCCCCTTTATTATGCAATGTTTTTAATAATCTGTCCAATATCACAATCCCAAAAACCTGGTCAACTAGTATTATTGTGCCCATTTTTAAGAAGGGAGATAGACGCGACCCTAGTTGTTATCGCCCTATATCTTTGATAGATAATACTGTGAAGATTTTGGGCAGGGTTGTTTTTAATAAGATCAGGGATTGGGCAGAATAGAATCAAATTTTAAATTGTTGTCAGTTGGGTTTTAGGAGTAACGTGGGAACTGTAGAACAGTGTTTGAACCTAAACATAATATTGGGCAAATATACCATTGCTAAAAAAGCCCCATTATATTTGTGCTTTATGGAGTTAACTTCAGCCTTTGATTTTGTTAACCGATCACGACTATTGGAGATTCTTTTAAATTATGGGTTGGATGAAGCACTTGTTCACTTTTTGGCATATTTGCACAGAGACCTAAAGGCACGGGTAAGGATAAATAATGAAGGGGAGGTCTCCGGGGATATTTTAATCAGTAGGGGGGTTAGACAAGGGTGCGTCTTAGCCCCCCTACTTTTTATTCTTTACATAAATGAATTAAATAGTTCCCTGTCTAAATTGACATATGATGTACCACAAATTAATGACAAATTGCTTCCCTACTTCTATATGCGGATGATGTGGTCCTGATGGGTCGAACACCAAAAGCACTTCCCACTTTAATTACGGGTTTTGTATCATTTATGGCCGATTTGGACCTGTGTACTAATTTTAAAAAATCATTTATAATGTCCTGTGGGCCTAAGAAACATTGTATTAACCAAATAGTGTCAGGAAATGATTTGCTTAAAAGTACTAGCACTTTCCCTTATTTGGGCTTCGTATTTTCAGATTCCGGTTCATAGCAAGCACATGTGGTCCATGGTAAAAATAAACTTGGTAAGGCAGTTAACTCCATTATCAGCCTACGACAGCCTAAGCAGGCAGAGGTGGTGACACCGCTACTACAGATTTATAAAACCCAATCTGTACCAACGGCGACATATGGTGCTGAAGTGTGGGGGTACACAAATTGTAGCGGGATTCAGATTGAGGAAAATAGATTTTGCAGAAAGGTAGTAGGGGCACAAATCTCATAAGGACTAAATTTACATTATGTGGAGGATTTTATTAAATCTCGGCCTGCGCTATTTTGGCTAAAGATATGGCGAAATCCGTCTGCAATTTTTGACACAGGAGATAATGAAAGATTGCCTTAAATGTGATAGGGGAGGCTACATACCTTGGCTTGGAGCAGTAAAAAAAAAGCCTAGCCAGTGTGAAGCTGGAGCATACTTTCCTCCATCCCCTAGCGACAGACTGTATAAATCTAAAAACTGTGAGAGGAGTACTGTATGATTTATACCGCAAGGAAAGAGGATATGTAGAATTCCGTAAACCATCTATTACTAGGTATATCCCTATTTTAGTGTCGTCAGGTAATAAATACAACATGCCACAGAATACCTCAGGAAAAACATTGGGAGATGGAATAGGAGTTTGCTCTTTCGACTCAGGGACGGCAGCATAAAATATTCACTTTGTTTTCTGGTTGGTTTTAATAACAATTTAGAAAGTTTGTGCTGTCCGTGTGACATTGGTTGTAAACAGACACTGTTACACTTTTTATTTTTTCTATAAATTTTATGCCAGATATACTAAACAGTACCTAATTCCTTTTTTTAAGGTGCATGCTATTATTGATTTTAATCTTCCATTTCATGAAATCTTGCAGCTAGGAAGTGATGATATGATTTTTAGAGTAAGCCTATTTTTGCAATCTACGGCACGCTCGCGAGCCTCTATGAATACACTGTAGAACATGTGAATTAATTGTAAATTGCCTTTTTGCACATGTATTGACTGTTTAAAGAGGAGTTAGTGGATTTGTAAATTGCCTCTTTGCACCGAGTCTAAAGTTTACATATATGCGAATTTGCACAAAGTTATTGCCTGTTGTTGTACAATGCACTTATAGTATTTCTTTGCACCTTATTGTTACTTTTGCACATGTGACTCATATTATTAACGATGTTTGACTTGACAAATCCAACCCTATTTTCATTATTTTTAATACTACATGTTTTAATGTCGATTTGTACATTTATGTCCTATTGGTTGTGATGATTTGTACTTTTATGGATATTTTGTATCCGAATAAAGACCATTTGACTTTGACTTTGATTAGTAGGGATAATTTGTGATACCCTGTAGTACAGTTTAAGGCCAGTCCATCCTAAACCAAGTACGTAAGGAGACCGTCGACACTTAATAAAGAAAATCCAGGGGATCGAACCCGCCCATGAAAAAATGCAACATGATAGATTGAAAGTCTGAAAAGAAACGGAGGGTTAGTATGTGTAATTGCGGAGAATGTACAGGAAGCATGGCAGGGCTAGCCTTCTGAACAAGGCGATGCGCCCCATCATTGAAAGAAGTAGGGAGGCCTATGATCAGATTTAGGGTCACAAAAAGAGGAACAGTATTCAGATTCCACCTTCTCGGCTCTGTCTTTGCAATCCCCAGGCTCAGGTAACGGAAGGGGTCACCAGAGATATGACATTCCAAGGAGACTAAGCTTTATGGTAAATCTTCGCTGATGTGAACATAAGTAGGTTTCCCAAAGTTCATCTTTGCCAACCCTTTAAACATCAATGGCCATTGGGCTGTATCAAAAGACTTTTCTATGTCTAAAAGGATTAAGGCAGTGGAGTTGCTAAGGTTGTGCACGAGGGATAATAAAACAAAGGTGCCATAAGCAGACACACATATTTCAGTTAGGCATGAAAACATTTTGATCCCCGAGAACCACCAAGCGCACAACACTATATAATCTAGTGGCTAAAACATTCAGCAGTGTTTTCTTTTCGATATTAATGAAGGCAATAGTGAGACAGGAAGCACATTTCTCATAGGGTTCTGGGGCTTCCGAGTAACTGAAACAGTGGCCCCATGCAGGTCATGGCAACCCACAGTTGTTATATGCCTCCTCATACATCGCCTTTAGCTGAGAGACAAGCAATGAGGCGTGTCCCTCAAAGAATCAAATGGGGAAAACATTCAGGAAAGTGGTCTTACACAAGGGCGTGAATGAAATGGTGTGGTGAATCTCCTCCTCAGTGATAAGGAGGTCGAAGCCATTTCCATTGTCTAGTGTCAAAGCACGCACTGGGAAAGTCTCAAAGGATTGGGTTGTACATCAGCAGGGGGTTACAGAAGCCTAAAGTGTTTTGTAAGAGGAGGCAAAGCCGTCCACAATGTCAGCAGCTGCCGTCCACTGGACACCCGTTGTATCTATGATCGATGGGACATTTCTAGAAATATGCTCTCTATTTGCAGGTCAACATAATAGTTTCAATTTCCTAAATCCTACTTTGGGAGTATAAACACCTGTTCACGCCATGTCATGTAATTGTTGCTTGAGAGTGGCTCTCGACAACTGAAGAGAACAGGTGTCAAGACACAGGAGGTCTGTCTACCATTGCTCCATAGCTGTGTTTTTTGCCTCCAAGTCCGAGAACTATCTTTCACTCTCAAAGCTTACCTTTAATGTCGCCTATAGCTTGAACCCTAGTGACAAGATGTAAAAGCATCCGATAGTTTCACAGAAGATGGGACAAGTCAAAATTTAGATCAAAACAATACCTGCTATTTTCTCTCTCAGATATTCCACAAGCCTTTCATCTGACAGCCACCAAGAATTCAAATACCACATCCCTTGAGCACCCTGCATCTGATGTCGAGTGGTCACCTGTATCTGTGAGAGGTCTGACAAACTCCTATGAAGAATCTGAGTGAAGGCCACAGCATTAAGTTAAGGCACAAAGAGATAGAGTATCCGGGCGAGAGTGGCGTGGGTGAATGAACAGCAGGTAAATTGCTTAGAAGAGGCATGCAAAATGTGACAGGTGTCTATATGGCCCAGTGCTTCAGTCCACTGTGAAAAGTGGGAGGATTTATGTAAGGTGTTGGGGTTATTAGTATTAAGAACTGGGTCAATCACTGCGTTGAAGTCATTTCCTAGGATAGTTGTGCCAGGTTGAGTATCAGCTAGGAGTTATGTCAGTGAATGTAAAATGGTCTTCATTTAGGGTGGTGGGAACATACACGCTATGCAATGGACGTCCCTGATACCAAGGAGATGGAAAAAGCGCTCTTTTAGTGATGTTGCCTTGAAGGCATGGTACTCCATCTGGGCACAACTCGGCTTCAGGAACTAAGTGAGCATTGGTTTCTTTCATTCATAACAGTCTGGGTTGACTGTGTCTTGCCTGTACTCCGCTGCTTATTCTGCGGACAAGAATGCGGGCCTCCGGATGTGGATGTACTGCTGGACCCGTTAAAGGCCCATGTAGTGCAGTGTCGTCAATCCTGGTGTCGGCATTCTTAGAGCCACCACAGGATGCTACAGCTCCTGTTGGAATGGACATGGGCTCTGCACCAGGCTTACAGACATCGGAAGCTTCCTCAGAAACATCTGTGAAAACTGGAGAAGATCACCTTTGCTCCATTGACCTGATCCAAGAGGTGTTACAGGGACTGTAGTCTACGAAGGCAGACAACAGTGATTTTGTGTCTCCCACACAGGACACAAACATTTGGCTCTCTGTGTGCTGGGAACAATTTGGCTTTTTTCAAAAACAACTAAAACTGGAATTCGAAAACATTTTTTTTTCCTCTTATGCTCTCACTGAACACTAAGGCTTTCAGTGTGCTCAGTTGGTCCAAACAGTATATTGCATAGAGTTTTTTACCTATCCATAATTTTTTTAACAAATACTAGGTTTTCAGATTTTTTTTATTCTCCTATTTTAGCTACGTTTTATGCTTTTAAAATAGGCATATTTTAGCATTTTGCATTATGTTGTCCAGTCGGATGAGAAGTGGGTGTGATGAATCCCAATGTAGCCCAATATAGGCCTAGGTAGTTACACAACTTATTACCTACATCTGTCCTACCATTGTTCTACATAACGGGTTTGGCACTGACCTTTTGCCTAGTTAGGTGCTACATGACTGTTGTGTAGTTTTCTCCGAAAACTAACCTTGTGTATTAAGCATGAGGTTTCTCAGTATCACAGCAGAATTACCATCTTCTGCATAATAACTCTGTATAAGGGTCACCTCTATCGTCATCCTTGCCAGACATACCCACAGTACATTTCTAAGCAGAACCCCTGAGGGTAACTTTCTGGTATAAAAAGCACTACATCTTCACTGGGCAACCCAGGAGGAGAAAGACTTCCATGCCGACACGCTGACGTGAGACGCTGAGGTCCCTGCACACAGACACTCCAGCACGCAGTGGTCCGACATCCCTTGCGGGGAGTCCATCTCGAGACCAAGACGGTGTCCTTCGCTCTCCCACATCAGGTAATTGGGTTGGCTCTATCCTAAAAGGATTCTTGGCTACACACATGGTAGGTATATTTAGGTACATCTAGTTAGGATTTGCATCATAGGAGTATGCATTATTACTGATAAGTTTACATATGCCAGCATATATTCATTGTTTTAGCACCATGGTAGAATTCTAAATTTTGTTTACTCTATTGGTGCTCATTATCGTATATATTTGTTTCTGTCTCCAGATTGTTGCAGCACATGTATTTTATACTAGAATGACGGTTCAATAAATACTTATTAAAAACGTCACTACCGTTTATTCCATGTATCGCTCTGAGACTAAGTGAGAAGAGTGACTGAGCAAAAAGCACTATACTGTTTTCATGATCCCCAAAGGGGTCGGGGTGGTCTTGTTCGATAATTGCCAGAAACTGTTCGCTCCTTGGTAAAAGAGGCTCATAGCTGTAATGTGAACTAGCTGGTCTACAGACTAACCTATTGTTTGGGGGTGCCTGGAAACCGTCTGGACACCAATCCCTTAGCTTAGGTTGTCTATACACGCAGATCCTGTATAGATTTGTAGGAACTATACAACACAAGTGTCTACGGGGACCCTTAAAGCAGTCCTGACACCATGTCACGTATCTGCTGCGGTCATCAGGGTGGGCTGCCTAAAGTGATAATGGAAAAGACCGAAGAAGAATAGCGACCCCTGTTAGTAGATCCACAAGGTCAGTAGGTGATACACAAGCCGAAGCATCTGATAATCCAGCACACTGGCACACCCTCATGAAGCATTCATTTGCGGTCAGAGGTGGGTCACCTCGCGGGCCGCCCTCAACAGGCACCATAGCCCATTGTGTCACAGCTGCATTCAATGGCCCGCTCAGGCTGGTCAGCACAAAATATGGATACTCTAGGCCTCTGTAAAGTTGTCTAAGGTGGCCCAGCACACCTCCAATGGCGATGTCTTGTGTCCCCATGAAGAGATTGGCATGGGGACAGTCTACCCCTGCAGACGGGCCCACAACAACATACCCACCAGGAGACTGCAATAGGGATTAGGCCGTCCTCACCACTGGGCATCAAGAGGTTCAATGCTGAAAGATTGTCTGAGCGGCTCCAGGCACACTGCTCAGGACATTCTGCGCCAACTCCACAACCAGGTGCACCTCAGCTATGGCCTCTCAACCAGGTAATCACAAGCCGGTGCCATTCATGACTTTAGGCAAGGCACGCCCGGTCTCCGGCGACTAGGGGGCACAGTTCAATGTTTTGACAGGAGTCAACAATGATGCCGGAGCTATCGGCGCGAGCTCTCGTTCAGTGCTCCTGCCATCTTGTGGGCTCAGTCCCCGCTTCCTACCGCCAAATAATTCACTTTCATGTGAAGAAGGCTACATATGTACATGAAAAGCTTTGAATTCCTGAGACTACAATCCCCTCAAAAATCCTTTCCATGTGACAAAATTATAAAACCTAAGTGTTTTCAGTCTGTAAAAACGGTCTATTCCTTGACATTTATCATAGTTTTTTAGAATAGTTACAATGTTACTTATTTTAATCAATTCCCTTTGAATTTAATTATTTTCTAGATAAACAGAGACATTTTTATAGGCAATAAATCAGGGGCGGCTCCTCCACTAATGCGAGGAGCATCACCCCACTGCTCTAAGAGCAGGAGAAAGGAAAAATAAAATAATAATTAACTAGTTATTGTTATTTTATTTTTGACAACTGTGAGAAGTTGGCCTGGCACTTGTGGTCCACTATTCTAGTGGGCACCTTGCACCAGTCCAAACGACCCTCATTGATGGTAGGTTAAAGACAATCTCAATAGAAAACTACCCTAGTGATAGCTGTGGAGAGCAGCCTTTAGGCTAAGTCTTGAAGGAATGTAAAGCAGCTTGGTTTACCAGTCTATAATCTCGTGAATTATCAAATTAAAGGATAACCACAGAACATATACATATATATATACATATATATATATATATATTTATATATATACATATATATATACATATATATATATATATATATATATATATATATACATATATATATATATATATATATATATATATATATATATATATATATATATATATATATATATATATATATATATATATATATATATATATATATATATATAAAATATATGTATTTATTCTAAACACATCCCTCTAGTCTCTTTATGAGGCTAGAGGCAAAAGTACATTCAGTTAACTTAATAGCACACAATAAATTAGCACAATGTACGTTGAGCCCTAGGGGCGTACAAAACCATATATTAAGAAAGTGGTAGAAAGAACCCCGACTGGCATAGAGACAAGGCCTAGAGCCTGCAGAACCGCCCATGGTAGTGGCGCAGGGAACCCACAGGGGACGCTGCAGTCCCCCGTGGGTCCCCACACAGCCGCGAATCACCATTAACTTCTATGGGGAAAGTCACGGTTGGAATTTTAAAGTTAAAGGACACTTAGATGAGGGCTTGGAGCAAACCCCTTTAGAACTAGGAGGTTCTAGAGTCAACACCCACGGGAGCACCGGAGTACTCGAGTTTCCTCACTCAGGGAAGCCGGGTGAATAGGTGTCTTTTCGTTTTAGGTTTCGTCGTCGTTTTCAATGGCGATCTGCTGCAAAGTGCTGCTGGCGTACAAGTGGAAAGTGCCCGGTGTGATCCAAGCCTAGATCAAAGATGAGAAGAACCTGAAAGCAGAGGGGACAGAGTCTGGGTCACTTGCCAGTGACCAGGAAGACGGGAGGCGGATGCCCAACGATGTCAGGTGTTTGCAGGTGAAGCTTGACTCTTCAGCCACGAGGACCAGGAGGCGTCAATGACTACCAGGTTCTGGAATCGAACTATCCCACGAAGGATGTTGAGTGCTGCGGTGTAGGTTTCCGGATTGGACTCAACAAGCCTTGGCAACACCAACCCACGCAGAAAGCAGAGATAGGCTTCGGTGCAGACCAGCAAGGTCTGAGAGACTCATCACTTGGTAGGGAGTCATGGCACGTCTGGAGAAACCAGGGAAGCCCACGGAAAAGTAGAGTTACCTTCGAGGGGACCCACCAGTCGACAGACCAGGGATCGCGAAGGAGCCTCGAGCAGAAATGCAAGAAGCGGGCTCACGAACACTTGTGGAGTGTAGGCCCACAATCTTCGGTGCAGATGGTGCTCATGGCTTGGGCTAGGAGTAACCCAATGCACAACTTCGGGAAAGCTTGGGAAGTCGATGCATTTAGCAAATGTGCACGGTGTCCAGGGTCCCGGGTTCTACGTCAATGCTGAGCCTGCGGGTCTCAGCTTTTCTGGAGACTCGGGTCGGCCTAAGAGAAGTCTAGAAGTCCGCTTCCTGGTCTGCAGGTACTTTGTGGTCTGGCGGGAGCGTCAAAGATGCAGACCGGCAATTGCTTCGTTGGTGCCTGTTTGAAGAGGGGAGTCACTCCTTGACCCCAAGGGAGATTCTTCTGTCCTGTAATCGTTAGTAGAGTGTCGAAGATCCAGGATTCTGATTTAGTTTCGTCCAGGTGTAATCTAAAGTCCTGTTGCCAGGGGTCCCTTACTCATACTAAGAAAGCAGGTTGGACATACTCTGGGGACCCACCTATGGGAGGGTCTAGAAAGAGGCGTGGCTCCACCCATTTCCTTTGTCCAGTTTCACGCCAGTTGCAAAAACAACAGTTGATGGACAGAATGCAGAACAATGTCATACATTCACCCCAGTACAGAGATCTGGGCCTAAATCCATTGTTTTTTTGCTCACCATGCCATTCCAGTTTGAACCCAGCCATATGTTATGTTATGTTATGTTAGCCGTTTTGTAGAGCGCACAGCTGCCCCAGCGAAGGGGTGTCCCGGCGCTGCCCATGAGAGGACACAACAGGAATATACCAGCCTGAGAGTAAAAAAACGAAACTAGTAGAGACTAAAGTGAAGGGAACAGGTAGGTCTTGATGGCCTTCCTGAAAGCAGACAGACAGTCAATGGCACGGATATGTACGGGAAGGGAGTTCCACAGCTTGGGGGCGAGGTACCTGAAAGCACGCCCACCCGTCCTGGAGAGCCTAATTTTGGGCACAGCCGCCAAGTGAAGTTCTGCCGAGCGAAGAGGGCGAGAAGGAACATAGTGGGTAATCAGGTTGCCCAACAGTGTAGGGCTCGCGCATTTCAGGATTTTAAAAAAAAGACAGAGTGTCTTGAAATGGATACGTCTTTCAATAGGAAGCCAGTGCAGCTTTCGAATAGTGCAGGAGACAGAGCAGAAGCGTGGCAGGCCCACCAAAGCTCTAGCAGCAGCATTTTGAATGCACTGCATTCTCTGTATTTCAGCCTTTTTTGCCCCCAAAAGGAGGGAGCTCGCATAATCAAGGCGGGAGAGGATGGTGGCTTGTATAATGAGTTGGCGTACCGAAGGGTCGAAGTATTTTAGGATGGATCTAAGGCCTCGTAGGGTACCAAAACAGGAGGCGGCTAGCTGCTTAGTGTGGGCCTGGAGAGAAAGGAAGAGTGCATCAGGACACCAAGGTTCTTTACTACATTTTTAGGAGATGGTATTGATCCTAGGGCTGACGGCCGCCACTGCTCATTCCACAGATTGACATTCTTACCCACCAACAAAATCTCAGTTTTCCCGGCATTGAGCTGTAGACAGTTGGCTGCCATCCAATCTGTAACTGCCGTCATGCCGTCATGCCGTCTTCGAATCTGGAGGCAGAGGGGGAAGAACCGTCCGCCAAGGTAACCACCAGCTGCGTGTCGTCAGCATAGGAAACCATCGTAAGGTCCCATAGCTTGGCGACCGCAGCCAGAGGCTGGACGTATAAGTTGAAGAGTAGTGGGCTCAGGGCCGAGCCCCGAGGCACCCCTTGATCGATGGCGTGGATCTGGGAGGAGAAAGGGCGAACCGAGATTCGAAAAGATCTATTAGCCAGGAATGAGCGAAGCCAGTCCAAGGCTAAGCCCTCTATCCCTGCCTCCTCAAGCCTTCGGAGTAGAATCTCATGGGACACCGTATCAAAGGCGGCGCTGAGATCTAACAGAACCAGCGCCACACTTTGACCTTTGTCCATGAGAGATCGCAGACGTTCCATGGTGGCCAGAAGGGCAGTTTCCGTACTATGGCCCGGTCGGAACTCATTCTAGGAAGGGTCCAAGATGTTATGGTCATTCACGTAGCGAGTTAGCACGTTGTTGACATGTGCTTCCGCGATTTTAGCTACCCAAGTCAGGAGGGATATTGGTCGGAAACTCTCAGGTTTAGAGGGATCCAAATTGGGTTTTTTCAAGATGGGACAAACCCAAGCTTGCTTCCAAGATGCAGGGACGGTCCCAGATGACAAGGAGCTGTTGATTATATTGCAAAGAGGTTCCCTAAAGATGGAAAGGGATTCCTTGAATTGTGATGGCTGCAGGGGGTCCAAGGGGGGAACCCGACCTAATTTTGCCACTGAGCCGAGTCAATTCAGCCTCCAAAAGGGACATGATAGATGGCAGAGAGACCCTGGATCCCGCACTGGGCCTCACATAGGCGGGGAGTGAGCTGGGGTCCGGGAAGGATAGATAGATGGTGCGCACTAGACAAAAAAGGTCGCCAATTCATCACAATGATGCAAAGATGATACAACCGGGGTATTCACTTTCCTGGTCCTAAGATCTTTAAGGATTTTAAAGATACATTTGGTGGGATTAGAGCTGGAGCTAATCTCCATGGTATAGAAGGCTGCACGTGCTTTACAGATCGCTCTGTGGTAAAGTTTGACTTTCGTCAAATAATGCCTTGTCTTCTTGAGTACGTAATCTCTCCTCCAGTCGCGCTCTGCCTGTTTATAGGCTTTCCTCAGCGTGGTTAAGGAGTTGTTTTACCAAGGGTTGGTAGTAGAGAAGCGCCCTTTCACCCATTTAGTAGGAATTAAGGCGTCTAGACCTTGCAGGATCCAGTCACAGAACCAGTCGTAGTCTAGACAATTGTCTAGAGGATTGGCGCTGAGAAAATGATGAAAATCATCAAGCTTCAGTTTGTGCCAAGGGCGTTTTAAGACCGATCTTGGAGTCCCAGCGTTAGGGGGCTCCATGAGCAGGACGAACCATCTGACCAGGAAGTGGTCAGTCCAGGCCATGGGAATAGGTAGTTCCATAGTTACTGATTGAAGATTGGAAAATAGGGGGTCTAGCTGGTGTCCCGCCACATGCGTGGGTCCGGAGACTAGTTGATCCAGCTAGAGGGCAGCCAGATCTGCAATAAAGGTGGCGTTATCCTGATTACGATCCAGATGGAGATTGAGATCCCCACAAACACTAAAATGCAAATCAGTCTTGACCCTGTGCCCCATGGGAACAGTCCAGCCCGAACTGCCAAGCCAGGTCCTCCCTGGACTTGAAACAAGCATCCAAGGACCGGTTTCGGGCTTTCAGCCTTCATCAGCCAGGATAGCTTGATTCCAGTGGCATGGAGAGCACCGTCTCACGTCTGAGCATACCCGTCCCACTCGGGGTGACAAATGCAAAAACAACAGTTGATGGACAGCATGCAGAACAATGCAATACATTCACCCCAGTAAAGAGATCTGGGCCTAAACCCATTTCCTCTGTCCAGTTTCACAGCAGAGCAGGAGCTGGTAGCCCCTGCAACTGGTTTGAACTGGGCTATGCACAGGGGCACCAAATGTGCCCCCAGTGCTGACTTCAAAGCACTCTCAGAGTGCACTGGCCCAGTCCCAATACAAAAAAGCCTGTCTGGGAGGTGATTACATCTCCCTGTGACAGTAAAGCTACTGTCGAGGCCTGCCCTGCCGGAGTTTCGCCCAGCAGCAGGAGGCCAGACTTGTGTCTGTCGTTGCAGCATCCATTTTGTGATGCCAGGGGTCTTTTAAACTATTACCGGTCAGACCAGTGTGTACATATCTCTCCCTCTAGAAGGGTGGAATTCCACCCCTGCCACCATGTGGGAGTAAGGATTCCAAAGTGTTTGACACCAAACACGAAATGTTTCCACGCAGCCATTCCAAAGTTAGCATTTACCGTGACGTTATAATGCACTTAAGAGTGTATGGTCTGGCTGCAACACAGAACAGCTTCAGAGAATAGATTTCGAAAGCTGCAGAGGGGTCCTGCTCATGCTTGGGCACCCTCTCACACAAAACCAAGCACTCTGCCTTCAGGATTGAGTAGGCATGATAGGTTTATATGTGTCAGTGATTAAAGGTAGATATAGGTAACCTATATCTTAGTAAGGGGTGCCTGCACCACCTTACCCAGGCTGCAGTAGCAGTCCTGTGGTGCCATTTTGGCAGGCTTTTCAGGGGTGGCAAAATACATGCTTCAGCCCTTGGTAGGCCTCTGGGGTACCTATGCCCTTAGTAACTAGTGTATGAATGAATGAATTCGGATTTCTAAAGCGCGGGTAGCTGCCCTGAGGCGTCCAAGCGCTAAGAATATTGCTGAGGTTTAAGTTGGAAGGAAGGCAGATTCAGCTCCATTGATTATGTAGTAAACAGTAGCGTTTTCAGCTGTTTGCGGAAGGAGAGAATGTCGGGGTTTGATCTGAGATGCTGAGGCAAGGCGTTCCACTTTTTTGCCACATTGTAGGAGAAGGAACGGCCTCCGGACCTTGATTTCTTTATTTGCGGCACAATGGCTAGATTAGCAGAGGTGGAACGCAGCTGTCTAGTGGGTAGGTAGGGTGTAATGAGAGGGAGATTGATAGCCGGGCCTCGAGACCAGAAAGTCTGGTGTGCGATGCAGAGTGATTTGAAATCTACTCTTTCCTTTACGGGGAGCCAGTGCAGTATCCTTAGTCCTGGTTTTACTGAGGATCTGCGGGGGATTTGTAAAAGTGTTCTGGCTGCGCAGTTCTGTATTAATTGTAGTTTGCGTAAAGTGAAGTCAGGAGCTCCGAGATACAATGCGTTTCCATAGTCCAGCCGCGATTGGATCAGGCCCAGGACTACGGTTTTTCTTGCTTCAAAGGGGAGTAGAGGCAAGATCTTCCTGATGACTCTCAGGATGCCGAAGCAAGTGGCAGAAAGTTTTGTTGCCTGTTGGTCAAAGGACAGGGACCTGTCGAGCCAGACACCAAGGCTCTTAATAGCGTCTTTGGGAGCTGGAGCCGGACCTAAGCTGGGGGGCCAGAGAGTGTCTATGGTAGATGGTAAAGTGTGACCCAGGAGCATGAGCTCTGTCTTGTCTCCATTAAGTTTGAGACAAGACTTGGTCATCCAGCTTTTGACCATCTCCAGGCAACCTGCGAGATCTACATTCGCCGAGGGACCGCCTGCCTGTGCCAAGGAGACCACCAGCTGGGTGTCGTCCTAGTGTACCATATACTAGGGACTCACAAGAGTACCTCAGTAACCAAACTGGAGTGTACCTATAGTACATGGAATCAATTTATAGAGGAAAGCAGATAGTTTGGCTGGGATCCTGCTGTCCAGGGTCCCAGCCTAAGTCAAAAACCATCAAAACACCAGAAAAAAGTGAAGGCAACCATGTAGTAAGATTCCACCTTCCTACATCAACGGGCTGGATTAAGTCAGGGCTGGTAGCAAGGAGGCGGAGTGATTTGCACACTCCAAGTGAGCATGACTGCTTAGCCGTTCGTATTGGGCCAATCAAACAGTCATGCGCACTTCGGATGTTCCCCGCCAGGCTGCAATGCACAGTTCCTGGTAAGCTGCCACTGCAATACATTTATTTGTTTCATCATTTTCTTCGATTGTATTCACGTTTGAAGCCAGTGCCCTTTTACGTCAAGGGAGGCACTACTGATGAAAGGAGATAAGTAAAACGTATTTTAAGAAGCAACTCATTTGGAGAGTCTTTCTACCTACATGAGCTTAAATCTTTTCATTTTAAAATAAGAACTCCGTCTGAGAATAGCTTCCTGCACTTCTAAACAATCTATTCCTTTGTATTTAAATTGCAGGTAAAAAAACATTTTAGGTCTACCAGAATATTGCGTTTTTAAAACTATCATGACATTGATTGGGAACAGAGAAGATGGCCCTTTAAAAATATAAATACCATACATTAAAAAAAAAACATTTTTCCGCTTACATCACTGAAACAGTTGGTTTCAGAACTGCATTAACACCTCAATGTTTATTGACTTTGGTCTGCTCCATGGGAAATTCTTTGATTTCAATTGGTCCAACTGTAGAAGCATGGTGCTTAGAAGTGCTTTGCTTTTTCATGAAATGAAAACCTTAGCACTTTAGTTGTTCATAGTACCTCTGAAGCTACAGCTGAACACTGGGGAGTCTAACTGATAGATAGCGGCTGATTTTTAGCACATGAATAAAGAAGATATTTATAAATGTATAGAAAATGTATACTAACTTTGGCTTTCTGGTGTGCTAACCATAATTTCCATTACAAAATAAAACCCATAATTTTGGCTCCTCCACAGTTAACACTTTTAATTCTATATCAGAGTTCACCAGATGTTGTTCAGGAGTGCCCCATATCGGTCATGAACACAGAAAGTTAGCACTGTACTTGTTCATTAGAATTTATGGTGTAGCTGCAGAAGAAACAGTACTGACCGGCTGCGGCTATGAAAAGAATACGTTTTACTAAGCATATCAGAAACGAGTCTTCATTTTGGCATCTGAAACACAAACAATTTTCATTTGAAAAATCAGCGAACAAAATTGGTTAATTAAATCTCAGCAAAAGATCTGCACTTTTCGGAGGGAAAAATCAACTCAAAACTTACTGCAATTCCTATAGCATCACTAATAAACTATTTATATTTCGACTAATCGGTTGCTTATAAGCTCCTTATTTTGGGATCGGTAAAGCGAGGCATCCACTTATTTCAACCGGTCAAACGTGTCAGAGCTTTTCATATATAAATAAATACATAAATAATGCAGCAGATAGGTTTCATGTAACCTTTAACCTAAATAATACCTTAAAAACACAATCTAACAATCACGTTTATCAAACTCATTCCAAAATTATACAGGTCTGATTTAAATTCTGCTTCGCATCCGGAACCCTGACTCCACCACAGCCACTTCCTTGAAGTATGCTCTCACTTGGTTAACACTGAGATTCTGGGAGCGGATTACTTAAACAAAGTACACAAATATTTCATCATTTTGTCGCAGTTAAGGAAAGATTAAGGACCGTGTGGACAGAATATCACAAAACGCAGGCATCTATCACTGGGATATTGCAAATCTACATCCTAGTGAAAAGAGAAAAGAGAAAAATATACCACAATTTTGTTTGGCGAAAAAGTCTATTTTCCTGTTGTGTGCAAACTGCCTAAGTTACTAAACGTACTTTTTAATGGCAACCAGCTCTCCAGAGTCCACACTTCTTCCCAAGAGGACAGAGCCGTATGTCCCATCGCCAAGTTGTTTTATAGTAGTGTATCTATTCATGATGTGAGTCCTTGGGCTTCCAGTTCATGTCAACAGTTATCAGGCACTCCTTCCCATCTGCAACATATCTCCCGTTTAAGGTAGATGGGGTTTTCCGATTAATCTGGAAACGCAAAGAGCAGGCACTGTGTGCAGGCTTCCCAATCATATTTCCAACTCCTTATCTAAGGAAAGAAAGCACAGACCTCGGTTACTTTAAACGGCCTTTCAAACAACAAGCAGTTTTATATAGCAACTTTTGTTTGTCAGTCGGCGTGGCAACCATTAGGATTGCTTAAACTCCACAGGCAGTGTCAGATGAAATCCAATCTGTAATAAACTGACTTTGATTAGACGTGCAATCAGACACCTACTGCTGCTTATTCCGATCAACTTTAGACAACTCCTCAAGTCACAGCTATACGGTTTGGTATGGGATGCTTGGATAAAGTCAGATGGGACAGTGGCAGATGAGAGATACTGTCAAGAGTCTAAAGACAAACACCATCATAAGCTTTGATCCAATTGAGAATACATACATTTGGAAACGACTACAAAATTCCTTGAACGATTGTATTTTCGTTTATCTGAATACCACCAAAATACAAGCAACGCAAGCTTTTCTTGTAGTTCTGTACTCTTGTAGTTCTGTACTCTTCAGGGCTTTTGAACGGCAAGCGACATGTGACAATCCCAGTATTAACTGAGAAGTTATTGACTGTAAAAAGTAATCGAAAAAAACAGAAGAATTTTACAATAACTGTGTAAAGATCCCCTAGGCCAGCTTTGCAGATGGGTGAACTAGCTGGGTCCTTCCGAGGAGGGAGCAGGAGTGGCGATAGAGTGCTGTGAATGGAGCTCTATTTAGCACAGGAGAGAACTGCTTTTGTTCCTCTGCAACTTCCTGGATGGCCAGTGGCCCTTCTAAAAATTCCCCTAATATTTTTTGACCCATCCCAAAATCCATTAGCCTCTAAGAGCTGTCTCAAGGTATGTGCTCGTAAATACTGACCAGGGTAGCCAAGCACCTATTTTATTGTTTTTCCTTGTTTTGAATATTGCAGAAACAATGTTTTGGACTGAAGCCTCTAACAGATTAATATTTCGGTCATTAACACAGGGATGTGAACAATCCTCCATGTCAAAATCTCCACAACTTTGTATTAACTAGTCCAGCTTTGCTTACCTTCACACAGACAATCTAATGTACTAAATGTTTCCGTTTTACTTTATGTAGTTTACAAAACTGCCCACCCCATTTAGACACATATGCAAAAAAAATACCATATACAATTAAGCTTTGGCAATACTTTTTGTGTGAACTCACGTCAAGGCAGGTCTAGTGTACTCTCTTTCTCTTGTATTATGATATTAAACCTCTGTATTTGTAACGGAAAAATAAAACGGTAAGCACCGGAAGGCAAAGAAATAATAGGACAGCGTGAACTACGCTTACCTGACATGGAAAAACAAGACCCCTGGATATTCATGCTAGAGATAACCAGCTATCACTACTGTACTAATAAACAATATAGTAATCCTGCTAAGTTTAGCACAGTCCAATTGAAAGAATGCTATTAATAAACAAGTTTCTTGCCTTTGGTAACACCTTGTCTGGTAGAGATTCTATCTAGCTGCAGATTGCTTGCCATAGAATTACTAGTAGTACACATACACTCCGATAAATAGCATAGTACAGCTCTGCGAGGTGTCGTCAGTGTTGACCGGAAGTGACACGCACAGTGCTTTATATAGGCGGCACCCCAGCGCACTTACGCCAGTTTCTTTTCATGACTTTCCAAAAAGAAGCGCGCTGACCACGGAGTGGAACACTAGGGCCCTTAAAGGGGGAACAGCCCTGTCCCTAGAAATCCGATCACTGAGCAGGGACGATGGGTGGGTCGGTAAGGAATCTGCGGCTAGATAGATTTTCCACTAGAGGGATTATCGAAGCTAAGTAACTTGTTTATCCGATAGAGACTTCTAGCTAAAGATTCCTTACCTTAGTATAGATACCCAAGCAATACCTACCCAGAGGTTGGTCAGCAAAACAATTTCGCTCCGAAAACTCCTGCACGACCGAAAGGGCAAAGTGCCCGTTTCGACGGACCCGACTCCAGGCAGTAGTGGTAGGTGAACATGTGCAGAGAAGCCTACTTTGCGGCCTGGCAGATGTCCAAAACCGGAACTCTGAGTGCTAATGTAGTGGTGGCGGCCTTGGCTCTGGTGGAATGAGTCTGCAAGCCCTCTGAGGGTATCTTCTTGGCCAATGCATAGAAAGATTATAATGCAGATCACGAGCCATCATGAGATGGTCCTTTATTGCACAGCCTTTCCGTCCATTGCTCCAAAATACCCCACGAAGAGTTGCCGTCCACTCTGAACTCTTTTGTGCGTCAAGTTACAACGACAACACTCTTTTTGGATCCAGGTGGTGGAGTCGTTCCGCTTTCTTAGAGGGATGTGGCAGAGCGTAAAAGATAAGCAGGGTGATGAACTGGCCTACATGAAAGGAGTGACAAACTTCGAGAGAAAGGAAGCTCTAGAGCAAAGAATCAGCTTGTCTGGGAAGATGTTCAGGTAGCGCGGCTTAGACAACAAAGCCTAGAGCTCACTGACCCTCCGGGCAGATGTTATTGGCACCAGAAAAGTCATCTTGATGGTAAGGAGCCTGAGAGGACAGTTGTGTATTGGCTCAAAGGGAGAACAAATCTAAAAAGTGAGTACTAGATTAAGATATGATGAAGGATGAAGGTGGAAACGTGTTACAAACATTTCAAAAACCAATTTACAGCAGAGAATTTGAAAAGGGAAGGCTGATCTGGCAAACACCAAAATCTGAGTTGGCAGAAAGATATCCGTTTAAAGTGCCCAAAGCAGCTGCTGGGCAAGAGAAGGAGAAGTAGAAGGACCTGAGAGAGGGGGGGCAGAAAGAGGGTCATACTGTTTTTCTGCACACCATTCCACAAACTTTCAGACTTCGGGCGGAAAGTCAAAAGCTGTCAACTGTCGCCGTTCAATCTTCATGAATGAAGGCAGAGTGTTGACACATTTGGGTGGAGCACCCTCCCCAGTTGCTACAACAGAAGATTCCCCCTGAAGGGGCAGCCTGGTCAAAGGACCGATGACCATGCTCAACAGCTCAGGATAACAAACTCTCCAAGCCGAGTCGGGAGCCAAGGATGAGTTGGGCCCGGTCATTCCTGATCTACTTGAGAACCCTGAGCAGGAGTGGTATGGGCAGAAAGGCGTATAGGAGGCCTTAGCTTCACTCAAGACAAAAAGCACCTCTGAGCGAGAGCCGCCTTGGAAACTCCAGTGCACAAAACCGCTGACATTGCACGTTCTCATCTGTGGAAAACCGATCTAACCAAGGCTATCACCACTGTTGAAAGACCTCACACCACATCCGGATGGAGATGCCAATCATGATCGCTAGGCATCTTCGGGTGAGTTTCTTCGCCCGGGTGTCAGCCCACCAGGCTTCTGTGTATGTAGAAGGTGTGCCTCATCCAGACAACCCTTATAGTGAGTTTAGTGGTCTTTGACAACCACAGAAAGATCTCTAAGTGGTAGCTGTGGAGAGCAGGCTTGAGGCTTAATCCAGGAGGAGAGTTAAGCAGCTTGTTTTACCAGAACAAATCATATAGTGTAGGTTAAATGGAAAAAAACACTCAGTTTAATTATACAAATAGGTATATTTACTATACACACTCACTAACACATTGGTATGTCTCCTACCCGGAATATCAACACAAAACACACAATACTTAAAATTGTAAACAGGTAAGCACAAATACACAGCGGTCTCAGGAGGAGACCAAACCATATACTAAAGAAGTGGAATGCGGACACAAACCGAAGTCGGGACTGACCAGAAGACTCAGAAGAGCTGTGTGCCGAGTGGGAACACAGCTGCGTACTAAAAGCACGTCAAAGGGAAAGTCATGGTTTCAGTTTTCAAGGAACCTTCTCAGTGGACCCTGAAGAAACCCTGCAGAAGACAGAAGGTTGGACAGCCACCCCAGTCATGGTTCCCCCTGTGGAACCAGGACATCTACACCAGGGAAGCCCGATGCATATGTGCAAAGTGACATCGGAAACCGCTGTAGACCACAATGGAGGACTTCAGGAAAGGTGCAGCTGGCGAGGAAGGTGGAAGAGTCCGGTGGATTTGAACGATGGATTCTTGAGGAGAAATACCTGCAAGCAGAGAGGACACAGTCTTTGCCACTCAGAGGTGACAACGAGGCACAGAAGACCAATGACCACGGATGATGGAAGATGCAGGAATGATGACGGTGACCGAGTTGCTGCAGCTATGAGGACCCAGCGATGCTGTGGAAGACCAGAAGCCGTTTACGAGCTGTCCCACGTCAGAAGTCGAGAACCAGGGGGTCCGTGTCCGGCAGTAGCACCAACAATCCTTAGCAGCAGCAACAGAAATGGTAAACGGAAAAGGAGCAACGTTGGGACCAGCAAGGTCCAAGGGACTCCCCTATTGCAGGAGAGTCAGAGCAGGCGCCGAGCAAGCAGGAGAGCCCACTGAAGCCAAAGAAGACCCTCAAGAGGACCTCAAGCAGATCACCAAAGATGCAGGCCACTGTGCAGAGGATGTGGTGAGGTCAAAGATCTTGGCAGGAAGAGACGCTGAGGTTCTTGTAGCCCGAGGATCTCTGGAGTACAGAGCCAACAAGCCTTAGCAACGGCAAGTTGACACGGTGAACAGGGCTACTGTTCCAGCGGTTCAGACGAGGGATACGGACCTCAAACCTGCTGAGAGGAGAGGTCAGGCCTCGAGGGAGTTGCAGAACCACCACCTGTGTTGCTGAGCCTTTCGGAGTCCGTGGAACGTCACGAGCAGCAGACCGGTCAGCTTTGTTGCAGTGCCCGCAGATGCAGGGGAGTGACTCCTTCACTCCAAAGGGAATTTCTTCAGGTGTCCTTGATGCCCACAGTCCTGGAGATGAACCTGGATGAAGCACAGGCACAGACTACGAAAAAGAATGGCAGAACAGCGAGACCAGGAGCAGCAGGAGTCTTCTGTGGTGCAGGTTAGGTTCCAAGCTAAGTCAAACGAAGTTCAAGGTGCCCAGATGGTCGAAAGTGAATTGTTTTCGGGTTTGAATCTTGTCCTACGATGAATCTGAAGAGCCACTCACACAAAAGCCCTTAAACACCCTAGGGAATGGGTTGGGATGATTCAAGGGTCCCTCCCAGAGGAGGGGCTGGACAGAAGGGAGGATACTCCCATGTTCTTTGTCCAGTTTCACGCCAGAGCAGGAGCCCAGGGCTCCCTGAACTGGCTTAAACTAGAGTATGCAAGGAGGGCACCAAATGTGCCCTTCAAAGCAGTCTGGTGTCGCTGGCAAGCGACCCGACCCCAGCCCAATACACCAAGTCCTGTCTGGGAGGTGACTATGAGACTAACCATGTCCAGTAGAGTATTCATTTTCTAAGTGGAAATATCTGGAGTGTCGATCTGCGTTGGCATGGTTGCTCCCAGGTCTATGTTCCACAGAAAAGTCCCTCCCATGTAGGGAAATGGACCACTTCAAAAATGTAGGATTTTCACCCATCATCTGTTTAATCCATAAGAGGGGCTTATGGCCTTTCTGAACAATCAAGTGAGTACCACACAAGTATGGCCTCAACTTCTTCAAGTCCCAGACTACATCAAAGGCCTCCCTTTCAATAGCTGACCAACATTTCTCACTGGGGGTAAACCTTCTGCTCTTACAAGATACTGGTTGGTCCTGGCCCTCTGCATTAAGTTGTGATAGAGCAGCTCCTAACCCAATCTCAGAAGCATCTGTCTGGGCAATGAAGGCTTTGGTGTAAACAGGACTTTGCAGAATGTGAGCAGAGCGCATGGCCTGCTTCAGATAATCAAATGCCTTCTGACCGCTAACTGTCCACTGAACTTTCTTAGGCATCTTTTTGGAGGTGAGCTCATTAAGGGGAGTCACTATAGACCCATATCCCGAAACAAACCTCCTGTAGTACCCAGTCAGGTCCAAGAAAGCTCTGAGCAGAGACAGAGCAGTGGGAGCAACATAGTCCATTATGGTGTGGAGTTTGCTATCCAATGGTTGAACTTGGCCTCCACCTACCAGGTGACTCCCTGGTAGGGTACACAACCTTGCTCTGCCATATCTGACACTTTGTGGCCTTGATAGTTAAGCTGCCTTTTGCAGGCCCGCCAGAACATTCCTGAGGTGGACCAGGTGATCCTCCCAGGTGGAACTAAAGACAGACATATCATTTACATATGCTGCACTGTAGGCTTTCAGACCTGTGAGGACTTTGTTCACCAACCTCTGAAATCTGGCAGGTGCATTTGTCAAGCCAAAGGCATTACAATACATTGATAATCACCACTAGGGGTTGAGAATGCTGTTTTTGCCTTAGTATCCTCAGAGAGTCCGATTTGCCAATAGCCAGCAATCCGGTCAAATGTACTAAGATACTTAGCTGAGGCCAGAGTATCAATCAGTTCATCTGCCTTGGGAATTGGATGGGCATCAGTCCTAGTGACTGCATTGAGGCCTCTGTAGTTTACTTAAAACCTGATCTCTCGCTTACCAGCTTGGATGTGAGGTTTTGACACAAAGGCTACTGGACTAGCCCACGGGCTATCTGAAGACTCAAAGATCCCACAATTCCAGCATCTTTTGGACCGCAGTCCTGATGCAAATCCTGACATGGTCAGGCTGGCTGTAGATTTTATTCTTCACAGGCAGACTGCCACCTGTGTCTACTTCATGGGTACACCAGGTGGTTTGACTGGGAGTCAGTGAAAGCAAATGGGTGAACTGACTGTGGACTTTAATGAAATCAGCTTGCTGCTGTTCAGTGAGGCTGCCTGCTAAGGCTACTACATCAAGTGACCCATCAACAGGGTCCAGAGAGAGGTGATCAGGGAGAGGGTCTCTCTCTCTTCTTCCTGTCCATCACCAGTGGTCCTGTGCAAGCTCATGTCAGCCCTGTCAACAAAAGGCTTCAGGTAGTTCACAAGAACTACCCTGTGGGGACTTCTAGGAGTACCTAGGTCAATCAAGTAGGTGACATCACCTTTTTTCTCAAGAATGCTATTGGGCCACTCCACTTGTCTTGGAGAGCTGCTGGGACCAAAAGCTCCAACACCTACACTGTCTGTCCTGGCTGGTAAACAGTCAGTACAGCCTTTTGGTCATGCTAAGCTTTCTGAAGGTCCTGGCCGGCCTCAGGGTTTCTGCTGGCCTTCTTCATGTACTCAGCCATACACAAACACAGGCCAAGGACATAGTCCACAATATCTTGTTTAGGAGGGTTGCAAGGCTGCTCCCAGCCCTCCTTAACCAGACAGAATGTACCCCCAACTAGATTTCCAAGCGGAAGTTCAAATGGGCTATAGCCTACCCACTTCTGAGGAACCTCTCTGTAAGCAAAGAGAAGGCAGGGTACTAAGAAATCTCATTTTCGCCTGAGCTTTTCAGGGATCCCCATGATCATACCCTTGAGGGTCTTGTTGAACCTTTCAACAAGCCCATTGCACTGTGGACAGTAAACTTGTAGTTTACACCACACTCTTTCCACATGGCAGTAATGTAACTAGACATGAAGTTTGTACCTCTGGTCTGTCAAGACCTCCTTAGGAAACCAAACTCTGGAAAAGAGTCCCAGTAGCCATTACAGGAGTTGTGGTACTAAGGGGAATGGCCTCTGGATACCTAGTGGCATTGTGCACAACCACTAGGCTGTCAATGGAAGTTTGGGAGGAGGAGAATCCCTGCTCCCTTTCTTAGGAGCCAGCTGGTCCATCTTCCCAGGACCTAGTGCTCCCTCAGTGCCTAGCTATTTGGCCTGAGCCCTGGTGACAGCAACACACTGGCAGAAATTCCAATCATCTCGGCATGTGTCCTGAACTCCACTTCAGACCAGGCTGAAATGTCAAAGTCATTGCCAAACAGTCTACAGGTAGGTCTGGGGAAACCATAACTATTTTAGGGCCAGTTACCCCTCCCCAGGTGAGATTCACAACTGCCAAGGAGTGATCAGTCCTGACATTACTGGCGTTGGTCACTTAGTAAAGTTGGCAAAGTATGATTTGTTAAGGGTACACAAGTTTTTTTGTCACCATTTTGACACTGGCCACTATGTCCCTGTAAGCCATTGCTTCTTGACCACTGACCAAAGGCTGTTATCTGTACTTGCCTAAGTTAGTGGGACTTACAAGTGAAGTGGCAAGCTCCATGCCACTGTCACAGACAAGGACAGCCTGAGTGGGTGTTCTGAATAGGCCAGAAGCCACTTCAGAACCCATGGTTAACCCTACTAATCCCTTGGGGTCTGTACTTCTACATGTACTGGTGCTAGGGGGGTTAGTTGCCTTAGAGACAGTAGTAGTAGCTTCCTTGGTGTTGGCCTTAGCACAATTGGCATTCCTTCCCCTATGGTCTTTCTTCTTGCACACGTAACATCAGGTTTCTTTCCATCCCGAACCTTTCACTAAATAAAGGCTATGTTCATGATGAGTGGAAGGCAGCCCAAATCATCCCTATACGGAAGAATCTTAAGGCCCCTATGGATGATTTAACTAATTATCGCTCTATATCACTGTTACTTCTCCTGAGCAAGTTGTTAGAAAAGTATATTAACAAACATCTTTCAGACTTTGTTGAGGAATCTGGCTGCTTTGATCCATCTCAGTCTGGTTTCAGACCCAGACACAGCACTGAGTTAGCCTTGATTGCCGTCATGGGTAACATCAGACAGGCTCTAGACAAAAAGACAGGCAGTTATACAAGTGCTGCTCGACTTGTCGGCGGCCTTCGACCCAGTCTCACATCGAAATATGTTTAGGAGACTCAGTGAGATTGGGATACAAGGAATAGCCCTACAATGGATGACGAGTTTCCTCTCACAGAGAACCCAGACTATCGATCTGGGTCCCATCCGGTCTGAGACTATGAAACTAACCAAAGGTGTACCTCAGGGATCCTGTCTAAGTCCCACTTTATTTAACATCTATGTTGCTCCTTTGGCAGGTCTACTCAGGAGGCTAAGTTTTAAACCCATTTCCTATGCTGATGATACTCAGCTCCTGCTTTCCTTTGACAAACAAGATCTGTTGCGTTGTGCAACAAGTTCTAAACTGCAAGGGCCCCAGTTATTTAGGAGAGAAATTAAATGCATATCAGCCCCCAAGGAAACTACGCTGAGGGACCAAATCTCTACTTGAGGTTCCACGCGTTAAGAAGATCCGGTTGGGTGGGAAAGCCTTCTTCCACTTAGCCCCCACCCTCTGGAACCAACTTCCAATTCATTTGCATGAATGCTCTGACCTCCTTACATTTCGCAAGTTCTTGAAGACCTCATTTTCTAAATTACTCCCTGTTTCTGTCCAACTATGCAGTTCGCGGGCGCGGAGATACCCCTTGGGGGGTGATTCAGGAGCTTTATAAAACCTAAATCAAATCAAATCAGCCCAAGTGGAGGATTGGGACCTACCCCCAGAGGCAGGTTTTGGGGGCCCTTGTGAAGACTCCTTTTTGCCTTTACCCTTCTCCCCACCCTTCTCTTGGGCTTCAGAAGAATCTTGCTTCTTCTGGTCACCACCACCATGAGCTTTCTGCTTAACTCTGCTTAGGACCCATTTGTCTGCCTTCTTTCCCAATTCTTGGGGAGATCAAAGTCCACCAGGTACAGGTGCAGATGAAAACAAGTTACTTACCTGTAACTTTGGTTCCCAAGTATTGGTAACTTTCATAGATTCCCATGCTTTGTATCATTCCCCGTCGTCGGAATGGGAGCCTCGGTAAATAGAAAATACCATAGTAGTAAGCACAAAGTGAAAAAATAGGCCTAGGCCTCATCTCATTTTGTAGCTTATCCACCTCTTTTTGTAAAAGAGACCAAACTTCTGCAGTAGCCAATCAGAGCAGCCTCACCTCATAGAACCTTCCTGAGAGAAGCTCAGAGCCTCAGATTTTCGTAGCCGTTGTGAACAGCTATCTGGCATATCAATAAGACTGAGCTTTCCCAGGGGAGGCGGGTGGGCGCATGGGAATCTATGAAAGTTACCAATACTGGGGAACCAAAGTTACAGGTAAGTAACTTGTTTTCTTGCCCCAGTATTGGAACTTTCATAGATTCCCATGCTTTGTATCAGAGTAACCAGCAGTAAATAGAAAAACATATTTTGCAATTTGTGAACCTGAAAATGTCACACATTTCTGATCAGAATACTAGATACACATTAGGATCATAAAACATGACAATAACGCAGTTACACAAAATATGCAAACAGGAAGGCGGGATAGAAAGGAAAGCTCACCGACTTATTGGAAAAGGTTCCTCAAAACCGCCTGGCCCACTGCCGCATCCTCTTTCGCAGAAGAATCCAAGCAGTAGTGGCGAGTGAAGGTGTGGACACTGCTCCATGTCGCTGCTCTACATATGTCCTTGATAAGGACGCCTGCGAATAGAGCGGTCGATGAAGCCATTGATCTTGTAGAGTGAGCACGAACTGCTCGCTGTAGTGGTTTTCCAGCCGCCTGGTGGCAAAAATGTATAGCACTGGAAATCCAGCGGGAAATACAGGCTTTAGAAACTGGGCACCCCTTGCGAGGAGCACTGAAAGAAACAAAAAGCTGTGAAGATTTTCTGAACGGTTTTGTCCGCTCCAGGTAGAATTTCAGGCATCTGTGAATGTCCAAAGAGCAAAGTTCTTTCCGCGGGTGTGGAAGGCTGTGGAAAGAACGGTTTCAAGACCACTGGCTCATTTAGGTGGAATTCTGAAGGCACCTTTGGGATAAATTTAGGATTTGTTCTTAGGATAAGAACATTATTCTTGAATTGTAGAAAGGATTCCTCAATTGTGAAAGCTTGGAGCTCACTTACTCTTCTAGCCGATGTCAGGGCCAAGAGAAGAGCCAGTTTCCACGAGAGAAACTTAAGGTCAGATTTATGAACAGGCTCAAAAGGGGCTTTCATGAGATATGACAAGACTAGATTCAAATGCCAGGCTGGTGGCGGCGGCCGGACTGGAGGAAAGACCCTGAATAAACCCTTCAGAAATTGTTTGATAATTCTTGCTGACCATAGGGAAGGACCTGAAGATGAACGTCTGAATCTAGAAATGGCCGCTAGATGTACTTTCACAGAAGATGGAGCCAATCCCGATTTAGCCAGAGAAAGTATGTAAGGCAAGAGCTGGTGCGGAGCAGAAGTATATGGGTGTAAACCTTCCTTCCGACACCAAACACAGAATCTCTTACACTTAGCCCGATAGGTCTTGTTGGTACTAGGCGCCCGGGCCTGGGCCAAAATGTCTCTACATTCCCCTGAGAGATTTAAACCTTGGAATTCTCGGAACTCAGGAGCCACGCTGTCAATCGCAGAGACTTCAAGTCCGGATGTAGAACTTGTCCGTGAGACATTGTTAACAGTGTTGGAACAGGATGCAGGAGAACTGGCTGGTCCTGGGATAGGAGGAGAAGTTCCGAGTACCAGAACTGTCTGGGCCATGCTGGAGCGATCAGAATCATCCTGCACGGTTCCACCTTGAGCTTGCTGATCAACCTCGGGATTAGCAGAATGGGAGGAAAGGCGTAAACAAAGGCGCCGGACCAAGCAATCAAAAGCGCATTCCCCAAGGATTCCCGATGGGGAACCCTGCTTGCGAAGGACTGGCATTTGGCGTTCTGGGGAGCTGCAAACAGGTCGATGGATGGTGTCCCCCATCGTACAAAGAGCTCCTCCAGAACGGTCTGGTCCAGTTCCCACTCGTGAGAGACAGTCCTTTGGCGACTCAAAGCGTCTGCCCTGACATTGAGTGTCCCCGCTAGATGTTCCGCTGAGAGGGAGATATTGTTCTGGATCACCCAATTCCACAGTGTCTGGGCTTCCCTGGAGAGGGTAGAGGATCTTGTTCCGCCCTGTTTGTTTATGTAGTGCATGGCTGTGGTGTCGTCCGTACGAACCAGCACTGCACGGTTGCGTATCCTCGGAAGAAAAGCCTGTAAAACTAGACGGACAGCGAGAAGCTCCAGAAGGTTGATGTGGAACTTGACCTGGACTGGACTCCAATGGCCGCTGACCTTTAACTCTTGGAGGACCGCTCCTCATCTTTCCATGGAAGCATCCGTTGTCAAAACAATGGGAGATGGTGGAAGTTGGAACGATAAACCCCTGGAAAGATTGTCCTTCAGCGACCACCAGCCGCTTGCCTTTCTCATTTCCGGGGTAACGACAATCCTGTCGTCGAAGGATCCTGTGATCCGACGCCATTGCTTGTCCAATTGTTCCTGCAGTGGACGCATTCTGAGCCTGCAGTGTGGAACTAATGGTATGCAGGATGAAATCGATCCTAGAAGCGATTTGTACCTGCGAACTGTCAGTGTCTTTCGAGATTGAAGAAGGCGGGCTGAACAAATCAGCTTGCTTTGGCGCTCCTCCGATGGAAAAGCTAGGTAACTCTCTGTGTTCAGGATGGCCCCTAAGAACCTCGCTGTCCTGGAGGGGCATAGAACAGATTTTTCTTTGCTGAGTCGAAGACCTAGTTGCTCGAACAGTTCTCTGCATGACTTGACTGCCTTGGACGCCTCTAGGGCAGATGGAGCTTTCAGCAGCCAATCTTCCAGATATGGAAAAACCTGTATAGCTTGTCTCCTGAGAAAGGCTGCTACTGGAGCCAGAATCTTTGTGAAGATCCGCGGAGCAGACCGGAGACCAAACGGCAGTACTTTGAATTGAAAGTGGCTCTTGCCCACTGTAAATCGAAGATATTGCCTGTGAGCTGGATGAATAGGAACGTGGAAGTAAGCGTCTTCCAAATCTAGGGTCGCCATGTAGTCCCCTGGATTGAGAAGGCGGAGGATGTCCTGAAGAGTGACCATCCTGAAGGACAACTTTACGAGATAAGTGTTGAGCTGCCGTAGATCTAAAATTGGACGCCACCTGTCCTTTGACTTCCGAACCAGGAAGAACCTGGAATAGAACCCTTTCCCCTTCTGAGAAAGGGGTACAGGCTCTACCGCCCCCTTGGTGAAGAGTTGGTGGGCTTCGAGATGAAGGAGTTTGAGATGTTTGGGAGGAAAGGCGTCTGGCGCTCTTGTTGGAGGAAGGTCTTGGAACTCCAACGTGTGTCCTTCCTTGACTATCTGTAGGACCCACTGATCCGATGTAATGATCATCCAGTTGTTGAGGCAATGGGCAATCCTGCCCACCCACTGGTGTTAATGAGGGAACAGGAACAGTGGAAAGAGCCACATGGCCGCTATTGTTTCCTGGTGTTGTCTCTCCTTTGCTGCCCTTGACGTCCTTTAGGCTGCTGGCGAGAGAAAGAACCCCTCTGAGAGTACTGAGGTTTATATGTCAGGCTAGACTGTGAGCCAGAAGAGTAGCGACTCTGATTTCCTCCTCTATAAGAGGTGAATCCTCTACCTCTTGCTCCCCTGAAGGATACTTTGCGATACTGCAATGTTCCTAAGGACTTGGCTATATCGGTGTCTTTCTTTATGCCCTGCAGGGCGTCATCGATGTGTTTGCCAAACAGCATTTCTCCGTCGTATGGCAGATCCAAGATTTTATTCTGCACTTCCTGCCTGAACCATGTGGCCTTCAACCACCCTTGGCATCGCAGAACAGCCGAACTGGCAAGTGCTCGAAATGCGGTGGTCGCTATATCCATTGCAACATCAATGACCTCCGAAGAGGCCCGCTCCCCCTCTAGCAAAATCTTCTTCGCTTCTTCTTTAGATGAATCCTGCAATTCCTCCACAAATGGAGCAAGGTCGCACCACATCTGGCGATCATAACGTCCCAGAATTGCTAAAGCATTGGCTGCCCTAACCAGAAGACTGGCCATAGCTGAAAATCTTTTACCTACATTGTCTAGGCGCCTGCCCTCCTTATCTGGTGGTGTAGTTAGTGGCGTGGATGGATTTTTAGATTTGCTTTGGGCGGCTTGAGAAATGACCGAGTCCGGTTTTGGTTGGCCAAGCAGACATGCCGGACTGCCATCTGGTGCTTTGTACTTTTTCTCTAGTCTTGGTAGCACAGGGAAAACTGTGGCCGGGTTATGCATAGCCTTCAAGCCCTCAGACCAGACATGCTCAATAATTGGTATGGACCGTACTGATTTTTTGAACGGTTCCTTAAAGTCATATAAGAAACATTCTGATTGAACCGTGGTCACTGGGAGACCAAATCTTTTGGAAGCCCGTTCCATTAGGTTGTGGAAACCTCCAACGTCCGCTGGAGGCGAGGAAGCGTTGTCTGGATCTGCGATGTCTGGATCCCTTGGGTCAGTCGGATTCCAATCCGCCTGTCGATCCTGATCAGGATCCACTTGTTGGTCCGCATCAGAAGAAGCAGTGTCATCATCAGTATCATGCACTTGCACCACATTCTGTAGGCGCTCTTCAGGCGCAGTGGTTCGCTCTTTTGGAGGCAAAGAGTGGTCTGCCACAGGTTGCAACGATTGAGGCGGAGGTGTCGTAGGACGCGCTCGTTGAGATTCCTGAGGAGTAGGGAAACGTTTCCGGTAGTCCTGCAACATAAGTTGTAGATCCGCAACCAAACTGGACGGCATCGCCACCATCCCTTCTTGTACCTGACGTGGAGGTTGCTGCAAAGGCATCTGCCTGGTAGGAGCGCGCTCCTCCTCATAGTAATGTTCCGTAACATAGTGCTGGTGTTCCATCTCTCCTTCCTCAGAACTAACATCCTGAACCTTAACTTGTAGGTCAGATGGACTATATGCTTGTCCAAAGTCACTAAACGTCTCTTCATCAGAGTCGTCATCCAACAGAAGATTAGGTGGAAATTTCTGAACCTGTCGCGGAGACGTCATCTCTGGCGTTATCAGCTTCTTTTTGCGTGAAAAAAACATTTTTTCAGATGATTCTGTCGTCGACGACATCGTCGACTAGGTCGTCGTCGTCGACAGCAACTCTTTATGGGACTGCGTCGACGGTGGAAGCGCCGACGAAGATACTGTTCTCGTCGTCGAGGATTGCGTCGTCGACGAACAGAAACTCATCGTCGACGATGGTAGGAGCGTCGACGGGGTCGTCGACGAACTCGTCGTCAGTAACATGGTAACTGGCGTCGTCGACACCGTCGTCGTCGATGTCGTCCTCGTCATCGCCAACTTTGCGGTCATCGTCGTCGACGTGGAGATTGTTATCTTCGTCGACGACGAGCAGGAATCAGGAGCTTTGAAAACTGTCGACGGTGCAGGCATCGTCGACGCAGCCGTCGTCGACGAGCCCGTCGACGAGGCAACTTTGACAGAGCTGTCCTTTTTTACAGTCGTCGTCGACGTACCTGAGATTTTAATCGTCGACGACCTCTGTTTCTTGTCCGAACTGACCTCCTGAACTGAAGTTGAAGGCTTCTTGACCCCTTTATCCTTCTCAGAGTGAGGTGAAGAGATAGTTGCAGACTTTTTCACCTTTTTTGAGGGTTGTGATTCCTCAGGCTTACCCTGCCTCTCCTTTTCACCGTGGTGAGGAGATTTTAGGGAAGCAGGCCTGTCAGACCTATCAGAGGTTCCTGGTAAGGCCTTGGGAAGGGACTCGCCTGAAGTAGAAGGGGGAGACCTACCCCTCTTCTGAGACTTCTTAGATTACACCATTTATTTATTTATTTATTATTACTTTATTTCGGCCAATTTGGCCATAAAAGTCACATACATACATAGAAAATCAAGCAGTAAGCATGGCAGCAATTTAAAAAAATGGTACATGGAGAAAGAATAGCTTTTACAATTCATCATTTCAATTTTAAAAATATATAAAAATATTAAAAATGTAAGAGTTATGTAAACATATACACCTTTCCAACTCAAAGTACCTGTCCTTGTTTCTTACGGGTTATGTAAGCAGAATATAGAAATTTACTTATGCTAAATACAATGTACTGGGTTGAATTACTTTTCATGATCCTAAAGGCTATTGAGCAAGACCTAGTTCCCAAGAGGTTACACATTGGTTTTAGCCATTTCTTTCTAGCATTCATATATGCGCTACAAACAAAAAACATGTGAGCCTCATTCTCAGAACAGACATTGGAACACATAGGGCAACACCCCGTTTTAACATTCGATTCTCCCAGTCTTTTTTGTGCCCATCTTTCAGTATTGTAATTCAGCATAAGTATCCCGTATCTGAACTTTAAGTAAAGGGTTTTTGCAATGGGTGGCTCTATCTCGTCCAGGACTGATTCAAAACGGAACTCATCCTTAAATGACAAAAAAACCTGGACTGCGGAACCAACACTACTTCCATCCACTAATTTTCCACTCATGTGGGTCCAGAAGGCTCGCTTAACTATTAGTTTGGAAGAGGTGGACATTTTGTCTGGAGTCTCCCACATTGAATATAATCCCAGGAGTGTAAACCATTTTTTAATATGCACTAGCCATTGGATGGAGTTAAAAGAATCAAGAATCATCAGTTCATGCAGACCATTTCTATATTCTATCAGCTCCGGGGTGGTCCAAAGCCTAACCCAGAATATTAGTGGTCTTAGGATAGCTAGATGGTCTGTTCTCCTGAAGTTCAGGTCAAGTTGGAGAGGTAAAAGAGGTGTACTATTAGGAACCCTTACAGAAGCACGCATGAATTTATTGTCCAGAATTTGAAAACTATTCTTTGCCCATGGGCCCCATATCTCTGCTCCATATAGCACAGCAGATTGTATTTTAAATTTAAAAAGTTCTAAAACCGGGGTTACACTTTTGCTTGTGCTAGTATTCATTTTGCATAAAATTGGTTTGACATTTTGGGCATATGATATCTTACTTTTCTCGATTTGGGCTTTCCAACTTAGTTTGGAATCGAGTACAACACCCAAATAGGAAAAGTTTTCCACAGTGCCTAATTTTTGGCTATTCAAGGTCAGGAGCCCTCTATCTGGCATACTGGGATTTAATGACATGCATTTTGTTTTATCAGCATTAATTTCCAAGCCCTTTGTCTGGCAATAGCAGCTGAAGGAATTAAGGAGTGCCTGGAGGCCCTTTTTTGTTTGAGATATAAGTATTGTGTCATCTGCGAAGAGCAACGCAGGCACCCTTTCACCATTGAGCTGCGGCGAATCATTAACACAAGCATTCAAATATTCAGGGACATCATTAATAAACAGAGAGAACAAGGTAGGGGCCAGGACACATCCCTGGCGAACCCCGCGTTCAATAGGAATATTACGTGTCAACTCGCCATTAGGGCCCCACCTGATGTTTGCAAAGTTGTCAGCATGCAGCTCGACTATTTGGGCTAGGAGGCATCCCGGTAGACCCGTTTCCCTTAAAGTTTTCCAAAGTAGACTGCGTGGGACAAGATCGAATGCAGCCCTCAGGTCAACGAAGGCTACATACAGGTGACCTTTTTTGAGTTGCACATACTTCCAAATCAAACAACAAAATCGAAAAATTTGGTCTATAGTGCTGGTTTTACTCCTAAAACCAGCTTGGAATTTGGAAATTATGTTCGAGTCTTCCAGCCAGTTGTTGATCCTGAATAGCAAGTGTTTAGCATATAATTTTTGGAGCGTGTCCATCAGACTAATAGGTCTGTAGTTAGAAGGTATCAGTCTATCCCCCTTTTTAAATATTAACACAACCTCCGCTGCACGCCAACCATCTGGAAAGTTGCAGTTTGAGGATAAGACATTAAACAGGCGGTTCACATAAGGGGCCCAGACATCAACTTCGTGCTTGTAAAGATCCCCCGGTATTTTATCCGGGCCAGGGGCTTTGGTGTTTTTAAGTTCGTTGATCGCCCTTACTGTCTCATCCAATGTAAAGTTGAGGGGTTCAATAGGGGGGGGGGGGCCTTAAGCTCCCTTTACTGTCACTATCGTTTTGTTTGGAGAGATTTGTAAAGTGAGTTACCCAGGTCATCTCATCCAGGAATACATCTTTCACAGCTCTCCCAGCATGCCCCCCATTAGCCACCAGCCTCCAGAAGCCAACGTTATCATTAATTTTTGCAGCAGCTAGCATTTCAGCCCAAATTGATTCCTCCCATAATTTTTTGGATGTTTTTAGTATACGTTTGTATTCCACCCTTGCAAGTTTAACTTCTTCTTTTGCCTTGTTTTTAATGGCAAGCAATAAGTTTCTTTTAGCAATCCTGCACGAGTGGTCATACCATAACTTTCCGTGATTGGACACTCTTATATTTTGTTGCTTCTTTCTCGGCATTTTTGATAGATACGTTTTTAGTTCTGAAAAGAAGATTTTGTGTAGATCAACGAAATGATCAAAGTGTTCAGGTAAGAAGGCATGATCAACTATATGTGCAAACGTTTGCTCAAAACGAGAGTACACCAACGCTAAGGCCTTACCATCCGCCAAAACACGTGGCCATCTTACTGCACGTCTGTTGTTGTTTATGTGGACGTCCTCACACATGCTTACATGAGTATTCTCAGTTGATGTTGTGATGGTGTCACTAACCATATTCATGTTGATGTAAAGTTCCAAAGGATAGTGATCACTTTCCCCCCTACTTATTACTTTCAGATCAATCAAAAAGTGCCAGATGCTAAGAGAAACAAGTACAAAGTCTAGATTACTTTTAGCTTTAGAGAAGGTTGGTTGTTTTTGCAAGTCCGACGGCCATTGCCTGCTCTAAGGCCGTGATCTGCTGTGAGTCTTAATAGTTGGCTGACTCTTTATGGGACTGCGTCGACGGTGGAAGCGCCGACGAAGATACTGTTCTCGTCGTCGAGGATTGCGTCGTCGACGAACAGAAACTCATCGTCGACGATGGTAGGAGCGTCGACGGGGTCGTCGACGAACTCGTCGTCAGTAACATGGTAACTGGCGTCGTCGACACCGTCGTCGTGGACGTCGTCCTCGTCATCGTCAACTTTGCGGTCATCGTCGTCGACGTGGAGATTGTTATCTTCGTCGACGACGAGCAGGAATCAGGAGCTTTGAAAACTGTCGACGGTGAAGGCATCGTCGACGCAGCCGTCGTCGACGAGCCCGCCGACGAGGCAACTTTGACAGAGCTGTCCTTTTTTACAGTCGTCGTCGACGTACCTGAGATTTTAATCGTCGACGACCTCTGTTTCTTGTCCGAACTGACCTCCTGAACTGAAGTTGAAGGCTTCTTGACCCCTTTATCCTTCTCAGAGTGAGGTGAAGAGATAGTTGCAGACTTTTTCACCTTTTTTGAGGGTTGTGATTCCTCAGGCTTACCCTGCCTCTCCTTTTCACCGTGGTGAGGAGATTTTAGGGAAGCAGGCCTGTCAGACCTATCAGAGGTTCCTGGTAAGGCCTTGGGATGGGACTCGCCTGAAGTAGAAGGGGGAGACCTACCCCTCTTCTGAGACTTCTTAGATTACACCATTGACGAGGAGCCCTCACTGTCCGAAGACACAATGTCCTTACGGTCCTTCATCTTCTGAAGCCATGTGAGGAGACGTCCTTCCCTGTCACTCAAGGTCTTTGCTGAGAAGGTCCTGCAAATGGGGCAGCCTGTAGGTTTATGGTCCGGATACAGGCAGTATATACAGTCCACATGTTTGTCATCGACAAACAACCTCTTTTTGGAGCAGGTGGCACAGGCTCTAAAAAGGGCTTTTTTCTCCTTGTCAGACATGACGAAAAGAAATCCAAGTTGTAGAAAAAAGTAGTCAGAAAACTGAAGAAAATGAGCAGAGCTCAATGGAGACTCCCTTGCACAACGTGCGGTAGAAAATCTGAGGCTCTGAGCTTCTCTCAGGAAGGTTCTATGAGGTGAGGCTGCTCTGATTGGCTACTGCAGAAGTTTGGTCTCTTTTACAAAAAGAGGTGGATAAGCTACAAAATGAGATGAGGCCTAGGCCTATTTTTTCACTTTGTGCTTACTACTATGGTATTTTCTATTTACCGAGGCTCCCATTCCGACGACGGGGAATGATACAAAGCATGGGAATCTATGAAAGTTCCAATACTGGGGCAAGTTGAGTTTGACATTTATTAAGGATGTGCTCCATCATCAACAAATTGTACAATCCGTCATAGTACTTCTTCAATGAAGCCAGCCTTCCAGGACCGTAATAGAAAATCAACCAGTATGTCTCTTTGAAATATACTGACCGTAACACCTGCATGCAAGTGAAATGTTGTAGAAGTGGTTCACATAATAAGTATGACAAATAGATATATGAAACCACTGTAATCACATGTACTATATCAACTTAAAAATCAATAAAGTTTGTGAAAGCAAAAGTCTATAAAATCAACTTGCATCTTCCTCTCTGACAGAGAGACGTTTGTCTCTACCTTTGTTAGCAAAGGAGAGCCACGTGATAGCTGCCCACTGCCCTTGGGGACTTTCTGAATTTTACAGGCCCTCTCCAAAGCACTGTTCCATTTACAGATACCATCCCACTCCTGGTAAGGAGGCACTATCCTGCACAGGGTTCTAGTACCAAAGGAAGTTTCCCTGACTCTAGGTACACTAGTGTTGTCACCATGGGACTCTAGTCCCACATTATTCCTAGCCCTCTGGACTTCCATGGTCTCCTTATCAAGGGAAAACTGCTTTTGCTTGAGCTTGGCTCTCCAAAGTTTGAGTAGGTGGTACTCCCTCTGTAAGGAGTCCTCCTTTTTGCTTGAACTAGAGGTCCCTATGGATATGTCTGAGGTAGAGGAATGGACAGAGGAGGATCTACACGTCCCCTGTACTCTTTGCACCCTCCCAGGAGGAATAAAGGGGGACCTACCTCTAGGGACAACCTCTGTACCATCTGTACTATTCCCAGGAGAATCAGAATTTTTCCAGAGTGGAGGCATCAGACTCCTCCTGGTCATACTCAGAATTAAGGTCACTATAGGGGACCCCTCCATACCCATCATCTGGAGCATCCCCTCTCACATTGCCCTGACCTTCTAAATTATCAGGATTCTGGAGGTCATCCTGCAGAAGCAGCACTAGGAGTTGCTTAGTGTTAGGGTTGCTACCTGTCTATCTTTCTAGTGGTACACAGGGTACTTAGGTCCTGTAACTTAAGACCACTGTATCTAGAGAGTTGGTTATGTATCAGAGAGTTGTTATGTATCAAACAACTGATAGGGAGTTCCCAATGAGAGAAGAGAGGCTGACCAGAAGAATGACTCATGGGAAGAACAGCCTGGACCACAAGACATCAATAGGTCTAAACAAATCCTAAAAATGTTAATAGACCTGCAGATTTGGTGACTTAAATAATCTACTCAACTTAATTATAATGCTCTTGACCAATAATCTGGTCTCAAATTATGTGATCCTGGGCAAATATTTTAATTCACTGAGACACCATTTTCTTCTTTATCACATATAAGACCATCTTCAAATACGTGAGTACAGCATGCCTGCTGGTCAAAAAACTATTTTGTTTGATTTAATAAACTAAACATTAGCTTCATATATAACACAAATCTAGCCACATATAGGATACACAGGATACCTTTTCTTGCCTCTTTATTCATTAACTGCATTGTCATCAGGGCAGGGGCAGGGATGTTTCCCAAACCAGGTTTAACAACTATCACTTTTAATAAATACATAACTAAAGCATAAAGTAGCAGCACACATTTGCAATCAGCATAGTTTACAATGAAATGGCCACAGAATTTGTACAATGTTTGGAAATAACGTTTCTGCAAATATTTGTCATTTGCACGTAATCAAGTAAAGTGTTCTGATTTATTTTGCTCCTATTTAAATATTTGTTTGCATCACACTTCTGAATTACAAAAAAAAATTTCATAATTTCGAATATATTTTGAAATACTTGTACTTTTCATTTATAAGCTGTTTAAATGTGGTGTTAAGAGAAAAAAAACTCATTTTACAGCCATTTAGTTATTGTCAGATAGCTCACTTAACAAAAAGCACTAACTGTAATAAGAGAAAGAAAAGTCAATATTTTCCAGGAACAGATAAGCAACAACTGGTAAAAAGACAAACTGACATTTGACCTCTGTCCTCTAACAGAAGGCAGATGTGTCAAGATAGAAACAAAATTTAAAGGAATCTTAAATACTCATTCACTTTCTGAATGAGAAGAACTCCTCTTTCTTCCAGCTTCAGTTCACTATACAGCAGTAGTGCTAACAAGCATTTGGAATGCAATAGGTCTTGCATTTACAAGAGTTTGAGCTATTTGCATTGTAAATGACAATGCCTTTTGTTTTAAAAACTAAAACAAAAACAAAAAAAGACCTGGTCATTTACAATATCAATAGCTCATACTTGCGTAAATGCGAGACCTATTGCATTGCAAATGCTTGCTTAGGTAAAAGTGCCTGCCGATCACCACAGCAGAACCAGGCCTCACGTTAGGTGCCTGGCTCCAGCCCTGCAAGCTGCATGGAGTCATTTTAATAGTCACATGAATGACGGGAGTTTCACAAAAGAATAACTTTATGTAGATCCAACTGTGCTATGAGAGGCGAGGTAACTACATCACTAAGAATTCTTCCCAAATCCGGATTTATACCAGGCCGCTTCACAGCGCACAACCTGTGGACCATGTTCACAGTAATGCACTATCTACACACCCACACGACAACGCTAGCGGCCTTGCTTGACGCAACCAAAGTGTTCGATACACTGGAGTGGGGATTCCTGTTCCCCCTTTTAACAAGAATGGGTCTTGGTTCCATTTTCTTCGCACAAAGGCGCCTCCTATATACAATGCTCACTGCCCGAATACGGTTTAATGGGCAAATATCGGACCCTTTCCCGGTCAGCAAGGGCACGCGACAGGGATGCCCCCTCTCACCATTGCTCCTCACAATTGCGATGGAACATCTCGCTGCACACATCCGACAACACCACGCCAACCGAGGGGTGGGATTCACAACACATAGCCTAACTGTGTCCCTGTAGGTAGATGACGTCACACTTTATGTGATTTATCCTGAAAAGAGCCTATCCCCTCTAATTCTTGAGCTTATCCGCTTCGGAGGATTTCCTGGTGTCCAGATTAACTGGACAAGTCCATACTTTTCCCATTGACAGACGCCACAGTTCCGTTTCCCATAGAGTATCCCCTCCAGTGGGCAATAGGGCCAGTCAAATACTTAGGAATACATATTACAGACCACCCAAAATTTTTGAATTAGAACAAACAAAAAAAGTTGCAAAATTGGCACTTTTGAAAAGTTGCAGCAATATTTACAAAAGTGCCCATAAAATATGTTTTTTTTAAAAACTGCTGTTCACCCTCTCTTTACTGGCCCTGTAATGCCACTGAACCAGTAAAGAGCAGATGGTGAGAAACAGGCCAGCAGGCAGCAGAGGCGTTAAAGGCCTCTTCTGCCTGCCTTTGAAATGCAGCTAGAACCCCTCCTGGGCAATTAGCCTGCCGCCTCACACGTTTGTGTGCCCCCTGCGGACTAACCCTTAACCTCCCACGTCTCCTATTGTTGTTTAGGTCTCGCAACCTATCAATGCGCATGCGCATTGAGCGGAGCGAGATATAAAGGGGCTTAAACAGAGTTTACTGAGATCGGGCGATTCCATGCTGTGTCAGTGAAAAGCTCACTCAATGCACATGTGCATTGCCATAAAAAGCGCGTGCACAGACACCAGCCTCCCTCCCACAGTCATCCCCCAGCGTGTGCTGTGCCAACAAGCCTCAAAGATATCTGCTACCCCCGCCCCCCGCATTTCTCCTCCCTCGGTCGCCTCCCTCGCCCTTCAGCGTGCCTTCAACCTCCATCCTTTCTTTCCCTCTTCCTTGTCTTTAATTTGTTTTCTTTGCTAGTGTTAGTCTTCCTTTTGCCTTTACGGTGTCGTGCATCTGAGCAACTACAGTGCGACTTTTAAATTTATTATTTCTCTTAAACTTTTACCGCGTTTGGGATTTTATTTTTGTGTGCATTTCTGGTGTCGGTATTTACTGTACATTTACGCTTATTTCCTATACACTAACTGTCTTACCCAATCCTGTACGTGTTCATGAACAGCTTGGTTGCTGCTGTTTTCCCCTAGGACTCTATTGCGGCACTCTCAGTTGCAAGGCGATAAACATAGCACATTCTGTCAGACCGGCATCGGAAGCCGCAGCCAAATGGATTTGTGTAGAGCAAACTACAATCCCCCTACCCAACAACCCAGCTAGTCACTTGAACAACCTCGTGTAATACTCAATGCGTTTGTAGACGTACATGAAAACAAAAAGATTTGTTTCCAACTTAAATGTGCACCCATCAATTAAGCATTTCTTTTCGCAGTATTCGGAGAAAAAAAATATGTGTGCAATTTCTATGCTTTTGATTGCTTTTCCTCTCACTTCCTCAAAAGAGACCCCTTCCCCCAGTCTCCAACTGGATGACGTTGGTATTGAATTACGAAAAGTTTCATCTGTGAATAGCAGACAAAAAACCCGGCATTTAATTACAGTGTTGGAGATTACCGCTGTTTACACCCAGAAAGACGGAACATTAACGTGAGCGAAAATCGGTTCAAAAGTGCTATGATTATATAAATAAATTATATTGTAGCACTCCACATGCAATATAATTTATTTATATAACACTGCATACCACTTTACAGTGCCAAGGTCACAAGTTGCTCAGCCCCGGCGCTCTCTGGCCTGCTTTTCGCAGCCAATGCTTCTTTATGCTCTAGGCAGCCCAGGTTGTAACGTTCACAAAAGACTTGTTTTTTAAACGCAGCGCTTACAAACAGACAGCATACACAAAAGCTTTCTCAATATACAGCATGAGAGAATTCTTCACACACACACAGACACACACACGCACGCACTTGCAAACAGACTCACATGCATGCACTCACATACACACAAACGCACTCACACTCACATGAATACTCCCACCCAGACACACACGCACACAACTAGCGGCATCCAAGGAGTGTTATGTTTTCCCATCACAAGGAAAGCATGTGCAGCACATTTTCTGCCACATACGAGAAATATCACAAACTCTTGCGTAGGATGTATTTTTATGTTATTTTGTATGCTAAAGTACTCAGAGAATAGAAGAGTAATTAAATTCTTAGTTCCCCTAGAGCTTTGACAAGGACATTCTCTGCCTTTTCCAGGAGCAGTTAAATGTTTTTCTTCTTTGCCGCTATGCAACCACACAAATGGCCAAATAGCTGATGCCGCTTCACAATTAATTTGAAAAAAAACCTCTCCGTAAGTCAGGAGACAGGCAGAAAAGGCTACAAAAAGAAGGTAGCAAGCCTCACCTGGCAGCAGTGTATTAAGGGGAGCTATTTTTTGTTCATTAAAATGAGCGATCACGCACTAGTGGTCCGTGACCAGTTCTTTGCCTGGCTAACCTTGATCCAGCTTTTGCCCATGACCAGGATTATGATGCATCAACCGTCTTGTTATTTCGCCACTAACTTTACCAAGAAGTGGGCTACACTATGGTAACATCACTCAGTGCTTTATGTTATCTTGGATGTCAGAGAAACAACAGCCTTCCCCCTTTTAAACCAGCTGGCTTCATTGCCAAGCTTGTTTCCTTAGTATTGTGACAGCGGAGGTTCCTAAGTATTGAGGACTCCCCAAGGCTTTATGCAGCTCGGTTTCATGTAAGATGAGCGAATGAGTGAATACTCCCACTCAGACACACATGCACACAACTAGCACAACTAGCGACAGGCTGAAACACAAAGTAAATAATAAATAAAAAACAACATGCAATCTTTATGACAGGGATTACACTGCCACTGACAGAGGTAAACAAAAGTTAGCTCAGGATCTGTAACACTGCATGTTCTTCTCTTCCCTCAAGTTTGACTTGCAACTGTGGGGAGGGGGCGGTGTATTCGCCAGAGCACTTCCACCACATAATCTTGAAGCATAAATCAACCCGCCCTCCCTCTCCACATTGTTCGGCTCCCATTTCCTGTAAAGTTCAATTCGCAGTTTCTGTATTTTGTGGTCGCCTTTACATAGTGCATTACACAGTGAGTTACAGCCCTCAGTTTACGACAGGCGACACTGTTTCAAGCTGTTTTCAAACTTTCAAGCTTTATTACAAATCACAAAAAAGATGTTAATATTTCACTTCTGTTCTTGGATTTGTCACAATAAAAAACACTGAATATAATCTTCACAAAAGTTATTTACAAAAGTTTAAGCTATTGCCATTACAAATTAAATAAATTATTTAACAATTAATTTAACAAAAAAAATAAAAGCCATTGTTATTTGTAATATTAATACATCTAAGCCACGTAAATAAAAAACATGTTGCATTACAAATGCTATAGGTGTCACATTTGCAAAAGTTATAACTATTGGCATTGTAAATGACAGAGCTATTGATTTAGCTATTTTAACAAACACATAAATAAAAAGAAATGTAATTTATAAGACCAATAGCTCAAACTTTCCTAATGCGAGACCTATTGCATTTTTTTATTACCTACCCTCAACCTGCTCTGCCGCCACCCCCACCCCTTCACTCATGCGGCCCTGCACGCATAAGTTGTCTGATGCCAAAAAGAGCAGGTTTCATATGGTAATCTGCTCTCTTTGGTATCAGACACCCTCCAGTTCCAGGCTCTGTGCTGCTGGAGACTCTGCAAAGTTACAGACTGTGACATAGCACAGTCTCCAGCAGTGACAGAGCACAAGCCTTCGGTATTTTTGTGGCGGGCACAATCTTTGCCCACCCCAAAATTACCACAAATTTTGAGGTTTTGGGCCGCATATTTACCTTTTTTGCCACGAAATGTGCCACTCAAAGCCCCAAAACCCTGGTCTGATATTAGCAGGGACCAATCAGAGTTAAGGCAGGCCAATTTTGGCAAGGTGATGGATTGACTTGAGGAACGCATCCCCATGTGGTCGAACTCCCTCGGACTCTGGCAGGCCGAATCGCCATTGCAAAGATGGTCGTTCTGCTCAAATTTCTCTATTTATTCATAAATATTCCCACTCCACTTACATAAGCCTTTTTCAAAAGACTTCCATCGAACTTCATTGCACTGGTATGGGCAGGGAAGCAACCCGGGTTAAATACGATATACTGACCAGACCACAGCTTCAGGGAGGGCTGGGTGCACCGCACCTACAGCTATATGTCCTCTGTGCCCAACCACACTTCCTACACTACTGGACACATCCCGCGCCATTTCAGTGGCACGTCGCAGTGGAAACTGACGTGGTATCGCCCTGGCCCCTGTCCACAGCCCTATTCGCCCAATACAAAAGGCCCGTTGCTGAAATTGACACTCCACAGTGTTTGCGGTGGGCATGGATTGAGAAGCGCGATGCGCAGGCGTTCCTCTCCTATATGCCCCTTCAATCCAGATAGCGAAGAATCCCCTGTTACCTTCTCTGCAGGATGGTGATGCCAGCGTCCGAGCGGCCAAGCTTGACATGCATACCTTTGCAGATCTCTTTCTGGGCGATCTTGTTCGAGATCCGGCGGAGGCACCTAGCGAACTGCTAGACACTTTTTTGTATTATCAACTGCGGGCAACATGCAGCAGACATTTCCCAACATTAACAGCGCCACTGCGGGCCTCTCTGCATTAGAACACACTTACATTGCCACTTCACTACAGAAACTTATCACGTCACTATACCACAACATGCAACGCATTTAACCTGCTGTACAACTGCCAGCCCGGATCGCATGGGAGGAAGCTCTTGTGCTTCCACTCACAGACACGCAGTGGTCATTCTGCTGCTGACAACTTGAGATACTCTCCCCGAACTACCGGCTGCGCCTTATCCACTTTAACTTTTTACATCGCACATATCGCACCCAGTGCTGCTACATAAAATGGGCTTATTTCTAGATTCTCACGGCACAAGATGTCATGCTGACATAGCAGATTTTATTCATCTTGCCTGGCACTGCCCAGCGGTCGGGTCATATTGGGTGGAGGTCTACCGGGCAAAAGGGGAAGTCATACAGCTGCAGTGATCACCCCCCACCCAGTTGGCCTACTGGGACATGTGCCAGAGATACCGAACAACTCTCGCAGACTTGCTGCACTGTTACTACTTCTCGCCAAATGCAGGAATGCAATATGCTGGGGGACGCACCCTGTCGCTTAAACTGAAAGACTGGATAAGGGACATTATGTATTGTCATGAACAGTTATCAAACTACTGTGAGTTAATGCCTCCGAGGTCTCGGCCCGAGACATTTGGGATCCTTTTCTTAGCTATAAGCGCCAACAGGACTCGACCCCCATTTCTCAAAACAATCCCTAGTTATGTGCTCACGGAAAAATGCTTTCTTTCACTACACTCACAATAGATTATGTTGTATAAATTTGTAATCCCAGGTGTGAAATGTCATTTTTCGGTATACATCGACCAATAATGTATGTAAACGCCAAACAATATAAATAAAGTTAAAAATATATATATATATATATATATAATTTCTTGCCAAATGATTACAATTATTATTCTGAAAAATCGGAAAAATTAAAATGTGTTGCACCAGTTCACTACCGTGTAAAAACATCACTCTTAGCAAGTCCCACCAGAAACAGACTAACTGCTAACAAGTTAACTATTTAAAGCATGGAAATATTTTAGTAATCCTCAACTAATAGTTGTCTTATGGCTCTTCAATTTCTTAACCTACTAGCCACGGTGTCTCGTGCTTCGGTAGACTATCAGAACACCTCTAGCCCAGTAAGTATCCTTTTAAAATACCGTTAGATTAAGTACGGGCTACTTGGGCGCCTTGTTTCCCGCTAGTTGCTATCATGTCACGTTGGTTGTTTGTATGGCGCTTAACGGGCCAACCCTAAAGCACTACACAGAGATAGGAGAGACAATGATCCGACATATGAGGGAAAGGGATTATGGAGGACGCGGCGCGCGGCAGGGTGGGAAGGAGAGGCAAAAGAAGAGGTGGGGCAGGATGAGAAGGAAAGTGGCGCGCAAGATGCGGTTAAAAGGTAGAAGGAATAGGACGCAGTTAGTCAGTGCTCATCACCTGCGCAGCTTGAAAACAAGACTTTCTATGGAGACAGGTTATCTGCAGCCACGAGCTCCGACATACAAGACCGGCCACAGAGGTTGAAGGAGTATGTACACACAATGCTTACAAATTCACAACATATTGCGGGAACTTTCCATTGACTTTACTTCACACAGATTATTTCCGTTACATGTGTTGCAATTCAGTCCGACATTTCCTGTTCAGCAGCAGCTTATCCCCCTGCCCGACCCACCCACACACACACACACACTCCTCAGTTAGGCTGAGTGACCTTAGGTGTCTGGCACTGGTGCGAGGGTGTTCAGCTAGATCTGGCCACACTGGTGTACGACAGCGCTCCGGGGAGGAAGGAGAGCATGCTACTTAATCACGTGTTAGAAAGGCACTGGGGGCTGGGAAGACAAACCGGTCTCGAGCAATGTTTCTTAACACAGGGGCAGAGGGAGGCACAAGCGCACACATGGGGGTCTGCAAATTAATTATATAAACAAGCATGGTCGCTAAAGTGAAAGCGGACGGCGCTGCAAATTAATTAAACAATAAAAAAGCGTGGCCGCTAAAGTGAAAGCAGACACCGCAGCAAATTAAAAAAAACACACATTAAAGAATATAGTGCTCAGAGCAAAGATGAAGCAGACCGTGTAACATGACGGGTAAAAGGTCCAGTCTTTATGGGCGGTAACAAATGGAGATAAGGCGGTACCAAGAAGGAACTAACAAGCCTATTACCAAATCCAAAGGCAATATTTACGAAGGACAATGACACAAGCCACTGAAAACTATTTGAGGAGAGTGGGTGCGGGTGCTCTCCCATACTCTACTACAGCAGTCTTGCAAAGCAAGCAGCGCATGCGCGCTGTGGCTAGGCTCGGCCTAAAATTGCTTGATTGGATAAAATCTCACTCAACATTGTGAGTGGATTTTTCGAGGCTGTATCATTGATGTAACTTTTCAAGGTTTAATGTCTGAAGCCATATTCTGCAACCGTGGAACATGGGGAGTTTGCATATAGCCAAGAGCTTACTGAAATTCTATTGAGGACTCAGAAGACAAAAGAAAATCATGTTGCAACTTAGAATATTGTGTGTTTATGTTAGTGTGTATTCCTAGAGGAGAAGATAAATTTCAGATTCTAGGATTCCTTCCCAGACTCTCTGACTGGAGACATGCCTTTGAGTTTTGGAAGCCTTTTCTTCATGAAAGGCTGCCTTACTTAGATTTTGCTGAATTGTCTGCTGAAATATTTAGGTTGAGAACACTCTGCAGTTTATAATGCAATAGCTTTATGTTTGTGCATGGATTCTCTCATTAGTGCTCTTTATGGGTATCTGCACTGACCTTTTCCTCTCATATCCGCTTATTTAGAACAGGGAGTTTCCTTTATGGAACACGCTTGCTCATTATTACTAGATTAATTGTGATTTTTAAGAATATATTGTTCTATTTTATTATCAAATATCGATCAAATAAAACCCTTTATTTCACACTAATTCTCTTTTTTGACTGAACTGAAAGTTTTATTGATTTATTGCTATGTAGATTGTTCTTTACTTCTCCTTGTTGACGACCAATGAACATTGACAGGCGTCATTTAATGTTTATAACCCAAAATCTAGATACAGAAAACCACGCTCAATTGGTAGCAGGAGGATAGTGTTACAGGAGAAAGAAGCTGAAATAATTTGCTCCAGTTTATATTTACGCATGTCTCTTAAATCCAAAGACTGAACTTGAAGACTGAAGGAGTTTGTGGTTTCAAAGACAGTTGCAGTGGTTGAGGTATGAGAATCAATAGGGTTATGCTTAGCAATTGTCTGATTAAACGTCTTTCATTGTGTTGAATTCTGCATTTTGTGTTATGGTAAAGATGTTATAATAGTTGTGTGTTCATGCTTAGATATTGAGCAGTTGAAGAGGTTATTGGGCTCAAAGTACTCTAAGATCCGGGGATAGATAAGTAAGTTTATAATTGAAATTATGATGTTATTGGTCTGCTAAGGTTTAGAGGTACAGATGTGAGGTGCCACAGACTGCACAAATTGAGATAGGAACAATAACAATCTGTTCTGATTGCACTAATATTGATCTGTATTAGTGGAACCTATTGCACAATGGGGAAACTACATTAACAATTTGCACTGATTGTACTAATATTGATCTGTATTAGTGGAAGCTATTGCGCAATGGGGCAACTACATTAATCCCTGTGATTTCCCGCTGATTGAGATTTTATTCACATACGCATGTGTGTAGGGAAAAGTGTTAAAACTATTTCCGATTTGTTTCTTGCATAAATGAGCCACCTTGAATTATTTAGCACAGCAGACAAAAATTTTCAAGAAAAGTATAGGCTTTAAGGCCCTATGTTTAAGCATGCAAGGCTGTCCATGGAAATGGACCAACGTTCTTGAAACAACACCTCACCTGGTACCACCCATCAAGGCTCTTGCGCTCAGCACAGAGCAAACTCCTCCAAACACCAAATTTCAGGAAAGCAAACTGGGGAGAAAAGAGCGTTGTCCTGGGGACTGTGAGGCTGTGGAACTCGCTTCCACTAAATATCAAAAGCTGCCCAACACTGCTCAGTTTCAGAAAACTACTAAAGACATGGCTCTTTTCAAATTAATGCACCACCTCCGGCTCTCTCCTCCGCAAAGCGCCTAGACGCTCCAGGGTAATCGTGCGCTATATAAATTCCAGAATCAAATCAAATTTGAGCTTGGGTAGGGTTATAGAATTGTTGTATGAGAAAATTCTAAAGGAAGGTGAACCAGTGAAGATTAGGCTTTAACATATTACTGAGACAAATACCAGGTTGAGGGTATGTTCTTGTACTGTGGAGAACAGGTGAGCTTGCAGTATTTACAAACAACTTTAAGAATCTGAGAGAGAATCCTGCTCAGTGGTATACACAATTTGACAGATTTGTAAATATTTCAAAGGTTTTGTGGACCGACTTGAATACTTTCTTTGACACTGTGGTACCAAGTGATTTGTGGGCTGAACACAGGATAGACATGCAATGGCCTCCAAGAGATGCACATACTGGTGCACCTTCACCTGTACTAATGAGAAAGTATGATGGAGCGATTACCTTTTTGAAAGGAAAAGTTACAGCAAGAGGCATTGATTTGTTAAAGATCCACAGAACTACCCAAGAAGCTGAAGAATCAGTGCATGCTTAAGAACGATTGTTGCAGGTGTTTAAACAGCGTAGCATACAGCGACCAAAGATCAGTATGCACCTACAACAAAACGTGATTTGCTGGTAGCCAAAACCTTTAGCAGAGATCCTGAGGTGTGCAAAATACTGTAGTGATGAGCAGGAAATGAAGCAGAAGAGACTTAAGGAGAAGTTCATACTAACACAAACAAAACTGGCTCAAAAGGGGTTTCAGAATCAATCAAATGGAAAAACATGTTGGAGGAATACAAGATGTTGGTTGTTCTGATTGGAGGTCCAATTATGTAGGGAGGATTTGCTGTTTTACAGGGTAGAGGTGTTTCAGTTGGTCCAAATTTGGGAATAGACATTGCAATGTTAAAGAAATCCACTCCTTGTCATTTCTGTAACAGGCTCAGGCTTCGGAAAAAAAGAGTGTAGACAGAATCCAGATTGAGTGAGTGGTGATGGGCAAATGGAAGGGTTAAATCAAACGCAAAATGCTCCATTTTAGGTTCCAGTCCAACAAATGCACATGCAAACGCAATCACAGGTTTCCAGGATGCAAGTCCCACAAGCTCCAATGGACTCACAGAAAATGGACAATCCCAGATTCATCATATTTCAGCAGTTCCCCATGTTAGAGAATGAGAGCTTTGACTCAGACATTTCCCAATGATGGTGCCTGAGGGGGGATGAATATTGAGCATTTGGCACAGTTATAGAGTTAGACTAAAATGTGCCATTTGTAGAAGGAGAGGCTAATGGCCCCCCCACGTGTCATTTCCTATTGACACAGGAGCTACCTGTTCCTCTGTTAGGACAGCAGATATCCTAGACCTACCAGTCTCAGGAAAGAAGATCCTAGCTGTAGATGTTACAAATAAACAGATAACTAATCCCGTTTCAAAATAGGTTCATTTAAGGAAGACCATCACGTTGTGGTATGCGATTCACATATTGTAAATCAATTAGAAAGTGATCTTCTGTGCAAGTTAAATTGCACTACTTACTGCGTACCAGATAGTGTTGACTTCCAGACGCATGATGAAGATTTTGAATTTAAAATGACGCGACAAGGAACAGCTGTAGGATATATCCTATAAGAACAGCAGATGAGTTACCTCGTGATTTGAGATACTATATACAGAAGTATGAGATTTTTCAGGGAAAGACATCGGACTAGTCAAAGGTGTAGGATCAGGCATAATCACAATAAAACCAAATGCTGTTTTTCCTAGGACACCACTTTATAACTTAACACCAGAGACAGTGGCGGAAATAACACCAGTCATTGAAAACATGCTAAAACAGGGGACCTTTTAAGATATTGTCGAATGCCAATGCCCTTTTCCTATTATGGGTTTATGGAAGCCCAATGGGAAATTTAGTATTGCACAGGATCTTCAACAGATTAACATAGTTGTCTGATTTTTATTTATAACGTTTGTATAGCGCAAACAAGACCCAAGCGGGTAACGGAGCGATTCACATTTAGGATATAGTAGAGGAAATAGAACATTTATTACAAATAGGAGTTTAGAATGGCAACGCTGGCTACCCTCGTATACAACTATGTAGTAAACAATCATGCCATCAGAAGAACGGATATGAAAATATGCAGTAGAGCAAAGGCTCTTTAGGGCAGAAACTTGTTCATTAGTATTTTTTTCACTTCCTTTTTTAAAGAAGCGGTGGATGCGATTTGAAGGACTTCCGGTGCAAGCGAATTCCAGTTCTTCATGGCAAATGCCAGAGACGGCTCTGTAACTCGTTCTCTTTTTGTGGAAGATTTGTGGTTTCAGAAGCAATGAAATTGCACTTCGCGATGATCTGCAACCCCCGATAATACTAGCTTGTCAGACAGATAAATGGGGGTCTTGAAATGTTCTGCTTTGTGAGTCAAGCAGGCAATCTTGAGCTGCATTCTTGCTTCGTAAGGTAGCCAGTTTAGGGTTTTCAAGGCTGGGGATATGTGCTTGTTTCTTTTTGTAGAGGTAATCAATCTAGCTGCAGTATTAACCCGTTCCGTGCTGCCGTCGGGAGCACTACCTCCTAGTGCTGCCATCGGCCGACGCAGCCCCGCCCACCCATTAGAACGCCTGCACTGCGGCGGAAAAACCGCTGCGGTTAAGGAATTAATAAAAGCTGGGCCAGGCTATGTTTGGGAAGACCATAAAGTGTGGCACTCAAATCTAGCCTTGGGAGTACTAGAGATTGCACCGCCTGCTTAAAGTCATCCTGTGGGAGGAATGGTTTGAGATTCCTTAGTATCTGTTATATAACTCCCTTTGTTGCATTGCGGATATGATTTTTCATGTTCAAATGCATGTCTATTGTAATTCCGAGGGATTTTGCTGACTCAATGTGGGGTGAGGAGTTGAAAGCTGAGAGATGTTTCGTCCAGAAGTCGAACTGTGATTAGGGGCAGCGATGAGGAAGAACTCTGTTTTTAGGCTCAAGCTGCTAGTCTGTGGAATGAATTGCCCCTTTACCTTAAACTGACGCAGGACTTGTTGTCTTTTAGGAAACAACTTAAAACGTGGCTGGTCCAACAATAACACTATGGTGTCAGGGCGGGGCTCTTTCTGTTTCAGTTTTGAGATTAGCGCCGGGACATTCCCTGCAAGTATCTGCTCGCTTTATAAATACCCAATTTCATTTCATTTCATTGATCAAGAGGTGGTTCTCCACGAGCCAGTTTTGCGTGTTTAACAGGGTAAAGTTGAGTGTAATGAAGTCTTCTGGGGAGGTGATTTTCAAATATAGTTTAGTGTAATCCGCATACATATGAAAAAGAATGTTCGTGGAGTGTTTGCTAGTGGTTCCAAGAATAAATTGAAGAGTTTGAGTGACAGGGCGGACTCTTGAGGAACCCCCACGCTTACTGTACAGGGCAGAGAGAGGGAATGATTCACTTGGACTCTTTGGGATCTGTTGTGTAGGAACAAAGTAAATCATTGCAGCACAATCCATGAAAGGCCCATCCTGTGTTCAAGAATGGATAGAAGGGGGGCGTGGCTAGCAGCCGAGCATGGCGGCAGCTTAGCAGAGGAGCTCCGTGAGTGAGGCGATATCCCCCGTACATCCGATGCACTGATCCGACTATTTGAACACTCCAGTGAGGCTGACCGGGTCCAGGACCGGGCGGAATCCCGCAGAGGCGTCCGGAGAGCCGGCGGACACCCGTGGCAGGAGAAGAGAATCCCGGCGCGGTGAGGCCAGTGCGTGAAGGAAAGCAGCGGACTGCCCTGCGACAGGGACCCGGGCGGAAGTGAGGAGGCGGCGGGACGCACACACAGGAAGTGACCGGCGTCCAGCAACTTGGAGCGCCATTGAAATCGGAGGTGGCGGTGGGGCAACTACAGTCGGCACCAGACAGGACAGGCATACCAGCACCACGCCAGGACAAGAGCCGAGGCTCCCACGAGGCCTGGGCTCCCGGAGAAGGAGGAGGCTGAGCCGGGCGCCCGACTGGCAGAGCACCGGCAACGTAAGGAGCAGCGCTGGGCCCCCCCCCCCCCCCGAACGAGATACGCGGAGGCCGGTGGCAAGGAGGAGGCGGCGAAAGCGAGGGGCCCCCCCCCCTGGCGAGAATCGAGAGCCGGGGTCGGCCCGAGGCTGTGATAACCGGTGCACGACGCACGCCACCATCCTTAACTGCAGAACCCCCACCACGCGTCAGGAACACTGTGGGTGCAAACGTCTGAGGCAGTGGTGGGTAGGCAAGACACATCCAGCCGGCAGCCAACGACGCAACGCAGGGCGTTGGGACTATAGTGCGGAGACGGGGCAGCGGGGCCTGAACAGCGATAACACTACCCGCAAATACATTGCGACAGTGCCGGAATTTCCAGAAGGGACACCGCAAACCCCTCAGCCACGACTGTAAGACAGTGCAGCCCACGGTGGCGGAAGGGACACAGCCGGGCGCGCGTAACGCCAACAGCAAGAGAGACGCTAGAAGCCTGACGGCTGCCTTATAAAGCGGGACTGGCATACAGTGGACACGAGAGAACTGCGGCCAAATAGATTCCCGGAGGCTGAGGGGGGATAGACCGCCCGCACATAGCGGACGGAACCCGAAGGTACGGCGGCCCCACGAACCAGGAGTAGGGCAGACACAAGAAAGATCATGACAGGTAGAGGGCCCAAACACAACTCCGCACAGGCGAGACTGGACAAATTCGCCTACGACAAAAACACCTCACCGCAAGTGGACCCTCGTAATTCGACGGGCAAGTCCCAGGAAGGGGATGGCACGAAAAAGGCGACGCTGGAGGATGTGATGCGTGCCCTGGCGCAGGTACAAACCACGGTGGGCTCTACAGCGACGGAAGTTACACTAATTAGAGCAGATCTTCAAAAGATGACCGAAAGGGTGAAACAAGTGGAAGTGGTAACGAAATCCCTGGTGGAAGACGTCTCAGAACTACAAGTTGCAATGGAAAAGATGGCGGCCGAGAATAAATTCCTCAGAGACAAGATGGACGATCAGGAAGGGCGCTCGAGGAGGAACAACGTCCGAATCCTAGGGGTTCCGGAATCAGAAGGAAAAGGGGCAATGGACCTATTTGTGGAGGAATTGGTCAAGACACATCTGCAGCCCAAGGGCCTCTCACATTTCTTTTCGGTGGAACGGGCCCACAGAGTGCCTGGTGGAACGCCCAAGCCCGGGGCAACTCCTAGGCCTATCCTAGCAAGACTATTTAACTTCCGGGACCGGGACGCCATCTTGCAGGCGGCAAGGGTATCCCCTCCCATTCGTATCCAGAACTCGACTATCGCCTTTTTCCCGGATTACACTGCAGAGGTGGCACGCAGAAGGAAGACTTTCTTGGAGGTAAAGAAGGCGTTAAGGGAGAAGGAGGTGCCCTACTCTATGATCTTCCCGGCAAGACTCCGAGTGGTGGCAGAAGACAAGGTCTGGTTCTTCGAGACGCCGGAGGCGGCACAAGACTGGTTGGAGGGCTGGAGAACCACGGGCCAATTCCATCGCACGAAAAGACAAGACCGGACCCACCGACACGACAGGCCCCCTGAATCGCAGACACTTGGAAGAGATGGGGGAAGTGGCTCACCGACACTGGACAGCCAGGGAGCAGCAGGAGGGGTCGAATGCTGAATCTACAAAAGACGCCGCTCAGATGCCCGTCACGACAATCTCTGACGGGAGGACGATGCCTGGACACTGGGCCTGGAGGACTCACAGGAGGGCAGGGATGTCGCCTGCTCTGGAAGATCTCCACCCCAGCGCGCAAGTACACTGTTAAAGGGATGGGTCAAGCACTCTGCTAAGTTGGGGAGGCGGGCGGTTGCAAGTCCGTACAGCAGGGAGGCAGGGAGGGGGGTGGAGGGTTGGGGTAGTTTACACGTTTTAGTAGTTCCACAATCAAGGTCTTGCGATAAACCCGTACAGATGCACAACCTGGGTCAGACACTAAGCGGGCGCACCCTGAGGCAGGGACCCGAGAACCACAAACTGCTTTGTAAGTTACATAATGCAAAACGCACAAGCAAGATTAGCTGAGGAGGGGACGCTGCGATCTCGGGTAACGCCGCTCAAGCTCATGTCATGGAATGTGCGTGGGTTGGGGGACAAGATTAAACGGGGGTTGGTGTTGAATGCGGTCAAGAGGTTGGGGCCGGCCTTGGTGCTTCTCCAGGAGACGCACCTTACAGGGTCCGCGGCGAAGGCACTTGATAGAAGGGGATACAGGATGGAGGTGCATTCAGAATTCTCCACAGGTTCAAGGGGCACGGGCATACTACTGAAGAAGTCTGCACAGTTCATTACACTCAGTACCAAGGTAGACACACTAGGGTGTTTCGCAGCACTCCAGGGCCAATGGGAGGGGAGACTCCTGAATGTGGTATCAGTATATGTCCCTCCGGCACTACACTCGACCATACTTCCAGCATTGGGTGAATTCCTGTTAGACCTACCCGAGGGGGACATAATAATCGGGGGAGACTTCAACGCAGTGCTGGATCCCACTATTGATAGGATACCGGCGTTGACACAACCGGGTAGCCCCTCTCAGTTGCAACGGTTCATGACGGCACTGGGACTGATCGACATATGGCGATACACTCACCCTGCCGCAAGGCAGTACACCTACCACTCAACGGTGCACAATAGTCTGACACGAATCGATTACTTCATGGCACTGGGAGGTGGAATACAAAACATTGACGCTGCTGACATACACCCTAGAGGGATATCTGACCATTCCCCGATCACTCTCGAGCTCTCCACGCAGGAACGAAAACGTAAGAGAATATACCCAATACATGCATCATACCTCAAAATTCCCAAGATTAGTAAAACACTTAAGACAACGACGTCCCACTATTTTAGGGAAAACACTGACTCAGTGCAGTCCCCAGCAACCCTATGGGAAGCCTACAAGACGGTGTTGCGAGGCCAGGCCATAGCCACTATAACGGGGCACACAAGAGAGAAACAGCGTGAACGGTCGGAATTGGAACTGGCACTAAATGCAGCGACGGTGGCTCACGAAGCGGACCCCACGCCAGCGACTGCCCAGACAGTCATCCTAAACCAACAATTACTTAGAGAGCATGACAAGCTGCAAACGGTGTCCCAGATCACAGACACGGCCCATAGAATATATGACATAGGGGATAAGGCAGGGAAAATGCTGGCATGGCTAGACAAGAGAGGAGGTTGTGCTAGGGGGATACAGCGCATTCGCGACAAACATGGGCAGATACGCACGTGCCCGGAAGAAATAGTGGAGACGTTAGCTGACTATTTTGAGGGGGTATATACACCAGACAATAGGGTGACAGCGCCAATGGCAAGGGCAGCACTGGAGAATATCCATATACCCGCGCTCTCACCGGAGGAAGGGGCTGAACTAGAGGCGGATATCACGAGGGAGGAGGTCCAGAGGGCGATCCACAACGTCAAGCCGGGTAAGGCGGCCGGGCCAAATGGTATCCCGATAGAATGGTACCAGTCAGCGTCAGACAGACTTAGCGGACCCCTGCTGGCTATGTATAAAGATAGCTTGGAAAAAACCACACTTCCGATGGATCAGAGGGTGGCGACCACAGTTGCAATCCCCAAGCCCGGTAAAGAACCGGGGGAGTGTGGGTCATATCGCCCTATCTCCCTGCTCAATGCCGAGATTAAAATTCTGGCTAAACTCCTCGCCACCCGGTTGATGGCCTTCCTACCCCAATTAATACACCCGGACCAGTCAGGCTTTATGCCCCATAGGAACACCGCCCTCAACTTGCGTAGGGTACATAACGTACTGGCCAGAGCTGACACACTGACCGAAAAGGCGGTGATCCTGGCGTTGGACGCTAAAATGGCGTTCGATATGGTGGAGTGGGAGTACCTGTTCGAGGTCCTAGAGCGGATGGGTATTGGCCCGAAATTCGTGGCCTGGATTCGTCTGCTTTATTCCGAGCCATTAGCACACGTGGTAGCAAACGGTCATATCTCCCGGACGTTCCGGCTAGGGCGGGGCACCCGTCAAGGTTGCCCGCTCTCACCATTACTTTTCGCAATTGCATTGGAACCCTTAGCGGCCCAGATACGCACCACCCCATTACTGAAAGGAATTGTCTGGGCGGAGGGATGGGAAGACCGCCTGTCACTGTACGCAGATGACATGCTGGTGTACCTATCGGAACCAGAACGGGGTGTACCGGCACTACTGAAGTTGTGTGACGACCTAGGTGGGGTGTCGGGGTATACCCTGAACTGGAGCAAGTCAGAAATGTATGTGCTGCAAGGCCCAACCCCTGAACTGGGAGAAGCATGCCCTCTTGCAATGGCGGGATCCTCCTTCCGATACCTGGGAGTCCAGGTCACGAGGGACCCAGCGGAATTCTTCCAAAAGAACCTGTCGCCACCACTTGAACGCCTGAAGCAGGATGTCAAATTCTGGGCGACGCTGCCGCTGACAATGTTGGGAAGAGCGGCACTCTACAAGATGATGTCGCTGCCCCGGTTTTTGTACATCCTGGAAAATACCCCATACCCGGTCGACAATAGGTACTTCGGGAAGGTATCCGCAATAATTGCTGGTCTCATGTGGAATAACCGTCCGGCGAGGATAGCTCAGGCTAAACTGCATAGGGGGTGGTATGACGGAGGGATTGCGCTACCTAACCTGCAACTCTATTATTGGGCCGCCCAATTGAAATCCATAAATCAATGGCTACATGTACCTCAGGACGACCCGGCATACCGGGCGGACAGACTGCAGTTGGGTACCCATAATATCCTGACCCCACTCTATGACCAGAGGAAGGTGCGTACACTCATCGGACCCACGAAGCTCACTGTGTCGCTGTGGCATAAGGCACAAGCGAAACTGGGGTGGAAAGGGAGAATCACGAGAATGACCCCTCTGTGGGACACGAAGGCCCTGGGCAACCTGAGGAGTAGTAAGGGATTCACGTCATGGGACAACATAGGTCTATCCACGGTAGGAGACTTGTGGGAAAGGGACGCAGTGATCCCCTTCGACCAACTGCGACAGCAATATGAGATGGCGCCCACGGAACTGTATAGGTATATACAGGTGAGACATGCCCTGCAGTCCGCCATTCCCAGCGGCACAACCGTCCCAGAAGCATCACCCATGGAGGACCGACTGCTTACAGACTTTATGCAGGAGCGAGCGACCTCCCTCACGTATCGCAAACTAGTGAATAATCTAGCAGACCCAACCATAGCACTGAAAACCAAATGGGTGGAGGAGGTGGGTGATATGGACGAGTCGGAGTGGAACGAAGCGTTGGCGGCACCCAAAGAAGTAGGCATATCGGCAAGATTCCGCCTTGTGCAACTCAAGATCTTACATAGGGTATACTATACACGAACGTTGCTCTTCGCAATCCATAGAACACAAGACCCATATTGTCTGCGAGGGTGTGGGGAGGAAGGGACACTGTTTCACACTTTGTGGGAATGCGCCCGCATTCAAGAGTTCTGGAGACAGGTCATGAGGACTATTTCACAGACATTGGGGGTGTCCCTGACTCCCGAACCTAGGAAGTGCCTGCTCAACGTATGGGAACCCACAGACCTCACCAGACACGGGCAGCAATGGTCCACATTGGGGATGGTAGTCGCCAAACGAGACATAGCGCAGAAATGGGGGGCGGAGACCACCCCGACATTAACACAATGGTGCGCGAACATGGACAGGATTATGTTAGTGGAAAGAACAGTATACACAGTTAGGGCTTGCCCGCGTAAGTGGAACAAGATTTGGCTCCCATGGAACACGTTCAGGGGGGACATATGCGAACCCCTGGAGGAAGATGACCCACTGACATCTGACGAGGAAGGTGAGGAAGAGTAGGTAGAATACAGAAAAGGGGGTCCACGGCACCTAACTCAGGAGGGACGTTAGACGCATTCTGAGGGAGGGGTGGGGAAGGTACGCATGGCGGGGGTGGCAACGGGGAGGGCACCGACCATGATGGGTGGGTCCAAAGGGGGCTAGGAACACTGGGCAAGCGTCCAAAGACACGCGGCCGATACTCCAGGCCTACACAGGGGTGCAGTACACATTGCTAGAGACACTAGGGACCGAATGTGGTAGCTACTAGTTAGTTTGTTTTTTCAAGGTTTAAAAATAAAAAACTAGACCTCAAGGATTCATGTCGTGTTAAATCCACACCCTCAGGGGTGACAGTGAACTGCCGCCGCGCCCCCGGGATGGCGGCTAAGAGGCTGTGTAACGAGTCCAACAACATACATGACAATACGATGGCGGCCGGCCCCGGGGTTGTAGGCCAGAAGCTGTGTAATGTGAAAGTTCGAACAATAAAGGTCTTCCAAAAAAAAAAAAAAAAAAAAAAAAAAGAATGGATAGAAGTTTGTTGTGATTAACAGTGTCAAATGCAGATGATAGGTCAAGGAGAAACAGGAGGCAAGATTAATTTTGGTCTAGCATTTTTTAAATGCATCCATATTGTGAATACATGCAGATTCCATGCCTTGCACTCGCCGAAAGCCAGATTGGGGGTGATCCAAGTGATGGAATTTCTCAATACGTATGCAGAGTTGTGATTTTATGCACTTTCCTAGAAGTTTAGTCAGAGAGGGGATGTTGGAGATAGGATGTAAGTTGTTGAGATCCGCACGGTCTGTGTTAGTTTTTTTTTTAGAATGGGAGTGACCTGTGCTGCTTCTAGGCAGTCGGGGATACTGCCTTGCAATAGTGCACGTTAACAATCTTTGACCATGGGGCGTGGCTACGCAACATGGCCGACAGGACGTGAGCTCCTGCAGCTCCTGGCCAGCCTAGCCCAAAAATCCTAATAAAGAATTGATCCTGTGCCCGATTGCCAAAGAAACTGTGGGACCGGAGGTCGGAAGTCCGGGGGTAAGCTCCGGTGCCGAAATTAGGGAGATCCGACCGCAGGAGGCGGCGAGAGAGGAGTGGACTGCGGGAGCCGGCGCCCTGATTACGAGAGGCCGAGGCTGCGGCCTAATATACGGGCCGCTGCCGGGGGACGTCAGAGACTGCCACTGCTCCCGGTGGTGGCACGGCTAAGACTGCTATGTGTGCTACCGGGCCCGGGAGCCTGGTGAATTAGTGCTGACTCTTTCCCCCACTGGGCCCGGACTATAGAGGAGCAGCGCTGAGGCTTGGAGGAGGCACAGGAAAGGTGCGGTGGTGACCCGGAGGGTGTGGCGGAGCGGAGGCCCGTGCAGACATCGAGGGCCACCTGCCGTGCCTAATACTGCCCCCTGAGAGTCGTGAGGGGCTTGGAGCCGCGGTTGGGGAGATCGATGAAGCTGGCCAGCGGGAGCTGGAAGGAAAGGGGGCCCGCTGCTACAGAGGGCCGCCCACGGCACCGAACACGCATCGCCGTTTGGGTGCAGTGTTCGCCTACCCCCTGGCTGTTGAAGGTGAGGCGAGGCGCGCCTCAAGGCAGACTAGATCCCACTGTGGAGAGCCAGTGAACCTGAGGGGGGCCAAAGAAGAACTGGCACGACGGTCCCTGTGGGCTGGAGACTTGGGCTCCGGGGGGGGCTCTTTGGTTCTAGCCGCCTGTCGATACCCTTGCCCCGGACGGGGGTGCGAAGGAGCCCGCCCTGGGGGTAGCTTCCCTGCCCTGGAGCGGCTGTGTGGGACTTGGTGAGTGGCGCTGCGGGCGTGGGCCCTGGATTGTGAGCTCCCCCACGGGTATACTTCTGGCAGAGCAACTGATCCCCGAGCAAGGCGGTGATAGTGGGTGGCCTGCCTGTGGCCCCCGCGTTTCGGATCCTGTGGATGCTGGTGGCTGGTCAGGCCTGGGCACTGTTAGAGGGCCCCTCGTGACATCCTGCTGACTTTTGGGAGCTGCGGGGACCCATCCACGGAGAGCACCTGAGGGAAGAGAGTCGATGATCCTCATGTGGAGGCACAGCCCGGTGGATCTCTGGTGAGCGCGCCTTCGCCTCGGGGTGTAGGACCCGGCCTGGGGCGGACATTGAAATTGGCCCCCCTCAGACTGGTTTGGACCTCTTGCGTAGGACCTGAGAGGCGGCGGCGAGATTCCCGCAGTGTTGGAGAAAACGCCCGTGAGGGAAGGTGGTGAGTCTTGCCTAGTGCCCTGTGCTCCTCCTCCCTGCACTGCGGGGGTCCCTTGAGACTTACTGGGGAAACGTGACTGAGAGGGGTGCTTGGCGGGGCTTTGCTGGGCACCGATGATGCGGAAGGACAGGATGCCCCTCGCCTCGCAGCCCAATACCATTACCCAGTATACCACGCCGCGTCTCCCCTCGCAGCGTATCACCCGTCAGACCGGTCAGGGAGACAAGGGACAAGTATCTGGCGGTTCTTCGGAGCACTCCAGGGCGGAACTCCTGAAGGCCATACAGGGATCTCACACCGCCCTTGAACGGCAGATTGAGACAGTGTCCATCGATGTTAATCTCCTGAGAACGGACCTCCACAAGGTCACCGACAAAGTTACAGAGGCCGAGGGGAACATAGCTCAACTACAAGAGGAGATGACCTCACTTAAACAGACGGTGACGCGGCTCTCGGCCGCCCCGGGGGAGCTGGAGAGAAGGGCGGAGGATGCCGAAGGACGGGCGCACCGCAGCAACATCAGAGTCCTGGGCATCCCGGAACGGGCAGAGAGGGGGAACGCAGAACGATTTCTGGAGCAGTGGATCCACACCACGCTATGCCCGGCTGGGCTTTCGGAGGTCTTTGCGATCGAGTGCGCCCATAGAGCGCTGATTCCGCCGCTGCGGCCTGGGGCCCAGCCGCGAGCGCTCATCGCAAAAATTCTGTATTACCGCGACAGGGATTGTATCCTAAGGGCAGCCAGGGAAACGGTGGACCTCACGTTCGAGAACTCTAAGGTCTCCGTCTATCCAGACTATACACTGGAGGTCCAGGAACAGCGCAAATCCTTTTTGGTGGTAAAGCAAAGGCTACAGGTAATGGGTCTCCAGTACATGCTATTGTACCCCACCAAGCTCAAGGTCCTCTCCCAGGGAAAGGCCCATTTTTTCGAAAGACCTGAGGAAGTGTGGGAGTGGCTTGAAATCAGGGGAGATGCACTCCCCCCTGAGGAGAGGGGTCGCTCAAGGGCCACTTGGGGGACGCGGCCTGCGAGGAAGCGACGATCTGGAAGGCGCGATCCACTGGCACCTCTGGGGATGCTGATACACGTAGAGTCACGGTGGGAGATGATGGGGCCCTCCGTATGGACTCCACGGAAGCTGTGGACGTGTTGGTGGCGGATGCGGACGGCCCGCGGGATGCTGTGTTGGTACCGGACACTCTGCCACCGCGGCTAGACGAACTGCCGCCCACAGTTGACACGATACCGGAGACGATGGGTGATGCGGCCGATGCAGCGGAGGTCCGGACCTGAGAGACATATCCTTGGATGGTAGCTGGACCGTTGAGTTGCATCTGCCTCTTTCCCACTTGCCCCACCCCACCTCCCCTCTTTGTTTTTTCCTTTTCAGGATTTTCAGTGGTCTGCTTGACGTGAACTGATGGTGTGTGTGTGTGTGGGGGGGCTCTGGAGGCGGGGAAGAGTGCACAGGCGGCAAGCCCTTTGAAATCGGAAAGTTTGAAGGGCGCAGAACATATTCAGGGGCTAGCTGGGTCGGGGGTTGCTTGGGGGGGGGGAAGAGGGGGGTTTCTTCCTCACCATGGTTGGGGTAATTGCTAGGGTTTTTGGGATGGGGTTGCTGTGTATGTCCTGGCACCAGCGGGGTAAGGGCATTTCCGCAAGTTCAGTTGTTGCAGGAATATTGCTCGTGGGAGGAGGGGAGGGGGGTATTGAGGAGGCTGTTGGGGGGGGGTTTGTTTCAGGCATCAGTTGCATTACAGTGCGGGCATGAAATGGGAAACTTATAGGAAGTGCTGATGGGCCCTGGTGGGGGGCCGGCAACAGGTCATGGGTTATAAGTTTTTAACGTGGAACGCGAGAGGGCTGGGTACATGCGCTAAGCGGCATAGAGTACTCTCATTCCTCCGTAGACATGGCGTCTCCATTGCATGCCTCCAGGAGACGCACTTAGATGATGAAGGTGCCCGTAAATTGGGGAGGAAATGGCGAGGCCAACTCTTCCACTCTTCCTTGTCCTCCAATGCTAGGTGGGTACTTGTCTGGGTGGCTCCCTGGATCCCCTTTACCATTCAATACATGGAGGCGGACATACACGGCAGGTACTTGCTCTTGAGGGCAAAGCTGGATGGGAAGGACCTCACGCTTTTGAACTCCTATGCTCCTAATGTGGATGACCCTGGATTCTTCCTGACGCTTCAGGAGGTTCTGGTCCCGGATCTGGAGACCCCTCTGTTTTGGGTGGGGGATTTTAACTGCGTCCTAGACCCTGTCCTGGATCGATACCCCCCCCGCGCAGGCACGAAACTGTGCATGACTAAACAGCTCGGCGAGGTAATGGGGAATCTAGGGGTGGTGGATATATGGCGCCAGCGACACCCGACCTTGCAGATTTACACATGTTTTTCCCCTACTAGTTGAATTGGCGGGGGGGATCCATGGCTTACGCCACCAAGTGGGAAGCCCTGAAGGCGGTCGTACGGGGTGAGTGTATGGGCCTCACTTATTGGGTCAGGAGACAGCTCCTATGGGAGCTGCGCGGAGCTGAAGGTGCCTTATTACAACAGCAAACAGTGCCGGACCTGGACGAGACGCAACAGGAGACGGAAAGGGAAGCCCAAGCCTGTGTACATGACATCCTGGATAGGCTCCATAAGTACTCTTTGGGGCAATTTAGACAACGGCTTCATAGGCAGGGCGACAAGGCGGGCCGGATGCTGGCCTGGGTTTTGCGGCGAGAATTTGTGCCGGAGAGGATAGTGGTGCTGCGAGACGTGGCGGGGCACTTGGTGCACTCTGAAGAGGCTATACTCCGGGTCCTCCAGTCCCATCTACAAACTGTGTATGCGGCCGACCCGACGGTTACTGAACATACATACATGCCGTATTTGCAGGAATTACACTTGCAGTCCCTGTTTAAGGACGCAGTGGAGGACTTAGATGCGGCATTGACGTTGGGGGAGGTACGGGTCGCTGTGGCAGGTCTCCCGAGAGCCAAGGCCCCGGGAGCGACGGTTTCCCACTGGAATTTTATCAAGCGTATGCGGATACGGTTGCCCCTAGCCTGTTGCAGGTGTATGTTGAGGCATTTGAGAGCGGGGGTCTACCGCCTATCATGAACCAAGGCGAGATATGCATGATTTTGAAGCCAGGGGGCGACAAATGTGACCCGGCGGCGTACAGGCCCATTACTATGATCAACACGGACGTTAAGATTCTGACAATATTGCTGGCGGCCTGACTAGCACCGCACATGACACATTTGATCCATTCGGATCAATGTGGGTTTATCCCGGGACGTAATACCGCCATGAACTTGAGGCGGTTGAATCATATTCTGCATGAAGTGCGTGATCGGGAGGAGCCATTGGTTGTGGTGTCTATTGACGTCGCCAAGGCGTTCAACACGGTTGACTGGGGATACCTCTTGGAGGTCCTCCGAGTGGTGGGCATGGGCCCCAATTTCCGCCGTTGGGTCCGCCTGTTGTATACAGCTCCCAGTGCCAGAGTTCGGTTAAGAGCGGGGCGTTCTGCGGAGTGGCGGCTGGGTCGGGGGATGCAGCAGGGGTGCCCCCTCTCGCCACTCCTCTTTGCGCTGGCTATAGAACCCTTTGCGTCCTGGATCCGCGCGGAGATGGCACGATGGGGTATTGTGGTAGGGGATACGTGTAACGTGGTCTCCCTGTATGCGGATGACGCTCTTTTCTACCCGAGGGCGCCGGAGGAATCACTGCCCATATTGTTGCACCACCATGACCGCTTTGGAGAGGCCTCGGGTTTGCGAATTAATCGCAACAAGTCCTTGATATTCCCTCTGGCGGGATACGAGGGGGGACCAGCGACGGGTCTCCCAGACCTGGGCCTGCGATGGGAACGGGAGGCTTTTCGGTATCTGGGGATTCAGGTGGCCCCGTCGGACACACAGGCACTGGCTCGAAATGTTGGTCGGATCCTTACATCTTTGCAGTCCTCAGTAGTCTTCTGGAATACGTTGCCACTCTCCCTTATGGGACGGCTCGCTGTTGCAAAAATGGTGATGCTTCCCAGATTTTTATATGTCCTCCAAAACTCGCTCTGCCCTATCCCGCCGTGAATATTTCGTACTCTTAATACGCTGCTGACGTCACGGCTTTGGGCGGGTCGACGTAGCCGAGTTGCGCTACACGCCCTGGTTCGGAGCTGGGAGGAAGGTGGTTTGGAGGCTCCGCGGTTTGATCTGTATTATTATGCAGCACAATTGCTGCCGGCGGCAAGGTGGTTCGCGGAAGCAGACGGGTGGGAGATGCAGCTTTTGGCTGGCAGTGCCAATGAACGGGCACTACAGGTGGCCTTAATGAAGGGGAGGGGAGCGGACGCGACCCTACCATACGTAGTGCGCCACACAGCTGCAGTCTGGCAGAGATGTGTGGAGCGAGTCCTGAAACGGGCCCCTTTTCACAGGGAATTGTCACCCTGGATCTTAGCGCCAATTGTGGCTATGGAGGAGAATATGTCCTTTAGGGACTGGAGAGATGGGGGCTGCGAAACCCTGGCTGACCTCTATCCGGGCGACATGTTTGTCACTTACGAGGAGGCTGCTGAAGCCTTTGTGTTGGAGGGGGGGAGACAATTTATACATTATCGCGGCATTCAGGAGGTGGTTAAGGAGATGTGGCCTCAGTTCCCGGAGGCACCTCAAACGTCCCATACATTAAACATCATTCTCTCATGTGGCAGGGACCGTAGGTTGATTTCTCTGCTTTACTCTGCACTGCGTCGGACACGGAGCCGCCGGTGCAGCCTGCGTGGAGCACGTGGGAAACGGATCTCGGGGAGAACCTGGGGGCCAGGCAGCGCACGCGTATAGGGGGTCTTACACGTAAAGTGTTGTGTAATGCACGATTCAAGCACACACATTTTAATTTTATGTACCGCACTTATATGACACCGGTCTCCTTGCAGCGCTTCTCGCCAGATAGGGAGGACACCTTCCCCAGATGTGGAGCCGAGAGGGCTGGCTTCTTACACCTCGCCTGGGAGTGCGCCCTGGTGCGTAATTTTTGGTCAGTGGTGGTAGGACGTATATCCGTTGCTACCGGCCTTGCGATGGATTTGACACCGCTCCACTGCTTGCTGGCCTGGTTCCCCGGCCTAGGAAAAAGAAAATCCCCTATAAACTACTGCAACTCATGTTGGCTCTGGCGAGGCAGAGAGTAGCCATTACCTGGATGGGGAGGAGGGCCCCGAAGATCTCTACATGGCTGAGGGATGTCCGAGAGTGGTCTCTGGCAGAGGAGACTCATATGCAATTTGCGCACAGGGATGGGAGACTGCAGGAAGACCTGTTAGCATGGAGAGCAATGTGTGCCGCGGGTCTATCCCCGAGTGATTCTGATGGGACTAGTGCTGAACTGTTTATGCCTGAGGGGTCCGGAACTGACGGGGAGGGAGGGGGCAACGGGGATGAGTAGATCTGGGATGTCGTCTGCGCTCGGCCGCAGCCTCACGTTCACTGTCGCTATGTCCCGATTGCAATGTATGGTCCTTTTTTATGACCCTAATGTCTGATTTTTGTCTAGTGATATTGTTTTCCTACTGTGCCTTAATGAGGTCGTAGTTCTGTATGCAACAGTTCTTATATGATGCCGCAATTGGGGGGGAATGTTTGTGTTCTCTTTGTTGCATAACGAAAAAATAAAGGTTTTTAAAAAAAAGAATCTTTGACCATAAGGGGATGATGGCAGCTATTAATTCTTTGAAAATGGGAGGTGGGAGTGGGTCGCTGAAGTGGTTAGACGGTTTGATGGCTAGAGGAGCGTTGTCGATGTCACCTTCGTTGAGCTGAGTGTACGTGTGCCAAGAGGCATTGTGCTTGGGGCTAACGTTAGGATTGAACAACCCTCTCCTGAGGGGCAGGAGGAGCAGCGAACCCCGAAGTAGAAGCAGAGCTCTTGTTGATTCTAGATCAATATCAATTTATTTATTTGCTTATTTACTTATTTGATGTTTTATAGAGCACGAATGTGACCCGTTAGGGTATCAGAGCGCTTTACAGGGATAAACAAGTTATGTACAGGTTAGGCATGGGCAAATACAAGGAATGGGGGTTAGGGAAAAGCCAGAGTTATATACAATAATCAGAGCAGTACCAAAATCAGCTAGTGACATGTCAGCAATAAAAAGAGAAAACCAGCAATTGTATACGAGGGGGACAAATGATAGCAAAAGGAAGAGGGAACCGGCTGAACATTTGAAGGAGTGAGAATTGGTACACAGAGAGGGCCAAGCAGTATAGGAGACTATTCACAGAAACAAAAGCCATGATAAAAGGCAGTACATGCAAACAAAGGAGAGTTATTGGAGGAATTTGCTCATTAGGAAGGTTTTAGCTTCCTTTTTGAAGATTGACCGAGAAGGTATTCTTCCGATGGAGGATGGTAGCAAGTTTCAGATTCTTCGTGCAGCCCCAGAGAATGCTCATAATATGTTTTTTCCTTGCAGAAGCGGGGTGGCTGGAGCTCACGGTCTCTGGAGGACCGGGAGATTCTGAATCTCCTAGACACCACATTTTTCTGGGCGAGATATGCCGGGGAGTTCATGTACAAGGCTTTGTGTGTGATGCAGACCAGCTTGAGCAGGATTCTGGCTTCAAGAGGAAACCAGTTCAAGGCCTTCAGATGTGGTGAAATGTCACATTTTTTTGAGCCAAATAAGAGTCTAGCTGCTGCGCTGAGGCAAGCTTTTAGAGAGGTTGTGGAAGTCTTAGGTAGGCCAGATAGGGTAGAAGCCGTATTCAATTCTGGAGATAACTAAAGCCTGAACTGCGGTTTTTAGGTCGGCAGTTTGAAGGAAGTGTTTTAGTTTTATCAGGTAGCTCATATGGAACCTGGCAGTTTTGGCCATCGAGCTGATGTGTTCGAGCATATTCAGGTTGCTGTTCAAGGTTATACCGAGAGATTTGGCAGAATCCACTATGGTCGGTGTGCAGTTGAGTGCTGTGATCGAGTTAATCCATTCCAGGATGTCATTGGATTTTTTAGAGAGGGGGGGGGGGGGGGGGGGGGGGGAAGGATAAAGAACTCAGTTTTTTGTGCGTTCAGTTTGAGCTGGATATTGGCGAGCCATTGAACAGTCGGTTTCAGGGCATCATTCAGAAGGGTAATCTTCTCAGAGAGAAGAGATTTTGATGTATATCTGAGTATCATCGGCGTACATGTGGAATGAGATGTCGGCTGTGCAAATAATTTCATCTAATGGTTCAAGGTAGAGATTGAAGAGAGTAGGGGACAGAGTAGAGCCTTGAGGAACACCCATTGATATCGAGGAAGAAGCAGAAAGGGTGCTGTTTTTTTTTTTATTCCTCATATACCAATTTTTGGGTGCTCTAGACGGAGATCCTCACCCCCCCCCCACCCCCCCTGACATCTCGATGTTACGACCACAGAATTTGATGCCAGTGGAGGCAGGAAAAGATACCCCCCTCTAGTGTTTACTGTTTGCTTTATCCACCTCAACCTCTGAGACTTGGCGGCCCCCGGATTGGTTGAGGACTAAGCACCAACAGTACCCAGGTGAAATCATCGGAATACTCTCATCTGTTCCGCCATGCCACAAGGAGCTCCCAGATCTTGAACTCTGAGGAATTATCACATGCTATATCAGACTCACTGATATATATATAATATACCTTAAGCATTCAGAAAAAGTGTGAGCATCTTCAGATTTCCATACTTTACATATTTCTCGTTTTGCCAATAACATCAAGCCCTAAAGTGTATATAACCGGTTCTGCGAAGGAGGCACAACAGGTCCCACGCTGGTGCTGGCCAGAAATCCTGGCCACCCCTTGCCACTTCAATAACCTTGGAGCATAAGCAAGCCTTAAAAGCGTGATCTTGAGAAGGGAATCCCCCCTCTCACAGTTATATACACTTTAGGGCGTGTAGACACATAGACTACACTACACTACCCCTATTTTAACCCACACATATTTTATTGTCCTGAAGAAAGCCAGATTAGTAATAAGGCACTGGCTGAAACATGTTGACACTCTTAGGACGTAGGAGGTCGTAACCCGCCTCTAACGTCCCACAGCCTTATTTTTTAACCGCTGACGGAGGCCCTTTTAATAAAGTATCCTCACCCCAGGGACCATCCGCCAAGCCGTTTTAACCTCACATATCTGAACACCTCACACCGCACACACAGTGACATACCTGCTCCGCTGTAATCAGGCGTCGAAGCACACCCGGGACACGCTAGGTGTCACTGGGTGGGCCCGATGATGAAGCATGCCACCAACTAGGTTGGTGGGTGAGGGCTTTCTAAAGACACCCAACAGGTGCCACCGCCAATTGGCAAAACGATACTGAGTCGCTATGACAATAACAACATTAATGTCAGATTAACCCCATCTTTAGCTAGTCTCCTTTTGATTTACTTACATATAAACCGGGGATCTGGACTAGCTTTCTGGTCCTCTCTCTCCCTCTTGATTCTCGCACTTCTGAAGAAGTCTGCCTTTGCCCTTTTGATTTTTCTGTAGTTAGAGTTCCTAACAGATCTAAGGTGATTTAGATGTTTGGTGGAGGGTATGGATCTCCACAATCTTTCGGCTGCCCTTAAACTGCGATGTTCCGAGTCGAAGTTGACGTTGTACCAAAGTTTGAGATTTTGGAGGAGGTATTTTTATGTTGTAAAGGGGCTTTTGAGTCCAGGATATCAGAAATAGAAAAGTTATAGAAATCTATGCGAACTCAAATATCTTTCATGTCTGCTTGGGAAAATAAGGCATTTTTACATTTTATTGCTAGCTCTTCGTTGTTAATGTTTCTGAAGTTCCTTTTCCATTGCTTCGTTTTCTTTGGTTGGTCCCTCTTCTGATGTTGTTCAGTGGTACTGAATCAAATAGCAATAATATTTCAAATTCCCTGTACTGCCAAATGGTTTATTGTTGTGGATCTCTGTCAGGCTTTCTTCTCTATGTTGTTGTATGAGGACAGCAAATTTGTATACTCATTTGTATTAAGAGATAGATTTAGAGTTTTAGCATGGTGCTGAGTTCAACAGGGATATACAGAGCGCCCTTCAATCTTTAATCACATATTAAAAAATTAATTTTTAGACTGAAAAGGCCTTGCAATTCAGTTCTTGTGCAGTACATTGATGACCTGCTTGTGTAATCAAGTACGCAAGTGTGCTGACCGACTTTTTTGGCCCTCCTTTGGGGAAGGATGATTGGAAATTACTCCAGCCTATTATCATTATAGTGCAGGGATTAGAACTATAAATAGGGCCTATTCATAAGGTACAGTAATGCACTTTCGTACCCTTTTCTTTAGATCAGGGCTTATAAACTTAAGCTAGGGGATAGATTCATTAGTATTAGTGATAATCCGTCTTTTTGTAAGAGTGTTAGTATACCTTCTATGGAGTTATGCTTATTTCGGGCATTGTAGGCCTCAAACGGGAGAGACTCCATCTTGCTTTCTGCCTCGGCAGCTTGAGATGCTTCTAGGTCAAGTGCAATGTTTTAGTTTCGAAGTGTTGTCCGCTTGGAGAGAACCGGCTCAGGCTGGCCCTTATCGAAAGACTGTATTTTTCTCCACTCCGAAGACACAACATCAGGCTGGCCAGCTGGGAACGTGTCCTTGGTACGGGGAGGTACAAGAATTTGGTGGGCGGCAGGTTACTGGCCGTAACTTTCCATAAAGGGATAAGCTTCCATATTAGCGAAAGTGTTAGGCGGTGAGTCAGTCAGTCTGTAGGCGGCAGCTAGCCGTTAGCATCAATGCCATTAATTATTTACAGGCAGACAGTCGCCATTTTGAAGTCCGAGAAAGATCATGAAGCTGATACTCTCTGAGAAAGATTGAAGAAGAGGGAGAACTAGCGCAGAACGACCAGAGGCAGAGAGAGACAGCAGCTAATAAAGAGGAAGGTTCCAGTGACTTGGAGGAAAGTAGAGAAGACAGAGCATAGCGGTGCAGACGTGTACTCGTGACTGCTGAGGTGTGATTCCGAAACGAGCCAAGGCACAGACGAGACGGGAACCTAGATGACTGCTGAACCCAGACTTCATATTACTAAGGTGACGTCGACCTTTTTTCCCCATAGTGTGCACATTCTAACCTTTTACTTTCCTTTGCAGGATATATGTTATAGTATAGTGCTGTGTTTATAATTATTGTAATAAAATACCCCAGTTCTTAGTGAACCAACATGTGCCTTGTATTCTTGTTCAATCAGGGTAACCTGGTCTTCTAGTCAGACATCGTTTTCATGAACGGATGTAAATCCCGGTCAGGTAAGAGGTGACTGAATAATGAGGGAGAGAGGGACCATTCGATGCTGAGAGCAGAAGGTACATGATTCAATTTGGCAGGTTGTGCTAATTCCTGTTATTGTAGTATCACCCCGAGTAGCCAATGAGAGATTCCTTCCAAAGGTATTCATAGGGGAGTGATCGTCGTTGGTAAGCGGCGTTAATGAGAACACCAGGTGGGAGACTGGTGTATAGATCCGCCGGATTGCGGATCGGGCTGCGAGTGAGAGAACACTGGGAGGGATACCAGTGCCTAGGTCCGCCGGATTGTGGACCGGATTGGGAGGAAGAGAGCACTGGGGCTGCAGCTCAGTGTGTAAGGCACGCCGGATTGCGTGTCGAGTGAGCACGGATGGTGATCAGTGTGTAATGGTACATAATCAGAACTGCCCCAGGGTAGATTCGTCTTGGCCTAAGTTGCCGTGAGACTAGCTGGTATGAGTGGGATATTGTAGAAAACCTATGCGTGTATATTGCTATTTTTCCCCATCCTTAGGTACGAGATGTACATATATATATATATATATATATATATATATATATTATATATATATATATATATATATATATATATATCCAAAAACAAAGGCAAGGACGCGGCACTCTTCTTGTCACGGTAGATTTATTTCGGTCTCAAGCAAAACTCCTACGCGTTTCGGACAAACGTTCTTGGTCACGGCAGTGTTCTACAAATGTCCCTTTTCTCTTTCCACATTATATACATGCTCACTTCACGTTACTCAGTGAAGGATTGTGGGCCTTGTAGTTTATACATTAAATGTATGTTAAATCATAATTCTTAACATTATTCATACATCATTTGAATGGATCATAGTGTGGGTAACATTTCATAAAGGCGCTAATCATGAAATGTATTTACAGAATGAAGTAGGCATTCTTATACAAAATTGATTTATGCTGTCCATTCGTGCTTGTAGTTAGGCACCCCTTTCAGGACTTTCAACAATTACAGTTTTATGTGCTGTTGCTTGTTTTGCGGGCTGAGTGCCCTATGCCCCACAATTTGACCCCATTATAGACATATTAGGCCATCAGATTCAATCACACAGAATTATTATCAATGTCTTTTTAAGTCCTTATAGGTGCACATGCATCTCCTCGTCTGCATTCAACCCTCTGGGCTGTTTGGTTTTAAATCTAATTATTAATTTAGACTCCAGTCGTCTCAATTTCAAAAGTCTATCACCCCCCCTTTCCTGTGTGGGGATGGATGCTAGTCCCAAATACTTGATATCTTGCCATGTTTTTCCAATATGTGATTTCAAGTGTTTTGCCATGGCATATGCGGTGTCGTTGTTTTGTATAGCCCTTATGTGTTCTAAGATTCTTTTCTTTAGGGGGCATTTTGTACTCCCTATGTATTCTTTTCCACACTGGCATCTTAGCATATACACCACAAATGAAGATTCACAAGTAATTTTTGTTTTGATCATGAAGTCTTTTCCAGACGGATCAGATAGGACTGTTGTGTTTTGTCCTATTTTGCACGCTTTGCACGTCATGCATTTGGTAAATCCATTGCTCCTTTTTTGAAGCCAATCTTTTTGTTTTTTCTGTGAGAAATGGCTTTGTACCAAATGGTCTGAGAGGTTTGGCGCTCTTCGATATGAAATTAAAGGACGGGTTCCAATTTCAGTGCCTATATCCGGGTCTTTCATTAAGACATGCCAGTATTTTGAAAGAATTTTTGGGATTTTATAGCTCTCTTTATTGTATGTTGCAATCATTCTTGGTCGTTCTTCCTTGTCTTCTGTTTGATTTTCTGTTGCTGGCTGTTCACTTTCCTGGTTCAGAGTTTCCAATCTAGTTTTTGCTTTTGCTTTGTCTTCCCCTTTTGTTATATCCATATGTTTGTAACCTCTTTCAAGGAAGCGATTTTTTGTCTCATTGAATTTTTTCTCAGTTTCCTGTTCGGTTGAACAATTTCTCCTCATACGGAGGAATTCACCATATGGTATGCTCTTTACCAATTTCTGAGGGTGGAAGCTGAGTCCATGAAGGATGCTGTTTGTTGCAGTCTTTTTTCTGTGGGTGGTTGTTTCAATTTTGTTGTTTTGTATGAACACTTTGATATCCAGGAATTCTATTTCTTTTGGACTGATGTTGTAGGTGAATTTCAATCCCACATCATTTGTGTTGAGGATATCAAAAAAGGCTTCAAATTCACTGGTACTGCCTTTCCACAACAGAAACAAATCATCTATAAACCGCACCCAAAGTGCTACTTTGGCCATATATTGGTCGTTTTCTTCCCTCTAAGCTATGCTCCTCTCCCACCACCCCATCATGAGGTTCGCATAGCTTGGAGAGAAGGAAACTCCCATGGCTGTTCCACACTTTTGTCGGTACATTTGTTGATTGAATAAGAACACGTTGTTGTGCAAACACATCCTAATCATGTCCGTCAACATTTTTGAATGCTCCCGTTGTGTTATTGGCCTCTGTCTCAGGAAGAATTCAGTAGCTTTGATTCCAAGATCATGGCTGATGGAGGTGTAAAGTGACACCACATCTATTGTCACTAAGGAGTAAGACGGATGCCAGTCTGTGTTCATTAGAGTTTTTAGAAAATCCCCAGTGTCTTTTATGTAGGATGTTAAAGTCGGAACAAGGGGGGCAATAAAATAATCCACATAGACGGAAATAAATCTACCGTGACAAGAAGAGTGCCGCGTCCTTGCCTTTGTTTTTGGATTACTAGGAGACACGATCCCGGTCTCCAACGCGAGCACCAACGCAAGCAGTTCCCTCTGCTACGGGAACATTTGCAAAGAATAATTTTACACAGAGGAGAACCCGTCATCCAGAAAAGCACGAAGCATAGAAGATACAAAGAGGATTTGTGCGGATCAAACGCAACAAACCGGAACATCAACAATTCATGAACACCCTGGTCGAGCGTCGACGTGCTCAGTCGGAGGACGCGAACACAGTCGGGAGTCTCCCGGGTGAGTAATGTGAACTGAATGTGATAGCAATATAAATTGGATGCCGTGTGGGGTTTCACAAGTATAAAGAGGCTAACAAAGTCAAATACGAGTGAGAGGAGAAAAATTAATCTCATAGAACCCATCTGTCACGGAAAGGTCTCGCAAACCGGGAAATCAAAATCCCGAATCCCTAAGACTTTTTGAACCCAGTGTTCCAGATATTTCCTATCCACTAACCAAAAAAAAGGAATCACACAGAAGCCAAATCAAAGTCAAACAGAAAAGTGTACCAAAACTACCAAAATGGAAGAGAGAACAACGCGAAGGATAGCAAAAGCAGAAACCATGTTCCAACGCAGCGAGAATTCCAATGTATCAAGTGCAGAGGGAGGAGGTGACAAAACATCGCAACAGAGTAGCACAACGACAAAACAATTGTTCATTAAACTGGAAAAACTAATGAGAAAAGAAATATCGAGGGGATGGGAGATACTGACCCTTGAAAAATACGTGGAATGTAACATGGTACTGAGGGGTCTCCGTATATTTACTCTCCCCAACCATCCAGACACCAAACCAGAAATGTTGGAGGAGTGGGGCAACAACAATATGGACTGCTCAAAAAGAATGATGTTGATAATAATCAAATATGCGAAGAAAGAAGTGGAAGAATTATTGATAAAAATACCGGATACTGAGAAAGAAATAACCGCATTAAAAGATGACAATGCCACAATAAAGAAATTGAGAACAGAAATGAACAAAAATCTGGACAAACATGATGATGAAGTCCAAAAAAGAAAAGAACGCAAATTTCATCGAGATGAGGATGATTATAAATTCGGCACAATATTAACCTTTGCACGTAAATTTGATTCTGTAAAGAAACAATGGGATGATACGAAGAAGGGAACAACTCAACAAACAAGTGGCTCAGAATCAGAAATAAGTGATGGGGAGCAAAGAACAACGGGCATACACAGGTTTTCTTTTTTAGAGGAGTTAGAACTGTTATACCATCAACAACAAACGCCCCAATACAATCCAAGTGGACGCGGACGAGGGTCCCAGAGACGAAGAGGAAGAGGAAGGGGTACTTACTTCTCAGGAAGACAAAACGCAAAACCAGAAGAAGTCAAAAACACAGGAAACAGATACAATCTGAGATCCAGACAAGTGAGAAGTTAGGTCGGAAGATCAAAACATCACCAAACCTGGTAATAAATCTGTCCAGATACAACCTTTCAAAAGATGAAATAAGTTTGCTCAACAAGGGCTTATCCTTCTGCCCTGAAACCCATCATGATGAAGTGGATACAAAAATAGACATATATAAATATGTGAGAAAATTAAAATTGAAGAAATTTTTCTGCAAAATGCCAAAAGGAACATCATCTGATCAAACTACCCAGATTGCAGATACCACATCTCTGAACCATGAAGACACAAATACTAACAAGGAACATAATATTGAGGACGTTCCTCATCTACGTATTGCATACGAACTAGCAAATGAAGTAACAGGATCCCAAATAACAGAAACCCAAATATTAAATGAAATGGAAATAATAACGGACAAACATGTTAAAACTCTGTTCAAAGCGAAATGGAAGTTCTATCCTGTTCTCCATCCAGGCAACAAAATTGACTTATTCCATGACCTTGTCACAGGCGACATAGATAAAATGACCAACAATCACTCTCAGAAAAAAGAAAATGTAACCAAGAAAGAAAGAGCGGCAATACAGACCTTGAAAAACAACACCACAATTGAAATCAAACCTGCAGATAAGGGGGGAAATATCATCATACTGGAGAAACAACATTACATAGAAGAGGCCCAACGACAACTGACTGAAACAAAAAATTACGAACTGCTAAAGAAAAATCCAATTCCGGAACTAACAGTAGAATTGGAAAAGAATCTTGATAAATGGAAACAACAAGGCCTACTAACTGAAAATGAAAAGAAATATCTTATGGTAGAAAATCCAATTACACCTACAATGTACTTTTTACCTAAAGTACACAAGACGTTAAACAAACCCCCAGGGAGACCCATAATATCCAGCTGTGGCAGTCTGTATGAAAATGTAGCAAACTATGTGGATTCTTTTATTGCCCCCCTTGTTCCGACTTTAACATCCTACATAAAAGACACTGGGGATTTTCTAAAAACTCTAATGAACACAGACTGGCATCCGTCTTACTCCTTAGTGACGATAGATGTGGTGTCACTTTACACCTCCATCAGCCATGATCTTGGAATCAAAGCTACTGAATTCTTCCTGAGACAGAGGCCAATGCCAGAACGGGAGCATTCAAAAATGTTGACGGACATGATTAGGATGTGTTTGCACAACAACGTGTTCTTATTCAATCAACAAATGTACCGACAAAAGTGTGGAACAGCCATGGGAGTTACCTTCTCTCCAAGCTATGCGAACCTCATGATGGGGTGGTGGGAGAGGAGCATAACTTGGAGGGAAGAAAACTACCAATATATGGCCAAAGTAGCACTTTGGGTGCGGTTTATAGATGATTTGTTTCTGTTGTGGAAAGGCAGTACCAGTGAATTTGAAGCCTTTTTTGATATCCTCAACACAAATGATGTGGGATTGAAATTCACCTACAACATCAGTCCAAAAGAAATAGAATTCCTGGATATCAAAGTGTTCATACAAAACAACAAAATTGAAACAACCACCCACAGAAAAAAGACTGCAACAAACAGCATCCTTCATGGACTCAGCTTCCACCCTCAGAAATTGGTAAAGAACATACCATATGGTGAATACCTCCGTATGAGGAGAAATTGTTCAACCGAACAGGAAACGGAGTAAAAATTCAATGAGACTAAAAATCGCTTCCTTGAAAGAGGTTACAAACATATGGATATAACAAAAGGGGAAGACAAAGCAAAAGCAAAAACTAGATTGGAAACTCTGAACCAGGAAAGTGAACAGCCAGCAACAGAAAATCAAACAGAAGACAAGGAAGAACGACCAAGAATGATTGCAACATACAATAAAGAGAGCTATAAAATCCAAAAAATTCTCTCAAAATACTGGCATGTCTTAATGAAAGACCCGGATATAGGCACTGAAATTGGAACCGGTCCTTTAATTTCATATCGAAGAGCGCCAAACCTCTCAGACCATTTGGTACAAAGCCATTTCTCACAGAAAAAACAAAAAGATTGGCTTCAAAAAAGGAGCAATGGATTTACCAAATGCATGACGTGCAAAGCGTGCAAAATAGGACAAAACACAACAGTCCTATCTGATCCGTCTGGAAAAGACTTCATGATCAAAACAAAAATTACTTGTGAATCTTCATTTGTGGTGTATATGCTAAGATGCCAGTGTGGAAAAGAATACATAGGGAGTACAAAATGCCCCCTAAAGAAAAGAATCTTAGAACACATAAGGGCTGTCCAAAACAACGACACCGCATATGCCATGGCAAAACACTTGAAATCACATATTGGAAAAACATGGCAAGATATCAAGTATTTGGGACTAGCATCCATCCCCACACAGGAAAGGGGGGGTGATAGACTTTTGAAATTGAGACGACTGGAGTCTAAATTAATAATTAGATTTAAAACCAAACAGCCCAGACGGTTGAATGCAGACGAGGAGATGCATGTGCACCTATAAGGACTTAAAAAGACATTGATAATAATTCTGTGTGATTGAATCTGATGGCCTAATATGTCTATAATGGGGTCAAATTGTGGGGCATAGGGCACTCAGCCCGCAAAACAAGCAACAACACATAAAACTGTAATTGTTAAAAGTCCTGAAAGGGGTGCCTAACTACAAGCACGAATGGACAGCATAAATCAATTTTGTATAAGAATGCCTACTTCATTCTGTAAATACATTTCATGATTAGCGCCTTTATGAAATGTTACCCACACTATGATCCATTCAAATGATGTATGAATAATGTTAAGGATTATGATTTAACATACATTTAATGTATAAACTACAAGGCCCACAATCCTTCACTGAGTAACGTGAAGTGAGCATGTATATAATGTGGAAAGAGAAAAGGGACATTTGTAGAACACTGCCGTGACCAAGAACGTTTGTTCGAAACGCGTAGGAGTTTTGCTTGAGACCGAAATAAATCTACAGTGACAAGAAGAGTGCCGCGTCCTTGCCTTTGTTTTTGGATTACTAGGAGACACGATCCCGGTCTCCTACGCGAGCACCAACGCAAGCAGTTCCCTCTGCTACGGGAACATTTGCAAAGAATGAATATATATATATCTATTGTAAATACGTTCTAAGGAGGGAGGTGATTACGTTCCGACTGGGTTGGAGGTGCTCTTAGGAGCGGATCCCATCTGGTTCGAGAATCCGGTCGTTACAGCAAGAACCTTATAAACAGGACAATATTGCACATATAAATCATCTTGCTGACAATTGACACAAGGTGCCCCCGAGCAAATTACAATACTGTCAAAAAGAAGCCCTATATTTAGGACATCTCATTAGGAAGGGAATGAGAAAGGTGTCAGAGGAGAGAATAGAGACAAATATAAAGATGAGTACACTCAGAGAGCAGTCAGGATATTCCTGTGAACGGTTGGCTACTGTAGACAGTGGATACCAAACTTCTTCCTAAAGGTCAAGCCTTTACTGAGGATGACGTAAAAAGATGTGCCGAATCAGCTTCCATGTAGGCGAAAGTTTGAAACCTTTCCTGGAGCTACGAGAAAGTCTCTGTTGTGCTTGTGCTGGGAATGCCCGATTAAAGTAAAATGTTCACATTGTTTTGCAGTGAGAGGGAGGGATATGCTCTCTCTGTGCTCACTCAGTTGCATGGAGACTCTCGAAGACCTGTGCATATTTTTCAACTACACTTGACTGTTCCTGCAGGACCTCCAGGCTGCCTTAAAGCAGTTGCAGCAGTTATTGCTACTATTGAGATGCGACAGCATAGTAAAGGGACACCAACTTACGATGAAGGTACCTCAGTGGAGGTAAAGCTCACCCCTTAAAAAAAAACTGTATTTGACAAACAGCAGAATTACAAAATATGAAAATCAAATAAAGCTGAAAAAAAATGTAATTCTAAAAAAATGTCAAACACTCAATCCATCTACATTGTTACCATAGCCTAAAAATGAAATTGATGGGGATAAAATTGGATGTTACAGATTTATGTACCAAGGCACGACCAGACATTAAAGATGAACCTGATGCCCCCGACTATGCAATTTTTGTAGACGGCTTATGTCTAAGGGACAATGAAGGAACTTTGAGAGCAGCTTATGCAGTTTGCGCAAAGAATGAAGTGGTGGAAGCCTCCTGCCTTTGAGGTGTTACCGCTGTACAAGTGGCTGAATTAATTGCCCTCGCAAGAGCTTGCTGTGTTTTAACTTAATGGAGTGTGACCATATTGACAGACATTCAATATGGCTTTGGTCTGGCCCATGATGTTGGGCACAGAAGTGTATAACAAGCATTTACAATGCAATGGTTTTGCCTTTGTTAAAGTTAGAGCTATTGGCATTGCTCTTGACATTATTTTTATTTGTTTATTTTTTAACATAAATAAATGGCATTGTCATTTACAATAGCAAATTCAACCACTCATCTAACCCATCTGAACACCCCGCCACTGATCCATCCGCTCATCTATCTACGCATGCACTTGCCAATCTCTTCATTCACCCACCCAGCTGCCCACTTGTCCATTCTGGTACCCACTCATCTATCAAAGCAGGCGCCCGCCGACCTCATCATACATCCACTCCCTCGTCCCTCCCTCCAGCTGCCCACCTACTCATCCATCCACTCATCCTTCCACCTATTCATCCATCCGCTCACACATCCATCCGCCCACTCATCAATCTGCTCATCCTTCCACCCGCTCATCCATCCTCTCACTCATCCGCCTGCTCATCCTTCCACCTACTCATCCACCCACTCATCCTTCCACCTACTCATCCACCCACTCATCCTTCCGCCCACTCATCCATCCGCCCACTCATCCATCCGCCCACTCATCCATCCGCCCACTCATCCATCCGCCCACTCATCCATCCGCCCACTCATCCATCCGCCCACTCATCCATCCGCCCGCTCATCCATCCGCCCGCTCATCCATCTGCCCACTCATCCATCCGCTCATCCTTCCACCTACTCATCCATCCACTCATCCTTCCACCTACTCATCCATCCACTCATACTTCCACCTACTCATCCATCCACTCATCCTTCCACCTACTCATCCATCCACTCATCCTTCCACCTACTCATCCATCCGTTCACACATCCATCCGCCCACTCATCAATCTGCTCATCCTTCCACCCGCTCATCCATCCTCTCACTCATCCATCCGCTCATCCATCCTCTCACACATCCATCCGCCCACGCATCCATCCGCTCATCCTTCCACCTACTCATCCATCCGCTCATCCTTCCACCTACTCATCCATCCACCCACTGATCCATCCACCTACTCATCCTTCCACCCACTCATCCTTCCACCCACTCATCCTTCCACCCACTCATCCTTCCACCCACTCATCCTTCCACCCACTCATCCTTCCACCCACTCATCCTTCCACCCACTCATCCTTCCACCCACTCATCCATCCGTTCATCCTTCCACCTACTCATCCTTCCACCCACTCATCCTTACACCCACTCATCCTTACACCCACTCATCCTTACACCCACTCATCCTTACACCCACTCATCCATCCGTTCATCCTTCCACCCACTTATTCATCCGCTTATCCTCCCACCCGCTTATTCATCCGCTCATCCTCCCACCCACTCACCCATCCGCCCATTCTTCCCGCCACTCATCTATCAAAGCATGCGCCGTTCATCCATCCATTCATCAGCTCACGTGTCCATCCCTCCATCCTTCCGCTGCCTGCGGGAAGAGTCCAAGCCCGCACGCATGTCCCCCTCCCCGTTCCATTGAGTGGGGGATTCAAATTTTCTGACACTCTTGCCGTTATAAAACTTTTAAATAAATTATATGACAAAAAGTGAGAGGCGTCCAAGGGGTAAGGGAGAGGAATGCGATTTGGTAGGAGTACTAGGAAAGAGAACACAATATTTTGAAAATAAAAAAAAACATTTTTGAAGACTTTCAAAACTGGAGTGCCTATGCGTTTTTGTCTGTGGGTATGTAGAAATTCCTGCTGAAATCCAACTGGCATCTCATTCTCAACCTACCCGACTGAAAGCACCCCTACCATTCTATTAGGAGATACATATATTAGGGAGGGTGTAACCCCCCGCTTGCAAATGCCTAAGGCCGCCCCTGAGCGCACACACACACAGGCGTCCCACTAATGTCCTCGACGCGCAATGCCTGACCCTATTCCATATCATGCATTGTCTGGACAGGAGCCCATGGGATGCCACACATGAGCGCTCCCACAATCACAAATGAAAGATGTCAGGTTGGCGACCGCCCTCTCCCTCCTGCAGGCCTCACTCCGGCCAGCAGCACAGTGGTGTGTCACCTGACTCTACAGCACACTGCACGGTGTCTTATGCCCTCAGTTCAGTGCCAAGAATGGTGAACACAGGCGCACATTAAAGGTGTCATGTCTACCGCCCACCACAGCACCCGTGCCAGGCCTCCAACCACAGTGCACATCACACACAGCGTCTGCTAATGCAGAGGATAATAAACACACGGGCTGTCAGTGTCCTGCCTAGCACCCTCGTGACGCCACTGCACCCCTATGCGCACACGTCTCCGTACCACGCTGCACAGTGTCTGCAGCCGGCATCAGTGCCAATAAAGACCCTCGGCCGGATCCCCACCAAGTATGCAGGACAGTCAGCAGCCATCAAAGAAGCACAGATGCAGCTGCACACAGATGCACAGGCACACAACCTAAAACAGACACACGCCTCATGGATGGCATGTGAGACCCTCTTCCAATGCGAACTAACACCTGCTGTTGCAGTGCACTCATGTTCTTGGGCACAGATAGGTGCGCACAAGAGCAGCGCGTGCCGAAGATGCAGTGTCAGCCCACCTCCCTGGCCTCCAGTGCAGCAGGTGGGGGGGATCTGTTGATGCACGCCGGTCAGAGATGCATCATTAAAGCAGGAGGGGGGCAGTGGTGCTGAAGGTTGCATGGGCTCATGCTGCTCTGCCCGCCTGGTGGAAGACACTTGTTGCTGTGTATGACTGACGCCTCCTGCAGCTTGCGCGAGCCCCCGCGCCCCCCCTCCTGCTTTAATGATGCATCTCTGACCGGCGTGCATCAACAGATCCCCCATACATACACACACACATTCCACTGCTAACTTTGTCATAGATGAACGATGACATAATGAGAGAGGTGAGGGTATTAGTGGGGTAAACTAAAAAATGTAACTCGCCGACTGGTATACGAAGGCATGTGCTCGTCTATAGCTAGAAAATGTTTAAGGCATATGTCCCTAGGTGAATTTAACTAATTGTAACTTCCTGGAGCCACAGTGCACTATTGCTTCCTTAGACATACATGAGAAAAAGCTTGCTGGAAGACGGGTGGGATGCACTAACGAGAGCCTTCCAAAAGTCCTTCACGTGAAGTGAAATATATACTTGCCCTAATGGTGCAACAGACAAAAAAATAATGAGCATAAGGAAATGAAAACTGCAACAGACAATACAGCAACTGTTAGAAGAACAAAGTTAGCATTCTCCATCTAGCATTCTCCGAAAGATTTGAATTAGTGCATGTTCCAGAACACTTCTGTATGCAAAGTTAATCCCTTTAGCAGAACATGGGTGACAAACAGGTCTCCCCCCTCAGCGGCTTCGGTCCCGGATATCTTTACCCGAGTCCCAGCTTCTTGCCAGACGGCTGAGACCCACGGAGAAGGAGACCCGACGCGAGGGAAGGAGGAGGCGCAGGGGGACATGGTGACTTCTACTACGGGGGGAGGGGCGGACACCGACAATGTGTCCCGACGCCCCTCTCCCCTTGCAGGCACTCACCGGGTCCGGCGGCTGCTGGACGAGAGCTCCCGCTCCTCGGGACTCTCCGGGGCCGCGGAGGGACGTTCTCTTTCCCCGGGGCTCCTCCTGTGCAAGCAGATCGACTCACCTGCACCTTGCGACGGCGGCACTTCTCCGGTCTCCCTTTTCGGCATGGGAGACCGGCAACATCGACGGCGGTAATCTCGCTGGCACTTCTCCGGTCTCCCTCTTTGGCATGGGAGACCGGCAACATCGACGGCGGTAATCTCGCTGGCACTTCTCCGGTCTCCCTCTTTGGCATGGGAGACCGGCAACGTCCTCCGCATCTCCCGGGGCTCCCTCCAGGCCACGGGAGCCCCGCGGGCGCCGCCATACTTCTTGCCGTCTTCCTTCTTCCACCGGGCTGCGGGAGGCGGGCACTTCCGGCCGGCCGCGCTAGGATTGGCCGGCCGGCCGCTTCCGGGTCGCCGCGGGCGGCGCGGCGGCCCGTCTCTAGCTCAGGCAGGCGGGCGGCGAAGTTTCCCGAGCCGCTGGCGGGATAAATATTATAAATATATTTTAAAAAAACAAGGAACGTGTTGTGAGGCAGCCGCCGACCAGCAAACATGCGCGAGAGACCAGGAAATGCCGACGTGAGCCCAGAATACAGCGTGAGTGAAAGATCGCTCATTGCAACGGTGACTATAGCGCCGAAAACAGTAATTTTATTAAATGCACCTCGGCTCACCCTTACAGCAGGAAGGCGGGTGCCGGCAATGCCGGCTGTTCATCAAGAGGGACTGGGGGAGGGGGGCGGGAGAGGACACGGACGGCGGGAGACACCGGAGCAGTAAGGCGGGTGCCGGCAATGCCGGAACAGATTCGGGGGCGTTCCCGGCTTTTGGCTGACGTCGCGTGACGTCGGCAAAAGCCAAAGAATCTCGGGAACGCCCCCGAGTCTGGTCCGGCATTGACGGACAGGCCCCTCGTCCAATGGCTAGGCTCCATTTATGGAGCCAGCCAATGAATGACGAGGGCCGACCCAAACCCACACTACAGTTCTCATTAGGTTTTCGCCTGCGCGAAAAAGCTGCGCAGAGCGCAGCTTTCGCCAGGCAAAACCTAAAAAGAATGAAGAATTCCCAAGGTTGCAGTAGAAGAGTAGATATAACACATTTAGAAGACGTTAGGGCTAGGTATGTCTCACAAAGATGTCTGTATAGAAGCTGACTGAATTAAATGCAAATCGGTCATCAAAAGTTTTGTGTGTCTACATGGTCACAAAGGGGATCTATGACATCTTCAGGTTACCCAATTAAAAATGGGGAATATGCACTGAAAATTACTGGAAGCTTTGCAGTTACCCCAAGAGATTGGAGTTGTTAAAGGTGCAGCACAAAGAAGAGGCAATGACTATGTCACTGTTAGAAATCGATATGCTGATGAAGTTGCACAATATTGTGCCTTTGTGGCATGCACATTTAACAGTGACTATACAAATGAATCTGATGAGGACACTGTCTTTTCTATATTGTTGTCAGTAGCTGATACATGGGAAGAAATTAAGAGATTGCAGGAAGAGGTTTCAGAGGCAGGACAGCAAAGGTGGGTTAGAGCAGGATCTGTTAACAAGCATTTGCAATGCAATAGGTCTCGCATTCATGCGAGTTTGAGCTATTGCCATTGTAAATGACAATGTCTTTTATTTATGTTTCGGGTTTTAAACCATAAATAAAAGGCATTGTCATTTACAATACTAATAGCTGAAACGCTCGCAAATGTGAGACCTATTGCATTGCAATAAAAGGCATTCTCTACAGCTTGTTAGATTGTAAATGTCAGAGGAAGAGAGCGACCTGCGAAGTCTTCAAAGTAGTGATAAATAGTGCAGCAAAGTAGATGTGTAAGTGTTGTAAATTACACAGACACAAATTGTGAAGTGAGAGTTACATATGTTTCGAACTATAAACACTGGCAAAGAGCTCCAACACCTTTCGCTCTGTGATTACACTGTAGAGGCTCAGGAGGAAGAGCAGGAGGGGGGGCTATTTCCTGCCGTTTCCATGATTTGAGTGTGCAGTGTGGCATTGCATAATGTCATTGCTATCTTTGGCCTAATAAAAAACACTCCAGCTGTATTAGGGCCCTGGCTTCACCTCTTGGTGTGGGGCAGGCTGTGATTTATGGCAGGCATGGTGGGAGAGAGGGATGGTCTCGGCTACAGCTCCGGCTTCATACAGTGCCCCTGCTATTACTAGTGAGTGAGAGGCGCTGAGGTGGTGGTATTGGTACTGGTGGTGGCGGTATTGGTACTAGTGGTGGTACTGGTAGTGGTACTGGTGGCCGTGGTATTGGAGGTGGCGATGCTATTGGTGGTGGTAGTAGTAGTATTGGTAGTTTTGGTATTGGTGGTGGTGGTATTGGCGGTGGTAATAAAACAGGTTTTGAAAACAACTCGTCAGTTGGCTTTAGTACAGATGACATTTAACACAGATGTGCTGTTGTCAGCATCAGCCCATTAGCACAGGATTATGTGCTACCTGGAATTCCCACGACTTAATTCGCTAATCATTTCTAAATCCATTTTACTTGGGGAGGGGGTAGAAACAGACACGAGATAATGCCGGTAAAAACGATTGAAAGCAGGCACCTGTGTTACGGGCGGCCGTGCTACTTAAAAAAACACAAGCGGTTTCAGCTGAAGCAGCGCAAGTCGGGCCTGCAGTAAGAGAAACTCAATAAAGTATATAGTGCTTACAGATTAAAAGACTAAATAACAGGCCCCGCGTGACAACTGAAGTAAAAGACCCAGTCGCCATGGGAGGGTAAAAATGAAGACAAGGCCATACTAAGGAGGGACTAACAAACATATAAACAAATCCGAAGGCAGCATTTACGAAACACAATGAAACAAACCAATTAAAAATATGGGAGGAGAGAGGGCGCTGCTTCTCTCCCATTCTCTACTACAGCAGTCTTGCAGAGCGAGCAGTGCATGCGTGCTGCTGATAGGCTAAACCTAAAAACGCAAATGGCATTTGTGTTTCAGTAGATGAAAGACCAGTTTTACCAGGCAGTTTATTGTTCTCCATTACAACATTTCCCTGGTCCTGCACACACTGGAAGGGATGACATGATTAGACTGTTTAGGCAGAATTGGTTCAATCCCCGATTCAGAGATTTAGCCAAAGAGCTTTGCCATAGGTGCGTTACAGGTCAGCAGATGAATGTAGAAAGGAGAACCCCTGTAATACTTAGCCATATTGGAAGATTAGGAGGACCCTTTAACAGGATGCAGTTGGACTTTATCAAAAGGTCTGTCTCAACGAGCTGAGATATGTCCTGGTTATAGTGTGCATTTTCTTCTAATGGGTGGAAGCCTACTTAACGCAGAGAAATGTCAGTCCCACTGTAGCTAAAAAAATGTTACGTGAACTCCTTCCGCGGTTCGGATGCCACAGTTTCTCTGGAGTCAAACCTAGGGACCCATTTCAATAGTGAGGTCCTTAGAATGCTGTGTGAGGCACTTGAAGTAAAACAGAGATTTCATTGTACCTTTCGTCACGAGGCTTTGGGGATAGTGGAACAGGTAAACGGGACTCTGAAGACTTGTTCGGCCAAAGTCTGTGCATCCACTTGGTTGAAATGGCCAGATTCTTTACCACTGGTATTGATGAGTCTTCGAAGCACCCCTAATGATAATCTTCATATGAGATACTCATGAGACTGCCTGCAAATACACTTGTAAACATCAAAGATGCCATGATACTTGACTACTGTAAAGGATTAGCTGATGTGGTGTGTTCTGTTTCTCACCATGGTTGAAACTGCCAGTCCACATCAAGAGCACTGTCACAACCTTAACCAGGGTGACTGGGTTTTGGTGAAGAATCATGTGAAAACCCCATCTGCAGCCAAGGTGGAAAGACCCCTGCCAGGTCATCCAAATATCCAACACTGCTGGCAAATGCGCTGGGTACCTCATTGCGTTCATGCTTCGCACACTGAGTAAGGTGCCTGAATGGAGAAGTAGTGATCTTCGAGCCCAGACCAGATCTCCTATACCTGCACATCTAGAAGGACCAGGGGTGGGGTTACAGCAAAGTCTCACACCAATGCAAGTTCCTGAAATCTCGCAAATTAGTGTGGAAATATCCAATGAAAACGAATTAGGAGCTGAAGAAAAAAGGAACTGTCGCTGCATCATCAGAGCAACCAAATGATCCAGACGAAGGAACAGGAGTGGGAAGAAAGACCATTATAGAGATCGGAATGGCCAAAATGGTAGGAGGCAATAAAGATCAAGTGTGTCAGTTGAATGTAAACCACAAACCATCATTGAAGAAACAGAATCTAGTATGTAAGTGAAAACGAAGAAGATCAACAGACAAGAAGATCCAAAACGGCTAGAGTACCTTGCCGTAGGTATTCTTCTTCTGAATGGACTGATTACTCATAGAATATGCCAAATGTATTTGGTCAAAAACATTTCGACCTCCATATGTCATGCTGAGAAACAGAATTGATCCATTAAGATTCCCGACGCAAAAATTACACTCCAAAACTTGATTAGCACTATTTAGTGAATTCAAAATCGAAATAACAGACTGCAAATGATGAAATGTGTTTAAAGCAGCAATAAACTACTCCATGACCCTCAGTCTGGATCAGAGCAGGATACAGCACTGAGACAGCACTACTCGAAGCAGCAGAAACTGTCCGGGAGACAATGGATAAGGGGAACTATGCAATGCTGGTGCTATTGGACCTGTCGGCGGCATTAGATAGTGTCTCATAAGATCCTCTTAGACAGGCTTAGACAGTTGGGAGAGAAAAGGGACTACCTTAGCTTGGTTTAGCTCCTCCCTAGAAGGCCTCTCCCAGAGAAATTGGTTGCATCCTTACACTTCCAATTCTCGCCCTTTGATTTGTGGAGTGTATCAGGGTTCAGCCCTCAGCCCAACCCCTTTTAATGTTGATCTTGCCACCCTCGCCCGTCTGGTAAAGCTACATAGTGTCGATGTTATCTCGTATGTTGATGACGCACATCTCGTGTTTTCTTTCCAGGATCGCTCTGAGGCCGCATTTTCAACCTTTAGGCAGTGTCCTAGGGGCATTTCAGCATGGATGACAGCCAATTGCCTAAAGTTGAACGAATATAAAACAGAGGTACTGTTCTTCATTCAGCCCTCCCCCCATTATCGAACCTCTGGTGGCCTACAGAGCTCAATCCCACTCCCCTCCCAGTCCCGTCTGCTAGGAATCTGGGTTTCAAACTGGATACCACCTTGTCATGCAAGCCCCATATGGCCATATTTCCTCGTCCTGCTTCTGGAAGATGAAGGCCCTACGGAGATTGCTTCACTTCCTACCCATGGACTGCAGGAAAACAATAGTCCATGCGGTGATTATGTCGCAGCTTGACTACGCAAACAGTTTGTATTTGGGTCTGCCAGCATACCTGTTAAGGAAATCGCAAACTGTGCAAAACACGGCAACCAGACTTATTAGAAACGTCCTGCTGAGGCATCCCAACTTCCCTCATTTGTGTAGTCTCCACTGGCTGCCCATAAGAAGGAGAACTGAATACAAGGCACTGGCTCTGGCCAACAGAGCACTTAACAATATCGGCCCGCAATACCTAAAGAAGAGAGTTCGCAGATACCATCAGTCAAGGACCCTAAGACCAAACCATCTTGAGCGCCTTGTCACCCCCTGTTTTTCTAAGTCCAGAATAGGACTCCGTCAAAACTCCGACCTTTTGGAACTCCATGCCTGTTCATATCAGAAAAGCCATGTAGGAATCCATCTTCCGGAAGACTTCGAAGATCTGGCTCTTCAGCCTTTCCTTAGCACACTGTGGCTCGACAACTCTAACTTGCCCCCACCTTCCTCTGTCTCTGCTAGCGCCGGGACACAGCCGTTGGGGGTAGCTGCACGCTTTAGAAGCTTAAATACAATACATACAAAATAAAATGCAATAAATAACATTTAATAAAAAGAGGAAGAAATCCCCAGAGCCACGTTCGCAGTAGAAGAGTAGGGATAACACATTTAGAGGAATACAGAGTAGGGTTAGGTCGTGTCTCAAAGATTTTTGTATATAAACTGACAGAATTAACTGCAAGTAGAAATCAACGCAGAATATTGAACCAGCATCTACATAATGCATACAAGAAAAACCTACCCTGATAAATTAGGCCATTAGAAAATAGGGTTAATTTTAGCAGAGGAGAAAACAGTTTACATTATTGTGATGCAAATAGAGAGGAAAAAGTTTTGGGAAATGTTATGGAAAAATAAGACGATAAATACAAAAAGGAAATGGTTTATCCAAAATAAAAACTAGAGATAGGCAAAAGGGGAAATTGTGTGTTTACAAAAGGAGGAATTAAGTTAGAAAAAGGCAATGGGATTAGTAATTGTGAAAATACAAATTTTAGGAGGGACTGATCAAATATTAACAGGGGAAGAAGCAGTTATTCCTGGTGTTTATTTTGTTTGTGGACAACATGCCTATTTTCAGTTACCTTCTGATTGGGAGGGTGTTTTCTATTAAGCTTTATTGTTTCCTAAATTGTATAATTTGAACAACATAGATGCATTACACCGCATAGACATATAAGCAGTACTACTGATTTGAACATAATTAGTGGGAGATATGTTTGGAGCAATCATACCACCTGTAGTAGTAGTTTTAAATGACAAAAAAATTAGAAAAGTTATCAACAGTAGTACATAAACTAGCTGCTAGTACATTTTAGTGCCTTACTAGTAGTTACCATGAAATTAGTGTCTATTAGATCAATGGTCTTGCAAGATCTTTTGTTGGTAGAGGAAGGAAGAGTCTGCAAAATGCTGAAAGCATAATATTGCAACTCATATATTTCTGACAAGAGTAGGAAGATCGAAGAATTTACTTAGAATACTTCTGATTTGAAACCTGAATTAGAACCTTTAGAAACCGCTAGTGTATTAGGGAGCCTAGGCAAAGGAGCTTCTACCATGGCAACTGATAGCAGGTAGACTACAGATTCTAGGATTCCTTCCCTGACTGGAGACTCGCCTTTGAGTTTCAGATGCCTTTTCTCATGAAAGGCTGCCTCATTTAGATTCTAACTAATATATTGTTGTATTTTATAATCAAATATGGATTGATGGATATTAACTTTCAAAGTTAAGAATTATGATATTTTACTAAATGATTAAAAATATGAAAAACTAAAACATTTGAAATTAAAACCCTTTACATCACGTTAATTCTCTTTGTTCACTGAACTTAAAGTTCTAATTATGTATTGCTACGTAGATGATTGCTCCCTACTTCTTGCCAACGTCCAACGGTCCATACAATCAGTGGTAAGGGTTATTTGATAATTATACCTAAAGATTGAGATAAAGAAAACCTTGCTTCCTCAGGGGAAGCTAGCCATTAGGACGCTGCGTGGTTTGGACTTCTATCTTGGCCCTCACTACTGTGTTAGGTGGAATCATCTCAAAAGATAGGTCTGGGATGAGGATGGAAAAATGCAAAAGCAAAAGAAATACCTATTCAATCCATCATATAAAATAATTATCCCCAAAACAAAAAGACTGAATCATTAATACATAAAAAAGTTAACGCATCAGGTCTATTTGTGCACCCTCTTACTACGAGAAACCTCAAGACCATCAGTTTGGACGCAGTTCTGATACTCACCACCACCAGCACCCTTCAAAAGGACATACACGGAGCTGACCTAGACACAGCGTTCCCACTAGCAAACAGAAGATCTACATAATGTTATGTTGATTTGTAGAGTACACTATCACCCAGGAAGGTATCCTGGCGCTGGGTAGGTGTGAGAGTAATCAAAGGCAGGGCCTATGGGACTGGGGTCAGCAGGTACAAATGTTAGACCAAACAAAATGCTCACCAGAATCGTTCCTACCAACACTTAAAATCTCAGCCTGCTCAGACCCAACTGCACAACACTACATTTAAGCCACCTTAGTTCACCTAGCAAAAGCAAAGATGTACGCGCAACCTTAACCACCTTCGCAGGAGTAATACATTTTAAGCAACCCTTGACAACTCCTTTAATTAAGCTTGCTGATAAAAGACAAAATCGTCAACACCAAATAAGTTTTATAGAAGTTCATTTCTTAAACTTTAGCTTTCACGGCAGAATAGTTGGATAAGTCTGATATTAGTGTGCTCTGGAGACAGTATAACTTTGCCCAGTGCATAGAAGGCATATCCCGCACTCCAATTTCCCCGCCCAGACAGCCTCACTGAGGCTGACTGGGTAGACACTTACCAAGGTGTGCCAACGAACCCGTTATGGCTGTTAAACTACCGATAATGACCTCTCGACATCCACTCCTAGTCCTCCTCCAGGCGGGGGCAAAGAGAAGCGCCGGAACAGGCCATAGGCGGGCATCAGTGTACCAAGAGACGGGGACTACATGGCAGGAAGACAACCCGAATCCTTAGCAGTATCTGCAGAAGCAACAGACCGGTAATTGAAATAAACAAAGGCCTCTAATACATCATCTGTTCACGGGCGCCTTCTTGGCACAACAGTTCTCCTGTGCGCTGTAACCGGCCCTTGGTCTTTTAAACTGACTTGTTGTTTAAGCACTGTATTAGTTTAATTTCTATCCTTCAGTGGGTTTTACTTAAATTATTCTGAAACATGAAGAGGCGCTCTTACTTCTTAGTGTACATTTACTAATTAGTTTATCGAAATACAAGAAACATATTTATATATATTTTTCTTGTGTAAAGCAAACCAAAGTATACTTTCATCACAGCTTCTACTTGAGTCAACAGCGGACATCGTTGAAGCAACATGGCGGCGGTGTTTGCTGTTGATGCTACCAGGCCAATACTTCGGACATGTCCTCAGATACTGAGGCGGACAAGCGAGATCCGCCTCGTCACGTGCGACAACCTCAGGCTGCAAGCCCTGGCTATTTTTGTCAACATTACAACTTTGCATGAATTCTTAGCCCGTTACGAGGATGTTTAAATGTGAAACTTCACGTGCCAAATGGCAAAGTAATGTTTGTAAAACAGGCGTGATAGTGTCACATTTGGTAAGCGGAATTTCCCAACTATTTAGAAGTATTTACATTCGTTTTTAATGTCACGAATCATATAGGCCAGTAAACATAGTCTCTTTTCTCCATAAACACTGTAGCAATTTTGTAATCTCGATTCTGGTGCTTTTGAAGAACGCTGTATCAACTAAGCATTAACACATTTTCGCGAAACGAAATCATCGCAGTTTATCTTGCGGAGGACCAACGCATCAATTTAGAGTCTACAAATCAAATATTACCTATTTACGTTAATTCTTTAGCGCTGACGTAGTTTAAAAACTCCAACGGAACTAATTTCATACTCGTTTTTTTATAGTCGCTTAACACTAGCACCAGAACCACCAACCCATCATGGCAGACACGGTTACACTACATTGGCGAGGGCTACCGTAGTCCCTTTTTAGTGTCACCGCTTGCTCCTCCGTCACTGTTATTCGGTGCCAGTAGAGAAGTACACTCCTCCTCCGCGGGACTTCGTTCGGATAGAGTGACCGTCATGGCTGCTGCAAAAAGGGCCCGTGCTTACTTCCGCAGTGTCGTCCGATTCTCTGACCGAGATCTCTGCTGCTGATCTCCCCAGCTGGAGACGCAGGACGGAGGGGGAAGGAGAAGCTCGGCTACCTCCGAAGCATGGTAACTGCACCGCCCCAGCACAATGACAGGAGCGATATCCCACACGATACTTTGATTTAGTAGGGATCAGTGGGATTTAGAAACACCACTGTTGTTACTGGCGCAAGATATGTTAACTATGTAACGCCTCTCACGCCCTGTAGCGATTAACCACGCAGTGACACTCACATGCGGCACTCGGGTGTTCACTTCCAAAGGGTTGGGACCTGCTCACCCTAACTCCTGTCAACCAAAAGGCCCTATGGTTCAGGGTCAGCCTTCTGTGCCCTATTGATTTTGTAATATTACTAATCGCCAATGTGGGCGGTTTACGGGAGAAAAATGTTAGGTATCTCGCCCTGCCAGCAGAGGAGATGAGTATCTACCCAGAGTATGTTTACAGTTTATTGTCAGGGGCGGAGCCCAAATAACATTTTTGGGGATGAGGGTGAAATGGAACTATGCTAAACGGCTCAGAATAGTGGCGTATTTTTGTTTCAAACGTAGGCAAATCTATGTTTTATTAAAAATAATATTTTGTAGTAGATACAAGTTATAATCTATTTTTTTCTGAACTCTTCGTGTGAGACAATAGCATAAGATGAAGTCACTGGTGTCGTTCGCTTTTTTAACAATAGCATCGGCAGATCAATTTTCAATAGTTTAAGCCTCACTTATTGATTTTGTCAGTGCACTGGTTACAGACATCCATGGTGATATACAAATATGCAGGGGCTTAGGAGACCCTAAAATTCTGGGGGGGACAGGGACAACCTTGTGGACTTTCCTTTGACCCTATACAAATCACCGCCCGTTAAACAAATACAGTCGCATAGTTTTGAAGTGAAATATTGAGAAAAGCAGGCATGTAGTCAGTTTGCATGTATGCTTTATTGTTATTTAGGGTGGTGTGGAGTGCAAAAAAACGATGGATTTAGGCCCAGATCTTTGTACTGGGGTGAATGTAAGACTGTTCTGCATTCTGTCCATCAACTGTGTTTTTTGCAATTTTCACCTCGAGTGGGCTGGGTATGCCCAGACGTGAGGCCCAGGCTCTCCACATCACTGGAGTCAAGCTATCCAGGCTGAAGAAGGCTGATAGCCAGAAACCGGTCCTTGGATGCTTGATTCCGGTCTAGGAAAGACATGGCTTGGTAGTTTGGGCTGGACTGTTCCCATGTGGCACAGGGTCATGGCTGATTTGCATATAGCCATTGTCTGACCTAGGGTGGTGTGGAGTGCAAAAAAACGATGGATTTAGGCCCAGATCTTTGTACTGGGGTGAATGTAAGACATTGTTCTGCATTCTGTCCATCAATTGTGTTTTTTGTTATTGTTATTTACATTCACATAGTAATCAGACCAAATGTTAAAAAACATGTATATGAATCTTGCATCTTCATGCACCAAGCAAAAAAGGTCGCTGCCTTTGGGTGAGGGCATCGTGTTTTGAAGTGCATTATGGTTTGAAAAGTACTTGCTGCTGCATTCCTGGTCTCCAGCAATTTTCAGGCAACAATAAGAATGTGAAGATAACTTCAGTGATTAATGATCTTTATTGAGAGAGATCAGATGTCTGACTACTGGAAGTTTTGACTCATGGTAAGGTAGCCACAATGTGTTAATATGCCTGCTGCTAAGAACGTGTACCAGGCAGATCACAAAATGCATATCATGTAAATAGGTTAGTGAGTTGCTGCTTTTGTCTGAGAGATTCTTTTGGTATTTGCAGTTTATAAGTTAAAATCCTAACATTGAACAGTGAGCTATTAACTGTCATCAAAGAGCTGCATGAAAAGTGCAAGGTATAGATTAGAACGTTATGATTTTTACCCAGTCTTTCGTTATCCTAAGGTTGGAAAATGGGTTCATTAGGATCGAAATCAATTCTGATTATTAAAGAGAACCCCCAACCATGGTGTTTATGTTTTAAATTCTGGCTTTGTGCTTCTCTAGTGTTGCAAAGCCATCTGTGCCCTTGGCACTCCCCAACTTTTTGCTGACTTGTACTGGTGGTACCTCACTCTGACTGACCCTGGCCTCTGACTAACCAGGTATAAAGAGGATCCCTGGAAAGCGCAATTCATTCACTCCTTCATACTAGAAGTAATCACTGGTCATAAACTATTTTATACCGTTCACAGACTTTTTTTAATTAATAAAAAAACACATAAATAGATAAAACACAATGCATTACATAATAAATGTTATCGTTAAAAACAAGGAGAATAACATTCCATACAATAAACAAAAAACAAAATTGCAAACTAATTCATCGATATCTGCAAGTAAATCAACACAAAGAGTGGCACATTTGAAGATGTCAACAAATCCTAACCACGTTAATCACAATTTAATCTAAGGAAAATAATACCGCTCATGTGAATCCAAACTGAAACCCCCAAGAGTCAAAAGCAACCGTTTCTGATATTGATTGTAAGATTCATAAAGCCCTTTTGATGTCTTTGGAACAAATCTCGTTTTTACTTTTGATCTTATACCAGAGATTTACTGGGCTTGAATTCTATAAACAAGAAGAAATGCGTCGACGCGTTTCGGTGTCACTGCCTTTAGATATCGGCACACCTTCCTCGGGACAAAATCGAAGTCCCTTGGGGTTACAATCCTGTATCCTTCCTTAAGAAAGGTCTATTTCTTTATGAACCAGAAAGGCATCAGATCCGCATTAGAATGTCTCCTCAATCGATATCTTTGGAATATATGCGGTCGTAAAAGGAAGATTCTTTGCCTCGGCTTCTGATCAGGTTCAAATATGGTTACACATCCTCTGGATACTGGATTTTCACCTTATGTATGTAGGACCCTGTGGATGTGGGAGATAGCCTCTTCCCTGTGGTATTCTTCTCCTTTTTTAGTTATCCCAACACCTTCGAATGGCGGTGAATGGCTTGTTAGGAGTAATGCCTGATCTTGGTATTGATCTGCATATGGAAAATCCACGGGTACGCCTGCTCCTTTGTGTTACTCGGTCACACTGCATGATGCTGCTTCAAACTTGGGAGAAGAAGAGTCCCTGCTGAGGAGTTTGATTTGAACCAACCAGGCCCTGGACTGAAGATTTTGCCTGTTGCACAATCTGGAATTACAGTCCTATGGACTACCTTGATTCAAAAGGATTAAAGAGTGGACTCCCTGCATGCTGAAGGTTAACAGAGCACACCTGGACCACCAAGAATCCCCAGCCTGGAGTACTATCAGTGAATTCGAAAGGGTTTTGTCCAAGTGGATTGTGGTAACTGAAGTCCATTTCAAGGACCATCTTGGAGATTCCAGACCCTTGGAGTAAGTTTTGGACACTTTGAGACCATTTGGGAAACTTCAGGAAGAAGTTCCAGAGGTTTGGAGAAGTTTGGAGCAACTTTGGTAAAAAGCTCCATAAGTGGACCAACTCACTCTGGCCAGCCAAGCCGACAACCATCAACCATGACTTGGCCTGCCGTCCAGGTTCCTCCCGCTGAAAAGCTCCAGGGGTCCGACTTCCAGAGTTTGGTCGGGCGTAGGTGGAAACCCAAGCTGGCGAACCCTCACCGAATCCAGCCTAGTGAAAAGCATTGAGGTACCCTGCAAGAAAAAGCTCTGTAAACGTTTCTAATTCCGAACTTAGAAAAGGTAACCGGGGGCCAACCATGAGAGCCAAGCCACTACCATCAACTGTGTGCCAGCCTGCATCCCTAGCTCGTACCACTGGAAAGCTCCAGAGGTTGGACTTCCATAAGTTTGACCGGGAGTTCGTTGCAAGGCAAGCCGGCGAACCCTCACCGAATCAGGGCTGGCTGGGAGCTGCAACGGACCCAGCGAAGAAAAGTTTAGTAGTCAGAAGGTAGAAACTTTGACCGAGACCTACCGCAAGGAGTAGCCCCGCAGGGCTTTATCGTGGTCGGCCTGAAACTTTGAATTTGAGCAGGTCCAGCGTGACCAGATGTACCAAAAGGGGATATACGTTTCTATGTGCTATATCGTGCTACCTTTTTTTTAAAAAAACATATTCCCGGTTCCCTACATTAGATTTTTTTTTTAATTTTAAAGAGAAAAATATTTTAAATTTGTATAAATTGGTGTTGGATTTTTATTGTGTGTTGTGTCTTAATTATTTACTGAATCGGTGTTTTTAAATGCTTTACATACCTGCTCACAGCCAAGCTACCAAGGCTTGAGCATGAGAATAATTTTCGAAGACCGGTACAGAGCTTTATATTGAGGTAGTGTCCTTATTGCAGGGGACAGATATACATTTGCCCCTACTATTAACCCACTTTCCAACATCCAGACCAAGCACTCTTAAACAATACTGTCTACAAGTATGGATGACATGTGACTCCTACACCCTGTAGTTTTATTTAACATTTCCTATACATAGATTTACACACCTATGATTGACTGCCTCTGTGTAGTGTGAATGATGTAAAGTGCTGACACCCTGCACTGTTATGAGTGGCGCTATATAACTAATTAAATATATCTGAGAGTGGTTACGGAGACTTGAGCTGCACTATTAAAGGGTGGTAGTGAGGGAATCCGTGGCTGAGCTGGGTTTTTGAATAACAAGGCTGTCTATCTGATTTCATCTCCTGCCTCCTTTATCCACCAACATACTCTCCCTCCACATTATCTCACTCTTCCAGGTACTTTCTCATCTTTGCTTTCTCCTTTTTCTCTGTTTTCCATATTTCCCTTCCTCCTTCTGCCAACAACTCTTGATGCCTTTCTCTTGTTCGGTTTTACAGTCTGATGGTTTAAATAATGTACCGGTCTCTAACAAAGAATACAGTTACGCCTCACCTGCAGACACCAACTTAAATTAAGCATCATTAGCTTTCAGCCCACAAAGGAAACGCCAGAGTGGCTATTCTGGCCCTTTCTGCATTGTATATCTTTCCAGAAGAGCAGATCCACCCTTTTCTCTCCTTTCTGTAAGACACAAGGATCCCAGCCTTCTCCCTTCCCTATGGAAGGGAGAAGTGTGCATAGCAATCGGTCTCTCCGACTGCCAGGGAACTACCCTCCATTGTAATATGACTGGTAGTAATGCAGTCATTATTGGCGGTGGGACTGTCAACGACGCAGTGATGTGGCAGTCTCACCACTATTATAATCACCTCCTAAGTTTAATGTGCATGCAAATCCAATATTACCAACCCCTGGTAAGTTGCACTACTAGTGCTGAAAAAGTCCAATGGACGAGGTGGACTGGCCTCAAGGGTCTTGTGACGTCAGTGACAGAGTCACCGGGATTTCGCTGGAGCAGGTTCGAAGGTGGGGACATGCTGGTAGGGCTGGGGCCAAGTCAGTGGACTTCCTCATCTGGTTAGCTTCAACACGGCTGTTCGGTCCTTCTTCTTTTCTTCTTGTAGGTTCTAGTCTGAGGAAGCAAGGTTCAGGGGTGCCTCCTAAATACTAGAGTTAGGGGTGTTACAGGTAGGTGTCCCTTACCTGGGGTGGGTACACCCCCATTATGTCACCCTCCAGTGGGTGGGATGCATAAGCCTTTCCCTGGTTGGCTGGGTCTCTCCATCTGCAAGATGGCAGGGACTGAGAGTTGTGCTTCACCTCGCCTCCCCCACCTGAGGGGTGGAGTTGGCAGAAGTGGGAACACCTCTCTTCCTCACTTGTTCTCCCGCTGGTTCTCCTGCCCAAAGTGGGGAATGAGAACCAAAGGGGCCAGTTGCTGAGAGCAGCAAGGGGCCTGGGGAAGCTCACAAAGCCTTTGAAGCTTCCCCTTTGTGGACCCTGCCCATCCTGGGGCAGGAGGCTTGGCACCTCATCCCAGGATGTGCATTGTTTCAGGCCCTGAGAGCAGCAGGCTCTCGACCCAGGGGTCCAGAAACATGTCTGGTGGAGGCAGCTGAAAGCAGCCAATCAGCCTGGACACTACTGGTAGGTCGTTTTTCAGGGGTCATCTCGAAGATGCCCTCTCTGTACATTTTTCATTAAATCCCATACTGGAATCAGTGTGGGTTTAATTTGCTGAGAAGTTGGATACCAAACTTCTCAGTTTTCAACCAAAGTTCTCAGTTTTCATTGAAACCATTATGGTGCTGTGGAGTTCGTAATGACAAACTCCCAGCACCATATAATCTTCATGGCAGCACTGCACTTACAATGTCTAAGAATGGACTTAGAAACTGTAGGGATACAGGGCTCATGCACCTGTACCCTCACTGCTGGTACAGTGCACCCCGCTAGATGGGTGCCTGATCTATGCTAGGGCTGTGGGTTGTATGCATGGCACACAGGGATGCGGGTATTGAACTTAATAAAAAACCCATGGCTCGCAATTCTCTTTTGTCTTACAGTAGCCATCATCCCAAATCATTGGGGGATAATCAGCCCTATGGGCAATTCCTCTGGGTCAGGAGGAATTGTTCTTTCAAAGAGAAGTTCAAGAAACACTCGGCTCTCTCTGTTCAACTGAAGGAGAAACAGTATCCAGCCAAACTGGTGAAACAATCTCTTAAGAGGGCTGCCAATAATAACCGGGAAGCCCTCATCGAAATAGGCCTCCCTAAATAACAAACTTTGAGGATTACATGTGTACATACCGTTTGCACCCAAACCAACCAAATCCAAAAGAGTATGAAGCGCAACTGGAGGATTCTAAACATCGAAATGCATCAATTCCTCCACCGATATTCGCTTTCAAGAGAAGTACCAACCTGAACGACAAACTGGTCCATATCAGACCAAGAGCCACGAAGGCGCCCAGCCAAGACACACTATGGGGTCCACCGGCCATAAAGGGACATTTTCCCTCTGGTACATGCGCTGCATGTCCTCAAACTCCTCACGCTATAAATATCGACATCGGACTGGCAGACCGTGGGCACTTTATCGACCTACAAATTGCACCATCTACTTAGTGACATGCCCCTGCAAACTTGGCTATGTAGGGATGACCACCAGGAAGGTGGAAATGAGAATCCTGGAACACAAGAGTACCATTCGATGTAGGAAACAAGCAACTATGCTTCATAATCACTTCCTGCTGGGGAACCACTCAGCGGATTAACTATCCCGGACTGTCTTAGAGCAACCTTACATCCCACCACGTCACAGATCTAGCTCCATATCTGTTCATGAAAGAAAACGCTGGGTACATAAACTCAGGACGGATGTGTTGGGCCTAAATGATGATGTCCCTTGGACTTCTGTATAAGCAGGGATATACTGCTGTGACTACTGTTATCACCACATCAATTGCAATCACATCCAATGATGAGGTCTTATGAATCCAATACTTTCTAGTCCTCATCGTTGTCCATGTAGATTTAAATGCACTATTAATCTTCAAGATATACAAGTAACCTTTTCTGTATCAAACTACATTTCCCACCAACTCTGAACTTTTAGTAGTTCTCTCGCGCTTTCTTCAAGGAGCCTTTCTCATCTAAGCTTGTATTGTGTGTCCTTTGGTTTATATAGGTTTTGCTTACTGGTGTGCTACTTTGAAGTCTATACTTCTTGATAGCCACGCAGATTTAGATACATCATCAATTTTTTGGCTACATGAGTAACCTTTCCCGTATTCTAGCACTACATTTCCCATCATTCTTGGGGAGTTGAACAGTTCTCTTGTGCGCTTTAAAGAGAGACTTTATCTTCCAACTGATAGCACTACATTTCCCATCATCCTTTAAGTGCTGAGCAGTTCTCTCGCGCTTCCAAGAGAGGCTTTTTCTCCCAGCACGTATTGAGCAACCTGTAGTTAATTAATTTTTTTAAACACAGGTGCGCTGCTTTAACCTCATGGCTGCTTCTGACGGCCAACGGCCGTCGCGTGCACTACCTTTGTAGTGCTGCGCACGTCCGTTGGCCGTCGCGGCCCGCCCGCTCAATATAACGTTCCGTACTAGCGCGGAACGTTCAGCGCAGCTAAGGGGTTAAAATCATAATTAGTCTTGAGGCATAGTTGCACCAATCAGAGCTCTCATATTTAAGCCGGCTTAGCCCAGTCGTTAGTTACCTCCGGTCACGACTCATGTGCAGCCCAGGGTACCGACGGATAGGGAAGTGTTTTTTGTCAGCATAGTGAGATGCCTATTGACTAGTTACTAGAACCCGTGGGTGTTTTCGAACAACTAAGCTCCTGTGTTCTTGTAGCGCGTTCTGCTCTGTTTAGCCAGACTCCTTCTCCTTCTTTTTTTTTTTTTTAACTTCTGCTTTATTTAAACTGCAGAGGAAGCCTCATTACACTAGGCATTGTTGCTTTTGATGAATCAGCGCTAAAGCGTAGGTGCTTTTATTTTTATTGTAGATACATTGGCAAAACAAATGTGCAGGAATACATAGTTACAAGACCCACAGACTAGTGGGTTAGTGTCAATAACGTTTGTACTATCTTCAACCAACATCATTTAGGCTGAGGTTCCACCGCGAGTCAGGTGATGCCCGAATAAGATATTGTGAGCATTGTCCAGCTCACTTGACATAGGGCTCCCATTAGGCTTTTATACTTGTTTGCTTTGTATCAGACATGACTCGCAATGAGCATGCTCTCAGATGACAAGTTTTTTTGCCATTTTTTAGCTGTATGTGTTTGTGCTTGTGTGGATACTGACTTTGGGTTTGAGACTACAGAGCTCCCTCCCTCAAGGTATGTCAGGCTTGTTTTTTACTCTGATTACACCTGGTACTTCCCTTTTCCAGAGCGGTGCCTCTCCCCTGAGCTGTTGCCAGGTTGAGGTGAGGTAGTGTATCCGTAAACTAAGGGTAAGGAATTCATTATTTCTTTTTTCCTTTTGACACTATAATGGTCCTGTGATGTGTACTTGACCGCACATGTTATCTGTTACTGTTTGTAACTGTACGTAGTAGGAGACTGTTGTATTTCATGTTCTTTTGTTTGTGTTCTCTGTCATTACAGGTACACCCAGTATATCGTCCACAACAAATGGGAGATTACTGGTTTTGTATTGTGATTATTTCTCTTTTTTCCTATCACATTTTCTATAATTCAGCAGCATTCCTTTATGGTCCTGCAGAAAGCCATGACACCGTTCTGGGTCTTTTTTGGCTGAAATATGTTGACCAGAGTGTTTCTACCATATGCAGTTATTTTTTCAAACTGAAATATGCTCTGTTTTTAATAAGTGGGATGGGTATGCCCAGACGTGGGTCCCTTGCTCACTGTCCCACTGTATTCAAGCTAGCCTGGCTGATGAAGGGTAAGACCCAGAAACCGGTCCCAGGATGCTTGATTCCGGTCTAGGAAAGACATGGCTTGGCAGTTCGGGCTGGACTGTTCCCATGAGGCACAGGGTCAAGACTGATTTGCATTTGGCTGGGTCTATACTGGGATGGCATGGTGAGCAAAATAATGTTGGATTAAACCCAGATCCCTTGACAGGGGGTGAATGTATGATTGTTTCAGCATTCCGTCCATCATTTGTTTGCGTAGCACTTTTCACAGTAAGTGGAATGGGTATGCCCAGACGTGTGTCCCTTGCTCACTGTGCCACTGGATTCAAGCTAGCCTGGCTGATGAAGGGTAATACCCAGAAATCGGTCCCAGGATGCTTGTTTCCAGTCCAGGGAGGACCAGGCTTGGCAGTTCGGGCTGGACTGTTCCCATGAGGCACAGGGTCAAGACTGATTTGCATATGGCTGGCTCTAAACTGGGGTGGCATGGTGAGCAAAATTATGATGGATTCAACCCAGATCTCCTGACCGAGGGTAAACGTATGATTTATTCAGCATTCCGTCCATCATTTGTTTGCGTAGCACTGTTTTAATCCTGGCACCAGTAGCGAAGTGTAGGACTTGACCGTTTTAGGCTAAAGTCCCTAAACTTTTTGCTTTCCCCCTAGGCCTTTTTTCTGACATGTGTTGCCAACTTAGATTTATTTATTTATTTATTTATGTATTTATTTATAAAGTTTTATATAGCGCAAAATTGATCCCGAAGGATATCAGATCGCTTTACAATTTGTGGGAAAGGTAACAAATCAGAACATTAGTCTAACATGGGGAATCTAATGGGCTTTGAATCAACTAGTACACACATAACAGCTCAATCTAACCACTATGCTCCCCTCACAGAAAATCCTTTTGGACACTTTGCCACTGCTAAACGGTGTCAAAGGGCAAGTGTTCCCTGTGTAAAGTGTAATGGTAATTGGTTGCCCAGGATTGGTATGTTTGCCTTACTAGTAAGGTCCCTAGTAAAGTGTACTATGTGTGCCAGGGTTGGTAATGCAACTGCTACTAGTGTGCCTGCAACACTATTTATGCACCCACACAAGTAGCCTTAAAAAGGGAACTCGGGCTTGCTATTGCAGGGCCTGCGCACAGTTTGTTAAACTGCCATTGTGTTCTGTCACATGCACTCACTTACCAGACCTTACCCTTCCCTTTCTATGCACATCAGACACTCCTATGGTAGGTCTAGGATACCCCCTGGACAGTGTGTAGTGCATGTGAAAGGTAGGACATGTACTAATGTGTGTGTCATGTCCTGACAGTGAAATAATCTCCATTTTGTTTTTCACTGTTGAAAGGCCATCTTGCCCATAGGACAGAATGGGAAGGCTGTGTAATATGTTTTCCAGCCTATCTTCCCAAAGGCTTAAGATGGAAAGGTGAAGTTTAGTATGCCTGAATTCTCAGTGTAACACATCTTTTTATATGGGTGGTTTCTGCATTGTGTCTTTATAAGCCACTCTTTTAGAAGTGGCTGAGTTTTTGTGCTCTGACATTACTGTGTGTCTCTGCCCGGCTGTGGATTGACTGTCTGGATTTGAAAGCGATAGGATCTGGGGAATGTCTTGACCCAGGAGAGGAGGTGAGACCGCAACAGGCCCACCTGCATCTGGAGTGCAGGAGGAGGAGAAGCCCCTAGAGGCGAAGAGCCTGGGTCGCTGCTATAAAACAATTGGCTCATCTCCTGCTGAGAGACTGAGAATCCAGACCTTACACTAATCAAAGAAAGAAAGGTGTCACTGGCACGGAGGCATCCAGAACTGGTTTGAACAGGGGTCGGTACCCACTGAAACACAAAAACCTCAAAGCCATTGAGGAGTTTTAACTATGAGAGCTGAAGCCCCTGAACTGTGGAGAATGGCTTGATCAAGTGTGAACAAGACTGGCGCTACTTCGTGGTCTAAGAGGACCTTTGTCAAGGAAGAAACAACTGAATAGACTGAAGGATAGGACTGACTCTTGCTGTGTGTTCTGGGGCTGGCCTTCAGTTTGCTGTTTTAACCCAGGAAAGGCTAATGGGACTTTGCTGTGTGCTGTGTCCCCCTGCTTGGAGGACTTTGCTGTGTCCTGAAGTAACTTATCGCCAAGGGCCCGAGATGAGCTGGCTCCCTGTTTAGAAACATAGGTACGTAAAAGTTTCCATGAGAGTCTCAGGGACGCTGTGAGTGCGTACCTGTTGCAGCTGAGACCCTCGTAAGGCGTCCCTGTGATCGTGGGCACCTGGAGTCCAAGCAAGGATCAGCTACGCTTTGTGCGTGTGCTTTGTGCAGCCTGAAAATCTTTGTGAGAATTGTCCAGTGATCGTGTGCACCAGAATCCAAGTGAGTCTCATCTACGATGTATGCATGTGCATTGGGTACTGTGAGACCTATGTGAGGATTGGCCTTGTTAGCTTTTGCACTGGAATCCAAGTGAGTCTCAGCGACTCTGTGCGTGTGATCTTCTTGCAGCCTGAGACCTGTTTGTGGAGTGCACAGTGATCGTGCACCCGAAAGTTAGGGAAGACTCAGCAACTCTTTGTGTCTGTGTGCTTTGTGGCAGCCTGAGATCTTCATAACTGAAGCGGCCCGGACCGGCAGTCCCGGAGGAGCAGAGTTGCCGGTCTGAGCCGGCGTTTCTAATTCACAAAGCTGCATTGGAGGCCCAGCCGCTGGACGAGGAGAGTGGGTTCACGCCCCCAGGTAACATGTGTCTGCTCCTAGGACGCGGGCTCGGAGGGAGACCTTGGCCTCTCTCGCGTTGGCCGTGCGAGCCTCTGCTTCGGCTCGTATCGTGGCCCGTATTGCCAAGGGAATGGCATTACAGGGGCCGGAGCGCGGAGCTGCACTTCTGATTCCCTCGTACTCGTGTGGGGGGCAACTGTTGAGAGGCTGACTGCAAGTCAGACGGAGACGCCGAGAGACCCCTGAGGCCCAGTGATTAGGACCTGAGTGTATTACGCATTATTCCTTTTCTATAGAACGGAGTACCTGACTGACGTATTAATGATTGCATCATTTCTACATAACGGAGGACCTGATTAGAGTATTACGCATTGCATTATTCCTGCATAACTAACTACCTGAATAATGTATGACCCATGGCATTTTATTTGCATAAGAACTACCTGATTGTCGTATGACGCATTGTATTGTTTCTGCATAACGAACTACCTGATTAGCGCATTGCGCATTGCATTTTTCCTGCATAACAAATTAACTGATTAGTGTATTACGCATTGCCTTATTTCTGCATAACGACATACCTGGTGGTTATATTACGCGTTGCATTATTTTACCTTGTAATGTGCCTGATTGTAGCATTACGCGTTGCATTCTTTTCATTGCAGAGTCTGATTGCTGCGTTACTCTGTACATTATTTTTACATTGCAAAAGTGCCCGATTCTAGGATTACAAACTGTATGACATGATATTAGGAGTACAGAAGAATGTTTAGAAGTGCTCATGAATACCGCCAGAATATACAAGGGCTGGCTGGCCTAACAACCAGCCAGGGTAAATAGTACACAACCTCATATGTTGGATTTATATTGTGTGGTCATATCGTATATCTTTTTACATAAAGTTTATACTTTTTTTTTAAAACTTGTGTGGAGTCTATTTGTGTCTGATCATTGGGGTATTGTGAGCATGGTTGCAAATACTTTACACATTTGTCTTGAAGATCAGCATGGCTTTCTCATGCCAAGCTACCAACGGGGCGAGTGGGGCTATCTAAGAAGGTGACCTTCCTTTCCCTGTTGTTGGAACGCGGGTCTCTAAGGTACCTACCTCAGCCAACCAGGGATCCCGGGTCTAACACAAAGTAGTAAAGGTTCTGTCGCTCCTGATGGCTAGTTTTAATTCCCTTCACATTATCACTATTATTGTTTTTTGCGCTGCGCCCATCATTCCAATGGAAAGTTATCATTGGGATTTAGTATATCCCCCATTAGGATTAAAAACATCCCTGAGCTACTCCCTCATAGTGAGGTGGTTGTAGCCCGTGACAATGCTAGGGGTCCCTGTCAAGATGAGAATCCCAGGTGATGAAGCATGCCACCTCGGAGGGTGATGGGATTATGTCCATAATATAGGACACTTCTTCAGTCTACATATGTCTCTTCACAATCGTACTCAGACCCGAGGGTATTTTGTGAATTATGATATTGTTGGGGAATTTCTCCTCGCATGTCTATAAATATTTCCTGGGACCCCCCCTTTTTACTATTCTGTTTTTTACTACACAGGGATGTGTGCCATGTCGCCTCTTCTCTTTGTTCTGCACCAAGACACACAGCCTCCAAAGGCAGTGTGGGTGTGTAAAGGTACAGGGCCTCTAATCGTGGCACAATACGTGCTTTAGCCCTTAGAGGTCTTCCCTGGTCACAGTGCCCTGGGTACCTGTGGGACCATTTACCAGAGGCTGACTTGTGGCCAGAGATGCCAATAGGGTTTGGGTTAGTTTTGGTCAAAGAACACAGGCCCTGGGAATCTGCTTGGCAGTGACCCATGGCACATCAAGTCAAAGTGCATCTGTAGTCTGTCAAAAAGTGGGGGGTTACTGCAACAGAAACCCAGCTTCTCACTCCCATGGACAGCATCCCACTCCTAATCGATGTTGTCCCATTGCATACAAGGGGACCAACAAAAAGATAGGAGGAACAAAGAACAATAGCAATCATAACAAAACACCAAGAAACCCACCCTCCACCCCCTCCACACCAGGCGAGGAAAACCCAATGAATTCCCTTACCCATCTGCCCCAAAACAATAAACCCTACATGCAAGGGACGGAGTAATCTGTGGGGTACGGGCAACTCCTCGGGCTCAGTGCCCTCTCTGTCCAAGTTGATCTTAGCAATGAAGTCTTAGGTAGGTAGGAGAGAAGTACCAGGAGAGGCGGGGCGGGTAATTCAGGAAGAAAACTTTTGTCCCTGGATATAGGACAATAATCAACCCATGGGCACAGCAAATACAGAGAGCAATCAGCAAGCAACGGTTCAGCCTGGTGGGAAGAGTACCGCACTAGTTGTTATATTCAGGTCCGGTGAGGAGCGATCAGGAGTGGCACGAGAGGAGCGGTGCCCGCCGTCTTACAGCTATTTGCAAAAGGAGAGAACATCAGAGGGCATATCGAAGAATCTCTGTTTGTCATTGACTGTAACTCGGAGCCTGGCTGGGTACATCATGCCATATTTTATGCCATGTTTCCGGAGTTGTGCCTTCACATCGGAGAACCTCTGCCGCGCCTCATGCTCTGCAAGCATGAAGTCTGGGTAGGGGAGAGTGTGGCTCCTAGGTATTGCAGTGGGGAATTCTCCCAGGCCAGCTGAAGGATGGTGTCACTGTCTCTATGGATCAGGATACGGGCCACTATGGGGCGTGGCGGGGCACCCAGCTTGCGGCGCGGCCCTAGAGATCTATGGGCTCTCTCAACAATGAATGTAGTAAAAAAGTGTTGAGCTCCTAAAAGGTCAGTGAGAAGGTATTCCACAAAGAGTTCAGGGCACCCCATGTTGGTCGACTCCACCAGGCCGATAATACAAATATTGTTCCTACGAGACCGAGCCTCCAAGTCCTCTTTAGGTCTCGGGCCTAGCGTACACTGCGCATACAGTGTCGCGCAGTACGAGCCTAATCCGGGCGCTTTGAAAATGGACCTTGGATTCCACAACGCTCGTGCCGTTGTGAAATCCAAGGTCCAATTTCATTGGCCTTCAGGTGCGTGCTGTTTTTAAACAAACACGCAATAGGCCATATGCGGTCGCGTAGCTCCGCCCATGGCCTATTGGTGTCTGTTACGCGCACCAGAGGCAATATGTTTTGAATATAATTCAAAACATATGTTCGCAGTGGCGCGCGAGTGCGCGCACCACTAGCAGGCATTTTTTTTTTTTTTTTTTTTTTTACAATACGATCGCTTTCGCGATCGGTTGAAGTGCTGGTCTTTTTTTTAATATGATGGACCTTTCCGAAGAAGGGACAGACCGCGATAGTGCATTACGAGCGGGAGTGATGATTACAAAGAGAATTTGGATTTGTGGGAGTCCCTTTCAATAATGTAACATCGTGTTCGTCACAAAAAAAAAACCACTTGAACGTCTTAGCACTGCACTCTTAGGTATTCATTGGTACGTTTAGTATATCAAGTGACACCGGTTAAAAGTCCAGTGGAGGTGCCCTTTGTAGACTCACATCTGTTTGTCATAGCGCGATTATCTAAAGATTGGAGCGCTGCGGGGAAGTTAACGAGTGAAGGTGGTTACCTCTTTCTTACAGTGTAATTCATACTGCGCAGCACTTCGGATGTAGCCCCAGCCAAGACCCAACAAAGCAGGCGCATAAATATTGATGGGTCCTCAGTGATCGGGGGGTGGCTCCGGACCGATGTATGCCCCATATAGGTAGGAGGCTGGGTGCAGTGAAAGGCACTCAAACGTTTTCCTCTGCAGCTTGATCTAGCATCCGCAGCAATCTTACCGAGCTACAGATAGATGTCAGCGCGGCCGGTGGCGGGCTTAACATCCAGACTCTCTCCCAACAGCGCCACCGAGCCGGGCGCCACATGCCCCTTGTGGTGTCAGTCGTGCAGCAAGGGCAATTAGGTGAGGACAATCTTCACTGGTGTCCAGCGGCATCCACTGCCCCAGCCACGCTCCTGCAGTTTCTCCTGTCTGGTCCTGGCCGCATATGTCCTAGGTGCGAACCCGCCTGGTCTCCGCTGCCTGCTCCCACAGTCGTCAAGAGCGACTAGTTGCATGGCCCCCACAACTGCTTGGTGGCACAACGGGGCAGTCAGGACAGTGTACCTTGCAGGTCTGGCTTTTCACGGCAACCGCGGCCGCACTCCAGCAGCATGCCACACTTGAGGAAGAGAGGCTGTTTTTTTGCATACTCGTCACATCTAGTTTTGAATACTGGTGCTTACGAGCCGACAGCTCTCCCCGCCCGAACCCGACAAAAAGGGTCACAGAACTGCTCCCTTGCTGCACAACGAGCGGTGTAAGCCGGGACTTTGCAGCCAGGGGCTCAGGGCACGTGCCAGGGCATGTTCAGCCACCAGCATGATCACAGGTGAAGGGGTACCGTCCAAAAAGGAAACATGCCAGTGCGGGGGCAAGGACGTGCTGCTGCTGCCAACATAAATATACGGGTTTCCTTTTGGCACACAGGGCTTTGGGGCACGGCTTATTAAGTCTTTCAGCCGAGCTGCAGTTTGCATTTATGCAAACTATACCTGGGCTTGCACAAGATGAAGGGACTCCACGGATCAGGCATTGGAAGAGACGATGCTTTCATACCACCCGTGTCTCATGGCATTCCATAACAAGACACCCACGAAGCGCATTCCCGGTCTGCTCCCATCAAACAAACACGGGGACTCGAAAATAATCTGGAACCTTCTGCCGTTGCCCACGGTGCGTCAGAGAGCACACAAAGAGAGAGAAGGCAATACACGATTCTTATTTGTAGAGCAAATTTACCACAGTGCTTCACATTAAACATTTGCATACAACTGTGCATCACTCCTTCAAACACCTTTTATCGACATCCAGGATAGCCTACCATTACACTAATCTGGAGATTCAAAATCTAGCTCTCAACTCACTTAACTCTCAATGTGGAAAGGGTGCTGAAGTGCATCATCGCCCCTGCGCGTGCCTTATTCCAAAATCCAGTCACACTTTAGTGCAAAGACGGGGAATTACCATTAATTGTGTGAGAAAAGTGACATGTCTTGAGAGGCATCTGTGCTGTTAAATTGTGGTTGTACTAGGTATCCAACCAACACCCGGGGCTAGCAGCTTTTCCAATGATGTCAACCTTTAGGAACGTGCTACTTTGAGCGACTATGGCTACACACTTGCCAGGTGCCCACAGGGGCATTGCTAATATTATGTTCTGTGTTCCATTCCTGTGCCAAGCAAAACCCCTACACAGGAGGCATTTCTGATGCCATTTGCTTTTATAATCCTGCACCATGCAAAGCTTGATGGTTTCTTCCAAGTCTAAGTGACAGCAAAGTGAGAGTGACAGCAAAGTGAGAGTGACAGCAAAGTGAGAGTGACAGCAAAGTGAGAGTGACAGCACGAGTGAGAGTGGCGCTCTTCCACATCATCTAGGCCAGTGCAAGTACAAGTTAGTTACTTATGTTTTTTCTCAGTCTTTCATTATCCTGATGCTTCTAAAAAGGTTTATTTGGGTTGAAATACATTTTTAATATTAAAGCCAATGCTAACCACTGTTATGTTCTGAATCCTAACTTTGTGCTTCTCCAGACCAAGCACTCTTTAAAAATGCCTACCAGTATGGATGACATGTGTATCCCACACATTGTAGTCCCCTTTGTATTATGTAACATTTTCTATACACTGATTGACACATATGATTCACTGTCTCTAGATGTGTGTGATGTAAAGTGCTCTGACATCCTACAATAGTATGAGAGATGCTATAAAAAATGAAATACACGTGACAGAGCGGGGCTATGGAGAGATGAGAAGCACTGTTGGAGGGTGATACTGGGGGAATCATTGAAGAACCCCCAGAAAGATTGTCACATTCTTGTGCATAGTCAGGTCTTCATTTACGATTCTTTAAAAGCTAATACAATTTAATATATAATGATAAATGTGTTGTGGAATGCACCATTATTTCCTAAATTTCTTAAGGGGAGAGCCTCCCAAAGCCCCCTTTGTAGGGGTCAGGCTCAATCACTGCACTTGGTGTGCACCGTATGGGCACTGGTCTGAAATCATTTGCCAGGGCTGCTTTGGGTTTCCAGTCTGGCCCGGGAAGGAGCAGGAGCCTTGTACTGCGAAATAAAGCCAAACATTGAAAAGTCACGGAGATGCAGCACCAACCTTCCCATTAACTTTTTTTGTTTTCTTGCAAATTCTTTCAATATAAAATACAACAGAAGTGGCGGATAGTGTCACTAGCCTTCTTGGCTTAACAGCACACTTCGCCACTTCAGAAACGCAGGGCTGCACCATATTTACAAGAATATGGTGCAGCTCTGGCGCTACACTTAACAGGGGAAGATTGTTTATGTTCAGGAAGATCCCCCTTCCTGCACAGAAAAAATCTTGAAATGTAATTTTGTCACTTCTATGTGTGCTGCTTAATGCAGCACACATGGAAGTTACAAAATGTCATTTTTTTAAAGGTTGTTGATGTGCAGGAAGGGTCACCTTCCTGAACATAAACAATCCAAGGCGTTTTGAAAAAACAAAGAGAAATGAAGCATTTCCCCTTGTTTCGCCAATTTCAGACCAGGTTTTCTCTGGTCTTAATTTTGGCGCTGCTTCCCATTTATGCTGCCCTTGTAAATAGGGGGCAGCGTCCAAATCAATGGGTGTTGCAGGGGAAACGCCCATCGGAACACCCACTGCCCACCCTTTTCACGCTAAGCATTGAGTGAAAGGGGGTCTTAATTGCAAGGCACCATTAAGCCACTTTAAGTGGGTTAACGTTGCCTTGTAAAAAAGGCAAAGCCCCTATCGCCACGGGAACATCTCAAAAAGTGATGTTCCCATGGTGATAGGGGCTTGTAATATGCCCCATAATCATTAGTAATTTGAGTATTTGTTTTGTGTGCACACGTGTGTTAATTTTTTCTGAATTACTGTTTTAATGTTTGAAATTTAAATCCAACAAATTGCTTGGGGGTCCCCGGCTTCCAGTGGTGGCTCAATGGGGGTCCTCAGTGGTCAAAAGTTTGGGAACCACTGATCTAGGCTGTTCAGGTTGGCCTAGCTGCGATCCAGGCGGGTATCCTGTGTGTCGACCATCATATCAACAGCGTGGAAGCCTGCGAGGCTAGAATATTCCTCTGATAGGGGGGGGGTTGCGGGTGTTGCAAAACAGCTAGGCCAGCCAGGCAGTTCCCTGGCAGGCCCACCTGCGTGCAGTATCAGCAGTGCTGGCGTGGCCAGTGGGCCAATGGCAGGAGCATTGCGCTCGGGCCCTCAGGCCAAGCGCGGCAGTAGAAAACCCTCCAGTAGATGTAATCCTGCTCGTCCAGGCGCCAGAGCCGCAGGCTAGCCAGCATCCCCAATCGCCACCCAGCTGGGACCGCATATAGGCCAATGTCTTCAGTCTTGCCACGTAAAGATGAGATAAGGCCCAGAGAGGCTCCACCCCCCCCCCCCCCCCCCCCCCCCCGGCCTCAGGCTGCGGCCCCTCTCGCCGCGGGGCCTCCGAGGCATGCTGGACCGTATCTCCCTGAGGTTGGTGGGCGTCCCGAACAAGGTAGGGCAACTTGGCAAGCACGGCCTCCGCAGCTGCATCGCACGGAGAGGGAGGGCCCAGCAAGGCATCGCAACTGCGCAGAGAGGTGAAGGAGGACCCAGCAAGACACTGCAGCCCCGGTCACAGGCTCGCACGTGGCCGCTGTCGCCTTGGAGCCTCCAAGGGGGGCAGGGCCACGTCCCCCTCAGTAGGTCCGAGCGGTCCGGGCGGGCAAGATAGCTCCATTGGAGGTAGAGGCATCATTTGGGCAGTGCGGAGGTTTATCCCATCTCCAAAGTGGGTAAGGAAGCGAGGATGGGGTCCGGTACTGCCATTTCATGGGCAGCATGCCCCGGACCATCCATGCCGTGTAGCCATGTTGTTCGACGGCCAGGCCACACCCCACTTTACTTCTACTTTCAGCAGCTTGTGATATTGTTTTAGAGAAATTCGTCAAAGAATGATGTAAACGTTTGTGAAATTCACTGTCTGGTATATAGTATGAACATTGAACGAAGGCATGCCTTGTATTTTGACAGAAAACTGATGTGAGGAGTATTTTTCTCCAGTAAAGTGTTTTTTGCAGTAACCAATATCCTACAGAAGAAAATCATGCAAAGTTTCTCGCCATCTTACCATAATATGAAATTGTAAATTCCATGGTTAGTAAAAAAAATTGTCCTGCCCTATTTTTCAACCTCAAGCCTTTGCTGCTACTGGTTAATACATTCTTGCCATTCTAATATTTACATTTGTCTGCTCTGGTCCTTAAGTTCACTATCTCATAATTGTAATGAAATGTGCTGGTTGATTTCAGTAACCACCAGTGCATCTTATAAAATTTGTTTTTTGAGATCAACCGAGCTACTAAAAAGTGCCACACGGCACCAAAGTTATTCTTTGGCCTACCTAGGTTTGAGAATAGAGGATTTGAATTTTGTACAAGCTATAACTTGTTGCGCTATACATTTTCTTTCACTCTTACCTTGTCAATAATGTCTTCAAGTCAAGTAGGCAGTACAGACCTTGCTCTTCCCAAACAGATAAAAAGCCGTACAACCAAAAGGCAACGCCACTTAACACAATGATAGGATGGAGAATAAAGATCTCTGGATCATATACACAAGAAATACCTCTTCCTCCGTGATTGTGTGCATGAATACATGTGCAGCGTTTTCTCACTAACCTTCCCTGCACTCAAAGCACAAGCTTCAAGCAATACAATATGAGCAGCCTTTACCAAATACACACTAGAACAAAACATTTCCCACATAAGACACGTGGCATTCTCATACGCTTTAAACAATACACATCAAGCACCTTATGAGCAAAGCATCCATTCACTTCACTATACACTAGGCCACTGATACAAAGTACAATAAGTACATCTCTGGTCACTGTCAGCACAGATGGCACTGAAGCACTTTCTACATAGGCCACACAGAAATGCACACTCCTCCATCCAAAGACCACTATGGAGTTGCATGCTACCCGCATGCGAGCGCTTTGGGGCCTCGCCAGGGGTATCAAGCATTGTATAAATGCAAATTAACACAACACAGCTACTCCTTCATTGCCAGCGTTTGAATGAGCATGTGCTCTGTCACATATTTTAAAGCAGCTGTTTGGTAGTGGTAAATGAATGCATTGTGTGGGTTCAGACTGCATGCCCCACTCTCCGAATTGTAAAACATTTAGTGTGCATATGTGAATTATACAGAGAAAACCTGTCTACAATTCTATGGGACATTGTACATATTGGATGGACACATTGTTGATGTAGGAGCCCATGGTCTTGGCGCTGTTCAGGAGGGGGAACAGCCTTTACAACAAGGTTTTTACCACGTTGTAAATTAACCACATGTTTTTACCACGTATATGCATTTCCAATGCATGCTTTAACTATGGAGTTAAGGTAAATTGGGAATGTCAGGCATCTGACGAGCTCAGCTCGTCATGAGCACACGACCACTGTGGCTCATAATGAGCTGAGCTCGTCGTGAGCATGGGGGCGCTGTGCTGCTCCGCCCCCAGCATAGCAGGGGAATTTGCCCAGCTGTGAAGGGGTTAACAATGTATGGTAATGGCATGCGTTGTGAAAGCATATGCGTTCCAAATAAAATGTGTTGTGCAGGCATGCAAAGTATGGTCCTGCTCTGTTCCGTCATACAACCCTGTGAAAGGCCTGAAACATTAATAAGATGGAGACATCTCTAAACTTCTGTGATGTTGTAAGGATGTCGGTACATGTGCACATTGAAGGTAAACAGTCCTGTCATTACGTTTATTTTAAGCTGCATGTTTTCCAAGAAACTTAAATTGTCTAAACATCACCCTAGCTGGAATCAGGATGTAGTTGGACAGTGTGAGACAGTTTTTTTTGAATCTGGCTTAAAAAGCACAAGTGTCTGCAACACCTGTTTTTAACTATTCTTTAACCTCTTAACTGCTGGGCCAGCCTCGCCCCATTGCTGACGCTTTTTTTGGCTATTTGGGTTAGTTTGCTCTTAAGCCATTATAACTTTTTTCCCCATGAGGTATGCATGCCAGATTTGCAGGGGATTCCAGGGTGGTGTGCTTTGCATAGATCCCACAAGGTGTTCTTACCCACAATGCCTGTAAACCTCAAAATTTGCCTGAAAATCACACATTTTCCGCACAGTTCTGTGATGGAAACTTCTGAATCGCAGGAGTCCACAAAATGTGAGGATTCCTGCAGGGCTCCCCTTGGCCTTGGTTTGATCCGTTCCTGTAGTAGACACTAGGCCCAGCCACACAAGTGGGGCAGTCGTTTTTATCAGCACAAGTGGGGTAATGCTGGGTGGTAGGAATTTTGTGGATTCCTGTAGATTCCAGAAGTTTCCATCACAGAAGTGTAGGGAATATACATGATTTGTGTCAAACTTTTAGGTTTGCAGGGCATTGTGGGTAGGAAAACCTTGTGGGACTCACGCAGGGCACACCACCCTAGGATCCCCTGGCTGACTAATTTTCAGAAATGTCTGTGGCTTGAAGGTTTGCATTAGTGGTGCCCCACATGTCCCCAAATGCTGTAGCTACCCCTATTGTTGCCCCAATACTGAAACTACCCCATTGCTTCTATCTCAACATAGTGCTGTATGGCCTTTCATGTCATGGTCTCTTGGTCCACTCACAAGTGGGGTATTGTTCTTATCAGGAGATGTGTGGAAACTCAGCGTGGTAGGAAATTTGCATTTGTCTGCAGATTCCAGATTTTTCCATTACAGAAATGTGAGGAAACTGTGTATTCGAGTCATGTGAGCTGGAGATCACATGCTTTGCATACTCTTGCCATCTAGTGTTAGGTCCGGATGTTTGCAAGTTGTTTTTCTTAGAAGAAGTCTTTTCCAGTCATGAGGTAGGTAACTCCTCTTTTCGGTGATAGTGCGCATGGGCATCAACTCTATTGTTAGTTTTTTTCCGCCATCGGGTTCAGACGTGAATTGCTGCTCTCCAGTTCGACATCGTTTCTCCGGTTCCCCTTGGTGCGCAATAAACTCCCCCCTCAACGGTGTTGTTTTCGCGTAATGCCGTTCTCCGCGTATCGTATTTTCTGAAAACTGCCTAAAACACCGGGACCGAAGCCTTCGGCACCGAAACAAACGGATGTGCCGATTCCACCAAAAGAGCACCATTTAATGTTCCACCCTCCAAACCGGATCCAAAACAGCGGGAGCTCTATATTCATCCAACAACTGGATGTATTGCCACCAAGGTGACAATAAAACGCAAACCTGTGACGGAAGAGGCCCAACACATTCCTTTAAAAAGGATAAATGTGGGTTCTAACCCTTCTTCTCCTCCTCCTCCTCCTCCTCCTCTTCCATCACCTCCTTCTCCTCAGTTTCATCCCTTTCTCTTACTAATTTCACATGAGATCTCACCACCAGATGATCAGGATGATGAAGAAGCCAACACCTACAGACCCCTGGACAGATTACAACACCAATTAGCCCACAGGGAAGGATCCTGATCTGTACCCTACCAAGCCTTTTCCACCGGACAACAGTGTAGGATACATAGAACTGTTCGGTAGAGCTGCCAGCTACCATGGGGTTCAGTTGCATAAGGAATCCCTGGACGAGGATTTTCTTTTTGAAACTCTCAGTACTACCCAAAAATCCTCACACACAATCCCCATACTCAAGGGTATGGATCAGACACATGGATGACATTTTTAATTAACCCGTCGGGGCACGTATTCTCATACCTAGGGTAGACAAGAAATATAAGCTGGCACCATAAGATCCATAGTTGTCATTTGTAAAGCTGTAACATGGTCAACACTGCACACATTCACCAAGCACTATTGTGTAGAAATGATAGCGAGACAACTAGCTAATGTGGGCCAGGCAGTACTTCGAATACTGATTCAGACAACTCCAACAGCTACAGGTTAGCCACCGCTTTGGGAGAATACTGCTGTGTAATCTATGCAAAGCATGTGATCTACAGCTCACACACCTCGGATAATGTTACTTACCCACCAAACATCTGTTCTTGGCATGTACAGCTGTAGATTCACATGCGCCCACCTGCCGCCCCCCCTGGGTACCTGTAACTGTTGCAGTTCTCCATCTTATTCTACATACATTCGCATGGACATCTCTATTCTTTACTTACTATTCCATTCTCTCCTTCTGTGGGAAAACAAATAACAATGGAGTCGATGCCCATGGTCACTATCACCGAAAGGAGGAGTCCCCTACCTCGTGACTGGAAAAGACTTCTTCGAAGAAAAACAACTTGCAAACATCCGGACCAACACTAGATGGCAGGAGTATGTAAAGCATGTGAATCTACAGCTGTACATGCTAAGAACAAATGTCTACTGGGTAAGTAACATCCTTATTACCAAAGTTTGCTTTTAGCTAGGTAAAATTACCTATTGAGAGCCATACTCCCCAGATGGTATGGAGGAGCTGGCAGAGCCTCACTTACACCTGATTAGGCGGTGTCCTGTCTACACACAAAGGGCTGCATACCCCCTGTAGTGAGTCTGGAGCCAGGGCTGGAAGGTAGGACACCATTCCAATTCAAAGGCATGTCTTTGAAGTCTCCACCACTTAAAAGGCACCACTGGGTAGAAGTACTGGACCTTTGACATCACCACTTCAGTACACTGGAACTATGGATACTGTACCAGGAAGGACTGCTGTGCTGCTAAAGGACTGCACCCTGTTGGACTACGGATTTGCTACGGATTTTCTGCCTACTGCCCTTTTGCCTTGACCTGCATCACTTGACCCAGAACCCAATGTGACTGCACGGGCTAACTGGCTGGCCTTCTGATCTGAAGCCCCTGGGACATAACAGGACTCCTTCCCCTGCAACTAGACTGCTAACTGTGAGTCTACCTTCTCAAGTGGTGCACCCCAGTCCTCGACCATTGGAAGTGGGCCTAATGTGCTTGCCAGCAGAGCCAACGCATCTCTGCTGATCGATGCATCAGAGAGCAGAACTGACGCATCTCATCAGCTGAGCGGTGCATCCCCGAGCAGGACAGACTCATTGATGTTGCTCTGTGGATTGGGCCCGTAAAAGGCTCGCTTTGGTGCTGCTTCCCTCATCTTTGGACCAATGCACCACATTTGCTTCTCAAATCCTTCGTCAGCGGCAGCTTTGATGACAAAACTGCATCACTGCTCATTGAAATCGACGCATCACAGTTGCTGTGCCTCGCATCCTTGACACCGAACTTTGCCTTGCGAGCCCCCTGGACCGGCACGTCGACTGAACAAGATCTCGCATCACAGCCTCTCTACCTCTCGGAAACCATGCATTGCCTCTGCTGCGTGATGCATTTTCAACACTGAGCATGCAATGCTCCACAACCATGATTTAAGCGGCCTAACTGAGCCCCTGCTCCATTTCGGTTGCCCTGAACTTGTATCTGTGTCCCGGTCTGGCGCGATCAGATTTCCCTAGTAGCGCTTTGTGCTGTTAGGTACTATTTTTCACTATAAACTTTAAAAATCAATATATCTGGTTCTACTAATTGGATTTTCTGTCATTTTGGTCTTTTTATTCATTAAAATCAGAACTTTTTCTAACTTGGTGTGAAATCTTTTTGTTTGATGTTTTCACAGTTTTACTGTTTGAAGTGTTGCATAAATACTTTACACACAGCTCTGAGTTAAGCCTGACTGCTCTGTGCCAAACTGCCAGAGGGTGAGCACAGGTTAATGTGGGGTTTGCCTGCCTCTTACCTTGACCATGATGTTGGTTGCTGCTTGACTAGGGCTCATACCCCAGTCAACCAACAACCCAATTTTAATTAGTGACTCATTGTAAATGTTTTTAGCTTTCTTCCCACTCAAAAGAAAACCTATAGGCTCAACAACATTTAATGATAGTCCATTTCAGCATTGCATGTTTGTGTAATGTTTGCATTATGGAGGATATCCTCTGGTTTGTTTTCTTTTAACAGGATTATTTTGTTATAAAATCTTACCTCCTCCACCGAAGTACACACCTATGTGATCTGTTAATTCAACATTCAATTAGTTTATTTCTTGGTCTGGTAATCCGCGTTCTCCTTAAAAATGTTATTGACTAAGTTTACTTTGTTCATTTGTATAGTTTCCTTTACACATTTGTGTGATCTTGAAGCTTTTGAAGTTTAATTTCGATAATATACCCCAAATGGGGTGTGCTTTCAGGTCAGGAGAAGAAATAAAACAAATCTGTTTACAGCGTTCCATCATTATTTTTGGTCGTATCAATCAAAGGTATGTGTAGGCATACAATAAAGTCTATTCTATTATAGATTGATTTCATTTCCAAAACTTCCTAATCCGTTTCATCCCCTAGAATAGCTAATTCAGCAAGATGGGTTATGTCATGTAATTCCTTTAAAGCACATTTCATCAGAGGAGCGATGGTCTCATAAACCGTTTGGGCTGGCTCTAGCCTGAAGAACCTTTTTAATCAGCACACTTTTCTAAAAGTATATTTGACTCCTTGTATTGTAAACCAGTTACTCCTGTTTCTAGAGCTGTTGTGGATATGCTTTAAAGAAGCATACTCTGATACTCTAATCTTGCGTAAACAGAAGATTTTCCTGGCTTTTATTGAAAAGTCTTAATTTTATTTAGGAGGCAGAAGCAAGTATTATCCTATTGCTTTTGTACATTTTGTTAACATTTACCCTCTCAGTATTTTGAAGGTCCTGCCATCTAAGCTACCTCCAGCACTTGATCAGCTGTCAAATGTTGTTGTGTCTGCTTGTACTGCAAGACATATTATTGAACTTTCTTATGAATTTTTTTTGTAAATAGCTGTGTGCATTGCTTTTGTTAGTGGGCCATTATCTAGCCATAATTAACTACTCGTGCCAAGAAAAGGGGGCTTGTTGCTCACAGCCAACAGTATTACTAAGTTGGCTTGTTTGGTTGGTTTACTACAGGTTGTTTCCCCATGCTGTTACAAAGCAGCATGTGAACTGTAGTATCTGGTGCTATTGGCTTCTATTTAAATAAATCAAGTAAAGAAAAGCCCAAGACTTACCTCTGTGTCTTTGTTCAATTCAGAACTTTCCCACAGTTACAGTTAGTAAAATCTGCTTTACGAATGTGGTGTCTGGAACTGAATCACTTTGACCACTAACTCTCTTTAGGTCTCGCCTACGCAGCACGCATGCGCTACATAGGAGACCTTTAGCTGCCGTACAGCTCTTTTTCCAAGCACATACTCGTGCTTGTGGCGGCATACAGCTTGTGGGAGTGCGCAGCCTCGCCACAAGTACTAAACTAAACTGCCACCAGGAAACCCTTTAACCCTCACTTCTTATTGTTTCTCGCGTATATGATTACTAAGAAGTTTTGCATAGCGCTGAGTTTAGGTATGCTGTAATTTTAGAGTGCTAAGGTTCGAGCCTCGGACCCCAGAGATACACCGCAGTCTGCACAGATCTTACAGGCTCGAGCCTCTGTCGGCAGAGCAGCACGTCTGGCTATGCAGTAAAGGCTTGAGTTTCAGACAGCAGATCCGTGCCTCGTGCATGTAGATGTTACAGGCTCAAGAAGATCTGAAGTGAAAACTAGCCTGCTCAGCGACTGAATTCTGGGTAAATGTAACTTCGTCCACCGCAATGCTTTCCTGCAAGACTGGTAAAAGTGACAATGGGAACTACACCTGTGGATATGCTTTTCACAGAACCTACAGGGTCAATCTGAAAGCAGAGCAATGTCTACTGCTTTACAGAGCTTACAGGCTTAAGGTTGCGACAGCAGAGCTGTCGCTCCCGCTGCAAGGAGCCACAGGCTCAAAACTCTGACCGCGCAACAACGTTCCATGTTGCAATTTCTTGAGTCCAATAGGCTCGAATTTCTGTTCATCTGGTGCATCAGGGACCCCTGTGTGTGTGTGTGTGTGTGTGTGTGTGTGTGTATGTGTGTCTCTCTCTCTCTCTCTCTCTCTCTCTTTCTCTTTCTCTCTTTCTCCTTACGGCGTATTCCCTTTTTAAAGATCTCCGCTAAAGAGACCCTTCGAAGGCCTGTCAGACATTTCAGCGCCGGTCTGACGAGGAGCACCAAAAAGCCTGATGATGAAGCATGACATCCTTCTGGGTATGTGAGGGCGAACAAGAGGCAAGACTTGGCCTTCCCCTTCGGGATTGGATCCTTGCAACTGGGGATATACATCTGCCTCTTTTCTCTTCTTCCACTACTACTCTCCTCTTAACGTTCCCCTATCCTACTCCTTTTCTCTCCCACTTATTTGGGTGACATACATGCGCCCATTACCATTGAACAGTGTCCTCTTTGATCTAGTGAAGTCATATGACCAACGTCATTCTCAATGTAAACTACACCAGGGTGCTTTCATCTAACCGACAAGTAACAAATATATCAATCTAAGGCTGGAGCGCTTCCAGCGGGTTTTCTTAGATTCACACCGGTGCCTCTTCCTGTGAAGGGTATTCTATGCCTCCGCCACCCCTCACCCGACCAGCTGGAGCCCAGAAAGGTTACTGTCTGGCCCCAGGTAGGTCTGAAGCATTTGAGGCTGGGAGCCAAGATTTTTGTTGGAGCTTCATTGTGGTGTCTGCTCGGAATTGGTAAGGCATGTACTCTGGCGCAAGAGAAAGCACAGTATTTTACACCACCTAGTGATGGTGCTTGTTAGCTGCATCAAAAAGAGCAAGCATTGGCATAGCCAATAGGTCTCGCCTTTGGGACCTTATAAGGATTTAATTATGCAGCACAATATCCTTGGCGCAACATCAATTGTTGCCTGGCTAAACACTTATAATGTCCCAAAGGCGAGACCTATTGGCTATGCCAATGCTTGTTCTTCTGTTATTGTTAATTGCACACCATTCATGTCACAAGTTCAACACAATAAAAAAGTTAGTGAACTGACTAGGGATTATATTTAGCTGGATAAGACCAGCTACTTAACTCCAAGAACCCGTCACTGAGACCAGGTAATGGCACTCTGATCACTGCCACCTGACTAGCCGTTTTCTGCTGAGACACCAAGACTCTCTTACCTAAAATACCACCTGCGCTGGCAGGTGGTGTGTTGTCCTGTGTGTATGTTTAGCCTGCAGGATTGTTGCAAGTTAGGAATTGCACATAAGTATCCTCTGCTGGCATAAGGAATAATTGAAGCTGGGATTGCTGTTGCAATAATAGTTTGCGGAGCTCCAAAACGGGAAGCATTGAAACTGATAACCCCTAAATTAAGTCAAGTAAAACAGTGGTGGTTGACACTAACAGACAGAGTACATTTGTAGTAGAGAGGAAGTCCTGAGAAGGTAGTAATAAATGAAACTGCTGACAGATAACAGACCACATTAACTTAGTGCATGACCCTGTGTAAAAGTATGGCGCTTTAAATCGCTAGTGGAAAGAGCACCAAGTCCTATGTAATTGCTGTACAGTCCTGGCCGTTATCTCTGAGCCTATATATAGGCAATAGCTGAACTATTTTTAGGAGTAATAATGGAGTTCATCTCCCAGGGATGTGGAATTCCTATAGCCCGACGCCCAGGACATATTGTTTGGGGTCAAGGGCAACACGTTTTAATGTGTATTTTGTCCTTGGGACAAGTAGGCCCAATCCCCTGCAGCACAAACCCTTTGACTGCCAGTTTGCAGTAGCACATTAGGGGAAGGGCACTCCCTGAAGTTAAGTTATTATTTGTGTGCCTATGTTAAATCTGTTCAAACTTGTATTTATGGTTCATTAATTGAAAGCCTTTATTATTAGGGTGAGCGCTCTAAGTAAATGTAAGTTCTGACTGCACTACTGACAGTGGTTCCAGTACAAAAATGTGTACTCACGGTTTCAAAGTTTAGCAATATGAGGCTATGCAGAATGCTCCCAGAAAGCTCTCTGATTAGATGCAAATATTTGCAGAAGCTTGAAAGCAAGATTAATGACTCTTTGCTTTCAATATAAAATGTTCCTAAAAAACATGAAAGTAGGAGAAAAAAAACATTTTGCTAAATTACTGTGAAATTTCAGGTACCATTTCTTTGCAGCATCGTTTAGTAAAATGTGTTGATGCATGCTAGTATTTCGCACAAATATTCATATTGGCCAATCAATGTAACCAGTTTCAATAAGATTATGAGAAACAAAAATAAACAAGCATTGGCAAAGCCATTAGGTCTGAAATTAGTGGTCAGCTTTTTAGTTTTGCCAATACGTAACTTGTTTTGGCATGGTTTTTGTAAAGCCTTGTTGATGTTAGAGCTGCCAGGCCCTCACCATTATAACAAACATTGGCAAAAGCACAAAAAAATTGGTCTAGAAAAAGCACACACTGCCACATTAGTTACTGCCACTGAACAAAAGTACTGTGTGTGCCCATATACTCCTTGTGAAAGAACTTAATGCCGTCACTCACAGTGAAGCCAGCCGATCGAGAGAGGGAGAGAGAATTTTAATAAACACAAATGGTTGTGGTTAATGCCAGACCAAATTAGGGGCTCGATCATTAAAGAAAGTCTCAAAAGTGCACCCTTGGTATATGTCCTTGCATTAAGTGCAGCTATATGGCTTTCGTGAATTTACAAGAATTTACAGAAGTAGGGCAAGAAATGTACTCCTAGAAAATATTTGCGAACTGCAGTTTATCATGAGCAGATATGCATGTGTAGATTTGCTCATGCGAGTGTTTGCAAGGTCATTTTCCCATCAACCACTATTTTCCAACCACGGAAGAAAGTTTACGTCTGCCATTGTCAGGAGTAAATTTCCAACATTTCTCAGTATGGGAAAAGATTAGAGAAGAGTTGTTGAAAACCCTTAAAACATGCAAGTTAGTAGGTTTGCACATACTTAAAGGGCATTCCAACCCTGCAAATATTGCTTACCACTACCTTCAGTCCCAGTATGTAGATCTGCAGAAACGTGGCAACATAAAGTAATTGCTAGTATTCAAAAACTACTATGCTATGAGCCCTGGCATAATCAGAGAGGCTATATAAGAGCTCTTATATAATGAGATTGCTGCCATAATTTGTCGCCGAACCACATGGCACCAAAGGGACAAGTGGATTGTGTTACAGGACAAGTAGATTTATGAAGCAACCTGCCCCATGGACAAGTAGATATTTTAATAAATTCCACAACCCTGTCTCCTGAGGTAAACTACATTCTCAGGGCTACCTTTGTACATCTAGACGTTAATGACAAATTAATGTTGCATAATAGTACATAAAACTGTACAGTGTAGCGAATAACAAATCCATTATGTAGATTTCACCCTGGATCCACTGAGTCTTTGTGTTTTTTCTCTATCTTGCACAGGCAGAAGGTGATCAAGATTCTGATATCTTGAAGTCTGATGAAAATGAAAAGCCCAACGAAGCAAATCTGCAGGTATGTCTACAGTGGCATCTGCCAACCATAATCTCCTAGTCTGACCCAAGAAGCTAAATTATGTTTGCATGAATGTGGACTCTGAAGGCTGGTCTGCTTTGATCTTTTTGACCTCTCAGCTGCCTTTAACACTGTGTCTCACTCCATCCTCCTCCAACAAGTGGGAGCCAGTGCCCTGGCATGGCCATCTTCTCTTGTGTGATGTGTCCAGGCAGTAGATCTTCAGTCTTTCATTTCTTCTTCTCCGTGACTAACCTGGAATCCCTCAACGTGTTTTTTTTAGACCAGCTCTTATGTCCTTCACTTGGCTATCCACATGCGTTCTGTGGATCTCCAGGCAGAATATATACAATTTATTGGTTGTATGGATCTCAAATCTTGCTCTATGCAATCCCAGGTTACAAAAGTGTTTACTAGCTACTGGAATATCCAATTTGATGACCATTAACTCTCTCAAAGTTTTTTTAAACTTTATTTAGCATTTCCATAGATCATAGAACATTTCCATGCAATATGGACAAACATTGAAATTACAAAGGAATATGTAAGTTACAGTCTAGGCAGGTAGGCAATATGTGACAGTCATAGCAGGACAACAAAAAGAAAAAAAAACTGGAGGGATTTACATATTAACATCCACCACCATCCCAGTTTACCACAGCGAATAATTGTATAAGGATTTACACCTGTTGCACCAAACATACCATCCCGGCTCTCCCTGGGAACCAACAATCATTTCAGTGCACTACGACAAAGAAGGGCAGCTGATATGTCATTACCAGTTACCCTACACCTGTAGGGACCATGCCTTTTTCCACCTGTGTAGCGGGGACTGCACACTGAGTGACTAAATATTCTCTAAATGGAACCCATATGTCTTTAGGTCTGGAAGATGGAGGATTAGTTGCAGCATACAATTCACTTTTCATGGAACAAGTGGCCAAGCTATTTAGCCATTCCTTCACCAATGGCACACTTTTCCCACCCCAGTAAATGGCAATTTCCCCTTTGGCTAGCAATAGGCTTATGGCGACAAACCTACGAATTTTGGGAGAAATTGTGCTACATACCCCAGTAAGGCAATTTCAGGTAATGGAACCAACGGGACGTTCACCATGTTGCTTATAGTGTTATGTATTTGAACCCAGAATGCATGTATACTCTGGCTGGTCCATGCCAGATGGGCAAAATCAGCATAAGGGGCTTTGCATTTAGGACAATGGTGGGGCCTAGACGGGTCAATTCTGTGTAATCTAGCGGGGGTAATATATATTCTGCGCAGAAATTTGAAGTGTATTAATTTGTGGTGGCTATTAATGGAAACATTTTTGGTGACAGAGCAGCAGTTGGACAATTGCTCATCTGTGATTTGCGTACCGATATTTCTCTTCCAGGAGATCCTCATCAATAGTCCTAAGCATTAGAATATTCCCGCCCATGTGCGGGACCACGGAAACACTATATTATATGTGCCCCACATATATATATATATATATATATATATATATATATATATATATATATAAATATATAAAACGCATGCAAATCAGAGCTGAAATATGCTGTGAAGAATTTCCACCATACATGAATAAAAAGCATTAGAAACATGAGAAACAACACCAAAAATTGTTTAGAAACTGTTTTAATGCTCATAAAGCAGTAGAAATTCTCATAACTCCCTGGAAGCATAGGAAGCTCCCAGGCTGCATTGCAAACACACAGTCTAAAAAGACTGAAAAGCTAACCTGTAGCTGAATAGCAATAAACTGACACCGTGCCTTTAAGGCACTCATGACCCCCTGTATCCCATCATGCCCCAGGGGTGACAGCTAGGTCAGTTGTTCTTTCCGGCTCCTTCAGAGAAGGACCCTGGTTACACAGCTCCACTATGTTTCTGGTTTTTGACAGAAAAATACTTCACTTTTGACAACTTTTGCTCTTACTTTGACAGTTAACATCTAGTCAAGTAAGATATTGTTTTTTTCAGTCAGTTTAGTGAACATTTTCTTCTGAGAATGCCTTCACTCTTTGACAAATGCCCTTCTTGTGGCAACAAGAAGGCAAAATCAGACCACCACAACGTCTGTATCCTGTGTCTGCCTGAAGATCATGATCCAGGCACCTGTCCTCATTGTGAGCACCTGTCAGGAAGAACTCTCAAAGACAGGGAGAGGATTCGCATTTATGGCCTGGCTCACAGGTCTTCAAGAGGAAGATCACCGGTAAGGAAGGGCTCCAAGAAGGTTCATACGTCTTCAAAAAAGAAGTCTTCACACCTTTCAACTTCAGCGTCGGGCTCGGCGCTGAGAAAAAAACCACTGATGGACTTTTTCTCTTCTAAACTACCGTCGACGGCGGGCTCGCCGTCTAAGAGAAGACCAGGTACGTCGACGACGTCGAAGGATCCAGCTCCGTCGTCCAAATCCCCTCCGCCGGCGTCAACCGGGCGACGATCAGCGTCGAGGAAGGCAACTCCGCCGCCATCAACCGGGCGACGGTCGGCATGGAGATCCATAACCCCTCTGCCGTCGTCAACCAGGCGACGACCGGCGTCGAGGGAGGTTACTCCTCCGCCGTCGTCATCCAGGCGACGACCAGCGTCGAAGTGTGACCCCTCCGCCGTCGTCCAAGAAGAGGCGTTCGGCGTCGAGGACCAAGACCCTTCCGCCGTCGACAGTAGCTCGTCGATCGGCGTCGAGGACGCAGTCTCCATCAGTGCCTCGTCGGCGCTCGGCGTCGAGGGTGCCCAATACCCCTCCGCCGTCGTCGCACAGGCACTCTACGCCGAGACAGAGAACTCCATCGACGGCCGGTCATCACCGTTCGACGTCGAGGCAGAGAGCTCCGTCGACGACAGGACATCGTCTTTCGACGTCGAGAGAGAAGCCTCCGTCGGCGACTGGACATCGCTGTTCGACGTCGAGGCAGAGCGCTCCGTCGACGGCCGGTCATCGCCGTTCGACGTCAAGACAGAGGACTCCGTCGACGGCTGCTCATCGCCGCTCGAAGTCGAGAGACCACAGACCCTCTCATGGACATTCAAGGTCGAGATTGTTTGACCCGCCGGCTCCTCGAAGGCGTTCGACGGCGAGGGAAGAACGCTCGACGTCGAGGCATTCAGATGCGATCATGGTGACGGAGTATGCTTCCCGTCATTCATCTTCACGTACCTCTGGCTCCTCAACTGAACATTCAAGGTCCAGAATTCCTGTGCACAAATCTCCTGAGCGTCGGCCAGATCCTTCGGCCGAGCACGTCAGACTGTCACCTAGATGGTACAAATCTTTGGACCATTGGCGAAATTCTGGGGCTACCAAACGCATGCAAGAATATGCCAGCCCACAACACAGGTCTCCTCTTCAGAATCTGTTAGAGGAGATGGACAAGCGTAGTCTTCCCAGGCGCAAATCACCTGTGAGACCACCAGCCAGTTCTCCCAGAAGATCCCGATCTCCCAGAAGGGGACCTCGGTCAGAAGATCGGATCAGGTCTCGCTCTCCTAGACGGGAGGAGCGTTCAAAAAGATCGCGGGAGCGGAGACACAGTGCTCACCGTAGACGTCGACGTACCCCGTCTACTTCCTCTACCTCTTCTACCAGGTCGTCCAAGAGGGACTACTCCCCTACGTTGACGGACAGTCCTACGTCCAGGTCCTCCCCAGTGGATGACATTGGCACGTATCTGGATGTACTGCAAAGAGGAGCACTGAAACTGAACATTGAAATGTCTGTCCCTCCAGTAACAACGACAGTCATTTTTGAGACTTTACACAAGAAACCTCTCCCGTCCTCTGCTGCCTTTAGTCCCGGGGATTATGGATCCTGTCAAAGAGGTTTTCCTAACTCCGGCGGCGATCAGAGCGGTTCCAGCCCGCATTTAGAAGAAGTACAAACCGGCATCTTCTGACCCGGTGTTTGTAAAATCTGACTCTCCAGCAGACTCTGTAATTGTGGCAGCTGCGAGGAAGACGCACGCTGTCGCTGGTTCGTCTTCAGTCCCACCAGCCAAGGACAGCAAAGCTCAAGACTCCTGGGGTCGAAAGGTTTGCAACTCAGCTGCTTCCACTCTTAAGGTTTCTAGTGCGGCTGCGCTTCTGGGTCGATACGACAGAGCCTTATGGGACTCTATGGAAAGATTCAAAGCCAAACTGCCAAAAAAAGACCAGCAGGACTTTGAAGAAACTGTTACAGAGGGGTGTCTGGTGGCGAGTCAGATGATCAGCACGGCTGCGGATGGTGCAGTGCTTTCGGCTCATTCCTATTCACATGGGGTTTGTGCCAGAAGATCGGCCTGGTTGCGCCTTACAGGTCTAAAGCCGGATGGTCAGCATCGCATCCTTAATCTCCCTTTTTCGGGTTCCGCTCTCTTCGGGGAGCATGTGGATGAAGAGATGACCCGAATGAAGACGGAACTGGATACGGTGAAGGCGGTGGGCTTGGAGAAAAAAAAAGAATTCAAGCGCCGCTTCAAGACCAACAGGGGGAGAGGGGCTCAACAGAGGGTTCAAACCCCTCAGTGGTCCCAAAATAAGAACCAAGGGAAACCCCAGTTTCGAGGCGAGCCCAGCAGAGGTAGAGGAGGTCACCAACAATCCTCCAACACCACAAGAGGAGGAAAGGCCTGAACAGTGGCTTCCTCTGGCGCCGTTACCCACTTCAGTGGGAGGAAGTGCTTCACAACACCTGGCAGAGTGGGTCAGCATCACAAAAGATCAGTGGGTGCTGAATATACTGCGCAATGGATACAAGATACGTTTCCGTGCTCCTCCGAAGAGCATCCCTCCAAAGAGCTCTTGCCCTCATCAGCTAAGCTTGCTCCGAAGAGGGGTGAAAGTCCTACTGCAAAAAAGTGAGATAGAGGAGGTTCCTCCCTCTCTAAGAGGAAAGGGAGTTTACTCAAGATACTTCCTTGTCCCCAAAAAAGATCAGGAGGACAAGTTCAGACCAATATTCGACCTACGACTATTAAACAAAGTCATCGTCAAAGAAAAGTTCCGCATGTTAGCACTTCACCAAATATGTCGACATCTTCAAGCCGGAGATTGGATGTGTTCGGTGGATCTGCAAGATGCGTACTTTCACATCCCAATTGCTCAACAACATCGCAAGTACTTGAGGTTTGTCGTAGGGAACAAACACTACCAGTACAAGGTGTTACCCTTCGGTCTCAAGTCCGCACCACAAGTCTTCACCAAATGCATGGCAGTGGTGGTGGCTTTTCTTCACAAAAAGGGTCTCTTCATTCACCCATACCTGGACGACTGGCTCCTAAAAGGTCCATCTCCGTACAAGTATTGCACGATCTACAACTGTGCCTGCACCAGCTACACAGGCTCGGCCTCCATGTGAACCTGGAGAAGTCAGTCCAGTGGCCTACACAGTCCATCCACTACCTAGGCTCCGTTCTGGACACACGCTTGGGAAAAGCGTTTCCTTCGGAGGAGAGACTTTTTTCCATGAGTCAGAAATGTGGGATTCTGCTAAAGTCTCAGCTTCCAACAGCCCAACAACTAGCATCCCTGCTGGGTTCCATGGCGTCCTGCATTTTTCTCATCCCAAACGCCAGGCTGAGAATGCGTCCGCTACAACAGGCTCTGGAGGATCAGTGGGACCAAGCGACAGGACGCTGGGAAGATCGTATCACTCTTTCCCAGGCAACGAAAGATGCCATCAAATGGTGGACTCGGAGAAAGAATGTGCTGGTGGGGGTACCGTTTCACCAACCCGTTCCTTCCCAGTCTATAGTGCCTCCCTGCAAGGCTGGGGAGCACACATGGGTCCGCTTCAAATTCAAGGACAGTGGTCTGCGCAGGAGCAGACATACCACATCAACATGCTGGAACTCAGAGCGGTATTCCTGGCTCTCAAAGCTTTCTTACCAGCGATCGAATCCAGCTCAGTCCTAGTTCAGACAGACAAAACAACCACCATGTTCTATCTGAACAAACAAGGAGGCACAAGATCTCGCCCACTCTCTCGAGAGGCTCAGACAATCTGGCATTGGCTTCTCTCTCGAGGACTCACAGTAGTGGCAGTGCACCTTCCGGGCGAGTGGAACGTAAAAGCAGACGCACTCAGCAGGCACTTCGAAGATCAGTAAGACTGGGTGCTAAACGACGAAGTAGTAGAAGAGCTTTTTCGTTGCTGGGGTCGTCCATCCATAGACTTGTTTGCAGACGACAAACGCCAAATGCCACGCCTTCGCGTCCAGGTTCCACCGGCCAGGAACGCAGGGGAATGCTCTATTGATGGATTGGTCAGGGACGTTCACATACGCATTTCCTCCCTTGCCTCTGATTCCGAGAGTAGTTTCCAAGCTCCTCAGGTCGAACATGGAAATGATCCTGATTGCTCCGAATTGGCCGCAGCAGTGGTGGTACCCGGACCTTCTACATCTGTCTGTGTGTCCACACAAACGGCTCCCTTGCAGGCCGGACCTGTTGAGCAAGATGAACGGGAGGATAATGCATCCCAACCTCCCATCATTGAACCTAACAGCATGGCTCCTGAGGTCCTGCAATATGGACATTTGAACTTGCCTCCCGAATGCATGAACATTTTAAAGGAGGCTAAGAGACCTTCCACGAGAGCGTCCTTTGCGGTCAAGTGGAAAAGGTTTTACTTGTGGTGTAGGGATCATCTTTTAGATCCGACTAAAGGGCAGGAGGACGTCATCTTACCATACCTCCTTTCCCTGGCAGCTTCTGGTGTAAAGTACACTTCTATTAGAGTGCATTTGTCAGCCATTGTAGCATACAGAAAATCACCTCATCAGATGTCTTTCTTTCAGGTTCCAGTGGTTAAGGACTTCCTCCAGGGGTTGAAGAAAGTGTATCCCCCTGTGCGAAATCCTTCTCCTCCTTGGGAATTAAACCTAGTTCTATCCAGGTTAAAGTCACCTCCTTTCGAGCCCATCCACAAGACCTCCTTGCAACATCTCTCTTGGAAGGCAGCCTTTTTGGTGGCAATTACCTCTGCGCGCAGAGTAAGTGAGATACAAGCGCTCTATGCAAAGGAACCATATACTATTTTCCACCACAACAGAGTAGTCCTAAGGGCTCATCCATCTTTCTTGCCTAAGGTCAGCTCTGATTTTCATATAAATCAGTCTATTTCCCTCCCTTCCTTTTTTCCAAATCCTACTACCCCAGCCGAGCGGTCACTTCACTCCTTAGATCTTAAGAGAGTGCTAAAGTTTTATTTGGAAAAGTCTAAAGGGATTAGGAAAATGGACCAACTGTTTGTGAACTATGGTTCAATGAGAACAGGTTTTCCAGCGGCCAAGAGGTCCATCTCCAGATGGATTGTCTCTTGCATTAAATTGGCCTATCAGCTTGCAGGCAAGCCTTTGTTGATGTCTCCAAAAGCACATTCCACTAGAGGGAAGGCTGCTACAGTAGCTTTCTTACATGACATTCCAATGTCAGAAATATGCAAGGCTGCAACCTGGAAATCGGTTCATACCTTTACGAGGCATTACTGCCTCGAATCTGATTCCAGGGCCGATACTCAAGTAGGACAAGCCTCCTTGAGGAATCTGTTTGGGTAGCATATAGTCTACTCAGACTTGTTGATGAGATTACTGTCTTATCTTTCCTTTGCCCGCAGGGATGAGGAGAGGCTCGCTATTCTATTCTAATGCTTATGACTATAGATGAGGATCCCCTGGAAGAGAAGGATTAGTTACTTACCTGTAATCCTAGTTCTCTTCCAGGGGTATCCTCATCAAAGTCATAAGCAACCCTCCCGCCTCCCCGGGCAAAGGATGCTCTTTAATAAGGAGATATTGTTAACCTATTTGTTATTGGGTTTGTTTTTCAGTCTCCGAAAAGAACAACTGACCTAGCGGTCACCCCTGGAGCATGATGGGATACAGGGGGTCATGAGTGCCTTAAAGGCACGGTGTCAGTTTATTGCTATTCAGCTACAGGTTAGCTTTTCAGTCTTTTTAGACTGTGTGTTTGCAATGCAGCCTGGGTTTCCGGGGTCCCGCACATAGGCGGGAATATTCTAATGCTTATGACTTTGATGAGGATACCCCTGGAAGAGAACTAGGATTACAGGTAAGTAACTAATCCCTACCTCCCATGCAGTGCGGAGTCTATCATCATCAAGCGGGACAATCGCTGCACATGCATTGTAAAGTTTGGAAATCAGGTGTGTTCCTCTCTCGCTTTCTATTACCAAAGTCAGTGGGGTGAATGACGGAGGCTCGAGTGGAAAGTCAGGGGCCACGGACCGTAACATAGCGCGCAATCTCATGAAAATAAATGTGGTGTCAGGGAATCTGGACACATCAGCAGGGTCAAACACGTGTCCTTCGGGAAATAGATCTCTCAGTTTAACAATGTTATATTTAGCACATGTACGTTGTACAAGAGTTTCGCCCTCAATGGGAAGCCACTTTGAATTCGGGAGTGTAAGTGCGGAGAAATAAAGGAGAGGGGTGCGGGTGAGACGCCTCAGTTTCTCCCATGCCAACTGGTTGTGGATGCTGTTTGGATGTCTCTCGGGTCTCTAGGAAAACCTATAGGCAAGATCGATGCTAAGAAATCCGGAAGGACCAGATCAGCTTCAGGCCGTAAATAAGGAATTCTGGCATCGGGGTGGTAACACGCCTGGGCAAAGCTGCACTGCGCCACCAGATAATACAACTGCATATCTGGGACACCATATCCCCCTCTATCACAGGGTAAGGTCCTGGTTTGCCAGCTCACCCTAGCACCCCTGGTGCCCCAGACTGATCGAATTAAATGGGAGCGAAGCGTCAAGAACAAACGATTGGGCAGGGGGATAGGAATATTATGAAATCGATTAAAAAAATTTTCGGGAGAACGACCGTTTTGATAAGGGCCAACCTGCCCGCCAGAGACAGTGGGAGACGACGCTATTTATCCACTTGTGCCTCCAGAGCCGAGACAGCCTGCCCATAATTAAGCCTGATGACGTGCTCAGAATCCAAGTTTATATGAACGCCCAAATATTTAACAGAATCTGTGCACCATTCCAATCGGAACTGCAAGTCCCACTCAACTGTACCTGTCGTGAGAGGAAAAATCACTGATTTATGCCAATTAATGCCCAGCCCAGAATATGTACCAAAACGCAATATTTCTCTGAGGAGCGGGTCAAGATTAGTCTGCGGGTCCCGAACGTACAGTATAGTGTCATCTGCATATATCGATACCAACAGCGGACCGGTATTGAACTGAAGTCCCCTATGCAGATGTTTTTCTTGAAAATTATGCATTAATGGGTCCATCGCCAGGATAAATAACAGTGGTGACAACGGGCAGCCCTGCCTTGTACCCCGAGAAAGTGTGAAAGGAGCAGATAGTGTTCAGTTTAATCGTAGTCTGGCAGTTGGCTGACTATACAGTAGCGCTGTCGTGGCTACGAAGCCCGCCGGCATCCCCATATGTTGCATAATGGATATTACGAAAGGCCATTCTAAAGAGTCAAACACTTTTTCGGTATCTAAGAGAACCGCAATAGCTGAGATTTCGGGGCTTATTATTATTATTATATGAAATTTGTAGCGCGCTCAGTTACCCTGGGGCATCCCGGCGCTGAACAGAACGAAGAAGGGAAAGTTCAGACTCAGTCACTACACAGGAAACAAATGCGTCTTCAGGAGTTTCCTAAAGTGCAGAATGTTAGGCTCCGAACAAATCTTAAAGGGCAGGAAGTTCCACAGTGCCGCCACTTGCACTGAGAAACGCCGGCCCCCAGAGCGAGCTCTTTTTACTCTGGTTAACTGCAGAAGACGTCCTTGGTCCGATCGCAGTGGCCGTGTCGGTTTATAGGGGCGTGCCATTTTGGACAAGATAGAAGGGCCCCTACCATGCAAGATTTTATGGGCCGTGCATAACGCTTTAAATTTCACCCGCTCCTTAACCGGGAGCCAGTGAAGCGTTTTCAGGGCCGGAACAGCTGAATGTCTTCTAGGAACCTCCATCAGCAGTCTAGCGGCTGCATTCTGCACCTGTTGAAGGGTCCTAAAGGTCGCTTCCGGAGCGCCAAGGAACAGTGCGTTCCCGTAGTCAAGTCTCGACAAGATTAAACCACGAATCAGAAGCTTCCTGGATGGATTGGGGAGCAGTGGTAGCACCTTGCGCGCTGACCGCAACAGGCCAAAACACACCCCTGCGGTCTTCCTAGCATGTGTCCTAAAGGACGGGTCTTTCTCCAACCATACTCCTATTCTGTGAAGAGTATTGAATAGAGTACGTAAGTTGAAGGCAGTCGAGCGATGCCGGACGAAGCCAGACTGCGCCGGTGAAATAATGGATTCCATCAATATGGAAAGTCTAATGGAGAGGACTTTAGCATATATTGTGTAATCCATATTCAAAAGAGAGAGCGGACGATAAGAGCCGCACAGAAGGGGGTCTTTCCCTGGTTTAGGGAGAAGTATGGGGGCAAGGTCTGTCTTTCCAATGCTTCAGCGTATACCTCTAGGAGTTGTGGAATCAGTAAATCTTTGAAGGCTTTATAAAAGGCTCCCATGAAGCCATCCAGCCTAGGGGCAGAAGAAGACTTGAGGGCAGTAATGGCTTCATCTATTTCCGTCTCGGATATAGGTTCCACTAGAAAGTCCAGCATGTATCTCTCAAGGTATACAAGAGCTATCTCCGAGAGAGATGCTTCCTGCCCCGTTCTGTCTTTCCCCACTCTGGAAGTATATAATTTCTTAAAATGTGCCAAGAACTCCCCCCCAGATGTCCATTGAATCTGTAAGAAGTTGTCCTGAGTCCCCACGCAGTTGAGCTGCATATGCATTTTGATAGGGAGGTCTAATCATCTGGGCTAGGACCCTACCCGGGCGTTCACTTTTTCCCTATCTCAAGGCAGACTGATATTTCCCCATATACAGAATTTCTTTATCGGCTGTATCTCTATAGTCCGCAAGTAACAACAGTCGCTTTTTGTCGAGTTCCGGGTTTTGCATCCGGAGTCTAATGTTGTGAGTTCCTGTTCAATTTTTGCCAGGCATCTATGCAGATCCCGCAGTACCCCTGCATGTTTGGATATGGATACTCCCCTTAAATAAGCCTTAAAGCCCTCCCACAGCATTGCTGAGGAGTTCACTGAGCCAGTATTGATTTCAAAGTATTCTTCGATCGCCTCCCTAATGTCATTATGGAATACTTCATCCTCTAAGGCTCGATTTGGGAACCGCCATTGCCTCTCTAAACCCTCTGGGCGGGGGACTTTCAGCGATAATAACACCGGAGAGTGGTCAGAATATGTTCGCGGGAACGTACGGACTGAATGGCACCAGTTAAACGTACCCGGGGAAGCCAGCCAATAATCTATTTATGTCCACGTCTTGTGGGATCTTGTGTAGTGGGTATAGTCGGTGTGCTGGGGGCTGAGGGTGCGTCCGATGTCTATTAAAGAGAATTGGTCTTTTAGAGAGGCCAAAGCTTTGCGTGCACAGGGTTTCGGGTCTGGTGCACTCGAGGTATTATCTAGAGTAGGATCAGGTGCAGCATTAAAGTCCCCCCAAGCAATAGGAGAGTCGGGCCAACGCGGAGGAGGAGGGACAGCAGGGAATAATACAAATCTGGGGAGTCCATATTAGGGCCATAAACGTAAACTAACGCAACCTTGTGGCCCATCATCGTGCCCACCACTACCGTGTATCTGCCCTCGCTATCCTTGGTCTCAGAATGAAAGCAGAAGGGGACCTTTTTATGTATAAGGACCGTACCCCTAGCATAGTTGCTATAGTTAGCAAAGTATCTATGAGTGCCCCAGCTCAAAGCAAAGCGATTCTGATCAGTTTTGGCCATGTGGGTCTCCCGAAGGAAGGCAATGTCAATTCCGTGTCTGAGAAGATAATGGAGTACTTGGCTTTTCTTACGCTCTTACTTGGCGTGTCATTGAGGCCACAAATGTTCCATGTTACAGCAGCCAACTCTGAGGGGGTGGAGTTATGTCCTATCTTAGCCATGTAAATACTGACTTTGCAAATCTGTCTCGCAACACTCGAACTTGCCCAACATACCTGACTGCATTAAACCGAGTAAATAGCGCATTAACAATGAGCAACAACCAAGCCCCACCCACCAACCCCCACCCAGCCTCTCGACCCTCACTGAGAGACAATCCCCCTCCTACTGAATAGAAACAATGCTCCATGTGGAACATAATTACCAAAAACAAATCGTGTAAAATACTCAAAATTGTATCAGAAAACATTTATACGGTGTTCACCCCGGGGGGAGGCAACGCCATGGTCACCATAGGCAATAGGGTAAAACGTAGAATACAGCTCGTCCCATATAATTAAACATCAGCTTCTGACAACACAAAAACCTGACTAAGGATTCAACCATGTCCTGAGCCTGAGATGAGTTCCATACTTGTGTCCGAACCAGTCTGCGATGGTGAGAGTCGATGTTGATTGTTAGAGCGAGTGTTGTTAGATTTGTACTTGTCGCAAAACTCCTATGCTTCAGCTGGACTGTCGAATATGCAAGACTTGCCGTCGAAGTCCACTCTTAGACGTGCTGGATGCAACATGCCATACTTCAGTCCAAGATTCCTCAGTGTAGCTTTCACTCCGTTAAATTTCCTTCTGGCTTCCTACACCATAACTGTAAAATTCGGGAACAGTGATAATTTGGAGCATTGCCATATTGTTTCGCTGTGTTCATGTGCCATACGAAGCACAGTGTCTCTATCCCTAAAATTCATAATCCGGGCTATGATAGGTCGAGGCGGACAACCACGATTTGGTCTGGGTCCAAGAGATCGATGAGCGCTTTCGACCACAAATCCAGCAGTAAATGCATCTCTGCCAAAAAGATCAATGAAGACTGTTTCCACAAAGGTGTCCATGCGGCCGGTGGCGGTGGATTCTGGCACGCCAAGAATACGCACTTTGTTACGGCGGCTGCGCGATTCCAAGTCCTCGTTCTTGATAGCGACCTCTTTTAAGATTCGTTCCACGCGGTCAAGCCTCTTAAGCGTCTGAGTGGTGCCATCTTCGAGATCTGGGGTGCGAGACTCCACAGCATCCAGACGTCTATCATGTGCTTGTATCTTGACCCCCATGTCTGCCAAGTGTTTGTTCAGCAAATCAAACCTCACATCCAGTGCCCTAAAGCCAGCACGCATTTCTTGAAAGAGGGAGGTCATTTGGGTGGAAGACTCTTCACTGGCGAAGGTTTTCTGCCCTCCCTCCGCCATGTCGCTAGAGTGCTCCCCCCTGTGTGGTGTCTGACACTTTGTCGAATGCAAGCAGGCACTGTTTCTGGTCTTTACGGCCCATTCCGCAGTCTGGCATACACCGCAGGAATAGAGGGGCAGGGGAAGTAAAGCTATGCCAAATAAAAGCAGAAAGCCCAACCACTGAGAGAAATGTCACATTCCCGATGCGTAGCACAATGAAGAATTATTGGAGACAATGTGGCAGTATGGCGGGGCAGAGAGCAAGCAGAGGAAACCAGGCTTCAGGAATCATGCCACTCATGTACATGAGTAATGCAGGCAGAATAAGATCTTGCCGTGTCTGTGCATTGAAAGATAGTCCAGTGACTGACATAAGGCATAGACAGGCATGCAGGTACTGGTGGAAGAAGGCGGGGGGGGTGCAAACCTCTGCTGGCAGCCCACACCTCAGTGATCAAGTGAGCGGGCGCCCTGCTGAGGAACGGAATGGAGAGCACAGCAGGGAGGCTAAGCCGGGCGCCCATTCATTTGTTTGCGGAGCGGCCCCACCGGCAACCATCGCAAGATGTGCATTCCAGCCCGGGCGTGCAGGAGAGACCCCCCGCGGGCCCTGTCCCCGTGAGTCCATGCCAAATGCAGCTTACCGCACGGAAGGCCACCCCAGCTAACGTCCGCGGGAGGTTAACAGACCCCCGCTAATGCTGCACTGGGATTGCCAGTGCACGGCCGAATAACGCCGCAGCCTGCCCCCCGCCTACTCACTGCAGACGCTATCTCCATATCCGGCCACAACCGCAACTTCAGCTGTCTCATCGCCAGGATTCCGCCGATCGCAAAGGAGCCGCCATATTGGATTGTCCAGGGCAGACTAGAAAATGCATTGAGATCTCCTCATGCAGGCACAGAATCGGAGCGTTCAAGAGCTCAGGGGGGTCAGGGAGCCCAGCGCATCATCAGGCAGAGCAAATCAGGCCCTTGGGCATCACTGGAAAGTTGGACGATGATGGATTTCCCAGGCGACCAGAGGAGCTTTAGAGCCACACGGCCATCCTGGTCTGCGGTTTGGCCATGAAAGGTCATGCCCTAACCTTAAATTCTCACCTAGCCATTATATGTTTAGTCCAACTATCGGGCCCTACCAACTCCTTGCAAGATCATACAGTTAACATTGGGAAAGTGTTTTAAGTTTGGGAGTCTCAATCTCCCTTAGGTTTCTTGAATGGTGGCTGTCAACAATTAGCCCAGCTTTTCAACATTTGGTGTAAGGAAGACACAAACTGATGATTAGGATCCCAGAGGTTTCTATTATGCAGAGTACTTTCACTTGTCACAGGTCTACAGGGCCCGCCACAGGACGTTTCCGGGGCCTGCCATCTGTACAAGTTAGGAAGCTGCATTTACCACGCGGTCGGAACCACACGTTTCTTTACAACGCATGTGTCTTTACCACACATTTTTATAACAAATATGCCTTTATTGCGCATTCTTTTGCCAGGACAATGTAGGTATTTTGCTGGCAGGTGTATAATGTATATATCTGTTTGAGGGCCTGTGTGACTGTAGATACGCAGGCTTTACATACTCCTGCCATCCAGTGTGTGGTCCGAAGTTGTGGTAGTTTTTCTTCAAAGAAGTCTTTCGAGTCATGAGCCTGATTAAGTGTATAATGTATATATGTGTTAGATGGCATGGGTGGCTGTAAATACGCATGCTCTACATACTTCAGCCATCTTGTGTTAAGTCCGGAATTGTGCAAGTTGTTTTTGTTCTGTGAAGTCTTTCGATTCATGAGACCTAGTGACTCCTCCTCTCTCAAATTTCATCGGTTCGGCCTTCGACCGAGAACCCTTTGGGGTGCCACCTATCTCAGACCTACTCCTGCATGTGCTCGTATGGCCAGGGAATGCCGGAGGACCCCCACCCTTCTGTTAACCAACATAACATTATTAACAGGACGTGAGAGGGCTTTCTTTGGAAGGCGGGTGACCTTTCGACCCACTGGCCCTATTTATTAAAACATACAAAATAAATCAAAATTGAAATAAACCATATTTACACAATTACGCAGAAAATGTTACAATTGATGTATACAGGTATTCAGATGGCTAACCTTAACATATTTCTAGTACAAGGTATTTCCTATCCAAAACTCACATATCAATCACTTTATACAATATTTATTTTCTGCGTACCTATTTGGGCCTACGTCAAGGTCAATAACTGGTGTCAGAGCCTTATCACTAAACCACGCCCTCCTGAAAGGAGCGTGCATGCGCAGAGGGCCCATTTACCGCGGGGCAACATGCCCTCCCCGGTTACCCCCATACGCCCTCTTGCCGGAGTGCGCACGCGCAGAGGGCCCGTTTACCGTGGGGGCACACTCCCTCCCCGGTTACCCCGTACGCCCTATTAACCATGTCCTTCTGTTGACGTGCGCATGCGCAGAGGGCCCTCTTACCGTGAGGGTACTTTGGCCCCCCGGTTACCCCCATACGCTCCATTAACTCCATTAAAGGGGGCCCTTGCATCTGTTTGCCGTTTATTGGCGTCATTGTGCACGTGCGGGGTGGCCATCCAGCCTAGAGAAAGCGTGACTGTCTCCCCCGCACCCATGTACCCAACAGGCTGTACCTGCCCCTGGAGTTCTATGAGAGACCACATGTCTCTCCCTTTGGGCGACCCCATTCGAGAATGGCGCCGCCCCTTAAGGACCTTAAATTAACTGCTCACCAATCATGAGCTTACCGCCACAGGCCAGCATAGTTGACCGACTATCTGGCCCCCCCTACCCTCCTGTATTGAAAGGTCATGCCCTAACCGTAAATTCTCACCTAGCCATTATATGTTTAGTCCAACTATCGGGCCCTACCAACTCCTTGCAAGATCATACCTTGTCCCTATACTGCCTTTCGTAGGCAAGAAAAAATTCTCTGCAACCCCAGACGTGTCCAAACGGAATGCCGTCTTTCAAGAAGCCCAACTCCCCCCAGATGCACCCCTGGGCTATGTTCTGTAATAAGCGAGCCTCAATGTTGTTGTTACTAGGTATTTGCTTCCATGGGCCAATGGCCTCACAGACTCGCTTCCCAACTTCGGGAGATCCGGAATGTCTGCGCCAGGGTGTACCCCAAGTACGGACATGTCGACCCCCTTCTACCCAGGCGTCCTGGTGTACCTGTTCATTCAGACCCCCCCCCAGAATGCGTGCTAATTATGCTAGTGCTGACTGATCCAGGGAAATAGGACGTGCCGCCATAAGCCACCAGATGAGCTTAATTGAACGCCATTACGTTGCGCCCGATAAGACACATCGCTCATGACGCGGACACCCACTGTCAGTGCAACTGAAAAGGCTACCCGGGGAACCACAGGCCCACATAAGCTCCCACTGGCGTATCGTGAAGTCTGTTACTCCTGGGTGCTAAATATGCCAAGTCTGTCTGATCGCGGGAAATTTGACCTGCCGCCATAGGGCCACCAGATGTGCTTAATTGATGGCATCACGCTGCAGCCGATAAGACATAGTGCTCCTGACGCTGACACCCACTGTTAGTGCAACTGCAAAAGGCTACCCGGGGAACCACAGGCCCCAACAGGCTCCCACTGGCGTATCGTGAAGTTCGTGAACCACCCACACCTGACCACTACGCTCTGGAAAATGTTCCGTGTATGTCTACCTCCTTACTATGGAAGTCCCCAAATGCGATGTGTCTGCTAAAATGGCAACTGGGAGCTCTGGCCCCGTAGAGTCCTGCTTCCCGACAAGGGGTGCTGAGGTGTTGCATACGCATATTACTCCTGGGTTTGGCCAAGCTGGCAAGGCACACCCCTGTGTACTGCCACATTACAACAGCTGGCACCACCAATTGGTAACCTACGAATATACTAAGATGACCATAGTGGCCCTGCGAGCACAGGAGCCGTTACTGTAGAAATACTGTTTCCTGATAAGGAACATACTGCCATAGTATGTGAAGCAACAACCTGCTACATTACTGCGGCCAGCTCAACCTATTGTTGACACACCAATACACAATCAACCCAGCGTTGGCACCTCTTGAGTTCTTGATCGATCGCCCATCTCACTTGATGTCGTTGCTTGCCATTCCTGTTCCTGAAGTACGGGTCCTCTTGGCTGTCCACCTGTTGCAGTTGTTGCGGTGTGGAGCACTTTCCAGGTATCTGCCATGGACCCGGCCATACATAAATGGAAAAGACAAACACAAACGATTAGTGTTTCTGGCTTCCTGACGAAAGATGCAGTACACGTGTGCCTGTATTACATTGCCGTCACATGCTAAGCCTTAGCTAAGATTAGCACCAAATGCATTCCGTCATACTTGCAAGTGTTTAGCATAGCATCAGTCTGCGTCATATGCGGAGCATTTGAATTAGTGTTACAGTGAAGGGTGCCTGGTAATATGACCGTCATTAAAGAATAGACCTGGAGTCTAGTGAATGCAATAGCGCCTTCAGGACAGTACAAAATGTGAAGTACAGTGTAACAGTGCATTCATGGTTACTAAAAGGCATGCTGCAGCCAAGCACATTTCTTGCTAGGCAGATGCTATTGGTATTCCCGAACTCCGTCAACACATACGTGCATGAGCGTATCTGTGTGACATGACACCCCACCAAAAACTTACGAGTACCAGCCCATGGTGCCTAGGGCCTTAGACACAGGCCCCCAAATTCCTATGTACCGCCGTACCTCCGCACAGGGATACCCTTGAAGGTATGACAACAGGGCCTGGGGTGTACTGTTTTGACGTCATCAGTGTTGAGAGAATACCTGAATGACCCTCCACGAGGCCATTGCCAAGTAGGCCTGACCTTCCCACCATGTAAAGAATTGCTGAAATATGCTACGCATACTTCCCTCAGTCAGTAACGGCCCCCTGTTAAACCTGGAGCCCGCCCCAGAGGTAACCTTATATGTAAAGAAAAGAAGATTTGTGCCATGTTTAGCAATGCACTAACCTCGTGAGCTGACCCTACAGATAACCCATTTTGTAAACCTGGAGAAAATCTTCCTTTAATGTGATAACGCTATCCAATGTCAATATGCCCCTGTGGGAATGAGGTGTAGGTAACTACCCCACTAGTTGACGATCTTGTTTCTAAATCAGACGAATTAAGCAATCAGATGTCTGCCTCTGCCACTACGGTCCTCAGTACAGCAGCTTCACCCCTGTGCGAGTATACTTATTACCCTTACCGGTGGCAGCACATGACGTTCTGATTTTTTACCATATTATACCATTTATTTACACTCGACGTTAGCTTAGGAGCCCTTACTACCATGCTAAGCGTTGGTTGTTACCGAATATTATTTCTACCCAATAGAAAACTATTTTTCAGATGTTATTGCTCAAAAACGGCCATGACAAGGTGTACTCACCCCTATTTCTCATAATGCTTAACAGCATTACAAACCGGTACATGTACCCGGCCTCCGTAAAGGTGTACTCCATGTGCGCAAATGCCCCACTAATGAAAGCATGGAAGTAAACAGCGGCATATAATATCACGTTCATGGTTAGGCTATTGACATTGCCCCACCCTGTTCAAAGTAAATGCATGTAAATCCACCCGATACTTCCTACTCCTTGGACCCACACAATGCAGAATTCTCACATGACAGGTTACCTAGCACGTGCAGCACATGAGGGGCCTTCTTGGCCCCAGTGCAACGCATATGGAGTATGCAATTTAGTATCATGCCTAGTGCACACATATATTATGCATGCTCCTGTACCCCTAATGGACCCGATAGACTATACAAATGCTAGTCTATGCCTCATGTCTTGATTTAACCGGTCCAAATACACGTCCCGTTCTATGTGATGATACCTCGCACTTTGTGTGCACACATTTATACTGCAACATGCCTTTGTGCATATCATGGTGGGCTTGGTGCACATACCGCAAACTGTAACCATGCCAGTGATCGCCTTGAATATTTAGTACACTTACACAGTCGGGCACCACACTATGCCAAGCATGGATTTTTAGCTTATGTGTTTTTTAAGCCCTGCCCTTAACTACCTTGCACACACCCCTTTGCGGGGCCACCACGTTTTTTCCTCCCATTTCAAAAACCCTGGATGTGCCTGTGTATTATCATGTTCGTATGCCTGTGTGTTTGACAGAAGCTGAGAAATCATCACAACGAATCACCGAGAGAGGACTGCTTGCGCAGCTACTGCTGAAGGAGTTTTACAATTACACAATATGATCCCTGTGGCTGGAAAAGCCCACCGCGGGGAATTGCAGCACCTTTAGAATGCCTGACACAGGCAATAAGAAAACTGTTGATACCAGGCTCGAAGAGGGAAGAGAACTCTGTGGTGAGGCTTCCCAATCTTAGCACAGCCCGCGTGACTTCCTAGGGGGGGTTAACGAACAACTCCTTTTATGGTGCACCAATCGCCCCGAACAGGGGAAAATTGCACCAAGTCTTTTTACTTTAGCCCTGCAAGTTAGCGCGAAACTATCCTATAGTCCAAAGTCTGTTATATTTTTTCCACAGAAAAAACTCGGTGTATAGCTGCCTTGAATAAATTGTTTATTACGCCCCAAACGCTTAATGCAGTAAACTAAGACAATAAGCAGCCCCCCCCCCCCCATGCGCGCTGCCTTTTATAAGAGCATCAGTTACGTTTATACAAAACATCCTGCTTCAGGTCAGGCGCGAACCCACCACCTTGGCATTGCTCCCTGCACTACCGCTGTACCAGCACCGCGCGCCAACCGCTCGCGCCACTGGCCCCACGGGGGGCAGTGCTGCAAGAGGTACTCTTCTGCTTCAAAATCCAACAAACCGTGGGATTGTGCCTTTGCGTGGCAAAGCCTGTCACTGTCCTCCTAGACTCAAGCCCCCATAAGAAGCGATCTTTCAAAAGGTAAGGGGAACACCATTGTGGAGCAGGGGCTGCATGATTAAGGACCAGCAAAAATGCCTCTTTAATTAGAAATAAAACAACCAGTAGAAAGCCTCAATAGGGCCTCCGCAACAAAAAAGAGGCTACAGTGCTACGCTAATGGGACACTCCAGGCTCTATCGAGCTCCTGGTTCAATCCCCTGTGTAGAAAAACACGAGCTTCTCTGCTGCGCTGTCTGCAAGCAATCTCTACCTTTTTAGTATGCAGGCAAAACTAAAAAAAACAGCGGCCTACACAGACATTACCCAGACGAAGACAGACACACTTGCAATTTTCAGTCACGCAGACAGAAATGATACCCGATGACAACCTGTCATGTTTCCTTAGCACCTCTGATTCTGTCTGAACAAGAAACAGCCACCGCATTTCACAAAGCGAGGACAACTGTACTGTGGGTGACACATAACGCAAAGCCGCAGACCCCATCACATAAACGCGGTGGTGAATAACAACATGGCGCGCCCTTCAATGGAGCTGCTCATAAACAAAGCATCCTTTTTAGCTCTCTCATGCCTGTCCGCAATGTGAGAGTATGACCAAAAAGAAATTCCTCTTTTTAAACCCCACAAGCGCGCGTGTACCTACCGCTGGCCTCATCTGTCCACCAGACGATTGCTGATCTCTGCCCCATGCTCTCCACTGCTGAGCACTCTCAAGGCCTCCGAGGATGTACAAGACCCGTGCTGTCGATTGTTCCCAGAGCACCACCACGACTGGCACACCAGCTTCCGCTCTTCCTGCCCTTGACCTTCTTCACCCAAACTGCTTCACGACCTGCAGAGGAGGGGGGAAACAAAGAAGGGAGATGCTCCCCAGTTCAGTGTTCACGATCCAGCCTCTCCACACACACTTCGATCTCCGCTGCCACGTGAAGCCAACCGCTGGCCTCATCTGTCCATCAGACGACCGCTGATCTCCGCCCAATGCTCTTCACTGCTGAGCACTCTCAAGGCCTCCGAGAAACTACAGGACCTGTGCTGTCGATGTTCCCAGAGCACCACCCCGACTGGCACACTTGCTTCCGCTCTTCCTGCCCTCGACGATCTTCACCCAAACTGATTCATGACCTGCAGAGGAGGGGAAAACAAAGAAGGGAGATGCTCCCCAGTCCAGCTGCTCCACACACACTTCGATCTCCGCCGCCACGTGAAACCAACCTGCAAAGACAAAAATGAGAGAAAATTAATTACAGCCTCTAGAGGCTGGAAGGGGCAGGCCGTGGCGCGCAGGAGTCAGAGACCGACTCCTGCGCTGCACGGCCTTTTAACCCTTCGCAGGCCAGGCCGGATCTAACCGTCCTGGCCTTTGTTCCCTTTGTGTCCCGGAAGTGACTCAATCACTTCCAGGACACCAGGAGACCCGTGGAGACAGCCATAAGTGCGGCGGAGCCAATGTCGGCCCAGCCTTTCCATTTCTATTGAAGATGCCTTTCGGATGAAATCCACCCCCTTCAGATTTTGCCCGCGTTTCCACGTGAAATATCTGCACACCGATCAGCACCTCGTGTGCAATTTGTGCCGTTTGCCTGACCATCAAAAAGCTGAATGTGATGATTGTAAGTCCTTTCAGTCCAAGAAAACCCTACAAGATCAAGGGCTGGTCGATTGGAAATGTCTTCCAGAAGCAGAGGGGACACTTCTGACACTTTCTCCAAGGAGCGAAGATGGGGTCTTCTCCCCTGATGAAAAGTTCCGGCTCTGACGTGGAGGTAGATATGGACATACATAACCTTCTATCTAATCAACGTGTAAGTACTATGGCCCCAGTCCCTGCTCCAATGCCCATGCGGGCCTCAAAACATTCTCACATAGAGGTCGCCGGGCCACCACTGCCTTCAGGACACTGTTGGATCCGAAAGACTGTTTCGGACGCACAGCCCTCGGGCCTGGCACCGAAAACTGACACCTTCGGCATCTATCTCTTTGGACCGAGAGTGACCTTCAGGATTGAGCCAGCAACCAACCACATCTACCTCGGTTCCAAGCAATAAACTAGTTCCCACACCGAAAACCGCAGTACCTGAAAATGATGAAGCCAAAAGCCTCTAAACCTTCATCTGCTACCATGTCTCCGGTCGAACCCATTCTTGAAACAAGCATTTGTAATGCAATAGGTCTGTAAATGACAATGCCTTTTATTTAGGATTTAAATTCCAAAACATAAATAAAAGGCATTGTCATTTACAATGCCAATAGCTCAAACTTGCGTAAATGCGAGACCTATTGCATTGCAGATGCTTGTTTTCTGAAGAGTACAGTAATAAGTCCTGTGGGGGGATTAAATGAGAAATGTCACTTTTTTTGACTCGTTTCCACACGACGATTGACATGGTGAATGAAACTCAGATGAACTTTTTTTTTGGAAAGGTTTGTGCAGACTAGTTACCTCCAATGGTAATTGAGAAAACAAAAACTCTTTTCGCTCAAAATTCTGATTTAACCATACAGCTTTAGGGGTATAGGACATCATACATATGGGGTTAAATGCTTAAAAAATTGCAAACACTTGCACTGTTGTAAGAAATTGTAAGCTTTCTAGGCTTGCGTCACGAACAGTGAGTCCAAGCTGCCAAATAAAACCCACAGAGCTTATCGCACAATAACAGCCCTGTCATATGACTAGTGGGAAGAGAGATTAAATTAGTTTCTGCCTATTCCTGCCTCCTCATCCTTCTTGATCTCTCCTGAGCATTTTATACTGTCAAACATGATAATCTACTGGAGCTGTTAAACACCAGAATGGGTTTATCCGGGACTGTTCTCAAATGGTTCACTTCCTTCCTACATAACCGGGCTCAGAAGTTCAAGATCAACAACGAGTTGTCCTCATCTGTGCCTGTAACTTTAGGCGTTCCACAAGGATCTTCCCTATCCCCCACATTGTTCAACCTCGTCATGGAACCGCTCACCACCTTGCTTCAAGCATCTAATGTACACTTCCATATGTACGCCGATGACACTCAACTTTACCTCAAGCTACAAACCACGGAAGACATCAAACTTCTGAACTCCACACTCAAAAACACCCAATCATGATTGGCCGATAATCACCTCAAACTAAATGCTCTGAAAACTGAGTTCCTCCTGATCTCACCTCCTGCGAAAATCGCCATCACCCAAACCTGGCTCAATCGCCTAACTGCACTCAATGTCCAACCCACCATCGTGGACTTCGCGAAATCCTTAGGCATCACACTTGACGCCAATCTCAACATGCAGCAGCACATTAGCAAAGCAACTAAAGAAGCTAATTTCCAAATCAACACGTTGAGGAAACTTAAACCCTTCTTCCCAGCTAAGGACTTCCAAACTGCTGTACAAGCCCTAGTCATCCCTCGCATAGACTACGGAATTGTGGCTCTCAGCGGACTCCCCCTTTCAACAACTGCACCCCTAAGAGCCTCCTTGAACGCTGCCGCAAGACTTATCACTGGTTTAAGAAACCATTCGCATATATCCCCTGACTTAAAATCCCTGAACTGGCTGCCTTTTGAAGCCAGAATACAGCTGAAAATTGCCTGTATGACTCACTTGGCCGTACACCACAAGTCACCCAACTACCTCACTCAAAAGCTGACTATTTCAGGAGGCTCGAGATCCAATAGAAGCACAAAAAATCTCCTCCTGAAACCTTGTAGATTCCGGAAGGAAAAAACATAAAAACGCTCCTTCTCAGGAATGGCACCCAGGATCTGGAATGCACTCCCTCCTGAAACCAGGCTTATCTCCTCCACTGCATTTTTTAAGAAAGAGGTAAAAGCCATCCTTATGGCTAAGTTCACCTGAACTCTATTTTTGTTGGATCAAAGACTGGGCACCGTTTCTGTATTATTGGTTACCTGATTAATTATTGTTATTATATTTTGACATGATTGCTTATTGGTATTATATCTCTACATGATTGCTATCCTATCCTGCTACTCATTTACTACCAACTTCTATATTGTACCCAGTAGTTTGTTTAATCACCCTCTTGCCCCTACCCCTTGGTTCTGTAAAGCGCTCTGATATCTGCAAAGATCATGTTCTCGCTATATAAAACTTTGAATAGAATCGCCTGCGGCTGCAAACCACTGCATCAAAAGCATTGACCTCTGGCAAGCAAAGAGTGAATCCTACCTGGCATCGCCCCAGGCCTAGTATGCTTTGCCAGTGTTAAAGGTAAATCTGCCTTCAATTGTTTGACCAACTTGTCTTTCTAAACTCTTCCTGCTGCTTCCCCTCAAGTGACGTGTTCTTAACCTCATTTCAGCCTCCAGTTTCCAGCTGTGCATGAGTAATGCAGTGACCTGCCGTGCAGGGCGGGTGGGGCGAGAATGCGCTCTCCTTGGTCTTAAGAGTGCTTGTCTGTGTTAATTTCTGAATCGCTCAATCCGTATCAAGGGGATTTTATTTTCTGCTAAGCAAAAAAACAGTTCCAGTAAGAATTTTTTTTCTTTACATCGCACACCATTGACCTCCCTAAAGGCTTTGCTGAGTTGCCCCCTTCTGTCTCCCATGGGCCCTAAAGAGCTCCCTGTTTGCTACAGTTAAACAAGCCGGTGTTCACAACTGCGCATGAGACCCTCCTGCCTCCCTGCAGTAAGAAAAACTCTTTAAAGAAAATAGTGCTTACAGTCTAAAGAAGACAGATCGTGAAAAACTGAAGTAAAAGGTCCAGTCCCCATCGGAGGTTACAAATGAAGACAAGGCGGTACTCAGGAGGGACTAACAAGCCCAATAACGAATCAGAAGCCAGCGTTTACAAAGGACAATGACACAAGCCAATGACCAATATGGGCGGACATTCGCAGACGGAAAATTCAAATCCAGGAAGGTACAGGGCAGATACTTGCTTCTCCGCCACCGAAGAGGAAGCTGTCCTTTCAAGAGGCACTAGACAGTCCTGTTCCTCAAACAAGTTAAATAAAAGATAAAAACCACCAGTCCTACACACCAGCCTCCTCATCGTCCTCCTCCTCCTCCATCACCACCACCACCACTGTCACCACCTCCATCACCACCACCACTGTCACCAGGTACAGATGATGGGGTGTGGGGGATTTAAAAGGGCCGTTAGGGCATCCTGACCCATTGAATGCATACAACACTGATCCCATTACCCCTCAAAATCCGGATCTATATCACGCTCGTCCCTCCCCTCCAGATTTCTCTTTTTTTCAGAAACGTATTGCTAGTGGGGTTGGGGGGGCAGCTTTCCATAGTGTTGAGCTACACCGAGTCCCTACGACAGGATTTTTTGTTTGATACCCTCTTTACCACACACGGGGACACCCAGTATTTGCCCATGCTTCCCAGCATGATGCGACATGCTGAGGACATGTGTAAAGAACTAGTCCATGCTCGAGTTATCACCCCACGGGTGGACAAAAAATATAAGGCAGCTCCTTCAGACCCACTCTTTATCAAGGGTCAAGTTCCACTAGACTCCATAGTTGAAAATACTGCTCTTAATTGAGCTTAAAGCCAGGTTACTGGGGATACTCCACCTCATCAAAAGGAGAGTAAACGCAGATATGCATCTGGTAAAAGGGTTGCATCACAGCCAGCTAACTATTGGTGTATTGCCAGTTCCCAAGTTCTTCTGGCCTGCTATGATAGAGCCCATTGGGGTGAGATGGAGGAACTCTTACAGTAGCTCCCGGGGGAGCACGCAAAAGGGTTCTCAAAGGGTCAGACAATTGGCCAAATCCCATCCTATGTGTGCTACACGTGGCAAATGCAGCTGCTAGTACCAGCATGCTTCTTAGGCGACACGCATGGCTAGATGTTCTAGGTTCAAACCTGAGGTCCACTAGGCAGCACTAAATGTACCTTTTGACAAGGAGCACCTTTTTGCCCCTACCCATGACAAAATGAAAAAAGACACTGGCACTGCTAAGGCCTTGAGAGCGTTTCAGACAGCAACTCCTACAGGGCCCATTTGTTACGCAGGCTACAGTGGAGCATATCAATTCACCACCACAGTTGCCTCCTCTTCCCAACTAAAACTAGGCCAGTCTGCCAACAGTAAGGGTTATTTTTAGGTTCCATCAGATGCGAAAACAACAAGGGAAGGGGCAGGAGTCTCTCTGCATGCAGAGCAACACCCACTACAGAGCAGTCACTACCCAATCCTTCCCCCCCGACCACCTAACACCTGTCAGGGGCAGAATACAATATTTTCACCCAGTCTGGGAGTCCATCATAACAAAACAATGGGTACGAGCCATTAGCCAAAATGACTATTGTCTGGAGCTCGTTGCTACACCACCCAGCATCCCACCTCGCACTCACAGGTTATCACAGAATCATCTAACATTTTCAAAGAAGAAGTCAAAGCCCATCTTCTCAGAGGGAACCTGTTCGGCTTCAACAACAAGGATCAGGGGTATATTTTCTATACTTTCTCATTCCCCCAAAAGGCGGGTCACTGAGACCAATCTTAGGATGTAGTATGGTGACTATATAGGATGCTTTTCCACTTCTCCAACAGGGTGACTTTATGGTAACTTTGGACCTGAAGGATGCCAATTTCCATATACGATTACACCCTGCCCACCTCAAATACCTCAGATTTATTATAGCGGGGTAACATTAACAAATCAAAGTTCTACCCTTCAGTGTGACCACAGCACCTTGAGTTTTCACAAAATGTTTGGCAGTGGTCGCAGCACATCTGCGAAGACCAAACGTTCACATATTCCCACACCTGGACGATTGGCTCAACAAAGCCAGTCCCCACCTACAGTGCCAACAATACACTCAATTGACAGTGATCAACTTCAGACTAGGGTTTTCTATAAATATCCCCAAGTCTTATCTTCAACCGCTCCAAATTCAGCCTTACTTAGGAGGAGTCCTCAACACACAGGATTATTTTATCTTAATCCCACTGAAGTTCAGAGCTTTCAGGTAACTCTACCACAGTTCCAGCCAAACAAAACTCACATTACGGACTGTGATGCATCTGCTAGTATGATGGTATCTTGCATTGCAATAGTTCCCCGTGCGAGATACACATGTGTCCCGTACAGCAATGTCTAGCTCGCCAGTTGTCTCCAGCACAGGATCACCTCGAAGACCTAGGGTTAATAGACTGCTGCACTCACCGTTCCCTGCAATGGTGGAACACCAACAACCTGCTAAAGGGGTGTCCTTTTCTGGACCCTGTTCCTTACCTCGCTCTCACCACAGGCACATCAGAGATGTGTTGGAGTGCCCATATATAAAACCTCAAGATCTGTAGGATACCACACTTCAATCCCTAAACATAAACTACATGGAGCTTCAGGTGATCTTCCTATCACTAAAGGCTTAATTTCTCCTCTATCTCTCAAGGATGTCCTAGTCCGGACGGTTAATATAACAGCCATGTATTATCTACAAAAACAGGGGGGCACTGTCTTCTCAACTGTCTCAGTTGTCTCAGACCATATGGAACTGGGCACTTAACCACCCAATTCTTCTCTTGGCAGAATATCTGCCAGGGGGAGATAACAATTTTGCAGACCTGCTCAGCAGGATGCAGCAACAGACCCACAAGTGGGAACTCCACCCACAAGACCTCATTCTCTACTTTCAAAAGTGGGGGGGTTTCTCAAAAAGACTTTTTCGCCACAGCTGAAAACACAAAATGCACAAACTTCCCCTCCAGGTACCCACGCCCACTATCCAAGGGCAACAAACTATGGATGAGTTGGTCAGGGATATTTACCTATGCTTTTCCATCTCTCCCCCTCGTTCCATTTCTGGTTCAAAGACTCAAGCAAACATCTCTCACCATGATCCTTGTTGCTCCCACTAGGGCGCGCCTGCCCTGGTTGACAACACTTTTAGATCTCTCAGTAGTTCCACATGAGAAGTTCCCCAATAGACTGGACCTTCTCATTCACAATTGAGGTCAAATCAGACACCAAGACCCAAAACTCTCAATCCAGCAGTTTGGCTTCTAGGGTCATAAAGTTTGGCTATCGTAACTTACCACAGGAATGTATTAACATTCTCAAGCAAGGACGCAAACCCACAACTAGAGCATGTTATCCTGCAAAATTTAAACGTATTGTTCTTCTTGATAATGTTATATTATAGAACATATAGCTGTGGGAGTTAGTAGCAAATATATTTGAAATGCCGTAGAATGGGGACATTCAGACATTGACTTGCTACAGCGTTTTGAAATGGCAGTTTTAATTTCTTATACTTTTATTTTAACATCCAGGCTTTTGCAAATCTTGTTCTTGAAGGCAAGGATAATATAGGTTCCTTTTTTATTTGATTTCTGCCTGTTTGCCTCCTGCCTCAACATGCTCCACAGATTCCTTGTATAGCTCTGAAGACCGCATTCAATTGCTGTGTCTGGTGACTGTAAAAGGAGATGGAGATTATATTTTGAGAAGCTGCGAAAGTATGTGTCGGGAACATTGAAGGATACATGCCTAGGTCTGAGCTAGCAATGAACTCACTGCCTCCTGCTCACAAAGGTACGGTTTCTCCTCAGCCTAACTATGCTTGTCATAATGATTTAACTAAAATCTAGGATAAAACGAATTCTTAAGTCTAGTCTATAGTAATTTTTCGTGATAACTTCAAAGGCCTGTGCTGGGGACAGTTTTTTTAGCACTTGGACATGGTCTAGGCTTTCATGTTTATATAAGTGGGTCCTCGATGGCTACATCTCTTTATTGCAAGAACTTGTTTCATCAGATTGTAAATCTATTCTACAGAAACTTGAGACTGGTAAGACTGCAAGCCATGCGATCTATTGGTTGGTTTCAAAAACAGTCAGCCCTCTGTACATATTGCCAAATTCAAATTATCATTTGTTGGAGCTCCGTCTCACCACGAACACTTCCTTTCTGGGCTTTAATCTCCGTAGACCAATAACAATTTTGCCAAATGTTCAATTGGTCGAAAAGGTGATAGCATTATAGTTAAAACACCTGCTGCAACTTGGTAAGAGTCTAAATATTCCTGCAGCATCTGCTCTGTAGTCTTACATGAAGTCACCACTATAGAAAGTTTAAGGCCCCGCTGATAACAGATGGCACATGGTAGATCTTTTATTCCTTTTTGTTAAGGAGGGCATCCGAGTTAACACTTTAAAGCTAGCCCAATGGCCTTAAATGACCTCATTTTGTTCCTCCAATTTAAAGGAAGTGAGGCATATGAAAAACAGTATTCTTGTATTGGCATTGTCATTAGCTCCAAACCTTGGAAAGAGTTCTTTCAAACTCTCTTTTAACACTTCTTTAAAGTATTACTTTTCAAAGTCACTGTTGTACATATACAGAAGGATAAGTAACAATTGCTCTCTTGTGGGGGATGAGTAGCTTTGTGGAAAATGTGTATGTGCCTTCCGTCCTAATACACTAAAATAGGTGAGTAGCCATGGTCTTGCAGCAACACTTTAGCTAGGCCCATATTAGCTTCCTTTCTTTAGAGTCCACCTCCCTTGATTTCTCATTTACTGAGTGCTGCTGTTTGGCAGCTCATCCAGTTCCCATGGCCCTACCAGTTTTTACTTATCTCCATACATCTGAGACTGCCTTGTCCTCCTGCATTGCTTTGTTATAAGGAAGTCACTCACGTCTCTCGTTTTCCGCCGGCAGCTCTAAGCATTAGACATTATCCTTTACTGGGGCCTCTCTCCAGAATCTTTTATGATACTCTTTCCAGTTAGTATTGCAAACATGTATTTTTTTGTATTAAATTAATCTCTACTGTTCTTCTATTCTTTTCGCCTTATGGTGTTTTGTGGTGTCCCCATCCTTCTTGCTGGTCAGCTATCTTTTTTTCGGTCTTGCGTGCGTTGCAGGGCAGAGCCCTGCTCTGCCTCTGCGAGAGATTTTGTAGGAGAGGGCTTTCAGAAGAGGGCTTTAACACCTTCAGCGCGGCACAGATTCCTGCGCTGTGCTGAACGTTCTAATGATCCAACGGGCTCATGACGGAACGGTTCCGTCATGAGCCTAGGCCAACCGACGCTCATGACGGAACCGTTCCATCAATAGCATCGAAGGGGTTAAGCCCCGCCCCTCATTCCCATTGTCCGGCGTCACCGTTTATGTTAAACTGTGGCCTGCCATTGGTAATTACGTGTTTGGGTTGCCTCCCTTTAGCTTTCTGTACCGGCTCGTCCAGACTGGCTCTCCTGCTTTGGGGCTGTTGTGAAGACTTTTCTTATCTGCTTGTTTATTTAACAAGCAGATAACAAAAGTATTATCCAGAGCTGTGAAGAAGGCACAGATGGGGTCACAGGGAGGACAGGCTGCTCTCGCCGCCCACCCCCCAAATTCGACCATCCTCTGTTCGTCCGTCTGTCCTCTCTCCCTTGTTAATATCTGCCAGTCTGTCGCTCCCACTCACCAGTGCCTGCACACTGCTCTCCTTTCCATCAGTCCATAATCTCCGTTCCTCGTCTGTTCATCCCCTCTTTCTCCTCAGCTGGTCCCCTCTCCCTCATTAGTCCCCGCTCTCTCTTTTTTTGCCCATCTGTCTCCTGCTCCTCTCACTGGGTCGCGTTTTGCTTTCGACAGCCTGTCCACTCTCCACGCACTTGTGTCTTCTCTCTCGTTTTCATTCGCCTCCCTCCCCCTCACTGTGATCTGCTTATCTTTTCAGGCGCCCCCTCTCCCGTACTGGCCCCTGCCCCCTTGCACAAACTCGGCGGCTCAGTGGGTTAATACACCTCCTTGAGCGCGCACGAGGGGAGTGCAGTTATATGTAGACACGGACACACCAGTGCGGCCGTTGACACGTTTGGGTGGAAAGGAGGGAGGGGAAGCTTATCGCGGGTTTGGCAAGTACATAGATGGTCTCCGACTAAATACATTTCAGGACCTGTTCGTATTTCACCAACAAAAAACTCAAATATTTTAAAACTAGTGGAGTGTTGCAAGGTTCCTTAAATCGTGGAAAAAAATCAAAATTGGGACAGTGCATTTCGAGACCAACTTGCGCCCGACCAGCTAAAAGAGAGCGACTACTCAGTGGGTTCATGAGGTGCCAGTTCAAACCGTATGGTCATGGAATTAATTGATTCATAAACCACCACCCTTGGGCCGCCTCAAGGCGCTTTCGGCTGGTGATGGGGCAGTCATGGGTAGTGAAAGAGGCATGTTTTGAATGTCTGCAATGGTGCCTTCTTCTCTAGTGGTACTCGGCGTTGTCTTCCAAGCCTCCTAAAATCAGCCCACCATGGGATATAGTTAATCTCTGAGGCGCCCTTTGCTGTTGGAAATGGAGGATGTGGTATAACAACCAGAGCTGCCACTTTAGGCCTGTGGAACAGAGAATGAGTCTCGGCGTCGGCTCAACTTCTGTGATCCTGGGCAAATCACTTAATCGTCCCATTCCTATATATGTGTGTCTTTCTGTAACGTAACTGGTGCTCATGTAGAAATTCTAGTCGACCAGTTACATATGGACTCTATTGGACACAGTTGCTTCCTGGCTTTAGGGTGCTTGAGGCAAGCACTCGACTACTGTGGAGGAGTCCCAGTTGTACCTTGAAATTTGTTTGTGGCTCATGGTGGTGTCTGTCGAGTTTTAATTTGAAGAGCACAGGCATATGGTAAAACGTATATATAAATACTGCAGCTGAAATCAGTTGTAAATTGACCGGACTATTTTTCCTCCAGGGATGCCCCATAGTAGACAAACGGAACACGAAGCGATGGGATGAGGACTGTTGGCATGAACTTAAGGAGGCCTGTGCTGCCAAGGACTCTAAACGTTTCTGGGCCTCAGTAAAATGGGAAAAGGGGGGTATAGCTGCCCAGCCTCTGAACCATGTTCCGAAAAATAATTGGATAGAATTTTTCCAACCGCAGTATGCCTGAAATCCAGCCTTCACCCATGATTGTCCCCCCCCCCACATGTTTATTACAAAATTCCAATATTTGTTGAAAAGGATGTAAGCAATGTATTGGATTGTGTAGCAGGGGGCAAAGCACCAGGTATGGATGGAATTCCGGCTGACATATTCCTATCGGACCGGAGTTCCTGGTGTAGTTATTTCACAATGCTGGCCAATGCGGTGGCAATGGGAGGGGAAGTACCTGCCTCATGGAAGGGAGCAGAAATTATTCCCATATTCAAAAAAGGCGATAGAACTCTGGCTGAAAACTATAGACCCATTAGTCTGATTGACACAGCGCAAAAAGTGATGGACCGCCTTGTCCGAAATAAACTGCAACAATGGATTGATGAAAAGAATATACTGCTATCATACCAGGCAGGGTTTCGCCCTTTAACTAGTAGCGTTGATCAAGTTCTGCATTTCCTAACCATCTACTGGAGAAACGTTACACTAAAGAAAGGGACATTGTATGCAGTTTTTGTGGACCTAAAAGCCGCTTTCGACCTGGTCCCCAGAGAAAAACTCTGGCAGACTCTGGCGGATGCTGGCCTAAGTCAGGAACTCCTTACCCTCCTTGTTCGTCTCCACGAAAACAATTTTGCCAGAATCAGATGGGGCAAGCAAGGAGAAGTAACCGATCCCTTTCCAATAGAACGTGGGGTGAGGCAAGGGTGCGTTCTAGCGCCGACACTATTCTCAATTTATATAAATGGCATTGTCGAATATCTACAGAAAATTCATAGTGACGCCCCAATTATTGCAGATTCCCGTGTCCCCGTCCTGATGTTCGCGGACGACACGCTCTTACTTTCTCGCACCCCCAGCGGTCTCCAAAAAGTGGTTGATGCCTTTGGTGAATTTTGTGATGGTAGGGGCCTTGAATTGAATACCACCAAAACCAAATTCATGTGCCTTAATCAGCAGTCCACCTTCAAAGGTGTAATAAAATATAAAGGTACTCCCCTAGAAAGGGTGGACTCTTTTTCTTACCTAGGCATCATCCTACAGGAAAACATGAGCTGGAAATCGCACATTAATACAACCATACTGAAGTTTAGACAGCTAGCAGGCGCAATTGCCCTAAAACATCGAGCCTCGCTAACTAAGCCAGTAAACTGTGCATTGGAAATTTACAATATGAAAGTACTGGGGGCCTGTTTATATGGAGCCGAACTATGGGGGTTTTCAAACCTGAGAGAACTGGGACGTGCAGAAAATAGGTTTCTGCGAGGGCTCGTAATAGTCCCACAAAGCACACCCACAACTCCACTAAAATTGGACCTCGGTAGAAAAAGTGTAGAGGACATAGCTAGGTTGCGGCCTCTTCTATACTGGAGATGGCTCATGGTGACTCCAGAACTAAGCCACTATGCGGCGGCCTTGATGGATGTTATTAAGTTCGACTGTTTTCATTGTATCCCATGGTTAAAGGAACTCCGGGAACTTCTTGTAAAACTGAAATTGGAATATCTATGGGATACTAAAGATGTGGCTAGTTTCCCCACGAAAGCAAAGCTGAAAGAACTATATTGGGAAATGGTGTATCTTACAATGTTTTGTAACGGTTCCAGTTCAAGACTAACAACTCGCTTCCTGGATATAAAAATGTACCCTTCATGCGAATCATTTTGGGACGTTATTGAACGACCATATGATAGAAAATTATATTTCCAATTTCGCATAGGCACACTTCCGGTGAATGCTTTTAAGAAACACTGGTCCCCAGCTTGGGATGAACATTGCCACCATTGCAACGAACAAACTGAGCACATCTCCCATTTGTTGTTCTGTTGTCCACTGTATTCGAGCCCAAGACGCAAATGGCTAAAACCAGTGTGCTTAAATATGGGCACTCGTAGTCAATCTGCTGCCCTTAGGATACTTGAATCCGATTGTACTACTGTCTTTGTGGTTGGTGTAGCAAAATTTTTGGCCTGGGCATGGTTAATTCGCACCCGTTCGTTAATGGCAATTACATCTTAAAGAATTATGCCTATTACTACTCCTGTACCTCCCTATATGAATTATTATATTTTTAAGATCAATATTTTATATGAATTGCGGTAATGCTTTGTATTTTATTATGCATTTATTCGATAAACTATGTTTAATATGTATTTTAGAAAGTATTTTATCTGTAGTATTTATTGTATTAGGGTTAGGTGATTGCTTTTATGACAAATGTCGAATAAAGCTTTGAAACTCTAAACGGAACACTAGCGATGCCGCAGTGGCCTGTGATCTTTTGAGAACACCATATTGACCGATTAAAGAAATGAGGCAGCGCAGTAGGTTGCCGTGCCGGCTGCCGAGTGGCATGTCACAGATATTAGCCATGGTGAGCTTAGCTCAATCTTTCATCCTAATCAGGGATCGGCTCAGTGATTTGGGCAGTAGTAATAACTGTTGCTCAAAGTGCCACAGAGCAATAAGCATGTGAAATAAAGAAGCAAGCTAGACATATATTTAAACGTTAACCACTGACAGATGTCTAGTGAAAAGTGGAAATGTGTGGAAACCATATCCCCCACCTGTGAAAAAAAATGAAAAGCGAGTTCCCACCTAATGTAAAAGGGGAGACTCCCCCCCCCCCCCCCCAGTAGCTGAGCCAGTGTGTCATAGACCCCAATAAACAAAAATGCCCCCCCACCTGCTGCTGTTTCGGGGTGCTGCACATTAAATGCCTTGCGCTACTATCAATCCTTGAATGCAGATGCTCCCGCATCAACCTAGAATATTCAAAAGTAAACCGTTGCCTCAGTCGCTGCCCTAAAACAAAACACATGGTTTATTTCTCGTTTGCCTCACAACCGTGACAACAGGCAGGCTAGTACCGCCGCCGCTCATTCCTTGCACGGTTTGCCTCTGCTTCGCTGTACTGATAATGTTCTGAATGATGGGGCTAGAGGTTGCTGACTGCGTGCTGCTCACCAGCTTCCGTTCCCACAGTTGCCTCTTTGTTGCCAAGCATTAAAAATGCAATAGGTCTTGCATTTCATTAAGTTAAAGCCATTTGCTTTGCTATACAATACCATTAACAATGCAAATGGCTTTAACGTAATCAAAGGCGAGACCTATTGCAAAGCAATTTAATGCCCAAGCAATGTATGTTCCTATATAAAACTACATAAATATATAGATACATTGTTTGTGTTGGACCTGGCGTCATTGGCGTGAGTCTCCCTTCCATTTTTACTGATTGCCTCCTCTGTTTTTGATATGTTTTTGCTGGTTATATGCTTTGGGCACTGTGCCACTGCTATTCAGTGCCACAGTGCAAGTGCTCCCTATGTAAAATTGATGTATTGATTAGTGATTCCATGATTGGGTCATTTGATTTATTTGTCAGACCCTAGTACAGTGCAGAGAAGGAATCATGTCAACACAGTGCTCCAGGGCTGTGCTTTCCCTCCACAATGCTGGCTCCATCTCCTGTGGGTCGTCTGATGTTTCTACCCTGCTCTGTGAAAGGAGGTGAGAACAAAGTGCTCAAGAACCAGGTTGGACTGGGCAAAGGCCTCTCTGCCTTCAGAGAACAAACAGAAAAGTAGTATACATATTGGGACTCCGACCCAAAAACTTTAGATCACTTCTGGGAACAAGAAACCTTTTGCCAAGGAGAAGAGCCAAGTAAGCTGCAGGAGTTTGGACTGCCCTTCTGCCAGTGTGCTGTTTGCTGGGTTGGCCTGCAGTGGTTTCTTTATTGCCAGGGAAAGGAGAAGGAACTTTTTAAGGACTTTCATCTTCTACAGGGTTTAATTTGTGCTTGCCTCCTGCTGAAGTCTCAGGGACAAAAGACTTCATCTCCAGCTCCCCTCTGAATTTCCTTGCTGGGAATTCTAACTGCAGAAGCCTGCGGGTCGATGGGAGCTGGAATTGCGACGCAACGACGAGAAGCGTGTCGCTGCCGCAGCTGTAATCGTCGCATCGCCGGAGAAGCGTGCCGCCGCCGCATCTCCCAGGAAGCGTGTCTTCGTCAAAGCTGTCTGCTGTCGCATCACCGGGGAAGCGTGACGCAATCAAAAGAGAGTCGCCATCACATCACCGAAGAAGCGTGTCGCAGGGCCTGTCGCGGCTCCAAAGTACATAGTCGTCGCAGGGCTGCCAGGGAGTCTACACATCGTCATTGCATTGCCGCTTTAAGGGCGCCATCTTCTCACATCGCATCAGGATTGTCGCATCGCATCGAGGCGCCATCCTGCGCATCGCAACTGGATTGCAATCCGAGAACCAATGCATCAACCCCGCACCGGTAAGGATCATGACGCATGTCCTCAACAAGACATTCATTCCAGTCAAATCTTTCTTACATTTTGAAAACAATATATGAGAATTACACAAGTATACTTATCTGCAAGGAGCAGCTAAATAAAAGAGGAAGATGGCTGCTGTGTTCAGGGTTTCATTGTGTTTTGAACATTCTATATTCTAGAAGTTTGGTTTTATGATGTATTTCTTCTAAGTGCTGCAAGGAGTGGTTGAATAAAAGGTTATGCATAATCATAGCCTCCGTGTCTTTAATGAAATCCAGATTCTCTCATCATAAACATGGAGAATCTACATTGTCCATCAGTCTGGATGCCACATGAGAAAACTGATGTATGTCATTGTTCCTCCTTCCTGCTACTCTCCTTCCACGAAGAACCTCATACCAAGACACTTCAAAATATGGATCAATAATAACAGTATTTATTTACAATCAAATGCAACGAAAGAAAATAATGTTGTGCTTAGGAAATGAGATGCTCCCCTTTAAGGCCATCAGTTCTCCCATACCCACAGTAATGTGCACCAACATTGCACAATTCTTTTTTCTGAGACAATTCCTGAAATCTGAAAATCTTAACTAGGCATTTTATTTTTAGAAAGCTAGCTTTTTTCTTTCTGTTTTATTAGCTGCTATTTCACACAGCGTGAAGAAGTAACAGGATCTCCTGCTGAATCCATAACCCACAACATATAGATGCAATCCTGCTTAAGCAATGAGCTTTTTTACCCTGCTCATTGTGTTGCACATTATGGAATTCCTCTGTGTTTTTTGTTCTGTGTTGTATTGGTTTCTGCCTGACGCCAATCCTTTTCCTCTCTAAGCCTAGAATAAAGATATGTTGAGCATAAGCACTGGCAACATTTACAGCTACTCGCCTAAAGTTACAAACGTTTACTTCTACGTGGCTAAAACGTATTAGTTTCATAAGTTGTGCATGTAAGGATATAAGCCTGTTTTCTGAACGGATCTTACGCAGTTTACAAAATAAGTAGGCTACACATGTATATGGTTAGGAGAGTTGACATTTTAAATTCTTTCGAAAAAAACCATTTTTTTAAAGAATATATTTTAGCTTTTGTTGTCTTGCCGTTTTGTACATGCTATGTGAAAATGCAACATAATTGTCTATTGATTGATTTTCCCAAGCTGTCTTAAGTACATATACCATTATCATTTGGTAATACAAGTGGCTGTGTAGGCCAGCATAGGAAATTCATTGATGAACGTTGAGACTCTCCACAATGATCTGAATGTCGGGTGTTTTACCACATTTGGATTGCATTTTCCAGGCAAGTCTTATGACACCTCTTTGTAAACACCCACTTCAACAACACAAAATTGAGTTTATAGTTGTGGAACTTACGCATACTTTGTGTTAACTATGCACTCAGTCCTGTGCAACTTTGAAATTCGGTCTCTATGTATCACTATTGCGACCCAAATATGGTAAACATTTTGGGAATAAGGACATATGTCCCTCATAAAAAACAATAATTTAAACGTATCTTTTACATAAAACAAGTCAGACTAAATATAAATGTTAAATTATCACACCATGACGTAAAGCCACATTGACTTCATAGACTCTTAGTATTTCATTTAAAATTATCTTTGCATAGAGCATAAGCCCGTGTTAGAATAACATTGGTGTGGTCATAAAGAAGTAGAAGTTAAGAATGAGAAGAGAGGTAATTATTCTTATACGTCTCCATGGAGTAAGGTCAACTAATTCTCTAGTGAACAAGTAAAGAGAGTGCAATGCAAAAAGATGTTCTTACTGCTGTAGCATGCAAACAAACTTTGGAGACCCTTTCACACTCATGATTGGGTATACTAATGTAATTTTTTAAATAAAATGCCATTCATTATTAGGCTTCATCTTTGCAGGCAGAGTTGCAGTTGTTCCGAGCCCGGTGGATGTCAGAACTTGCTCCAGGGCTGGGCTCAAACAGAACATCAGCAAGAGGGCCTGTACTAAATGCTACTGATACCAAAGGAAAGCAAGAGCTAGCGAAAGAAGAGAAGGTAAGTTAATGCATGTTCACATTAGTCAAGCCCAGAGACACTATAATACAATAAAGTAGTAATTACTGTTAGTTATCACATTTTAATATTGCACATTATTCATCTACATCATCTTAATATCTCATGCTGGCAAACAATTGTTTGGGATGCTTTATGCTTACTTCTGAGGACGTAGCGGGGGGGGGCTTGAATCCCATTTGGATATCCCATTTTTCCTCTGTATATTGCTGAACTTGCTCAATGTATACAATGCATTATGAATCGTATGTATAATATTAATGTCACAGAATCGACCCTACTCAGTGTTTGTGCTAGCATCTTGAATTGTCAGTCGTCTGGAAAGCAAGTACCAGATGAAAAACACAAACCTTTATAGTTTTGGAGTGGAAGTTGTCATTTTTAATCCTAGTATGGTCATCATACTTTTTTCCTCAGTTTTATGGGCTGCCCTTTGAAACAGGACCTCCTGCGGAATCCATAAAAACAGCATATGGATGAAACACTGCCTGAGCAATGAGCTGTTTTGCCATGTCCATTTTGTTGCACTTTATGGAATAACTGTGTTTTTTGTCTACCAGTTGCTCGCATCCTCACCACGAGCAGACTGACTCATTGGGGAATCAGATCGCTCCAGCAATAATTTTCTAATGGGCTCACAGAGCTGCCTGTCTGCTTGGAAAGGCTAATTGTGCGATGTTTAAATTTGATGCAACTGCCAAGGGATTAATAAAGACTACAGTAGTTGCTCATACGATCATCTTTTTTAGTGACATGAGTGTACAAGAAGTACATTTTAGGATTTACTTGACCGAAAAGGGGTACAATTATACTTTGTTGAATGTTTATTCCAAGATAGGGACATACAATCTTGTATTGCAATAGCCTTTTTTGGTTAAAGAAAACTGGCAATCCTGTAGTTTTTCAGCCAGCGCTTGTTTTTGCCCCATCCTTGGCGTGCAGGCCTGGGTCTTTTTTAAGGTTGTAAATGGTGATTCAAAGACAAAAAACAAAGTTGCAGGTACTGATTAATGTTAAATGCTTATATATATATCGTGCTAAGCTGTGATTTTTTTTATCCTCGGTGGATCATAGTATGCGGGACAAATATTCCTAAATATAGGACACAGGTGATCTGTGAGAATTCGTTCTGAAGGATATTACTACCTGCAGATTCCTCACCTTTTCTCCCCACCTGGAGGGAGGTACTGGCTCCATATCTGTCCCAGAAGCAGCAGCCCTGTGATGTCAGTGGAGCCATTAAGGGCCCTGTTGGCATACTGATTTCAGTTCCCTTTTTTCCACATCATTAATGCAAATCCCGGCCTCGCATCTCCTCAGGAGTTAGTCGATACGGTCAACGCTTTTCACAATTCCTTCTTTAGGTGCAGTTTTGTTCACTATGTCATGACCCAAACAGTCAGGTTTCAAACTGTGTGGGCACTGATGGTCAAATGTTCATTTGAGATCCACACAAAATCTGTCTTTAATGTTGTGGGGTCCGATCAAGATGTCTAGACCTGCAGCTCTTTTCAAAGTATAGATCTCAAGGCCATAAAAAAGAGAGAATCTAAAAGTTATGTCGCCACATTCTTATCCCTCACCGCAAGCATCTGTATCAGAGTGGAAACCAGTGAAAGATACCATGGAGGATCTGCATATGCAGTTCTAGCAGACCCGGCGTCGATTACAGAGATGTTACTGACCCCAGCAGCCTTATCTAGAGTTCCCCCCTCCAGGGACGGATCCAGCTATCTTTCTTAATGCGATGTATGACATTTTCCGATGATACATGGTTCCATCTTGAGCATAAGCTTCCATGTTCCACAATTGGAGAGCCGCTGGAGTGTCCCTTGAGTTTGTCATACAGCATAGAAGGGCTCCATTGTGTTGGATCAACTGCCTGCGGTGGCACTACTTAAGGATTCTCATGTGCCAGCAAGCGCTAATGACCAACAGAATGCAGGAATATAGCAGGTTTAGCATTGTCACAGAGGCTACTTCTGTACATTGAAATGTGCTATACCCTTGTACATAACGCCTCTCCAGAAGGTATAAAGGCCCATTACACCAGAGTTAAATCTTCTACTTCTGCTCTGTCTTGAGGGGTGCCAGTGGCAGACATCTGCAAGGTGGCAATATAGGCTTCCCCCACACTTAAAGCATTATTGCTTGGAGTATGAATGGGGAGGTAATCAGCTTTGCATGCTCAGCCCTTTAAGATCCAGTCATACACCATCCTCCGGTTCAGGTACTGCTTGAGGAACCTATTCAACAGGTGAGAAATATGCAGGTAGCAGAATCGAACAGAAAACAAGTTACTTATCTTCAATAACTATCTTTCTGGTGGATACTCTTATCTACCTGTAGATTCCTTGCCTCCCTCCCTGCCGCACGTTTGTTGCATGGTTATAAGCATATCCTCTTAATAGTTCTGCACCTGCCTTTCCGATGTTACTCTCCTCCTTCTGCCTTTAAAGCTTGTAACAAATGAATGGGTTCCTGGAGAACTTTCTGGCTCCAGTGACATCACAGGCACTTCGCTTGTGGTGCCAGCCCCTCTTACCAGCATGGTGAGTTATTGAAACATTTCCGGATTCAGTCTGAGATATTCAAAAGATGGGGAATCTGTTGGTAGATAGCGTATCCACTAGTAAGATTGTTACACAAGTAACTTTTTCAACAGGTAAGTAAACAAATTATTCAAGCTAACTGGCAAAGACAAGGGATGGGGAGAATAGAGGAATTTATCTTAGGAATGATCTCTATTTATGTGCTATCTTCCTGTAGTCACCAGGTTTTATTACTGCTCATTGGGGCAGTGTTTATACTATGGACTCCATGCAAGCATGTATTCATGTAGTTCTCCAGTATTGAATCTTTTATAGTTTCACATGCTTGGATCTTCCCCGTCGTCATGGTGGGAGTCCCACAGTAACATAAGAAATAGCAGTAATACAACATTACCATAGATCAGAAAACTTACTTAAGTAACTTTTCAGCCTCATTTTAGAATATCCAAACGTATATCCCTTTCCCCAAAAAGCCACCATACCTCTGATTTCTTACCACAAGTTGTGCGACAGGGAGTCTACCTGAGCTCTGCTCAGTTACAATATTTTCTTCTCAACTTTTGACATCCAGTTTCAGCTTTAGCTGCTCTCAAGGTATTTCTTGGACTTCATGCTTTTGACCTTACTGCTTTTGAGTTGCCAGAGCCTAAAAAAGGGCTCTTTAGGCCCTGTATGACCTGTGGGAAGTGTAGGCTATTCTCTGAAGACCCCCACAAACAGTGTCTGTATTGCCTTCACCCAGACCACAAACCCAGGGAATGCAAATATTGCCACACTTTTTCAGCTAAAACACTCAGGAGGGTAGGCTACAGAAGAAAAGGGGCTGCTTCAGATTCAGAGTCCGAACCGGAGGAAAAGGCCCGTTATTCCTCAAAGAAATTAAAGGATGCCAGTTCCTCTTCACATGATGGGGACTCTAAGAGATCTAAATCCCAGGACAAATCTGAGCCTAAACACCACAGGAAATCTCAGAGGCTTCAAATCCCTCTTCAGCTCCTGCGTCTGCCTCCCTGACTCCTCTCAGTGAATCTTCTTGACCGTTCACAGCGTCGTCAGATTTCACTCTCCTCAAGAAAAACAGAGGTTCCTGCACCGTCGACAGTTTCTTCTACGGCTACGGCGACGCCTGTTAAGACATTGACTGCATCGACGGAGCTTCGACGATGGTAGCAACAACGTTGTCGTCGGCGACAGTTCCAGCGATTACGTCACCGCAGACGCAAGCCATCCACGCACCGTTAATGGTACCACAGACAGTTGTTTTGACGGCTGCACCGTTGACAAGCCCGTCGACGGGACTGCCAACGGAGGGAGAAATCGGTCTCCTTTAGCACAAGAAAATTCAGGATTACTCAAAGATATCTCCTTTACCTCCTTCTCACCTTCTTGACTTCCAAAAGTCAGAGAATGAAGGCATGTTTGGCCCAGCATACAGTCCATCGCAGTTAAGGGTCAAGTGCCAAGATTCTAATGATGAGGACATTGAAATCCATGATTCATCTTCTTATCTGGCAGGGGAATTTTCATTTGAGGAAAGAGGCACATCCGTCATGCAGAGGCTAGATTCCTTCCAGGAATGCTATCCTTACGTTGATAGAGAGGAGGAGCGTCATCAGTTCAGGGAACCATTAATGAACGTTCCAATGTCTCTGGCGTATGATCTCCATCACATGCTTAGGGTTTTCCGGACGCAAATGCTCCTCAGAGGCCCTTACCTCCTCAAGAGATACCCAAGATTCTTCCGGGCCAAAGTACTCCCAAATCCACAAGGGAGAAGACCCTTCCTCCTCCTATAGTCATCACGGAAGACCCTCCGGATGCTCAGAAGGAAGAAGGTGAGATACAAACAGACACAGATGTCCAGGATGAATGGGGTGACTACATCGCCCCTAACCTTCCTGCTGCGGATTCTCCTCTGGCAGATATCGGGGGATTTCATGATCTTTTGGAGCGTGCTTCCAAACATTTTGACTTCACAATGCCAACCAAACAGACTGGGTGTTTTTTTATTGTAAACCAGGGACTCAACGTTCAGTGAGAGCAATCCCTATAATTGACATTCTGTGGCAAGAGTGGCTAAAGCTGATGAAGACACCTGCCTCAGTTCCAGCGGTTATTCCAAGCCTAGACAAAAAATATGAGGCTCCTGATGACTTTCCTGTGTGCCTCATTGGTCACCCGAGGCCACACTGTGTGATCATGCAGATAGCACAGAGAAGAGCCAAGAATCCAGCATCCCTCTGCGCTGCCCCACCAGACAAGGAGGGTTATTGCCTCAACAGTATTGGAAAGAGGTTCTCAGCTTTGGCGGCTACCTCCATTAGAGCCTCTAATGCCATGGCCATTTTGGAGAGATATGGCCAGCAGATCTGGTCAGACATCTCTACTTTGTTGGAACATCTACCAGAAGATAAAATGAAAGAGGCAAAAGATATTCTTTTGGAGGGAGAAAGAGCTTCTTCAGAGCTCATTGAGATGGCTATGGACGTTTCATTTGCTGCATTTCAGCAGATGGCAGGATCAGTAGTCCTGCGTCGTCAGGGATGGTTAAAGGCAACCACCTTTCGTCCGGAGGTCAAGGCCAAGGTTTTAGGTATGCTTTTTGATGGGGTGTGCTTATTTGGTAACCACGTAGACTAGGAGTTCCAGTCTATCAAGAAGGACACGGATAAAGTCAAAATCTTAGGCAATCTCCAGCAGCGCCGCTTTCAGTCCTGCCTGGCTAGAGGTCGGGGACAATTCTTATCCCATCCGCAATTTCAATAGCGGTGCCAACCGTATCTGCAGACTACCTACTGGCCATACAACCAGTCTTTTCAGTCCAACACCGCTCAGATGTATTCGAAACCGGCAGGACGCAAGAGGCCGCAATCTGCTGGAAATTCCCATGACTCCAGTAGGAGACAATGAAGAGCATCAGGCCCCTGCTACCATAGTCCCACACCATGATCACGTCTCCTTCGCATCCTTTCAGAAATGATACTCCTTTTCTTACATGGGTTCTAGACATTTTCCAACATGACCACACTCTAGAATTAATTCAGCATCCTCCAAATGTTCCACCGCGCACAGTTCTGCCCTGTCACCTTCCAGATTTCAAGAATGAACTAAATTTGCTTCATCTCAAGCAGGCTATTGAGGAATAATCCCCCAACCAGCAAAACCGGGGGTTTTATTCCCACTTCTTTCGCAACAAAAAGAACAAGAATTTGCAATGCAATAGGTCTCGCATTAGGAAAGTGTGAGCTATTGGTATTGTAAATGACAATTTTTTTAATGTGTTGGCTTTGAAAATATATAAATTAATAGCATTGTTATTCACAAAGCTAATAGCTTACACTTTGCTAATGCGAGTCCTATTGGCTATGGCAAGCTTGTTGGTAGCAAGCCAGGACACTGCTGTTTTGTTTGGGCTGAGTGATGTGGTGGTGTCCCTGAGTGATGTGGTGGTGTCCCTGAGTGATGTGGTGGTGTCCCTGAGTGATGTGGTGGTGTCCCTGAGTGATGTGGTGGTGTCCCTGAGTGATGTGGTGGTGTCCCTGAGTGATGTGGTGGTGTCCCTGGGTGATGTGGTGGTGTCCCTGGGTGATGTGGTGGTGTCCCTGGGTGATGTGGTGGTGTCCCTGGGTGATGTGGTGGTGTCCCTGAGTGATGCGTGGTGGTGTCCCTGAGTGATGTGGTGGTGTCCCTGAGTGATCTGGTGGTGTCCCTGAGTGATGTGGTGGTGTCCCTGAGTGATGTGGTGGTGTCCCTGAGTGATGTGGTGGTGTCCCTGAGTGATGTGGTGGTGTCCCTGGGTGATGTGGTGGTGTCCCTGGGTGATGTGGTGGTGTCCCTGGGTGATGTGGTGGTGTCCCTGGGTGATGTGGTGGTGTCCCTCAGTGATGTGGTGGTGTCCCTGAGTGATGTGGTGGTGTCCCCGAGTGATGTGGTGGTGTCCCCGAGTGATGTGGTGGTGTCCCCGAGTGATGTGGTGGTGTCCCCGAGATATGTGGTGGTGTCCCCGAGATATGTGGTGGTGTCCCGGAGATATGTGGTGGTGTCCCCGAGATATGTGGTGGTGCCCCCGAGTGATGTGGTGGTGCCCCCGAGTGATGTGGTGGTGCCCCCGAGTGATGTGGTGGTGCCCCCGAGTGATGTGGTGGTGCCCCCGAGTGATGTGTTGGTGCCCCCGAGTGATGTGGTGGTGTCCCTGAGTGATGTGGTGGTGTCCCTGGGTGATGTGGTGGTGTCCCTGGGTGATGTGGTGGTGTCCCTGGGTGATGTGGTGGTGTCCCTGGGTGATGTGGTGGTGTCCCGGGGTGATGTGGTGTGAGGGTGAGTGAGGGTGAGAGGGTTGTGAGGGTGAGTGAGGGGTGTGAGGGTGGGAGAGAAAGAGGGGGTGTGAGGGTGAGGGAGGGTGATGGGGTGAGGGTGTGTGAGGTTGAGGGGGTGTGAGGGTGAGGAGGTGTGAGGGTGAGGGTCCGAAGTAAATGGTGGCAGGGCAGACATCATAAGACGGAGAGAAGAGACTGCGTTGGTCAGTTTCAGAATCAGGAGGGGCAGAGTCAGCACAGTCTGCGAGGGATCAACGTGTCTAGAGGCAAAGCATAGTGGATGCAGCGTTGCAGCTAGCAAGTCGAGTGTTTCAAGCTGAGTATCCCTAGAGAGATGGCAACACAGCAACAGCATTTGAGGAGCAAGGCTACTGTAAACAAGTACGGTAGGCTTTCACTTTCGTCCAGAAACAAGCTCTCGGCATTGCTGTGGCTGGGGGGGGGCGGCGGAGCGGCAGCCTTTGAAGTCTGAAGCCGAGGCACAGACAATGGTGGTTCGCAATGTGCAGCGGGAGAAGGGGGATCGGCAGCCTTTGAAGTCTGATGCTGAGGCACAGACAAATGGTGGTGTGTTATGTGGCTGGCGATGGTGTGCAAGCGCATAGATCAAATGAACTGTATGCGATCCGCAGCCATTTTGGTAGACTTTTCTTTTCTGCTTACTATAATCTCGCCGGAGCAATGTGCAAGCGCATTGGCTCAGGCGAGACCTAAAAATGGGAAATGGAGGCGGGTCATGGACCTCAGAATGCTGAACAAGTTCATAGAGTCAATCTTTTAGGATGCTCTCTCTTCAGGAGATTCTTCTTCTAATGGGGAAAGGGGATGTTCTAACATCTTTTGTTCTCCTTGACGCCTATTTTCATATTCCCATTCACCCTCAACATGGAAAACTTCTCGGGTTCAAAGTGGCAGGGCACCATTATCAATTCAAAGTACTCCCTTTTGGTTTAAAGTCCGCTCCCAGGGTGTTCACAAAGTGCCTGGCACCGATAGCAGCCTTCTTAAGACATTCAGGTCACAAGGTGTTCCCATACCTGGACGATTGGCTCATAAAGACTCCATCTTTTCATGCGGCAGAAATTTCAACAAGAACCTGTCTGATTCTCTTCCAGTATCTAGGTCTTCACATCAATCACGAAAAATCGTCCATTATCCCGGCCAAATAGTTGGTCTTTCTGGGTGCATGTCTTGACAAAGAACTGGGCAAAGCCTTTCACCCTCAGGAAAGAATAATATGGATACAACAAAGCTTCTTTCAACAAGAAGGTTCGCTTCTGTGAGGCATTACCAGTCCATGCTGGGGATGATGTCCTCTTGCATCCCGCTCATTCCCAATTGCCGACTTCGCATGCGACCGCTGCCGGAACAGCTTGATTCGCAGTGAGTTCAGTTTAAAGGCTCATTTAACGACAAGGTTTTTATCATCTGGAAGCTCTAGTGAAGGTGAAAATTCAACCCCTCAGAGAAACTACAACAGACGAGGTGGTTTTCAACAGCGACATCAAGGATTCCAGCAACAACATCAAGGACCTTTTTTAGCCAGAGGCCAAACAAAACAGCGTGGAAAGACAAGGAACATTCCCCAACCATGGGAGGTGTCGACAAGACGGCAAAACTACAAGAACTGATTCCCTCGCCGATATTCAATCTGTCAAATAAAACACTCACAAAAGATGAAGAGTCAATTTTAAGAAAAGGGCTCACTTTTGTTCCATCAAAACATACAGACTTTATCAAACTCAAGACAGAAGTGATAGAATTTTGTCGGAAAGTAAGATTAAAATCATTCTTTACAGATAACACCTATCAGCCTGCATTAGAAACAACAGGATTACGCAACAAATCATCTTTTTGTCCTCCCACCAGCAAAGTCCCTAAAGAGGTGATCACATTTGAACGAACTTTATTATCCGCCGTGACCGAAATGGAAAATAAGAGAAAATGGATTAAATACAACATATCCAAAGCAGAGTCAACAGCTTTAATTAACCTAAAAGCAGACACTTCAGTCATTATAAAACATGCCGATAAGGGCGGGTCGATTGTAATTTGGGATAAGGAGCTATATATTCAAGAAGTTCGGAGGCAATTTAGTGATGAAACTTGCTACCCCAAAATCAATAAATACCCTACATCTGATTTGAGGAATTAATTGTTTGGAATAATTGACGAAGGTTTTGAACAAGGGTTTCTTGGCAAAAAGGAGATGGATTACCTCAAAACCAAATATCCCAGAATCCCTTTATTATATGGATTGCCAAAAATACATAAAAATGAAACAACACCTCCTGGCTGCCTGATAGTATCAGGCTGTGGATCCCCATTGGAACCAATTTCCAAGTTTGTTGATTTTTTCCTAAAACCTTTTCTCCATCAGGTTAAATCCTTTGTACAGGATACAACTGATTTTATTAACAAACTGTCCACAATTGAATTCGACAAAAACATTCATCTAATGGTAACAATGGACATTACGTCCTTATACACCCAGATACCCCAGGACGAAGAATTATATTTGGAAGAGTGCGAGAGACCACACAAGGTACCAACTGCATTTATTAAAAAACTTGCAGAATTTGCCTTAAAGAGAAACTATTTCAATTTCAATGAAGAATTTTTCTTCCAAATAGGAGGTGTGGCTATGGGATGTCCATTTGCCCCAGAGCTTGCTGTGCTGTTCATGGCTAAATATAAGGAAACTTTCTTCTACAAGAACAACCCCTTTGTACAATGGATAACACACTGGTATCGATTTATAGACAATATCTTCTTCGTCTGGACTGGCTCAGAAGAGAATTTGAAAAACTTCCATGAGTGGATAAATAACAGAATGCCCACAATTAAATTCAGCATGGAACACTCCAAAGACAAAATGCCGTTCTTAGATGTTGAGGTTTACCCTTCCAGTGGAGGTCTGGTGACAACATTGTATAAAAAACCAACGGATTGGAGCAAAGCCTTGCATTTTGGAAGTAATCGCCCACGCAGCCTTAAGGACAATCTCCCTTATGGGCAATATCTCAGAATTCAGCGCAATTGTAAAGAGAAGGAGGAATATTTAAGGCATGCAGAAAATCTCACGTTCAACCTCCAACAACGTGGTTATCCCAAAAAATTGCTTTAAAAAATCCCTCAAGAGGGCTTGGTGGACACAGAGGGAGAGCCTACTACAAAGAAGACCGAAAAAAGACATTCTGTCCAAATTCAAACACTTTGAAGAAGGTGGTCAAACAAAATTGGCATTTGTTAAAAAATCTGGACCAATCTTTTAAGAACGAACGTCTTTTTGCATTCAAAAAGAACCATAGTATTGCCAATCAACTAGTGAGAGCAGCTGTACCACGAGTAAAGAATCCAAACTTGCGCACTATGTTAGGTCTACCCCCCGTTCAAGGCCACCACAAGTGCGGGACATGTTCATGTTGCGATTCAACAAAAGAAGGAACAGTATTCATACACAATCAGACAAATTGGAAACATGAGGCCTTCTCCAACTGTAAAACCCGATATGTGGTATATGGAATGATATGCCCATGCAATCTCCTATATATCGGAAAAACCAACCAAGAGGTACGTTTAAGAATACAGCAACATAAATCAAGAATAAAAAACAAGGGGGGAGGAGCTACGCTAGCAACCAAGATGGCCACATAACCTCCCGGCTCCGCCGACCTCCGCCAGCAGCTCGTATATCCTGCAAAATATCCTGACTTCACACCGAACTCCCATGTGTATGAGGAGTGACTGACTCTGAAGGCGCAATCCCGAACTTTCTATCATACCGGGTGCCAGAGATACGCTGTGTTTTATTTCTCGGCCTACCCCGTAGCGGAAGCCGGGGCCTCGATTTCCCACCCATCCGGGCTGGAATTGAACAACATCGGCTGTGAACCCTGGGCTTTGTCCGGTCTCCCGAGCGGAGATATAATCTTCCTGTTTGTGACGGCTATTTCATATCCTGCCTGCAACACACACGCTACGGCGGGCCACATCGTTTGCTGCGGCCCCGTATCCTACGTTCGGAGACATAAGCTTGTCGTGGGAGTGAGGACGGGAGCCCTGATCAGCGACAAAGGAGTAACGTCGTGAGGTGAGAGCGCCCGTCGCTGGTGTCCGCTCCAGATTTGCTGACTACCCCGGAGAAGCCGGCCTCCGGGGTTTGCATCCTGATCTGTGGCTTGCGAGGGGAGATGGAGGAGACAGAAGACTCGCCACCGCTGCACGCCGTAATGGCGGCCGTCAGAGCGTTCCATTCACAGATCACCATCAACTACCAGGCACTGTCGGTGACAATGGACGATCTTTGCCGGAGACCGGACAGTGGTTTTTTGCCATCATTGCAGCCAGCGTTGGCGCCAACGGAACATTTTCTATCCGATTTCGAGGTCCCCGTGCAGACGCCGGATCCCTGTGGCACTGCGGATTCCTATACTACGGATCGTGCGCCCATGAACATTGTCTGCGTTCCCTGCTTGAACCCTATCTCGCCGAATTTCACTATGGACAACCTTGACTGCCCTCACAAGATCACCTGTGACTATTGGAGAGTTTCATCATTCTGCCACGCTTTTTCTCGCTTGCTTTGTGTGGATCGTGAGCTCCTATTCTTTACTTGGCTTGTTCGTACTGACTTGAATTTTCATGCAAGCATTATCACTCTCACTGTTGCTGTGGCCTGGGTTATAAGTGCTCCAGTGAACATTCGTACCGGCCAGGGTTAACTTGTGGGGCTTTTCAGGATACGGGACAACAAATTACTCTACTGTTGGGATTGTGACCTGTTAACTGCGGGAGTCGGGTGGTATGTTTGGTGCTTCCCCGGATTGATATTGTATTTCGCAGCATTTATTTTGAACTTGTTTCCGGGGGGTCGCATCTGGTGGGGGGTAGGGGAGTCCGGGAGTGTGTAATTCTGTTTCTCCTCCTCCGCTACTCTCTTCTTTTAGGGATGCTTTGGGGCGACAGGCACGCTGCTAGTGGGTTAGGCCGTAGCCATTGCAGGTGTGCAGGGTGGTGGGGGGGTTTGTTATTTTGCCTTTGTTTTGTTCTATGGCCCCCTTTTTCTTCTCTCTTTCGGGTTTTCCTCTGGGCGACAGGCGCGCTGCTAGTGGGGTAGGCCGTAGCCATTGCGGGGCAGCAGGGTGGGTGGTGCGAGGGGGGTTTGTTATTTTGCCTTTGTTGTGTTCTATGGCCCTTTTCTTTTTCTTTCTTACAGGGTCCGGTAGCGATAGCTTTCGCTTTCATCCTGAAGTAGATGAGTGGGCGGGGTCTGGGGTGGGTGGCTGCGATGATAGATAGGTAGCTATGTCCTTTACTCTTAGGGAACTAACTGTCGCTTGCATTTATATTGTTGATCTATTTTGTTTCACGACTACTTTTAACACCTACCCGCATTTTTGTACCTCCGAATATGTAGCTCCGGATATCCTGGATTTCCTTCTTTTTCGCATTCTTGGGGGGGGTAAATATAAAATGAAACCTTATTAATATCCTTGATTCGAACTGTTTCCGATACACCATCTATCCTTTACCGCTGCCGGGCCCACGGGTTGTCGGCTGAATAGCTGTGTTATTTGCATTATTGATCCGTGGTGCATACCTGTGGTACCGGCACCTGCGGTTGCATGGCTACTTTTGTATCTTGTGTTGAACGTTATAATAAAGGTTTTCCCCCCCCAAAAAAAAGAATAAAAACAACGTTGCTACTGCACCTTTGGTCAACCATTGGTGGGGAAAAAATCACAAAAAATCTGAGATACTATGGACAGTAATTTCAAAGGTGGAAAATGATGCATGAGGCGGTGATTTGGATGCCAAATTAACAAGAAGGGAAGCCATGTTAATAGTCAAGTTTAATACAGCAACATTAGGACTGAATGAATTGTCCGAAATGTTCAAACTGTGACTTGATTCATCACAACCATCTGTATTAATAAGATCCACATGTCCTAGGCGTGCATACAACATCATTGAGTTACGTGGCACATTTTTTAATAAAAATGTAAATAAGACTGCACTCTAAATTTAGATTTCAGGGGGTGTATCAGACGCTGAAATAAAAACACCAATGAGAAAACGGAATATGGGATTTTCACAATGACGAATTTATTAGCTGTAGGAAAAATCAATCGAAACCGCACAACACAAGGAAGGAATTACCCTCAATCCAAATGTGCACAATGATATGTCTTACCACTCAAACAGGCAGATACATTCAGTAATACATTGAATGTACAACAAATAAAGAGGGCGAAAGAAGATTGTGAGGGATACCATGTAACTCCTTGAAAACTACAAATCCCGATGTACTACGGCCAGTGATCGCGTAATGAGACGAATGATATCTTAAAAAAACAACCCGACCGTTTTTTCATTAACACATTCTGAATATGTAAAACATCTAAAAGTAAAATCAAACCAGGAATGTTCAAGAAAAAACATTGAGATGCTTGCAAATTATCGCATAAAGACCCTGATCCGATCGCACTACACTTCCCATGATCCTAATCGGACCAGGAAGTGAATGCGACTGAGAAGCATCTCCACACGGGCAAGGAAAAGCCGGTCGAAAAATGCCGCAGTGTGCCTCGTCTTATTAAAGTAAGCTAAACCTTCAACGTACGCTAGCCCTAGTAGTAACCGATTCATCAACCTTACGGAGCAACATATTGTTAACACGGAGTCCCTCATTGTTTATAGATACGCAAGCGGGAGCACCCTGAAAACCATCATAACGAGCCTGATTATCTCTTTAAGGTAAGCGCTGCTTCTCAGCAACCATACACGCAGAAACAGTATCATTTTGAATAGGACAACCGGACTAATTGAGTCAACACCCCACCCCTTTTCTCTCCCCCCCCCCCCCCCCTGCCTTTTAGACTGCAGAGAGTCGGGCAGCGTAGATAAATACAGACGTAAAAATGACACAACAAGTAAGTGATTGTTGATATGCATGCTATAGAAAGTTGGAGAACATGGTCTGAATAGGTTTTGTGATTGTGGTTTCCTGCATTTTTTGCAGTTTGACGTCATGGACATTCCAGTTACACTCTGATGAGCAAGAGGTAAGGTCTGGAGACTTGTGGTTTTGGGGAGAGGCAGCTGAGAGACCACAAACTTGAATTCTAAAAAAACATTTTTGTTCTCCATTACAGATATTTGTCCTGATGATAACTCCTAATTGATGCGAGTTCGAAACGCGTAGACTTTCAGAAATAAGCCAAAAATCAAAAAACTAAAAAAAGTGATAGGAAACAGTAAATTGTATATATAATTTTTTGGTTTAAAACACATATTGGCTTGTGTTGTGAATATTCAGATTCCAGCATATATTGAATCATTGATGTATCTTTGTTTTGTTTGTATTGGTATGATTGACGGATGAGTGAGGTTTGAATGAATAACTGTTGAATGCATTGTTGTAAATAGGAAAGTTGTTTTTGATAATAAGATTGTAATTTTTTGTTGTGTACATAAGGTTTTAAAATTTGTGTAAAAATTTGATAACACATATTCAAGTAGAAGAGTAAATCATAAAATAAAAAGCAAATAAAACAATTGGAATTAAAACCAACAAACATATTGTTTCGATCATATGTTGTGACCAAAAAGTTTGTTAGCGGCACGTGCATCTATTTTGTTCAATACAAGCTTGTGGCAAGCTGTGCCGTTGGGAGCCCAGACCCAGTGGTGTTTTTTCGTTTAAGGTTTGTATTTCAGCATCAATGACTGCCGCAATGGCCTGGTGGATGTTCGGGGACAATCTGTGCGCCAAGTCTTTGTTTCATCCACTCTGTACCACAGCTTGTGATGACTTCGGATGTGTTGATGGACAAGTGGGGGGGCTCACCTTCAACACAAGTGGTCCAGACAGGAATAGGAGTCTCTCATAAACATTCTGGAGCTCAAAGCAGTATTTTTACTCTGAAGGTTTCCTGCCTCTCATCAAAGGTGCCTCGGTGCTCGTCAGGATGGACAACACTACAATGTTTTACCTCTGAAAGCAAGGCGGAACGAGATCTCGGACACTTTCCCTTCTTGCGTAATAGATATGGGGATGGCTAATTGCCAACCACATCTCCTTGCGAGTGGAGCATGTGCCAGGGATTCACAAAGAGAAGGCAGACTCTCTCTCAGCAGGGCCTCCAAGCAGTGCTGCAAATGGGAACTCAACAACCACCATTTGAAGGAGGTGTTTCAATCTCTGGGTTACCCAACATGAGATCGGTTTGCTACGTTCCTAAACAAAGTGTCCTCTCCGCAAGCAGACATCCTCGTCAAAAGTCATGGAGAAACGCCTTCCAGTTTTCGTGGACGGGGATGTTCGCCTGTGCTTTTCCCCGTTTCCACTCATTCCTCGAGTACTTAAAAAAAATGAAGTAAGAGCCTTGTTGGATCATTCTCATCGCTCCAGGGTGGGCAAGACAGTTCTGGTACACCGAGCTGCATCGCCTATCCGAGTGTGCCCTGATTCTCTTCCCTCCAAAGGATCTTCTCTACATGAACCTGGGACAAGTTGTTCATCCGCAAATTCCCTCTCTTCATTTGTCAACTTGTCTTCTCACCATGCTGAATTTGGGGATTTGAGACTTTCCGAGGAGTGTACTAACATACTTCAGAAATCCCGAGCATTGTCTACGTTCAAATGTTACACCCCTAAATGGAAGAGATTCGGTACTTGGTGTATCTCGCAAGCATTGCATCCATTCTCTTCATCTCCAGAGGAGGTGCTGCTTTATCTTTTGCTCATAGCGAAATCAGGACTTTCTCACTCTTCATAAAAGTTCATCTTGCTGCAATTTCTAGGTATAGAGGGCGTTCAAACCAAACTTCTGTGTTCTAACCGACTCATCAAAGAATTTATGAAGGGGCTTTTTAGAGTTTTCCCGCCTGTAATGCGTCCTACAGTTTTGTGGCAATTAAACACTGTTCTATCTCAACTCATGTGTCCGCCCTTTGAGCCAGTGAACAAATGTGAATTAAAGTTTCTCCCTTGGAAAGTGGTTTTTCTCTTGGCCTTTACGTCAGCCAGACGTATCGGTGAAATCCAAGTTCTCACCATAAAGGATCCATAGCTGTAGTTTTATCATACGCACTAACCCATCTTTTATACCTAAAGTACCTTCAACTTGCCACCTCAATGACCCGATTGTTTTACCAACATTCTTTCCTAATCCATCCTGTGCAGCGGAAAGGGTGTTACATTCTCTGGGCATCAAACAATGCTTAAAGTTTTATCTGAAAAGAACGGAGTCATTCCTTAAATCCTCTCGGCTAATGATCTCTTTCTCGGCACCAAGGAAAGGACAAGCCTTGACAGGGGCCAGCATTGCTTATTGGGTCACCTTCACAAATTCCTTCTGTCATGAAAAAGCTGGTTGTCCGCTTCTTGCGAAAGCACAGACTCACTCTACCAGGAAAGTGGTGACTACCTCAGCCCTGTTTGCGGGAGCATCTCTCCCGGACATTTGCAGGACGGCAACATGAGCAAACGCTCAGACATTAACGAAGCATTACTGCCTTGATGGCTGGAAAAAGACAGCTATTGCTTTTGGACAAGGTACACTCTGACGCTTCTTTGCCTATGGTAGGCAGCTTTTAGCCTGCTATGGTCTTTATAAAATGTGTGTAAATTTGTATTATTCTCTTCTTGGTTTTCTGATGCTACAAGTTTACGTTAGGGTGGGATGTTTCGCCTCCCGCCACCATTTTCTTTGTGTTTTTACTGCTTACTAATCGGATTCTAGCATGTGAATCTATAAAAGATTCAATATTGGAGAAAAAACAAGTTACTTATCTGCACACTTGGTTCTCCAGTATTGATATCTTTCATAGATTCACATGCAATCCTTCCTCCTCCCCGATAAGGCTCACCAATTCCCTCAGAGTTTGTTTGCCTTTACACTTGTGCTCGCAATCTGAGGTATGGTGGCTCTGTGGGAAAGGGAATTCTGAGTTCTCAGCTGTGATTGGCTGAAGTTTGGATGTTCTAAAATGAGGCTGAAAAGTTACTTAAGTTAGTTTTCTGTTCTATGGAGGTCTATGGTAATGTTTTATTTCAGCTATTTCTTATGTTACCATGACGACGGGGAAGATTCAAGCATGTGAATCTATAAAAGATATCAATACTGGAGAACCACAGTGTACAGGCAAGTAACATGTTTTGCATTTAAACAGTGAGTTACCTTAATTAGATAATAGTTTGTGCCAAGCTTGAAAGTTGTGGGACCGAGTCCTTTATCTGATGTTACAATACTTACCGAAGTGGCTGATACTATAAGGTATGGTGAGTCCTTTGAGAGCAATATATTGCATCTTATGCTGGAGCACCACATTTTGAAATCTGAGACTATGGTAATCCTTGGGCAGAACGCTACTTCAAGTGCTTTGGAAGAGCATGGCGCAGCAGCATTTAGTTTGTCTGTTCAGTGTATTGGTTCCAATTCAGATAATTGTGAGGTCTCCACAGAGAGTCTCAGTTTCCGTCTCAGCAGGGAGGACCCACAGTTGGCAAAGTTCATGCAACCAGTGTGTGGAGTTACAGCTCAGGTGTGCCTATTAAGGGATCCCTTTCTAAAGGAAGTGGGTAGTTCATATCCATGTTTATATGCTGGACAAGGCTATTGCAGGGGCTGGTCATGGTAGTGGCTGCTAGACTAGCCACCTAGCCAACTAGTGCTCCTAGAGAGGACAAAGTAGAGAATTCTTCCCAAACAGAGATGTTGGCAGAGGAGGCTTAGAGGCACCACTATTGCTTTAGGTGAATTTACAGGCAAGGATTAAAAAATTGATGTTTGTAAACGAGTAGAGGCTGTTAATAGGAGGCCTGTGGGTAATACAAGTTGTGGAAGGCTTTCACGTAGTGTTCTGGGGGCTGCCAAATCTGGTGAGCTGGCCATCAATCCTTCACTTCTCCCAGGAGGAAGGTCTGTTGGTAGACATGGAGTTCAAAGGGATCCTGTGCGATGAATCAGTGCTCACCCAAATGGGTTTCCAAGCAAAATATTTCTTGTCAAGAGGGAGGACACGGGACATAGGCCGATGATCAAGCTTCAGGAATTCTCCGAATGATTGGTGTACCAGCATTTCATGATGGAGGGCAGTCATTTCTTAAGAGCCATCCTGATGAGGGACTATTGGGTAGTCCATCTAGACTTAAGATCCGATCCAAATATGGAGAACAGTCAGGTACAGTCTTTAAGTTCTTCCAGTTTTCAAGAAAGAACCAGGTTTCAGTTCAGCCCACTTATTGGGACTGCCATCTGCACTGTGGTGCTTCACAAAGTTGCTGAAGCTAGTCACAGAGTTTCTGATTCTAGGGCGATACTCTTCATTGTTTTGTTGGTCTGATGGTTTGTTCAAGTGTTACCATCCAGCCTGGTTGTGATGTACAGGTTTTTGAATAACTTAAGATTTGGATCTTGTTGTGATGAAAGTTGTCTACATCTTGAACTTCCTTTCAGAATTCCTTGAAGATGGATTTGTGTACAGGACATTTAACCCAGTCAGGTGGGCCATTCTGGCAGCTTGTGGGCTGATTAATGATTTAACACAAGTTGGTATGCAGACAATTAAAAGCAATTTGTCAGTCAGCCCTACCAGATGATAGATACTTAAACCTCTGGGTTGTTAATGTGGTCCTAAATTTCGTGATGGCCTGGCCATCAAATGAATACCTCTCCAGAAAGGATCTTTCAGCAAAACTTTCTCTTATGTCTGGCATCCTGTCAGAGGGTTTGTGATGTGATTTGAGGGCCTGTGATGTGATTTGAGGGGCTTTGAAGGGCTTACTTGAATCATCGTACCGGATGATAGCTACTCAAACCTCTGGGAATGTTCCTTGGGGCTCCAGTCGGCTATGGGGCTAGCGCCTCTAAGGCATTTTTGTTCGATGGCGGACTGAAGGACATAATGAGAACAGTGGACCGGTCATCGGAATCCACAATTGAGAAGTTTTTTCATAAGCCAGTTCTAAGGACTACTTGCCGTGTAGTTAGTCAGCTTTGAGCATGCGTGATCCTCTCCTCCATGTCAAGAAAAAGCATGTAAAATTTCCTAGCTTCGTGAAGGAAAGTTTAAATTCTATTAACAACACAGAGTGAGAATTATCCCTCCTGGTGGTAAGGGTGCACAGTCTTCCCAACCAGACTATGGCAAGAATGTTTGCACCATGAGCTGACCATAAACCAGAGGGCATCCTATTGGCATACGAAATAAACCAAAGGAAGAAATGCACTATCATCATCTTCGTGTACTTTATGCTTATGAAAGTTTCCTTTTGAGAATACTACAAAATTGTACATTTGTCAGTTTCCTTTTGTGCAATGTTTTGAGGACGACATTTGGAGCGTTGAAGGGTGCGAAGGGCAATCCGGAGTGGTCCTCCCTCCCAGAGCAGAGTCCTAGTCAAGTGGTCTCTTTTCTGAAAGAATTGGTCAAGTATCCCATAGGGAGAATTTAGGAATATGTAGGTGATCCTGGGTGGCACTATCATTTTAAAAATCACCACCAGTTCCATTAGTGAGAGCGAAAGGTTCAGCCAATACGTTATGAGCTTTTCTAACTGTAGCAAGTGCCCTTTTTTGATATGGTCAACCCCACTTTTTGCCTGGTATCTAATAAAAGTTTGAGATAGCTGCACTGGGTTCCCACTATCCAGGTCCCCAGTTCAAATCTCTTTAACTAAAACTGTACAATTGTTCCCCAATAGCGAATACCTTTTGCACCCCCTGTAAGTCTCTAGTAAATGGTACCCCTGGTACCTTCGGCAAGGTGGCTAAACACGGTCCGTAAAAGCTGCGGCATGTATTGTGCCACCATAAGGTACCCCTCAGCATCAACATGCAAACTGTATTGAAGGCTGCGTGCCTTGTCACATAGAAAAGTGAAGACATGACATGGCACACCTCCTGTGTGCCATGCTTGCAGCCACAGACACTGTATGCAGTGCAGCTAAGTAACCTCTACGCAGACCTTACAGCCCTAAGGCAGGGTGCGCTATACTACATGTGTGGGCATATCTGCATGAGCAGATATGCCCCTGTGATGTCTAGGTTGATTCTTAGATACTTCCAGTGAACAGGGAAGCCATTTTGTGAACATGTCCTAGACACGGGTGTTTACCAGTTGCCCAGGTACATGATGGCTTCACTGAAACTAGAGCTGTTTGGTATCAAACCTCACTTATTAATAAACCCACACTGAGTCTAGTGATGGATTTATTAATACAAGCACCCAGAGCCTTAGAGCTTCCCCCTGAAACCTACCAACTACTAGTGTGCTGGCTGGCTGTTGTAGACCAGCCTGGCACCACGGGCAGATTTCTGACCCTCTTTCAGGTGAGAGTCCATGCTCTCTGAGGGCAGAAACAGTGCCTGCTCCGGTCTGAAGTGTTATCACCTGTTCCAAGCACAATGGCTAAGTGAGCAGCATATCAAGGCATATGCGACCCAATGCTTCCCCAAACAAGGGAAGTGCCACACTCCTGCCTTGGGCCCATTTGGGACCATGACAGATGGGAAAGTTAGCTATTTTGGAGGTGTGTTCCCTTCTCAGGCTAGTTCCAACCCTAAAGTGGGCTACCGTACGTGAAAACAAATTTTGGAATTCCACAGTTGTAGTTTTGGCATAATTAGACTCTCTGGGTCAGGGTTATGCCCACTTCCCACAGGAAGTGGTCATATAGTGAGGGTAGATGCCCTAAAGGTAAGTAGCCCATCGGCTACTACCCGTCACGCCCCTTAATGCCCCTAAATTAAGTATTTAGTTGGCACCGTTGACATCAAGGACTTAAAGTCAATGGATTTAGAAGAAGAGGACAAAGAAGAGCCACAAGAAAAGCGAGAATTGAAGACTGCCTGTGGACTTTTGGCACCAAACCCTGTCTGCCTGTACCATTCTCGACAATTATGACCAGCAACTCGTCCAGCTGTCAAGAACCCCGGAAGACTGCCAGCCTTTCGCAAATTGCCTGCAACCTCCCTTGGAGTAGAGGAGCTACTCCCCTACAGTCCGCAGGCACCGTAAACGCAAAGTCTGGTTCACTGAGCTGTCTCTCCCCGGCCTGCCAGACGCAGCAGCCCAGCAGGAAAAGGAACCTGTGCTCCTGAAGTTCAGATCTATGCTCCACCAAGTGAGAGGACACCAGGACTAATCGGAGCCGTACATGACGAATACCTGGGGTACCAGACCCCTCACATCAAACGTAGCCCATGAAAGGCCAATCCGGACTGTCACTGCACCAAGACTGAGCAGCCATCGAGGGATGTCAGCACTGCAGAAGCACGCTTCCAGAGCAGCCCAGTTGTCCTGATTTTGCACCCCTAGCTGGCGAGACAGACAACCACAAGGGCCTGAAACACACAGAACCCAGCCTATCTTTCCATTCTGCACCCAAGTACCCTAACCCGGGTACTGATAAACGGTTGTGCCCCCTTGTTCCCAGGACCCTTGTGGCCCGATGCCCCATGTTGGGAACTCCTGGACTTGTACCTTAGTCTTCCTCTCCAGCCTGTTTCAAGGTGACTCCCTCTCCTCCCCTTATTTCCACCGGCATAGCACGCACAGCTACCAACCCGACCAGCACCTCTGTGCCAGGACGCCCCATAGCAGGTAATGAGAATCTGCTGGTGGTACTTTGGATCTTGGTTCCCTACAACCCTAAGGAGACAGTCAAAAACCAACCATAAATAAACTGTAGGCAATATAAGCCTATTCTTCCATAGGTAAGCATTGCTGCGTAAAGACTCATTTAAGTGAACTGTTTACTTACTTGTGAAAATTCATATTGGAAATAGTTTTTACCTGATAATGAAGTTCTTAGTATCAAAATGTATATAAAACCACAATTATTTTTTTTCTAAATTGGTCTCTAATATATTCTGAAGTGTGTGTCTCATTTATTGCCTCTCAGAGTACAACAAATGCTAAGCACTACCCTCTGGTAAGCTTAAACTGCTCGCCCATACTGCCACAAAAGAGAGCATTTAGTGTTCTCATTTTTGCCTCTGTAAACCAATAAGGGTTGTCTGGACTCTTTACACAGTGTACCTCGATTTGGTCCACCATATAAAGAGCCAACTTCCTACATTTGTGCTTCAGCGGGGGGATACTAGATTTTGCATTTGCTAATACAACTTGGTCTTTAGGTGACTCCACGAAATAAATCCACAATTAAATTCAGCTACAAAAATATTTTTGAACTTGTGTAAATGTTTCCACATTTTTAAACTTGAACTATTAGGGGCTTGGTTAAGTGCCTCAGTCCAATTGTATTAGAATTTTAGAAGTATCCTAGACAGTTAGGCCTTCAAAAGTATAGTCTGGTAGATTTTCTTTTTCTGACTTTCTAAAAAGGTCTCAACTGATCTATGTTGTTCGTACATACTGAAAGAAAGTAAATTCTGGAATTTGCATAGAACATTTCTGATTTGAAACTTCAGTTAGAACCATTAGAGACACGTAGTGTTTTAGAACATTTTGGAAATGGAATTTCAACTATTGTCAATTGGTTTGCTACTGCTGGAGTAGGAATTCTGAAAGCTTTATTTATGCCAAAATAAATAGTTAGGTGTTCGCTTATTGATCTTGTTTGCTTTTTTCAAAGACTGTAGAGATTACATTAACCGAGAGAGCAGAAGATTAGAGAGAGAATTGGCATTAAATGATCCTATGTGTGAAGACTATTGGAAAGCAAAACAATATGAGAGTTTGAAAAAAGAGGAAAGATTCATCTGAGGTTCAGAGTGAAATGTAATGATTAAATTGTGAAGTAAGTGGAATGGCTAAGTGACCATCAAAGGGGGGGATTGAGGGAGAGTTTTTAATAAAATGCAAAATAATATAGTTTATAATGAAAGTGCAGTACTAACGTGCAAGCTTAAATTAAAACAAAATGCGTTTAAAGTGCAAAATATGTACTAATCACATTTACACGTAATAGGCCTCAAATGGCTAACGTAACACTGTCTGAAAAGTTTATTTGCTTAGAATGCTTAAACATGCATAAATTGTTTATTTCTTGACCTTTCCATGAACATATTTTTTTATAATAAATAATCCCATAAAATGTTCTCATATTTTGCAGAATGTTTCTACTACACAAAGGTCACTGATTATTAGTTTAAGTCCTTTAATAGGGTAAAAATGCAGCATTTAAAACATGAAGTTGACTTTTTAACTAACTTGTTTTTTCCCAGTGAATGTTTACCTTTTTGTTACATTGATTTTTCAACTTGTACATAGGCCATTGTTTAGAAACTTGATTATTTAGAAAGTTAGAAGTGTAGGTGAATATATGGGAAAGTAAACCTGAAGGAGAAATTGTCTCGCATGAACTAATCGTGACAACTTAGTTGCAAATTTACCATTACTGTTTGTGGACTATTGCATTTCGGTGAAAAGACTAGGAGTGATCTAATTACCACGAGAGCATCTAACGATGATTGGCTGATGGGAGACTAAAGGAGCAACATGTTGCAAAGCCTAAGAAATGTGTAGTCTGTAATCGTGCCTGTTCCTAAAGTAGGCTCAGAACCTTTTCCCCAGACCACTTTTTGCGTCATTTGCCATTGCAATTCATTTATCATGCCCTATTCAACCTCGTTTTGAGACTGATTTTCTTGACCTCTCTTTATGGGAAGTTCTCCTTTGAATTATATTTGATCTGTTGAGCTGACTTTCATGCTGAATTTTCTCATCTCTCGAACTAGAACTTTTTAAGGGTTCTAACTGGCTTCTTTCTCCCCTATTCTTAGAACAGAGATTCTTTCATTTATGGAATGCGCTTAAATGCATTTTATTATATGTATTACTCATTGATTCATTATTGATTTCAAATAAATTTGTAATGACTAAAACTTGATGAATTTATCTTGTAATCAAATAAAAATGATTTTATAAAAGACATTGAATAATAACCTTTAACTCATATCAATCTCTCTTAATCGACTGAAAATAGACTGATTGTGATTATAATTCATGTGATGTATTGCTCTCCTCTTCTGTAAAAATAGCGGCAAAGGCCCCTACGAGCAGAAAGTAATAGAGCGGGAATTGACCAATGTGATGGTAAACCAAGATTCTTTCAACTGAGAACTGATTCCCGCTCCAGCACCTTCATGGTCTCCCAGCAGGCCTTCGATATGACAGAGAGAACTACTACACTGCTCACAGATTGCAGTCACACACTACTGACAACATTCTCATTCTTGTGCGCACTAGCAGCCACACTCTACCAAAAGTACCCCTCTAAACTATCTGCAAACAAAGTGGATCTGGCTGAAAACTGAAAGTTCCTCTTTGCGGATGAATGAGTTTGAGGGATATTGTGGATCAGAGAGCAGGTGAATGCAAACATGAGTTTGTGAATGGATTCATTTAGACAAGGGTAAATAACGGAATGGATGCTAAATAAGTGATTGAATGCTTGGGCGGCTGGATGAGTGACTTCATTTATGAATGCATCCAGGCCCTTTAAGTTATAAGCCAGGCCTATTGGCTTTACTAGTGCTTGTTTTTTGTGCAGCAAGATTTCGGTTTTATGGAAGATGTTGTATACTTTTAATTACTGGGATCCAGAACAACCAGTCGCTCTTCATGAGGGCCCAAATCAAGTTCAAAATCATAAGCAGTGCACTTTTTGGTCCATGCTGGATACTGGGTCCTAAAATCATCCTCCCAGTTCTCCAGGATCCTGGAACTGAGGTTATAATTTTAGCAGACCTGAGTGGCTTTACGTCAGTTTTGCTTTGCCAACTTTGAGGTAAATTATTATTTAATTTTTTTAACTAAAATAATTACTTCTTCAAATCTGAATGGTACGTTTCCTCAATGGTGCGATCTATTCCTGCTTGCAATTGCATTAAAATTGCCTGATTATATTTTTTGCTACTTTAATGTTGTTTGCCTTGTCAACATTCTAATTACATATTTATAATCTAGCAGTAAAATGAAGTAGTCCAACGTGGTTTGTTGTTTCCCAAATAGGCGAGAGAATTGTTCTTACAAGCAGCAGAACAAGAACAAAGTGGAGCTCTTTATGAAGGTATGCAACAGTTATTTATATGTATTTCCCAAACTATTGCTCATGCACCACGGTGGAGCTGTCATTTGTTTAAAATTAAATATCAACAGAAAATGGCGGTACTTGCTGAATTGGCTTTATTGATTTTTCTATTGGTACCCGAATTTTAAATGTGAAATTGCCTTAGTTTCTCATGTTTTCCACTTGCAGGCACTTATGCATTTTGAACTCACCCATCATGGCGTTCTTTTAATTCTTTACATGAATTGGGAAGGTGAGGACTTTACACCATAACCTGTCTGTTTGTACTAGTTTTCTTTCAGCTTTTGGTCCTGATTGTGGTAAACACAGTCAGATGTCATCGATCCTCTCCTTTCTGTTTGGCAAGTGTCCTAAAAGTAAGCTCACTGTTCAGTACTTGCTTCCACGAGAAATATTCAGTAGGTAGATAACACGCAATTTCCTCCTCAGGTCCTATCTGATGTTTACTGTTATTCAGCAATATTGCTTTTCTTCCCTCACCTTTGTGTTTTTATTTGCCTGTGCATCTGTGTGATCTTTGGGCATGTTAACTGTGGATAATCAAATCGATTTTGGACAAAAACAAAAATGTACAATGCTGCATCTTTTTTTTTTAAACAGATCAAAAAGAGAATTGGTAGATGAGTTAGGACGTGTGTGCAAAAACAGCACTGTACTTCTTTGTCTTCAGGCTCACCTCTTTTATCCCGGATAGCACAGTTTGAATACAGCTCTGAGGCAGTTAATTTTTCTGTCTCGCAGAAACCGGATTACTCAAGAACGGACTCTGCCCATTTGTTACTTAACAAGCTTTTTTTTCTTGTCAGGCTTTCACTAATGTACACATAATTCAACATTTTGAAGTGTCGCCTTTGACTTTCCAACCTGTTTTCCAAGGTTTTTTTTTCTTTTTTTGCCAAAGACGCCATGCCTTCAATTTATGTGACGTGTCTTAGTTATGGAAGGTAGGGACTCTTGTATGCGGTCTGTCCCTGCCTGCCAGATTTCTACACCATGTAAAGTCTGCCCCATGGTTCATGAGTGTTCAGAAGAGCCTATTAGGCGAAAGAGTAAGTTCTCTTTGAATAAGAAAGGTGTTCCTTGACCAAGAAGATTCCTAAGAAAAATACTGTGTATCTCATTACTGTCTGAGGCCACTTTGAACTCTGCTTCTGAGGTCAGTAAGAAAATCATGATAGAACACCAGCATGCTGGACATTGCCAGTTGTGCCAACCCGATCTTCGGACCAAGCTGCAGCACAAAATGCAATGTCAAAATTTACAGGCATTGAAGCTAGCAGATTGGCTTTTAAATTATTTCAGTATGGACTCTTGAATTTACTGCCCAATGTAATGAGCATTCTAAAGCAAGCTAAAAGTGTGCCTTTTTTTTTTTAGGTGAATGAGGTTCTGCATCAAATAAAATGTTGATGCTATGAAAGGATGGAGGCTATTTTATTACCATCTCTTTCACCTAGCTATGTTTGCTCTACATTTTTTGGCTCTTACACTAAATTGAAGGAGTCAAGTCACAAACCCCGTTCTTTGTACAAATAACCAAGGACTTTCTGAATGTGTTAAATGTCACTTTACCTCACCATCAGGAAGCCTGTTCCTTCCTGCAAAATAGGGCTCATGTTCAAAGATGTTTTGCGATCGCAAAGCCTGGAATTTGCAGAAACACTCAGTTTGCAATATTACAACACCTTTTTTAAATGTGTGAAAGCCCTTTTACAAGTCAGAAAATTGTTTCTAACTCATATGGCTTCTGTGATCCATTACGAATCAAAAACAGGAGGGGTGTAAACGAGGTGTCCCCCTATTTGGGATTCATAATGGAAAGATTCCGTGAGGGGAAGCTGTCCTTGTGGGACAGATTCTCTCTTGGAAAAATGTTGCTTACCTCCGGGGGTAAGAGGCATTGGATGCTTAGTTTTCAGTCTTTCGTTTTTGGAGCTGATACCAACCTGTGGAATCTGTGTTTGGGCTTATTCTAATATGGCCTGATGGGGAGGAGGATGTCTCCTATACCCAAAGGTCCTTTCAGAAAAGACTCCTCTCCGCCCAATCACTACACTTGTATTTTTGCCATGGAGCATTCTGGAATGGAAGCCCAAACCAGCAAGTCTGAAATGTTATGTCCGCAGTGACTGGAGTAATGGGCAAGCATGTGTCTTCAGAAAATTCACATTCATATAAGAAATGGGTTCGCTCACCAAACTTTGGAGCTCTACAATCGAATAAGTGAGTTCCTTCTTAGGTAGATTGCTAAATAGACTTATTTGACTAGTAAGCAGCATATAATAAATTGGCTCGATGTAACAGTTGGACATGATTTAGAAAGTGGACAAAGTGCCCACGCACAACTGTTGTAGGCATGCTGCAAGCAACAGCCGTGTCATCATACTCAACCCTGCTCCTTTGAGTGATTGTACTTGGGTCCCTAACTGTATATCCCAAATATGGATGGAACAGCTGTCTCGATTGAGTTCGGAGGGGGCCAAGATGGCGGCTGCTTAGCAAGCTGACTGCCGAGCTAATGGGCAGTGGCGACAGGCTCGAGCATATGACCATGTGATAGCCGAACCTACCTTATGGAGAAGTTCTGCAGATTGATAGCTTAATCAGACTTTTGACAGATCGTACTTTTGATCTTACAACCTTACAACCTCAACTTCTACCTACCTCCTTGTCCGTCTCCTCTTGTTCTTCTCATCGCTCCTCATCATCGTTCATCTCCACTGTTCACCGCTTGTCTCTCTTGCTCCTGATTGCTCCTGATGCTTGTGGGAGCGAGTCAGTCGTATTGGCAGAGACTCCGGAAGGCTTACTTCTCGGCTGCTGTCGCTCGCTCACTTGAGCGTCTGGTGCGGGATTGTGTCCGAAGACTTCTCGTCGAGCCCGTGGTGCTGGCCGGGGTGATTGGCGACGGAGGCGTGGAGGTGTCGGAGATGCCTTCGAATATGTTATCGATTCAGAAAAGGGGGTGGTGATGAACAGAGTGTCTGAATTAAGCAGACCACTCTTACCCAGTCCAAAGATCAGGGCTTGATCCATCACCGTTATTTAGCTCACTGCACCATCCCAGCTCAGAACCTGGCTATATGCAAATCAGTCTGTCCCTGGCCCAGTGCATCATGGGAACAGGGCAGACTAAACTACCAAGCCAATTCTTCACCAGAAAGGAGACAAGCTTCCGGGGACCGGTTTCTGGCATTTCAGCCGTTGTCGGCCCGGCTTGCTTGAATCCTGATGGTGCAGTGAGCAAGGGACTCATGTCTGAGTATACCCTGCCACACCTATAGTGGCCAAAAACGATTCAGAAAAGGGGGTGGTGATGAACAGAGTGTCTGAATTAAGCAGACCACTCTTACCCAGTCCAAAGATCAGGGCTTGATCCATCACCGTTATTTAGCTCACTGCACCATCCCAGCTCAGAACCTGGCTATATGCAAATCAGTCTGTCCCTGGCCCAGTGCATCATGGGAACAGGGCAGACTAAACTACCAAGCCAATTCTTCACCAGAAAGGAGACAAGCTTCCGGGGACCGGTTTCTGGCATTTCAGCCGTCGACTGCAATATGTTATCAGCAGCGACTTCTAGGGCGGCTGCAGCTGCGGCGGCTCGTAAGGCGCGTGTGGAGGGGGCTGCAGAGGCAGCAGAGGCAGCGGCTCTTGCTGGGAGTCCCTCACCGCGATCAGGAAAGCTGCTCTTCCCGGAGCCTGACTTGGATCTACTGACACCACTACCGTCGCCCAGAAGAGGGCGGGCGGAGCCTCGTCCAAGCATCGGCTAGCAGGCTCCTCAGTAGTTGAGCTCCTGCAGAGAGCGAGGGCATCCAAAGATCCAGCAAAGAGAGCGGAATCTGGCCAGGAAAGTGGTGCAGAGCTTAACCAGGACACCCCTCCGGGTGATGAGGTGAGCCAGGCTGCCTTGAAGGGGGTTCCTCTGCAAGGCGATACTGGTCTTTCCCCTATCCCCCTTCTCCCTACCCCAGTGACTCCAGTGACTTTCCCCAGTAAGATATTTGAAAGGCCCACTGAACTGAGTAGCTTGTCCGCTTCAGCAGGGAAATTAAACGAAGGCAGTATGGAGGGGGGAGGAGGGGAGTGTGAGGGGGACATTGGCAGGACTTGTGAGGGATGCACGCGTCGGATCGGGGGGGCGGATTGGCAGACATTTCCAGTCCAAAAAGTCAGATAAATCCCTGACTGCCAGCCTCCTCCAGGCTCAACCAGACATGATAGTGAGCACTCACCCAAATCGGACCAACAAAGGGATGAACAAAAGAATAAGGATAAGGATGAACTGGAGCAAGAGGAGGAAAAAGAGGAAAAGGAGCCTAGTTATTGTTTTTACTCTCTATCTGAAGGAGCTGAATGGTCTGATGATAGAATATGTACATCGCAAGGGGGAAGCAGTTTAGATTCAAATGGGGAAGACAGCGATGACAAGACCCCACAAACATCTGTAAAATCTGTACAGAAAGGGATGCTGAATAGGGGAGCTCTTACCAAGGGCAGAAGGGAGCTGACTCAGGACAATTCTCCAGCTACCCCCATGCAAACATCAAAAGAGGTACTTATAGCAGAGGAAGGTGCTCCTACGATGCTATATGTAATACATCATGCCATTTTGGCCCATAGAGAAGAAACTAGGCAAGATAGCCGGAAAGCCCAAGCAGGGATGAGGAAAATGCAGGGCGTTGTGAGTAAGCTGTCAAAAGCATTTTCAAATATGGGTGACAGTTTCAAATTTGGAGGAAAGGATTGTTGCAACAGAAGCTGATATGTCTAAGGCCACGTCTATGGCAGATGCACATTGTGCACAGATTAGAGACATCCAGTGGAAATTGGAAGACTCCGAAAACAGGCAGAGACGTAATAATCTTCGAGTACTAAGTGTGCAGGAGGGTCTCGAAGGATCTGACTCTAGACGATATGTAATTGATCTCTTCAAAGTGGCCTTTCCGGAATTGTCAAAATGGAATTGGGCAGCAGAGATTCAAAGGGCACACCGCATTCTGCTGAAACCTCGCACACAGGCTAAGGTCTGGGATAAGCCCAGACCCAGAAGCCCTACTCGTCTTTTTTTTAAACTTCCTCTTGCGGCAGGCGGTCTATGAAAAGGCGAGGCAGTTCGCCAAAAAAATAAGCGGTGCGGTCTCATTCTTCGTCCGCCCTGACTTTTGTCATGTAACGGTGGAGAGACGCTGGTGGCTGAGACAGCTTATCAAACCATTCCAGGACAAGAAGATACAGGTGTTTTTGATCAATCCAGCGCAATTGAAAGTAATAAATAATGGATCAGTCCTATATTTCGCGTCGGAGATTAAGGCCAAAGAATATCTGGACACCTTGGACAAATAAAGAGGTAGTCCTGTCAAAAGTAGTGACCAAGTTATAGAGCATTTGGTCCTTCTTTGCAACAAGAAATGCACTATGGCTCTCTTGTCCTGGCACGCGTTGGTGGGGGATGGGGGGGAAGGGGAGGATGAGAAATTAGGTTTATGTCTGAATGTTTATAATACTTGTATCTAGTCATGGAGTCGAGCGGGGATAAGGGAACAGGACATTCTAATTGGTAGATATTTGTGAAGGGCTTTCTCCTTTGGGTTAGGCTTGTCAATGTTTTTCACTGTCTTTGATAAGTAAGGGTCATGGTAGGATGAATTTTGCACGTTGAGTTAGCCAAAGCCCACTCTCTCAGCATACATCACATGCTCAGACCTCCGTCTGAGCGTCCCAGTGGGGTGGAAGGGTGCTCTAAGGTAGGGATTGGGGGGAGTGTGTGGGGTTGGGGGTGGGGGCAGGGCTCGAGGGGGGGTGGAGTGTTCTATGAAGGGAGAAAAAAGTTTACCTGGTACTTTGATTTGTATTTTTTGACCGCTTTGCTTTTTGTGTCAGCATCATACAGTTTTGTAAGGAGACAGATGTTGGGTAATTTTGTACTACGTAGCAACGGGGAAGCTTAAGATATGCTCTATCAATGTGGGCGGGCTGAACGATTGGTCCAAGAGGCAAAGATTGGGATATCAAGCAAGAGTTAATCAGTTAGATCTAATTTGTCTACAAGAGACACTTACCGTGGGCCAAAAAACATCTATTAAGTATTAAAGCCTTTGATTTGTATTTGTGTGCTCCTCCCAGCAATCTACTATAAGGGGTAGGCTATACTGGGGAAATCATGTCTGTGGGGGATTGATCGTTCCCTAGCAGATCCTTGGGGACGTTGGGCAATCGCCAAATTAAAGATGGGACTTACGCTGTGCGTAATCTATGGATCTAATCAAGACGACCCGGAACTATTCAATAATCTGGAAATCGAATTCGCGAATTGGGCTTCTCCCCTTATTTGCTGCGGGGATTTTAATATCTCTGCTGATCTCAGGGGTGGGGACGGGTCAAGTATTTATAGGGGTAGTATGCCCAGGGTCTATAAAGCTTTGTGTTCTCTGATTGGGTCGTATAGTTTATTAGATGTCTGGGGCCACAAAGAGCAACATGACCCAACGTTTACATATTTCTCACACCCGCATAAGAAATATTCAAAGTTAGATTATTTTCTAATTTCATCGTCAGAAGTGTCGAGGGTGTGGATTAAAAAACTGCCCAAACTTATTTCGTATCACAACCCCTGGTCTTAATCTACGATGTGGAGAAAACCCCAAAGGTTAGATTCAGATGGACATTCGAGAGAAGACTTTTGGCCAATCCTAAATTTATAGAGCACCTGAAAAAATGGGTTGTAGAGTTCTTCGATACAAACAGGTTTAGTGCCTCCCGCAATTGCTTGTGGGATGCTTTTAAATCAAGATTTAGGGGGGAGACTTATAGCTTTTCTGCTATGCTGAGGAAAGCTGACTGTGAAGAACATGAGGAATTGGTCGGGCAGCTAATGAAGGCTGAGGAGCAACACCTTAGTGAAATTATAGGTGGAATACATAACATTGTGACCATTAAGGCCGACCTGAACAAATGGATTGCTCCGAAACATGCTGAAAAATATCAGGTGCATAGGGGTGCAATGTGAAATGTATGAAACAGGGGAGCAGTCCGGAAACCTTCTGGCATTGAAAATCAAGCAGGGAAGCAGTAGAAATGTCGTTTTAAAAATACATGAAGATGATCAGGAGTTTGTAGAACCAGCTGATATTCGCAGGGTGTTTAAAAACTTCTGTCAGCATTTGTATACAGAGGAGGATAGGCCTGCATTGGGTGGATTGGATGGCCTGGCAGGTCGAGGGCAGGATGATTTTGGCCATAAACTATTAGATCAGGATAAATTAATGCTAGAGTCCGACATGACTATAAGCGAAGTGGAAGAAGCTTTTGGAAGATTTGGCTGCAGGGAAGGCTACAGGGCCTGATGATATTCCTATCGAGGTATACAAGTGCCTGCAGGATGTTTTGGCACCATTTATGCTGGATCTATTTAATGGTGTAATCTGCACAAATATTGTTGTTTTTCATAAGACGGGCAAGGTCAAGGAAGAACCAGGCTCCTATCGCCCAATATCCCTCATAAACGCAGACACTAAATGTATTCGAAGGTCTTGGCCAAGAGGTTGGGGGGATCATTGGCGGTCTAGTCTTGCCATGGCAGCAAGAGTTTGTACCGGGTCGCGACACCGCTGATCACATCAGACGGGCAATCGCGTTATTCGATACCCAGGCTGCTGTGGGGGGTCGGATTGCCATGATCCTCCCCAACGCGGAAAAGGCCTTCGATCGGGTCACCTGGAGCTATCTGTGGGGGATATTGGAGCAGAGGGGCTTCGACCCCAATGCCTTGAGTGCTATAAGGGCCATGTATGTCAATCCAGTAGCAAGAGTCCAATTAATGGTACATGTTGTCGGACTCAATTGTGTGCATATCCAGGGTGCTTTGCATTGGTATCTGTATGTAATCTTGCTCTGCACTTTTGTTTAATAAAGGTTTTTGAAAAAAAAAAAGTCCAATTATTGGGAGGTTGCTCTGAGGAGATTATCATATCGCGGGGGACTCGACAGGGATGTCCCTGCTCGCCAATTTTATTTGCTTTGTACATCGACCCGCTAGTTAGGAAGATCTTAGGCTGTGAGCACATTAATCCTGTGGTGTGCAATGGGTTTGAAACCAAGTTTATGGAATCAGCAGTTTATTTGGGAGTTAGGATCAACTCCAAGGTAGATTCAATTGTTAATGATAACTACTTGCCAGTACTTAAGACAATCACGGCAGAGCTAAAAAGAATCAACTGTGTACATCGATCTTTAATATGTAGAGTTAACGTCATTAAGATGACCATGTTCCCCAAGTTACTGAACCTCTTTCGTACCATTCCTTTGGTAGTCGGTGAGGAAGTGCTAAGATCTTTAGAAGCAGCTTTTGCGAGTTTCATCTGCCAATAGAGCAACATTAGACTGTCCATGAAATATCTCTCACTATCATTGGACAAGGGGGGGCTAGCGGCTCCTAATATAAGATTTTATATGTTGCTGTCTTTTTAGCCAGATGGCTATTTTAGTAGATGGCATTCCAAATACATCTGTCCATCCATTAGGGGTAAGATACCCACCCTCCATCTTTGAGTTGCTATTAGGCAAAGAAACCACTGGTGTATTTTAACGTAAAACGGATAAACGTTATTATAATAAAAAACGATATAAGGTATTGGAGAGTGCTTGGCGGGTTTGGAATGGTATTCAGAAGCTTCTGGCAATACCGAAAACTATTATACTGCACTTTGGAATTCTAGTCTGTTTCTTTATTTGAGTATGGATAGCCTTTGGGGATTATGGGAGGGACAAGGAAGCCGAAGAGTGGGAGACTTGTATGTTGGTGATAGGATGCTGAGTTTTAATGAAAATCAGAGGAAATATCAAATCCCTACTTCAAAAGGATTTAAATTTCTGCAGCTGCAACAAACACTATCTAGGATTAGACCACCCATCACTCCAGGGGGTAAGAACACCGTGGTGGAATATATTGTAGGTGGGGGGCCAAAATAAATCCGACCTATAAAGTCCTAATTTTAACCCTCCAGGACGAAATTGATAAAATGGAATCAGCTTGGATGGTCAAACTAGGGGATCCGGTTGTTGATCTAGTAAAGGCGCTGGATTTGACTGGGAAATGTTTCCGCTCTACGAATTTGAGAGCCCAGCATTATAAGACGGTATTCAACCTATATTTTACCCCGGCTAAGCTATTTGGGTGGGGTAAGAGGGAAGATGATATATGTCCTAGATGTTCTGAGGGGGCAGCTGATCTAGCCCATATGTTTTACTTCTGTCAAAAACTATCCAGAAATTTTGGGAGGGGCTACTAGGTATAGAGATCATCCTATCCCCTACCCTAATGATTCTCAGGCATGACCGGAAATTAAATCTGAATAATGATGAAGAAGCGTTCGTTTTTATCTCTGTGGCTATCCTCCGGATTATTCTGGCAGCAGGTTGGAAGGATATGGCGGCCCCGTCCTTCCAGATGTGGCTCTTTCGCCTGTTAGGGATTCATAATATTGAGACAGCCCTCTACAGGGGAAGAGGCAGGAGAACAAGAGAATTAGGACTAAAACTATGGGCCCGCTAAAAACCTGGAGAGACTCTTGCCTATAACATGAAATGAGGTTTTAGGAGGTCTTAATTGGTTCTTTTTATTTTTTATACCTATGACCGGAATTAACTGTCCTATTGCTAATCTATCTGTAACCCCTGAAATATGTTATTATGTATATCTGTTTTATCTTTATCCATTGCATTTGAAATCTTTAATGATTTGATACATGTATAGTGGTTTTATGGTTATTGTATACTGTATTTAATGGTCTGTACCAGGTACTTAATGAAATTCAATAAAATATTTATAAAAAAAGGAACAGCTGTCTCACCTCTGAGAGTAAAAGAAAAAAGGATGATAATGAGGTGAGTAAAGATGGATTTGTTAAATTGTTGTATGTATCCAGCTTGCATCAAGCTATTATCAGTGGTAGAAATAAATATTCCCTATCAACGGCAAGAGACTAACAAAACTGTGGGTTAATGCACACAGTTGTTACTAGTTGTTAGGTTGTATATATCTAAAAGATACGCATTAATTGTATTTAATTTATTGTTAATCTGCAGTGCCTACAAAAATGGGACATACACCAACAAGGTTTGTGCAAATGTGATGACTAAACATAACCGGCAAACAATCCTGTGGATGGAAGGATTTACTAAACTGGAGGAATTTGTGCTGTGACTTTTTGTTCTTAACACCAAGTTCAATGCGGCTTGGAAATAAAAGAAAGACATGGTTAGCCTCACCTAGACAGAGCGGGAGGATTAGATAGGAAAGGAATAAACTGAGATGAGAGGGAGAAGCAAAAACCAAGGAATGAGGTATAACAACTGAGAGAGCTCTAACTAATGTTAAACAGGAAACTGAAAAGGACATGAGATGCCAAGTTGCAGAGGAGGACTCCATACTATTCCAGGTACCCCAAAAGCCACATGGAGAGTAAACTGAGAAAAGTATACATTCCTAGAATACTAAGTGCGATCCAAACTGTGCATCCTTGGAGTGCCACCGATGTGGACAAGACAAAAGACTCCTAGAGTGCGGTGTGGTGGTTCACAACTGCCCATTGGTGAAATGCAGAGTCTTGCCCTAATACGGGGTCTGAGTATGGCTTATCCAGTTGCATGAGTAAAACACAGAAGAGCTCCCTAATCAACGGAGGACTGGAAGATAAAGGAAAGTAACCTTTGTATTGATATAATACTATTTTTTTTTTCTTTCTATTTTCCTTTCATTCCATTAAGATACCCTGATCTTTTGTGAAGTACAGGGAAACTGAAGTTTAAGGAAGCATACCAGTCGGAAGAAAAATTAGATTCTACAGATTACAAAAGAAAGACGTGCCATTTCATTTTTGCTTAATCTGAGTTAAGCTGTTTGGTTTAAATAGTTATTTCAGATACACTAGAATGTCAAGAGAGCGGGAAAACAAAGAGAGATGACAATGATGAAATAATAAAAAGATTAAATAAGTAAAGTCAAGAACAGGCAGGAAGTTTGTGAAGAAAGATGAAAAGACATAATAAAGCAGGACCAGGGTTGTTTTTCTTTATTTTTAGTTTTCTAATACTTATCTGGTTCTTTTCTGAGGGACACCCTGCCGATATAGTGACGGGTGTTCTGGAAAACCTCTTGAAATGCAATTCTCTAAAGAAATTAGAAGAAACTTTTTTGACAGAGTTTCTCTTTATCCATTTGGAAAATGTACACTGAGAAAGTGAAGCTATGAGTTACGTTTAAATGCCTCTGTCTGCTCTGTCAAATCCTCTTTGCCTCACTTGACAAACTATGTGCCGTCCTGTTTCCTCCGCTCAGAATGATAACTCCTTCTCCAAGTCCCTTCTCTATATAAAAAGAGCCGGCAGAGGAGGTTGATCATACAGATGTAGAATTAAATGACCATTGGCTTTAGAACGTTTAACAAATTTCTTCCTTTTAGAAAGATCCTTAAGACCTTTATTTTTTGTTCATGATAAACTATGTGATATCAATCCATAATTACTTGTTCTTCTCAGCACTAAGAAACCTTTGTGACTTTATGTTCGAGGCATGTGGGCTGCTGAATTCATATCTGTGCATAGATCGCCGCCTAGTGTTGGGTCCGGATGATTGCACATTGTTGTCCTGGAAGAGTCTTCGAAGTATCACGAGATAGGTGGCTCCTCCCCTGGACTACAGTGCGCATGGGCATCGACTCCATCCTCAGATTGTTTTTTCCGCCATTGGGTTCGGAAGTCTATTTGTTAACTCAAGTTCGGAATCGATAATAAACTTTCTCTTTGGCCTAAAGGCCTTTAGTTATCGTCGGTATTGTCTTGCGATCGGTACCAGTACTTGTTCCTGCTCTGTCCCGAGCCGGACATCAAGAGGAGCCGCGTGGCTTTTCGACATTGAAGGCCCGGTCGACGCCAGAGGCCTTATCGACGATACATCATGGAGTGGAGCCCGTTCAAGAGATGCCCCATTTGCAACTCCATGTATCCTCACATCGACGTCCACCCGGTGTGCAACAAGTGCCTGTCTCCGGATCACGATGAAGCCAGCTGTATGGCTTGTTCTCGGTTCCGCTCCAAGAAGACGATTTGCCTTCGACGCGCTGCGCGGACGGAGGCCCAGCAGACGGCACCTGACCCGGTGAACATCTTCGATGCCGAGGAAGATGAGAGAGTCGAGCAGGAAGATCAGGAGAACCTGTCTGATCCTGCATCGGAGATCGACTCCAATTACGACCGAGATGTAGAAATGGTCGATAATGAAGACGTCGACGAGATAGGAGACGACGATGGGGCCTTTGGGGCCGTGGAAGATAGCTCGAGCGAGGAGCTAGGCCCAACCGTTGGTACGGGGGCCGCAACTAAAACACTCGATAAGGCTCTGGTCGAGGGATCGCCACATGGCCTTACCCAAGATCGTACACTTGGTTCTACAGCCTCGCCTCAAGGCCTGGCTACGGACATTTCTAACGAGCCATCGGTTGACCGATCGAAATCGAAACCGAAAGCATCGGTGTCTACACAACTATAAGCGCTGGACGCTAAATCGAAACCAAAAGTGCGTATCGCTTTGGTCGGTTCGAAGACCTCTGAACCAACGGCACCGACAAAGCAGAAGAGTGTTATCGACCCGGTGAGGTCGCTAAAGGGTGTCGAGCCGAAGACCGGGGCACCGGAGAAGCTGGTCAAGGACGTCGACCCGAAAAAGTCGGCGCCGAAGGCCGTCGACACAGACAAGGGACTCGGAACTCAGAAGATTCTCGATCCTAAGCGTCGACCCGACAAAGCTCGAAGCAGTACAGGCCTCAAGTCCACACCCGGTGGTGGCCCGAAGGAACCCGTCGAGTCAATACAGCCATCCGCCTCCTTTTCGAAGTAGGTGTCGGACTCGCTAAAACGCATTAAAGAGAAGGCTAGTACTGTCGGACCAAAGGCTACTCCACCCCCGAAGTCGGTCAGTAAACCTCCAAAATCGTTGCTACCCATCCAGTTCACACTGCAGCCGAAAGTGGTGCCTAAGGCCTTCGCCCCTAGGACGGCCATCGAAGCGACCAAGAAGGTGTCCGTGGGGCCGAAACCTACAACTGAGGAGGTGGCCACCAAGCATCGACAGCCTCCGCCTGAAGATCAGTCGAGGCAATTAATCGACGCCGAGACAGGTAGACTTTCTATTTTCAAACGAAAGATCACCCCTGAACAGCCTATGGAATCATATAAAATTCCATTGAAGAAAAAGAGGGATTCTGCTACGTCACCTCTTCTCTATGAACCTATAACACCACATGGACAAGTCACTGCCCCTATCTCACCCACGTACTCAGATGTGGAGGCAGGGGAGGGTGACAATGAGGAGTACAGCTATCCTGTAGACACTGATCCTGAAGATCACACTGAACCCTGGACAGACGCTGCTGACCCAGGAGATCCACAAACTGCCCCAGACAGTCATGTCTATGCTGTTAAAACCTCGCCTACTGAAGACACGGCTGCATTTAATGCACTTATTGAAAGGGCAGCAAAAAATCATGATGTCCAGCTCCATGCTGACCCTGTGGAAGAGGATTTTTTGTTTGACACCTTCTCAATCTCAGAGAGAACTGTCAAGACTCTGCCAATGCTAAAAGGTGTCCTAAAACATGCTGGAGACATTTTTAAGGAGACCACAAGGGCAAGGGTGATAAACCCCAGAATTGAGAAGAAATACAAACGGGCACCTGGGGACCCTACGTATATCAAGGGGCAGTTGCCGTTGGACTCTCTGGTTGTTTCCAATGCCCGAAAGGAGGCGAACCCGCAAACAACGGGTAATGCTCCTCCCCTTGACAAGGAATCTAAAGTGCTAGAAGCATCAGGGAAAAGGGTGGCACCTCAAGCGGCCAATATCTGGCGTATCTCCAACACACAGGCACTCTTAGCCAGATATGACAGGGCTCATTATGATACACTTGAAACCCTGTTACAACACTTGCCAGATGAGTATAAGGAGGCAGCAGAGATGCTAATACAAGAAGGCAAACTTATATCAAATGCATCTATCAAGTGTGCGCTGGACGCGGCAGACACCGCGGCCAGGGCAATTAATACAAGTGTGATGTTACGACGACATGCCTGGCTGAGAATCTCCGGATTCAAGCCAGAGATACAAACCACCATACTGAATCAGCCTGTTAACCCTGATCACTTATTTGGCCCGGAGGTGGACACCACCTTGGAAAAAATCAAAAAGGACACAGACTGCAAAGTCTATGGGGGCTCTACAGTCGCAGCAGTTATGGGGTGGTTCCTTTCGTCTCTCCAACAATAGAGGAACTTCCAGAGGCCAGCTGTCCCAGCAGACACAATACAGTAAGGGAGGCACGCAGACCACCTACACCAAACAGAGTAGGGGTGGCTATCGTGGAAACAGCACCAAGGGCAGAGGTCGTGGAAACAACAGCTCCCGATCCTCTGCCACTAGCAAACAGTGACGTCTTGTCACTGCCCCCGACCATTCCACACCGGTTGGGGGGAGACTGCAACAGTTCCTGCCGGTCTGGAAATCCATCACTACAGACAGGTGGGTGAGGCAGCTTATCCAGTACGGTTATTGTCTGGAGTTAACATCCACTCCACCCAAATACCCCCAAGACACCGTCCTATGTCCACAGAGCATTTGCAATTATTGCAGCGGGAGGTAGTCGTCATGCTGCAAAAAGGAGCCATAGAGCTTGTGCCTGTGGAAGAAAAAGGTACAGGGGTGTACTCGCTGTACTTCTTGATCCCAAAAAAGGACGGGTCCCTCAGACCCATACTGGACCTCAGACCCCTAAACCAGTACATTCTATCAGAACACTTTCACATGCTCACATTACAGTAGTTTCTACCGTTACTCAGTCAGGGAGATTTCCTCGCAACATTAGATCTGAAGGATGCATATTTCCATATACCGCTACACCCGTCACACAGGAAATACCTCAGGTTCACCATTCAGGATCAGCATTATCAGTTCAAGGTCCTCCCTTTCGGAGTGACAACGGCGCCCAGGGTGTTTACCAAGTGCCTGGCGACAGTGGCTGCACACCTACAGAGACAGAACGTTCACGTCTACCCTTATCTGGACAACTGGCTTATCCAGGCGAAGTCGGCCCAGCAGTGTGCCGCCCACATGTCCCACACCATTCACCTTCTTCCCGATCTGGGGTTCTCACTGAATTATCCAAAGTCCCACCTTCAACCCGCCCACGTACGGCAGTATCTGGGCGCGACAATAGATACTCTGGCAGCCAAAGCACAGCCAAATTCAGTGAGGATCAACAGCATGCAATTGCTGATCCAACAATTCAAACCACAACGCTCACTTCCAGCACGAGTGTTCATGCAGTTGATATGCATGATGGCCTCCTGCATCTTCATAGTCCCGCACGCGAGACTACACATGCGTCCGCTTCAGGAGTGCTTAGCACGTCAGTGGAATCAGGCTCACGGACAGTTGAAAGACCTAGTGTTGGTGACCGGTCGCGCATACAACTCTTTGCATTGGTGGAATCCACAAAACCTTTGCAGGGACCGACAGTTCCAGGAGCCTGTGCCACAGATTATTCTGACAACGGACGCATCTCTCCAGGGATGGGGAGCTCATGTACTCCACTACACAGTGCAGGGACTATGGACAGCACAGCAGAGGAAGATGCACATCAACCTTCTGGAACTGATGGCTATCTTCATGGCGATGAAAGCATTCAAGGTACATCTGTGCAACAAGGTTGTGTTGATCTGGACGGACAACATGACGGCCATGTACTACATACAGAAGCAGGGAGGTACACACTCTACACAGTTGTCTCATCTGGCTCAGAGCATGTGGAAGTGGGCCATTCAAAGGAACATCTTCCTCATGGCGGAGCACCTCCCGGGCAAGGACAATCAGATGGGGGGGACCTGCTCAGCAGGTACAGCCACCAAATGCACGAGTGGGAGATACATCCATCAGTACTCCAGCCGTACTTCCAGCAGTGGGGTCATCCAAAGATAGACCTGTTCGCCACAAAGGAAAACGCCAAATGCCAAAGCTTTGCTGCCAGGTTCCCACACCACAGTCGCAGGGAAATGCGATATGGATGAACTGGTCAGGCATATTTGCGTACGCTTTTCCCCCAGCACCTCTAATACCGCTGGTGGCATGCAAGCTGAAGCAACACTCGATGACTCTCATCCTGGTCGCTCCAACGTGGGCACGCCAACCATGGTACACCACGTTTCTAGAACTCTCCGTGGTACCGCATCAAAGGCTGCACCTCAAACCCAGGCTTTTGATGCAGAGCCATGGCGACATTCAGCATCCAGATCTGCAACAGCTCAACCTGGCGATCTGGCTCCTGAGGTCTTAGAATTTGGCTACTTCAACTTGCCTCCTGACTGTATGGATATCATAAGGGAGGCAAGGAAGCCCACCACTAGAGCATGTTATGCGGCAAAATGGAAGCGGTTTGTCATTTATTGTGACGAACACAACATCAACCCGCTAGATGCATCTACTCACGACATCATTTGTTATCTGTTACATCTATACAAATGCAATCCGGCCTATGCTTCTATTCGTATACATTTGTCCGCAATAGCAGCTTATCTCCAGAACAGGCAGCATCTCTCGCTTTTCAGAGTGCCTGCCATTAAAGCCTTTCTGGTGGGACTCAAACGGGCGCCTGTATGGAACCTGAACGTGGTCCTCACCAGGGTGATGGGCCCACCCTTTGAGCCTCTCCACTCATGCAAGATTCAATTCTTGACGTGGAAAGTGGCTTTCCTAATAGCAATCACATCGCTACGACGAGTTAGTGAACTTCAGGCCCTCACTATCCAGGAGCCGTTCATACAGATTCACTCTAACAGGGTGGTACTCCGTACTAACCCTAAGTTTCTGCCTAAAGTGGTTTCACAGTTCCATATCAATTAAACTATAGAACTGCCAGTGTTCTTCCAGAATCCTGAGTCTGTGGCAGAGAGAATGCACCACACACTAGACGTCAAAAGAGCGCTGATGTACTACATAGATAGGACAAAAGATTTTAGGAAAACAAAACAACTGTTTGTTGCCTTTTCGCCACAACACAAAGGCAACCCCATTTCCAAAGCAGGTATAGCCAGGTGGATCGTTAAGTGCATTCAGATTTGCTATCAAAAGGCCAAGCGCACATTAACGGTTCCCCCGAGAGCCCACTCCACGCGAAAGTTGGGGCCTCCATGGCTTTCCTTGGAAATATTCCTTTAGAAGACCTATGTTGAGCGGCCACATGGTTTACCACACACACATTTACAAAACACTACTGCGTAGATGTGCACTCCAAACAGCAGGCAGCTGTAGGGCAGGCTGTTCTAAAAACACTTTTTCAAACTGCTGCAGCTGGCACAGGCGGCCGCCGCTAATGGAGGGACTGCAATGTATTCTATGCACAGATATGAATTCAGCAGCCCACATGCCTCGAACCAAATATGCTACTTACCAGTATGCATCTGTTCTTGGCATGTAGGGCTGCTGACATTCCTATCGCCCGCCCTCCTCCCCGGCGCCTGTAGCGGCTGCAGCACTCAGAATTACTCTTAGCATGGCCATCACTTACGGTGTTACACTCCATCTTTGCCACAATGGCGAAAAACAATCTGAGGATGGAGTCGATGCCCATGCGCACTGTAGTCCAGGGGAGGAGCCACCTATCTCGTCATACTTCGAAGACTCTTCCAGGACAACAATGTGCAATCATCCGGACCCACCACTAGGCGGCGATCTATGCACAGATATGAATGTCAGCAGCCCTACATGCCAAGAACAGATGCATACTGGTAAGTAGCATATGTGTTGTACTTTATAAAAGGAAAATCAAATTACAATTAAAATCCTGAAGAACCTTTCTTGCGATCAATATTCTCTAGTTTGCCCAATGCCACTACTCAGTCTCAACAGTGTCTTCCTATCAGGCGTCACCAGCCCCTCTTTGATGTCAAAACTTCATGCTTAAGTAAGACTACAAGTTGAATGCTAACATGAAAGGTTAATACAGTTTACTCAACCCTAAGATCTCACTAGACATCCCACTCTGTTCTACTTTATTTTTGGTTTCCACCCGTTGCTTTGCCATGCTTTCAGTAAGACTAACTTCTTTTTTAATACTTTATTTTAAATTTAGAAGAACCATAAGTTATTATTGCCAATTCATACACAAGGTTGGCAGCATATTGAGTACAAATCAAATCCTAACAATGTGCCTCCTAACAAACCATAGTGTTTGATGGACAGCATTTTACATCTAATAGCACCTTGCAAGTTGTAAACTGTGCAACAAACCACACCCCACTCAGTATGCAGTATGACTTATATTAACTCTATCTTCCAGTCCCAAATGTGCCTCAGCAGGTCTCCGATATCTCTAGACCTCCACGTCTTTGGTAATAACAGTGCATATACTTCTGAATAGCTATTACACAGTATTACATCTTTTACATAGTCTTTTACAGCTGGTATGTTGCCCCTACCCCAAGTCTTGACAATCCTTCTCTTTGCCATACTGCTAATCCCAGTGCAGTGTATTTCCTGTAAGGCTTGGGTACTTCCTTTACATATTCCAAAAATGAAACCAATGTGAGTATCTCAGGCCTGAGACTAGTATTTTCGCCTAGCTCACCAAATACCTGCATCCAGTATGAGAGAGCAATGTCAAGCAAGATGAAAAATGTCTGCGTCCAGTGCTGTACAACGTACATATGCCAAACGTTCTGCAAGGCTAAGCATAGCCATGCTGGCTGGAGTGTAAAAGAACCTGTGAATGATTTTAAAGTGCAAACGTCTGTGTCTTGTATAATGACTCATCTTTAGTTTGCTGGCAGCAACACAACAACTGTGCGGTCAGGTTAATTTTTCAGGAATCTGCCTTCTTAGGAGTCCCAGAAAATATATTGCTGGTCATCTCTGACTACTGTCAATTTGGTGGGGAACATCTTCCCTACTTTCTCTCTGAGCGACAAGAAAACCTTTTTTTAAAAAAAAGAATATAATTTTATTGAAATTTCACTGTTTGAATAGCATACACAACATTCCCCTTGATTGTCTCCTTACTTTCCACCTTCCACATAAGAGATAAAGTATACAGGTGTTTAGAACTTGGGTAAATAGGTCTGTCAGCTAAACGTCACATAAAACACAGAACAATCTCAGCCAATAAGGATATCCAGCACTCCCTGGTTCTTGTGAGCCACTCCACTCCCCTCGACAATTCCTCTTTAGGTTTGCCAATCAGTTCAGATCTTAGCATGTTTATTCGGGCATCCTCTTTATAAGTAAACAGGGAGTTCAAGGACCATGCAGTGGTCTAGCCCGTTTACCCACCTCTCCCGGGATGGGCATGATGCATTACTCCCATTCCTTACAATGTTCACTTCGCCACCCACCGTCCCAAATGGAAGTGAGCCTGCTTATACCTGTTGAATTCTAGATCATCAGTAATGTGAAATACTGTAATCTGAAGCAGTGTACGTTCTTAAGCTCCGAGCTCGGGCATCAACGCAACATCTCGCCTTGTATCGTACAAACCACACTCCAAAAGCGCTGCAGTACTGGGCACCTCTGGCAATAAAGGGGGGTAACTCTCCCAAAGCACCACAGTTTAAATAGAGGGACATAGACTCTATGCAAAATCTGCAATCGAAACTACATAATGAAGTGCAATAACTTTAGAGGCCATCCTATTATCTGTTCAGTCCTCATCTGAGAAGGTTCTTATAAGGTTCTTCTCCCATGCTGTCCTGAATGAATCAAACGTGCCTGTCGAATTGATCATAATAGTACAATACATTAAGGATATTTGCTTGTGGCTTATCTCACCTATTGATAGCCAAGCGTCCAAGGGGTTAAACTCTGTGAGCTATGTCAAACTCTTAAATGTGTTGATTAAGAGCATGTTTGAGATTGAGGTAGTGGAAAATCGTTAATTGTGTAGATTAAAGGAAACCTGCAGCTGTTCAGGGGAGGCCATATGGGTCTGCTCCATTACATCCCCTACCTGGAAGGGTATGTGAAGTCCCAGTACTGGAAACCTACAAGGGCTGCAGAATCCATACCTATAGTGGGGTCTCCCTGGTGAATATTGTCCCTGAGGGTCTCCCCAAAGTTCCTGAACCCACTGCTTTGTTGGAGAAGCAGACAGCAGAATGCGGTCCCCATAAAGGCAATGGTAGAAGTAAATATAGCATTGCCTATCTCTCAGTGAGGAATGCTAGATCCAACTGTGGGAAATGCAACCAATAATCAGTCAGCAAAATGTGTGCCGCTCCATAGTATTCATTTAACATCTGCAATACCGAGACACCCATCAAACAGTTAGTTATAGCACTTACTGTGAGAAGTTGGCCTGATATGTAGTGCTCACTATTCTAGTGATCACTGTGTATCATTCCAAACGACCCTTATTGATGATTGGTTGTAATTCAACCTTTTAGACCAGCTATCCTAGTAGCATGGACAAGAGCAGTCTTTAGGCTAAACTCTAGAGGGCGTGTTAAGCCAGCTGTTACACCATCACATATACCCCTTGAACACCAAGTGAAAGGACACCACACAAGTTGTTATGAAAATAAAAGTATATTTATTTAGAATGCGAAATACTAGCAGGTAAGTAACTAGTCTCAAAGGCTTTAGGATCGCTAGGACTGGACTACTGAACCTTCAGATTACGAACAGCAGGCCTAGGGAGATCGGGTGCAGAGTGTGCACTCTCACGCTGGATGCGAGACAAAGTCTATGGATGCTAGATTTCGTAAAGTTAGTGTTATCGGACGAATCCGACTAGGTAGAGCTGAAACGAAAAAGGATCTGGACACTTAGATAGTTAAGCTATGCTGGAGCACCGAAATGCTCAGGTTACCTAGCCCAGGGGCTGCGTCTGCATAGGGCTGAAAAGACGTCGGGAATTCTCGTTGCAGTCTATGGAGCCTGAAAGAAGAAGTTGCTGGCAGGCAACCAGTGATGAAGTTCGATGTGATCCAAGCCTGGATCGGTGATGAAGGGTACCTGTAAGCAGAGGGGACCAAGTTGTGAATCACTAGCCAGTGATTAGATGGGCACCAGGATGGCACCGGACGAAGTCACCTCGACCAGATGAGTGGGCGACGCTGGGCTCTGCAGTCTCTCGGACCAGGAGGCGTTGTCGGCGACCAGGATGGAGGTGCGAGCTGTCCCACGAAGGTAACTGCTGTCGGCGATGCTGGACCCAGGAGTGGGGCAACAACTCTTGGCAAATGCAAGCCCACGCGTTGGACTCAAAATGGCGTCTGGAGTGGACCAGGAGGGTCCGGGGTACTCCTCTGTTGGGGGGAAGCAAAGGGCCAGTCTGGAGCAACCAGACCAGCGATGGAGATGTCGTCGTTCGTCGTCAAGAGGGCTACAAGCCCGCAGGCAAGTGGCCGGACAACGCGGTGAGCAGCAAAGAGCATCCACGCAGATCTCGTGGATGCTGGGGGGCTGGACTTCGGTGCTGGAGCTGCTCAGGGTTAGGGCTTCTCAAACCCCAAAGCACTCACTCGAGGATCCCTCGGCGGTCGTGCTGGATAAGCGTCGTGCAGTTCTGAAGATGGCCGGTCCCTCGAGGTCTCGTCACACCCACGGATCTCAGCTGGGCTGATGATGTAGGTAGAGGTCAGAGGTGCCAGGGAAGCCGGGTCTCGTCGTGCTGGTCGGTCTGGTTCCAGAGGAAGGACGTGCAGCAAACCGCAGTGTTCTTAGTTGGTGCCCGCAGATGCAGGGTGACTACTCCTTAGTCACAAGGGAGAAATATTGAGAAGAAGTCTTGAGTTCCTTTCGTAGAAAGTAGTTTCAGGATTCAAAGATGATCTAATTTGGAAGGGTCCCCGCTCCCACCTTTATACTAAAGAAAGGGGCTGGTACGGGACTAGGTCCTGCCCATGGGTGGGACCAGGAAGGGGGGTGGTTACACCCCTCTCCCATGCCGGACTTTCCCCAGCTCAGGGGCTGGTGTGCCCCTGGAACTGGTTCAGGCAGATGCACAGTGAGCACCGGGGTGCCACTTGCAGTCACCTTCCTATTCAGCCCTGCCTACCTAGGATACACAAAACCCTGTCTGGGATGGTGCTAGCACAACCCCTGACAGGAAACCCTTTGTCCAAGCTCCCCTTGCTGGAAGGACTCCCAGCTGCAGGGGGTCAGACTTGTGTCTGTGGTGGCAGCATCCATTTTGTGATGCTGAGGCTCGAGTTACTTTAACCGGGGTTCACAGTTACATACATGTCGTGTCCCTCTAGAAGGGTGGAATGCTAACCCCATCGCCAGAATTGGCGAGGGGTTAGTATTCCAATTAGTATGACACCTTACTCGACATGTTTTGATAAAGCGATACCAAAGATAGCAAATAACCGCGAGGATTATAATGCACTTAAGAGTATATGGTACGCGTTATCATAGAACAGCTATTAGGACTTGGTTCCGCAAGCTGCAGAAGGGCTCAGCTCATGCCAGAGCACCATCTCACATAATTCCAAGCACTCTGCCTTCAGGATTGTTAAGGCCTGCCATAGGAGTGACTGATAGGAATACATGTGTCTATTTTAGGGTTAGATATAGGTATACTATATCTACAGCAAAGGGTGATTACGCCACTTTGCCCCAGCTGTCGTGCAGCCAGTTGTGTCAGATTTAGATGGCCAGCCAGGGGTGGCATAATACATGCTGCAGCCCCTGGTAGGCCCTGGGTACACCTATGCCCTGAGTTACAGGGTCTGATAAGGTGGCCCAGTACCAATTGGTTAATGCACCTAAGGTACACGTGTCAATTTTAGTGAGAGAACAGCAAGGCTGTGGGTCTGATTAGCAGGCCCACAGCCAGAGAAGTCGTAAACCAGTGAAGCAAAAAGCAAAAATCGGGGGTGATCATAGGATTGCAGACCCTACTCTCCTACGCTTACTTCTGGCTATCCTGGGTGCCCCATCACTCCAAAGAAAACTCCGGACTAATGACGTGACCCGTTTTAGAAAAGGGCAGAGGGATCCTAAACAGGTAAGGCTGCAGCTGGTAGCGAAGCCGTAGCAATTACACCATTTTAAAAATTGTTGCTCTGCCAATAGGAGAAAGAGGGAGGGTGGACCAGAATGTGATGTCAACCTATGATATAGTGACCTAATTCAATATGTTACCCTCCCAGGCTCCAAGTTTGTTAACTATTATATATACCCAAGATATTTAAAGCCATCTTTTGACAGCATCAACTACGAGGCCCAAAGCGGGTTCTCTGTATCTACCCTCATCCAGAACACCATTGATTTAGCAATGTTAATAATGAACCAGTAAATCCGCCAAAGATAACTAATAATTGAAAAGCCTTGTTCTGGACTCTTGTGATTCTCGTAGAAATACTAATATGTTATCTAGACAAAATGAGACTCTGCCTGTGACCTTTCTCGTCCACTCGAAGTCCTTCACCAAAACATCAACACAAAGCCATACCACGCGGGGTTCAATGGCTAGTGCGAAGAGTAGAGGCGAAAGGGGCAACCCTGCCTTGCCCCCATCTCAACAGGTAAGTTTGTGAATAGGTCTGATCCATGTTTAAACCTGGTCTTTAGATCTGTATTGCGGAGGCGTAATTAACTAACAAAAGGTTTGCCGAAACTGGCCTTGTGAAGAATCGATAACCCGTAAACACAAGCCACCAAATCAAATGTCTTCTCAAACTGGACCATAAGTAGCGATAAGGTGCGTTACAGTTTTTCCACTAAAGCTAATGCATTGAGAAATCTGTAGGTGTTCTCTCTAATAGACCTCCCCTACATGCACCCATATTGATCCCTGTGGATGAAGGAACCAATCACCGTTAATAGACGGGATGCAAAAGTCTTCGAAGCAACTTCACCTCTAGGTTGATGAGAGAAATGAGACGGCGTGACCCTCACTGGTTCGAGGGAGCTCCATGTTTAGGGATCATTATGACCTTAACAAACCGAAGATAATGTGGCTGGATCCCACCATAAAGCGCTGCATTAATCATTACCTTAATTGACGAGATGGAATGCAAAGCCCTAAGCGTAGGTAAATCTGCCAGAAATCTATTGATCTGCGATTTCCTCCTGAAGATGGGACAGATCCTCCGCCAGCTCCCCCTCCGTGATACCACCCTCCAACTGGACCCTCTGACCAGGGGAAAGAAGTGGTAGAGTGTGAACAAATTTGGCCAGCTCTGATGAATTTAAGGGATAGCGCGTGGCAAAGAGAGAGGAATAATGTGTGGGAGACTCAGCTAAGACTCACTGATCCACCACGAGCTGGCTGCCCACACCACGTATCATGGCTGTATGTCTGGAGCACTTCATGCAGCAACTGTTGAATTCTGGTTTTGAAGTGTTAAATATTGCGTTGGATAACTAGGTCTGGGGTGAAATGATTTGGTAGGGTGGATTTTAAGTCCTTAATCTCTAATGTTCGGTGTTTCTTTCGACCCACCAGATAACTAATACCTATGCTGTGTGCATGTGGCTGGAAGGCTTCCTAAAGAATAACCTTAGATGTTACTGATACGTTTTGTGAGGAGTATCCATCTGCTGTAATGAGGACATAGTCTTTCAACTTCAAGTTAGTTAGCCACCAAGTAGACAGCCGCCAAGAGGCTTCCTCCCTCTCCACCCACCCCAATATCTTGTCAACATCCTATTGTCCGCTTAACCTGAGAATCGTCTGAAAGGCCTTGAGCCAGAATTTGTACATCTAGGATGTGTTTTGTGTCCAGTTCAGGTAGCATGATGTAGTCTAACCTACAGTGTGTAGTATGGGCACTGGAGTAGAAAGTGCAGCCACTGTTGTGGGGATAAAAAATCTGCCAACCCACCTCCAGGCTACCCCTTAGGAGCTGTGAAATCAAGTAGCTAAGTCCCTCAAGCAAAGATTGGGACAACAGGGGGGAGAAGCATACACATTGACAATAGAAATTTGCAAACCTTCCAGGATCCCAGCAATGGCTATGTAGCAATACTGAGTATCACACCAAGTGTGTGTACATTAATGGTAGTCTGTTCTGGCGCAAGACAGCGGTACCCTGTGAGCCTCTAACAAAGCCTGCGCCTTAAGTACCATCATAAACATACCTATTTAGGAAGGGTTATTTAGTCCCTATTAGATGTGTTTCCTGGAGGAGGAGAATGTCCATTTCATAGCGTATGGCTGTTTTAAGGGCAGTGCTTTGTTTGAGCTTATCCAACAGACCTTTAACTTTCCAAGAAAAATGTGGTAACTGGTGTGAACAGTAACCATGGACCTATCAGTCATCCTCTATATGATGTGGGTGACATTGTGTGTCGTGTGTTTCGTGTGATAGGCTGTCAAAGAAAATTCTGACATAATTCGGCAAAAAAAACAACAAAGCATAATCCATCAGTTGCAATAAACTATGAAACTTTCCTTACCCCTCCAACCTATACCTCCAGAACTGGAAGCATCTGTGGAAAAACTCATGTAGGAATACTGAAAGAAAGGCCTATTCTCCCTCTGTGCTCAAGTAGATGCAAGTTACAAAAAAATCCCTAAATGCAACACAATCAACAACCATGTAAAGGAAGTAAACAAGAAAGGGATCACTTTGTCACAGGTCCGAGCCCCGTGTGGCCGAACTATAATCCCAGCTTCTTCCTGTTGGATGGCCCTTAGCTCGTCCGGGACGCTCCCACCCCACCATATTCCAGCTTGTGTAGGTCAAACCTGAATTCAAACAACATCAATAAAGTAATCACAGGGAATATGAGCTCTTGTGCTTAAGGCAGAGCACACAGAATGAGAAAGTGGGAGCAGTGAGCCCTATCCGTTGTTAGACCACAGAATGCGCTGATGCAGTCACCCCCTCTCCAAGCCAGCCAAATCCAAAGGACCTGCCAAAGAAACCAAATGATTCACAGCGGAGCTGAAATTCACCAAATGTAACTGAAGTAAACTAGAAAGGAAGTGGCGCACCAGCAAAGAGAGAGGAGATCATACCACCTTCAAGACAGCACTCAACCAGTACCACCGCCACCTAAAAGAAACCAAGAAGTACACCTTAGCAGACCGCATAGAAGCCACCACAAACCACAGTCAGGAGCTCTTCGCCGTTGTAAAGGAGTCCTCCAACCCGCAGCTGCTGACAACTACTTCACCCCCTCCCAAGAACTGTGGAACACTGTGGCCTACTTCTTCCACCACAAGATCTCAGTCAACTACGAAAACTTCAAACTCCTGCCGCTGACAGCATCAACCTGCTTACTCCCACGAACACTAACCCCGAACACCTGCTCACCTATTGGCACCCTCTCACAACTCAAGCCACAATCTTCATCATAAACTCCATGCACTCTGGAGCACCCCCGGAACCCTGTGCCCACCACGTCTTCAACTTAGGGAGCAAGACGATTGGCGATGAGCTCAAGAAAGACCGAAAAACTGTATTACGTCAGCCACCTTCACTGAGGAATGGAAACCCACTGAAGTGAGGCCCCTCTTGAAGAAACCATCTGCCAACCCAGCAGTACTGTAGAACTACAGCCAATCTCTCTGCATTCCTTTCCACCGAAGGATCTCGAGAAGGCAATCAAACAACAAGTCGCCAAACACCTGGAACACAACAACCTCCTGGGCTTCTCTCATTTCGGATTTTGAGCCAACCACATCACTGATTTCAACCACCAACGACATAAATGTAAATTGTAAATTGATACTTGTATAGCGCACTACTCACCCACAAGGGTCTCAAGGCGCTTGTACGAATACCGCTGTGGAACCCGTCCTGGCTTTCCCTGTGAGGCGTGAGACTCCTGGGCACCCCCGGGGTGGAGGCCAGGCATCCTTAGCGTTGTGGGGGCGGTTGTGGAGATTAAGCAAGCTATTGCCCAGAGTTGCAGAGTGGGACTCTATTATTAGAATAGGCACCGAGGCGAGAATTATCAGGTCCGTGGAATTTTTGAGCCCAAGACCCACTGAGGCGGGGAATTGAACCCTGGTCCCGGGCTAGACCTCTGCATCCGGGTCTGCCGCTCTAACCATTGAGCCACACTTCTCCACTATGAGGGTCCTCTTGGACCACTGCGAACCAACAGCCCTCATCCTTGCGGATCTGTCAGCCGCCTTTGATACCGTCTCACATCACATCTTGATTAACAAACTCCCCCACATCGGAAACCAGGGACATACCCTCAAATGGATTGCTTCATACCTCACTGGAAGAACCCAGCTAATCCATTCAGTTCGGAACCCAAAAAGATCTGCGGCACCCCCAAGGATCATCCCTCTTCAACACGTACATGACACCACTGGTCAACACAGTCCGATCGCATGGACTCCACATCATCTCCTGTGCCGACTGCACCCAGCTCATCCTCTCTCTGTCAGAAGTCCCTTCCATAAGCAAAGCCAACTTCCACAGTTGTATGATGAACGTTGTTGACTGGCGAAAGGACAAGTGTCTCAAGCTCAGCTCAGACAACACGGAAGTACCCCTCTTTGGGAACAAAACCTTGCCATGGAATGGCACATGGTTGCCTGCTGGACTCCGCCCATTTCCCGCCTAACACACCACACCCGCAACCTCTGCACCATCTTGGATAGCAAGCTGTTTATGAAGAATCCGGTAAACACAGTCTCATCAGCCTGCTTCCACACCCTACACATGGTCCGCAAGATATTCAGGTGACTCCCATGCCACACCAGAAGCACTGTCACGCAGGCCCTTGTCTCCCAGGCTGGACTACGGGAACACACTCTTCGTGGGAACAATCTTGCACCTCTTGAAGAGACTACTGACCATATTAGACTCCTCCTCGAGCTCCGCAGAAGTACCCACATCACACCCCACCTCAAGAAGCTACACTCGCTCCTGATGCAGAAGAGATACCATTTTAAGATGTTGACCCACACATACAAAGCCCTGCACAACGAAGGACCAGCATACATCAACAAACACATGACCTTCTACCAACTGACCAGACACCTACGATCCACCTGCCTTTTCCTCGCAGACACACCTGAATCAATCGAAGCAGCAGCAGAGGACGCTCCTTCTCACACTTGGCGGCCAAAGCTTGGAACTACTTCTCTGCACCTTAAGGCAGCCTCATCACTCCAAACAATTTAGGAAAGGACTCAAGACCCGGCTGTTCGAATGAACAGATCACCATGAAGCAGTTAGAAATTCCAGCGCCTTGAGACCCTCACAGGTGATTTGACATGCTTTATAAAATTCCTGATTGATAAAATGTTCCAGGGAGACACAATCAATCGGTGCCAGAGAGTCCCTGCTGGGCCTCAGTGCACCAGTTATGCGGTCAGTATATGTGCCAGTGCCTCCTCTGGCCTCTTGCACCTGGGGCACCGACGATGTCATCTCCGATGTTCTTTAGATTTCGATTGCACTAGAACTTCCTTAGCAGGCTCCTAGCAACCTGTAAAGCCGGGCCTATGGATTGTCATTTTTTCTGCTACCCAGTCCCAAGCCATGGATAGCCAGATGTTATGTGTATTTGTAAAGTGTACTATCACTGGCGAGGGTATCCTGGCGGTGAGCAAGTGCATGTGCCTATCCCAGCCTATGGTAAGTTGGTTAATTGAAAAGCCAGATCTACAGCTTCTTGCGGGAGTAAGAGAAGGCCCCCCTCCTCATCTGGCTCTTTGTATGTGTGGTTTGTATGCAAATAGGAGTCTTGTAGAGCAGAGGTATCTGGGTGATGATGGTAGGAGATTTGACTGTTCATGTAGGTGGTGCCTGAGTTGTTCAGGGCCTTGAATGTGTGTGTGCGAGGAACCAATGGAGCTCCCTGATGTGATGTGTGGCGGGATTTATAATCCATGTGGGAGGTTGAGGACGAGTCTGGCTGCCATATTCTGTCTGGTTTGTATTCTCCCAGTAAGTTGCTTGGTGATCCGGTGAAGAGGGTGTTTCCATGGTCTAACTTGCTGGTGACTACGGTGTGTGTGACAACTTTTCTAGTATTTCATCTTCAGGGACTGGAAGCAGAAAGCAGTGATGACGTTGACTTCTGCAGTCATGTCCAGTTTGTGGCCGATGATTATTCTGAGGCTCCTGGCGTGCCTTCTGGGTGTGAATCCGAGTTCTGCTGACCACCAGTTGGAGCCCCACGGTGAGGTATTCTTGCCGAAGATCATTACTTATGTCTTGTTGGTGTTGAGCTTCAGACAGTTGGTGTTGGCTTTCATACAGTTAGCAACTTCAGTCATACAGGTGGTGAACTTGTTTCTTCTGTGTGGGGTCTTGGCCGAGAGGGAGAGTATGATTTGCATGTCATCGGCGTAGGAGATTTTGTTGCCGTTGTGTGCGTGCCTGGATGACGTTGGCTAGAGGGATCATGTATGCTTTGAAGAGGGTGAGGCTGAGCGATGAATCTTGAGGCACCGTGTTGGCTCCCAAGCCTATCCTGGAATGGCTTTTCTATTGGCTCCAGTGGTCTCCTTCTCTTTTCCTTGTGAATAGCTTTGCTGCATGGAGGGAGAAGGGGGGAGGGGAGGGGTAATGGAAGAAACCAGAGTTGGGGGGGAGGGAATTTTCCACACCTTTATTATCAAGTTGACATAGCTCAACATTTGATCTCTATTTAAATTGCTTTGGAGTTTTCCAATAAACCTCTTGCTTCTTATCCTATTGCTCCTTCAGCCATTCTTGTAGGAAGCACTTAGAGACCCTTGACATCGGGCAGAAATTCTAGGTACCCTACTAAAAAATGTAATCACTATTTAAATAATTTCCATATCCTGATGCTCCTCCAGGCAGTCTTTCAGGAAAGCTGTAGGATCTGATCCCTTGACCACTGATGAAAATCCAACAGTCAGCTAATGGCCGCTCATATGGGATTCTGCAGTCATTCAGTATGGTCTATAATTGTTTTTTTTCTTTTCAGAAGTGCACTATTCATTGCTTCAGTGTCGCCTATTTCCGACACCAACTCCAGTGATCTTATCTGCTGGTGGTGCCTTCTATTGTGTTAACTCTTATCTCCAGCTTTTAAGTTAGTTGCATTCAGCTTGTCTAATATTGAATAAGTCCCTGCTGTGATCTTATGTAACATTTACACTGCAACGTATTTAAAGGGGATTAAGGCCTAGTGACCCATCTACAGTCGAATCCTCGATCTGTTCCTCATATCTTTGGAATGAAAAAGAGCCTCCCTCCCTCTGGTGCATTTATTTGGTTCCTGTATCATCTGCTAGATCCTAATGAGGAGACCTTTCCTGCTCCAAGATTAAAGGAGCGGTACAAAGTGTTCTGCTTCATGGCCTGCCTTCCTTTGCAACAGCTTAATCAGCTTTTGAGTTGTTTTATGGGCTATTTGTTTGCCTTCTCGAAATAGATGCTTCTGTTCCAGAGCTTTTGTGGGTAGAGTACCCAGTTTTCAAGGTGCAGGAGTGGCATGCCCAAAAAACCCCAAGCACCTGCAATAAAATGTCAATTGCCGCCCTAGTTCCCAGACTCTCCCTCCTGAATCACAGAGGACATTCAGACAGCACAGTGGTGCAGTAGAGCCCTGGTTACTCTGACACAAAGGGAAGAGTTGGAGTGGACCCCCATTGTCCGCACTACCCAGACTCCCTGGACTTGACTCAGCACATCATCTGGATACAGGTGAGTTCAGTAATGGCTTTGATGCACTCTCGTTTTCTTATATGCCATTTAAGTCATACTTGTCCCACAGATCATCCTTTGCACCAGGAACTCCCTAAGAAAACAACCATCATTTTCTTGCGTCAAGCCACAAGTTGCTCTGTGCATTCTTAATACACTCTTCATTTTTGGCAAGCCTGATGCATGCTGTCTGGATGGGGCATCACATACTTCTTGCAGGGCACTGTTGGATTACTGACCTTTTTATAAAGTAAAATGTGTCTAGAAATTCGCATTCCCCATGACGGTGTAATTCCTAGAAAACACTACAGGCATATTCCAGTGGCTCTAAAAATGTATTGAGATTTAGTTGCCAGTGTCACAGCATTTTACGTTTGTTCTTGGTAAATGGTATCAGGCCATAAGATTAGAATTCCACATGCATTGCCTCGTATGCAAGTAAAGATCATTACCGCTGCTGATTGGTCTACGTCAGCAAAGTAACTTTCTTTGTATGCTCAATTATCAAAGAAGTTGGAAGTAGTTAAACAAACATATATATCAATTTTTTTATGCTTGTAAACTAAATGCATTTTTATGATTCACGTCTGACAGTAGTAGCTGCGTACATTTGAACCGGAATGCTCCATACATTTTTTAAAAATATTTTTAAAATATTTATTAAAAATATTAATGTCATGTGTAAGGTTTGAATATAAAGTGTTTCATGAAGAGCTATGACTGCAGCTGCTCTTTTCCTGAAACAGGAGACAATAAAACTGCAACAAGGATTGTGAGCTAGTTGCTTTTACTTTATCTAAGCCACATGTATTACACTTTATTTTGCAGCCATCAAGTTTTATCGCAGGGCGATGCAGCTTGTGCCAGACATTGAGTTTAAAATTAATTATTCTTGGTCTCCGGATGGTGATGGAGTAGGAAAAGGCTAGTAAGTACAGCTTCATTTGCGTTTCGGAAATTGAAAAATATTAATTTAGTTTAGGGGTTAGCATGGGCCTATATTAGCTGTAGGCAGGTTTATTGTCTGCTACTCCTGGTGTTCCCTTGCGTACCTGTAGCACTGCCCTTTCTATCCTTTAGGACCCTGAAGGCAATGTTTGGAACAGAAAGTAATGAGGGCTCTACATTCTCCGATACATATTGTAGTTTCCATTCCTTGCCTTACCTTCTGAGAAACAAAATGAAAACTGTATTGGGCAAAGTAGAGATAAGGGTTCAGTTCAATGATGTTCTCAGAGTTCAAAGTCCTAACCCCTGTTTTGTGATGAAGAAACAGTCTGTGGTGATGTTTTTCTTCTAGTCCAACCAAATTGTGGATATACATTTAGACTTGTGGTTTTATTTCTCATTCCATTGATGAAAGCTGAGAAAAGAGGTTATTAATGTGTTCCTTTACAGTTCCTTCTTGTGAGTCTTTGTCTCTAAACTCTGGTATGTGTATATTCTCTTGTGAACTTTTCCCCTTTGTCTATAAATGAGCGTATTTATTGACTTTCATCATCAATGAGTAGTTTGTGGGAAGCCCAGGAATAGTTCTTCAATGCAAGTTGTTTTATATAACCATGTTATTGAAATGATATGATTAAATCCAACATAATTTAAATTTGAATCATCACAACTTCAAGTGTATTTTCTATGGAGTCCTCATTTCAATCTTGTTTGTATTTTTTTTTGTATCACGCAATGAAGAATTCTACCCACTAACACTCAATACTGTTGTACTTTTCTTTACAAATAAACATTATTTGGTTAACCTAATAATTTGTGAAGCTTGACCTCAAATGTAACACCTCATCTGTCCCACCTGATTGAGTGTTGTTTCTCACTCATTTGCAACAATAGTAGATGTAGTTCTCCTTATCAAGAATGTACATTTTTTTTATATTTTTATAGCATGGAGAGTAAAGATGATGAAACCAACATGGCAGACTTGATGTCATACTTCCAGCAGCAGCTGTCTTTTCAGGAGTCTTCACTCAAAATGTGTCAGCCTGAACTGGATTTCAATCAGATTCACATCTCAGGTGAGACTTTGCTCCGAAGACCATAATGTGGTTTTAATCAATTGAGAAAATCAGGCCAAAGTCTGAAGTTCAACGTTCTGGATTACAGGCAGTAGTATATATGCTGTGAGAGCTACAAAAAAACACAGATTACAAATTCCTATATGATGCAAATGGCAAGCTTGACAGATAGGATACTGCCAAAACACATACATATTTCCAAGAATTGTGTATGTGTCCATGTTAAGCAGAAGCCTACTCTTGTGAGTTAATTCTCAGAACAAGGGTGATATAACACAAACACATTTTTGTTTTTCTTTATAGCGAGTGATTATCAGGCAGAATCCACCCTTATGTACACCCTGTGCTCAATGTGCCATGACTATGCAAAAGCAGTTTCTACTGACAGCCTCTCGTTGTTTAACAGAGAGAGATGTGGTAACATTTTCTGTGACATCTATACTAATTATTGATGTCCTGTCAAGTATTTAATTTGCGTTTCAGCGCAGCTAAATTGACGATGCAACTTTTATGTGTATTTCCTAAAACTAATGTGCACTATGACATATGTATTTTTGTGGGACCCACAGTTATCTTTTCCAGCACATCCATTCATTAACCTAGGTCGGTTCACTACTGACATTGGTTTAAAATTGTCCCTCACCTGAAATGTGTGTATTTGGGTTTGGGCTTTTATATTTGTGTGTGTGTTTCATTAAAATGTATTCCTATTATTTCCCTATATCAGTCCCCCGTCTAGTTGATTCTTCAGCTATATTTCCCATCTACTGGGGGCAAGGAGGGGGGTCACTTTATGCTCACTACTCTATCCCTCAACATCCTTAGTGCTTTTCCTAATCAGAAAGACCCCTCCCATTCTTTTAGCTGTCCTCCTTTTACAACATGTTATTCATCTGATAAATCAGAGATATCAAGAGCAATAATACCACCAAAGTCAACAAGGCTGTGGAACTTCTTCCCAAACTGCTTCTACCATACTATTCTGTAGTTCATTTTGTCTGGTGCTGATGAAGTAAGGACATTGGATGGTCCATGGGAAGTAATGTAACTGGAAGATGTTCACACCTAGTATCACCAGGGAGAGGGTGTGTAGAGTCACGAGGGAGCAGAGGCCATTCCAGTTCGGGGTAGCTGCATGTGGAGCTGGGCCCCACACATCCAATAGTGATCCAGCAGGCTGGAGGGTCCGCTATGCATTTTAAGTGCAGAGCGGCACCTCAAGTCATTGCAGTTGCGATTGCTCTCCACCCTTACTGTCCCATCTCCTCTGAAATAAAGAGAAAACTGTATTAATTTAATTGGTATTCAAAGGTGTGTGGTAATTCCTGTCCATGTATATCTCTGTATGCTTGCATCCCATATTTCTTGACATTGGCCTATTATCAAATCTTAGGTCACCGTTTGTCTTGGTAACATCCCATATTGATATTGCTCTACAATTGAATTTGGTTCCAGTGTGCAATTTGTCAATTTGCAAACACTGATCTCGTAATTCTAAGACTTAGTCTGCTCAGGAGCAAGAGGGATAACTAAATAGTTACTACATTCTGATGACGGTTAAGACATTCCCAAAATGCCTCAGTGTAAAATGCCTTTTTCTCCACTCTGTGTGAACCCTCTTTTGCCCTGCCTTCTTCATTCTTGATATCTTTTACACAATCTCTTGTTTTTAGTAGAACTTCAAGGGTGGTGTCAAATCGAGTTGTATTAACGTGTGCAGTTACAAGGATAACATTAGTTGGTTGTAGCTGTGCTTTTATTCTGCATAAAAAGATGTGCAGGAGACAGCATGTAATATTTGGGGATACTTCTTTTGGGAGATGCAATCTGCCCATTGCAGCAACATGGGGATGATGGTTCATACATAACTGGTGGTGGATATGCCTATACTATGCATGTGCTGATACCACATATTCTCAAATAAAGCAGTGTGGAGAGGGTGATGGTCAGTACCATTATCAACAGTTCGGCACATGCTTGTAATAGTTGATTATAGTTCCAAACAAAGGCGGACACAGTGACCGCACTTTCCTGTGGTGTTCCCTTGTTATGTATTGCAAATAGTCAATCTGATTGAGTGTGCACAAAGCTACTCCAGCACTTGCCATCATTGAGTGCCAACTGCTGTGCAGAGAAATGAAGAAGTCAAACTTTTGGAGCGGTGCACCACTCGGTATTGAGACAAGTGGTGGTAAATTAATCAATGAGTCTTGTGATATTAAAGTCTTGAATAATCCTTTATTTACAAATATTGCCAGCCAATGCGTTTCGTTCATGAGAATGAACTTCTTCAGGGCATAAGTCCACGTTCCCTGGTGAGGAAAGGGAGGTGTGGGTGGTAGTCCGGGCTGCACGGGCCACCGTGGTAAGGGCCGGTTCACTGTATCTGTTAACTGGGCGGTGTGAAAAGCTGTCCGCTTCTGTGATTATCACCCGTGCAACCCGGACTACCACCACACACCTCCCTTTCCTCACCAGGGAATGTGGACTTATGCCCTGAAGAAGTTCATTCTCATGAACGAAACACGTTGGCTGGCAATTTTTGTAAATAAGGGATTATTCCAGACTTTAATATCACAAAACTCATTGATTAATTGACCACCACTTGTCTCAATACTGAGTGGTGCACCGCTCCAAAAGTTTGAAAGCTTGTAATAGTTGATATAGGATCAAAGAAATAAAAATGCACTAAGGCTAGAATAGAAGTATTATTGCATTGAGAAGGAAAAGCAAACAAGAAATACATAACTTGAAAGAAGTATTGTCTATTGTTGGAACGATAGAGGGAGGCTGTACTCCGGTTGATTCTCCTATGCTCGGTGTCCGAAAGGATGGCTGGCATGGTCTGGGCTAGGCGGACGTCTGTCAGATGAATCCATGGATTGTGGCAGTGGACTTTCATTGCAATAGCTGTGCTGTCTGTTACAGGAATGGGTCCTTGTAATTTATGGGTCTTTCACTTGCGAAAGTTCCTCAATGTTAATTGTAGTTCTCAAAGGCTAGGGTTTCTGTGCATTGGCACAAGTCAGCTACACATGTAACCTGTTTAGAGAAGAACTTTGCAGCTTTGTGAGATTAGACATGTAAACCACATTTCAATTTGAACTACTTCAGGAGCACTCTCAACCTGCAACTTATGTCTACTTCGTGGCACAGATCTATGCATTACTCTCCCTGTCTTAATCTGATGTGGAATCAAATGGTGACCTGGTCTTGATGTGTTTCTTAAGGTGAGCAGTTCTAGTGAAAGATTTTGTTTTTAAGAGGCTGTCCTTGGAGATAAGTTGACAAAGTTTGTGCGTTATTCCTAACAGGGTGTTGAGGTGGGAGGTGATATTATTGAGGATGTGGGTGGCAAAGGCAGACTGGGTCCCCTTCAGGAAAATCCCATGGAGTATTTACCCCACGGACTAGAAAATTAGCAGCAGACTTGACTTAAAAGTGGACACAATGTCCAGCTTCTTAAGAATGGGCGATTACAACTATGACATATTGACAATCATTGCATCTATCATCATATCTGAAAGAAACACGTTAGTGTTAGATTCCTTACCTTAGAATATCCCCAGGCGACAGACTGGATCCGGAAAGTTTTCGTCAGCAGTACCCTTGCGCGTCGGTAGGCGTCGTCTACGGCTCCGCGTCCGTCATCGGTGTCGTGATCGCCGGGATGATGTCGTCGGAGTACTTAGACGCCGGCCTCGCGCGCTGACGTCAGTTCTTCTTTTTTCCGCGCCAGCAAGTGCAGATCCGGGAAGAGCAGTACTCTAGTCATTTTTTGACTAACTTTTTTGATCTCTTTTGATCACTTTTCGAGCCGATCATAGACTCGCGGTACCGATAGGGATGCATGGGTTTAAACCTTGCGAGGCCGGTCACCGCCTGATGTCGGTGACTGACCCTCACCGTCAGTGCCTTTACTGCCTCGGGGCAGACCACGACGACGAGTCATGCCCCGACTGCCGGTCCTTGACGTTGAAAGCTAGGCGGGAGCGGTCCCGCAAGCTACTCGAGCTCCGGCAGTCCGCTCCGTGCCGCTCTAGGTCGAGAAGGAGGTCGAGGGACTGGTCGCAGAGCCGCAGTCATCGGTCGACGAGTCAGCGTCATCACTCGTATGGCTCCAAGTAAGTCGAGGCCTTTGTAAGAAAAAGTCAAAAAGACGTCATCGCTCTTCGGACTACACTCGCGCGACGTGGCCACGGGATCGGGCGACATTGCCCATGCGGCTCCATCTGAGCCGCAAGCGCCGCCTCCAGGCCCATACCTTCTGGTCCCTGGCCTGCGAGCGACGCCGGAGGAGATTCGTGATTTCCTCATTCCCTTGAGGACTCACTTCTCTCTTTTGAGGCCTGCTGGCGCGCCTTCGGGCCCCGCAGACCCGACTTGGGGCCTCAGCGGGCCAGTGGCTCCGGCCCCGGCACCGTCGGATGCTTCGGTGCCGTCGGCGACTTCGGTCCAGACGCAGTCAGCCCCCATGGGATCCGTGCCCGGATCCCCGTCGACGCCAGTTGAGCTTACGACTCATACGATGGCGCCGACCCCTTTGGTGTCGCTCCCGGCGCAGTCCTCGGACGACGTCGACCCCGGTATCAACCCCAGTCCGGGTCCGGCATCGGACCGGCGCCATCTCAGGCGTCAATGGGTGAGGCCTTCACCTACGACCCGGCTCCGTCATTCCGGCCTGTATTCCAGGACACGGATGAAGGGGAGGACTGCGAGGGGTCTGAGGACCCTCTGTCACAGCAGTGCCAGTTGAGCCAGGACTGGGCAGATGGGCTGAGGGATGCCCGTGGTCTAGACACTTAGCCTGACACTGGATTCATCTCTCCTCCCTCCGTGGCTTGGGAGGAGGGGGCTGCTTACAGCGTGGTGTTGAACAGGGCGGCCAGGGCCTTGGCTCTTGAGCTCCCTGTCGCGGCCGCGAGGACTAACCTCCTTACTGAGGTGCTTAAACCGCAGGCAAGCTCCTCTGAGCCTCTACTGTCATTTAACGAAGCCCTCACCGAAGTTCTGATGGGCACCTGGTCCAAGCCCTCCATAGGCCTCCCTGTGGATCGGAACATGACCCGACGCCACCGCCCGGCTCCGGGCGACCCCTGCTTTCTGTCCGTTCACCCCACCCCCAAGAGCCTGATGATCCAGGCCTCTACGTCCTAGACCTCATTCCCGACTGCTCCTCCGGGTCGGGAATCCAAAAGGTATGATCAGTTTGGGAAAAAACTGTTCTCCTCTCTGAGTTTGGGGCTACGGTCTGTCAACACCGTCTGCCTTTTGGGCCGCTACACCCACTCTCTGTGGGATACTGTTGCAGAGGTGCTGCCACAGTGCCCGGAGGAGGCCCGGACACGACTCGCCCAAGCACTGGCGGACTGGCGGGATGCAGCACGATACTTGATCCGGTGTGAAATTGACACCACGGACTCGCTGGGTAGAACGATTGCAACGACAGTGGCGGTTCGCCGCCATGTCTGGCTGAGGTCCGCCAACTTTTCGGGTGATGTCCAGGCCACGCTCATGGATATGCCCTTAGATGGCCATCGCCTCTTTGGCGACAAAGCAGATAGTGCGCTAGAGCGTTTTAAGGACTCCAGGGCTAGAGCCAAGTCCTTGGGCTTAAGCCAAAGCCAGCAAACATCCGCTTTTCGCCCCTATCGTGGCCAAGGAAGGGGCGCCCGCGCACGTCCAGCCAGCCACCGTTTGCAAACCAGTCTCAACGTGGTCACGGACTTGGTTACCGCCGTGGCAGGGTCAGTCCGCACCCGCCCCCACAGCATCTGCCTCTAAGCTTTCCTAGTCCGACATTTCAGGCCCATTCGACGCCAGTGGGTGGTAGGGTCCGCCATCACCTCCCCACCGTACCATCACGTCGGACAAGTGAGTGCTGTAAATCGTCCGAAGGGGCTACTCCCTCTTCTTCGAGGCGACCCCTCCAGCCATGCCACCGCGGTACCACCATATGTCGGGCGATCACTTGCAAGTTCTGCAGGAGGAAGTTACGGCCCTCTTGGCCAAAGGGGCCATTGAGCACGTTCCTGGGCCAGAAGTAGGACATGGTTGCTATTTCCACTACTTTCTGGTACCCAAGAAGGGCAAAGGAGGCCTACGCCCTATCTTGGACCTACGGAGCCTCAACGGCTTCCTCCGGAAGGAGAAGTTCAAGATGCTGACTTTGGCTCAGGTCCTCGCTGCCCTGGACCTAGAGGACTGGATGGTAGCGTTGGACTTGCAGGACGCTTATTTCCACATCCCCGTCCTGCCGGCCCACCGGCGCTACCTGCGGTTCACGGTAGGCCACGAGCACTTTCAGTTTACCATGCTCCCCTTCGACCTTACCAGCGCCCCTCGGGTGTTCACGAAAGTGATGGCGGTGGTCGCTGCTCATCTGCGCAGATCAGAGGTTTCAGTCTTCCCCTATCTCGACGATTGGTTGTTGAATGTGGGCTCGCACCAAACAGTCGTCTCCCACCTCCAGACTACGACCGACCTCCTGCACTCGCTTGGGTTCTCCATCAACGTGACTAAGTCACACCTGTGCCACTCTCAGAAGCTCCTTTTCATCTGAGCGGTTCTGGACTCGGCGCAGTTTCGGGTTTATCCCCCCGAACAGGGGGTTCAGGATATTCAGGCTCTGATTCCGATCTTTCAGCCTTTATCCCGAGTCTCGGTCAGGTTGACGCTGCGGCTCCTGGGGCTTATGGCCTCCTGCATCCTTCTAGTGCATCATGCCAGGTGGTAGATGTGGGCTCTGCAGTGGGGCCTGAAGTTTCAGTGGACACAGCATCAGGGCAACCTGTCCGGCCACGTCGTGATCTCGGAGGGCTCTGCGAGTCAGTTGCAGTGGTGGCTCACGAACCGCGATTGGGTCAGCGGCAGATCCCTCTCCCAACCCCAACCGGAGCACGTGGTTGTGACGGATGCGTCCCTTCTGGGATGAGGGGAGCCACATGGGCGAGGCGGAGATCAGAGGCCTCTGGTCTCCGGCTGAGTCCCGGCTCCATATCAACCTTCTGGAGCTGCGGGTGATCTGACTTGCACTGAAGGCATTCCTACCCTCTGTCCGGGGAAGTGTAGTGCAGGTGTTCACGGACAACACCACCGCCATGTGGTACTGCAACAAACAGGGTGGGGTGGGGTTGTGGACCCTTTGTCCGGAGGTTCTGCGCCTCTGGCAATGGCTGGAACACCAGGGCATCACCCTGGTGGTTCAACACCTGGCAGGTTCCCTGAACGCCAGGGCGGACGAACTCAGCCGCCGGTGCATGATGGATCACGAATGGCGTCTGAACTCTGACGTGGCACAAGGTCTCTTCCAGCAGTGGGGAGAGCCTTGGTTAGATCTATTCGCCACCGAAGAGAACGCGCAATGTCATCCGTTCTGCGCGTTGGATTTTCCAAGGTGGCACTCGCTCTGCGACGCTTTTCGTCGCGAGTGGAGCTGCGGGCTGTTGTACGCCTTTACGCCTATACCACTTCTGCCCAGAGTGCTGAAGAAGATCAGGCGAGACCGTGCCCAAGTCATCCTTATCGCTCCGGACTGGGCACGAAGATACTGGTATCCCGAGCTACTCAGCATGTCAGTCGATCCCCCGATTCGTCTGCCTCTTCAGGAGGACCTTCTGTCGCAGCAGCAGGGGACGGCCCTCCACCTGAACCTGTCCAGTCTCCACCTCCATGCGTGGAGATTGAGCGGTGGCAGTTGAGGCCATTTGACTTGCCTCCTGAAGTCTGTGATGTGATTCTGGCACCCAGGCGTCCCTCCACAAAAACAGTATACGCCTGCAAGTGGAACAAATTTGTGGCATGGTGCACAGCAAAGGCTGTGAATCCACTCTCTGCCCCGTTTCAGAGGTTCTCCTCTTCCTCCTTTCTCTTGCCCAGCAGGGCTCTGCTCTGGGCACTATCAAGGGCTACCTCTCTGCCATTTCAGCCTTCTTAAGCCTTCCTGATCAGCATTCTCTTTTCAAGTCCCCGGTTGTAATTAGATTCTTGAAAGGCATCACACACATGTTTCCTCCTGTTCCCCTCGTGATACCTCAGTGGTACTTGAATCTTGTTCTGATGTACCTGATGTGTGCTCCCTTTGAGCCACTTCATACTTGTCCTCTTCGTCTTCTGACTCTTAAAACTGCATTCCTGGTTGCCATCACCTCTGCCAGGAGAGTGAGTGAGCTCCAGGCTCTATCTTCTAACCCTCCTGTTCGAGGCATGTGGGCTGCTGAATTCATATCTGTGCATAGATCGCCGCTTAGTGTTGGGTCCGGATGATTGCACATTGTTGTCCTGGAAGAGTCTTCGAAGTATCACGAGATAGGTGGCTCCTCCCCTGGACTACAGTGCGCATGGGCATCAACTCCATCCCCAGATTGTTTTTTTCCGCCATTGGGTTCGGATGTGTTTCGGTTCCCTCTGTCGGAATCGATAGTTGTTTAACTTTCTTTACTTGAGACCAAAAGGTCTTTAGGACTCGCGTCGGTATTGTCTATCGTTCTGGTTGTTTGTTCATCGGCTCCGAACACTTGCTGCCCTTCCGCGTGCTGTCGGCGCGGACGGGCCTACACGACGTTCCAGACTACTTCATCTTGGAACGAAGTCCATTTAAGAGGTGCCCAGTGTGTGCCTCAAAGTACCCGCACATCGACGTGCACCCAGTGTGCAATAAGTGCTTGTCACCAGACCACGACGAGGCCAAGTGTATGGCCTGCTCCAAGTTCCGGTCGAAGAAGACTCTCAAGCTCCGCCGGGCCGCAAGACTGCAGGCCCAGAGTTCGGCACCCCCTCCGGCGAACATCTTCGAGGAGGATGTTGACGACGACGACATCCAGGATGTCTCGGACTCTAACCCGGCGTCAGAGGTCGAGGAACACTACGTCGCGGAAGACGAGGAGTTCGAGGAAGTCGTCGAGGAGGTAGGGGACGACGACAGGGCCATTGCCACCGTAGAGGATAGCTCGGAGGAAGAGCTTCCTCACACTGACTCCGGGGCCAGCCACCATTATAAGGCCCAGGTCGAGGGATCGCCTTCGGGCCTTACCCAAGACCTCGATACCCGTCCCACGGCTCCGCCTTCCGGCCCGGCCACGGACATTGGTGCGACACCACTCCAGGCGCAGAAACCGAAAGTGAAACCATCGGTGTCAACGCCACCCGTATCGAAACCGAAAGTGCAAGTCGCACTGGTTGGATCGAAGACTTCGGAGGCCTCGGCGCCGAAGAAATCCAAGATGGCCGTCGAGCTCAAGAGCCACGCCAAAATGGCCGACCCGAAGGCTACGGTGTCGAGGCCGAAGGCAAAGACGCCCGACGCGTCGGTGTCGGCGCCGAAGTTGGTCGACGCTCTGAAGAGTCGCGCCGACGCCAAGAAGGTCGATGACCAGAAGAAGGCCCCAAAGAAGCGGAAGGACGACCCCAAGTCTCTGGCTGAACCGCTTCCACTTGGCAAGGCAAAGGGGGGAGCTGCGTCGGCTCCGAAGACTGCGGCCTTGGTTGCCGACCCCATCCAGGCTTCAGAGGACTCTCTCGAGCCGGTACGTCCCTCCGCCTCGTTCACCAAGAAGGTTGTCGAGTCCCTTCAGCGTATTCGGGAGGGGGCCGCGGCGGTCGAGCCGAAGAACACTGTGCCGACCAAGCCTCTACAGAATCCGGCGAAGGTGCAGACGCTGATTCTCTTCACGTTGCCGCCGAAGACGGCGCCGAAGGCTTTCACGGCGAAACCTGGGGCCGGAGTGCCCTTGAAGTTGGCTTCAACGCCGAAGGCATCGTTGGTGGTTCCAAGCCCGCGACACCAACCGCTGGCGGAGGAGGAGCGTCAAGAGGTGGTCATCGACGCCAACACAGGCAAGCTCTCTCTCTTTAAACGGAAGATCACCCCAGAGCCAGCGTTGGAGCATTTCCACATCCCACTTAAAAAGAAGTTGGACTCTGCGGGTACATCTGCCCCTATGGAGCCTGTATCTCCACAACATCAGGAACTCTCACCCACTCATTGTAATGCTGGGGAGGGTGATGGAGACGAAGAGGATGAGTATGCTTATCCAGTTTACTCAGACCCAGAGGATGTCACTGAGCCGTGGTCTGCCGGGGGCGACCCTGGGGACCCTCATTCGGGACACGAGCCACAGCTTTTTGCTGCAAAAACTTCCCCAACAGAAGACTCTGCGGCCTTCAACGCTCTAATTGAAAGAGCTGCTGCCAACCATGACGTCGACCTCCATGCAGACCCAGTGGACGTCGATTTTCTTTTTGACACCTTTTCAGTGGCTGAAAAAACTGTGAATACATTACCAATGCTCAAAGGAGTGTTAAAACATGCGCCAGAGGTCTTCAAGGAGCCCACCCGGGCTAGAGTCATTAATCCTCGTATTGACAAAAAGTACAAGGCAGCGCCCACTGATCCAACGTACATCAAAGGACAGTTGCCACTTGACTCTTTGGTTGTCTCCAACGCACGTAAACGAGCCAACTCACAGACCACGGGTGATGCTCCTCCCCCAGACAAAGAATCAAAAGTGTTTGAGGCATCAGGAAAACGTATTGCTGCGCAGGCAGCCAATATGTGGCGTATATCCAACACTCAGGCACTACTTGCACGCTATGACAGGGCACACTATGACACTCTAGAGTCCCTTCTACAGCACTTACCTGATCAGTATAAAGAGGCAGCTGAAATGTTGATTCAGGAGGGGAAGCTTATCACCAACGCCTCCATTAAGTGCGCTCTAGATGTGGCTGATACTGCCTCACGAGCGATAAACACTAGCGTTCTGCTGCGCCGACATGCATGGCTCAGGATATCAGGCTTTAAACCAGACATCCAAACTACCATTCTAAACCAAACTGTCAATCCAGACCACCTGTTTGGCCCAGAAGTGGATGCCACCCTCGAAAAAATGAAGAAAGACACTGACACTGCTAAATCTATGGGTGCCCTGCAGTCCCAGCAGTTTCGGGGTGGTTCCTTTCGCCGCTCCAATAACAGGGGCACCTCAAGGGGTCAAGCGTCTCAATCCACGCAGTTCTATAAAAGTAACACCCAATCCTCATATACCAACAAGGGTCGGGGTGGATACCGTGGCAACAACGTCAAAGGCAGAGGACATGGAAATAATAGCTCCAGGTCCTCCACCGCCAGCAAACAGTGACGCCTTGTCACTGCCCCCCGACCACGCAACACCGGTCGGGGGGAGACTCCAGCAGTTCTGCCCGTGTGGAAGTCCATCACCACGGACAGGTGGGTCAGATCTCTTATACAATACGGTTATTGTCTGGAGCTCACATCCACTCCACCCAACATTCCACCAAGAAGCCGTCCTATGTCCGGCGAGCACTTGCACTTGTTGCAGCAGGAAGTCAACGTCATGCTGCAAAAAGGGGCAATAGAGCTCGTTCCACTGCAAGAAAGGGGTACAGGGGTTTACTCTCTGTACTTTCTAATTCCAAAGAAGGACGGATCCCTCAGGCCCATCCTAGACCTCAGACCCCTCAACTGGTACATGCTGTCAGAACATTTCCATATGCTCACGTTGCAGCAGGTTCTCCCACTGCTTCGGCAAGGGGACTTCCTGGTGACTCTGGATCTCAAGGATGCATACTTTCACATTCCCCTGCATCCTTCACACAGAAAATATCTAAGCTTCACCATTCAAAACCAGCACTACCAGTTCAAGGTTCTGCCTTTCGGGGTCACCACGGCGCCCATGGTCGTCACGAAGTGCCTAGCGACGGTGGCGGCGCATCTAAGACGTCAAAACATCCACGTCTACCCCTATCTGGACGACTGGCTCATTCAAGCAAAGTCGGAACAGCAGTGCGCCGCACACGTGTCCCATACCATTCACCTCCTGCACGATCTGGGGTTCTCACTGAATTACCCAAAATCCCATCTCCAGCCCGCCCACATACGGCAGTATCTGGGTGCGACAATAAACACTCTGGCGGCCACTGCGCAGCCAAATTCAGTGAGAGTCGCCAGTATTCAGTCACTGATCCAAAGATTCAGACCTCAACACTCGCTCCCAGCGAGAGTGTTCATGCAGTTGATAGGCATGATGGCCTCCTGCATCTCCATTGTCCCGCACGCGAGACTACATATGCGTCCGCTTCAGGAGTGCTTAGCACGTCAGTGGACTCAGGCTCACGGGCAACTGAAGGACCTAGTGTTGGTGAGCGGTCGGGCATACAACTCTCTGCATTGGTGGAATCCACAAAACCTTTGCAAGGGCCGACCGTTCCAGGAGCCTGTGCCACAAATTGTCCTGACGACGGACGCTTCTCTCCAGGGATGGGGAGCGCATGTACTCCACTACACAGTGCAGGGACTATGGACACTACAGCAAAAGAAGATGCACATCAATGTACTGGAACTGATGGCAATCTTCATGGCCTTAAAGGCATTCAAAGTACATCTGTGCAACAAGGTTGTGTTGATCCGAACGGACAACATGACGACCATGTACTACATTCAGAAACAGGGGGGCACACACTCTCCGCAGCTGTCTCATCTGGCTCAGAGCATGTGGAAGTGGGCCATTCAGAGGAACATTTTCCTCATGGCAGAACATCTCCCGGGCAAGGACAGTCAGATGGCGGACCTGCTCAGCAGGCACAGCCACCAGATGCACGAGTGGGAGATACATCCATCGGTACTCCAACCGTACTTCCAAAGGTGGGGTCATCCAGAGATAGACCTGTTCGCCACAAGGGAGAACGCAAAATGCCAAAGCTTCGCCGCCAGGTTCCCACACCCGCAATCGCAGGGCAATGCGATATGGATGAACTGGTCAGGCAGATTTGCGTACGCTTTTCCCCCAGCACCTCTGATACCGCTGGTGGCACGCAAGCTCAGGCAGCACTCGATGGCTCTCATCCTGGTTGCTCCAACGTGGGCTCGCCAGCCATGGTACACCACGTTTCTGGAACTTTCCGTGGTACTGCATCAAAGGCTTCATCTCACACCCAGCCTTCTGACGCAGAGCCATGGCGACATTCAGCACCCAGATCCGCGACAGCTCAACCTGGCGATCTGGCTCCTGAGGTCCTAGAGTTTGGCTACCTTAACCTTCCTCCCAATTGCATGGACATCATTCGGGAGGCAAGAAAGCCCACTACTAGAGCATGTTATGCGGCTAAATGGAAGCGGTTTGTCATTTATTGCGCAAACCACAACATTAACCCACTAGATGCTTCCATTCAGAACATCATCTGTTACCTGTTCCATCTGTACCAGTGTAATTTGGCATATACTTCCATCCGCATTCACCTGTCTGCGATGGCTGCATACCTCCAGAATAGACAGCACCTTTCACTTTTCAAGGTGCCTGTTATCAAAGCTTTTTTGGAAGGACTCAAAAGGGTCATTCCACCACGGACACCACCAGCTCCAGAATGGAACCTCAATGTGGTTCTTACAAGACTGATGGGTCCTCCTTTTGAGCCACTACATTCTTGCGAACTTCAGTTCTTGACTTGGAAAGTGGCTTTCTTAGTAGAAATTACATCGCTACGGAGGGTTAGTGAGCTGCAGGCTCTCACAATCGAAGAGCCTTTCTTCCAAGTTCATGCTAACAGGGTAGTGCTCCGCACTAACCCTAAATTCCTACCCAAGGTTGTGTCTCAGTTTCACATAAACCAAACAATTGAGTTGCCGGTGTTTTTTCAAAATCCTGAGTCACTGGCGGAGCGGATGCTCCACACCCTTGACGTTAAAAGGGCCCTAATGTATTACATTGACAGGACCAAGGATTTTAGAAAGACTAAGCAGCTTTTCGTTGCCTTTGCATCACATCGCAAAGGTAACGCTATTTCCAAGGCTGGTATTGCTAGGTGGATCGTGAAATGTATCCAGATCTGTTATGCAAAAGCTAAACGCACTCTTACAATTCCACCGAGAGCCCCCTCCACCAGAAAGTTGGGGGCCTCTATGGCCTTCCTTGGAAACATTACCTTAGAGGACATATGTAGAGCAGCCACATGGTCTACCACACATACATTTACTAAACATTACTGTGTAGACGTGCACTCTAAACAGCAGGCAGCTGTAGGTCAGGCTGTTCTCAAGACACTTTTCCAAACTGCTGCAGCTGGCACGGGCGGCCGCCGCTAATGGAGGGACTGCTATGTATTCTATGCACAGATATGAATTCAGCAGCCCACATGCCTCGAACTGCAAATGCTACTTACCAGTATGCATCTGTTCTTGGCATGTAGGGCTGCTGACATTCATATCGCCCGCCCTCCTCCCATGCGCCTGTAGCAGCTGCAGTATTTACATATCATATCATGGCATGGTCTTCATTCACATAGTTCACTCCATCTCGGCCACAATGGCTAAAAACAATCTGGGGATGGAGTCGATGCCCATGTGCACTGTAGTCCAGGGGAGGAGCCACCTATCTCGTGATACTTCGAAGACTCTTCCAGGACCACAATGTGCAATCATCCGGACCCAACACTAGGCGGCGATCTATGCACAGATATGAATGTCAGCAGCCCTACATGCCAAGAACAGATGCATACTGGTAAGTAGCATTTGCATTCCTCTCTGTCCATCCGGACAAGGTTGTTTTGAGGATTCGTCCTTCTTTCCTGCCCTAGGTAGTTACAGCCTTTCACATCCGGCAGTTCATCACCTTGCCCACCTTCTTTCCGCCTCCGCATCCTTCGAAAGAGGAAGAGAGTATCCACCATCTGGTCCCAAAACATGCGCTCTCCTTCTATCTAGATCGCACACACCAGTTCCGGGTGCACGACCAGCTCTTTTTTGGTTACGTGGGCACTAAGAAGGGATGGGCGGTGCACAAGCGGATCATCTCTCGGTGGGTCGTCTTGTGCATCAAGGTTTGCTACTCCTTGGCGAAAAAGGAGCCTCCTTTCGGGCTGCGCGCCCATTCTACTCCAGCCACGGCGGCTACTACTGCCCTAGGTCGGGGAGTCCCCTTGCAGGACATCTGTCAGGCAGCTACGTAGGCCTTTCTGAACACATTTGCTAGGCACTACTGCCTGGACTGCCAAGTCCGGAGAGATGGCTTTTGCGGCCGTTCCGTTCTCCAGGACTTTCTGGTGTGATCTTGGTTCACAGACCCACCACCGACATTGGTATTGCTTGGGGTATCTATTCTAAGGTAAGGAATCTAATACGAACGTGTTTCTTTCAGATGCACAAGTTACTTACCCACTGTAACGATAAATCTGTAAGAAACATTAGTTAGTGTTAGATTCCTTACTGCCCAACCCATCCTCCCCGTTCTGCGAACCGATATCTAGGGTTAAGGACATCCCTTTCAGGGCCCTATTTTCATGGCACCATTGTCGGTTTCTATCATGGCTCTGCGTTCCTGGCGCGGAAAGCTATATACAGAACTGACGTCAGCGCGCGAGGGCGGCGTCTAAGTACTCCGACGACGCCATCCAGGCGATCACATTGACGACGGACGCGGAGCCGCAGACGACGCCTACAGACGCGCAAGAGTACTGCTGACAAAAACTTTCCGGATCCAGTCTGACGCCTGGGGATATTCTAAGGTAAGGAATCTAACACGAACTAATGTTTATTACAGATATATCGTTACCGAAGGTAAGTAACTTGTGCATTAATGTAGTCAATGTGCAGTTCCTTAATGTGTCCTTGCGGTCGGGGTAATATGAAAGCCATTACCATAAAAGTCAGGCTTGGTGCGGGGTGTGGAATTTAATAAAATATCTACTTGTCCATGGGGCAGGTTGCTTCATAATTCTACTTGTCCAGTAAAAAAATCCACAGGCCACTTTTGTGCCATGTAATACGGCCAAACATTATGGCAGCAATCTCATTATATAAGATTTATGATCTAGCGTCTTTGATTAAGCCAGGGCTCATAACATGGTAGGGTTTGAATATTAGTAATTCCCTAATGTTGCCACGTTTACGCTGATCTACATATTGGGGCTGAAGGTAATGGTAAGCAGTAGTTCCAGGGTTGGAATGACATTTTCAGTCTGTACAAACATACTAACTTGCATGTTTTAAGGGTTTTCACCAACTCAACTGAAACTTTGCCCATACTGAGAATGTTTAGAAATGTACTTCTGACAATGGCTGACGTAATACGTTTTCCACATTTGGGAAACCAGTGGTTTTAGGGAAAGTGAACTTGCAAACACTCAGTTATTTGCATGAGCAAACCTACACATGCATATCTGCTCATGCCAAAATGCAGTTCACAGATATTTTCTAGGAGTACTATTTCTTGATCTACATCTGTAAATTCTTTTGAATTCACAAAAGCCATATGTCTGCTCTTAATGCAAGGACATATACCATAGTTGCACTTTTGAGACTTTCTTTCTTAATTGGGCCGTTAAGTAGGTCTGGCGTTAACCATGACCTTTTGCATTTATCAAAATGATATCTGTCTCGATTGGCTGGCTTCACTGTGAGTACCAGCATTCTGCTCTTTTACAATGAGTATGTCAGCATACAAAGTAGTTTTTTTCAGTGCCAGGAACTACTGTGGCAATGTGTGCTTGAGACCGAAAACAATTGCTGTTTTTTGCCAATGCTTTTTATAATGGTTAGGGCCCGGCAGCTCCCACACCAGTAAGGTTTTACAAAAAACCATGCCAAAACAAGTCACACATTGACAAAACTAAAAGGCTGACCACCAATTTCAGACTCATTGGCTTTGCCAGTGCTTGTTTACTTTTGTTGCCCATAATCGTATTGAAACTGGTTCCACTGATTTTCCAATATGAATATTCTTGGGAAATACTAGCATATATCAACACATTTTACTAAATGATGCTGCACAGAAATGGTACCTAAAATGTTAGTAGTTTAGTGAAATGTTTTTTTCCTACTTTTTTTGTGAACATTTAATTTTGAAAGCAAAGAATCATCGACCTTGCTTTCAAGCTTCTGCAGATATCTGCATCTAATCGGAGAACATTCTGGGAGCATTATACATAGCCTCGTATTGCTAAACTTTTAAAACGGGTGTACACATTTGTATATTGGAACCAGGGTCAGTAGTGCATTCCGAGCTTACATTTACTTAGAGTGCTCACCCTAATAATAAAGGCTCTGCAATAATGAACCATAAACGCAAGTTTGAACAGCATTAACACATGGACACCATTATTACCTTAACTGCAGACATTGCCCTTCTTTGATCGATAATGTGGTTCTGTTAACTGTCCCAAAGACAAAATACACATGAAAACTTGTTGCTCTTAACCCCAAACAATATGTCCTGGGTGTCAGGCTATAGGAATTTCACATCCATGTTGGTGAATACTGCTGGCACACGGTGCAGGTGTGTATGTACATTACAAATTCATCTTGGCATATGTAGAAGAACATGTTGTCTCTGTCAGTGTATAAAAGAAGATGTAGTTGGTTTAGGGCGATCAGTAGCAATGATTAGGGCGTGACAGGTTTTTCTTTGGTGGCAAAAAAGGAAAAGCTTTTTTTATTGTAGTCTGGTGTTCCTAACACTGGTGCATATGTTATCTCTGTTTTTAACTTACTAAATGTTTCATCTCTTTAGTCCATGACCTCCTGTCTTTTAGCCTGTTTGATAGATGCAAGCCGTGGAGATATTAGAGTACCGTTATCAAAAAATCCATTGCCTAAAGTAATTACTTAAGTCCAGGATCATTTACATTCCTCACAGCTCGGGCTCTGTCATTTGTCTGTTTAATGCTGCTCTGTTAATTGTTGGCCATATGTTGCCCTTGTCTGGCTATTCAATTCATCATACATTTTGGACTTGCATTCTCTTATAAATGTCCTTGCTTCCTGCAATAGTAGCATATTTGTTCGCTCTGAAATATATTTGACCTATTTTCCGCCAAAATTTACTTGTCCACCTCTTCTATTCATGTTATTTTTTCCTTGGGCATGTGGTTGGCGTTGTGGAATGCCTGCAGGAGGTACACTGAGGGTTACTGCGACTACCTTAGTAGCAGCAGTGGTAATTCATCCTTTAGTTTTCATGGCCAACTTCTGCTGGACCAACTTGGCTGCTGCTTTCTCTTTTTTGTCTGTCACTCTTTCCCTTCTCCTGCCTCGTCTTACATGGGTTGATACCTAAAGCTACTAAGTTATTTAATTTGTCCTGTACTTCAGCTGGGAGTCTCTTCGTCACTATGTTATCACTAGGACTCTCTGGCCATTTTGGGGGCCTTTCTATTGACTTCTTCTAGACTTGTGCACCTACTACTTGTTTCTGTAAATTACTTTTCTTGGTACTACTGATCAGTTTGTCTCTGGGTCTCGCTTCGGATGCGACGACTGGCAGGCTCCTGGGCCCAGGGGTGTGTGTGGTGTTTAGTAACTTTGTACCATTCTGTACATAATTTTGCAATCCGGTCTTCAACCAGGTTTTCTACAGGGGACCCCATTTCTCTTCGGCAAACCCTTAATTTTGCATAGGGAGGTGATCTGGACAATGGGTTAATATTTACTCCATTAATGGATCATCTACTTATCTCTTACCTCCAAAAACTCCCTACTTGGCGAGCCTGTTGCTTTAATACCCTTATTTTAACTTTTTGTATTCCTCAGTTCTTTTTATATGATCATATCCTTCCATTTATTTCTTATTTTCCTTATACAACCTTCCCTTTCAACTCACTTATTCTAATCCAGTTTATTTGAGCTGGTGAACCTATAAGCAGAGACATGTCTAACGTCCTGTATTCTCTACACATGTGAATATATGACAGATATTTTATATTACTTTTATATGTATGTTAAAATATGATTGCAATCTCCCCCAAAAAATGTATACTGCAGTTTTAATCTACTAACTCCCACAATAGTAGAATATTGTCAAATACTGGCTAACTGTTATTAACACTGTCCATAAATCTGTCTATAATGCATCTATTAACACTATTTCTTAGTTTGTTACAATTTATGGCTCTAAACAACTTGTCTCTATTTGAATATTTAAAGACCACTGTCAATTCAATAAATCTTTTTTTTAAATTATTCCTGTAAGTCTCAATTTCTCCTTGTCAATATTAGTACAATTAACAGGAACATTTGGTACCATATTGAAGGGTACGCACTTAAGTATTATTGTGACTATTATATATATTTCATTCACTATTGAGAGCCTTTCTATTTTGTTAGTATATGTAATAGGGTAATTTAACCCCTTGGGCGCGGCCGCGATTCTGCGCCTGTGCGGCACATTCCGATCGCGGGTGCGGTCATGACGGCCGGGAGCCGTCATCAGCACACGAGCACTGTGTGCCATGACAGCTCCCGGCCGTCATCCGTATGAAAGGGGTTATTATAAAAAATTATGTAACAAATGTTCATACAGTTCACTTTGTGGTATTTAGTCTGTGACAAGGTCACAGGGAGGGACTCAATTAGAATCATTTGTTAGTCATGGACTATTGCGGCATTTGCATAATTCTGTCAGCTACTTAAGTTTTATTTCCTAATATATATATATATATATATATATATATATGTATGTATGTATGTATGTCGCCAGTAGGTAGTTATAGTTACAACCTAGTTTCCATAGGAAAAGCATTTTTTGATATGCTAATAACTTTGCGTCGTTTGATGAATCTTTGCTAAATTCTCCCAAAAAAAGTCTATCCAGGTCAGCTCCTATCCTGAAAGTTTGAGGTGATCCATCATGAAGAAAAAAAGGAGGTCTCAAAACGCGTTTTCCCCATGTTAATTTGCATAGGAAATCTTGCGACAAGCTACAGCCTGAACTGCTGAACAGAATTACCCCAATTTTGGCGGAAAGGTAGACCTTGGTTCAGAAAGCGACCTTTTTTAGGTCGAGCCTAGAGCAGCGCATGTGCTGCTTGCTCAACTTTAGTAAGGGGCTTTGCAAAGTGCTACCCACAAGCTTTTCCTAGCCTAAAGCTTGCGTGCATGTGATTGTGCACGCGCGCAGCCACCATCTGCCTTTCTTATCTCATTAAGCCTTGTTCTAATTTCATTAAGCCTTGTACTCATGGCTCCTCTGCTCGCACTCCCCTCTCCCTTCTCCCTCTTCCTCCTGGTCCGCTTTATTCAGGCTCCCCTGCTTGCACTACCACCACTCTTCTCTCAAGCCCTTCTCAATTATTTTGGTGCTTTAAACATTTATTGTTTGCAATGAAGTCTCTAGGCTGCCGGTAAACCTGCGGCCAATGCTTGTTCATTCTTCTTCCTTATTCCCCTTGTGTGCATGTCTGAACATGATTAAATAGAAAAAAGGCGCCTGACGCCTTTACATCGTTGTCAGCTGTGCAGCTTTTATGACGGCTATACCTTTAAACATGATGCCGCCCACCTTTCTTTTCAGTGTTTGCTTTTCTAGCATTAATGGCACGCTTTAGCTTTAAATATGTGAAGATAAAGCGCAATGTTCTGCAAATGCTACAGAAGCAAAAAAAAAGCTAACACAAGACATTTGATAGGCTCTAACTTAATACCAATCACACCAAAAAAATATACTTTGTGAAATAGTACCCAGGAATCTACAATAATATCCTCCCAAGATTGGAGTCAATTATTTTGGTGCTTTAAACATATGTTGTGAAACATTGGGCAATGAAGTTCTAGGCTGCCGGTAAACCTCAATATTGCCACGATCAGAAGTCCAACAACCTGTAAAAGATGTCATGCTGGTTAAAACCTTTTTTTGTGCTATATAGATTATAGCCCCTCATCTTCTTGTTATGCCTGCAATCAGTTAAAAATGATTTGCTCTTTAATTTTTTAATACTCCTTCCGGGGTCTGCTTTAAGGCACAGAAGGAAATAAAAAAGCACTACAAATGATGTTCAGTTAGGGGACCAGGGTCGTTAAATAACAGGTTAGAAGTTTTGCATTTTAGCTGCAAATGTTCATAGTACATTGGAAGTCTGAGCCTCTAGCCTGTACACTACATGTCCAGCTTCATGTATTTATCCTGCATCGAAGTAGCTGATGTAAGTGATGTTAAAATTCCTGTATACTCAGAGGAGTTTACTATGCAGTCAGTTTGACAATCCCTGTAAGGGGCGCATTCCATCTACCCTTGGGTTTCATTGTACTCTGTTTTCAGCTGCAAGAATTTCCCTGAAACGTGAGCCTACGTGTCTGACTGTTGCATGTGGGCACTGACAGAGCTGATAAGGAAGAGTGATTATGGCAATAAAGGAATGTGCGCATTCTGTAGCCTTCACTGCTTGTGAATAAGCACATTATATGCGTGCTCTCCCCACTGCTTTTGAGAATGTATCCATGTGTTAAGATGTCTGAAATGGCCGCAAAGAAGCTCTACAAATAGTTCTCCGGAGTAACACTAATTTCTGTTATTTGTTAACAAAATAAACAGTTACACATTTGTGTAGCACCCAAATCAGATGTCTAAGAAACTAGTGTTGTGAAACCAACACAAGACCCCCCACGTTAGTTCTTTTGAACTCTGACTGACCAATCTGAAACACTGTATAGCACACTGAGACACACACACACACACACTCACTGCACCCGCGCTGAATCCTACTCCTGCATACTTAATATACATCTGCAAGTCATTCATACACTGGCCCACTTTAAATCCGTATAGAAAGCAATGCATAGCATATTGTGGCAATTAGATCATACACACATCCTCTTGGCTTGCAGACACTACACCTCAACACCTTACTCCAACAAACGGCAAACAAATACAAATGCCTACGCCACCTAGAACCCAATGCATACAACACTCTCCCATGTGGATAGAATTTGCACCCATATGTCATTGCTGCCCATGAATTCAACATTTAAAGAATACACGCTTGAGAAGCTTTTTGGCAACTATCCATGTGCATAACTATTCCACACATGCCTGCTTAAGACGTCACAAGCACGTTGGAGTGGGTGGGCATAAGAGTGGATATAATGTGCTGCATGGCTAAATACTTATAAGGTCCCAAAGGCGAGACCTATTGGCTATGCCAACGCTTGTTTTAAATGGTGTAAATACGTTCAGTAGTTTTTGAGAAATTCAAAAAATAAGAGTCAAAAAATCAATTTCCCATATGGAACTTTGTGCAAGGCTTCAGCCAAAACTACTGAACGGAATTACCCCAAATTTGGCACAAAGGTAGTGCTTGGATCAGAAAGCGCCTTTTTTTTAAAATGTGTAATCCGTTCAGTATTTGCTGAGAAATTAGAAAAATAAATGTTCCGATAATTGGGCAAAGCCAAAGTCTCGTGCACAAGCTTCCAGTAAGTTTTGGCAGCCATCTTGTGGTTCGGTAGAATGAGTCGCTAGGAAACAAAGGTATAAAACAAGGGAAGGGGGCAGGGTAGAAACACCCTGACCCCCCTAGGTCTGCTTAGGGGGTGCCAAAAAAGATTTTTTTTTGAATTTTTAATTTCAGCACGTTAGCACAGTGGTGCAGGGAGGGGACGGGCCTGACATAGCAAGTGTGCAAACGCACCCCCTGGCACATTGTAAATTGGGGGATTAAGTCCCCTTAATCCTGAGGGTCCCTGGGGTGAACTAGCCCACCAGGTACTTCCAGTATGTGCCAGGGAGCTGAGTTGCAGAGAGGTGGTCCAAGGCCACGCCAACTTTTTACCTCTCTGCAACTCAGCTCTGTGGCGCTTACTGGAGGTAGCTGGTGGGCTAGTTGGCCCCCAGGGCCCGTCGGAACTCAAGGGGATTTAATCCCCCAATTTACAATGCTCCAGGGGGCGCATTTGCACAGTGGTGCAGGAAGGTGGCGTGGCCTGATGTGACAAGTGTGCAAACGCGCTCTGTGGCGCGTTTTTAGTTAGGGGATAACGTCCCCTTTATTCCTGAGGGTCCCTGGGGGACCAAGTAGCCCACCAGGTAGGTCCAGTAAGCGCCACAGAGTTGCGTTGCAGAGAGGTGTAAAAAGAGGCGTGGTCTCAGACCACCTCTCTGCAACGCAGCACTGTAGCGCTTACTGGAGGTACCTGGTGGGCTACTTGGCCCCCAGGGACTCTCAGGATCCAAAGGGAATAAATCCCCCAAGTTAAAACCCGCCAGGGGGTGCGTTTGCACAGTGGTGAAGGGAGGGGGTGGGACCTGATATGACTTGTGTGTACTTATGCAATCCCTCCACCAAAACCCAAACACTTATACATTCACCATGCACTCTCCTTGCAGCATTCTATTCATCCAGCCACTACCCATGCACTCATGCAATGACCCATGCACTGCTACAATAGCCTGAGCAGTACCCATGCAGTCCAGCCATCACCCTGTCACTACCCATGCACTCCTCCAATCACCCAGCGAGCACCATTTACTTATCCAATCACTCAGCCAAAACACAGGCACTTATAAATTCACCATGCACTGTCCTTGTAGTACTCTAATGATCCAATCAGTACCCATGTACTTATGCAATGGCCCAGGCATTAACACATGCACTGCTACAATCCAGTATCCGTCAGTAAAAAGTTGAAGGCACAGGAGGACTTTTTTGCTCCTCTGTTGGTTCTTTCTGCACATCTCTTGCTTCTTCCTGCACTTTTGTATTTCTTTCTGGACTTCTGTTGACTCTTTCAGCATTTGTCTTGCTTCTTTCTTTGCTTTTCTTCCTCTTTTTTGACATGTCCTACCTTAAGTTTCAGGGACGTTATAGTTACAAATTAGCATTTAAAAAACCTTTGAAATTCACTGAAAAAACCATAGGTTTCAGGGACGTTCTAGTTCGTTGGACATTTCCCTCGTACAAAACCATAGAAATTCCGCCATTATAGTTAGTTGAGCTAACTATACTCGCATCCCTGCAATGCACTTCTGAGAACGTTGCATATTACATCATTCATGACATGGTCAGTGACATCACTGATGACATCTCAAATGACATCACTGATGACATCATCCACGTGAAAATCTGATGCACCTCCTCACAGTCTAGTATAACCTTTGATACACTCACTGTAAAATACAAACTACCGTTTTCGAAACAATCAACACACCAATACCAGTTACTACTTACGCACTCACTGATTCTTAGGTCTACACACACATGCACTCATTCACCCATACAATCACTCATACATACAGTCACTCATCAATACAACACTATCATGTGCACTCATACACCTATACCGATACTCACACAGCACCAATCATTCATGGAGGTACTCTCACACCTAGTCAGTCATGCACAGAATCATTCACACTTCCATTTACTGACCTATAGAGTTATATACACACAACAGATCACTTATTCAAACAGAAATAATCACATCATTACTCTCTTATACAATCACTGATACAAGTAAACACTCCTCTATACCGCCACTCTAACAATCAGTGACTCTCACATATAGTCATTTATATACTCCAACCCTCACATACACTGCCTTTTACATATGTAGTTACTTAGACATGTACCACTGAGACATCCATTCACTCAGTAACACACCCATACACACACTGACCCACCCATACAGCTGTTTCCACATGCACTATTGAACCCATACAGCATAGTGAATCAATCAATCAAATATGTATCCACAGACACACACACCTCCTATGCACCCACCCACAAACCCACCCACACACACACACACACACACCCACACACACACACACCCACCCACCCACCCACACACACGCACACACACACACACACACGCACACCCACACCCACACACACACACACACACACACACACACACACACTCAGGCACCCATACAAATACTCCGTCAATAACCCATATAGACACTCATGTAGCTACTACCAACCAACCCATGGAACAGCTTATACAACAACCGATAGACTGATACAGACATTCACACAGTTTAGTCACTAACCCATGCATTCAGTAAGACACATTTAATCACTCACTTATACAGTCAGTGACGCACCTACTAAATCCAGACACTTCTACACCCACTCATTCTTCAATACACCTTGGCATATATATAATACCTATTTAAACTTTATAGAAACACACAGTCACTGAATGATGTCATCAGGGATGTCATTTGAGATGTCATCAGTGATGTCACTGACCATGTCATGAATGATGTAATATGTGACGTCATCAGGAATGCATTGCGGGGGCCTGAGTTATAGTTAGCTCAACTATTAGTAGAACAACAAATGGTATTAGACGAATGCCAACTAAACATGATGTTCAAAGCATGTGAGCTGTAGATCATATGTGTTGCATACTCCTGCCATCTAGTGTTGGGTCCAGATGTTCTCAAGTTGTTTTTCTTTGAAGAAGTCTTTCCAGTCATGTGGTAGGTGAATCCTCCTTTCGGTGATAGTGCGCATGGGCACCGAATCCATTGTTAGATTGTTTTTTTCCGCCAGAAGATGACAACTTAAAAAGATATATCTAATGAAGTACTCCGGGGTCCATGCACATGGGCGAGACTATTCACATGATTATGACTATCACGGAAATACCCCTACAAGAGAATTGGAGTTACAGGTGAGAAACTACTCCTTCACCACCCTGCTAGAACGTTCAGTAGTTCCACACCAAAAGCTTAATCTCAACTCCAGTCTCCTCACTCAGAGCCATTGAGAAATCAGGCATCCAAATCCCAAGGAACTCAACCTAGCAATTTGGCCCCTGAAGTCCTAAAATTTGGTTATTTACAATTACAATCAGACTGTACGACTATCCTCAAGGAGGCTAGAAAACCTACTACTAGGGCATGTTATGCAGTGAAATGGAAACGATTTGTTAATGTACTGCAACAATAACCATATCAAACCCCTTGATGCTTCAGTGCCAAACATCATCTGTTATTTCTTACGCTTACAGCAATCTGGATTAGCCTACACATCCATTCGATTGCATTTAGCAGCAGTAGCTGCATACTTCCAAAACAGACAACACTTATCTCTATTCAGCGTACCAGTGATTAAAGCCTTTATGGAAGGACTAAAAAAGAGTAATACCACCAAGAGCTCCACCTGCACCAGTATGGAACATAAACACAGTCCTTACGGGGCTAATGGGTCCACCTTTTGAACCAATGCACAAATGTCCACTACAATTTCTCTCATGGAAGGTTGATTTTCTTATTGCAATCACTTCCTTAGGGCGAGTTGGTGAATTTCAGGCACTAACTATACAAGAGCCTTTCTTTCAACTTCACAAAGACAAAGTGGTTTTTCGAACTACTCCCAAATTTCTTCCCAAAGTGGTTTCTGCTTTTCACATCAATCAATCAGTTGAGTTACCCATGTTCTTTCCTCAACCTGATTCTGTAGCAGAATGAGCTCTACACACACCAGATGTTAGAAGAGCTCTACTATATTATGTGGAAAGAACAAAAGATTTTCATAAGACTAAACAGCTCTTTGTTGCTTTTTCGCCACCACATTAAGGCAATCCCATTTCTAAATCCGGCATTGCAAGACGGATCGTAAAATGTATCCAAACATGTTATCTGAAAGTGAAAAGAACCTTGACAATACCCCATAAAGTGCATTCAACCTGCAAAATAGGGGCTACTATGGCTTTCTCAGGAAATATTCCCCTAGCAGACATCTTTAAGGCAGCAACATGGTCTACACGGCACACATTCACCAAACACTATTGTGTAGATGTGTTAGCGAGGCAACAACCTAATATAGGCCATGCAGTACTTAATACACTTTTTCAAACAACTGCAACAGCTACAGGTTAGCCACCGCTTTGGGAGTTTACTGCTGTATAGTCTATGCAAAGCATGTGATCTACAGCTCACAAGCCTTGAATGGATATTGTTGCTTGGGGTCCAGCTATGTCCTAGCGCGGGGACACTCCCAATAAGCATCTGTTCTTGGCATGTAGAGCTGTAGATTCACATGCACCCACCCGCCTCCCCGGGTACCTAGACCTGTTGCAGTTTTCTTACTTTACATACATACGCATGTAAATCTCTATTCTACCTTTACTAACTCTATTCTCACCATCCGCGGGAAAAAATCTAACAATGGAGTCGATGCCCATGCGCACTATCACCGAAAGGAGGAGTCACCTACCTCTTGACTGGAAAGACTTCTTCAAAGAAAAACAACTTGCAAACATCCGGACCCAACACTAGATGGCAGGATTATGGAAGCATTTGAATCTACAGCTCTACATGCCAAGAACAGATGCTTACTGGGTAAGTAACATTATCCTTTTCAGACCTGGGAAAGTCCAAGCCTGGACCTGTTTTGTGACGCATCTAAATTGCAAGTGTCAATATTTTGCCAACATATATCCTCAGAGAGGGTCGGGGGGGTAGAACTATTCACTAATGCATTCCTCCCTGCTTCCCCTTATTTCCAGATTGATAAAAGAGATAAATGTAGATCCATGTTGCATCATTCTTTTAGCCCCAGCATGGCCAAGGCTTCTGGTGCACAGAGCTACTTTAACCAGAACAACATATTCTGTTCATACCAGTACCAAATATATTGAGCATGAATAATGAGCAAGTTGTTAATCCAACACAGAGTTCTTAGGTTATCCGTCTGGCTCCCCAGTGCAATGTGCAACTATCTAAATATTTCAAAAGATTGCAGGAACATTTTAGCTAAGGCATACAAGACTCTTCTGTATGTGGTGCTCCAGAAATAGAACACATCCATTTTCATCTCCACTGGAACACATCTAAACATGCTTGCAACATTTGGCACATTTTGGTCTCTCTCATAGTTCAGTCAAGGTCGATCTATTGGCAATTCCGTGTATCAGGAGATGTACAGGGAAACTGTTGCTCTGGTCCAATAGACTAATTAAAGAGTTTCTTAAAGGACTATTTAGAACCTATCCTCTGATTTAAGAAACCTGGTTCTTGGCTGTTAAATACCGGCCTCTACTAGCACATGAGGAGCCCGTTGAACCTATTCATAAATAGAACTCAAACATCTCCTTTGGAAAGGGCTTAATTACTGGCTTTAACTTCTGTTCTTCCCTCCAAGAACAATTGGTATGGCCTGTAGAAGGGTCAATCTAGATGCATATGTTCTATTGCCCTGTCAGTGTTTCAGCAGCTGCTTGTATTTTCAAATGTTAATGTACTTGAATTTGGTGGATTGAAAAGGTCACTGTATGCACATCCCCACATACATGTAAATTAGTTTATGTATACACAGGAACAAAAGTAATATTCACTAGATCTCTTCTACATATACCTCACTAGGAGCTAATATTCGAGTTTGACCCATCTACTAATGTGTCCTCCATGCATTCCATCAAGAGGCTGATACATTCAGAGCAATCACAGCACACCAGGGTACCCGTCCAATCCTCTTCCTCACACATGCTTTTAATGTATCCAGAAATTCCTCATAATACCCGAAGAGACACACTTTAACTACACTAATACTTGTATGATCTGCTTTTCAAATGCCACAGCACAACCACAGCCTCTCCATTTGATGCTGAGGGCCATAACCCCCACCTTTTGCTCCTTATGAATAGTGTCTGTCAGGCTGAACAAAAGTCAGCCTGACAGACACTGTTCATTTTGAGGTCAGGCAGCCAGGAGCCAGACTTGCACTATAAGTTGGCTCCTGGCTTCCTGAGCGGAACTTTGCTGGGCTGAGGAATTAACAGCTCTTGTGGGCGTGACCTCCTCAGCTCAGCAAAGTTACCTTAGGCCCTCCCCTCAGTGACGTTTGGTAGCGTCACTGATCGCCTCACACCTACGTGCCTCATAAGCCCTGAAGCGCCCAGGGTTGAGTGATAATCAGTGACACTTAATCACAGAGTGGCGTGGGATCAGCAGTTTCACTGACCCCATCACACTCTGTGATGACGTTGGGACTGCTGCCTTCCCTGATTGGCTGACTTAAGTCAGCCAATGAGGTAAGGCAGCAGTCCCAAGCCTCCTGAACCTGCAGGTAAGTGTGTGTGTTTTTTTTAATTAATGTTTGGTGCGTGCCTGTGTGTATGAATGTTTGGTAATGAGTGTTGTGAATGAATGTGTTTCTGTGCGTGTGTGTTAATGCATGGCTGTGAGTGTGTATGGGTGCGTGTGTCCCTTCTGTGCAGCACAAATGATCTGATTATGTAGAAGCATTTTGTGGTTAGCTGCTTAAACATCTGGAAAGTTTATGAAGAACTACTCATAAAAAATTAACAGAAATCACTTGACCTTTATTATATCTAGATTATCGATGATGTATCCATTACCGTTTGCTTTTTTTCTATGCAAGTGTTGATCACCAACACCATTCCTATTTCGTCTTTGAAGATGTCCAAGTCTCCTTTTTATTTAAAAACCTATGGGACATGCACTAACTTTATAATGATGTGAACTGTTTGTGGTGAGGCCTACGTTTATTAGGTTAGATACGGAAATTCTTCCTCTGTTTTCTATACTAGAAAACCATGTTCCTATCTTCCGTTCAATAATCAGAAATGCAGACTCTTTAATCCAGTGTTCTGTGCTAATTTATGAAAAAAATCTCTTGTTTACAGTGCTTCCTCTGGAGGTCCTCATGTACATTTTCCGATGGGTGGTTTCTAGTGATCTGGATCTGCGGTCACTAGAGCAGTTATCTCTGGTCTGTAAAGGATTTTACATTTGTGCAAGGTATTGATCTAATGTAATTGAACTTCATACATTGAGAAAATTCTGTGTGCAAGTTAAATGTTTAGAAGAGAACATAACTGGCAGTGGCAACTACTTTGTGATTTTTTTTTTTCAGAACAAATTTTTATTATGTTGTTGATGAATTACATAGGGGACACTGTCCCCCAATAAACCAGAGGACCAGTGAGCAAATAATGAGTCATCGCATACAGTCAGTTCAATCAACATTTGGATATAAAATAGCCCTCCCGACCTCCCTCCCCCTCCCCTCCTTCCCGAATCCCACCCCTATCCCCGCACAGTGTCTACATAGTCCAAAAGTAAAAGTTATCAAATCACAAACCGTGTGTACTCCTTTTCACCCAGGTTCAACAAGCAATAGTTCTACATCAACATCCTGTTGCGCAGGTGGTTCCAGCCACAGCCCTCTATAGTCCGCCCATCGCTTCCATATCTTAAAATGTTTCCTGGGGCAACCCCTGGCCTCAAATACCGGGCGCTCCAGTCCCATGCAAAAGTCCAAACCCCTCCTCCACACTTCCAGCAAGGGGGCCCTGGGGTACTTCCAGGCTCGAGCTATATCTCTTTTGGCCACTGTAAGGCCTAGGACTAGTAGGTGGCGTTTATATATGTTTCCTCCAACCTGTTTCATAATATGTAGAAGGCCCAGCTGCGGCGAGCGGGGAAGGTCCCAGCCCAGCACCTCAGACAAGCAATTCCATACACCCATCCAAAACCTCGACAGCTTCTCGCATGACCATACCGTGTGTATAAATGTGCCCACCGCACGCTCGCACCGCAAGCACTCAGGGGGAGGCAATCAAACCAGCCCTCCACAGTCGGTCCCTGGTATAATAGGCCCTATGTAGGTATTTGAATTGAATGAAACGTAAGCGCACTGCTATTGCCGCTCCTCTCGGAGCTTCCAGGGCTTCCCTCCAGTCCTCCTCCTCCTCAAAGGCCCCCATGTCTCCCTCCCACACAGAGCGCAATTTATCTAATGGAGAGGAGCAATGTGTGACCAGGGTCTGATATATGTTAGAAATTTTCTTTTCCTCCAGTTCCCCCATAAACACCTTAGCCGCAAGGGGACTAAATTCGGGCAGCGAGTCTAGGCCTACCAGGGAGGGGGACAGGGCGTGTCGCAGTTGCAGGTACCTAACAAATTGGGTTCGAGGCATATCATATTCTTCTCTCAATGCTTGAAACGACTTGAGGGTCGTGCCTTTCATGACGTGCCCCAATGCCGATATGCCGATGGCATCCCAGCCCCGGAACCCTTGCAAGGACGCCAGGGCCGGCAGCTGTCCGTTCTGCCACAGCGGAGTCTCTATCGTTAATTTATTCCTCCACCCCATGCGGCGTAGAGCTCCACGCCACCCTCGGAAAATCACCTGGGTAACTATGGGAAGCCTCTTCCTGACGGTCGCCGAATACAAGATGGTATGCAGCGTATCCGGATCCATCATGTATCTCTCAAGGGCATAGGCCGGGTCACCCCGGTCCCCATACCACCATTCGTTCAGCACCAGCAAGTGAGACGCTTGATAGTAGGATAAGATGTCTGATGTTGCTAGACCCCCACAGTACGTGGAGAGAAAGCAGGTACGGAGTGCCACTCTCGCCACTCCTCCGGCCCAGAGAAACTGGCTTAACGCCGAGTTCACTTGTCGAAACCACTGCGGCGCTATTGGATATGGGTGATTTTCCAGCTGATATAGGAGGCGCGGGAGGGCCACCATCTTAAATATCGCCGAGAGACCGTATATATTTAGGGGCATTCTGGACCATGTTTTCATATCAGATCACACGCGGTCCCAGACAGGCACCACATTGCGTGCCCAAGCTACTCCAGGTACATCGGTCAAGAAGACGCCCAGGTATTTAATACCGCCAGCCGCCTCCTGCAGCGCTGACGCCCAGGGTCCCCTCCTCTCATGTCCCCCCAGCACCCACAGCGTGGATTTCCGTACGTTTAAGTGTAAGCCTGACACCTCCCCGAATATACGCATTATCTCAATGACTCTAGGCCCTGACCTATTTATGTCTGTAAGAAAGAAGAGGAAGTCGTCAGCGTAGAGTGCAATTCGATCAGACGGTCCCATCTCCCATTCAAGTCCCCACAACTGTGCGTCCACCCGCACCAACGCCGCCAACGGCTCCATGGCCAATGCAAATAAATAAGGTGAGAGAGGGCAGCCCTGCCTGGTACCCCGGCCGATAGAGAATGGGTCCGACACCGCTCCCGCCACTCTCACAGACGCCGTCAGATCTGTGTACAGCAACTGTAGGTATGAGAGGAAGCGAGGCCCAAGGTTCTGACTGGACAGGAGCGCTCGGAGATAGACCCAGCTAAGTGAGTCAAATGCTCTATCGATGACGGCCAGAAGGAGCGCCGCCGGGATCCCGGCAGCCCGGGCCGCCTCCACTTCCACCTGCGCGTGTCGAATGTTGTGCCTCGTCACCCTATGGGGCATAAACTCAGCCTGATCAGGGTGAACTAAATCCGTAATATAAGGGAGGAGACGGTTGGCCAGGGCTTTCGCCAATATTTTCGCTTCAAAATTTAGGAGCGATATTGGCCTATATGAAGAATGGTGTTCGGGGGGCCTCCCGGGCTTACAGATGACCACGATTTCAGCATGTCGCCAGTCTGCCGGAAGGCGACCACGCTACCTGGCCGCCTCCAATGCCTTTCTATAACGCACCCCCAGCTGGAGATGAAAAGTCTTCATGAATTCACATGGAAACCCATTAGATCCAGGGGACTTCCCAGTGTTCAGCTCCCCAAGCGCTGTATCTAGCTCCTCCATTGATATAGGGAGCTCCAGCCGGTCGCGACCCTCATCCGAAAGCGCGCGCGACGGGAGGTCTGCCAAAAATTTGTCTACGTCCTCCGCTGGGAGAACTTCTCGGGAGGCATACAGGGCCTGCATGGCATGGCTGCCAGTTCCTCCGGGGCCGTCGCAGGGTCCCCATCTCGTCGTGAAGTCCCGGCAGGGACTGCGCCTGGAAGGTATTCTGGCAGAGTCTGTAGAGCAAGGTACTGGATTTATCTCCCCACTGATAAATTCTACTCTGCGTGGCCAACCACAGCTGGCGCGCCTCGTTCAGAAACAGGGACGTATAAGATTGCTGCGCCAGCAGCAGCTGCCCGACGGCCTCAACCGTGTCCCCAGCACTACTCTCCCCCTCCAGATCCCGGACCCGCCTTGCTGCCTCCTCTATGTCCTTCTTACGGGTCCTGCGGGCTCCCGTACACCAGGCAATATCAACTCCCCGGATCATTGGGTTTTAGAGCTTCCCACAGGGTGACTGCATCCGTTTCGGGCCTTTGTCATCCCAGTATTGAGATAAGGCCTCTCGTATATGCGATTGGTAGCTGTCTTGTTCCAGGTGCCACGTAGACAGGCACCATCTAAAGGGCTGCCGCTTCTTATATAATTGTAGGTTTAGTGCCACAGGGGAGTGGTCCGATAGGCCACGTGGGAGTATGGACGTAGAGGCCAACCTCCCTATCCAGGTAGAAGGAATGAACAGATAATCCAGTCTGGAAAAGGACCGGTGCACAGTAGAGACATAGGTCCACTCGTCCATTCATCACATCATTCCAGTCGCCACCCACAATAGCCAGTACATTCGGGATATCGGCCCATACCTTAAACACCTTTTCAATGAGTGCCTCTTGCAATGGGGGTGGGGCATACACGCTACCAAAGACCATCGGCTCATCCCCAACCATACCTTTAACAAACACGAATCTATCATGGGCATCAATCCATTGCGTCTCATGTACATAGGGAAGTCTGTGATGCACTAGGACTGCTACCCCTCGAGACCCTCTCACAAAACCTGCATAAAACACTTGTTGATAGCCATACCGCTGCAAGCTGAGGGTTTTAGTGCCTTGGAGATGCGTCTCTTGCAAGAGGAGGACATCCGCCCATTCCCTCTTCCCTAGGCGCAATACCGCCCCTCGTTTTATTTTATCGAGCATTCCCCGGACATTCCAACTCACCACCCGCAATAACGCTTGTGGAGGGCTTGTTTCCTGGACGTCAGGCACCATCGATGGGAAGGAAAAGCAAGGTCCTGGGCTTTTGGAGCCACACACACATTTGCAGCCGAACTCGCGCGGACACTGTGTCAAAACTAACTACCCCCCCCCCCCCCCCCCCGACCGCACCCTTACCCCTCCCTCTCCCCCCATCCTGCCCAACCGCACCCACAACACCCCCCCCTCTACCTCCCCATTGCTAACTACCCCCAAAACACTCCCTCCTCCCCCCACCCCACACCTCAGCAACATTGAAGTACCTGTCGCGGTATAGATCGTCGCCGGCCCCCAACGGGAGGTCCGAGACCCACTATCCCAATGGATCCCCAAGAACTACCCACTCAGACCCAACTTACCCCCCACTAACAAACCCTTCCGAACTGAGGGGCAACTACTTTGTGATTTTGACATAAGTGTACACACTGGCATTTAGCCATAGACCTAGTACAGGTAGTAAATCAGGGTACTCAAAACCTGAGCCTGTTCGTGATGAAGAAAAAAACACTCAAAAAGAAAAAAAACTTTAAATGTAAACATATTGCAACATTTAAAAATCCTTAGAGGCATTCGGCCGGCAAATTGCTCTTGTATTTCAGGTCATGTACTCCCCCCTCCCCCCCCTAGAATTCCTTCACTTTTGCAGCATGAAATCTCATCTATTTTCACATATTTTGAACAATCCAGCCGTCTAGTGGTTGGGTCTGAAGGGTATTTATTTTCCTCAAAACTTTTATTTGCTTGTAGGTGGAAGTCGACATAGGTCGAGCCACTAAGACTGTCATGCCACAATTCCCACCCAGTTGCATGCCCATAATCTTAGATCATCGGTCAGGTACGGAGGTGCATCGTAGAGCTCCTGACTTTCTTCAACAGAGGTTGCTCTGAAGTCCACAAAGGAAAGAAGTCGGGGGAACTGAGATTGGCACTAAACGATGAAAGGATGTTTTTCAGGGGTGAGGGGTTTGGTGGGAGGGATTGAAATTCGGAGAATGATTTTTGGTTGGTGGGATCCGTGGGGTTACTCTATGCCATTTTAGAGTATGATGAACATTCTTCAAGTTTTCCCCTAACTGCCACTGAAAGTTCACCCACCGGAATGAACACCCAGCATGTTCTGTCTGCCTGAAGACCATAAGTTAGAGGATTGTGTCCCATGCTTGCATTTTAAACCAAAGACCCAGGTTCACAGGGCTAAGACCCTTTGAGCACATCGGGCAAGTACAGATATGGCTGGCTTGATGGAGAAACAGAAGGAGGAGGTCGATGGAGGTGATCGGTTTTTCCCACAACAATGAGGTAGAGCTGCCAGAAGCTCAGGGGAAAACCCAAGACATCGAACACGAGTTTTACGAGGTCGAAAAGACTCCCCATCGCTACTTTTATTCCGCAATGCCACATTTCTACAAAATGCCTGATTTGTTGAAGGAGAAAACAGTCAGGCACCACACATGATGCTGAAGCTTGGGTCTTTGAGCAACACCCTGGAGTCACTAAAAGCGAAGCCCTTGGCATGGAGGAAACACGCAGTCCAAGGTGTGCAATGAATTTCCCATCCTACCGGGAGAGAAAAACTCACTGGTAAGTGTAGAAGTAAGAAGGACACAGGCAACGACCAGAGTTGTTTATAAAGTTTATCTTTAAGTCACCCACGGCGTGCCTGGACCTTCTGGTCATGACTCCAGCCAAGCAGGAACTGAACTGGAACCCTCAACCACCGCCCAGGTGCCGCGAGGATCTTTTGTAAGGACACAAGATAATGAAGAGCGCACAGGGCTTCTGCGTGCCCAGCAATGCATAACTAACAACAATACTACATAACTTTCCCCCCTAAAAAGCAAACATTACAAATTCTTTACATTTGGTAGACACTTTGGCTTCACGGGCGTTAACCTGCCGTCTATTGGCAGAAGCAGACACCGAGGCTGAACCTGAAGTGGATGGTAAATACAAGGCTGAATCTAGGGTGAATGGTAATTCTGATTTAATTTGCTTGCCTGTGATATTCAGTGTTGGTTCCACCCAGGCTGCCCAGTCTAATTTCAAAACAGCTTTGTCCTGTTTAAAATTATGTTCGCTTGCTGAGGTGTAAATTTTACTAATTGATGTTTTTTCCAACACCTCCTGCCCACAAGTAGTACAGAAGCCTTACCGGCTCTTTCAGTTTGGACTGGAGCGGAGTGAATAGATTGTCCTTCAGTAACTTTAATTGGACTTCTTATAAGCACCCAGTCACCTACGACAAATGACTGCAAAAGACACATTGTTTTTTCTATGAAAATACTCCTTCATTTTATGTTGTGATAACATGACCTTAAAGGTACGTTTTTCCTTAGGCATGGTGACCAAGTCTGCACGTTCTTCCAACCATGATGGAAAAAGATTAGTGTGAGCTTCCTTGCCTCTAAGCAAAGAAAATGTAGGAACACCTGTGGTGCAATGTGATGAACTATTGTAACACATCACTTTCTGCTTAAGAAACCTTTCCACATTCCCAGCTAACACAGTTTGTACCCTTTCCTTTACGAATCTATTGCCTCTTTCCACTGTGTTTTCCAGTGAATATCGGACATAAGACACTCGGGACACTTGTCAAATAAAAACCTGACCTGGGCATAAATAACAGGCCACCAGAAGTAGTGTTTAACTTTCCCATTGTTTTGGTAGCACCCAGATGACCTTGATGTGCTGGAGTAATGATGGAATCACATAGTTTAGAAGGCAGTACATATACATGCCCCGTCATGAGTAAACCATTAGCCCTCAAATTTCAAAGCTTTATTCTACAGCAAGTCATAAAAGCAGTTATACATCCTACACTACACAATAAATACTACAATATTAAATTCATTTTTTTTTAAAACTCATTAAACCATAGTGCTGTCATGTTACAATTAAAAAGACAATTTATACATGATAATTAAAAATAGTTCAATAAAACATGAATTTTTAAAAGCTGATCTACATAAAACGGTGTCAGTTAGTTCATCGAACAGTGTCTAACTGTTGTAAAGTGCGGGTGCGTATAGTCCATGCCCAACCTAAAAATTTTGCAACGGGAATCGCCAAGCGGGGTGTGCAATCCGATTCCAGCATTCTTAGCGCCTCTATACACCTACGTGTGCCCAAGTTTAAACACACAGGTTTTATCCACTTCATTTGTGGGCTTACATAAAGGGGACAAACAAACAGTATATGAGCAATATTCTCAATCGAGTCTTTACAACGGGGACATTTGTCATCCTGGATAGCTGACCATTTGCGGGTAAACGCCTTTAAGGGAAGGGTCCCGATTCTGAATTGAAAATACAATTTTCTGTCAAACAGCCTTTCAATAATGTCCCAGTATGGCTCACAAGATGGTAAGGGTTTGGTATCCAAAAAACGTCCTGTTAAATTTGTATTGCATCCAATACTATAAGCGGACGACCACACCAATTCCCAATACATTTTTTTCAATGTTACCTTTGATGGAAAGCTTTCAGCGATGGGAGAGTTCCATAGGTGGTCTAGTTCCAGCTTAATAAGCAACCCTCTTATTTCCTTTAACCACCAGATCGAATGGAAGCGATCTGCCCTGATGATATCCTTTAGGGCAGTGGCGTAATGCACAAGTTCAGGAGTAGTCATGATGCTTCTCCAGTATGATAAGGGTCGCAGCCGTGCCAAGTCCTCAATGTTTTTCCTGCCAAGGTCATATGCCAGTGGAACGGTTGGAGTATTTTGGGGAACCCCAGCAAGACGGCGTAAAAACCTGTTTTCCGCCAGTTTCAGTTGTTTCAAATTGGAGAATCCCCAAAGTTCCGAGCCGTATAAAGAGGCACTGATCACCTTCATGTTATAAATTTCTAAAGCAGGGGTGATTGGCTTAGTCAATGAGGCTTTATGTTTAAGGGCCACTACACCCGCCAGCTGGTGGAATTTTAAGACAGCCATGTCGATGTGGTTTTTCCAACTCATATTACACCAAAGGGATATTCCTAGATACTTGAAAGCCTCAACCTGTTCTAGGGGAGTACTATTAAAATTAATTGAACCCTTAAAAGTGTTCCGCTGGTTCAAGCACATGAACTTGGTTTTGGAGGTGTTTATCTCAAGTCCACGTGTTTGACAGAACTCGCCGAAAGCGTTAACTGCCTTCTGGAGCCCACTCGGTGTTCGAGAAACTATGAGCGTGTCGTCCGCAAACATGAGGACTGGCACGTGTGCCCCTGCTAGAACAGGAGCATCGGTGGAAGAACGGCTTAGATGGTCTACAATTCCATTGATGTAAATAGAAAACAGTGTAGGTGCCAGAGCACACCCCTGTCGGACCCCGCGTTCGACAGGGAATGAGTCCGTCACCTCACCCTGGGCCCCCCACCTGATTCTAGCATAATTGTTCTCATGTAAGCGGACAAGAAGCGTCAGGGACGGAAACCAGCTTGATAAGGGGATAAAATATCTTTTTCTTCTATCCAAGTTTGCAGTTTGTTTTGGACTAGTCGACCTATTAACTTTTGGGCAGAGTCTATAAGACTGATAGGTCTGTAATTACTAGGTAATGATTTATTTCCCTTTTTAAAAACTGGAATTATTTCTGCACCCTTCCATGAGGTCGGTATTGGTGCACCCCTGGCCACAGAATTAGCTAGCCACTCAAAGTACTGACACCAAGATAATCGATCGCTTAAAAACACATCAGCAGGTATGGCATCCATTCCTGGGGCTCGGCCCCCTATCACGCAGTCTAGCGCTATGCTAACATCTTTTTTAGTAAATAGCTGACATTGATAAAAAACTGTGGGAGGTAGTATGCACTCTCCTTCCGCTAGATCACGAGCGTATTGTGGTTTGAAGAAGTCTACTCACTGGTTTTTGGCAACATTATTTTGCGGGGGTTGTGCCACCCCCCTCTATCCCACTTGACCAAGGCCCAAAATTGGCTTTGATTCTTTGCATCACAGGCGGATTTAAGATCACGCCAGTGGGACTCATCCCACTGTTTCCTGGCCTCTTTTTGTGCCTTCCTATATATATCCCTCGCCTTTCTCACACCTAGGATGTTCTTATTTCTAAGTTCGGTGCTGAGATTCTGGCGGGCTACTCTACAGGACTTGTCGTACCATCCCATTTTGGGTAATTTTTTATGAACATTATCTGGTTTTGTGGGCGTCTTGAAAAACTCCTGGAGCTTGGCAAAAAAGTTTGTATGAGCCTCAAGCATAATTTCAGGAAAATTTTGATTTGTAGCATATGAATTTATCTTATCCACTTCTTCGACCACTACTTTTTTAAGCTCCTCCAACCTCTCTATGTTCTCAATTAATCTACCCCATTTTATGCGGCGCAGGTTATTCGAGGCTACAATGTCTAAGGTGACTTTGCCACCCCCATGATTTGATTCTCTTAACCCAATGTTTGCTTTAAAGACCATACAGAGAGGGTTGTGGTCACTCTCCATCCTATATTTTACAGCCATATCAGTCAGCCTGTGCCATTCTCTAATATCCACTAGTAAGTAGTCTATTCGGCTAGAGGACCTACCATTGTCAAATGTTTTGTTCCCCTGGCGATCTGAAGGGGTGCGTCCATTTGCTGCCCTGAGTCCTCTTGCTAGACATAAGGCCTTCAGTTGGATGGCCACCGCTGTCCATCTTCTGACTACGGGTAATTCTAGCTGGGGGACACCCCACTTGCTATCCTCCTCTTCTGCTAGGATTTGGTTTTCTTGGCCAAGCGGTTCAAATGTGGTGTTGACATCACCCTCCACAATAAAAGACAGCTGTGTTGGGAGTGCCTCGAGCTCAAGGTCAAGAGCGGCGATTACTTCTGATGTTTGACCTCACACTACTCCCCTGGCATAGATGTTGAATATAACCACCCCCTGTCCGTTAGCCCATGTCAGGTTAACTGACAATATGTCATCTAGTGGAGAACTCCTTTGCTGGATTCTACAGCATAATGTTTGGCGGACCCAAATTATCAGGCCCCCAGATGGGCGACCCTTTGGATTTTTTGTAGCTGGGATTTGGAAATTAAGAAACCCTAGATGATGTACTGGGGTCACTGACCATGTTTCCTGGAACAGTAGAATGTCAAATTGATCTATAAAGTTACACCATTCTGGTGATGACAACTTATTAGTAATTCCAGCAATATTCCAGGAAATAAAAGACAACCCTGCCTCATCTACTTCATCTGCTACTAAACATTAGGGGGCCTGGGTTGTTAATATACCTTGGGTTTCATCTTCCAACCCTGGTTTTGAATCTATATTAGTACAATGATAATCTAATAGTTCGGGTGAAGGTGCTTCTGGACCAGGAACTAAACGTGGTACTGTCAAGGTGTGGACTGTAGCTCGGAGTATATATTCTCCTTTCTATTTGCTAAAATAATTGGATCATCTACCCTTTTCGCTGGGGTCAAGGAAGTAACATTTGTGAGACCAATCCCCTCGTCTATGGGAATATATGTTCTTTTTAGCTCAGTTGGTTCATTGAACACTACACTGTCTGCCCTCTCAAGTCAATCGCATTCGTTCAAGTCTGACAGTGCCGCAAATCTATTTTCAAGACTGATTCCCCATTCGCTGGGTTGGGGACCCCTGCCCCACTTATTTGACACCGGATTCCACTTTGTCTTTGATATACTTGGATTCCCTGTGCTACCTCTACGATAGAAAAAATCTAGAGTTAGCGGGAAGATGTCAGTGCTCCTGCGTTGTAGGGGAAATAAATTTCTCAAGACATCAGGGAGTACTTCTGGACTTAGAAAATGCAGAACTACACAATCTCCTTTAAATTTTTTCACACTATTCCCTATCCAGTCCACCCTTCTTGCCATAGTAATTTCCCCAGCTAGCTGCGGTTTACCCCATGGGGATATCATCATGTTGTTAGATAACCAATGAAATGCTTTACTGATCAGGGAAGATGTAGATTCCACTTGACCCGGCTTTAAGGGAGGCACATTGGCCAAGACCAGGACAAGGGGGGGCCTCTACAATGAGTTGGACCGGGCCTTTCTCTATACCCATCCCAGTGGATTTTAATGGGAGGTCTTCACTGACTGTTACCTGCACATCGTTAACCGCATCGCTGCTGCGGCGATTTTTGCGCTGTGCGGCAATTTTAAAATTACCGCGATACATGACGAGCTCAGCTCGTCATCAGCACACGCCACCCGTGGGTGATGACGAGCTGAGCACGTCATCAGCATCGAAGGGGTTAAGTACTGGGTGCTGGATAGGGGGAGGATTTGATACCACTTTACCCCTACCCCCTGGCCCAACCCCAGGAACATTCACAGTTGGTTCAACTCTGTTTGAAACTAGAATTGGTATATTACCCACCTCCTCCACAGTCTTATTTATGAGTCCCCCTAGCCTATTTACCTCAGCTGTTAGCTGGTCGATTTTGGCTACCAACGGTTTAATAATGCATTTGATCTTGGAATCAATAATACTCACTAGTTTTTTAATTTGATCATCCTCCAATATCTCCTTCCCACCATACTCCCCAATTGCCTCTTTTGTAGCCATATTTTTGGGTGGAGAGGCGGCCAAGATGACCGAGGCTATGCAGGGACTCCTGGGCAAGCGAGTCCTTGCCGCGCACCACCCCTGAAGCTGCTTCTGGCTCCCCGACTCGTGCTCGGTCCACAGGTGTTGTCTCAGGTCAGCCCCACCTGGAGCCGCGAAGCAGCACCCGCGAAGTGGGTGCGGCGAGAAGTATATGCAGCAAGGAACCGCAAGGCAAGTTGAAGAGGGCAGCCCCAGGTCAGTTTCCTCCTTCAGTGTTCAAGAAATTAGCGAGAGCGTCCCCATTAGCCAATGACAGTTCATCTGCCAGTTGACCAAATATTTTCAATTCTCCAACCAGTATTCTTCTCTTTGGCCATCGCTGAGCAACCTACACTCAGGCCTTGCATCAGACTTTGTCCTCCTGAAACACTGCCAACCATTCAGATTCACCCAGACCTGCACAGTAGTCCACATTAACAGCGTCCACAGATGCCACACTTACCACATCATCAACAAAGTCATCTTCCTCAATAGGCATGCGTGACAGACAATCCATGTGAACGTTTTCCCTCCAGAAGCATGCTTGATCTCGAACACAAATTCTTCTAGCTTGGAAACTATTCTGGCTAACTTGGCCGACAAGTTGTTGTTAGCTCCTGCTGAAAAAATATGCACACAGGGTTTATGGTCCATTTGTAACACAAATTTGCGACCCCACACATACATCTTAAACTTGTAAACAGCCCACACACAAGCTAATGCCTCCGCTCAATGGTACTATATTATTTTCCACACTGTTTGAGAGCTCTTGAAGCAAACGCTGTTTTTTTCTCCTTACCCGCAACCTTTTAACTCAAGATGGCCCCTAAGCCCATCTGACTTGCGTCTTGAAAGGCACTCCAAACAGGAGCTTTCTTAGTGAGTACTTTGGCCTCGTTGAAGGCAGCCTCTATGTCCTGAGACTATATGTACTTTGCCCCTCTCCACAATAGGGACCTGAGAGGTTCCACTGTTAGTGCATATTCAGGGACAAACCTTCCATAGTACTCCGCGAGATCAAGAACAGAGCGTAAAGCATCCTATCATTGGGAGCCTTCGCTTTCTTGATGGCCCTGATGAGCAACTACTTAGATTTAATCCCTGAGCTGGGGACGGTATGGCCCAAGAACTCTAATTTATTGATGGCGAATTTGCATTTGTCCATCCTGAGCATCAAATTTCTCTGAGGAAAAAAATATCCAAAACCTGATGCAACACACGGTGTTCGTCAAAGAGTTCTCCAACCCCAGCGCCGGAAACAACGACATCACTCCCTCGCAAGACCTCTGCAACTCACTCGCCGCGTTCTTCCACCGCAAGATCGCCGACATACACAACAGCTTCGACGCACAGACCACGCACCCTATCACCGAACCAACGCCCGCCACCACCACCCTCTGCAACTGGACCCCGATCAGCACCGAAGACACCACCCGCACGATGAACTCCATCCACTCCGGATCACCAACCGACCCCTGCCCACACCACGTCTTCAACAAAGCCGACGCCATAATCGCACCCCATCTCCGGGACATCATCAACGCCTCCTTCCACACCGCCACCTTCCCGGAGAGCTGGAAGCACGCCGAGCAGACCGCCCTCCTGAAGAAACCAACGGCAGACCCCACCGACCTCAAGAACTACCGTCCCATCTCGCTCCTTCCCTTTCCGGCCAAAGTCATCGAGAAGACCGTCAACAGACAGCTTGCCGCCTTCCTCGAGACGAACGGATCCCTCGCAGTCCGGGTTTCGGGCCAACCACAGCACCGAGACCGCCCTAATCGCAGCCACCGACGACATCAGAACCCTGATCGACAACGGGAAACAGCGGCCCTCATCCTCTTGGACCTCTCTGCGGCGTTCGACACCGTCTGCCACCGCACCCTAGTGAAGCGCCTCAGCAACATCGGGATCCGAGAGAAAGCACTGGAGTGGATCATCTCGTTCCTCGCCGGAAGAACCCAGAGAGTCCGCCCCCCCCGTTCAGATACGAGGCCACCGAAGTCATCTGCGGCGTACCACAAGGATCTTCCCTCAGTCCAACCCTCTTCAACGTCTACATGAGCCCCCTCGCAGCCATCGTACGCCAACACAACCTCAACATCATCTCCTACGCCGACGACACCCAGCTGATCCTCTCCCTCACCAACGACCCCACCACCGCCAGAGCCAACCTACACGAAGGGATGAAAGACGTCGCCGACTGGATGAGGAACAGTCGCCTCAAACTGAACTCAGACAAGACGGAAGTCCTCATCCTGGGATCTTCACCCTCCGCCTGGGACGACTCCTGGTGGCCCCCGGCCCTGGGCACCGCTCCCAAGCCAACAGACCATGCACGCAACCTGGGCTTCATCCTCCCTGTCGATGACCAGACAAGTCAACGCCATCTCATCTTCATGCTTCAACACCCTGTGCATGCTCCGCAAGATCTTCAGATGGATCCCCACTGAAACCAGGAAGACAGTCACCCAGGCACTCGTCACCAGCCGACTGGACTACGGGAATACCCTCTACGCCGGAACCACAGCCAAACTCCAAAAAAGGCTCCAGCGCATCCAGAACGCCTCCGCACGACACATCCTGGACATCCCCCGACACAGCCACATCACCGGACACCTGAGACCTGCACTGGCTCACCGTCAGCAAGAGGATCACGTTCAGACTCCTCACCCACGCACACAAGGCTCTCCACGACCTGGGCCCCAAGTACCTCAACGACCGCATGACCTTCTACACGCCCACTCGCCAGCTACGATCGACCAGCCACGCCCTCGCCACCGTACCACGCATCCGCAAAGCCACCGCCGGAGGAAGATCCTTCTCCTACCTGGCAGCCAAGACCTGGAACACCCTCCCCACCCACCTTTGGCGAACCCAGGACCATCTCTCCTTCAGAAAGCCGCTCAAGACCTGGCTGTTCGAGCAGTAGCATTCCCCCTCCCCCAGCGCCTTAAGACCCTCCCGGGTGAGTAGCGCGCTTTATAAATGCCGTGATTGATTGATTGATTGACGGTTGTGCTCTTCCAGCAATACTTAACCAACAGCACTATTACAGTAAGGATACTCTGAAGGACGTCCCCTCCACTTCCGAGGAAGATAGAGTGCTGGGAGAGAAGGATGGACTAGTTCACTCAAAGGAAAGCGTTCATGGAGAAACTAAGACTTCGAGGTCGGCAATGCTGGAAGAAAGAAGAGGGCATTAGAGATTGAGATAGAGAACTTAATGAAGAAGTCCTTTGAGGAACCGACACAGGACATTGTAACGACAGAACAGGAAGAAACACTTGAAGAAAAGCAGGACACAGATGTGGGGAAAGAGGAGGAAGAGCGCTGTCGGAGGAGTCAAGTAAGAATTGCATCAAGGGGAGATAGAATCCTGCCCCTCAAACTGTGAAGGAGGAGGTTGAGCCTTCAGGGTGGAAATGGAGGTAAAAATGAACTGCTTTCTCCCTGAAACAGAACTGTAGCCTAGAAGAATAACCAGAATCTTCCCATGCTCCCCAGTATTGGTCAGCGAGGCAGAAAGGTTTACTGTAAACCAGCAACAGGGAAGGAAGTCACACCCCACATAGAAAAGAAATACAGGGCCTCAACTTAAGTTGCCAAGTATATTTAAGGCCATGTCGAGCCAGGAAGGAAAATTGAAAGGGCTGGAGGTACACACTGGCAAATTGCCATTTCCAACACCCTGTTGAATCAACAATGTCACCAATACTGTGAGGATATGGAGGAACTCAGGTCACCCCTCTTAGAGGTGTGCGATAAGAGAGAAAAGCAATATTGAGGGAGGAAAGAACTTCGCCAACTTATGCCTTAAGTCCGCTTTCAACGCTGCTGACTATGGGGACGGTCATGAAGAGATGTGTTGCTGCGCAACTCCTGTTGTACTCCTTGGGTACAATCTAGTATTGTTGATAAGCTTCTCACAGGAAAACAGCTATTTAGCCCTGGAGGAGATAAAGGTGAATACAACTGCAGATATTGGGGAACCCCTTCGTGTGTTTAGACCTTCATTTAAAAGTGGAAGCCTTCAAGAAAAGAGAGGACAGGGGAAGCAGATGTTTGGTGCCCAGGGCCAGAAGCAGCCAAGGGCCAGCCAGTTTCCGGGCCATGGGTAGTAACAACAGCAACAACACCTAAGCCTCTGTTTAAAAGAAAAGGTAAATCTAGAAGCTGAAACTCTAGAGGATCTGCAGTGGGCTTTCCAAAGTGATTCAAACTTACCTTACCCAGTCCCAACTCTCCTGCAGGGCGAGAATAAAGGATTTCCTCAAAAACAGGGGAGCCATTCCCAAAGGCAAGTGAGTTATAAATATCATTTGTCACAGGTACTGCATAAACTACAAACAAAGCCTACCAACAAAGCCACCAAAATATCAGCTTAACAGGAAGGGCTAATGACAGATCCTGCTCTAAGGGGTCTAAGAGCTGCTGACAAAGAACTCCATACAGAAGATGCTGTGTGAAGAAAGAAGCACAGGTGTGTGATCAGTTTATAATCTTGTCCCAAAACAAGACTTGATCGTGTGGGATATCTTACACCTGCACTTTGTAAACCGGAACATAGACACAGAAACGTCAAATTACACTACAGGATGTAATACCTTTGCTTGATGAAGGGGACTTCTTAGCAATAATAGACGACAGATACTTACTTCTGCATGCCCATTCACATAGCACACAGGAAGTACCAAAGATGTGTGATGGAGAGAGAGCATTACCAATTCAAAGTCCTAACGTTTGGAATTAAATCAGCACCAAGGATCTTCGACAAGGTGCTGGCTGTGGTAGCCTCACACCTCCGAAGGCAGGACTAACATGTCTACCCCTGCTTCGATGACTGGCTCATAAAAGCAAATACCTCAGAGATTTACCAAGAAAACATGACAAGAGTGGTATCGCTCCTACACACTGGGATTCACAGTGAACTGGGAGAAATCATCTTCCAGTCCATTGACAAGGAAAAGTTTCCTAGGAGCACAACTCGAAGGTTCAGGTCATACCAGTGCATGTTCACCTCTACCAAACATCACGGTCTGACTGTGAGGACCATAGTGCACCACAGAGGATGTGAAAATCAATGGGAACAAGGCTGAGACACCTGGGATGATCTAGTGGTTGTTACAGTCAAAGTGAACAAGGGACTGAGGTGGTTGAATGTAGAGAATGCAATCAAGAGCAAATTCTTTAAGGCACTAACTACCACAGCCATCATCATCACAGATGCTTCACTGGCCGGTTGGGGAGTACACATAGACACTCTAAAGGTGAGGAGGCTATGGTCAGAACAGGATGCTACAAAATACATCAATTTTCTAGAGCTGAAGACAATCTTGCTACTAGTAATGCCTTACAGAGCCAAGTCCGAAAACAAACTAGGAGGGACAGTATCATACCCACAGTCACAACTGGCCCACACCATTTGGAATTGGGCAATCGCAGAGAACATCTCACTGCTGGAAAGTCATGTTCAAGGGATGGAGAACGTACAAGCAAATGGTCTAAGAAGCAAACAAGACTCACAAATGACTGGGAGGTTAAGCAGTCTATACTGGACACACTTTTTGATCTATGGGGAACACCAGACGTCGATCTTCCGCAACACCAGAAAACGCTGGTGCTTTGTGTTCAGGGACTACCATCCCCAGTCTTTGGGCAGTGTCCTGTTGATAACTTGGTTTAACATTTTTGCATACACTTTTACTCCGATACTGGTAACCCCAACTTTTCTAGAGAAGTTCAAGATTTCCAACATGACAATGATTCTCATTGATTCAAGATGACCTCGACAGTCATGGTTCTCCCATCTATTTCAGTTGTCGAAGCGGCGTTATGTCAAAATTTCTCTGCACAAGTATACCTTAATTATGCAGCGAAGGAAGGCATCTCACCCAAACCCAGGGGAAATGCATTTGACAACCTGGTTCCTGAAATAGATGTGTTTGTACAACTACATCTGCCAAAGGCTTTATTATTTATCATTAGAGATGCACGAAGGCCAGCTTCCAGAACGTTCTAAGCCTTTAAGTAGAAGATGTACATAACTTGGTGCCAATCCAAGAAGATGCAACACTTACTTCAACAAGACACCATAATAGTTTGATACCCGACACCTCTTAACAAGCATTTGTGATGCAATCTGTCTCGTCTTTGGGACCTTGTATGTATTTAGTTATGCAGCACATTAGCCTGGGTGCTGAAACATCTACTGTTCTTTAACATGGAGGGAAAGTAAGCACCAAACTGTGTGACACGCCAGGTTTGGGAACACATGAAGAGAAATATTGCCTTTCAGCAGGAAATGGTATAGTCCAAAACTCTGATTTTAATATAAAATCAGGACCTTCGGTGGCCAAATCACTGAAAATACAAGATTTGAAAAAAATATTATTGTGTACGGGTGCTCATGGAAGACTATTTCTGTGGACTGGAATCTAGAGAATGCTAAAGTGATTCGGGTATTTTACTGACCTCTGCTGGTTGTTTTCTATCAAGAAAGTGAAATAGAGTCAGTTGCCAGAAAAAAAAAGTCCCTCAGCAGAAAGCAATTCTGGTATTTTACTGACCTCCACTAGTCGTTTTCTATCAAGACAGTTAAATAGAGGCAGCTGAACAGAAAAATAAGTCCCTAAACGGAAGCAGACAAGTCCTAGGGCTGATCTCCAGAACACACAAAGTACATACACATATAAGTATATACTAAAGTATATACAAGAGGTCTCGAATGCTTGACCTAAAAAGTATAAATTCTCATATGCCTCGCTAAGGGTGCGTTTGTCAGCCATTGCAGCCTACGTGAAAGGACTACACGCACAAAACATTTTCTTACTTCCTCTAACCAAAGGGTTCCAGGAATCACCAAAAAGGCATTTCCCTGGAAGGAAGGTACCTCCGCAGTGGAATGTAAACCTAGATTTGGCAGTGTTGATGAAAGCACCTTTTGATCCAATTAATAAGACCAGAGTCAGACATCTTACATTGAAAACTGTGTTCCTAGTAGCAATGACATCACTGAGGCGAGTCTATGAGATACAACCACTGCCAGTACATATCCATTCACAAAGATATGTTTATAAGAAAGAAGCATTTTTTGTCTGTTCATTATGAATTACAAGTTTCTAAAGCCATTTGAGATCATTTTGTGCCACACTGAAATGCTGTGTAAATCAACTTCATACAGTCCAGTTCTAAGATGTCCCAATGTGTTCAATTGGAGTATATCTTTTAAATCGTTGTTATTTTTCTGTTGCGCTTTCCCTTCCTCCCAACTAATGCTGTTACTTAAATGTTTTCTTAAAGGTACCCCTGTTAAAAAATGTGCTTTCTCCTTTGGGGCAGGAGATGTCTTTCGCAATATTTTTCAGTCTTGCTTGAAAAGTTAGTTTCATCTTCTCAATGGTTTTGCTGTATGTGGATCTTTGTACCGTCCTTCGCTTTTTTCTCTTTCTTATCCTCTGCCAGTGTTTTTGACCAATATCCAGTTTTCTTGACCGGTATGTTCCTAACATAACTGAGGGCAAAGGCTACCTCTACCTCCTCAGCAAGTATGTTATATTCTCAACAAGGGACTCCACAACATCTCCTATGCCTGCTGAAAAGATTGTTCTAGGCCCTTTTGGACGCTGAATTGAGCATGACAAAATAAGTTACAGATTTCATCATGTAATAGCTTTCTACACCCTAGTGATTTAAAATAAAACAATTCTAATATGCAAACTGGATTGAGAGGGTAAGATAAGCGGGTGGCACTTCTAATCTAGCCCTTCACTGACTGGCTCATCTCAGTCTATAATCTTCCCCCAACAGATCTCCTTTTCCTTTGCCCATGAGTAGTTTGGAAAGGATGTGAATATGAATCTTCATTTAGGCTTAAATGTTGCCTACTCTCAAAATTACTGAATGGCTTTGTGATACATATTCTGCGAATTTGTAAACTGGTATTATATCACACATGTTTTGCACTTGTTTTAAATATAGCAGTCAGTCATTTTTTATCTACAATATTATGTTTCTTCATAACTAGGGATCCTGAAATTTGGCGTTTAGCCTGCTTGAAAATCTGGGGAAGAAACTGTAGTAAACCAAACCTGTACACCACATGGAGGCAAATGTTTTTAGAAAGGCCACGCCTTCGGTTTGATGGTAAGTTACAGTGGCCAATATTAAATGTATATCATCAAACGTGTTGATGGTCTGTGTGTGCTTAGAATGCAGATGCTTAGTCACGTCTAATTTGTATAATTGATTAATTGATTCACTGGTGAAGGATAAACTCTTTATTCAACAAAAAATCGATTCATCCATGCAAGTAGGAGTCATCATACAATTGTGTTCTGTGCAACTTCAGTTACAGTGCAAGCAATATTACATATACTTGAGGGGTCACAGACATCAAGCATGACACCATCCTGTGATTGGTACTCCATCTCTCCCGATCGTACGTGCCCCCACCCCTCCTTCACTAGGACTTTTATTTCTCCTATGGGCTATAGATCTTTTCCCACTTCTTTGGGCAGCCCCTGCTTTTGTATACAACTTTTTCTGCCAGTCTACACCAGTCCATGTCCTTTCCCCAGCTAGAAAGCTTTGGTGGGTCCCAAGCCCCCTACAACTGTACAACATTTAGGTTCGAGGCATGTGGGCTGCTGAATTCATATCTGTGCATAGATCGCCGCCTAGTGTTGGGTCCGGATGATCGCACATTGTTGTCCTGGAAGAGTCTTCGAAGTATCACGAGATAGGTGGCTCCTCCCCTGGACTACAGTGCGCATGGGCATCGACTCCATCCTCATTGTTTTTTTCCGCCATTGGGTTCGGATGTATATTGGTTCACTCTTGTCGGAATCGATATAAAACTTTCTTAAGGCCAAAAGGCCTTTAGCTTTTCGTTGGTATAGTCTTGCGTTCGGTGCCCGATTCTTCCAGCTCAGTTTCGAGCCGGATTCCAGAGAGCCGCGTGCTTTCGACGCTGAAGGCCCAGTCGACGCCAAAGACCTTATTGACGGACCATCATGGAACGAAGTCCGTTCAAGAGATGTCCCGTGTGCAACTCCAAGTATCCCCACATCGACGTCCACCCGGTGTGCAACAAGTGTCTGTCGCCGGATCATGATGAAGCCAGCTGCATGGCTGGTTCCCGTTTTCGATTCAAGAAGACTCTTCTGCATCGTCGCGCTGCGCACCAGGAGGCCCAGCAGACTGCACCGGCGCCTGTGAACATATTCGATGCCCGGGATGATGAAGGCGCTGACGGGAAGTTAGTGAGAACCTGTCGAATCCCGCGTCGGAGGTCGACTACAACTACGACGCGGACGTTGAAATGCTCGACGCAGAAGAAGTCGTCGACGAGGTAGGAGACAACGACGACGGGGCCTTTGGGGCCATGGAAGATAGCTCGAGCGAAGAGCTAACTCAAACTGACATTGGAGCCGGAACGCTTCAAAAGGCTCACGTCGAGGGATCGCCGCTAGGCCTTACCCAAGATCTTCCAGTGAGTTCTATGGCCCCGCCTTCGGGCTCGGCTACGGACATTGATATTGAGCCACACCCTGCAAAATCGAAACCGAAAGTGAAGACACCGGTCTCGACACAAGTGAAAGCACTGGTGCCCCCATCGAAACCAAAAGTACGTATTGCTTTGGTCGGCTCAAAGCCCTCGGACCTGTCGGCACCGACAAAGCACAAGGTCGTTATCGACCCGAAGAAACTGCTCAAGGGCGTCGAGACGAAGTCTGGCACGCCGAAGACAGTCGAGCCGAACATATCGGCGCCGAAGACAGTCGACACCGACAAAGGGCTCAGTGATCCAAAGGTTCTCGAGACTACGCATCGACAAGACAAGGCCAAGAGTGGGCCGACCCACGAGTCCACGTCTAGTGGTGCCTCGAAGGATTCCTTCGAGTCGACACAGCCTTCCGCCGCTTTCTCCAAGCAAGTGGCGGACTCCCTAAAGCGCATCTAGAACAAGGCCTCGAGTGTCGGGCCAAAAAAGATCCTCCACCTTCGAAGCCTGTCGATAAACCTCAGAAAGCGTCGACGTCCATTCACTTCACGTTGCCGCAGAAAGTGGCGCCGAAGGCTTTCGCCCCTAGAATGGCCACCAACATGCCCGAGAAGGTGTCCTTGGTGCCGAAGTCGACGACCGTGGTCCCGGCCTTAAAGCATCGACAATCTTCGTTGGAAGAACAACAAGAACAATTTATCGATGCCGAAACAGGCAGGCTTTCCCTTCATAAGCGGGAAATTGCCCCGGAACAGCCAATGGAGTCCTATAAAATTCCACTGAAGAAGAAAAGGGATTCCACTTCGACCCCTGTTCTTGTGGAACCGGTTTCTCCACATGGCCATGATGTCTCACCCACTTATTCAGATGTGGACACTGGGGAAGGTGATGAGGATGAATACAGCTATCCTGTCTACACTGAGCCAGATGATACCAATGAACCCTGGGCAGCTGCTGCTGACCCAGGTGATCCTCACTCTACCCCAGACACTCAGATGTATGCTGTAAAAACGTTGCCTACAGAGGATTCAGCTGCGTTTAATGCCCTCATTGAAAGGGCAGCGAAGAATCATGACGTCCAGCTCCATGCTGACCCCATTGAAGTGGACTTTCTTTTTGACACCTTTTCCGTCTCAGAGAGGGCTGTCAAGACTCTGCCTATGTTGAAGGGTGTCTTGAAGCATGCTGGGGAGATCTTTAAAGAGCCTACGAGAGCCAGGGTGATAAACCCTAGAATTGAGAAGAAGTATAAACCGGCGCCTGGTGACCCTACTTACATCAAGGGACAGTTGCCTTTGGACTCTCTTGTTGTTTCTAATGCCCGAAAGAGGGCTAATTCACAAACAATGGGTGATGCTCCTCCCCCAGATAAGGAATCTAAGGTGTTTGAGGCATCAGGGAAAAGGGTGACAGCTCAAGCGGCCAATATCTGGCGCATTTCAAATACACAAGCACTTCTAGCCAGGTATGACAGGGCACATTACGACACACTGGAGACCCTGTTCCAGCACCTGCCAGACGAATACAAAGAGGCAGCTGAGATGCTCATCCAAGAGGGGAAGCTGATATCAAATGCTTCTATTAAATGTGCACTGGACGCGGCAGACACCGCGGCCAGAGCTATTAACACTAGTGTCATGCTGAGACGACATGCCTGGCTCAGAATCTCAGGATTCAAGCCGGAGATACAGACCACCATTCTCAATCAGACAGTAAACCCTGATCATCTATTTGGCCCAGAGGTGGACACCACCTTGGAGAAAATCAAAAAGGACACTGAAACTGCTAAGTCCATGGGGGCTCTGCAGTCCCAGCAGTTCAGGGGTGGTTTTTTTCGTCGCTCAAGCACTAGAGGTGTTTCCAGAGGCCAGCTCTCCCCAACCACACAGTACTATAAAGGCGGCACGCAGACCACATACGCCAAACCGAGTCGAGGTGGATATCGTGGAAACAGCGCCAAAGGCAGAGGTCGTGGAAACAACAACTCCAGATCCTCCGCCACTAACAAACAGTGACGCCTTGTCACTGCCCCCCGACCACGCAACACCTGTCGGGGGGAGACTTCAACAGTTCCTGCCAGTCTGGAAGTCCATCACCACAGACAGGTGGGTCACACAGCTTATACAGTACGGTTATTGTCTGGAGTTAACATCCACTCCACCCAACATACCCTCAAGACACCGTCCTATGACCGACGAGCATTTGCACTTATTGCAGCAGGAGGTCCTAGTCATGCTGCAAAAAGGGGCAATCGAGCTCGTGCCTGTGAAAGAAAGAGGCACAGGAGTTTACTCACTGTACTTCTTAATACCAAAAAAGGACGGGTCCCTCAGACCCATACTGGACCTCAGACCCCCTCAATCAGTACATCCTATCGGAGCACTTTCACATGCTGACCCTGCAGCAAGTCCTACCGTTGCTCAGTCAGGGGGATTTTCTCGCAACTTTAGATCTAAAGGATGCGTATTTTCATATTCCGCTACACCCGTCACACAAAAAATACCTCCGGTTCACCATCCACAACCAACATTACCAGTTCAAGGTTCTGCCTTTTGGGGTCACCACGGCACCCAGGGTGTTTACAAAGTGCCTGGCGACGGTGTCTCTCTCTCTCTTACTCCCAGTACTTTTCCTCCCCGTAGGCGCAGCAAATCCCGCCCGCTGATCAGATACAATCAACGATCAGGTAACTCCACTTTAATCGTGGTTTTCCATCTAGCCTACATCCTGAACTTGACCAGGTTTTCGTAACCCCCCCCCCTTGCTCCCCCGCAGCTTTCGACTTTTGAGCGACCGCTTGTACTTCAGCTACCCACGCTTCCCTGCCTGGGTACCCCTGTAAGTTTTTTCTCCCCCTTTTTCTCCCCTCCTTCCGTCACCTCCGCACTCCCACACCACCCAATTCTTACCTCGCACTAATTAGTCGAATTCCTGAATCACCCTTACACTATTGTTTCACCTGCTAATTATATCTTTCCAATTGTCCAACTCTTGACATTTACACTTACCGTAGTCACCCCCAACCAACACTCCAACTACTCCCTGCTCCGGCCCCCACCCCCACCACGCCACATCCACATCTAGACTTTCACTGCTCTGATACTTATACCTGACAACTCACCCACCGACCTACCCACCCCACTCAATGCCCCAGTCCTCGGTCTCCCGCTCAAATTGCCCTTCTCTCGCCCACAGCACTGGTTCCATCGACAACCCTGTCCTGATGACGATCCCGACTAAAGGGGATCGAAACGCTGTCGACTTCACAGCTTGAATCATATGACTCATATCACGTTTTGTGCTCCTGTTCAATTTTTGACAAATCTTATTCTAAGTGATTACAATTTGTTTTTGTGGAGCTATTATTTGATGTAAATACTTTAGTTCATGCGTCAATCACGCTGTTCACTTTAGCACTTGCACCTTCACTATCACCAATTGTATATAGCACCTTGCACCAAGTGCCACTGGGTTGTCACATGATCTGCTCTGTACAGTGCTGTTTTAATTGTATTGTCATGTGAAAGACCATTCCCTTCTGCCTCTTGGTGAATAATACTGCCTTTTTTCAAAAAATTCAAATGACTCCTTGGTTTCTACCTTTGTGTAATGCATATTGCATACATTATTGAAACTGTCTTTGCATGATACCTGTTGGGAATTGTTTTTGCTTACACGACACACCCATCCCAACGAGGTTTATGGGTCTTTTCCTGTTGTTCTTATACATGGCGACGGTTGCAGCACACCTGAGGAGACAAAACATTCACATCTACCCTTATCTGGACGACTGGCTCATCCAGGCAAAGTCGGCCCAGCAGTGTGCCGCCCACATGTCCCACACCATTCACCTTCTTCACGATCTGGGATTCTCACTGAATTACCCAAAGTCCCACCTGCAGCCCGCCCACATACGGCAGTATCTGGGTGCGACAATAAACACTCTGGCAGCCACAGCAAAGCCGAATTCAGTGAGGGTCAGCAGCATTCAATCGCTGATACAAAAATTCAGACCTCAACACTCGCTTCCAGCATGAGTGTTCATGCAGTTGATAGGCATGATGGCCTCCTGCATCTCCATAGTCCCGCACGCGAGACTACATATGCGTCCACTTCAGGAGTGCTTAGCACGTCAGTGGACTCAGGCTCACGGACAGTTGAAGGGCCTAGTGTTGGTGAGCGGTCAGGCATACAACTCTCTGCATTGGTGGAATCCACAAAACCTTTGCAAGGGACGACCGTTCCAAGAGCCTGTGCCACAGATCATCCTGACGACGGACGCTTCTCTCCAGGGAGGGGGAGCTCATGTACTCCACTACACTGTGCAGGGAGTATGGACACCACAGCAAAGGAAGATGCACATCAATGTTCTAGAACTGATGGCGATCTTCATGGCAATGAAAGCCTTCAAAGTACATCTGTGCAACAAGGTCGTGTTGATCCGGACGGACAACATGACAGCCATGTACTACATTCAGAAGCAGGGAGGAACACACACTCCACAGTTGTCTCATCTGGCTCAGAGCATGTGGAAGTGGGCCATTCAGAGAAACATCTTCCTCATGGAAGAACACCTCCCAGGCAAGGACAATCAGATGGCGGACCTGCTCAGCAGGTACAGCCACCAAATGCACGAGTGGGAGATACATCCATCAGTACTCCACCCGTACTTCCAAAGGTGGGGTTATCCAGAGATAGACCTGTGCGCCACAAAGGAGAACGCAAAATGCCGAAGCTTTGCCGCCAGGTTTCCACACCACAGTCGCAAGGCAATGCGATATGGATGAACTGGTCAGGCAAATTTGCGTGCGCTTTTCCCCCAGCACCTCTAACACCGCTGGTGGCACGCAAGCTGAAGCAGCACTCAATGACTCTCATCCTGGTTGCTCCGACGTGGGCTCGCCAACCATGGTACACCACGATTCTGGAACTGTCCGTGGTACCGCATCAAAAGCTGCGCCTCACACCCAGGCTTTTGACGCAGAGCCATGGCGACATTCAGCATCCAGATCTGCAACAGCTCAACCTGGCGATCTGGCTCCTGAGGTCTTAGAGTTTGGCTACCTCAACTTACCTCCTGACTGTATGGACATCATCCGGAAGGCAAGAAAGCCCACCACCAGAGCATGCCATGCGGCGAAGTGGAAGCGGTTTGTCATTTATTGTGCAGACCACAACATTAACCCGCTGGATGCATCTATTCAAAACATCATTTGTTATCTCTTACATCTGTACAAATGTAATCTGGCCTATGCTTCCATTCGTATACATTTATCTGCAATGGCTGCTTATCTTCAAAACAGACAGCACCTCTCACTTTTCAGGGTGCCTTCCATTAAAGCCTTTCTGGAAGGACTAAAACGAGTCTTTCCTCCGCAGACGCCACCAGCTCCCGAGTGGAACCTCAATGTGGTCCTCACCAGGCTGATGGGTCCCCCTTTTGAACCACTGCATTCCTGCGAGATTCAGTTCTTGACATGGAAAGTGGCTTTCCTTATAGAGATTACGTCGCTACGACGAGTTAGTGAAATCCAGGCACTAACTATATAAGAGCCATTTATTCAGTTTCATTCTAACAGGGTGGTGCTTCGCACTAACCCTAAATTCCTTCCTAAGGTAGTGTCTCAGTTCCATATCAACCAGACTATAGAACTACCTGTGTTCTTCCAAAATCCAGAGTCACTTGCGGAGAGAATGCTCCACACACTTGATGTCAAAAGGCCCCTAATGTACTACATTGATAGGACCAAAGATTTTCGGAAGACTAAACAACTATTTGTTGCCTTTGCGCCACAACACAAAGGTAACCCCATTTCCAAGGCTGGTATTGCCAGGTGGATCGTTAAATTTTTTCAGATCTGCTATCAGAAAGCCAAGCGCACTCTCACCATTCAACCACGGGCCCACTCCACCCGAAAGTTGGGGGCCTCCATGGCTTTCCTTGGAAATATTCCTTTGGAAGACATATGTAGAGCAGCCACATGGTCTACCACACACACATTTACAAAACATTACTGTGTTGATGTGCACTCCAAGCAGCAGGCAGCTGTAGGGCAGGCTGTTCTAAAAACACTTTTCCAAACTGCTGCAGCTGGCACGGGCGGCCGCCGTTAATGGATGGACTGCTATGTATTCTATGCACAGATATGAATTCAGCCGCCCACATACCTCGAACAGAATATGCTACTTACCAGTGTGCATCTGTTCTTGGCATGTAGGGCTGCTGACATTCATATCGCCCGCCCTCCTCCCCGGCGCCTGTAGCGGCTGCAGCATTCACACATACTTCTGGCATGGTCATCATTCACGTAGTTTCACTCCATCTTGGCCACAATGGCTAAAAACAATCTGAGGGTGGAGTCGATGCCCATGCGCACTGTAGTCCAGGGGAGGAGCCACCTATCTCGTGATACTTCGAAGACTCTTCCAGGACAACAATGTGCGATCATCCGGACCCAACACTAGGCGGCGATCTATGCACAGATATGAATGTCAGCAGCCCTACATGCCAAGAACAGATGCATACTGGTAAGTAGCATATTCGTTTCGCCACCCCCGATGCCAGCATGAGCCATATTTTAGTGTGTGTGGGCCACTGATCCTCTCCCATGACCCCCAGCAAGTGCCAGTATACTTCTGGTTGAATATGAACGCCACGCACTTCCGACATCAACCCGGTCATCCCCACCCAGTAGCGCTGGATTTTGGAGCACTCGCAAATTTCCCTGCATCCTCTAGCACATTGTTCTGTGTCAGATCTAACTATTTTGTGTTGTAGCGTTCGGGGGGAGTATGATGTATGTAAGATTCTAAGTTGGATAAGTCTGAATCTTGCCCGTATGGCAATCTCTGGGACTTTGGATTGCTTCTTGCCAGTCATTTTCTTCCAGCAATCCCAAATCAGCTTCCTAGGCTGCCCTTAACAGACCCAGAGGGTCGAGGAGGTTATTAATTAGTTGCTTCCCTCCTATAGTAGGTTACTGTTAGACCGGGCACCATTGGCATGGGTTCTCTCTTCCATTTTTTGCTCTTGCCTCCTGTTGTTTTGCTCTGTGTTGGACTCTGTTTAGCTGGTCAAGATGCTTTGGGAACTTTGCCACTGCTGTTCAGTGCCAACGTGCAAGTGCTCTCTTTGTAAATTGTTGTTACGGATTAGTGAATTCATGATTGGCCTATTTGGTTTACTTGTCAGACCCTTGTATAGTGTGCTGTGTGTGCCCAGGGCCTGTAAATCACATGCCGCTAGTGGGCTGCAGCACCTGATTGCACCCCCTACAGAAGCAGCCTTTAAAATGTAACACTGGCTTGCCACTGCAGAGCCTGTGTGTAGTCAGGGACTGTCATGTTGACTTGGCACACACTTGCCAGTCCCTAAACCTTCCCTTTTCTACATATTAGGCACCCCTAAGGTTGGCCCAAGGTACCCCTGTGGGCAGGACATGCCCTGATGTGTGTGTCATGTCCTGATAGTGAAATACTGACAATTTTGTTTTTCACTATTGCAAGGCTACCTGTTCCCATAGGAAAGAATTGGGAGTTTGTTTATAACATCGTATATACCTAACTGGCCCTGGGAACAAGGTTGAAAAATAAAGTTTAGTATGGCTGAACTCAGAATGTTAAAGTGCATCTTTTAGTGTGTGTTATTTTTACATTTTGTGTTTGAACATACCACTTTTAGAAAGTAGGTATTTTCTTGCCTAACCATCCAATGTTCCTCTGCTAGGTTTGTGTATTGTATGTCTGGCTTTTGGATTACAGGGGCTGGAGAGGGGAAGCGGCTCCAGAAGTCTGAGGAGTCAGGGCTGGGCTGAATAGACCTGGGCTGCATTTAGAGTAAGGGGGGGAAGAGATTTCCTTTCACCTGAATGGGCCTGGTCTGCCTGTAACAATGCTGTCTCCACCTCCTGCCAGCAATCTGCATCAGTGAGGACAGAACCGGTTTTAGCTGGGTACAGACACTCTCTGCCTTCAGAGAACAAAGGATTTTGGTGTATTAAGAGGGGTCCAGACTTGTAGATCACTTCTGGGAAATCAAGGGGAACCTTTGCCAAGGAGAAGAGCTGGATACGCTGAGGAGGAATACTGCCCCTGTGCTGTTTGCTGTCTGGGGTTGGCTTGCAGTGGCTGCTTGCTGCCAAGGAAAGGAGGAAAAGGACTTTGCTGTTTGCTTTGTTACCTGCTTGAAGAAAAGATCTCAAAGGGCTTGAAACAGCTTGCCTCCTGTTCTGAAGGCTCAGGGACACAAAGACTTAACCACCAGCTCCCCTGAATTTTCTAGCTGGGACTTACAACCTGCAAAGAGGTGCCTGCTGCTGTTTAAGACCTCTATTGACTGTTTGTCGCAGGGAGCTGGAAAATCGATGCAGCATCAAAGAAGCGTGTCGCATCCACACTTGTTTCTGAGGCATCGCCAAAGAAACCGTCGCAGTACCTGCTACAGCTCGAGAAATTTCTGCACGATGCATCGGGTGCAACGATCTCTGAAGCCCGAGATCACTGCACTGATCCAGACGCAAGCCTGCTGTGCGGCTGCACGACATCACGCATCATACCGGATAAACACATCGCATCAAGGAGCCAAGACTGTCGCATTGTTGAGGGACGCAGTAAGAAACCAACGCATCACCTCCCCCGCAGTAAGAAACCAACGCATCATCTCCTCTCTGGTAAGGAACCGACGCATCACCTCCCCTTCGCTGTAGTAAGGAACCAATGCATCACCTCCCCCGAAGCAAGATGTATTTTGCATGACACATCCAAGGTACTTTTGACAAAAGTGTTGCATCTGCAATTTGCTTGAACTGAACTAATTTCTACCATTTGAAAGTCTTATTTTTAATACTGTATTGTGGATTTTTGTCTTGTTTTGGTTTAGATAAAGATTACTTTATAAACTGGTGTAGTGCCCATTTGTAGTGTTTTCACTGTATTACTGTATGTGTTCACAAATGCTTAACACGCAGCCTCTGAGATAAGCCTGACTGCTCGTGCCAAGTTACCAAGGGGGTGAGCAGGGGTTATTTTAGGAGTGTATCCCCCTTACCCCGGCTAGAAGCTAGGGTCCCTATTTGGACAAAGGTACCTACCTCTGCCAACTAGACACCCCCATTTCTAACCGTTACTTTGTTCCCCTTCAATAGACTGAAAAAAGGTATCTTGGATCCTGTATGGAGAATTTTGTAGAGAGTAGAGTAAGAGTGGGAGGGCCATCATTTTGAACAGCACTGCCCTGCCCATAAGAGAGATGGGTAGTTGGTACCAGTGTGCAATGTCACCACGTAGTCTTGTCAATTGTGGGTATATATTCAAATTGAGCAATTGCTCGGCTGACTTTGTGATCCATATGCCTAAATATTTAAATTTGTCAACAAGTGTCAAGACTGCACCGTCAATTGCAAGTGGGAGAAGAGCTCCGTATATGTTATAAATTAGATTTTTGTCCCAGTTTATCTGGTACCCTAAGTATGTACTGAATAGCCGGAGTACGTTAATGAGTCTGTGGAACGGTTGTCGAGATCTGCTTGCATAAAGCAGTACGTCGTCTATGTACAACGAGATGCGCTCCTCCCATTCCCCCCAGCGTCTATGCCCCTGAAGCTAGGGTCGCCTCTGACCCATGCCGCGAGTGGCTCGATCGCGAATATTATGGCGGAAATGGACACCCCTGGTGTGTGCCTCACAGTGGATATGGCTTGGAGATCGACCCATTCACACGTACACGAGCTCCTGTTTCCCGATAGAGGAGGCGGACCCATGCGCAGAAGCTCGGGCTGAAGCTAAGCCTGGGCAGGGCTACCTGAAGGTAGGGCCCTTCAATAATATTGAATTCCATACGAGCATCCAATGATATTAGTGCTGTGGGTTCATTTGGGTTTGCTGCTGTAACATGCATTACCCCGTAGAGGCGTCCGAGGTTCAGTTTGGTGTTGCGCTGGGACATAAATTCGGATTGGTCTGGGTGAACAATAGTGGAAATGACAGTAGCAAGCTGATTTGCTAATACCTTTTCCAGCATTTTAGTTTTAAAACTAAGTAGGGGGATGGGCAGATAGGAGCTGCAAAGCTCCAGGGGTTTGCCCTTCTTTGGAATGACTACTATTGTGCATGTTTATTTGGTTTTACTATACTATTCATAGTGTCTTCTTTAGTAGGTGTTAAGTCTGTCTTAGGATCCATGAAACCAGATATATATTAAGTGCATACAAAATTAATTGTTTGAGATGCTAATACCAGGTACTTTCCCATAGAGTTTTGTACATAATGTATCATATTTTATCCTGTATTTTATATTGTGCTTTTATGGTTTTTTCGTATGAAACCGAATTAAGATATTTTGATTGATTGACTACTATTGTGGTAAGTCTCCGGTAATCAGCCATCCTGCAGTGCAGTGTTAAACATTTCCAGTATTGGTTGCGCGACCCCAGTTGTCACACATTTAAAGAGCTCTGCGGGGAGCACATTTGGGTCTGCCGGTTTTCCGCATTGTAGGTGCCGGATGGCCCCTTCTACCTCCTCTACTGTCTGGTCCTGGTCGATGTCTTCCCTAACTTCCTGCGAAAGAGCTGGTAGGGGTAGGCCTGCGAGTAATTCAGCGCTACCGTCCACCGACCTGGCAGTCACTAACTGATGTATAGTCTCTTAATAGGATGCAAATGCCTCTGCAAGGTCTGCCCCGGATTTATATGTCGCCCCATTGCTTGTTTTGGTTTCAGTGACCCAGTTCCGTCTCTCGATCTCATTTTTCTAACCATGCGAATAACTTGTTAGCCTTGTCCCCTAGATCATACAGTCACCTCTGTGGCAAGTGCGAGATGTCTCAATGCGACTTCCTACAAATCCCTGAGCTTGCTTTGCTTAAGGCGTACCCTTATTATCAATTCAGGAGTGCCCGACTTGTCCGGTCATATTTTCCGCTCCAGGGTGTCAATCTCGTTTTCTATTTCATCACACCTGGAGCATCTCTGCTTCCTCAGTCCCCCTGCCGCTGCCTGGATGTAGCCCCTAGCCACCACTTTGTATGCCTCCCATAATTTACCATGCGAGTCAACCGACCCGGGTTCGGTGTGGACATAACTGCATTAACAGATATTCCCCTGTGCTGGTCAGTTCATTACTGCCACTACAAGGTATCGGGGAAGTCAATTAAAAAACATGTGCCGGACACTGGGGAAAACGAGTTCACCAGCTACACTGTGGCTTAACTGAAAACAGAGGTGTTTGGTATCAAATATCTCGTATTAGTAAGCCCGCACTGATTCCAGTGATGGATTTATCAATACAGGCACCTAGAGGGCACCTTAGAGGTGACCCCTTAAAACCTACTGACTACAAGTGTGCTAGCTGACTGGTCTTTGCCAGCCTGCCACCACAGATGAACTTCTGACCCCCAGAGACGAGGGCTTTTGCTCTCAGGAGGTCAGGAACAAAAGCCTCCTCGGGCACAGGGTGTTTACACCCCCTCCCATAGGATGACCTGTGAATTAGCATTACAACGCTGGGAGCCCACTGCCTTTGGTATGCATATCTGGCTTCCCTCACAGGAGAGGATGCCGCCCCCTTGATCAGGGCCCATTTGGTGCCCGGGCAAGGCAGGAAAATTAGTAGTCGGAGGCGTATTCACCTTCAGGCTAGTTCCTCCCCTAAGGTGGGCTACCTGAAGTGAAGACGAAATTTCAGAGTCTGCAATCTTTGTGATGTCAGAATAAGGAACTCTGGGACAGGGTTATGCCCACTTCCCAAAAGAAGTGGTCATATAGGGGGCGGAGTGGCCCCAGGGATAAGTAGCCCATTGGCTACTATCATACACCCCCCTAAATCTTGTATTTAGGGGAGCACCTGGCACTAGGAAACCAGATGCTGCCGACCTGAAAGAAGAAGACCGATGTGAAAAGTTGCAGGAACAGAAAAACTAGCAACTGACTTGGTGCTAACCCTGCTGACTTGTCTGCTGACTTTGACAGTTGCGCCAAAAAACTACTTGTCCTGCAGCTGTTGTGTATCCAACAGTGACAACATGGTCCCCGAACTTGAAGCCTACCTTGAGTTTTTCTGCTGTGGACTTCTCAACCACACCTGCAGCCTCTTTTGGAGACCCCCTCTACTGCGACCACTCCCAGTGACAAAAACCTGACGCCTAAGGGCACCTCTCCACCCGTTGGCACTGGCCTGTGGAGAAGAGGACCAAAGGTGTTCCCTTGTCCCTGTGCATTATGAGGCTTTAGCCCCTTCTTGTTTGTTCGGCCCGACTGGCCTCCCAGTCGAAACCTGCAGCCTCTTTTCACGAAGGCCGATCCTCAAAGACTCACATTGGGCACCCGACGCTTCATTGCACCACTGCACCTTGCAGCCCTAGTTCTGCTGGAGGTGACCTGCTGGTGCTGCCTTGGATCTTTCACCCTACTCACCTTAAATCCAGGAGATTGGTCTCATAAGTCGCTGTACTCTACCTGTATTCTGTATATGTTTTTCTTCACATAGGATAACATTGCAGCCTCTGAAAAAATGCAGTGTGTACTTTTGAAAGCTTAAAGAATTTCCATTCCGACACTTACTTACCTGATCGTATTGATTCTGATGCCAAATATATATAACGATAAGTGTTATTTTTATAAATTGGTATGGATCTCCTTATGGAGTCATGTGCATCAATTATTGACTGTGTGTATTTTGCAGATGTCTAACACTCCTCTCTGATAAGCCTAAGGTTGCTTGACCTCACTACCCCCTAGAAGAGTACCTTGGGATTGCTAGAGCAAGCCTCTATCCACTAGTAGGGGAATACCTGGTCTCTCTGCACAATTTACCGCTTTTTTGTATATCCTATATAGAGCCAACTTCCTACCTCCCCAAACAAACAACACGTATTGGGTGAAGAATACCTTTACATTTTCTACAACGGGAAGAGAAAACCTTTCTGACTCCAAGTGGGTCCATCAATCATGCACCAAGGATATGACTTGGAGTTCAATACCACACCACCAAACATATCACTGTGGTGTCAAACTATCAGCCAAGAAAATCTGTTGCAGAAGGAAGTGCAGGTAATGCTTCAAAAGTGTACAATAGAACCGTTTCCAACGCATCAAAAATAACAAGGAGTATACTTCCTGTACTTTCTAATTTCCAAAAAGAACAGCACAATTAGGCCAGATACTGACCTCGGGTGGTCAAACAGATACATTGTATTAGTTCTTCAAGATGATGACTGTACATTTGGCATCACTCCAGCTCTCTGCATTGGTGACCTTCAATTTCAGAGATCCCGTTTTCATAACCCCATCTTCCCAGCACACTACCATTATCTCAGATTTGTGATAAGTGGGCATCACTGTCATTTCAGATTATCCAGTATTTGGGTGTCTTTCATAGATTCACATGCCTGAATCATTCCCCGTCGTCGAGACGGGAGCCTCCGGTATATAAAAAGTAATGTCCTATAGACATACATATAAAGGAATAGGCCTAAGGGTCTCACCTTAGTGTCCTATCTAAGTCCTTATGTAGGAAGGACCAAACAGAGTAGGCCCAAGGGTCCCTCCTTGGTAGCCTATCTGTGTCCTTTTGTAAAAAGGACCAAAGTAAAGAGAACCAACCAATCAGCTACTACCTCCTTCTAGAACCTTCCTGTCAGGAGCCTCAGTCTCTCAGATTTTCTACTGCACGTTGTGCTAGGGAGTCTCCACCTGAGTTCTCCTCAGGAAACTTGCTTCTTTCATCTAAAAACAAATTTATCTCAACTTCTTTGCTATGGCTGATCGCCAGAAAAAAGGTCTCTTTCGAGCCTGTGCTTCATGTGGTAAAAAAAGGCTTCACGTGGAGGATAAACATGAAACTTGTTTATACTGCCTCTACCCCCAACACCAGGCCAAGGACTGCAAAATATGTAGAACATTCTCCAACAAAACTCAGAAGGACCGAGAAGGACGTCTTCTGATATGGCTGAACAGACTTAAGAACAAACCAGAGAGCGACCTGGTTTCAGAAGGTGAGAGCATGTCTGGCGCTTCGCAGTTCTCCATAAAGAGGCCAAGGGTTTCCTCCCCTGGCCTCTCAGACACCCCTCCTAAGAAGGCCTCTAGAAAGTCTTCAGAGGGCAGGCCACCAGTGTCTGATAAGGACCTTCCTGTCCTCAGGAAGCAGCCGCTGATTCAGACGACAATAACAACGTCGATGGTCTCCTCAGCGCTGAAAACCGTCTCGACGTCGACGACAACAGTGTCGACGACGACGGCATCGTCGACATTTTCCTCGACGACGAGAACGACACCTTCATCGTCGACGAGTAGTCCTGTGCCGTCTACCGTTCCATCGACGACTAGGACTATGTCGTCGACGAGATCGACGTCGAAGACATCGACGACGACTCCGTCGACGAAAGCCACAACGTCGACGAAGCCTCCCTCGTCGACGAGGAGCACCCCATCGACGACGACGAAGCCGTCGACGACGGAGAAATTGTCGTCGACGAGGACAACGTCGACGAGGGCGTCGTCGACGGACACACCGTCGACGAAGAGTAAATTACCGCCGCCGCCGGAATTTTCTACGGCGGCACCGCCGACACAGGCGTCGACGACAGCAAGCACCTGGAAAGAGTCTGAACTACTTTCACATGCCATGGATGCCCAGACGTCCCATGTCACGATCAAAATAACAAAAAAGCCAATCACACCGGACATGACGTCACCTAGTAAGGTGCAACAACTGACCCCATCCTGCTTCTTGCAAGATGAAGAACTGGATGAGGAGTTATATACTCAGGCCACTAGTCCTTCAGAATTGGTACTTAAGTGCCAAAGCACAGACGAGGAAAAAGAAGTAGAGGAACACATGGAACAGACTGTCCATACTCAGGTGCACACACAAGTAACACCAATGGTGTACCTACCAGCATCCATTGTCTCGGACCTACAATTCCTCATAAAAGACTACAAAGAGCGGTTCCCAGAGAAAACCACTACTACTGCACCTCCAGTTACACAGGTACCTGCTCCTGTACCTCGACATAAGCATCCTCCGCTGGTACTTTCTAAAAACCAAGATCCAGCACAAGACATTATCTCGTCCGACGATGAGGAGAGAGACCACGAAGAGGGGGAAGTCCGTGACGACGACTCAGACCCTGACGCAGACCAGGACTACGTCGCTCAATCTCCGGCCTCTCCAGAGCCACAGTCTTCGGAGTCCCCACCCGTGGACATTGGTGGTTTCCATAACTTCATAGAGAGGGCAGCCAAAAGGTTCCATATGTCTATGGAAACACAGGAGACTGAATGTTTCCTCTACGATTTTAAGGAACCTACGAAAAAGACGACAAGGTCAATCCCGATTATTGACTACCTATGGAAACAAGTCAAACAACTAATGCAGACGCCAGCTTCACTTCAGGTGGTAGTGCCCAGGCTTGATAAAAAATACAAAGCCACATCATCGGCACCAGCATGCCTCACGGGTCACCCCAAAGCAGACTACGTGGTTACTCAAGCGGCGCAGAAGAACTCGCGCAATCCTGCATCTCCCTTATCAACGCCATCCGACAAGGAAGGCAGGAAGCTAGATGCCTTTGGAAAACGCTTTTCCACCACATCTGTAATGACGGTGAAGGTCGCGAATTCAATTGCACTCCTGGGCCGCTACAACCGTCAACTGTTCTGAGACGACAAGTTTGGCTTAAGGCCACCTCCTTCCGTCAGGAAGTACAAACTAAAATCATTGATATGCCTTACGATGGCGAAAATCTCTTTGGCGAAAAGATCGATGACGCCCTCACCACTATCAAAAAGGACACAGATACAGCCAGGGCTCTGGGGACTCTACAATTTAGAAACCAGTCCTTTCGTGGTAACAGAGGAAGAGGACAATCTACATACAGAGGATCCTTCCAAAACAGGTCCTCCTACCCGTACACCCAGAGCAAAACGCAGTTCCAACAGCGTCAAAGCCAGACAGGACGTCAATCTTCCTACAACAAATCGACCTACAGGGGAAAAAACCAAAAGAGACCTGCCGGCAATCGCCAATGACTCTTCCCAATGGCCAGCCCATCCACCATTGCATTTTTTGAGACTTGGAGGAAAACTCTCGTTATTCCTGAAGAACTGGCAAAAAATAACAACAGACCGGTGGGTTTTACAACTTATCCAATTCGGACATTCATTAGAATTTCTCTCGATCCCCCCAACGACACCACCAGCCAAGCAGCCCCACAGACACCTACGGCTGCTTCTTCAGGAAATAGCTTCCATGCTTCAAAAGGGAGCAATAGAGAAAGTTCCACACACCCAAAAAGGAAAAGAATTCTACTCCCACTTCTTCCTGATTCACAAAAAAGGCAAGAAATGGAGACCAATCCTCGAGCTGAGAGCGCTCAATGTGTTCCTAAAGAAACAGTCGTTCCGTATGGTCACACTACAAGAGATCCTGGGACTCCTGGAAGAAGGCGACTACATGACGTCCCTAGACCTGCAGGACGCCTACTATCACATCCCTATCCTCAAGGGACACAGGAAGTACCTCAGGTTCGCAGTGGCAGGAAACCACTATCAATTCTGTGTTCTCCCGTTTGGCCTCAAATCTGCCCCACGGATATTTACAAAATGCCTCTCTCCTGTGGCAGCCTTCCTTCGTCAACAGGGCCACCAGGTTTTCCCATACCTGGACGACTGACTGGTAAAGGCACCGTCTGCGATAGCCGCAGCCACATCCTCCAGCGCCTGTCTAACTCTTTTCCACCGCCTAGGCCTGACCCTCAACAGGGAGAAATCGACTCTAGAACCAAACAAAGTCATCACTTTCCTTGGAGCGACTCTGGACACGGAACGGGCGAGAGCCTTCCCCTCGCAGGAGAGAAAGACCAAACTCATCTCCTTAGCCAAGTCAGTGGCATCGAGAAAGGCTCTGCCGGTCCGTACCTTCAAGTCTCTCCTCGGCAAGATGTCCTCATGCATTATGCTCATTCCACACTGCCGTCTCAAAATGCGCCCCCTCCAGGAAGAACTAACGAGGCAATGGACACAAGCTGCGGGACCCTTCGACCGCATACAAGTCACACAAACTATAGTCAATCATTTGCAATGGTGGAGGTCGCCCAAACACCTGTCGCAGGGACTGCCGTTTCTGCTTCCAGCGGAACCACACGTAATAACAACGGACGCATCCCTAGAAGGCTGGGGAGGGTCCTGCAAGAACTCCAGATCAATGGCAAATGGACGCCACAGGAATCCAAACTCCATATCAACCTACTGGATCTAAGGGCAGTCTTTCTAGCTCTACAAGCTTTCCTTCCACGCATCCGAAACTCCCCAGTGCTCGTCAGGACAGACAACACCACGACGATGCACTACCTGAACAAACAGGGAGGGACGCGATCACTTTCACTCTCTCAAGAATCACACAGAGTCTGGAATTGGCTTCTAGAGCATGCAATAACGCTCAAAGCCGAATACGTTCCGGGCAAAGACAACGTCTTGGCGGACGCCCTAAGCAGGGAAAGGTCACTATCCCACAAATGGGAATTGGATATGGAGGCGCTGAACTACATCTTCGCGGAGTGGGGAACCCCGCAGATAGACCTCTTTGCCACCAGGGAGAACGCCAAATGCCCAAGCTTCGCAAGCAGGCTTCACCAACCAGGAACCCTCGGGAATGCATTTTCCATCGCTTGGCGGAACGTGTTTGCCTACGCCTTTCCGCCATTTCCACTGATACCCAGGGTCCTCAGGAAGATGAAGTCTGAGCCCTGCACCCTGATCCTCATCGCCCCATCCTGGCCGAGGCAGCATTGGTACACGGAACTTCATCGCCTATCTGTCCGACCACCTCTTCGCCTACACAAACATCCGGCCCTGCTCACAATGTCCCAAGGACAGGTTCTCCACCCGAACCTGAGCCCTCTGAAGTTGTCAGCCTGGCTCCTGAATACCGTGAATTCAGCCACCTGAACATTCCGCAGGAGTGTAGAGATGTCCTCGCTAAAGCTAGAGCCGACAGCACTAATAAGACCTATTCTCTAAAATGGAAGCGCTTCTGTGTTTGGTGTGTGACAGAAGGCCTACACCCTTTCCATGTCACCCCACAGCAACTGCTACCATATCTACTGCATCTAGCGCAATCAGGCCTTGCACATGCGTCCATCAAAGTACATCTAGCAGAGATATCCAGGTTCACAAGAACTTCCAAGGGCCCTTCCCTGTGGGCGGACAGGCTTGTCAAACAATTCCTAAAAGGCCTATTCAGATCCTTTCCACGGCCAAGACCAATCCCTCCGTCGTGGCACCTCAACGTGGTCCTTCACCAACTGATGAAGCACCCCTTCGAACCCATCCACGAAGCGGATAACAAATTCCTTTCATGGAAGACGGCCCTCCTCCTGGCCCTAACCTCTGCCAGAAGGGTCAGTGAACTGCAGGCTCTCTCCATCCAAGATCCTTTTTTGCAATTCAGAGAGGATAGAGTCATTCTGCGAACAAACCCCCGCTTCATACCAAAAGTCCCCTCGGACTTCCACCTTAATGAACCAGTGGTGCTAAAAATCGTTCTTTCCAAACCCAACTACTACGGCTGAAAGAACCCTGCATTCATTAGATCTGAAGAGATGTCTCAAATTCTACATCGACAGAACACAACACTTCAGAAAGTCATCCCAAATCTTCGTTGCCTTTAGCAGACCAAGGAAAGGCATGCCCCTGACGAAACAAAGTATATCAAGGTGGATCTCTTCAGCGATAACTTTCTGCCATGACAAGGCTGGACGGCCTTTGGAGTCACGAGTCAAAGCCCATTCCACGAGAGCCATGTCCACGTCTGCGGCACTATTTGCTGGAGTGCCAATTCTGGACATTTGTAGAGCGGCGACCTGGAAGTCCCCGCATACCTTCACCAGGCACTACTGCTTGGAATCTGAGCTGACGAGGTATTCAGAGCAGAGCAGTGCTTCGCCATCTATTCCAGTGAGGTGAGCCTTCTTACATCCCACCATCCTTTACTGGTATGCACATTTCTTTATTCCTAGATACTACATGACATTGTATGTTGGTGATTTGCAGTCGCAGATATATGTATTATCTTCAGACTCATATATGATGTACCATCACAGAATGTGCATAATGTATTGCTTGCTACTCTGATTCAGGCATGTGAATCTATGAAAGACACCCAAATACTGGATAAGAAATGCGTTACTTACCTGTAACTGCAGTTATCCAGTATTAGTGTCTTTCATAGATTCACATGCACCCTCCCGCCTCCCCTGGAAGGACTCACCTATCTCTCTAACAAGTTTACGCCTAACTAGCTTGGTGCGTACGAAAATCTGAGAGACTGAGGCTCCTGACAGGAAGGTTCTAGAAGGAGGTAGTAGCTGATTGGTTGGTTCTCTTTACTTTGGTCCTTTTTACAAAAGGACACAGATAGGCTACAAGGTGGGACCCTTGGGCCTACTCTGTTTGGTCCTTCCTACACAACGACTTAGATAGGACACTAAGGTGAGACCCTTAGGCCTATTCCTTAATATGTATGTCTATAGGACATTACTTTTTATATACCGGAGGCTCCCGTCTCGACGACGGGGAATGATTCAGGCATGTGAATCTATGAAAGACACTAATACTGGAAAACTGCAGTTACAGGTAAGTAACGCATTTCTTACTACCCATCGCAGTCACAACCACTTCACAGGTATCTACCATTTGTCTTGCAGTGGTTGCGGCACTTTACTTCACAATGCCATTCAGCTACTTCTGTCTTTTAATACCTGGGCGACTGGTTTGTAAAGAGCAGCAGCTGAAATCGATGGCTCACTCACACTCAGATATCAGTGTCACTTCTCAACAAAATAGGCTTCATCTTAAACGCCAAAAAGTCATACCTTTTTGCTCTACAAATACAACCCTTTTTGGAAGCTATATTAAACTCAGTAAACAAAGCCTACTACAACATCGAGAGAGTGTCATTTCAAAAGCTGCTTCCCCTTTGCCACTGATTTTTTTCACATTTCTGCTGTTTGCAACTTGGACACTTGATGGCATCAAATCACTGTAAATGCATGTAATTCATGCTTTAACCAAAGCTTTTACTTTTGTAAGTTGTAAAACTACAAACCACAAACAGAACAGGCTTGAAAGACTCCCGCATAAAAAGGATATGTGTTGGGTAGTCAACAAATACACCATCTATGTGACCATCCCGTCGATGAGCAAGAAGACACTGTCAAAGACAATGATATCGATGGTGACTACATGAACTCCAACGCTATTGACGACACTTGCTATTCCCATCTCGTCTTTGCTGGAGGTTCTATCGCTCAGCCCGCACATAGACAGATCTCCATTGAAGTTGTCCACACATTTCAGTCCACACCCTGGATTCAAAAGTGGACGCAAATATCTGCAATCAGGAACAGGCTTTAGATATTGTTTACAGCACAACTCAGTTGGCCATTAATGATGCATGTTAGTAAGAAGATTTGCAGTATGGAGTATCACGACAAGGAGATGATGCTTGAGAACCAGCTGTGATTCACAAAGAATATTTTTCTGTGAGGTCGTCCGTGCTAGAGTCATAGACAGAACTATGAATATTACTGTGATCCCAGAATCCTCCATCGGGACCCACTTATGATGCATGTTTCGGTCAGCTTCCTGCAGATCTTACTTCAGAAGATAGAGACTTTATAGAAGTTAGTCACACAGCAGCAACATTACTACATTGGCAGTTCAATTTCTGCCACAGCAACTACGTCCTGTACCACCACAGCTGCTATCACCTGCAGTGCTACCTCCTCATATGCTACCAACCCCATCTCCTACCCAGTGCTCAGTACTTCCCAGTCCTTTAGATATAGGAGAGGAGAATCTACAGGTTAGGTACCAAGATGACCCTGACAAAGAAGGTGGGCATCAAGATGAGGAATGGAGGGATTTCTTTCTACCCGAAGACGGCGTCAAGATCTCTCCGCAACCGGATTTGCCACCAAATTATATTGCCCATTGCCATGCCCTGTTGGAAAAGAAATGTGAACAAGTTCCTCAAAAAACTGCTCTCTAATGGTCGTTCTACATCCCTGTATCCACAGGATGCCCACTTGTATTCCTGCGTACACCCTTATCACAGTATCTGAGATGCTCTGTAGTAGGGCAGCACTGCCAGTTCTAAGTCCTCCTTTTCGGCTTGAACTTTTCTCACCCACCCCCTTTGAAGTTCTTAAAGTGCCTGACGCAAGACAGCCTTTCTTCAGGGGTGAGGGCACTGGTTACTCTTTTACTTGGAAGACTGACAAGTAAAAGCACCCTCTGTAGAGAAAACCTAGTCTTCACAACAGCTTGCATCAGTTTGTTTTGTCAACTGGGTCTGACACTCGACGTTCAAAAGTCTGCCACCTGTCCCCTAATGTTGCTGTAATATCTACAACTGATTCTGGATAGAGAACTAGACAAGTTACTATCTTCAGCAGAATGTACTATAAAACATCGTGCATCGGCTACAAACAGCTGTCGATGCATGAAGGTTTCAGGTCAGACTACTGGGCCTAATGTCCTCCTGTGTGGGATCAATTCCTTTTTGCCGACTACAGAAGAGACTGATTCAGCAGGAGTGTCACATGGCTCTGTTAGGCCGGGAAGAAACACTGCCATTTTAACATATACCGCATTTCTTAAGTTGACTACTCTTTCACACAATGACTTTTGACACCCATTGTATTGCGTCACAGTGCAGGGTTAGTTTCTCCCGAACCACATTCCTCCCAAACCCACTTCGTAAGTACACTATCACGACACCGTGAACATTTCCTACAAGGCCTCAGTACACATTGTGAAGATGTTATTTCATTCATGAAGCGACGTTGCTGTACAAAAGACCATAAACAAGCTCAGCTGAAACATCGACACAGAAGCATGGATGCTATTATGTCAAATTCGATGAACACCCAAATGTCACTTGAAAGTTTATGACTGTGTTTAGAAAAAAATATTTGTATTAATTATAACAACTGTACATAGATCACTTTTAGCGCATTCTTGTTTCACAGTGATTATTTATATGGAACACATGAGCTACTCTTGATAAATAACAATTTCATTGGTTAGATTGTTCTTGTTTTTCAAATTTCTGATTCATCTGGGGGCAATTGCGACGGTAAGCTGGGCGGTACACATATCTCCCCTCTGTATTCGTTCCATTTGCCCCATATGTGCATCCACTTCCTCGGGCACCCTTCGTCGCTGAGTTGGTGTTTCAACTTAGCTTGTTCCTGTTGATCCCTCTGCACGGAGGGATGTCCAACCTGTGACCTGCATACATTGCCTTTAATTAAAAAGAAATTGGTGAGTCTATAGGGGATTCTTGACAGAGCACACACATACTAGGAAACTTGGTTAGGGAACGCATAGTAGGAGTACACTATACTCAGTACTTACATGACTGCATGTATACATTGTTTTAGCTTGATGGTGGAATTGTTCATTCTCCTCACCGTCCTTATACTTCTAATCACTTTTATCTGCTTCAGTCTGTTGATCATTGCAGCACATTTTATTTTATACACAAATCACAATGGTTCAATAAATATTTAAAACGCCCCTTTGTGTATGTCTTGTATATCTCTCCAAGAGTGCATGAGTGACTGAGCAAAAAGGTGCTAGATCTGTTACCACAATTCCTGGGAGGGATCAGGTAGTCATGTTCTGAGGTCGTCCAAGCCATTTGTTACTCGTCTAGGTTTGGCGTCCAGAGGGGGTGCATAGAATCAGTCTAGCACCAATCCCAACGTTTATGTTGCCCACAAACATGCCGTTCCTACTGGAAAGTGGAAAGGGTACAGCAGTATGTAGGAAGCTGGCTCTTTATGAGATATATCGATAAATTAATATACTATGTGACAAGTCAAGGGGCTTCCTTATGAGGGACCAGAACTTGCTGTGCGATCCCAAAGTGCTTTGTTAGGGTTAGTGTGGTCAAGCAGCCTTAGGATTAACAAAGAGGAGTGCAAGACATTTGCAAAATATACACAACGATCAATCAATAAATGACAACATGACTCAAGAAGGAAATCCACACCAATTTATAAAAATAGCAAGTATCTTTATATATATATATATATATATATATCCTACATCCTACTGGCGGTCGCATGTGGAGGCGCCTCAAAGCAGCCAGAGCACAACTAGCCAGTATAGAGCTGAATATGCCACTCTCCGGCTCAAACACTCCTACTACATAGGAGGTGACAGGACAGGAAAGCTCCTCGCGAGCAAACTCCGGGCGCGTAAAGATTGCGGCCGTTTATACTGCCACTGGGGATCGGGTCGAAAGTGACGAATAGATTGCCGAAACCTTCTGAATTTTCTATGCCTCATTGTATCGCAGGGAACCCACTATTGACGGTGTGAGTGAGGATTACCTTAATCAGGCTGCGACCACAGCTCTTAATGCATCCGGGGCAGAGGACTTAAATGCTCCCATTAGGGTAGAGGAGGTGATTGGCGCGATATCCTGCCTCAAACAGTTGAGAGCACCGGGCCCAGATGGCTTTTCCACTGGTTTCTACAAGACCTTCTGCCAATCCTTAGCGCCTGTTCTGACGCGCTTGTTCAACTCCTTCAAAGGCCATGGGACGATCCCAGCAGAGATGCTAGAAACAGAGGTCGTTGTTCTTCCCAAACCCGGGAAGGACCCCACCCAATGCGCGGCATATCGGCCGATCTCCCTCCTCAATCTCGATTTGAAATTATTCACAGGCGTCCTTGCAGCCAGGTTGGGCTCACGCCTCCCTGGCATAATCGAACCGGACCAATCTGGCTTCATCCCCAATAGACAAAGTAGTGATAATACCAAGAGGATCATGCATTTAATAGATAAAAGCCCATTATACGGATCTTGACACTTTGTTGCTTTCGGTCGATGCTGAGAAAGCATTTGACCGGGTAGATTGTTTTTTTTGTAGATAGGTCACTAGCGCACTTAGGATTGGGGATCGCTTTCATTCTTGGCTGGTGAGCTGTTACGATAAACCGTGGGCAAAGATCAGGGTCAACGGGGTCTGCTCTAAACCCTTTGACATTCAGAGGGGGACGAGGCAGGGGTGTCCTCTATACCCCCCTGCTGTTTGAGTTATATATCGAGCCCCTGGCACAGCGAATCCTAGACAATCCCCAGATATCTGGCATCCCCTTCGGGGGGGGGGGGGAACAACACGCAGTGAGTTTATACGCGGACGACATTCTGGCGACTCTTACTGCACCCCAACGCTCAGTTCCAGCTTTTCTGGGGGAGCTTTCGGAGTTTGGCAGGGCATCAGGCCTTAAAGTCAATGTGGGGAAATCCATGCTTTTGAACCTGGGCGCTTCGGGGGAGGCCCGGTAGATGCCTCCTATGACTTTGGGGGATTGTGGACACCGAGGGAAATCCCGTACTTGGTTATTGTGCTGAGGTTGTCAACGAACACCACTCTTGCCCGCAATTATACCATCCTTACCTCACAAGTGACGACCGCCCTGTGTCGCTGGAAAACGTACTCCCTGTCGATGCTGGGTAGGGTGGCGGCGGTTAAGATGTCTATTTTGCCTAAAATATTATATATTTTCCAGACAATAACGGTCACACACCCCTTGCATTACATACGCACGCTACAGTCAGAGATACAGCACTTCATCTGGGCCGGAAGGCGGCCACGGCTTTGTCGTGATGTGGCCTTTTGGCCGCCTGCCGAGGGCGGGATGGGAATTCCTAATCTTATGACTTACTATAAGGCAGCCCAACTTCGTTACTTGGTGGAGTGGAGCATACCGGAATCCGAAAAGAGATGGCTCTTTCAAGATCGGGCCATGGCCCGCCTCTCCTTGTGGAGGGTACCTTTCCTGAAACCGGCCGACCGCCCCTCGCATATGCGTAGATCTCCCATCACCCGTTCGTTGATGAGGGTATGGGACTCGGTTGCGGTGCGGCGGAACCTCACTTCATTTCCTTTGCCCCTTGCTCCCATTTTTGATAATCCTGAATTCCCACCAGGCATGGATACGCGGGCCTTCCCACAGTGGCGAGCATCCCCTTGCCGCTCAGCAGGCCACCTATTTGATCTCCAGGGCTTCATCCCGTACTCCGAGCTGTCTAACTCGTACAACATTAAGGAGCCTAAACGGTTTCAATATTTTCAAATCCGTCATTGGCTGCTCCACCCTGATGTGCACTCTTTGGCTAGCCGTAAACTTACAGGTTACGAGAATTGGCTCCTCTCCAAACAGTCGGATCGTAAAATGATCTCTGAATTGTATCCCATGCTACTCCCGCCTGCACCACTAGACAAGTCGGCTAGTCAGCGCCGATGGGAAGCAGAGCTAGGTCGGAGTCTCTTGTTGAAAGAATTGCAGCAGATCTACTATAGGGCCCGTCACACAGCACGGAATGTAGGGAGCAAGGAGGTGGCGGTCAAAGTGGCCATGTACTGGCATTTTAACTAGATTGCATCAAATTAATCCAGACCGTAGCTCTGAATGAGTAAACGGGCACCCTCAAACTCTGGGAGTGTAGGGAAGTACAAGGGTTTTGGGAGGAAGTGTTGAAAGATGTAGACACCTACTTTGAAACAGAGGTCCCCCAATTTCCCGCATACACCCTCTTAGGCCTACCCAACGCGCTCACCTTTCCACTCAAATCCACGCGCGGGAAGCAGATGGGTTATGCCCTGGGTGCAGCTGTACACCATATTCTATCCCTCTGGGGTACTATGACTCGCCCCTCACATACTGGGTGGTTGCATAAGTTGTGGTACAATATTCATCAGCATCCTTCCATACGGTTTGGAAACCGATCATTTCACTGCTAGCGCAGGAGTTCAATTTGGTAACCTGCCCCCAATATCTGCGGTTGCTTCGGCTCACAGATGCACCGCCCCCTGCGGACATGTCCCACAAGGCGTAAATCACTGTTCCTGTACGGCACATGACCCACCGGTTCCAGGGGGAGGGGGTGGTCGGGGGGGGGGAGATGTTGGATTGGGGGGGGGGGGAGTAGGGTTTTTGTGGACGGGTACGTTTTCAGGAGAAAGCCCTTTATTGTTGTCTGTACTATCGTTGATACGCATGGCCCTTGGACAGTCATTATATCCTTCTTTTGGGGCTTGCTCGCTGGGTTGCCAACTATACAAGCGGAGATTGGAAGCTTCTGTTAATGATTGCACTAACTGTGTTATGTTTGGGTCATTGGGTACTTTTCCTTGATTACCTCTGTCTGCTTCCAAATCAATAAAATAAAGTTATTAAAAAAAAGAAAAGTGGACACTGTAATTTTTGAGTTCTGCAATGTTATCCTACGGAAGGAAGGACAATGTACAGTGCATGGACTTACAGGACCAAGCTCCAGGAGTTAAAGTGATTGGTGAGCAAGGTCCAAGGCAGCACCAACAGTACACCACCAGTGGCATGGAGGTGGCTGAGTGCAGGGTGTGAAACAGCGTCAGGAGCCCAATAGGTTTCAGTGGGGATCGATCACTGTAAAAAGAGGCTCCGGGTTATGGCTAGAAAGCCAGTCTGGGTGAGCTTACAGGAGTGTCCGAAGCTTATAATGCTCAGGGACACATGTTGTCCTCTTCTCCACGGCCCAGGGCAATGGATGCAGAGGTGTCTTTAGGTGTCTGGTTTCTCTTTTCGGGAGCAGTCGCGGTTGAGGAGGCCTGCGTGTACAGGATGCAGGTGACGTTGGGGTGAGACCACGATGGACTCGAGCTCTAGAGGGAAGCTTGTTGGCACTGGTGGCCCACTTCAACTCTGGCCGGATGTGACGGGTGCAGTGGTGGGCAGTAGGCATTCCGGAGGCCTCGTAGTTTTCTCTTTTGCTGTTTCTGCAGGATGCAGGAAACAGTTGCGCTGTTCTTCAGGAGGTCTTGGTCTTTATTGAAGGCAGGCAGTCCTCTCAGTTTTGGAGGCACTCGGCTGTAAGACGAGTAATCTTTGGCCCAGGGTCGACAGAGAACAGCATACAGGATAGCTGGACTGGTGCCTAGTCAGGCACTCTGTTCACTCTTCTGCGGCTCTTTGTGTCCTCCTTCTTCGTAGGTCACCAGGATCTGCTTCTCTGGTGCCTGGGACTCCCCATAATACTGAATGTCGGGGGTTTAGGGGAGTATAGGGTAGCAGCCAATCGACGACTGACCCTTGGGGTCACTACACCCCCTATATGACCACTTCCTTTGTGAATTGGGCATAACCTTGTCCCAGAATTCCTAAATATGCCATCACAAAGATGGATACTAATGTAAAATTGTGTCCACCTCACAGTAAACTACCTTAGTGGTGGGACTAGCCTAGAGGTGGTACACCTACCTGAATAGCTAATTTTTGCCACCTGTCCAGGTGCCAGGGGGGCTCTAGACGGTGGGTGGGGGTGGCTTCCTCTCGCTTTAAGGGGTGCAGGATTGCATTCCAAAGGTGGCAGCTTCTTTTAAGCTGGCCGGCCCAAAGATGTTATTCAGCAGGTCATGCTGGGACAGGGTGTGTTACATGGTAAGAACCAGTCAGGCTTTTGTTCTGGGTTTCCTGAGAGCATAGGGTCTCACCCTAGGAGGTCAGAACAACGTCTCTGGTGGCAGGCTGGCAGATACAAGTCAACAAGGGCACCAGAGGCTGGTAGGTTTTCAGAGGTCTCCTCTAAGGTGGCCTCTGGGTGAATGTATTGGTAAATCCACCACTGGCATCACTGTGGGTTTACCAATACAAGATATTTGATATCAAACATCCCCATTTTCAGAAAAGCGATCATGTAGCTGGGGACCTAGTTTTCACTCGTGTCTAGAGCATTTTTTTTAAATGATTTCCCTGGTCACATGTACTGGCAGTAATGGAACTGACCATCTCAGGGGCATATCTGCTCATGCAGGTATTCCCTCAAATGAAGTACTAAGCACCCTGCTTTAGGGCTGTCTGGACTGCTGTAGGGATGATTTATCAGTGATATGAGACATAGCACAGAGGGGATGATGGACGGAGTGTTGACATTGCAAGCACTCACTCCAACTGATCTGGATTTAATCCATCATCATTCTTTAGCTCACTCCGCCACCCCAGTTCAGACATGGCCATATGCAAATCCGTCTAACCCTGTGCCTCATAGGAACAGTTCAGCCCGAACTGCCAAGCCATGTCTTCCCTGGATCGGAAACAAGCATCCTGGGACCGGTTTCTGGCTAATCAGCCATCATCAGCCAGGCTAGGTTGAATCCAGTGACAAAGTGAGCAAGGGAGCCACATCAGGGGATACCCTGCCAACTTGGGGCAAACAAAGCAAAACCAAAGGGGATGGTGGATGGAGTGTTGACACTGCAAGCACTCACCCCCAATCAACTGATCTGGGTTTAATCCATCAACATTTTTAAACTCACACCGACACCCCACTTCTGATATGGCCATATGCAAATCAGTCTGCCCTGTGCCTCATGGGAACAGCCCAGCCGGAACTGCCAAGACATGTCTTCCCTGGACCGGAAGCAAGCATCCTGGGACCGGTTTCTGGCTGATCAGCCATCATCAGCCAGGCTAGTTTGAATCCAGTGGCAAAGTGAGCAAGGGACCCACGTCTTGTCATACCCTGCCAACTTAGGGCGCACAAAGCAAATCTAAAGGGGATGATGGACGCAGTGTTGACATTGCAAGCACTCGCCCCCAGTCAACTGATCTGCGTTTAATCCATCATCATTCTTTAGCTCACCCTACCATTAGCCAGGCTAGCTTGAATCCAGGGGCAAAGTGAGCAAGGGACCCACGTCTGGGCATACCCTGCGAACTTAGGGCGAACAAAGCAAAACCAAAGGGGATGATGGAGGGAGTGTTGACATTGCAAGCACTCACCCCCAAACAACTGATCTGGTTCAATCCATCATTCTTTAGCTCATTCTGCCAAAGGGATGTGTGTCCTGTTCTGTTTTCACTTTTGTCTGCACTAAGACACTCGGCCTGGGACCCTTATTAGTACCTCAGGCCCTAGGTTCCAGGAGTACCTTTTACTAGGGATTTACAGCCAGATTCATCAAACCAAAATCCGCTCACAAAGGGCCAGATTCTGAGAATCTGGCCCTTTGCGAGTGCAATTTTTGCATTTGGGATTCATGATCCCAAATGCGAAAATTGCTAATAAAGAATTCTCAAATTTGCGAGGATTAGCATTTAAGGAATCTCTATTAGAGATTCCTTAAATGCTATTCACGAAACATTTAAAAATTGTGAATTCGCAATTTAGGACTGCTATTTACCACGAAGTCAAACCTCGTGGTAAATAGCGAAAACTTAGAAAAATGCATTTAAATGTTTTTTTCTAAGTTGCATGTTACACACACACATGTCCAAAGGACGTGTGTGTGCGCAACATCAGTCTACATTTTCATTTCAGGGGTGCTACAGGGTGTCCTTTGGACACCCCTGGCACCCTTGAAACCGCATCCTTATTTGCGATTAGCAAATTGCTAATCGCAAATAAGGAATAACTCCCCATTCATTCCTATGGGCCTAAGGCCCATAGGAATGAATGGGGAGTTATTCCTTATTTGCGATTAGCAATTTGCTAATCGCAAATAAGGAAGCTGTAGGAATCGCAATTTATTTTGCGATTCCTACATGAATCCCGTTTTGCAAGTCCTTAATAGCGATTCCTTAATAATCGCTATTAAGTACTCTCAAAACTGGACCATGATGAATCTGGCTGTTAGAGGGTGCTAAAGGTTTTGCCAATTGGGTAATCAAGGTACTCTTTTAGGGAAAGAACACTGCTACTCGGAACCTGGTTAGCAGGGACCCAGTACACTTCAGTCAAAGTTGCATAAAAAACAGGCAAAAAGAAGTGGGGGGTTACTGCAACAAAAACCCAGTTTCCTACACAGGAGTTAAAAATTCTTTGACAGCAAACGTTAGGGTTTTATGACAATATAGTGATAATCTTACTGTCATAAGCAATCTCTTTGGTGGAGTTTCCCAACATCCTCAGCTCTGGTCTACTTTTTCAACCTAAGCTAGAGTTATCATGACGACAGATACTTCCATGGAATGTTGGGTGGTCCCAAGTTCAGGAGTAATCAACAGGATATCTGTGGGTCAGAAGAAGAGAAATAATCCATATCTACATTTTGGAGGTAAGAGCCATACTTCAGGGTTGTCGAACCAAACCATTCTGCTCTGAAGTGACAACACAACTTCCATGTATTACATCGCCCATCAATGTATTGATATCTCCGTGGAACATTTACATGGTATTCAGAATTAGCATGTGAACTCTCTTAAGTGTTCTCTGTTGGATTGCCATGAATGAGTGGGAATTCCATCAAGACCAACAACAGCAAATCTGGGTACGTTTGCCATCCTCCAGAACAAACAAGCATTTGCCATGCAATAGGTCTCACATTTGTGAGTGTTAGAGCTATTGTCGTCGTAAACGACAATGTCTTTTTCCCATTTGTTTTGGTTTGGAGTGTAGTGCATGTTGGTGGTGTGGTGTGAAATTATGTGGATTGTATTGGAATTATTAGTTGTGGTATGTGTAAATTTGTGGTGTGTTTTGGAGGTATGTGGTGTGTTTTAGAATTGTGTTGTGTATTTGAAATATGTGGTTTTGTGTGGAATTATGTGGTGTTTTGTGAATGTGTGGAGTTGAATTGTGTGGCATTGGGTGAAATTATACTTATTAAAAACATGGTTTACACACACATACACACATGTATCTCTACAAAGTGATCTGGTAGAAGTGTTCTGGGATCCTGGCACGCAGGCAAACATTAGTCTACATTAATGACCATCAGTGAGGATCCTATGATGCAGAGCAACAGGACCAATTCCATCCATCACCCCACCTACCACGACCAAAGCAGGGCCGGCTCTAGGGCGGCACAGTCGGTGCCACCTCACTTAGCACTGACTTGGGGGCGTCATTTTTTCATGTATATTATCATTTTGAGAGCACCTGCTGCCATGTTCCTTACCTCCAGCAATTTTCTGGCATCAGTTAAAATGTCAAGATAACTCTAAAAGAGTAAGTAAGTAAAGTTTATTTGTTGATTAATTAAAATCATTACAAACAGCAAAATACATATCAAAACAAAATCTGATTAAAAATATACAGATACAGTGAGTTTTTATGTCCAAGATGAGATCCACAGATAAGCCCTACCATGATTTGTTCACCTACAGTTAATCAATTTGCAAATAAACGATTTATTAACAAGGGTTGAAATGCATTGTGCTGATATCAGCAGAAATTAAAGTGCCTTGTGCTAGCAGCAAAAGTTACTGATAGACCTTTTAGATTGGTAATGGTATATGATATACAACGCACCAACAAGAATTAAAGTGCCTTGTGCTAGCAGCTTAAAATCGTCAGGCAAACTTTTAACTTAAAGTGTACATAAAGTGCCATCCGCCATTATAAAATTACATTTAAAACAGTACGATACAGGAGCTAGAAATTAAAGTGCCTTGTACTTGCCGCAAATGTTACACATCTTATTCTTTTTAATTTTTTTTTAAGATTGGTAAGGGTACATAATATATAATACACAGATAAAAGTTAAAGTGCCTTGTGCTAGCAGCCTAGAGTCGTCGGGTAAACTTTTTACATTAAAAAGTCATAACATGCTATCCACCATTATAAAATTGCATTTAAAACAGTACAATACATAGCGTACACTCCATCAGATAGCAGCAGGAATTAAAGTGCCTAATACTTGCAGTTACAATTATCTACTATTATGCGGTGCAGAATAATACAGAAATATCAATAAATTTTAGACAAACTTAAAATGGCCCACACACTCCCTAAAAACATTTAAAATCATTATATCATTATCAATTTTTAGTTAACCTTCATAGCAGAAACTTCCATCACATAAGATATCTACCTTACAGAATTTCTTTTCAGCTATAAAAATAAACTTAACAAATTGGTAAATAATGCGAATGATAACACCTCTTAGACATACAATAATTGCAGTTCTACAAGTTCTTACTCTCTATTCCTTAACAATAGGCTTAAAAACCATCTTCCGCTCTTCTAGCAATTTTGGGCATAAGGTTACTATGTGCTGTAAGGTTTGTTCACACAGCCTACAAAGGTTGGACGTCCACTTTATCTCCCATTTTGGGATTCCGCCTTTAGTTGGATATCTCCCAAACCTCAATAACATGAATTTATTCTTGATCAAAGGTTTTAAATGTAATAACAAATACGGTTGGAGAGACCATTTGCCGAAAGAGTTAGCTATTGTCCATAGATGGTTTTTTTCCCTTAATTCATCTTTATCCGTTATGGTAGACAATAAAGCAGCCGATTGATTAACTAATTTTTTATAAACCATTTTACTCCTCTCTTCATCTACTAAGTTTGGGCATTCAAAATTATGTAAACATTCATTTAAATAAGATTGCCAACTACTCGCATATTCACTTTTTGATATCTCCAGCCAACACAGATTTGCCAGCGAACCCTCTTCAGCTCGAGGTAGTGTCAATAAGGACTTCAAAAATGTGGATTCTCGGGCTAAAAACTGTTTCTTTAGACCAAATTCAAGTCTTATATTGGCACGACTAATATATCTGGGAATCCTAAAAACTGATTTATATGTCCTTAATTCAATATCATCTAGAATTTTCGCATCTTTGCCCCAGAAGATAATGAAACCATAGTCCAAAGATGGAATTAACTTTGCTTTCATAACCTTCAGCAAGTGATCATATTTTGGGCATAATAGCTTATCTCTCAATTTTCTAAAAGCAGATGCGAGCGATGTGCCCTTAGCTTCAAGGTTATTAAAATGCTGCCTAAATGACAAACTATCATCAAATGTGATTCCCAAATGTTTATACGGTTTTACACATTCAATAACCAAACCATTGATATTCCATTCTTTTACTCCTAGTTTGCCTCTACCCACAGTCGTTATTTTTGTTTTTGTAATATTTATTTTTAGGCCGTTTTGTGTAACATATAGGTTAAAAGAATCAATTAGTTTTTTTAATCCTATGACAGTTTGGGTTAGCAAAATGGTATCGTCGGCATATTGTAAATAGTTAATCTCTTTACTAAATACAAAAGGGGAGTGGGCATTAACATCATTAAAATGGACCTGGAGATCGGACATAAAAAGGTTAAAAAGACAGGGAGCCAAGACACATCCTTGTTTCAGGCCGATATTTGTTTTAAGCGACGAGCCGTATGTCTACCATTGCCTACCGTGATCTGTACCCAAGTATCAGAGTATAATAGTTTGATCATATTTAAAAGTGTGTCAGATATGCCCCAATTAGCTAACTTCGACCAAAGTACATTTCGGGGCACAGAATCAAAGGCGGCTTTTAGGTCAATGAAACAAATATACAATTTTTGTTTCCTATATTTGGCTCTTTCACCTAACAATGTTAATAAAATCAAATTAGTATACGTTGATTCTCCCTTTCTAAAACCAGTTTGTAGATTTGGAATCAAATCCTTTCTTATGGCCCATGATTCTAATTCCTCCAAGAAACAACCAGCAAATATTTTTGCATCTACATCTGTTAATGCTATTAATCGATAATTTGCGTTGTTGTCCTGAGGACCACTTTTATAAATTGGTTGGATAATACTTCCCTGCCATAATCCCGGAATCAGGCCTGTTGAGCACTTCATGGAACAGGAACGTTAATACCTCTGGCCAATCTTTTAGATTTACTTTAAAGATGCTATTCGGCATTCCATTCGGGCGAGGTGCTCCGTTAGATCGAATCTTATTTATTGCTTTTTTAACTTCGTCAACCGACCATGGAACATTATCGGGGGAATTTAATGGGTCATAGACGCTTAGATCTAACCCACCGTTTTCTGTTATCTCTTGTTGGCAATGATGAGTAAAATTGATTTTTCCATCATCGCACTGTGGGCCTAGAGGAACAATTTTAAGATTATTAAAAAAGTTTACCCAACTTAATTCAGCAATATTGGCACTATTACTTCTATGATTACCATTTTCTAGCTTGTTGATAATACTCCAAAATAGCCGCGAGTCTTTTGATTTACAAGCACAATGTAATTTAGACAAAGTTTATTCCTAATATGCTTGTTTAGCCTTCCAAATTTCGTTCCTATATCCTTTTTTCAGTTCCTTAATTTTATGAAATATCGCAAAATATGATGTTCCTTTTGCTTTCCAATATAATGATCGTATTGTTTTCTTAAGACTTCTTTTGAGGTATAATAGGCAGTGGGAAAACCACCCTGGATTCTTCGGATTTAAAGTTATACCTCCAGAAGATTTCAAATTAGGAAAATTAACTAAAAGCGCGGAACATAAACAAGGCCAAAGAGCAACCATTGATTTCCCTCCCGCATTAGCTCCTTGAGCATCTAAAATTAAACGAGAGAGGACTTCTAAAATATCTTTTTCTGCTTCGTCATTCCATATTAACCTTTTAAGGTTAAAAAGGGTGGGAGTAGTTTTGAGTATTCTAGATTCTGACAAATAATCAAAAGAAAAAGCAAAAAAGATGACTTGTGGATTGTGATCGCTCTAGATCCTTGGAACTACATGATAACTTTGGACCAAATTAATACGTTTCTCAGAAATTATGGAATAATCAATTATGGAAGGACTACCCGTTTTATTAAACGTCGGTGTGTTATCATCATCATTCATAATATTTAGGTTATATTTTGTAAACTCACAATTCATCCATTCAGATAAAATTTTTGAGGGTATATTCCGCTTTTTTTTACGAAAAAAGATGCATATTAAAATCCCCAGAGATGATGATCATTGAATCTAAGTGATCATAATATAACACTTTCACCATTTCCCATAAACGTGTAAGTTGCGTGGATCTAACATTTTTTTTCGAGCTCGAATAAACATTAAAAAAAATTGATTTTGGGGGGAATAATTTGACACATTGTATTCATTTTACATGGAGATCAATCTCAGAATGCTTAACATCAAGATTCAAAGAAACATATATAGAGAGGCTTCCACTAGGACGGCCAATAGAAGCCTCACAAATTGCCATATTCAAATATTCAAAATAACAAATAAGGGGTTCACTACACATATTCCAAGTTTCCTGTAGCATTAATATATCAAAGGTTTTTAAAAAACGTATTACATTCGAGTCCTTAAGAAATTATATAAAACCATTTGTATTCCAAGAACAACGTTTAAAAGATTTTAGTACTTTTTCAAGAGAGGGCCGGCATCTATCTTTCTTTGCAGTGTTTACATTTGTTAATATCGACGGAAGCCAGCTCCAATCCTCAACTGGATTAGGGACTTTCTTTAACTCTTCGCATGTTCGTAGACCTGTCTGACAGCTCCTGATCTTAATACCACATAACAAATTCAACTCTGTTGATGGACCTGAGGCACCTTTCAGCACTCTAACATGTGATGCCAGGTCTATTTTTTGATCCCCCTTCTTTAGGACCGGGCTACAAAGTGACTTACTAGGGATCAGCAGAGATGGATATTGAGACCCTTGAATTCTCCAGACTTTGATGCCCCATTTCTCAAATGTGATAGTATTAGCAATTATTTTACTAACAATGTCATCACTTTGCCAGGTTGTTACAGTTATTTCATTACAGAGGTTATTACAATCTTTCTTAAACTCCACAGATTCCAAATCATCTGATATTACATCCTTCAGATCTGTAATTGCATTTAATAATTTCAAAATATTTCCACAATTCAAAATATCATAGGTACCTCTCGTAGTATACGGAGGACAGAAGACTACTCATTTCGTACAAAAAATCAGAAGCCTCTATTTCTTCCTTATCTCTAGAATCTACTAGTACCCTCTTCCCAATAACAGGAGCCAATACAGGAACTGTCCGTTGACTTAATACATGTGGCTCCGGTGGCTTTTGGTCATGGGTACTAGGTTGTTCAGCATGATCATTATTAGAACATTGATGTTCAATAGTATTAACAATTTTCCGATTAGGGGTATTTTGTTCTTCATGTTGTTCAACCAATTCATTACAAGGCTGATCAGACACAATATCCCCTGACTTCACTGGATAAGAGACTTTCGGCCACATACTAGCAGTAGCCTCATCCTGTATAAAATTAGCAATAGATTGACCATTTGTTTATCCTTTGAGTTGACTACAGATTCTTCCATAGATCTAAAAATTGGAAATAAGGCTTTCATTTCAGATTCTTTGGGCATTTTAGAGTTTTTAATTACTACCTCACTAGGGAGTTTTTTATCCTGTGATATTTTATTATGGGTTTTCCTTAACCTTTTTATTGCCCTTTTGGACAGAATCTCATGGTTTGTTGTAACACCCGATGCTTGGATTACTTCAGGGATCATTTTCACCTCAGAGTTTTTAATTACACTTATTGCTTGAGTTGACTGTGAACAGTCACTTTTCGTCTCATCAACTGTCGAATGGTCCTTATTTTTGATACCTTTAAAGCTGACATGAGTTACCTTAGATGTCTTCAAATTAATGGCATCATTTGCAGGTTGATTAATCATATGAATATTTTTAGTATTTCTGCTATTTTTGTCTTTTTGTAATATGGCTAATTTATCTTTAGTAGACGACCCAGATTGAACAGGACCATTTGAATTATTCTTTTTATCAGGTAGATTAATAATTTCTCCATTACCTTGGCCTTTTCTATCTGACAGCAGTTTTACTTCCTGTACCATAGAACTAATGATTGATGGTAAATCTGAGATTTTATCAATCAGTTGTGCACAAGTACAGGTTATAAACTGACTCTCTTTATCTGTTTGGACCTTAGTAATCAGTTTGGTCAGTTGGAGAAGCTTTGCATCGATTCCTACTACATGTGATGCCAATGTATTTAAAATATCTACCTGAATATCTAATTTATCCGAATGAAAATTAAGAGCATTAGTAATTGAATCCATAGTGTGGAGTAGACATTCCCATATTCCTCGCTCAGGTCCAGAAACTGTATTTTCTATAACACCAGACCTGGCCTGAAAGTTCCCATCAAATTTAGTTAATAGAGATAAATCCACTGAGTTAAACTGATTATTTAAACTATATTTGTGGATTTACTTTGCTCGTTTACGATGGGAACATTTTCACCACTAACTAAGCCTGGTACCAATAGTGCTTTATGAATGTTTAAACTATTCTCCATAATTATACTTGACTGGTCCAAATTAAAAGGTCTTACATTAACAGATTTGCCGTTTGGGCTGGATAATAGTTCAACTGTTGTGGGTGTTGATATTAGGCACACACCCTTCAAACCCCCCCCCACCTGGCATCTATCTCTTCATTAATGTAATCTAACACAAAAACCTCCTCACTTATATTTTGATCCAAACCTGAGGAGATATCATTTACCAATCCAGTCTCTTTTTGACTTCCAGCTGTCAGATTACAAAGCTCCTCCTGTCTGGTATCCTTAAGTTCATCAACCGTCGTTAACTCTGTATGATATACAGCAGAGTCATGCAAATGAATTTGAGCTTTTGTCTTTGACTGACCGGAAGATGATAGGGAAAATTTGGACGTTAACGGTACTCCAGCTTTTTCAACCTTTTAAAAATTGTTAATCCTATCTTGGGAGTTAGCTTCATTTTTTGATTCTTCTATTCCTGGGAACATCTTGGACTCTATTAATGCACAAGGATGAACACTTTTTCCACATAATGGCAATGATGGTGAAGAAGCTTTTACACAGGCATTAACAGTCTCCTCATTATTTTTTATTTCTTTGTTGTTTTTGAGTCTGTTTTTGATGATACTTAAAGAAAAAAACTCTTAATGGACGGCTGGGTAGCATGCACTAAATCTTTACAGTCCTGGCCTGAGTTTGTGGGGGAAACAACCAATTTAGCTGGCTCATTCATATGCTCCTTTGAAGAAACACAAACACCACTGCTTTCCTAATTTTTTTGACATGGCTTAGATTGGGACACGACATCCATAGGTTCCTCGTTCTTTGGACGTTGTTTTGGTTTTGGCAATGCCCCACGCTGTCGGCCTGATCTCATGGTCTACCAACTACAGGTTTAAGTTGGCAATATATCAATTGAAAGGGCAAGCTGAAAGGGACCTTGCCTCAATATAGGGCTATCTTCCGTTATTAAAATGTGCCCCCCCTCCTTCAGTCAGACTCAGAATTATGGGACTTACACATGTAGATCAATGAATCAATAAACCCCCACAACGCTAAAGCGTAATCGCTCACCTCTACTAAAATGGGGTCAAACAGGGCCAAATAGGACCAGGTGGGGGCAACCAACCGCAAAGAGGGGGGATTCAATTCGTCAGCTCAACTCAACGGCTCCAGCGGGTTCAGTTAGTCCAGTTGTTTCCTTACTACTGCCGTTTTCCGCCGAGGGCAGCAACAGCAGCAGTGGGCAACCCTCTCCCCCGCTCTTTCTTTTCACTGCTGCTCAAAATGGAAGGAGGCTCCAGATCTGCTCCGGTTCTTCCGGGCTGGCCCTCGCACCCAAATACAACCGCAAACCAGCTACGCTCAACTAAGGCGTGGCTCTACCAACCGCCGCTCCCTTGCTCCACCCCGGCCCCCGCACCGCCTCCTCCTCCGCGTCTCCTCGTGCAGCGTCCCAAAAACCGGAAGAATACAGAACAAGGTTTGGACAACAAGAAGGACGCCAGTCTGCTTTGCTATCAACTCCGAAAGAACTTGAAAATCGAAGGCAAAGAACACCAATTGGAAAGCTGGTTCACGCAGACTGGCACCGTAGGGGTGGAGTAAGGAAAGGCTGGCTGCACCACCCTGTGAAGCCTGTCATTGGCCACAAAAGAGACCAGAGGTTTGTCTAGTGGAAGTTTTGACGCATCCTAAGGTAGCGCAGCGGGTTGGAATGCCTGCTGCTAAGAACGTGTATCATGCAGATCACAAAGTGGCCACAAATGTAAATAAGTCAGTGGGTTACTGCTTCTGTAAGAGTGCTCCTTTTGTTACTTGCCATTTATAAGTCAAAATTCTAATATAGAACATTGAGCTATTAACTGTCATCCAGGAGCTGCATGCAAACTGAAAGGTATATGTTAGTGCTATATGTTTTTTGTCCATCTTTTAATATCCTAATCTTGCCAAAAGGGTTCATTTGGGTAGGAACCAGTTCGAGGCATGTGGGCTGCTGAATTCATATCTGTGCATATATGTGCATAGATCGCCGCCTAGTGTTGGGTCCAGATGATTGCACATTGTTGTCCTGGAAGAGTCTTCGAAGTATCACGAGATAGGTGGCTCCTCCCCTGGACTACAGTGCGCATGGGCATCGACTCCATCCTCAGATTGTTTTTTTCCGCCATTGGGTTTGGATGTCTTTGGTTCCCTCTTGTCGGAATCGGTAGAAAAACTTTCCTTGAGACCAAAAGGTCTTTAGTCTTACGTCGGTATTGTCTTGCGTTCGGCTTAACAACTTTACTTCGGCTCCGAGCCGAGCTCTGTACTTCCGCGTGCTTTCGGCGCGGAAGGCCTTGTCGACGCTCCAGACTCATCGACCATCCATCATGGACCGAAGTCCATTCAAAAGATGTCCGGTCTGTAACTCGAAGTACCCACACATCGACGTCTACCCGGTGTGCAACAAGTGTCTGTCGCCGGACCACGATGAGGCCAAGTGTATGGCCTGTTCGCGATTCAGGTCCAAGAAGACACTCCAGCTCCATCGAGCTGCGCGCCTGGAGGCCCAGCAATCTGCACCGGCGCCGACGGTCATTTTCGATGCTGGGGAGGTCGAGGATGAAGATATCCAGGACGTCTCAGAATCAAACCCCGCGTCGGACGTCGAAGAAGACTACGACGCTGAGGCCGAAGCTTTCGAAAGCGAAGAAGTCGTCGAGTAGGTAGGAGACGACGACGGGGCCCTCGGGGCCATGGAGGATAGCTCAGACGAGGAGCTTCCTCAGACTGACTCTGGGGCCGTGCCAATCTATAAGGCCCAGGTCGAGGGATCGCGTTCGGGCCTTACCCAGGACCTTGATATGAGTTCCTCGGCCCCGCCTTCGGGCCCGGCCACGGACATTGTTACCGAGTCACTCCCGGTGAAAACGAAACCGAAAGTGAAATCTACGTTCTCGACGCCAGATACTGCGCAGGTGCAGATAATCGAAACCGAAAGTGCGCATCGCATTGGTCGGATCGAAGTCTTCGGAGGCCTCGGCGCCGAAGAAACCTAAGATGGCCGTCGAGCCGAAGGGCCAAGTCAAGGTGGCCGAGCCTAAGGCTACCGCGTCGAAGACTAAGGTGAAGGTGTTCTACACGGGTGCATCGGCGCCGAAGATGATCGACGCCGGCAAGGGTCGGGTCGAGCACAAGAAGGCTGTCGACGACCCCAAGAAGTTTCTCGGCGACCCGAAGACGCGGCCCGATGACCCAAATGTCCTCTCTGCCCCGCTTCCACACGACAAGGCCAAGGGTGCTGCGCCACGTGAGTCGACTCCGAAAGTGACCTTGAAGGACTCCACTCCAAAACCGTCCTCGAAGGACTCCGTTAAACCGGCACGTCCATCTGCCGCGTTCACGAAAAAGGTCGCGGAGTCCCTGCAGCGCATTAGGGACGGCGCCGCGGCGGTCGAGCCGAAGGACCCTCCGCCTGCCAAGCCTCTGGAAAAGCCGGCTAAGGCGTCCACGCCAATCCTCTTTACCTTGCCGCCTAAGACGGCGCCGAAGGCTTTCGCTGCTAGGCCGGGGGCCAGTGTGCCCAAAAAGGTCTCTTCGGCGCCGAAGGCGTCGTTGGTGGTCCACGGCCCGCGGCCTCAACAACACTCGGAGGAGGAGCGTCAAGAACATTTCATCGACGCCGAAACGGGCAGGCTTTCCCTTCTGAAGAGGAAAATCACCCCAGAACCCCACTTGGAGTCTTACAAAATCCCCCTAAAGAAGAAAATGAACTCTGCTGGTACTCCAGCCTTGGTGAAGCCCCTTTCACCACAAGCTCATGAGGTCTCGCCCACTTACTCCAATGTGGACGCAGGTGAGGGCGATGACGAGGATGAATATAGCTATCCGGTCTACACAGACCCAGAGGATACAACTGAGCCCTGGTCAGCCGGTGGTGACCCTGGGGATCCACATTCGGGACAAGACCCTCAGCTCTTCTCTGCTAAAACTTCACCTACTGAAGACTCTGCTGCTTTCAATGCCCTCATTGAACGGGCCGCTGCCAATCACAATGTCCAGCTGCATGCTGACCCTGTGGATGTGGATTTCCTCTTAGACACCTTTTCTGTGTCTGAAAAGACTGTGAAAACTCTGCCAAATCTGAAAGGTGTTTTGAAGCATGCTGCTGAGATCTTCAAAGAACCTACCAGGGCGAGAGTCATCAACCTAAGGATTGACACAAAATACAAAGCGGCGCCTACTGATCCAACTTACATTAAAGGACAGTTGCCTCTGGACTCCCTGGTCGTCTCCAATGCCCGGAAGAGGGCCAATTCTCAGACTACGGTGATGCTCCTCCCCAGACAAAGAATCCAAGGTCTTTGAGGCTTCAGGGAAGAGGGTAGCAGCACAGGCAGCCAACATATGGCGCATCTCAAACACACAAGCGCTTCTGGCGCGTTATGACAGGGCGCACTACGATACACTAGAGACCCTTTTGCAACACCTGCCTGATCAGTACAAGGAAGGGGCTGAGATGCTAATCCAGGAGGGGAAGCTGATCTCCAACGCTTCCATTAAGTGCGCTCTGGACGCAGCTGACACAGCTGCGCGAGCCATTAACACCAGTGTTATGCTTCGGAGACATGCCTGGCTGAGAATCTCTGGTTTCAAGCCAGACATCCAAACCACCATCTTGAACCAAACGGTCAACCCAGATCACCTGTTTGGCCCGGAGGTTGACCCCACCCTAGAGAAAATGAAGAAGGACACTGACACTGCAAAATCCATGGGTGCCTTGCAGTCCCAGCAATTTCGGGGTGGGTCCTTTCGTCGCTCCAATACCAGAGGCACCTCAAGGGGTCAGCTTTCACAGTCCATGCAGTTCTACAAGGGCAACAACCAGACTACTTATGCCAACAAGAGTCGAGGTGGATATCGCGGCAACAGCGCCAAAGGCAGAGGACATGGCAACAACAGCTCCAGGTCCTCTACCGCCAACAAACAGTGACTCCTTGTCACTGCCCCCTGACCACACAACACCGGTCGGGGGGAGACTCCAGCAGTTCCTGCCCGTGTGGAAGTCCATCACCACAGACAGGTGGGTCAGAAAGCTTATCCAATTTGTTTATTGTCTGGCGTTAACATCCACTCCACCCAACATACCCCCAAGGCACCGTCCTATGTCGGACGAGCACTTGCACTTATTGCAGCAGGAGGTCAACGTCATGCTGCAAAAAGGGGCAATAGAGCTTGTGCCTATGCAGGAAAGAGGCACAGGAGTTTACTCCCTGTACTTCCTGATTCCAAAGAAGGACGGGTCCCTCAGGCCCATCCTGGATCTCAGGCCCCTCAACTTCTACATCCTGTCGGAGCACTTCCATATGCTAACCCTGCAGCAAGTGCTCCCGCTGCTCCAGCAGGGGGACTTTCTCGCAACTTTAGACCTAAAGGATGCGTACTTTCACATTCCACTACATCCTTCACACAGGAAATACCTCAGGTTCACCATCCAAAACCAGCACTACCAATTCAGGGTTTTGCCTTTCGGTGTCACCACGGCACCCAAGGTGTTCACAAAGTGCCTGGCGACGGTGGCGGCACATCTGAGGAGACAAAACATCCGCGTCTACACCTATCTGGACGACTGGCTCATCCAAGCGAAGTCAGCCCAGCAGTGTGCCGCCCACGTGTCCCACACCATTCACCTCCTGCACGATCTGGGATTCTCACTGAATTACCCAAAATCCCACCTCCAGCCCGCCCACATACGGCAGTTTCTGGGTGCGATCATAGACACTCTGGCGGCCACAGCACAGCCGAATTCAGTGAGAGTCAGCAGCATTCAATCGCTGATCCAAACATTCAGGCCTCAACACTCGCTTCCCTCAAGAGTGTTCATGCAGTTGATAGGCATGATGGCCTCCTGCATCTCCATTGTCCCGCACGCAAGACTACATATGCGTCCGCTTCAGGAGTGCTTAGCACGTCAGTGGACTCAGGCTCACAACCAGTTGAAAGACCTAGTGTTGGTGAGCGGTCGGGCGTACAACTCTCTGCATTGGTGGAATCCACGAAACCTTTGCGAGGGCCGACCGTTCCAGGAGCCTGTGCCACAGATCATCCTGACGACGGACGCTTTTCTCCAGGGATGGGGAGCGCATGTACTCCAATACACTGTGCAGGGACTATGGACGCAACAACAAGGGAAGATGCACATCAATGTTCTGGAACTGATGGCAATCTTCATGGCACTAAAAGCCTTCAAGGTATATCTGTGCAACAAGGTCGTGTTGATCCGGACGGACAACATGACGGCAATGTACTACATTCAAAAGCAGGGAGGAACACACTCTCCGCAGCGGTCTCATCTGGCTCAGAGCATGTGGAAGTGGGCCATTCAGAGGAACATCTTCCTCATGGCAGAGCACCTCCCGGGCAAGGACAATCAGATGGCGGACCTGCTCAGCAGGCACAGCCACCAAATGCACGAGTGGGAGATACATCCATCAGTTCTCCAACTGTACTTCCAGAGATCGACCTCTTCGCCACAAGGGAGAACGCAAAATGCCAAAGCTTCGCCGCCAGGTTCCCACACCCACAGTCGCAGGTCAATGCGATATGGATGAACTGGTCAGGCAAATATGCGTACGCTTTTCCCCCAGCACCTCTGATATCGCTGGTGGCACGCAAGCTCAGGCAGCACTCGATGACTCTCATCCTGGTTGCTCCAACGTGGGCTTGCCAACCATGGTACACCACGTTTCTAGAAATGTCCGTGGTACCGCATCAGAGGCTACATCTCACACCCAGCTTTCTGACGCAGAGGCATGGCGACATTCAGCACCCAGATCCGCAACAGCTCAACCTGGCGATCTGGCTCCTGAAGTCCTAGAGTTTGGCTACCTGCGCTTACCTTCCGACTGTATGGACATCATTCGGGAGGCAAGGAAGCCCACCACCAGAGCTTACTATGCGGCAAAATGGAAGCGGTTTGTCATTTATTGTGCAGAGCACCACATTAACCCGCTGGATGCTTCTATTCAGAACATTATCTGTTACCTTTTCCATCTGTACAAGTGTAATCTGGCCTATGCTTCCATTCGCATTCATCTGTCTGCAATGGCCGCTTATCTCCAAAATAGGCAGCACCTCTCCCTCTTCAGGGTGCCTGCCATTAAGGCTTTTCTGGAAGGGCTCAAACAAGTCATTTCGCCATGGACTCCACCAGCTCCTGAGTGGAATCTCAATGTGGTCCTTACCAGGCTGATGGGTCCTCCCTTTGAACCACTGCATTCCTGCGAGATTCAGTTCTTGATGTGGAAAGTGGCTTTCCTCATAGCAATTACATCGCTAAGGAGGGTTAGTGAATTGCAAGCCCTCACTATCCAAGAGCCATTTATTCAAATTCATTCCAACAGGGTAGTGCTTCGCACTAACCCTAAATTTCTACCCAAGGTTGTGTTTCAATTTCACATCAACCAGACAATCGAATTAACTGTTTTCTTTCAAAATCCTGAGTCACTGGCGGAGCGGATGCTCCATACCCTTGACGTTAAACAGGCCCTAATGTATTACATCGATAGGACCAAGGATTTTAGGAAAACTAAGCAACTCTTTGTCGCCTTTGCACCGCACCACAAAGGTAACCCTATTTCCAAGGCTGGTATTGCTAGGTGGATCGTTAAATGTATCCAGATCTGCTATCTAAAAGCAAAACGCACTCTAACCATTCCGCCAAGAGCCCACTCCACCAGAAAGTTGGGGGCCTCTATGGCATTCCTTGGAAACATTCCTTTGGAAGACATATGTAGAGCAGCCACATGGTCTACCACACACACACATTTACTAAGCATTACTGTGTTGATGTGCACTCCAAACAGCAGGCAGCTGTAGGGCAGGCTGTTCTCAAAACACTTTTCCAAACTGCTGCAGCTGGCACGGGCGTCCGCCGCTAATGGAGGGACTGCTATGTATTCTATGCACAGATATGAATTCAGCAGCCCACATGCCTCGAACCGAATATGCTACTTACCAGTATGCATCTGTTCTTGGCATGTAGGGCTGCTGACATTCATATCGCCCGCCCTCCTCCCCGGCGCTGTAGCAGCTGCAGTATTCACATATACTCATAGCATGGTCATCATTCACTGAGTTTCACTCCATTTTGGCCACAATGGCTAAAAACAATCTGGGGATGGAGTCGATGCCCATGCGCACTGTAATCCAGTGGAGGAGCTACGTATCTCGTGATACTTCGAAGACTCTTCCAGGACAACAATGTGCAATCATCCGGACCCAACACTAGGCGGCGATCTATGCACAGATATGAATGTCAGCAGCCCTACATGCCAAGAACAGATGCATACTGGTAAGTAGCATATTCGATTCTTATTATTAAAGAGAACCCCTAACAATGAAGTTATGTTCAATTCTGAATTTGTGCTTTTCCAGAATATGGAGTCTTACACTACATTGCCTACCAGTATCGATGACATGTCACTACTACACAACACCGTGTAGTCCTGTCTGATGTAACATTTCCTATACACTGATTAACACACATGATGGTCACTGTGCAAAGTGTGTGATGTAAAGTGCTCTGACACCCTACACTAATATGCGTGGTGCTACAAAACTAAATTAATCAGAGAGACCGTGGTTATGGAGACTTGAGGGGCACTGTTAAAGGGTGCTAGTTTGGGAATCCGTGGCAGAGCTGGTCATGGGGGGGGGGGGGGGGGGGGGGGGGGAGGAATCTACAAATGTCGCACAGGGCGCCACCAGTGTTAAAGCCGGCCCAGGACCAAAGCATACAGTTTTCTGGTCAAATCGGTGATGCAACATGCAGGGTGGTGGGATTAGTCATTTTAGACACCAACACCCTATATTGGCCAGAGCCTTAAGAAAAGATGCATTTCCAAAACAAACAGTTTCTTACTAATCCAGTTTGCGCTGTGGAGAGTTACGTTACTTAAGAAATTTTGCAGTATTTTTCTCAGACTGTGCGACAAACACTCAAGAGAAGCAACTGTGCAGCTTTAGATGTAAAATTCTGCGCCCTCTGTACCACCAGATGTCGAAGCATGGAGGTTGTTAAACACAGGGGAGTTGCACATAAATGCAGGCTTTGAATTTGCGATCAATATTGCGCTTCTAAAATGATCCACCTGTTTGCTGCCCACATTTGATAAGCAAAGAATGTGAAAGGACGCTTTATGAAACTGAATATCAGTAGTCCATGCAAGTTCTGCCATGAAAATAAAAAGTAATACGCTCTCTGGGACACAAAGAAACATGATTGCAGGGACACATTTAAGTCTAACAATATGAAAACATTCCCTTAAAAATAGAAGTGAGTTTTTTTTGTTTGTTTGTTCTATTCCACGCACACCTAAAACCAATGCTGACAGATGCTTAATGCTCAGTGGGCAATTGTTTATATTCTGTTGCCTAGAACCCGCGGTGGCTGAAAGGAATAATTGCGCCGTTACCGGGTTGACTGCTCCAAAAAAACAATAAAATGCTCTAATGGGTGGCAATCTTAGTGCTGCACCTTATTAATGTTTGTGCGGTGACCCTCCGCGACAGTGCAGCGCTGAGTTACTGGGTTTAAGTCACACCCGGCAGCAGGGCAGGGGGAGATGGAGTATCATGTATACACGGGAGGGGAGTAAATCAGTGCTTGTCTCTGAAACCACCGTCTGGGCGGTCGAGTTTTAGCTGCAGATGCACCGCAGTTTCATCACTTTTAGAAGTTAGTGAAAGAATCATGTGATAGGTGATTACTGTGGCACACTATTGCATATCATTGTAATTGCATTTATATAGCGCTTACTACCCCTGAAGAGGCGTCGAATCGCTTAGCGTAATGCCCCACAGAACACATTAGACAACAGCTATCACATCGTCCAAGGCAGCTCCGATTTGCAACATAATTAGCTAATGCCTTTCACCAAGGAATGACACCAGTGGCTATGCAAGGGTCCAATTGCCTCCAAAGTATTCAAGAAATGTTTTAAAAGCGCTGGCCTCTTAAAAGCTGCTGTTGGGTAATGCAGCACTGGGGGTGGGGGTCTACAGTGGGAGTGGCTTTTTCAGGAGTTTTAAAATTTTATTTATGCATGAAAGCATAACAGAATTTAAATAAATCAACCTTATGAAAACAGCCCTCACGCATAATATTTTTTTTAGAACGGTCCTTGTTATTGCGGATATGTATGCATTTCAAAATGAATTTATAAATCAAAGTGCACATGCAAATGAATCTCAAAGACGAGCCCGTGCGCGTCCTCTGACTCTTATAAAGGCAGGGGAGGCACGACGGGGATGAGGGGCTGCAAGCCACAAGCGCCATTGTTGATTGATTTGGGTGAGGCGAGCATAACCAAACAAATGTGCGCCTGCCATTCTGGGACATGAAGCGTGCCTCGCGCTTGGAAAAATAACACAAGGCGCATCTTAAAATCACTGGGTTTTCTTTAAAGAAAATATATTTTGGCCTGAGCATCTATAGTAGCGCGGCCACAATTCTAGAAGCAAAAAACATAAGTTAAAGCGCAGCCACACTGCTTTAAAAAAAGCTGCAGATGATACAATTACATACATGCACATTCATGCACATTCACATGTGCCTAGCTCCACTGCGCTGCTATCGGGCAGCAGCAACAATTTAATAGGAAAAAGTGTGGAAAACAACAACAATAAACTCGATTGCAAGTTACAAAAAAAACCAATACCATTACTGCTCAAGCTGCCGCAATGTTTAACAAGCTGTTACTTCGTAAAAAAGAAAAAAGTGCTTACCCACTAATTAAAGGAGACCGTGTAACGCGGCAAGTAAACGATGGGCGGTCCCAAAAGGAGAAAGGGCGGTAACAAAGAAGCCTCATTTTCAATCATAAGCCAGCGTTAACCATAAACAAGGACGTCAGCCAATAAAAAAGATGAGTGGGGCTTCAACTCCACTTCTGAAATCTCCTCTAAGACAATATGCGCGCTGCGACGCTAGGCAAGACCTAAAAATGGCCATACTATGCAGGCAGGTACTCACACCAGAGCTCCAAAGGCAATGTCTTCTCCACTATGTGGTTGAATGGGTTTGTATATTGCTTTCTGCTGTTTCCCATGATTCTAGAGTGCTGAGAAAGGTCAGAACATGGATATGTTTGCTAATATTGATAGCCCTAGCGTGGCCACGCCAGTTTCATTACTCCAATCTGGTTTAGCTGTACCAGAATCCATTGATCCCACTGAAGAGCCATTCAAAACTTCTCTCCTGATGCACTAGTCATATCCTGTTCAACTAGGTGACTAAATGGCATTACTTGCATATGCACTAATCCCACTATGACAACTTACATGGCTACGTTTTTTTTTTTTTTAATAAATATTTTTAGTTTGGTTTTCAAACAAACAAATGGTGCACAAGCATGCTTAGATAGCAGCATATGCAGTCCATATAAATCCTCTGAAAACATTTTGGCAGTACAACACCTCTATCTCTCACATTGGGCATTCTAATATGCAGTCTGTTACAAGGAAACTTGTGTCAAGCTACAGTGAAATACATATGAATCATTCCTGTGGGAACCCATTTTCCCCATCTGTCATACCCACTCCATAGTATGTGCACCAGGGACCACAGATTTTGGAGTATTACCTTAAGCAACCTCTAACTTTATGCATAACCTTTTCAGCTGCCATATAGAGGTCTATTCCCCTCATCCAGCCCCTTAGGTTAGGAGTCTCCAGCGCTCCCAGATGTTTGGAAATGTCCCTTTTTTACCACCACCAATCCAAGATCACAGAATAGAAGCTGAGGTCTTGGGGCATCTACTTCCATGGGGATGCCAAGCAACCCATGTTTGGGGTCTGCCTGCACTAAAAGGCTTAGTTTAATCGTGTGTACATATGGTGTAAGACTAAAGGTCTACATCCTATCTACTTGACCTGCACCAGGTTCTGCCATACCTACTCCACCTGGCCACCAATGGCCTTAGATATTCATCAGTAAGCGTCCATTTGGCAGCGATATCAAAGTTCAGGAGGTTGAGCACTGCTTTCTCCCTCTTCTCTTAACCCTTTCGCTGCGGCGGCTATTCTGCCGCAGCGCTAAGTGGACGGGGCGGGCGTATGCTGGTGACAGAACCGCTCCGTCACCAGCCGCGGTTGAGCTGTGCTGGTGACGGAGCGTCATGACCCGCCCCGCTCATTAAAACTGCCGCACAGGCGCGAAATCAGCGCAGGCGCGGCGGCCGGGCCATGGCGGAACCGCTCCGTCATCAGCACAGCCCAACCGTAGCTAATGACGGAGCGGTTCCGTCATCAGCAGGGGAGGGGTTAAAGAATCATCAAACAGTTCATGAAGGGTATTTTTGGGGCCCTTGCTCCAGGTGGACACACTCCAGTACCATGGGAACTGAACACAATGCTCCATCAAGTGATGCTTCTGCCTTTTGAGCCCAACCGCAGGAAAGAGCTTGTATTGCTATCTTGGAGAACAGCATTCCTCCTGGCCCTGACTTAGGTGAGATGAGGTCCTCACAGATTAAAGAACCATTCTTGCAGTTCACAAAGCCCAAAGTTGCCTTACGCGCAAACCCACGGTTCTTGCTTAAGGTAGGTTTGTTCAAATGGTAGTTTGAAGGTACCTATCATACTTACGTTTTTGTTTCCAAGTTCCTTGACATTGGCTAAGGGAGCATTGCGCTCACTAGATGTTGGTAGCATAGTTCCCTCTAAAATGCGCGGATGCGCACGCTGGCTCAAGCCTTCCTCCCGCGTGCACAAACATTTGCAAAGCGCGCATATTACTTTGAGTCCATTCCTCAACCACGTATGTAAATATACATATGCAGATGAACGACGTAAAACGGTCACTTTCTGGGCAAAGTGCGAGGAGCAGTGGCGGTGCTTTTGCAAGGCCAGACGGAAGAGCAGCAATTCTGCCACGGACACTCTGGGTATGCTGCAGATTACAGAGCTCACAGCTTCTACTTTTGCTACTTGCTCGGTTGATATCAGGAGCCAGAAAAGTTTTGCAGAGCTGATGTGGTGTAATGGCAGCGCTGCTCACTTTGGAACAGAGGAGCCAGGTTTGAATGCAATTAAAAATATATATATTTTTGTTCGCCTCCCAGGAAAGCTTCTGAATTGCATCGTAATATACAGAGATTTTCATTCAAGAATTCTGTATTGAACCTAATTGCCCTGGATGAGAGGCTGCGATCAGGCTGTAATTTGAGGGCACTCAGAAAAGTAAACTCCGGGGCAGCTGGCTGTGCATGTAGAACTTTTCCTGCTCTTTCATTGAGTTTGGGGGGAGGTGGGGGAGTGGGAGAGGCAGTGTTAACCCTCAAGGAACATTTTTTCCAAGCTGTGCATTTTCAACATACCTTGAATCCTGGCAAATCACTTTATCTCCCCATATCGTAAAAATAAATCTTAATGAGTCTTTGTGTAATGCAAATGGTGCTCATGCACAGTGCTCCAGTGTCTGTACCAAGTTAGCGCTATATAAAACTGACAAAAACTAGCAACATTTGGGGGCACAATGCAGGAATGAAAGTATTGTAGACAGCATATATTTATTTATTGTCGTGGAACTAGCCTGCATTTAATCCACAGAAGTGTAGCTGCCCCTGTTATGTGATAGACTGTGTCCAAGCACATGTTTAAAACCACTCACTTTTAATAAATACTTTCCAAATATTTGGATGCATTAAAAGGAAACACTTCCATATACAAAAGAAATACACTTTCTTGAATACCTCATTGATGTGCAAACTCAGAAAGGGGGTGCAGTCACAGAGTCATGCAAAGCAGAGTCTCTGGCTATCAACTTAAATTTGTTTTAAACTCTGCAGGAAATAAATTGGCAACAAGAACAGATGTGATAGGAAATCTGTTCTAGTTTAATTGGTTGCAAAGGCTGCATTTTAAAATATCTCATGGGGTTAAGACACCCTCTGCAGAGATCTTTGTGTGCCCAGGATACCTTAGGGGATAATAGTAATGATCATATAACTCTGGTGGTTAGTACAGTTGTTGGAGAGATATGCATTTTGTCTAGTTCCAGTTTTGACCCCTAATGCTGCACTGCATGCAAGTTTCTGTTCAGAACTGAAAGCAGACAACCGTTGGGCCTTGCTCAATGTGTTCCGGTATTGGCGAGTTACACTGGGATAAATGTTAGCATATTTTATTTGGTCCAGCCCGGAAACCAGTTCAATCTCATTAATAACTGCCTCGTTCTTCTGACTGCTTGCATCAACCCTGCTGTTAATTAAATATGTGTGAGGGTTGCACCTTCTGTGTCATGTCCTTTTCTAAAACTGCATTGCAAAACATTTTCAAGACCTTATTAAATAGAGCTGTATGTGTGTGTAATGCACCTGTTTCACACTCATTGTACACAAAGGTCTGGAGTGGTGATTGCCACAGATTTATATTGCTGAGCGAATGCTTGATCAGTTGCTTGGTGCACATAGCCTTGGTTGCAGTGCACAGAGATCTTGAACTGCCGTACAGAGACGAAACAAATTAGAGGGAGCATTGGTTGGTAGATGTGTCAAATTTTACATAGCCAGAACTAAGGTCATAAGAACATCCAGTCAACCTCTAATATTTTCTGCTATAAAAAAAGTAAAGCCCCATTATAGTCCAACAGAAGCATTCCAGTGACAGCTGCACTGTATGCAGAGGTACTGCTCCAGGACATTTCTGAGCAGCTATATGGAAAAGTAGACATATGATCACCAAAGACTACTGTCTGGACTTAACTAGAAAACCGCAGGAGAGTCGTCATTTGAACAAGCATTTCTATACAACCTGTTTCGTTGATTGTAAACCTGCTTCCCTTTTTATTGATTATTTCTTAACTGCTTGCTACTACAAATCAAACAGGTAAATCTATGGAAGATCCAATGCTGGAGAAGTAATTAGTTACTTGTAACTGCATCTTCTTTGCATTGTTATCTTGTATAGATTCACATGACCCTCACTCCTCCCCAGTTATAGGCTCAATCACTAATTACCATTCACATCTGTGTTTTGAGCTATGGGAGACTAGTGGGAGTAGAGAACGCAGCACTTCCACCTCATTGGCTCAAGTTTGGGTTATTTCAGACGAAGAATGTACCACTTTTCGTTGGAATTTTAAAAGTTACAGGAATTTTCAGCCACAGGGGAAATACAAGGATGTGAATTTATGAAAGACACCAATGTTGGGTAACCACTGTTACCAGTAAGGAAGATTTCTTGTCAAGGGTGTTGGGTTTGGAAACCCTTAATGACTCCATTTCCAAGCTGAGGGCAGTCCTTTCCTGAAGACAGCGTGAAACCCGTGAGAAAACGCTTGGTCCAAATCCATGAATCCCCACTGTAGTCAAATGAGAATTTGCACCTCTGTGACAAAATGCTTAGTAAACTTCTGAAAACACCCAAATCAGTCTGAGATCCAGAGTAAGAAATAGCAAGCTGCAGAAGGAGCACATCAAATTAGCTCACTATCTGAGATGTAATAAACACAATCTTTCAGAGAAAACATCCCCAGCCACAGGTTTATGAAAAAACTTTTCCATTTACATCCCAAAAATTAATTTGGACCCCACAAAAAGCCATAGTGAGAGTCCCCTCACTCCTGTGCCAATCATTGTGAGACCTCCTTAAAGCGAATCCAATCCCACCTCAAACAACAAGAATTAATTGCATGCGGGTTCGGATCTACAACTTAAAATCCTGTTTGCGAGCCTGAGAGTTCAATAAGATAGTGAGTGAAAAAGTTGCCTCGTAGTCCAAATCTACAACTAAAACTCCCTCAGTCGGACAACTCCCACAGGGAAATAGGCTTATTGCTAGAGGTTGTTGAGCCTCCCACATATATTCCCAGAGTTGCACAGAAAAGCTGCAGCACAAAACTTAAAACCATCATTAGAGTTTTAGCCGAATTATTAGTCTGTGTGCCTCCACCATAGCATTTGAAGGCTTTTAGCTATGTTGAAGATTTACCCTTATATCAACAGGCAGACTTTTTTCTAACCAAATAAGGGGTATGCTTAGCTCAGGCACCGCCAAATTGGACCTCACTGTAAGATGGTAATTTACCCTTTGTATTAAACTCACTATGAACTAAATTACTTATTTGCGTTATAAAAGATGCATGAGGGAGAGGAGAGAGTGAGGAGTTGTTTGGAATTAGTCCGCATTCTTGGCTACAGACTTAATGGAAATGCCTCTGGGAGAGACACACACAAGGTCATAGGCACACATGGCAGGAGATACTCTTTAGTGCAAAATTAAAAAGTATACACATTTACATTCTTTCTGTAAAAACACTAAGTGTTTCACTCTTGAGTCGCTGCCCCATGAACCTTTATTTGTTTCACCCTATGAAATCTGCACGACAATGTGTCATTGTGCAATGTGTCTGCTCACATTTGTCCAGATAACATGCACAAGACTATTGCACATATTTATGTCTGTGACGCATGGGCATGGATTTCCATGCATTGAGCTGAACGGAGAACCAAACTTTTTCTGGAGTTGTATTTTTTCTATATGTCTTCAAAAATAAAATATTCTCCAGTTCCAATTTGTGTTATTTCAATAAATGGAAAAGTCACAATCAATAGAAAAGCTAAAGATGCAAAATTGTGGAACAGAGTAGCTGTGTAAAATGATAAGGTAAATATAATAAAAGCACATTTTCATGTATTCGTAGGCAACGGCCATGCCACATTTGTGAGCAAACAATCAGCCATTCTCCTGGTTCCACATCTTGAAATGAAGAATGATTTTACAGATTTGCTCCTTTTGCCCTATCACTTATATACTTGTCAAACTCAGTTCACCGATGCACACTAAATGGAACTCTCAAGTCCCTGCAACTAAAGTTCTCTTAATTTTTGACTTACTATCAGAAGTGAAAGTGCTTTGGAACAGACGCATTATATGCAAGTACTAGCTTACCCGTCGCGCGTTGCTGTGATCTCGGAAGAAAGGAAATTTAAGGCAACTTGTTATGATAACATTTAATTTACATTGTGTCATTTTTATTGAAACGTATTCATTTTAATATGGAAAACATTTTAATGTGTTTTAATTCTGTTTATTTATTAGAGTGCTTGTGTATACACAGTATTTTTTGTTTTTTCGTCTGGTGCGTACACTAATAAATCAGAAGGTTTTCCGACGCGTGAGCTGGCCACATACAGTTTTCCATGTGAGAAGCACGGATTCTCCAAATCTAGTCCACACACTTGCAGCGATTGTCCTTGTGCTTTGTTGATGGTCATTGCAAAAGCGAGTCGCACCCGAAACTGAAAACGTTCAGTATTGGAAAGATTATGAGGACCCTGGTGGGCCAGGGGGCCGATATTGAACACATTTTTCTTTTTTTCTTTTTTTTGCCAAAAACCTTTGCGGGAGTGTACTCAACTTTTAACAATTTTTTTTTTTTTTTTTGCCAGAAACCTTAGTGTACTCAACAACTTCCCAAAGTTTCATGGTGATTATATGAATGGTGTAGTAATGCATAAAGGACAAACAGACATACTTGCGTTTTTATATATATAGAATATGTTGATGCTAGGCTCACATAGACTAAAAGTCCTTTAGGAAAAAAACTTGAACTGCTGCACAATGCCTCCTCATTTTTACAGCTTTAAATACGTGTGTTTGTTTAGTGGTACAAGATGCTATACAAATATTTTACTAACACAATAAATTGATTTATTTCAACGTTTGTGTTTGTGTAAAAACTAGACCAACTACTGTAAAACCTGCTACAAGCACAGAAACGTTTATTTTATGCTGTGGTAACTGGCCGAGGTTATCTCCCTCGTGCATGCCATATTTTGAAAGTATTTTAGGAGTTAAATATTGACTGTAAATGTGAACCATTCACTCAGTCAGCGATATTGTTGTGGTGCGGTTGTCTGGAGAAGGAAGCCCATGAATCTCCAGCCCATATTTCACAAACACCTTTACTACATGTCGTTTTTGGTGCGCCATTTCCTACATTCAAAGTTCCGTTTGGGACATTTCAAAGATTTTTTCGTTATTTTTATTACAGTTGCTTCTGATTTCACCGATGCAAGGTTTTTGTCATGTGCCTTTCTAAGAATTATGCACAAACAAAATAAAAGCCCCAGTTTCACTGCTTCTGAAACATGAAAGTGCAAGTTAATGTCTTGAAAGGCCACACCTACGACAGAAGAATTCAAGCGAAAGAAGCCCACATAGACTCGCTGGTAATAATTGTATCCACTTTTCCTTCAAAAACCATCTTTAATCCCCCTTCGGTGCCATTTAATTACTTGTTCCTAAAGACCGTTTCCCCTCTAAATGCATGCAGCTGCATTTCCTTTCGTAAGCGGGCTTGTTTTATAATTATGAAATTTCATCTTAATTAATGTGAGATTTTCCAGGTCACCAAGCCACAAAAATAAACAAAAACAATAAAATAAAATGAGCAGTAGCGCAGGAAGGACGGCAACAATGACAGGACTGAGGGGGTGCATTAAGGAGGCAAGAGATGGCCAGAAATAGCCAAGAAAAAAAACAATGAGTGAAATCACAAGCAGTAGCTCAGGAAAAATGGCAGCAATGTCGGGAGGGGGTGTGGATGAGGAGGCAACTGATGCCCAGAGATGGCCAATAAAAAAAACAATCAGTGAATTCCGATAGGAGGGAAGCAGGCTCCCAAAGGCAGGACAGATGTACACTATTCACCAACAAAGAGCAAAGGAATTTCGAAAGGCACGCAAAACAACCAGCCAAAAGTGCTGGGCGTGTTGGAAGTCCATAGACTAAATACAGTATGTCTTGCAGACAGCACTTGCACACTGCCTAGATCGACCTATAAAGGAAGGTTCGTGCCTGGCAAAAGGTTTATTTTGCAAGGTTGAAATGGCAGTTTAAAAACCCACGCACATGCTGCTCTGGTAAGCCTAAGACAGGTTTGCATGACTACTTAAGTGGATGGCACAACAAGTCCTGCAGGCTCACTACTAGCCTTTAATTTACATGCCCTGGGTACAGGTAGTGCCTCTTTACTAGGGACTCAAAAGTAAATTAAATATGCCATTTGGGTGTTAGCATTTTCTACCATGTTTAGAGAAGAGGGCGCAAGCACTTTAGCACTAGTTAGTAGGGGTAAAGTGCACAAGGTCCTAAGGCCAAATAAAACAAATTAATCAAAAATAGGAGGAAGGCAACAAGTCTGGGTATGACCATGCAGAAAGAGTCAACTCCAACAAATGTCAAATGGTAAATTATTGTGACTGTAGATCAACCCATTTTGAAGTGTGCAAACAATCAGCTAATAATGTCTTGGTAAGTATGCAGTTGCTTTTCTCTAACTCTTACACATTGCTGTAGTAGATCCTGCCATGTCTTTAGAAGTCTTAAAAGACTGAACTGTAAAATACTGTTTTTAAGAGAGGCCATAGAAACATGAAGCAATATGTTTTCTTTTGCTTTATTTTCCTAGAGTTAATAGTGTTCTTAGTAATTTAAATATATTTTGTGAAGACATCCTATAGTTTTGTTGAGCTTCTGTGCATTTGTATTTTGTTTAAATACTTTGTATCTTCTCAAACTACGAGTGACATTCATCAGTGCATGAGTCGGGGTGATAAATGTAGATTCTGTGAAAAATGCATCTTTACTATTTGGTGTTTATTTATAGTAAAGATTGCGGCGTTTAGATTCTTGGGGACATTTTTATACAATGCTGATCTAAGCTGTCCCTTAGCAGTTCAGTACTCAAACCTTGCTCTGATTAGTTGGCTAGTCTTTTCATTTGTATTTGGAAGGTAGGTGTGAATGGATGCACATATTTTTATTTGTTCTTTTTAATTCTTCTAGGGGTGTATATCAGCAGGACAACGTACATAAGGCAAGGAGAGCAATCCCTTGACGGTTTCTATAGAGCGTGGCACCAAGTGGAACATTACAGGTAGAACTGTAGGAATTCAGTGAGTGAAAAATTTCTCTCTCTCCTGGGTTTTTTAATACAACAATAAGGAACCTTTTGCTCTGACGTCTGCCCACCTATATCTGTTTTGTGGAGCCTTGACCTTAGGCATGGCGTTTTTCTATACTGACCTTGGATGGTATGTTCCAGTGGGAGGGGCGGATATGGCATGGTCAAGTGCATTAGAAATACAGTACTTTGACTTACGTCTAAAAAATTCGAAAACATCTAAAACAAAATTAAGGCTTTTCTGAAGGTCTTGCCTCTTGGTTTCCTAGTTGTAGGACCCTGTATGATCACTGTTTGTCTACTGCAGGATGCATTCTCCTATACATGTAAATCTCTGTAATAAATGGTGAAAGGTTTGCTTTTCTTGACGATACAATGACCGATATTTTAAAATCCATTTTTATCATTTTTCCTACTCTGATTATGTAAACATTTTAATAGGCTCTGTATATAAAACCACTGCATTGTTCTAGGTAAATGAAAAAAAAGCCTAGCATCAACTGTGATGTTCCAGTTCCTCTTCCCTCTTCAGTGTACAGCTGGACCCTTTGTCATCTATTTTTCTTAACCCACATTGAGGCACTCGGCAGGCAGTGGTGTGCAAAAATGCGGACGGAATCCTGTACAAATGTGCATTCAGAATACTATTTTATTTTGCCTACATTTTGGGATGAACTGGTGGAGAAGGATGGGTATGGTATGGACTAACATGATAGCTGTCAAATTTGGCTACCTCTGCTCCTGCGGCTGTGCTAAACGAAAACCAAAAGTGCAAAAAAGGGGCTGTGAAGAAAGATTGGGTGTTAGATGACTAAGTGTTCTCCCTCACACTCAGTTACATATATTGCAAGGCTCCCACAAGAGGTCTTAAATGCCTACTCCCAATGCAGTATTAGAATAAGCAATCCCACAATTAAGACATACACCATTGTTAATGTCTTTGAATGCTCACCTCCCTCTAAATCATCTGCTCTCATTTTTGGTGATGAAAGGGCCTAGCAAAATGGTTACTGTCAAGTCCTTCAAGTCCTTTTATGATGTTCCCGTCTGCCCCCTAACTTCTGCTGTGACAATTACTTCATCCTGTTCCCCCACAGTTTGGATCTTGGATGACTTCTGTGGTCTTGCAGTTTGTCTCCTTCTCCAGGTGCTTTGTTAGGGTCTCACTGTAAATGTATAATCTTCTTGTCTCAGAAGGAAGCCCAGGCCTCAAACCTGTTACTGATGCCAGCCTAAAAGTGTGATATGTTCATCCACAACCACTTTCAGCTTTATGGGAAAAGGTGCATGTATTTAAGATTCACCTTATGTAGTTTGTTCATCGTCAAAAATAAGCATCATTGATGCTAGGCTGCAAGTGCGTAGTTGCGGAATCTGCAGTGGCCCTGCCAGTCAGATAAATTGTGTCTGCAGTCCCTGTAATTGAGCCATTTGGCTATCTGGAGTTTGGAAGAGGTCCCTGGAGCAGCCATGAGTACCCCGTGCACCTGCTGAATTTTGAAACTCCCTTGGAGGCTAAGGACTTGCTTAGCCAGTGTGGTGTCTCTCCTGCTTCAGCTGCTCCACTCAATGCTTCTTTTCAATCTGTGTCTCCTCTGCCCAGGATGTCGTACAAATTTTGATTTTGAAGTAACAAAGAAGTTAAGGAAAGGTGATAGAGATTACATTTAGACTCTTTTCCACAGTCCAAGAACCACAGACCTTGTAGTCAGTCATTTGGTTCTAATATACTCTGTTCGACCATGTGCATGGTCTCCACACAGGGTTGAGAGGCATAAATACGTTCCTGTTACTCCTTTGGTGCCAGAAGATGAGATGCCTCTAGTTTCTACTCAAGGGTCTCTCCTCCCAAACCACAGAGGGACAAGAGGACCTTTAATTTGTCAGCCTGTAGCAAAGAAACACGTGGAGGCCTTGGAAGAAGCTCCAGTGTGAAGTCCCAAAATACCACCAACGCTAGCCACATCCCCCCACTGACATACAGCAAGTTTCCAGTGGTAGGGTTGTAGGACTCACTTCTCAGCAGACTGACATTCTTCAGAAACTGAACAGGTGTGTGGGCCTGATGACCTCAGTGTAGTAATGCTTGTGACACCACAGCCCATTTGCCAGTAATCTACAGAGGCACCATCTGTGAAGTGAGGCCCCAATTGGGTGGACCCAGTCCTAGCTCTGGGACCATGTGGGCACAGTGTGAGGACGGTATGACAACTGCTGTTATATTGATTACTGAGGTGTTGATCTCAGAAAGGCAAATCAATGAGAGTTCTGATGAAGTTCTATGTTGACAATTGCCTCACCAGTACACAGGACCTCCTTTCGCATTTGGCTAAGACTTCACCACAATCCAGGAGCCAAGAATGCTGATCAGGAGGGGAACAGGAGTCTCACACCGCTAGTTTCTGGCTGTACTCCCCTCAACGTTATCTTGTTGTGGTTGGTGAGCCTAAGCCCTTCTTCATAAATCCTGTGATTCCCTCTTCCATGTATTCAGCTTGGTAAGGCACCTCCTGGTCTGGAATTGTGCCTCGTAGCATTGCTTCCTTCCCGGAATTCCTGGTTACACAAACCAAGATGCAGAAATGTTGTCACAGTGCTCTCTTCATCCTAGCAATTGTAATATACACGCCTTCTAACACTCTCTGGGCGAAAACGCACTGATCATTGATAGATCATGGAAATCATCACAAGGAATGATAATCTTCAAGGGCCCCAGATCTTCCTTGGAGACTTTAACCTACACTGGAACTACCCAAATGACCAGTCAGTGAACAGCCTAAAGGCCTTCCTATCAAACCATGAGTTTCCCTAAATTTGTGACAGGCCAACTCACAACGTGGGTGAGACTCCTGACCTTATAATCTCAAAGACTGACAACATCTCCTTGGAGTCCATTAGCCCCTGTGACTGGACAGACCATTATCGCATCACCTTCCTTATCAATTTTAGCATGATTCCGAAGAAAGGGAAACCAAACAAAATAAAACCATGCAAAAGGAATCTTCATAATATAAACCACAAGAAAATAACTACCTTCAGTAGTAATACCTTGACTCCACAGACCAACATGGACAATGTCAATGACAACACACACTTCTAAAATATTTCCATATTGGAAGTTAATGACTCTGTCACTCCACTTCAACAAAACAATAGATCCAATAAAAACTGAAAGCCCTGGTTCAACCAAACCTGGCTCTTAGATGCCATAAATACTTGGTTACCAATCACAAACAAAAAAATGAGAAACCATCGTCCACCGGCTCCTTGGTTTACTGAGGCACTGAAAATGGAAAAGAAACTAACTGTAAAGGGTTAGAAAGGAAGTGGAGAAAGAATTATACTCCCACATCGACGAAATTAGTTTACTGTAATGCCTTAAAACACTATTACAAACTTTGTAAGCTAGCTAGAGCAGACTATGTTTCAACTACTATTCCAAACGCTGCTAACTGCTCTAAGACTCTTTTTAATACGGTTAAAGAACTGGCAGGCTCCAAAACTCTAGCCCGAAAACTCTAGCCCCGTCCCCTGCATTAACGAAGTCTAAGTGTGAGGCCTTGGCCTCCTTTTTGTGCAACAAGTGAGAATAATTTATCAAGACATTGTGCTTGATCAGACTAAAAAACATCTCCTGTTGCTGATTTATTCTTAAATTCGATGGGTCAAATGAACTTTTATAAACACTCTTTGCTGACTTGGCCTTCGCTCACCACTGAAAGTCTAACAGTACTTTTAAATAACATCCAATCTGGATCACCTAATGATCCTTTACCTGTTTCAGTACTAAGACAGTTGAGTGTTGACTCACTGGCTGTAATAATTAATCTCCTTAATGCCTCCCTACATAAAGCTACCATTCGAGCATCTTGGAAACATGCCATGATTCACCCCCTCCTCAAAAAGGCTAACCCCGGTCCTGAGGGGCCTAGTAACTACCGCCCTACATCCTTACTACCCATCTTTTCAAAAATCTTAGAAAGGCATATTCACCAACACCTCAGCAATTTTATAACAGCACATGATCTCCTCCACCCCTCCAAGTCGGGCTTCAGAGCGGCTTTCTCAACTGAAACCACCTTACTTGGAGTTACTGAAAATATACGACAACACATGGACAATGGTGATACCGTAGCGCTCATTTTATTAGATCTGAGCGCTGCCTTCGATACGGTGTCACACGCAGTACTTATTAACACAGTTAGGTCACAAGGCATCTGTGGGCCTGCTAAACCGGCTCACTGCCTTTCTTGCAAAACATACCTTCCAAGTGTTCTCACATTCAGCTTGCTCTGAAATCAATTCTTTTGTCCATGTGGTGCCGCAAGGGTCTATTCTTATTCTTAGCCCTGTACTATTTAATCTTTATGTGAGACCATTGGCTGTGGTAGCTTCAAAATCTGGAATATCCCTTTACTCTTACGCTGATGATTCTCAAATCATTTTCTCCCTTTCCTCACAGAAAATAGATGATCCATCAATTCTCAAAATTGGTTTAAACAAAATAGCATTTTGGATGCAGGAAAATTTTCTGAAGCTAAATGGGGAGAAAACAGAGATTCTAGTATTAGGGAATAAAAAAGACTTATGAAATCCCATACATTGTCCGAGTGGAATGGGCAACTTTCCTAACCCTTCCCCTCAAGTCAAAAATGTGGGCATTATAATAGATGACTCTCTCAGCATGCATTCTCAATCAATCAAAGTAACAGCGACTGCTACACCATCCTTATATGGCTAAGGAAAATCTGCTGGATGCTACCGGAATCCATCAGGAAAACCGTAGTCAATGCCTTAATAACATCAAGGCTTGACTTCGGAAATGTTCTTTACCTAAGGGCGAACAATGCTGTAGTCCACAGATTACAAATGGTTCAAAATGCCGCTGTCAGACTTCCATGCGCAGTCCCTATGTTCTACTCCATTTCGAACTACAGACGCAAGCTGCATTGGCTCAAAATAGAGAATAGAATAAAATTCAAGGCCCTGAGTCTCATGCACAAAATTAAATCCTGCTGTGCCCCTCGCTATCTTGAGTCCTTAGTCAGTCCCTACTTTCCCCCCATAATCTCCGTTCTGCCACCCAAGGAAGGTTTATTGTCCCGAAATTCAAACTTGCCCGGGTGGGCGGTAGGTCTTTTTCCTATCTTGGTCCCTCTACTTGGAACTCTTTACTCACAATCCTTCTAAACGAAACAAATTACATACAGTTTCGTAAGTCTTTGAAAACTTGGTTATTTGACAAATAAGTGCTCTAACTGCCTGGCTCTCAGCCCTGACCCGTCTTTTTGCGCCGGGAAACCCTTTTTGGGTATATGTTGCGCAATATAAATTTAAAAACTAACTAACGGCAACTTGAACACCAAAAGACACAATCTAAGATTAGCAGAAAGCCTGGAGAGCCTCTTCATCCTTTGATTTCAAAATATTCGAAATAGCCAAGCATCAGTCACACAACGTATCAAATCCGTCAGACTCCAGATCCAGCAACCTCCCAAACTGCGAATAACTGGCAGCTTTCTTCATGGAAAAAAACACAAAGATAGAGAATGAAGTACAACTTGCGAATGAACTACTACCAGCTGCCTCACTCAGTTTTTCACACACCACCCAGTATACTGAAGGGAATGCTCCATCCAGGCACCCGTCCAAAAACAATGCCTCTTGGCACACCTTCTCTTCAATCAACAAAAGTGACATTTACACATTCTTTCATCATTAAACTCATCTAATCACTACACTGACCCTTTACCTCTGTCTATATTCAAAGAGATCAAAGCCTTCATTCCCCCCCCTTTAGTCTAAGATTGTAAATGGCTCGCTACATCAGTGCACTATCCCTGATTGCCTAAAAGAATGCTCTGATCCTAATAACTTCCGACCCATCTCCAACATCCTACACTTGCGTAGCTCTTAGAAAAACTTGTCCAGATCCAACTCTGCAACCACAGAGGCAACTTTCAACTCCTTGACCAACACCAATCTGGTTTCAGTCAGTCACAGCACTGAATCTGCACTTACTAATGTTGTGGATGGCATATTAAAAATGCTGGATTGAAATGGTCATGCCTTCTGATACTGCTGGACTTATCGACCCACTTTGACACAGTTAAGCATGATAGTCTCCTGAAACTACTGCAACAAAGGATGGGCTTATCAGGGGTCATATTGCAATGGTTCTCCTCATTCCTCCAAAACAGATCCCAGACAGTCAAAATGAATCAATCTCTGTCTAAGTCCCGCACGATCACTCTTGGCATTCCACAGGGATCTGCTCTCTCACTCATTCTCTTCAATCTATTCCTGAAACAACTGGCAAAACACTTAGTCTGCTAACATCCACGATCATATGTACACTGGTGACACTCAGCTGTATCTCAAAATCGCTTTTCTAGAGGACATTATATCCCTCAATTCCATCTTGCAAAATACACATCTCTGGCTCACTGATGACTATCTCAAACTCAATGCTGCCAAAACCGAATTCTGTCTCATCACACCGTCGAATAACATCCCCAAGATCGATCTTTGGTTGAAACCTCTTACGGCCCTCAACTGCTTCCCTCACATCATAGGCTCTGCAAGATCCTTGGGTATTGCATTAGACAAACATCTGAGTATGCAGGATCACATTAGCGCAGTCACCAAAGGAGCAAATTACCAGCTGAGCATTCTGCTGAAACTTAAACCCTATCTTCCATATGAAGACCTAAAACAAGCGGTCCAAGCCCTTGTATTGCACAGAATGGATTATGGTAGCACCACACAATGTGGCTTACCTCGATACAAGTTGGACCGTCTTAGAGCCTCAGTCAACGCTGCAGCCAGACATATCTCCGGAACAAAAAGAAATACACACATCTCGCCGGTCCTAAAGTCCCTGAACTGACAACCGTAGGAAGCAAGCATTCAACTAAAAAGTGCATGCATGACTCCCAAAGCGCTACACTTCAATACCCTCAGTTATCTGGCTCAAAAGCTAGAAAAATCAGGGGGCTGCAGACCCTTGCGAAGTGCACTCACCCTGCTTTTGAAACTCCAACAAACTCATAAAAAGAAAACTGGCGTTCTCGGTTGTCGTACCTAATTTATCGAATTCTCTACCACTGGACGTTCGTCTAATCTCTTCCAATGCCTCATTAAAAAGCAAAGCAAAATCTTTTCTGCTAAGTTTTTACCCTAAGGCAATATATCTATGCTTATTGAAATGTAACCATACTATCTACTATTTATGATGCTTGGCCATCTTATTGCTGACTATTTTTTTAGATCATGTTTTTTACTCTAATTACTTTCATCACTGGGTTTGTCATTTGCTTGTGCCTATTTTACCATTCTAATTGATACCGTACGTCTTGTCATGTAAGGTGCTCTGATACCTACTATGGTCATGTAAAGCGCTATACAAAACTTTATAAATAAAACTTTGCCCATATCCCCCAATAGTAGCCCACAAGCTGGAAAAAAGAACCACTCCATCCGCCAACATTAGGCTACGGTCTCCAGAGCAACAGAAAGGGTATCACCAAACCTATTCAGTCAAAGAAGTGTTTCTGCTTGGACCGGAACAGCTCCTTTCACCCGTCCTATTGTTTGCGTGAGATCACTTAGAAGTGGAAGCTGTGGTGGTTCAGGAGAGAAATATGAGTTTTTTAAATGTGCTGTTGCTCAGTGTAGTCCAAATGTATACCATATCTCTTTTACTGATATTCATGTACAGCATAAATGAAATGTAACTTCACCACTAGGTGGTGAACCTTATTACCTTTTGCTCTCAACATTTGGAGGTGGGGAGTATTAACTCAGGTTGAAATCAATGACTTGTTTTTAAAATGTTACCTTAACCTGTAAGGGTCACCTAACGTAATGTCTACTGTGTTCATATAGGTTTGCTTTGACAAAATGATAATTGCTGAGGTACCACTACTTAATTTTCTATGGTCCATTCTGATCCAAAGGGAAACATTCCTAAGCACAACGTATCACTACATATCCAGTGCCTGTTCAGGGTACTTGAAGGCACGCCTAGAACTCTGCTGATAAGTATTGTCAGTAGACCTTGAAAGGGCGTTTGACAATCTTAACTGGCAACAACTGCTGGCATTTGTTCTTTGAATTGGTTTCTGGTGAAGTACATGTCCTGAAAAATACAGCCCAATAGGGTGTTGAAAGGGCCCTATGTGTGAAACTCCGACGAGAGACTGACGCAATTGACCACCAGTGTTTCCTTTTGCCAGAGCAGTAACGGATACCTGCATGATTGAGCAGTGCTAGGGAGCGCTGGAACTGGCAACGTCTTGCTTGGACACTTCTGGATGCCCTGAAGAAGCCATATGTTGGTGAAATGTATTGGCTGCACACTTCTTTACTTGTGTTTTAAATAAAACACATAATAAAAGAGGATACACTCCACCGGAGGACCTTGTTGTCTTACTTGCTTTGTACTTTTTTTTTTAAGTTCAAGTTTATTGAAACCAAAAACATAGCATAAATACAAAATGTAATACAGTCAATCAACGAGAGGCATAAGAGACATGCAAATGAAATTTAAGGAGGTATAATAAAACGGAATCAATAAACACCTATAGCTAAATCATGAAAAAGAAATAGCAAGGAAGGGAAAAAGAAAACAAAATAAATGGGGGAATGGAGCATGACAATTCATAAAACGTAATATTGTATGCAAATAATGAATGTAAATAAAACAATGTGTGATAGACAGCAAGCAATAAATAAGCACAGAACTTGTAAATCGAAATAAAAAGAGAAATAAGCAAAATCATGGTGGTTTGTGAACATCATCAGATGGATTTTGGTAATTAACAATAACAGTTTGAGGAGAGGGAGAGGTTTTGGAAAGGTAGGTAGTGAGAGGGATCCATAACATATCTCGTTTAACAGCCAATGAAATGGGGGTAATATAGTTGGTATCAAGTCTATGATGGAAACAAATAGCATTCCACCAAGCAGAATTGTAGCATTGGAACCTTTTCTTACTAAGCTCCGACTAGATGCCCAAATTACCGGTTTTAACCCTGGTCCCCATCAAGTTAAATTGTCGGTTTATGCAGACGACATTCTTTTTTATTGCTCTAACCCTGAGTCCACTCTTCCTGCCTTTTCACTCCAAGTTGACGCCTTCTCACAGGTTTCAGGATATCGTCTTAACCGTGACAAATGTGAAGTTTTACCCCTTAATGTTTTATGTCAACGTCATTATTTCGATCATACTGGTTTCTCTTGGCAGTCAACTAAAGTAAAATATTTAGGATTATGGTTTTCCCCTTCCATATCAGACACTTTGAAGGCTAATTTTGATTATATTACAAAGAAATTGAGTGACTCTATTACTAGATGGCATCCCCTCTTTCTTTCATGGTGGGGTCGTTTGGACTGCATCAAAATGATGCTAGCTCCTATAGTTTTGTATTTCCTATCCATGATTCCCGTTCGCATACCCTGTTACTATTTTAAGCGTCTAGATTCACTCTTGGTGAAATTTCTTTGGAAAAATAAACCCCCTCGGATCGCCTTATCCTCTCTTAAAAAAGATAAACAATCTGGAGGTCTTAAATTTCCAGATTTTAAGGCTTACCATTATTCTTTCATCCTTAAACAAGCCTCTCGCTGGCTTTCCACTGATACTCCCACTTACTCTCCTGTTTGGCTCACTCTGGAAAAATCTCTCATTTCACCGTTTACTTTTTTGGAGATTCTTGCCTTTTCTGCCAACGTTTCTTTCTTGAAATCCCCTGTCATTGCTCATACCCGTCATCTCTTAACCCCCCTTTTACCCTCTTCCTATCCCTCTCTTACTTCTTTATCTCATCAGTCCATTTGGCATAATAAATTTCTGTGCATCAAGAATCGTTCCTTTTATTGGAAATCTTGGCAATCCAAAGGTCTATCTTGGATCTCCCAACTTCTATCCCATAACGCCCCTCTGTCTTTTACAGACCTTCAAACTCAATTTTTCCTCCCCGCTTCCTTTAGGAAACAATACGACCTGTTACTTCCTGCTCTTCTTCAGTTTCTTCAATCTCTTCCTCTGAGATACCTTCCTCTTATTCTACTATTCGCCCACTTTTGGATTCTTCCCCACCCGCTTCTCTTTTATACAAATGTCTTATGACTTCGCCTCATCGACTCAAATCAAAGACTGAATTGGCCTGGGAACGGGATTTATCAATATCCTGGCCTATCTCTTTATGGGATAAGCTGTGGTTAAAAATACACAAAACGTCCAGAGCTGCTAATACCACTCAGACTCTTTACTTTTTATATAATCGTTTACTTTTCACTCCACAAAAATTAGCCACCTTTTCCCAAGACCTCTCGCCTAAATGTTGGTCCTGCTCCTGTCCACATGCAGATTTACTTCACATGCTGTTTCATTGCCCCAACATTGCTTCCTTTTGGAAACTGGTCTGGTCTCGTTTACATAAGATTTTTGGTTTTACACTTCCTTTCTCCCTTCCCAATGTCCTTTTGGGTTCCCTATCCCCTGATTTACCACTTTCTCCTTCTCACTTTAAGTTGCTTGACCTGTTTTTAGCCGTTGCATTTCATCTCATTACCTCCAATTGGAAAGATTCCACTAAAGTTAGTTATTCTTGCTTTACTTGCTTGTACTTTTATCATCACATTGTCTTAAAGAATTGTTTTTTAGTTGCCTCTCAAATTTGTATTAACAGCAGTGGAGTTTCCAAGGCGATTCTCGTTCTGAGGTGCTTTTCTTCTTATGTGCAGCTGAATAGGCTTCAGTATAGGAAAATGATTAAGACTAGGCTATTTCCCCTCAAATAAGTTCCGGCACTGCGCCTGGACAAACACACGTCATGCTCTCTTTAGTTCCAAAATGGCTCGGCATTTGTACGCTTTATAAATATTTTACTTGTGTTCGAGGCATGTGGGCTGCTGAATTCATATTTTGTGCATAGATCGCCGCCTAGTGGTGGGTCCGGATGATTGCACTTTGTTGTCTTGGAAGATGCGCATGGGTATCTTCTCCATCCTCAGATTGTTTTTTTCCGCCATTGGGTGCGAATGCTAACTCCTATACTCCAACTTAGGGATCAAAAACAAAACTTTTCTAAAGGACAAAAGGCCTTTGATTCGACGGTATTGTTCTCGCTCGGTACCTCTCTACTCGATCCAGCCTTCCATCTCGAATCGGTCGTCGTCGCGGGCCGTTGGACCTTTTCGACGGTATACAACATTTAGCACGCATTTTTTACCACGCAATACCTTTACCACGCATTTTTTACAACGCAGATGCCTTTACAACGCATACCATTACAACGTAAGTATTGGTAAGTATTTAATTATATTTAAAATGTAATAGGTTTGGGTTTTTGGGTAAGGGGGTATTTTTAGGGTTCAGGGCTAGGTTTAGGTTTTTGGGTAAGGGGGTATTTTTAGTGTTCAGGGCTAGGTTTGGGTTTTTGGGTAAAGGGGTATTTTTAGGGTTCAGGGTTATGTTTGGGCTTTTGGGTAAAGGGGTATTTTTAGGGTTCAGGGCTAGGTTTGGGTTTTTGGGTAAGGGGTATTTTTAGGGTTCAGGGCTAGGTTTGGGTTTTTGGGTACAGGGGTATTTTTAGGGTTCAGGGCTAGGTTTGGGTTTTTGGGTAAAGGGGTATTTTTAGGGTTCAGGGCTAGGTTTGGGTTTTCGGGTAAAGGGGTATTTTTAGGGTTCAGGGTTAGGTTTGGGTTTTTGGGTAAAGGGATATTTTTAGGGTTCAGGGCTAGGTTTGGGTTTTTGGGTAAGGGGGTATTTTTAGGGTTCAGGGCTAGGTTTGGGTTTTGGGGTAAAGGGGTATTTTTAGGGTTCAGGGCTAGGTTTGGGTTTTTGGGTAAAGGGGTATTTTTAGGGTTCAGGGCTAGGTTTGGGTTTTTGGGTAAAGGGGTATTTTTAGGGTTCAGGGCTAGGTTTGGGTTTTTGGGTAAGGGGGTATTTTTAGGGTTCAGGGTTAGGTTTGGGTTTTTGGGTAAGGGGGTATTTTTAGGGTTCAGGGCTAGGTTTGGGTTTTTGGGAAAAGGGGTATTTTAGGGTTCAGGGATAGGTTTGAGTTTTTATTAAAATTAAATTAAAATTAAATTATATTAATTTAAATTACTTAAATTTTTTAAAATATTATATACTTACCAATACTTACGTTGTAATGGTATGCGTTGTAAAGGCATCTGCGTTGTAAAAAAATGCGTTGTAATGGTACTTCGTTGAAATGGATCCTGCGTTGTAAAAATTGCGTTGTAAAGGTATGCGTGCTAAAAGTATGCGTGGTAACGTCATACATCCCTTTTCGACCCCACGTGAGTCGACCGTCGATGGAAAGAAGCCCGTTTAAAAGGTGCCCACAATGCAAATCCAAGTTCTCACGTACTGATAAGCACTCGGTATGCAACAAGTGCCTTTCCCCAGACCATAAGGAAGAAACCTGTCCAGCCTGCGCCCAGTTTTGATCAAAGAAAACTATTAGAAACCGACGAGCCGCTAGGCAAGAAATGCAGCGACAGGCACCGGACCTGGACAACATCTTCGATGATTTGATTTATCAATTTGTATAGCGCGCGATTGCCCATGGGATGACCAGGATCTACAGAAAACTCCAGACTCTGACCTAGAATTAGTCACCGTCGAGGACTCCGATGACGACATCCCACCGGGGCAAATCGTGAGTACCCTGCCCCCGACTCCAACTACCCCGTTACCAAAGGCTCCGGTCAAGGCATCGCCAAAAGGCTTTAGCCAAGATCAGAAGAAAGTTTCACAAGCATCGCCATCCGGCTCGGCTCCGAAACCTTCTGAGACCCCAGGGCCCAGTGCCATCGTCCCAAAGAAGGTTCCAGAGCCAAGGTTCCAGAGCCAAAGAAAGTTGTTGACCCGAAGGGCGTCGATCCGAAAAAGGCCATACAGCCAAAGAGCGTCGAGCCAAAAAAGACTGTCGACCCCAAGAAGGCCGCACAGCCAAAAATTGTCGAGCCAAGACAGGTGGAAGGGTATACTCAGATGTGAGTCCCTAGCTCATTGCACCATCAGGATTCAAGCAAGCCGGGCCGAAGACGGCTGAAATGCCAGAAACCGGTCCCCGGTAGCTTGTTTCCTTCCCAGTATAAGAATTGGCTTGGTAGTTTGGTCTGCCCTGTTCCCATGATGCACTGGGCCAGGGTCAGACTAATTTGCATATGGCCAAGTTCTGAGCTGGGATGGTGCAGTGAGCTAAAAAATGGTGATGGATCAAGCCCTGATCTCTGGACTGGGTAAGAGTGGTCTGCTTAATTCAGACACTCTGTTCATCACCACCCCCTTTTCTGAATCATTTTTGTCCACCACAAGCGTGGAAGGGTATACTCAGATGTGAGTCCCTAGCTCATTGCACCATCAGGATTCAAGCAAGCCGGGCCGAAGACGGCTGAAATGCCAGAAACCGGTCCCCGGTAGCTTGTTTCCTTCCCAGTATAAGAATTGGCTTGGTAGTTTGGTCTGCCCTGTTCCCATGATGCACTGGGCCAGGGTCAGACTAATTTGCATATGGCCAAGTTCTGAGCTGGGATGGTGCAGTGAGCTAAAAAATGGTGATGGATCAAGCCCTGATCTCTGGACTGGGTAAAAGTGGTCTGCTTAATTCAGACACTCTGTTCATCACCACCCCCTTTTCTGAATCATTTTTGTCCACCATAAACGTGGAAGGGTATACTCAGATGTGAGTCCCTAGCTCATTGCACCATCAGGATTCAAGCAAGCCGGGCCGAAGACGGCTGAAATGCCAGAAACCGGTCCCCGGTAGCTTGTTTCCTTCCCAGTATAAGAATTGGCTTGGTAGTTTGGTCTGCCCTGTTCCCATGATGCATTGGGCCAGGGTCAGACTAATTTGCATATGGCCAAGTTCTGAGCTGGGATGGTGCAGTGAGCTAAAAAATGGTGATGGATCAAGCCCTGATCTCTGGACTGGGTAAGAGTGGTCTGCTTAATTCAGACACTCTGTTCATCACCACCCCCTTTTCTGAATCATTTTTGTCCACCATAAGCGTGGAAGGGTATACTCAGATGTGAGTCCCTAGCTCATTGCACCATCAGGATTCAAGCAAGCCGGGCCGAAGACGGCTGAAATGCCAGAAACCGGTCCCCAGTAGCTTGTTTCCTTCCCAGTATAAGAATTGGCTTGGTAGTTTGGTCTGCCCTGTTCCCATGATGCACTGGGCCAGGGTCAGACTAATTTGCATATGGCCAAGTTCTGAGCTGGGATGGTGCAGTGAGCTAAAAAATTGTGATGGATCAAGCCCTAATCTCTGGACTGGGTAAGAGTGGTCTGCTTAATTCAGACACTCTGTTCATCACCACCCCCTTTTCTGAATCGTCAAACTGAACAAAGGCACGCAACCGAAGGGCGCCGAACCGAAAAAGGTCACCGACCCGAACAAGCCTGCTGTTCAAAATCCGTCGACCCCGGCAAAGGGCGCCGTACCGAAACCCGCGCCGAGGCCGGAAAAACCTGTCGACCCGAAGATACCGGCTCCAAAGTCACCAGTTGATCCAAAAAAGAACATCGACTCTGGGAAGGACACTCCTCCAAAGAAACCTACGGAGCACAAGAAACGCGTCGAACCGAAAGTTCCGGTCGACCCGAAAAAAGGCCCGAGCCGAAAAAATCTGTTACTAAGCCAAAAGTCGTTGAAAAACCAAAGTCTAACACTCAACCAAGGATTGTAGAGGAAGAACTCTTCCACCCAGATCCCTCTGACGACCAGGCAAAGATATACATTAATCCAGAGACTGGTAAAGTTACCATCCTGCATAGAAAAAAGAAGCCTTTGGACTTTGAACCTCAGGCCCCTATTCCATTAAAGAAAAAGGACTTTGGGACTTCTCCCTCTAGACTCTTCATTCCTTTTCAGCCTATTATGCCTACTACACCTTTTATTCCCTACTCTCCTTATTCTCCTTCTCAACATGGGGACAATGAAGGCAACACAGCCTCAATATGACTTAATCACTACCGCTTGAACCTCGACTGCCTGAACCACGACCTCCTAAACCACGAAAGTTTAAAAATCGATCTTTTCATTACAACTACTTTTTTAGTACTACTTTCTGTACAACGAAAATCCTTTATTTAGTCATTGTTTGTGGGGGGAAACCCCTAACACCCCCCGAAACTCCCCTATTAACGTTTTGCTTGAAGTGAAAGTGTTTATACGTTAATTTAAATACAAATGTTAATCAACTCATTTTTTAAATAATACTCCAAATAATAATTATATGTTTTTAAAATTACGTTCATTTTAAGATATTACCTACCTTTGAATGTCTTAGAATTCCATGTTCCATGCTCGCACAACCGTTTACGCCAATCAGGGTGCATTTTTTTTTTTTTTTCTAAACCTATTGCGTTAGACAAATGTTTCTGATTGGGCAGAGATGAGTGACGTTTTACTCCAACAAAGCCCAATCTTAGTGAGCGCAAGGGGTTGGTAGGCGGAAGACATCGTTGACAAGTGACGTGGGCGTCAAGTCGTGGTTCCGGCCGTTGTGGTTCCGTCCGTCGATGTTGAGCAGTCTTCGTTGTTCTTTCCTCGTTGTTCAGGTGAGTCGTTGCTCAAACATCGTGGTTTAGGATGTTTCCCCTTACAACACCCATCCCATCCCTGATATACCCCCTTATCCTACTAAGCCGTCACCTACTGATGACACCGTAGTCTTTAATCAACTCATAGACAGGGCAGCACAATTCCACAACGTAGATATGCATAACAACCCTGTTGAGGAAGACTTCTTGTTTGACACCTTCCCTACATCAGAAAAATGTGTCAAAACACTTCCCATGTTAAAGGGAGTTCTGAAACATGCACCTGGCATACTTAAGGATACAGCCAGGGCACGGGTAATCAACCCCAGAATAGAAAAAAAGTATAGGGCAGCTCCTACAGTCCCTACTTACATCAGAGGGCAGTTACCACTAGACTCCCTGGTAGCGGCCAACGCACGGATAAGAGCCAACTCCCAAACGACTGGGGAAGCACCTCCCCCAGACAAGGAGTCAAAAATACTAGAGGCATCAGGCAAAAGGGTAGCAGCACAAGCTAATACACAAGCACTACTGGCTTGTTACGACAGGGCGCATTACGATCAGCTAGAAAGCCTCATGCAACACCTACCTGAGCCTTTCAAAGCACAAGCCCAAGATCTTATACAAGAGGGAAAATTCATAACAAACGCCTCCATCAAATGCGCGGTTGACGCAGCATGTAGTGCAGCTAGGTCAATCAACACTAGCATCCTACTCCGCAGACATGCATGGCTGCGTATTTCTGGTTTTAAAAATGAGGTCCAATCCACCATTCTTAACCAGCCTGTCAATCAGGATTTTTTATTTGGCCCTGCTGTCGACACCATTTTGGATAAAATGTAAAAGGACACTGAGACTGCAAAATCAATGGGGGCATTGCAATTTCAGCAACAAAGAGGCTCCTTTCGTCGCTCCTCATACAGAGCAACTACACGAGGAAATACAAACATCTGCCTCATACAAAAGTAACACACAAGGTTCCTTCAACAAGAACACAAACAGAGGAGGTTACATGGGGAAACAACAATAAGGGAAGAGGACGTGGAGGCAATAACACCAGAGCCTCCACGGCCACAAAACAGGGACTTCATTACGCTACCTCCAGACCACCTAACACCGGTCGGAGGCAGACTCCAACAGTTCCTGCCTGTCTGGAACGCAATTACCACAGACAGGTGGGTGAGAGAAATTATCCAGTCTGGCTATTGCCTAGAAATGACTTCCACACCACCAAACATACCACTCAGACATCTTCCAATGTCCAGGGAACACATCACCCTGCTTCAACAAGAGGAGACCTGCATGCTAGAAAAGGGGGCCATAGAGCACTCCCTATACTTCCTTATTCCCAAGAAGGATGGTTCCCTCAGACCAATATTCGACCTCAGACCCCTAAACCAATACATTCTATCGGAGCACTTTCATATGATCACACTACAACAAGTGCTCCCGTTGCTACAAGGAGATTTCCTAGCAACACTAGACCTCAAAGATGCGTATTTTCACATATCCATCTATCCAGCCCACAGAAAATACCTCAGGTTCACAATAGAAGGTCAACACTACCAATTCAAGGTTTTGCCCTTCGGGGTTACCACAGCTCCAAGAGTGTTTACAAAATGCTTAGCGACAGTATCAGCACATCTGAGAAGGCAACACGTCCATGTGTACCCTTATCTGGACGATTGGCTGATGCAAGCAAAATCGTACCAACAGTGCGCTGCACACACGTTTCAAACAATCCAGTTGCTACACAGCCTAGGCTTTTCAATCAACTACGCAAAATCACATCTGCAGCCGTCCCACAAACAGCAGTACCTGGGAGCCACTATAGACACCTCAGTGGCAAAGGCATATCCAAAATCAGCAAGGATAGACAGTATGCAGGCACTCATTCGCAGATTCCTGCCAAATCACTCTGTCAGCTCAAGTCTTCATGCAGCTCATAGGCATGATGGCCTCCTGCATATTCATTGTCCCCCATGCCAGACTTCAAATGCGCCCATTACAGGAATGCCTAGCACGGCAATGGAATCAGGCTCAAGGACAACTAAAAGACCTAGTGTTGGTAGACAGTCGCGCTCACAACTCTCTGCAGTGGTGAAACCCACAAAACCTTTTCAAGGGGCGACTGTTCCAAGAGCCGGTTCCACAACTAGTATTGACAGCGGACGCATCACTAACAGGCTGGGGAGCCCATCTCCTTCAATACACAGTACAAGGGCTCTGGACAAACAAACAGAAAAAGCTGCATATCAACCAACTGGAATTGCTAGCAATATTCCTAGCCCTAAAAGCATTTCAGACATACTTGTACAGCAAGACGGTGTTGATCCGAACGGACAACATGACCGCAATGTACTGTGGAATTTTAGTACACGAGCTGAACATCATCTGCGCCAGCTTGTCACCCACGTACAACATGCACGACAGCCATTTTAGGTATCATGGTCTCCCTGTCCACGATCGATCGCCAGCGTGCTCCCCTGACCCTACGAGCATCCTCCGCGCACCCTGGCTCCCCCCCCCCCCCCCCCCCCCCCTCCCTCACATGGGCAAGTCATAAACCTTCTTCTTCTGCATGACTCTGTCCTTGGGAGTCACGCTCGCGCCTGACCAACACCTCCTTTCCTTTCATGAATACCCCTCTGTTGGTAAACTCTCCCTCCGCGCTTGATTGTCCACGCGGCATGAATACCTCTCCTTTGATGACCCCTTCCCCCGAGTCCGATTGTCCACACAGGTCCGGGGCCATCGCCTAGCCGGGAGATAGAGTTTACTGCCCCCTATTGTATGGAGTCGCTCCTCTTCAAAGGACCCACTATTGATCATGGCCCCCCCACCCCCTGGGATACGATCAGGCGCACACATCCTAAGAATCGACGGAACACCCAGCTGCGTGATAGCCCCCTCCTATTATCAGCAGGGTGAGGACCTCTATTGTGGATGCATGTGGGGGTGGGTCTGACACGAGGATTACAGGGATGTCTTTTTATAAGTTCAAAGAGTTTTTATACAATAAAGAATGTTCACATGTCATAAACCAGGGTATAAGAGGCCAGGCCTCAGAGAGGCTGTTGGAGCACCTTGAGACGATACCTTGTTGTCTGATCTGATGTGTTCTGCTCCGTCGGAATAAAAACTTCTGTTTCCTGCCTTCCAGTCTCCAGCGCCTGCCTCTTTGTTTGGTAACTAGAGTGGTATAGAGGCGGTTAACGCCGGGCAATCTTGAAACAGGCCATCAGCCCCACCCTTTTTCTACAGTACTATATCCAGAAACAGGGAGGAACACACTCTCCACAGCTGTCCCATCTGGCACAAAGCATATGGAAGTGGGCGATTCCCAAAAACATTTTTTTTCCTATCAGAACACCTTCCAGGGAAGGACAATCAGGTTGCCAACCTGCTCAGCAGGCACAGCCAACAACTACACGAATGGGAGATTGACCCCCAGGTTCTCCAGCCATTCTTCGAGGAGTGGGGTCACCCAGAAATAGACCTGCAATGTCCATAATGCATTGGGAAAATCACATTTTCAACATGATAATGCTCTCTCTTTATCAAGCCTGCAATTCCGTTTTGCACTGTATTGTTTAGTTCTGGGGACATTGCAGTAAGAAGTGACTACGCAGAGATGCTGTAGCCCTTTAAAAGTGGATCTAATTCAAAGTCATTCCTTCATTTTGCTCACCTGTGAACAAGACTCCACGAGAGTTGAAACGCGTCAGGATTAAATCTGTTGCCATTTTGAAGTTTGCAATAAAGAAGTGCTGGCTTTCATCAAACTCCGGTCTGCGGCGTGCTGCTTTGTGTTTTCCAAGGTAGATTAAGTTGGATGTAAGCGGGGTGCTCTGATACCTGCGCGCCGTGGCCGCCCTGTTGGTCAGGGGCTCAAGATTGGAGAAAACTATGTTGGTGTTGGATGTTAATAAAACAGGAGCCCGACACACCTGCGTGATACACTTAAAGAAAAGGTATGAAAAGTGTTTCACCATTCATCATGAAGTGTAGCAGAGCAAGGGAATTCAAATGGACACTGGCCCTTTTGATGGAGTTTGAGAAACATGCACTGCAGAAAATTGGGCATCAAGATATTTCGAGCATTTTTGTTGCATGGGAAATCACGAATATATTTGGAAATACAGAGTCAGCTTTTCCCCAGAACTAAACAATACAGTGGAAAACGGAAATGCAGGCTTGATAAAGAGAGAGCATTATCATGTTGAAAAGGTGATTTTCCCAATGCATTATGGACATTGCAGTAAGAAGTGACTATGGAGATATGCTGTAGCCCTTTAAAAGCGGACTTAATTCAAAGTCATTCCTTCATTTTGCTCACCTGTAAACAAGACTCCACGAGAGTTGAAACGCGTCATATATAAATACATGTTTTTTCTTTTTTCTTTCATTTGCCAGTAACTTTGACGTATTTTAAGATGTCTTCAGTGATGTTACTGACCATGTCATGAGTGATGCCTCTTGGAGCTTATTCGAAACCTTGGATAAAAACACCATTCTAAAAAATCATTGAGACTATCTAACCACTTCAGTGACCCCTTGCCATCGAATTTCTTCAGTGAGATTAAACTCTCCATACTCCCCACTCTGGGCCAAGACAGCTTATGCCTTACTGCTTCAAGGCTCTATCCCAGAGTGCCTAAAGGCCGGACAGGTCACCCCTATTCTAAAGAAATCTACTGCAGATCACACTGTCCTACAGAACTTTCACCAATCTCCAACATTTCAACTCTGGTGAATCTTATAGAGAAAGGCATCCATGTCCACCTATGTAACCACATAGGCCAATTCCAACTACTTGACCAATTTCAGTCCGGCTTCCGTCACGGTCATAGTACCCAATCTGCTCTTACTCACATTGTACATGATGCCCTCAAAATGCTGGATCAGAACGATTTCTGCCTTCTAACACTCCTAGAACTATTGTCAGCTTTCAATTCGGATAAACATAACTGCTTGGAACGCCTGATTGGGCTCTCGGGGCCTGTCGTAAACTGGTTCTCCTCTTTTCTCCACAATAGAACATGAAGATTTAAGATTAATCTTTCTATATTTAATCCCTCACTGGTCACTCTAGAGGTACCACAAGGATCCACGCTTTCACCAACTCTCTTCAACTTGTTCATGGTGCCTTTAACTGACAATTTTAAACTATCCAACCTCCATTATCACATGTATGCCGATGACATCCAACTGTACCTGAAAGTCTCCTCACCAGAAGATATCCAGTCACTCAACACCACTCTATTGAAAGTTTAAACCTCGCTGGCTCTCAATCACCTTAAATTAAATGTCTTAAAATTGAATTCTTCTCAGTCACCCCACCTAAACAGTTGCCAGCCATCAAAGAATGGATGAATCAGCTAACCGCTCTTAACTGCATACTGCACATCATTGGCTCCATGAGTTTACTGGGCATAATGCTAGACAACAGTCAGAAGCACATTAGTGCTCTCCCCAAAGGTGTGAACTTCCAAATGAACATCTCAAGGAAAATTAACTCTTTTCTCTACCCGAATGACTTCAAATCTGCTGTGCAAACGCTAGTGAGCTCTATGTTGGACTATTGAAGCGCTACCCTCTGTGGCCTTCCCAAATCTAAGATGACTCCACCAAGTGCCTCTCTCTTCACTCCACTGCAAGACTCATCACAGGTTCCAAAAGAAAGTACCATATCACGCCGGAGTTGAAAACCCTAAACTGGCTCCCATATAAAGCAGGAATACAACAAAAATTTGCCTACCTGCCCCATAAAGCCTTACACTTCAACACCCGGTATACCTTGCACAAAAACTTCTATCTTGTGGTTCTAGACCCCCCAGAAGTGGCTGCACCTTACAGTTGATGCCGCAGAAATTTCAGTAAAAGAAAACGTACAATCGAGCTTTCTCTGGTATCGCCCTGAGAATTTGAAACTCCGGATGAACCCCTCAACGGCATCCATCAAAAAGAAAGTTAAAGCGCTGTTAATGAACAAATTCTTGTTCTAGAACCTCCCCACTCCTTGCAAGCACTCTATTCGCCCTCCTCACCCTTGTTTCTTACCTGACTTTTATGATTGTATTTTGGTATGTGACTTTCAAAGAGTTACTTATTCTTGCACTGTTCGTATTTATCTCTTTTGATCATCTAGCTTCCTCCTCCGGGGCATTTGTAAGTTGCTTCATTTATTCTTGTTCCGCTAATCTCCAGGCCTGCTCTGACACATTTCCCTCACCCTGGTATATTACTTGTATATTACGTGACTGTTGATGATTAAGCCTAGTTCTGTTGGCCTAAAGTTTTTCTCTTCCTGTACCTTTTCAGTTACCTTTGTGTTTGCTTTATATGCCTCCTCTTTATCGCTCTATTTCTTGTTTGCACTTTATAAAACTTAAAATAAGGTGGAGCTACGACAGCAAGTAAGATGGCTGCATAGTCTCCCGGCTCCGCTGACCTCCGTCTTTCGCCAGAAGATCCTGTTATCTATCCTGATTTCCCGCCCCATATCCGTGTATATGAACTAATCTGCAGTCCGATGGAGCGATCCCTAGACTTTTCCGACATTATGGAGTGGAGTAATGTCGAGGTTTGATTTGAGGCCTAACCCAGTCTGGAAGCCGGGGTCTCGAGTGCTGGTCCAGCCGGGTCCTAGTTGAACAACAGCGGTCCGGTCCATGGAACTTTCGACATCTTTTGGATTGCTTTGCTGCCGATCTGCTGTCTGGTACCGTATCGGAGGTGAGGAGACGAGTGACGCCCGAGGCGGTGTGGCGGTGGTCCCTGACCCGGAGGCCTAGCGTTTGCATCGCCGGTGCCTTTGGGTTGGAGACTTGGCGCGCACTATCGCATGTTGACGATCTCTCCCTCACGGTTCATTCCTGCTCCGACTAATCTTACCCCGGGGAAGGCGAATCTCCATGGGGATCAATATGCCTGATGTTATGCGGAACCCGGCGGAGCGGGCTAAGTGCGGCTCGTCATTGCGGTCAGTGCTGGCAACCCTCGAGGCACTTCAGGTGACTATGGAGGCCCAGGTCTGGAATCTGATGTCGGCAGCGGATGGAATTAGAGGGTCGGGACCGGAACCTGACTCGTTGCCCGGGACCCGGCAGCCAGCTCACCTCCCGACAGACACCCCAGCGGTGCATTCAGACCCGGTGCTTGGAGCTGTGTCTGCCCCTACAGAACTGGAACTGTTCGAACATGCTGAGATCGGCGTTTCAACTGTATGGTCGGAATCTTTGGTTTCGCAGCCGGCGGAACATTTAACTGCTGTTCCCATTCTGGAAACTTTTGGTCGGAACTGTGAACTGTGTTGGATTGTGTCGCACCCCCTTCCCAGCTGGTCCATCAAGATGGCGGATGGGACAGTGCCTGGCCTTGGAGTCGGGGTGGTGCATTGTTGGAACCGGCCGTCTACTTTGGGATTTGCCATCCTTTCTCCATCTAACAGACCATATTTCGGCAACTTCTGTATATATTTTGACAATTTGACGATGGGGCTCTACTTATCGGAGGGAATCAGCAAATTTGATTGACGGGGCCAAGGCTGAGACTGTTGTTTGGGGTTTCGCACTATGGTTTCATCAGTAACGGGATTGCTTTACTAGGTTAACGGAGACCGGGCGCAGTTTATAGTTTCCCCGGGTGTACTTTTCTATTGTGGTCTGCTCGATTGTGTCAGCTTTGTGGGGGATTCTTTGTTAAGGCGGTGGGGAGAGACCGGGAATGCGTATGATATAGCCCACCTCCATTTCTACTTTTAGGGTAGGGGTTTAGTTTTTCTTTCTTTCTCTTTGTTCTTCCTATATTTCGGGTTTCAGTTATTTGCGGCGACAGGCACGCTGCTAGGGGGGTAGGCCGTAGTCATCTGCAGGGGTGCAGGGTGGGGGGTTGGGGGAGGGGAATTTTGTTTTTCCTTATTGTTTCTATGGCCTTTTTTCTCTTTCGTATCTTTCCTTGCCTTTTCTTTCGCTTCTTTCCTTTTCGGGTCAGCGTAGTGGGTCCATTTTTCTGTCAATTATCGACTTTTTTATCTGTGCCTATACTTTTCACGGTATTTCAGTATCATTGGGCGGGCGCTTAACTGGTGCGAACTGTGATTGTATGCTTGTTTATCCTGAATTGTATGCCTTAGCGCCACTGTCTTAAATGAGATCGATCTAATTGTGGAAATCCTACTATTTTGCCCGCCCTTTATGCGACTTTGTGATATTGTATGGCACCTGATCCTTCTATGTTTATATTGTAAAATGGATCCTTTAGAATCCTGTCATTCGCATGGTATGTTCTATAGCCAATTTTAATTGAAGTTGTGGTACATTCGCTTCCCGGGAGGCCGAGTCTTGTCCTAACTGACTTGCTGTGATGAAACTGATTAGCGGCCGGCCCTGGTGGTTGTAGGCCCATATTTGTAACTGGTTGAAGTATTAATAAAGGTTTTCCAAAAAAAACACTTAAAATAAAAAAAATTAATGTGTAATGTAATGAGGTCATAAGTAGTGCATTGTAGGGGCGTACGTTATATGTAGTTAACTCTGGTTACTATACAGCTGAATTTCACTGGTGTTATACGAGTGAAATCTGAGCCCAACCCTGTAACCTTTGGGGTTTTTTTCAGTGAATTTCTAAGGTTTTTTAAATTGTGTTCCCTAACTATAAAAACCCAGTAACCTTTGTTTTTTTTCAGTCAATATATATAGATATAGATCTAGAGATAGATAGATAGATAGATAGATAGATAGATAGATAGATAGATAGATAGATAGATATCACCCTGGGTAGTTCACAAGTTTTAGTCAGAGAGCTGCTCTTTCATATACAGCACTCTGTAACACCACTGACACTCTGAAACTGCTCACCTCAAACATCTGTTTTTCTAGCAGAGTTTTGAGGATTAGCACAGTGCCATCCACGCTGATCTGTAACTATTCCAGGCAAAGTTTTACAGCTTTGTGGTGGTAAAATGAACACAAACAGCCCCTGGCGTGTTTTTGTGTAATTTAAGCATGTCCGAGAGAAGGAAGTGCCCAGTGCAAGTCAAAGCAATTCCCTTTTCAGCTTAGAGGAATGCATAAATTGTGCAAAAAGGAAGCACTTTTGAGGGTTTTATTTTCATTCAGTAATCCTCAAGATCTGAGTTGCATGTACTAGAAGTCTGTTTTTAACTTTCAATCTTTTATCCAATTGATGACAGAATATGCACTTATGTAAAGGAGTTTGGTCCACTCGTCTTATCTGATAAATGTAACCAGTATGTATTAAGAGTTCCAAGAAATGAACTGGAGATATATATTTAGCATTGAAAACATTCAGTGGATGAAGCTCATGGATGAAGCTTGGTTGTCATGTAAATGTATGAAGACTGTGAGATCACAACAACAAAAAAGCAGAGATTTTCATTTTGATTTTCTTTTCTATGTAACAGATATTCTGACGTGTTAACACAAAGCTTTGTACAATGTTGTAATTTGGAGTGCAACTAGCAACATTCTAATGTTAGGAACTGCTGGTTTGGTTCCACAATTGGACACCTATTGGTAACAAGGTGACTTTGTTAGTTGTCCATCCTAGGGTTCCTGTACCTACTAAATATTGGCAAAAAAAGTAATGCAGGGGAAGCACAGTAGTGCAGTAAGTGTTGCCATTGGTACCAAACTTTGATTTCCCTACAAAAAGTGACAATTTGGCCTCCTGGGTGGGCATCCATACTGAGATGATGGGCTCATGCTGGACTGGTCCAAGAGTTTACCATAGACCACACCATCTTTGACCACATCCCTAAAGCCCCTGATTCTTTGTTGTAACGTATCTAGGGCTCTAGTGTAATTTTCTGAATTCATGCCCTTATATAGGTATAACTTATCATATCCTTATATAGGCATAAGAATCGTAACAATATTTAGGCACAGCCAATGCAGTCCAAATACGGCATGGCTACTTCCACTAAGCTCCTAGAGTACAACGAGTTCTTGAAGACAACCAGCCTTCAGCAGTCCGGGACTTCCCCCTGCTTCAGTATTGATTTGTTCCAGAACTTTTGGAGCGTGTAAAGAACTTTGAGTTCTTAGTGACGTTATTATGTCCACCCTTACGTCAAGCTCAGCACCTTCCAGGTATATATATACCCACATCTGCCCTAGCAAACACACAGTGGTTTTGGAGCAGATCGACTAACTACTTGCCCGACGCCCTGCTGTAGCGAGTGCCGAAGGAAGCCGACCCTCCAGCTGACGCACTGAGAGAGACGCTGTCTTTTCTCTTGCCGAGAAATCCAGCTCTGGTGTTTCCCTGCTACCCTTGCGGGTTACTGAGAGATTGAGTCTTGAGAGAGAGATACAAGACCTCCTTCATTCTATAACCAAGGTACGGAGCTGATTAGACCCTTAGAGAATTCTTGGATAGATTCTTGGCAGAAACTATTTAACTCAAGCTACACCTCAATTACTTATTCCCTTGTACTAGGCTTAAGTTGGGTACACTGGGGTAGGCGTATTTTAGATGCACCAGTTGAGTACTTTTAGTCATTATTTATCATTGTATGTATTTTATCCATTTTAAGTATCTTATGGCTTAGAAACCATACAAATGCTTTTACAGTATTATTTCATAATACTCCTTTTACTGTACGCACTTTCCTTCATAGCAAGTATTACGATTGTTGCAATTAACTTCTCTTGCTTGAGAAAGAAGACTGCTCAATAAAATAACCTTTTTATTGAAAACGCCCGTCTCCCTATTTCTCTGCACTTCTGGTGAAACGAAGCATGCACGATTGACTGAGGGAAATAGCCATCTATTTTTTCCGCGACTCTGAAGGTATATTTCTTATTCTTGGAGAACAAAGTTGTCATGTTATATGGTTGTCAGAAACTAATCCCTTCTTGTTTATTCGAGAAAGTTTCTAGTGACCTCTGAGCTAGCTGGCATTCACAATTAAGTCTAACATACTCAGTAGAGACCTAGTCGACTTCAGTCCTAGTCTAAACTATTGTTTATGTTATTCCAATGCGCATAGCCTATTCGGAATGTAGGAACTACACTACATCTTAAGATCCAAAATCTCTGGTTCTTAGACATCTTACTCTTCATATGGTGAGAGATCATTTGTCTCCCAGTGACGTAAGTACTTCTGTACATAGTTGAGGAAAGGATATTCCATCTTTCTCTACAGTCTGGTAGTTAGTGTGCCTCATTCCTAACATACCTCTGAAATGCAACTTGGTCATCTTACCTCAGCAGTGTTCCCAATATTGTGAATGTATTGTTTTGTGAAATATTTGTCTTTTGCCATCAGCTATTAGTTGCTTCATGGCCATGTAAGATTGCTTTATTCCAGAAGTGTGTTGCAAGTAGAACATTGCACCATGCTAAGTGTCACAAGTTGCGCTTCACTCCGTAATTGCACTATTGCTTTTCCTCTGCATGTTAAATTAACCTGTCACCATGCACTTAGAGGATGAAAAGTGGCAATGAATAAAATATTATGAACCATGCCACTTACAATACGAAATTCTCAAAGTTAGACCCACATTTTTGCACAAGCTGCAAAATGTTTGTCATTGTTTTGTGAAGACTTCAGCCCTAGTTCTAAGCTCCTTTCTGATCCTTTACCTATTTTCAAGCCTCACACATTGGACTATAATTGTGCATGCTCACCTAACCTAAGGCATAGGTTGAGCTTTTATACCAGCTGCAGCCCAGCACCACAGAGATGTGTTGAACCCTGGACAACTCTGGGCTTGACTAGTTAGAGCAGGCATTAGCAAAGCCAGTAGGTTTTGCTTATGCAAGAGCTAATGGCTTTGCCAATGTGTTTTAGCCATGTTCTACACCAGTGTGCCATCAGTTTAGCATGGCTAAAAGTTGGTGGCCTAGAGGAGAGTGGTGTTTAGTTTCATAGAGTGGAATGGCAAAGAGTAGAGTGGACTAGCCTGTAGAGTGGAGTGCTGCCGAGTGCAGTGGGGTAGAGTGGAGTGTTGCAGTGTAGAATGTCATAGTGTGGTGTATAGTCCATTGGCTTGGAGTGCATTGGAGTAGCGTAGAGTGTTGTAGAGTTGAGTGTCGTAGGGTGAAATGGCGTGAAGTACCGTGGTGCAGTGGCATAAAGTAGAGTGCAGTGAAGGAAAGTGGAGTGGCGTAGAGTTGACCAGTGTAGAGTGCATTGGCGTAGAGAGCAGTGGTGTGGACTACAGTGGTGTAGTGGCATTGAGTTGTGCAGAGTAGAGTGCAGTGGCATGGAGTGGTGTAGAGTGAAATGGCATAGTGTTTCAGAGTATAGTGGCATAGCGTGCAGCGGCATAGAATTCAGCTGCAAGATGGCATAGATTAAAGTGGTGCATAGTAGAGTACGGTGGCGTAGTGACATAGTGTTGCAGAGTATAGTATAGTGGTGTGGAGTGGTGTAGAGTACAGGGTGGGGTAGACTACAGTGGTGCAGAGTAGAGTGCAGTTGCATAGAATACAATGGTTCAAAGTGGAGTGCCATAAAGTGGATGGTTTCAGAGTAGAGGGAGGTGGCGCAGAGTGGTGCAGTGCATATTAGAGTGTAGTGGCATAGAGTAATGACATAAAGTGGTGTAGAGTAGATAACAGTGGTGTACAGTGGATTGGCATGAAGTGCATTGGCATATTGTGCAGTGGAGTAGAGTGGAGTTGCAGAGACTGGAGTGGTGTTGACTGCAGTGGCAACGTTTGCAGTGGTATAGAGTAAAGTGCATTGGCATAGAGTAGAGTGGCGCAGAATAGAGTAGAGCGGCATAGTGCAGTGGCGGTGATTGGTGCAGAGTAGAGTTCAGTGTCACAGAGTTCAGTGGTATGGTGTAAAGTGGAGTGGTGCAGAGTAGAGTGCAGGGGTGTAGAGTATGCATGGTGTGGTAGCACGCTGCCATTACAGACACCACATTTTTGATTGAAACGACCATTACATTTGTACAGACATTCAGTTTTATGGCTAAAATTATACAGTGCAAACAATAATGTGTGGAAATGGCATAACCTGGTGTACTGATTTCATCATAATAATGAATTTGTTTCCAGCACACTTCAGGATTAACAAAAACATGTGCTTCGTGTATGCAAAATACTTGTACAATTCATTTAAATGTTGTTGTATGCTAGGAAAAACCCTTCCCTATTCCTAGTGTCCAGTAAGATTGTCACATAAGTTCTCTCCGTTGGAAGTCGGAGAAATAAAAATAAACATCAAGCTTCCTCAGAAGACCGAGTCTTACATTTGACCTCTTTCTTTGAATGCACAGCAAGTGTGAAAAGATAAGATCAAGTTGTATATGTCTGTTTACTGAAGGAAGCACTCATGGAAGAATACAAGTAGAGGTATTATAAAAAGGCTTTGTTCCAGGTGAGGGCCGAACTGAACCTGGACAGTATAAAACAAATAAAGCCAGCCAATAGAAAGCCAGAAATTGTGGGTTACAAACCACAAAACCAATGGTAAGCAACAGGCAGGGTGCATTCCCAGGGAAGCTTTCTGATTGCACCCAAGATATCTTTAGCAAACCAAACAGCTGTGCTCTCTGGTAGGCTTCAACCTAAAAACGAACCCAGGCAAGCTGTCAGAGCACCTCCTGTAACCCCACGACAAACTCTGAGCTTACTGAGACTCTTAACATCAATTGGGCATAGAAGAGTCACCAAAGTGGAGAAAGGATAATCTGATGAGACATAAGCTCTCTTTGGTAGTATTCTAGGTTTCGCTATTTGAAAACACTCTTCCAGCATTCTATATCATATAAAAGTCGGATCAGATAGCTTAATGCCTTTGTCCTTCTGAACCATACACCAGCTACCATTGGGACAAGGTGGTATTCTTAGCTCATTCTTCCTTTGTTTAAACAGTAGTTACTGAATTTCCTTTGAATAGTCTTGTTTCTCACCATAACACTTTATTGGCTGAAGAAGTGCTACTTAGCATTAATGTATGGTGCACGTTTTAACTGCATCTGGATAAAACCAAGAATCTGTGTTCCACTGGTCGACTGTGGTAATACATAGGTCAGTAAGCCCAATCCAAGGACAGAGGGGCCACATGAATTACCTTATGCAACTCTCATTGCTCCTTAGGACAACTCTCCCTTTCAATGACCATGGTCATTTCACCTGAGCGAAAGTGATTTCCATTGCATTCTACAGGCATTCTCTTGTCAACGATCTATGCAGGACTACGAGGTGAAACACCCCACATACTTTATGCAAGTATAATGCCCATGGTGCATAACTAAGTGATATACACTTCGTTCAGGAATTCAAGAAATCTCTTTTTTGTTACATTGCTGTGAAAGTACCTACCAATTGGGAATTGGAGAGAGCAGTGACTTAAGGGTAAGGTAAAGTTACATTTATGGTTTCACCATTATTTCTAGTCTGCCTGCTGTAACATCTAATTGGTGGTGGCACTCTCCAATAACACCGAGCAGGACGCCCTCAAGTTTCAGGGCGACGTTCCGGCAGTGGCCTGGTGTTTGACGCCAACTGTCTCCAGCTGAATTCCAACAAGTCGGAGGTATTGTTAGTGGGAAAGGACCATGGTTAGTGGAGTGATTTCTGGTGGCCAGCCAGTCTGGGCAAGCCCCCCTTCCCTAAGCAGATAGTAAAAAATCTAGGGGTTTGGTTGGACTCCTCTTTAAACTACTGAGTCCAAACCCAAAAAACTGCAGGGATTTGTTTTGGACTCTTACGGGTGCTCAGACCATTGCTGGGCTTGTTTGACGCACCCATGCGTCAGGTTATCTTCCAGGCAATGATATTGTCCAGACTCGATTATGCCTGCTCTCTTTATCTGGGGTCCAACAAGGTGGAGGTTTTGAGGCCTGCAAAGGGCACAGAATGCACCAGCAAGAACCCTTTTAGGCTTGCGTAGGCCCTGTTCCGTTTCCAATGCCATCCGACGTCTTCATTGGCTACCTGTGGCCAGGCGCATTGCATTTAAAACCTTATGTATTTCCTTCAAGATTCTGAAACTGCCCCCCCCCCCCCCCTTCTGTCTTGGCCAATCTCCTTTTGCCATATGTCCCCTCATGACCTCTTCGCTCACTGGGCCAGCACTTGGTGGTGGTTCTTCGGTCACGAAGATTCCGTGCTGGTGGCCGCTCCTTCCGTCACAGAGCTGCCAATTTCTGGAACACAACCTGTGCAGATTTGTGGTCTCAGCAACTATTTAGAATTCAGGAAGGCTTCCCTGCATATTAGTCTTTGTATGTCCTATCTGCTATGTCAGTCTTGCTTGGTATCAGCGCCGGGATGCCTCTTTGCTGGGGCAGCTGTAGCGCTTTTATAAATCACAATAACATAACATAACATATTGCCAAGACTTTCCATCAGTCCCTCTGTCATACTGTAACCATCACACTGATATGGTTCCATTTAAAAGATGGGGCTTGTGAGTGTACGCACCCGCTTAGGGAAACAGCCTTTGGCTGCATATAATGTATATCTGTGTTGATAGTATCAGCTTTAAGAAGACCTGCCTGGACAGCCACTAGAGGAAGCTTACCCAGAAGTTATGAATAGGAGAAAGAATATAAATTAGAAGTTACAGTATCACATAAATGTAACTTTATCATTTTTTGTGTCTTTTTTTCATATTCTTTTAGCTCAATGTAAAAGGTTTTTTGTGTTTTTTTTTAAATTGTTGACGCATTTTCTGTTCTAGAAGCAATATACTGAGTGTTTTCTAATATTGAAGGGCAATGCAAATGTACGTTTCAGGCACTTATGGTTAATTTTTGTGTTTTCTGAAGGTACATGAGATTCTTTGCAGATGGCTTAGTGATGATGCTGACTACTCCAGAAGAACCACAATCCGTGGTCCCACGTTTACGAAGTAGAAACCCAAGGTATTTTCCTATACATTTTATATCCATCTGATTCAACATCAATTCATGTAATTGTGGGAGGCAAGAATATCTGAAAACTTTAAATAGCCATCAGTGATACCAATTGAGGGAGGGAGGGATGCATGTAACATTCTTCTCTTTAAATTCTAGAATGTTGTTTCCGTTTCTAGACCTTTAGAATCGTATTCAATTATGATATTGCCTCCTCTCCATTAGATACTCTGTTGGCTACCTTTTCATAGTTACTGGCCACACTGTATTCGCACTTGTAGAGGGAAATGTCACCCCCTTGCAGACAGTCTGTGCCCTTCTGTCAGAGTATACTGCTCTAGAAAATTCCATACTTGCATTATTTGCATTGAATAGCTGGCTGCATTGTTCCCTACAAATATTAATGCTTCCTCTTCAATTTTCTGTTCTTCCTCCTATTAAGATGTTGTTATTAATCCAATGAAGAGGAAGTCGAATAAGGGCTTACTAGCTGTATTTACGTGCAATAACCGGCAGATTAACATAGTGTGTCCATGATCACCCATTTAGACTTCTCCGCTGCTTGTCAAATAATGATTTGTCTTTATTTCTAGTCTGATCCCACGTTGTTGCATGCTCTGTCAAACAAAATATCTGCTGATCTTGCATGACTTTCACTCTGGTCTGGGAAAGTCTTTTTTTACTGCTATAAAGGTCCTTGTTTATTGTTGAACAGCTAGCGTATGGTCCCGAAATATCAAAACTTTGCTATTATATATTAGAAGGAGGTTCTCTTTCCTAGCTACCAGTAAAATGGTCTCCTGCTCCTTGAAATTGAGTAATTTTGCCACTATTTGCCTGAGAGGGGCCACTGGGAGTGGATGGCATGCCAAGACTGGGTACGCTCTTTCAATGGACAGTAAGGCTGAAAAGCCTTTTGGTACCACTGTGGAGGTTATCCATGTATCTAGTAATTTGACTATATCTCAGCCTTCCATTACTTCTGTTACACACTTTTATATCGCTTCATTATGCCTGTCCCTCCGTATCCTCAACTCTCCCCTTCAAATATCGGACCCGTTTTTTGGTCCTGCCCTAGGCGCTGTAGCTCAATCGTCTGGGTTTGTAGAGTCTGGTGAAACTGTAAATTTTGGTTCATCCTTTCCATTAACCTCTTTTGGTCTTCTATGAGCAATCCCAAATTCAAGGCCACTGAATCTGTTTTTTTCTGTCTAGGAATTCGCTAGTAATCCCTTTTGCCTCATAATTGGCATCCAGTTTGTCAGAGTTAGTCTTAATCTCCTCGTGCAGAGATCAGTTGGGTGCACTGTTGTCAATATTTGGCATAGTTTATTTGGAACTTTGGCCTGTAATCACTGGTAGGGGATTCATTTTGGTGTGTTTTTTTCCATTTGTAAAATCATGGTTGTCCTTGGTTGTGCTGGTGGTTTCATCTATCAGTTAGTGTTGTTTATCTATATTGAAAGCATCCTGTTGCAGGTTCACTACTGCACCTTGAATGCCATCACAGCCCTGCTCTACACATGCCCTCTTTCTACCTTCCACAAGGGGAACAGAACATTGAAGGAGAAGCATGTGATGCCAACACCTACGGTTCACTAATGTCCAACTCTTCTTTCAAGGAGAGAATACCTTGTGCCCTGCAGCCTTTATTTTTACGGATTGGATTGACAAGATTGTGGGTGATAGTTCATGGAAAGGCACCCTCCTCTAAGGCTTTCAGTTCTTCACCCGGTACCATCACCTTCCAGTTCCCCTCACTCGCACCCTTTCGGTCAAATTGTCGTGTGGTTTTTCCTTCTTGTTGTTTAATCACTTCATTTCAGTTTAAAGCATCCACATGGAGCACCTTGCACAAGGTGGTCAGAATCTGTCATTTTTGACGATTCTTATATGGGTTGGATTAAGTAACTCTCACTATGTGTTCTATTGGCAAGTTGCCATTTCTCTTTGAACGTATATTTTGAATATGTATCTTAAAGGCACCCCACACTGTTATACAACTGGCTCTGACAGATTTCAAAGATATATATGAGTTCCAGTTATCTGGAAATCATCAATGTTGTCATGGGTAAAAACATCTTATAATGAGTATTGTTGCCATCAACCTGCAGGTGTAATTCTTTGGCCTTTGGTTTTCATCTCATGGATTGCCCATTTTCTGCTCTTGCCTTTTTTTCCCTAAACATCTCAGTGTATGAGGTGGCCTTGGTCTCCTCGCTTGAAGATCACACATGGAGTATTCAGGTTTACTTAAGAGTCTGTCCTTTGGAATAACATATGCCACGACTTCTATTTGGTGTCAATCTATTAATGTTTCAGAAGAACCTTTAGCATGTCCCAACAAGTGATGTGGGTTCACCACCCTGTTTTGCAGTCTTGCTTCAGACCAATTTAAAAGAGCAGATGCCCAGACCCAGCTCCCATTTACCTAGACTGATCCTCCAAGCAGTCTATAAAAACCTTTTAGACCCCAATATTGCTGCTTCGAGGCCCTTCCTCGTTCTTGTGCTCCTTCTTCTCTGTTGCTCTTTACTCCTTCCTGCCCCCTTCCCTCCATCCTTTTCCGTGTTGCACTTTCCGCTCTCTTTGGACCTCTTAGGGCCCATTTTTCTCCTCTCGCTCTCTCTCTCACTTTGTGTTTTTTTGTGACCATATTTCCATTCTCCAATGTTTGTGCCCATTTTTCATTCTCTTTGTTCCTCTTTTTCCCTTTTTTCTTGTGCCTTCTTTCTCTTTGAGCTGGTTACTCCAGCGATTTCCCGTGTCCTGACTCCCCCTTTCATGTTTTCCCACCTCCACCGCTCCTTACGTGCACCCGGCGCTCCCCCCTGCCTCCCCAGTACCCCAGTACCTACAAAATGTCTACCTGCAAAATACCTGCCACAGGACGACCACACATCAGCCGCTCGTAGAAAGCACACCAAAGGCAAATCCGTCAGCGACCATCCATGCCTGGACCGTGCCCAGCGCCACTAAACCTGGTACAACAGAACACCGCCTCCAGCCTGCATGCCCTCGCCACCGGATGCTGCCACTTCATCTGCTATTGAGCCTCACCTCACTCCACAGTAGGGCCTTTTTCATTCACTCATATCCATTTCACCTGCACCAGCACACATTCTCGATACGCCACACACACCTCATCCCATCTGGCATGCGTGCACCGCAACTCAAGATCACTGAGCAAACACGCCACGGAGATCTGGAACACCATTGACACCCACTCCCCCTGACATCATCTTCCTGACCGAGACCTGGCTAAACCCACCATTGGCACATACCATCGCCACAGCCATTTCACCGGGCTACAAGCTCTCCTGCCATGACAGATCGAACAAACCAGGAAGAGGACTTGCCGTCATACACAAGGACTCCATCACCTGCACCACTTCCACTGACTAGGACACAGCCTTCATCGAACACATACATTTCCTACTTCAGACCGACAATCACATCTCCATCAAAGGCACACTAGTTTACCAACAAGTTGGACCACACGCCACCTTCAGTAATCTCCATACAGGCTTCATCGGCCCGTCCCATCAGCTCAAACAAATGAATATTACTTGGCGGCCTCAACTTCCATCTTCAAGACCCAAAAGATCCCAACTCCCTAGGCCCTACTCGAGAGCCTCGGTATCTTAGGACTCACCCAAAACAACCAGGATCCCACCCATGTTGCAGGTCACACCCTCAACCCCATCTTCCCAACCAGCAACAAGGTCAAGTTTAGCCATCTCACTGTGTTCACCTGGACAGACCACTCCATCCGCCACTTCTTCATTGACACCGCTGCCAAAACTGCCTACAATCTTTAGATGTAGCTGCAACAAGATAAAGCACACAGTATGAGCCAACACCCTCACTGCTCACAAACCAGATCATCTCTGAGCCCTACCCTCTTCAATGTCTACATGGTGCCACTCGCCCACTTTTTAAGATTTCCCATTCTCAACATTGTATCCTACGTAGACTACAACCAGCTAATCCTTTCCCTCACAGACAACAACCATACTACCAGGACCAACGTCAACCCCTGAATGTCCAACATAGCAAACTAGATGAAACCAAACTGCCTAAAGCTCAACCCAGACAAATTTGTGTTCATGCTCTTCAGGCTCAAGAGCTCTCAGTGGGACTCCTCCTGGTGAACAACAGACCTGGAACCCTCGTCCACCCTCACTGGCCACGCCGCAAACCTTGGCATCATCGTAGACGACAGGCTCATGGTGGGCAAAAAAGTGGACACTGTTGTCACCTCCTGTTTCCTTATCCTACGATGCTCTGCAAAATATTCCATTGCCCACCACCAACACCAGACACATGGTCACCCAGGCCCTCCTAACCAGCAGACTGGACTACGGCAACATACTCCATGCTCGTTATGGTGGAATTGAGTTTCCACCCAATCGCGCACTGTTCACTTGGCGCCCTGGCGCTTTCTGTAGTTTATTGCTTCAAACTTTGTTTCAACCACACTTGTGTTTTATTCCATTAGTTTATCTTTTTATTTCATGCCTATATTCTTTTTTCATATAGGCTATACTTTCATTATTCTACATTCGCATTACTATATGGTGACTGACATATATTCACAATACATTTTTACATCATGTTTATCAGCGTTTGCTTGGCACATATGATATGATACATTTAATCAACATTTCTTGAATGAGCCCAATGCATTTCGGCACTCGTGTGTGCCTTCATCAGGGGCAGTATCTGGTTGTTGTTGTTTTGTATCAATTGAATCCTGTCCTCCAATTTGGCCACTATACCTCTTCAGTAATAGTGTCACGGGTTTCTTATACGAATGTGCCTTGAGTCTCTTGTCTTGCTCTGTGCGCTCAAAATCTGTATCAAGTCCTTCTGCCGTTCTAAACAATTCCCGCAAACCGCTAAAAAAAAAAAAAAAAAAAAAAAAACTTGCATACCTCAGCCATTGCCTGAACGCCCATTAACCCACCAGGCAACTGCGTTCCGCATCACTCCACCTTGCACAAATACCCTTTTATCTGCAAGAGCAAGTTAGAAGGACTCTCCTTTTCCTACATCACAACCAAATCTTGGAATGGCCTTCCACACCATATCATGACCTCACGTACCTTTCTCAAATTCTGCAAGAAACTGAAGACCTGGCTTCTCAGCTATGAGCCTGATCGCCTTCTCATCTACTCAAGTCCCTGTATAATCCTCCGGTAATAAGCGTGCTTCACAAATCCACATAACCTAACAAGCAGTCTGTTGTAGAAAGCATTGGATTCAGTATACATAGTGGGGTCTTTGAGTCAGTCCCTTGCTCAAACTTGGATGTCTATCGTGCCTGTCTCAGTTCTCTGCTCTTTCTTGTATGGCTTTTCTCACTATTCCTGTATTTGTCGTAACCTTACACTATTGTTTCTTCTTGCCGTCACTTTTATTCGGATGTGATGTATCCTTCCACTGTTCAGGTAATTGTTTTGGGAGCATGGGTTATTTCTCATTTAGTACTTCACTGGAGTAATGTCTGACTATCTGCATGTAGAGCGTGCTCATGTGCTAACTCTTGCTGCCCAACCTCTCCCACCTCACCTCTCTCATCTCACCCTCCCTCTCAGTACAGCTGCCTAGTCTTAGCCCTCTTTCACCTTTTTTCCCCCTCCTTAACTTTTTTTCTTTACCCCAGGACGATGGAAACGTCTAGCACCCCATTCGTGTCCCTCATGGATGATGTTTAAGATGTTTGTCTCCTCTGTGGCACATTTGGTGATGCCCCGTAGCACTTTCTTGTGCCTCTTGGGGCCCTCTTTTCTGAGTCTTCTCTCCCATGTTGAAAGTCTGATTTGTATGCTTTCAAGATGGCTGCCATATGATGTGGCGCCATCTTAAAAGTAGATAGAATGAGATACCACCTAAACGTATTTGGATTCATCTGCTGGTGAATCTTCTCACCTTGTATCTAAGTGAGCTGTGGAACAAGTACTGTTGGGATCCGAAGAACATGAAGGAGAGAGAAGAGAAGGGAGATGTGTGATCAGATTAACATGAAATCATTTTATGAAACTTCTTTTGCCTGATGGTCTTAAGTGCCTATAATGCCCTAACCATTTTCCCCTTAAGATGCCCACATGGTGATCCTGTTTACATATTTATTCTTTTTTTTGTACAGTTCTGTTTGCCACAGTCTTGCAGAAAATGCATTTCTCTGCATGCACAAATCACATTCTGTCCCATGAGACACTCTGTGGAAGGATGCTGGAGAAGCTGTGATGTTAATTTTGCAATAGCAGTCATAGGGTGACAACCTCAGTCTCTTCTGGTTGTTTGATGCGCGAATATCTGACCAGATTAAGAACTTGCAACTATCCTAATTTTAGTGATTGGTCGCTCTTTTCTTACCTTCTAATTTTTAGGTCGAGCCTCGACAGCGCTAGCGCTGTCGGCAAGACCTGTTGTATCCTTTTCTATGGGCTCTGGCACACCCCCTGATTGCCACTGGTTTTTTCATGTGTCATTAAGAAATGCTGAGTTGTTATTGGTGCTTTACTGTAAATATCCCCCCTTTCTCAGCCTAGTTCTCTTTCCGGTGATTTCACTTGGAGAATCTCTTGTTTAACCATCACACTGTTCAGCATGTGATTGCCCTTCTTCCCTCCTTCCTTCTCTTGTATGAGCATTGCATTGTCATTTTTCCGGTGATGTTGGTGAGAACTTTCTGATGGCCATCACATTGTTAATAGCGTATGATTGCCTCTCCATTCTAACATACACCTATAGGCAGCCCGAGGGACAGAGAGCAGAGGGAATGCCTGTGATGGAGCGAGAGCAGCCGGCAGGATAGAGCTCGCCGACAGCTGGGGAGGAAGAGCAGGGACAGAGTGCAGCCGGCATAACACACCAAGGCTCCGACCGCCTCCCCGAGAGTTGCTACTCACTTTCACATTGGTTTGAGCCCAGAGTCTGCATTCCAGAGCAGCAGCAGGTGGGGAGTCTCATGTTGCACTGCACATTGTCAAAGGTGGAAGGTGAGGATGCGCCGCTCTGGTCTCCGAGACCCGGCACGCGAGTAGTGGAGAGGGACGGCTGCGCTGTCATTGGGAGTTGTGGTGTACACTAGCATGTTCGGAGGACACTGCCATTTATTAATTTGAAAGCCAGAGTATTCTCGCTTCCCAGTGGCACTGCAAAATCTATAATTTGAGAGTACCAGCAGTTCCCAGCAGCAAACTTATAGTCGGAAAGCTTGTATACTAACACTTACTTAACTTATATTAACATGATCCGGTGTTGACCGAACACACACCCTCTGATGTAGAGACATGTCTGGGAGACGATGTACACACTTGTTCTTAGGGGAAGTAATCTTATGGGAAGTAATGCACCAACAGACAATGACATTCTTGTGGGATTTCGAAGGTCTGATGAGGCTATGGGGTACTCACTACTATTGTCATAGCCTTGTCGTTAGTAAGGGGCACCAATGCTGAAACTGCCAGGCTCTCGTGTGGCTATGGGATACACACTGGTGCTTCCTGCATAATGGGAGAATGTTAGCTGTACTCTTTTTAAGGGTCTTGGGGATGGGTCATGGGTGGGGCTCCTCACCATTTGTAAGCAGTAGGTATTCAGAGCAGACGAATGACCCCCAACCTCCTCCATCTCCTGGGACCCGTGCACATCTTCCGGCACTGACCCCTGCCTCAGGAACCAGGGACTGCTCGGATGTCTGCTGTCAACCGCCCTCGCCCTCCCTCCAGCTCCTGTTTGATAAAACAGCTTAGTAACCCTTTCTTCTAAGTTTATATCCTTTTTCCGGGTGGGAACGCAGGGAGGAGCTCCTCCCTGAACCCTCCAAGAGATAGGCAATGAGCTACAGCTACAGGTTCACTAAAGCAGCTTGCCTTTTATGTACTTCTTTCTACGTCAGTTCTTACCACATCGTAACTTTAGAAATAACACATGCTACGCATGCCCAGCGTTATGGTAGGCACATATCCTCCTTTGAAGGATGAAAAGCGGAGTCTTGTGTCCCAGCAGAGAGCGCTTAACTCACTGTAATATCTTATGCCTCTTTTGCTTCCTACTTTTAACGGTTCATATTTTTGTATTGGAGGACATTTTTTGAGGAGGCACTATTTATTGCGGAGATTGTTATTTTGTGTATGTAGAAGTATTATCCTTTGGTGACGGCGACCTCCTCCTCATTTTCTTTATCAGACTAACGTCGCAAGCACATTGTTTTTCTTTAAAAGCTGCTAGCGCTGAGCTCCAAGGAGTACGGCGTGACACCACTTCTAGCTCTCGGCGATTGCTTCCCTCTCCGTATTGTTCTGTCGCACAGTTTTTCCTTCTATTCCAAGCTCGCGAGAGATGTTGCTATTCATTGTCCAACAGAGCAGTGAGTCGATGACACCAGAGTTAGTTTGTCTGCTGCATTTCTGCTGGGGTCCAGGAAACTCGTCACAGAGAAGCAACTTACCACGACAGGGATATGGAATCCATGTTTAACCAAAGCAAGGCTCTATAACCATTGGCGGCTGCAATACATATGCTAAAACTAGGTTCTGTGACCTCTCACCTGAGGATCATGAACCCACAAAACCAGTGTGAGTAGCCCTTTGTGACCCCACCCATGCAGGAATTAAGGATAGAACCAGGGACCTGTGCCATCCTAGTGTTTCTGAAATCATTGACTAGAGTGAAGTAAGGTTCTGTTAACGCTCACTCCGGGGTCATGAACTCACAAACCGTAGTGAGAAGCACTTTGTGTCCTCTTACCCCTAACCTCATGAACAATGGTACCAATGCAAAGTAGGGCTCTGTGACCTGTTCTCTAGGGTCCATGAACTCGTTGACCAGTGTAAAGTGGGGCACTGCTACTTCACGCCCATGGAAATGAACTCATTGACCCGAATAACGCCACTCTTAACCTGGGTTCATTAATTCACGAACCAGGTTGAAGCAGGGTTGTGTTACCACTGGCCCTAAGGTCCATGAACTCACTGCCAGAGTGAAGTAGTTTTCTGTGACTCTCGCCATCATCCCATCAACCAGTGTGAGCAGAGCTTTTTAACCTTTTAGCTCTAAAACCATGAACGGTTCGACCACAGTAAAGTAGGGCTCTGTGATCTCTGTCAAGAGTCCACAAACTGGGCTACCGCTGTCAAGTAGAGTGCTGACCCCTCTCAACTCAAGGTAACAAAATAATTGACCTGAATGGAGCACAGCTGTGTCCTCTCAACTCTGGGTCATGAATTCAGAAACCAGGTTGAAGAAGGGTCCTCATTCCTCTGTATCAGAGTCAAAGGGCTTACTGGCCAGACCACAGTAGGGTTCTGTGATTTCTCAGCCCAGGGCCAAGTCCTCATTGACCACCATTAAGACTCCTAGAGCAGTGCTGCTTTATGATCCTGGGGGGTCAGGTGTTCTCCTGACCCCCTGCACGAGACTAATTAGGTAACAGACAACTTACAGGACTACATGGTGGGATTTGATCTAGAGTTAATCTGTTCACTGGCAGGGATCTTTGTCGGACATAGCATCCTTTGGAACTCTGTAGGGCAAAATACTGGGCATGTTGCTGTTTCCATTGCCTCCCCTAACCATTCACCCATTCAAACTGTTGATTGATGTTTCAGCTACGCAGACAGACTTTGTCAAACCTGACCAGGAACACCTCACTGTCGTGTTCTGGAAAGAGCCCCATTAATTCTCCTTTCTCTTCTGCTGTCTTCCTATCCAAATTAGCCTGTCTCCATCTTTTGATTTGGTCAGCTGTCCATCTCTGGCTTTCGCTTGTTTGTATCACTTTGTATCAAACACACAAAACGTGATGAGCGGAATGCTTGCAATATGTCTGACCACTGTTAATCCCTCCCATCACTGTTTTGTCCACTATGCCACCTTAAATTTGGCCCAGCTATATGCAAATTCGGTCTTTACCCTGCTCCTAGAGGAGCACCTCAGCTTGACGTGACAGGCCAGATATGCATCCTATGCTCACTTTGGCACTGGACCCAAGCTACACCCAACTGAAGAGCCCCCGTCGGGGTGAAACCGGTCTTGGGCTGCTTGTGTTCCCATACATGGATGGCCTGGCAGTGCAGCTCTACTGTTCCTTCTGGAGCAGAGTCGAGCTTGTTTGCAAATGGCTGAATCCAAACTGAGGTGGCATGGTGGTCAAAAGAACGATGAGCGAGAGTGTTACCCAGAGGTAATGCAGTGATTAGACTTATTGCATGGAGCCTCCCATCGCCTTTTGTGTGTTTGATGTACAACTATATAGACTGAAACACATGCCATGGTTGGCCTTAAACACCGTAAAACAACTGTAAAGGTCCCCCCTCTCAATTACAACATGCCCGTTGTCCTAGAATACTGATTGCACATGAAAGTCATCCGTGCTGAAGTGAAGCGAGAAAGAACTGTTACCAATTTATCTTTCACTGGGATTGCGATGCACTTTTTATGCAGCTATGAACTAAAAGTGACCATCTCTTATATGAAGTGACCTTTGTAACCAATGACATTCCGCGCCAGTCACTGTGCTTCACAACTGTAAGTGCAAATGATAATTAGAACCCTTCACAAGTGACGTCACCTATGCCATCATATATCACGCATCATTAATATCTTTCATGACATTACTTTGGCCAGCCAGGGTGTGGGCTTTTTGAATGCGTTTCGAAATTAGTTCCATCTGTGCACAAAATCACCCAATTTGTATACTTTCTGCTCCATGGCTAAATACTTATAAGGTCCCAAAAGCGAAACCAATTACATTGCAAATGCTTGTTCCTTTTTGGTGAAAAGGGCAGTGTCCCTGGCTGTCTCACCACTGTCTTTGAGGTCAACTGAGAGGAAATTGAGGAGACGCCAATAATTACTTTGCATGAAGAGTTAGCAAAAATAGGCAAAGTGGATGGTACTTTGGCAGAGGAAAAAGCTGAAGTATAAGCATAAAAAAGCTCTCCCAAACAACCAGATAAATAGCACAAAAACAAAACTAATGTCAAAGAAGCTATCTAGAAAATGTAACCGCAGTCAAGTAAGAAATTCAGTCCCCAAGTCTCACAAGATAGAACAAACAAGGGACTAGGGTGCATTGGGAGAGGACCATGACAAAGACATGTCTTTGAATGTTAATATGCAAGGATCCCTCTTAGAGGGAAGGAAACGGTGTGAGGCTGGGATTTACCACACTTTCTTTGCATGCTAGGTTCGGAAGGCCTCTGCAAATTGCAACAGTCTACTGTACTCTTTAATGCCTGTGTCTGACCATTACTACATCGTATAGATTAGGAAGGACTCGATTTTCATTCCTAAATCGATATTACACAAATATGCGTGTGGGTCAGTGGTCCAGGAGATGCGCGTCTTTGGGCCTTCACATGACTAAATAAGCTAGTGGATTGGTGAATGGCTAGTGACCTGAAGCTAATTGCAGCCCATCCTCTACTCATGCTACTGGGCCCAAAGCTAGTGCTTTAATCTCTCTTCGCTGCCTTCAAACTCTGGTTTTCTTGGCTGTTCATCAGCATGTTCAGAGGTATGATCCTTAGCTATAGCTCCCGCATGAGCGTTAAACCACAAAGTGAAAGTAAATCGAGACTGTTAATTAAAGCTGTGCCTGCTGCGCACAGTATTTTTTCTGGGCCCAGACTACATTATGAATATTGTTGGTTTTATTAACTTTAAGAGGGCAGTTGGGGTGCCTTTTCCATGGACCTCTGTGGAGCACTGCTGCATAATCTGCAAACAAAAACAAACCGAATGCAGCCTGATGTTTGGGCTATGGAACATGATCTTTACAGGACTAAACTTAGGCTGCCAGTGAGTGCTGGAGTTTTAAAAGTCTAATTTTTGTGTTTGTGTCACTATGGAATGGGGCCATTTTTAAAATATTTTTTTGATTGAGTTTACAATTTACTTTACACAAATAATCATACAAGCCACTGCTGGTCACTAAACCATAATATCACATTATTGATGCAAAGGATACATCATTACTACTGCTGACTTGAGCACAAAATCAACAATCAAGATTCAACATCAACTGTTGCAAATAATAGGCAGATTCTAGGGAATCAGCTTCTCATGCGTAGTGACCTAAGCTAAGGTCCAATGTCCAGCTATATATGTGTGTATAACAGTTACTCTTAAAACACCAAACAACAATTGCACCCAGTAGAGCCAGCCTGGCTAAGTTTGCAGCAGAAAAATTATCCTTGGACCAGGTAGGTAACATATATATATTCCATACCCTGTAGTGTTCTAAGCTATGCCTGCTAGAGAGCCTATAAAGAGTCAGTGAGGTGTCGTCCTGGATGGGAGGTGTTTATATTTTCGTTGATCATGGTGATATGGCAGGCTGTGTGGGTTCAGGAGAGCAACTCCTTTCCTTTGCATCTTTCGCTTTACATTCTCGTAGTACTTCTAACCATAAGTCTGCTATGGGGCGGCGCCTCATCCCTCTTTTATCCTCAATCAATTAAGGCTCTTTCCTCCGCCCGAGCCCAGTCCGCGACAACCTTTTCCCAGCTTGCAATGTTGGGACCTGAGTAGGATTTCGATCTTAACACTATTCTTCTTTTGGCCAGGACCAATGCCAGGTCTAAAAATCGGGTCCCTACCTTTTTGGTCTTTGGCCTGGGAAATAACACCAACAAGCAGGCTTCTATATTGCAAGGAATGGTACGCGTGAGAACCTTGTTTCGCCAGTATTAGGGTGTCTTTCATAGATTCACATGCTTGAATATTTCCCGTCGTCGAAGTGGGAGTCCCACTGTAAATAAAATAGCAATAACATACCAATAACATAAGTATGTAATACATAACACATGAAATAGTAGTAGTAAATACATAATAACAGCTCAAAAACCAATTCCTACATAGGAATACATGATAGAGAGAAAAAACACTTGTAACATATTCCTGTCATTATGTTAGTCCAAACTACAGCCAATCAGGCGCCAGCACCCTTCCAGAACCTTCTCCTCAGAGCTCAGACCCTCAGATTTTCTACCGCACGTCGTGTGAAGGGAGTCTCCCTGAGCTCTGCTCAGTTTTCTCTATTTCTTCAAGTTTTTCCAGTCTTCTCAACATGTCAAGTAAGAAGTCTTTATTTAGACCTTGCTCTTCTTGTGGGAAACTGCGTCTTTACTCTGAAGACCCCCACAAAAAGTGCATTTATTGCCTTTATCCCGACCATGAAGTTGGTAGCTGTAAGTTGTGCAAGACTTTCTCTACAAAGACCCTTAAGGACAGAGAAAGCTGTCTCCTCCTTTGGCTCCAACGTCTTAAGGACAAGGATTCGGCTTTGTCAGATGCAGAAAGTTTGCAGTCTGGACCTTCTCATGCAGCCTCCAAGCGTAGTAGTGTGCAGGACATGCCTTCACCTTTTCTGAAAAGGAAAAAACTTTCCATGTCTGTGGCTCCTGCGGTGTCTTCGCCACCTCTTACTACCGCTACGCCCACGAGACCTGGCTCTCGGGCGTCTTCTGCTGCCTCCCATCATGTTTCTGCTCCGAAACATGTTTCGTCATCGACGGGAGCGTCGACGATCGTCCCGATGACGACATCAGCCTCCAGATCACAGACGATGGCTACGTCGACGTAGTCCATGTCGACTAAGGTATCACTCAGCTTCAAGACTGTATTGTCGACGATACCTATTGCCTCGTCGTCGACTAACAAATCTGCTTCGTCGTCAGCAAAATCATCGTCGACGAAAGCTCACAAGAAGTCTTCTTCGTCGACTGTCTCGTCGACGAGGGCTCCGTCGACATAAACTCCGTCGACGTTGGTTTCATCATCGCCGACGACTTCTTCAACGACCTTACCATCTACGATGGTTCCGCCGATGGCTGCTCCGTCGACGGCGGATTTTTCAGCAACGACTTTGTCGATGTCTCTACCAACGTCGTCGTCGGCACCGTCGACGGTGGTTCCTTCATCGTTTGCCTCTTTACCTTTGGTGCCTTTGTCTTCCACTGGATCTGGCTCTTCCACCGCCGACCCCTTGCACCTTCGTCGTCAACGGCCGGTTGACCAACTATCTCTTCCGGATCCACAGCCTCCCTCGCCCATGTTCGCCAAAGGCTCTGAGCCGGATTCTGACTCGGATCATGATGTGGATGATTCTTTCTGAGTGGCACGCAGTCTGTCGGATTTGGTTATTAAGTGCCAAGATTACGGTGATGATGATGATGAGGACGACGACCAGTATTCTCAAGCAGAAGAACGCTCTATCCAAGTTTCTACTGCGACTTTGCCATTGTCGCTCATCTCAAATCTCCAACATATGTTGGTTCTCTTCCAGGGGATCCTCATCAATAGTCATAAGCATTAGAATATTCCGGCCATGCGCGGGACCCCGGAAACACTATATTATATGTGCCCCACATATATATATACATATATATATATATAAATAATATATATATAAAAACAAGCAATAGCAGCCAAATCACATTAGAGCTGAAATATACTGTGAAGAATTTCCACCATACATGTATAATAAGCATTAGAAACATGAGAAACAACACCAAAGATTGTTTAGAAATTGTTTTAATGCTCAGAAAGCAGTAGAAATTCTCATAACTCACTGGAAGCATAGGAAGCTCCCAGGCTGCATTGCAAACACACAGTCTAAAAAGACAGAAAAGCTAACCTGTAGCTGAATAGCAATAAACTGACACCGTGCCTTTAAGGCACTCATGACCCCCTGTATCCCATCATGCCCCAGGGGTGACAGTTAGGTCAGTTGTTCTTTCCGGCTCCTTCAGAGAAGGGCCCTGGTTACACAGCTCCACTATTTTTCTGGTTTTTGACAGAAAAATACTTCATTTTTGACAACTTTTACTCTTACTTCGACATTTAACAACTAGTCAAGTAAGATACTGCTTTTTTCAGTCAGTTTAGTGAACATTTTCTTCTGAGAATGCCTTCACTCTTTGACAAATGTCCTTCTTGTGGCAACAAGAAGGCAAAATCAACCACGAGGTCTGCATCCTATGTCTGCCTGAAGATCATGATCCAGACAACTGCCCACATTGTGAGCACCTGTCAGGAAGAACTCTCAAAGACAGGGAGAGGATTCGCATTTATGGCCTGGCTCACAGGGCTTCAAGGGGAAGATCACCGGTGAAGAAGGGCTCCAAGAAGGTTCATACATCTTCAAAAAAGAAGTCTTCATACCCTTCAACTTCAGCGTCGGGCTCGGCGCTGAGAGAAGTATCACAGGTGGAGTTTTCCCCTTCAAAACTACCGTCGACGGCGGGCTCGCCGTCGAAGAGAAGACCAGGTACGTCGACGACGTCGAAAGATCCAGCTCCGTCGTTGAAATCTCCTCCGCCGATGTCAACCGGGCGACGATCTGCGTCGAGGAAGGCGACTCCGCCGTTGTCAACCAGGCGACGACCGGCGTCGAAGTGTGACCCCTCCGCCGTCGTCCAAGAAGCGGCGCTCGGCGTCGAGGACCAAGACCCCTCCACCGTCGACAGTGGCTCGTCGATCGGCGTCGAGGACGCAGTCTCCGTCTGTGCAGCGTCGGCGCTCGGCATCGAGGGTGCCCAATACCCCTCCGCCGTCGTCGCACAGGCACTCGACGTCGAGACAGAGAACTCCGTCGACGACTGGACATAGTCGATCGACGTCGAGAGAGAAGCCTCCGTCGACGACAGGACATCGCCGTTCGACGTCGAGACAGAGGACTCCGTCGACGGCTGCTCATCGCCGCTCGACGTCGAGAGACTACAGACCCTCTCATGGACATTCGAGGTCGAGATTGTTTGATCCTCCGACTCCTCAAAGGCGTTCGACGGCGAGAGAAGACCGCTCGACGTCGAGGCATTCAGATGCAATCATGGTGACGGAGTCTGCTTCTCATCATTCATCTTTTCGGTCCTCTGGCTCCTCAACTGAACCTTCAAGGTCCAGAAGCCCTATACACAGATCTCCTGAGCGTCGGCCAGATCCGTCGGCCGAGCGAATCAGGTTGTCACCTACATGGTACAAATCTTTGGACCATTGGCGAGATTCTGGGCCTACCAAGCGTATGCAGGAATATGCCAGCCCCCACCACAGATCTCCGCTTCAGGATCTGGTGGAGGAGATGGACAGGCGTAGTCCTCCCAGGCGCAAATCCCCTGTGAGACCACCCACCAAATCGCCCAGAAGATCCCGATCTCCTAGAAGGGAACCTCGAATGGAAGGTCGGATCAGGTGTCGCTCTCCTAGGTGCAAATCACCCGTGAGATCACCAGCCAGATCTCCCAGAAGATCCCGATCTCCTAGAAAGGAACCTCTGACAGAAGATCGGGTGAGATCTCGCTCTCCTAGACGGGAGGAGCGATCAAAAAGGTCACGGGAGCGGAGACACAGTGCTCACCGTCGACGTACTCCGTCTACTTCCTCTACCTCTTCTACCAGATCGTCCAAGAGGGACTACTCCCCTACGTTGACGGACAGTCCTGCGTCCAGATCCTCCCCAGTTTATGACATTGGCACTTATCTGGATGTACTACAAAGAGGAGCACTTAAACTAAACATCGAGATGGAGGGCGGAGCTAGCCAGCGTCGATGGCGGATGCGTGAGCCTTCAGCTCCTCGCCTTAGCCCCGGAAAAATCCTGCTAATTTATCCTTCAAAGTGTCCAACCTTCCACATTCGGCTCTTCTACACCCACTGAGACCCCAAGGCATCAGTGAGAGGCTTCCTGACCCTGGCGGACGAGTCCCTCCGAGTGGATTGAAGCGAGGATCTTTGGCGGCCCGGCGGCGGCGCTCTGGGCCTGACGCCGCGGACTATCCTAGAGGGCTGGCCGAGCGACGTCACCCGACGTGCGGCCGCGGAGCCCGGTAGAGACGGAGTGGCGATCAGACGGGCCGAGACCAGGCATTTTCTTGACCGGCGCGGGTGCGCCCTCCCCTCCCTGGCTGCCACCCCCCTTCTTGAACATTTGCCCTCAAACGAAGTGGGTCTTTGGCGGCGCTGAAGCTGTGTTATTGAGCAGCGTGGTGTGTCCCCGCGGCGACGGAGTGATTGCAGGCGCACATCAGACCCGGTGTGTTCCGGTGTACCTACGGCCCTCCCCGCTCCTGAGTTGTGGGTCTGGTGCTGAGACTTTTGTACCGATATCGCCCAGGGCCGCGTGCAGACTTTGCTAGAGTGGTTAGCGGCTGCTGGTCCCTCCTCACGGGCGCCATCTTGGGTACTCTGCGCTGCCAACTCCGGCCTAGAGGCCTCGGCGACTGGTGGCATCGGACCGCCGCCAGGAGTGACTCAAACGCTATCCCAACCGACTGGAGGGAGTGAGGTGCACAACATCCCCGCGTCCGCCCGCTGCTTGAGACGAACATGGGAAAGAACAACGCCACGCAGGCAAAACTCTCCTTCGATCGGCGTCGGCCGAAAGGATCGGATGCACCGGCCACGGAGGCATCCCCGAAGGGGGCCACTGCGACTGGCCCGGCGACCACTGAGCTGCGGGACATGCTAGCTGCCATGGAAAAGGGCATACAGGACACGTCTGTTGGCTCTAAAATAGATGCGCTGTCGTACCGTATGGACCGCATGGCGGAACGGGTCGACAAGCATGCGGAAGGCCTGGACATGGCGGAACGGCGTCTCACGGAGGCGGAGGAGGCGCAAACCGAATGGGACAAGGACAGGAAACAATTCGGCAGGCTCCTCCAGGTAATTCGAGATAAGACAGGGGATTTGGAGGCGCGTTCGCGCAGATCTAATAGCCGCATCACGGGAGTGGCGGAAACCACCCAGACTGGCAAAATGGAACTCTATGTAGAGAAACTGCTGAAGATTTTGCTCGGGGAGGAGGCCTTTTCCCCCATGTTTATCGTGGAACGGGCGCACCGCACGTTGGGCCCACAACCACAGCCGGGCGCGCCCCCTCGCCCCATCATCGCGAAGCTTCTCAATTACCGTGATAGGGACACTGCCTTGCGCCTGGCGAGAGACAAAGGCAAGCTACAACATGAGGGCATGGACATCTCCCTTTACCCGGATTTCACGGCTAAAGTCCAGGAGGAACGGAGACAGTTTGCGCCGTACAAAAAACAACTGCATATGCTGGGCCTGGACTACGCGATGCTGTACCCCGCCAAACTCCGCATCAACAAAGGGGGGCATTCCCACTTTTTCACAGATCCTAGAGACCTTCAGAAGTCCCTGAAGGAATGGACCCGGGAGCGCAAGGAGGCACAGAAGAACCATGAGGACGACACTGGTTCAGTCTCGCACATGGATGAGCAGGACTAGATGGGTACTAGTGGAGCATGTGACTCTCCTCAACGCGGAGAGGACACTATTCCTCAAATGGAGGAGCTGAACCACCCCCTTGGGGGGCGGTAAGTCTGGGTTGCACTATGACTGTCAGTCGGGTGGGCCCTCGCCTGGGGCAGGCAGCTGGCCTGGACTCATTCTATGGCGATTATTGAAGCGGGGGGAGGACATCTCTGCGTGGGGGTATGCCCAGGCCAGCGTTCAACGGTTGGGAGGTTGGTGGGGTTGGGGAGCACATAGGTGTGATTTACTATGGACACTGAATACATAGCGGGGGCAGGCCGGAGAGTCGAACTAGATATATGCGGTAGAACAGTAGGTGGTGCTGTTCCTTACAGGCGTGCTCTGCCCCGGTGCCTTTGGCTGTGTGACTCCTTGGGGAGTCGATTTTCAACACGTACTACACCTTGCTATTTTTGGGTTGATGGGGGTTGATTTTGGGGCCTGTCTGACCTGGTTGGGGGTGGTCGGCTGTGGGTGGGTGGGGAAGCGGGTGGTTGGGTTGGGGGGGGGGGGCTACTGACGGGGGTTCTTGTTTCAATGGTTTTGGGGAGTTCGAAATGGCTTTGAGTGGAATGCTATGTGGAAATGTACCCAAATTGAAGTGCCAGCTGACTAAAGCGGGGAAATGTGTACTGCTACGTTTTGTTCATTATCCAGTGCTGCTAGTGGTTGCTCTCGACCTAGGGAGCGACGCTATCGCCATCCCTGGTGATACGATGGTTCAAATGTCCTTGCTATGTCGAATGCCGCTCTGAATGATCCCACACATACCCCACACACTCTGAAAATGCTGACCTGGAACGTGCGGGGCCTGAACGATTACCGCAAGTTGAGGAGGGTCCTTAGTTACCTACACCGACATCATGTTGATCTGGCCCTCCTGCAAGAAACCCATTTGCCCATCAACAGTAGGATGTTACAGTCTCGTGGGTTGGCGGGACATACTGTGGCGGCTGGCTTCACGACACATTCCCGGGGGGTACTAACCTGGGTCAGCCCTTCCTCACAACTGAAATTGATCCCGGTACTGGCAGATACGGAGGGTCGATATGTCCTAGCTAGATGTGTGGGTAAGGGACTTGACCTGCTGATCGTTAATGTTTACGGCCCCAATTATGATAACCCTGGCTTCTATGCTGCCCTGTCCACACACTGTAGGTCTCACGCACAGCCTGGGATGTTATGGGGAGGTGATTTTAATTTTGTCTTAAACCCTGAGAGGGACCGCTCCTCTGGCCCTGCTCGTCGGCCGGTGGCCTCCGCCGCCTACATGAAAGCTGAACTGATCAAACTTGACCTGGTTGATGTCTGGAGGGATAAACACCCCTCGAAAGGTGGCTTCACACACTATTCGGCATACCATAACATCCACACCAGAATAGATTATTGGTTGGCGACTCCTCCTGTCCTGAGCAGTATTGGCACCTGCGAGGTTCTCCCGCTCACCCTCTCGGACCACTCCCCAATTCTGCTGCATCTTTCCACTGCTAGGAAGGGTATTCCGGCCTTTACCTGGAGGTTCCCCCCCTTCGCCCTGTTGGATGATGTCTTTCGGGGCGAACTGGCGGAAGACATTGAGAAGTTTTTTGCTACAAATTTGGGCTCTGTTGATAATTTTTTCACGGTCTGGGAGACATTCAAGGTTTTTATTAGAGGCATGGCTATGTCAAAACACTCCAGTATGTTGCGCACCATTAGACGGGAGTTAACAGCGTTAGAAGCTAAGCTGGCGGACCTGGAGAGCCGGAAACTTCAGGACCCTGGCCCTGACATTGGTTTGGTGCTCACCCCTTTACTGTCGGAGTATCAGTCACTGGCAGACAGGGAGATTCTCTACATGGGAAAATACGCTACGGCCCGGGTCTACGGGGAGGGAGATAGGCCGGGCGCCCTTCTGGCTCGTATGGTTAGGGGCTCTCGGAGACCTCTAGTGATAGGCGAATTGAGCTCCCCAGAGGGTGACGTGGTCACTGATGAGGAGCAAATTCTTGCGACTTTCAGACGCTATTACGCCGAACTTTACCAGTCCAAAACACAGGGCGTTGAGGAAGAAATGGACGATTATCTGGACCATATCGCCATGCTTTTCCTGCGGAATTCAGACAGGGAATTTTTGATGGCCCCCTTTCAGGAGGACGAAATTTTGGAGGCCCTCGCCGGCATGAGAGCGGGTAGTGCACCGGGTTCCGACGGGCTCACGGTGGGCTTCTATAAAGTCTACAAAGACATCCTGCTCCCACACCTGATCACCCTCTATGACGCGATCTGTGAGGACGGTGAGATGCCCCTCACTATGCGCGAGGCGTTGCTGGTCACCATTCTGAAGCCGGGGAAACCTCCGGACCTCTGCAGTTCATATAGGCCTCTTAGTCTGCTAAACGTGGACGCCTAGATATACGCCAAAGTACTGGCCAATCGGCTGGCTCTCTTGGTCCCAGAGCTGGTTGCGCCCGAACAGTCTGGATTCGTTCCATGCAGAAATCTAACATACAACATACGCACGGTACTGGGAACGATGCAACATGTCCGACAGAAGAACAGGGCACTAGCGATATTCCTGGACATGGAGAAGGCATTCGATTCTGTCGAATGGCCATTTATGATTAGAGTGCTTCGGAAGCTGGGCCTGGGCGAACCGTTTCTGCAGAGGATTGGTGCACTGTACCACCGTCCGTCAGCCAGACTGAAACTGGGAGACAGGGTGTCGGAACCGATCCATATTGGCAGGGGAACTAGGCAGGGCTGCCCCCTCTCGCCTCTACTTTATGCGCTGGTGGCGGAACCCCTGGCTTGCGCTATTAGGGAGTACCACAGTCTGAAGGGGATAAGCTCTCCCACCTACAAAATTGGGATATCGACGTACGCTGATGACACCTTGCTATACGTCCGAAACCCGGAGTCGAATTTGTCCGCAGTTCTCCGGGAGGTGGTCCGCTTCGGCTCGCTCTCAGGTTTACGGGTGAATTGGGATAAATCTATCGCTTTCCCTCTCACTCCAGTGACACATCCCTTCGACATGGAGTACCCCCTAAAGTGGTCCACAGACTCGGTCAGGTACTTGGGTATTCGACTGCACACCGACCCGGAGATCCTAGTCCGGGATAACTACGGCGTGGCCTTCAATAAATTAGTCGATGATGTAGACACTTGGTGTAAACTCCCGCTATCCCTCCTAGGCAGGATCGCCATCATGAAAATGATCGTGCTGCCCCGGTTTCTGTTTCTTTTCACAAATATTCCAGTGGTGCTATCGAAGGCCTTTTTTAGACAGCTCACACAAGTCCTAATCCGACTGGCCTGGGGCGGCAAGCAACCCAGGATACAGTGGGCGACACTAATTCTCCCCTGCGAGATGGGGGGTCTGGGTCCCCCGGACTTGGAACGCTACTACCGAGTAGCGCAAGCTGCTCATCTGCACTCATGGGTCCACGGCGACGCAGGTACGCCGCATTTAATCCTAGAAAAACTGTTTGCAGACCCGCTCCCCTTGCCTGCCACGATCTGCCTCCCGGTAGATCGCTCTGTCGGACGAATGGATTCTCTTAAGGCGACCAACCACGCATGGCATGCCCTGGCGCGTGCCCGCGACTGTACTATGTTGTATTCCCCACTGATGCCGATAGAATGGGCGCTCTGGCTGGACCCCTTGGGAGAGAAAGGCGTCGTTGAGGCCCTTCGCTCTCTCAGAATCGCGAAGATGGAGGATCTGTTTACAGAGGGCACATTAAAAACTTGGGATCAGCTCACCCCCGCGACATCGCGCCCCTCATTACTCCAGAAATTCCAGTTTCACAGGCTGCGCTCGGCGTTCCGGGAGGTACTGGGCTCGGCTATGGAGGAGCCTGAGGAGGTCCCTGAACTGACCTATATCATTAAAACTAAAACACCTGCTAAATTAATCTCGCATGTCAACAGGTTGGGAGTGGCGCATCAGCGCCTGCTACACTCTAAAGCTAGAGCGGCATGGCAGGAAGATCTGCAGACGCCCGTCGACGACAACATGTGGCGATACTGCTGTTCCAGTACGCGTAAAATCTCCCTCAATGGCAGGCACAGGTTGGTGCATTTCAAGTTCCTTCAGCGGGTGTATTACACTCCCGAACTGTTACATCGATATGGCCTCCGGCCCTCGGCGGAGTGTGAGCGTTGCCGAACGCCGGTTGCCGACTTTTTCCACAAGCCGGGCCGAAGACGGCTGAAATGCCAGAAACCGGTCCCCGGTAGCTTGTTTCCTTTCTGGTGAAGAATTGGCTTGGTAGTTTAGTCTGCCCTGTTCCCATGATGCACTGGGCCAGGGACAGACTGATTTGCATATAGCCAGGTTCTGAGCTGGGATGGGGCAGTGAGATAAATAACGGTGATGGATCAAGCCCTGATCTTTGGACTGGGTAAGAGTGGTCTGCTCAATTCAGACACTCTGTTCATCACCACCCCCTTTTCTGAATCGATTTTGGCCACTATAGGTGTGGCAGGGTATACTCAGACATGAGTCCCTTTCTCACTGCTCCATCAGGATTCAAGCAAGCCGGGCCGAAGACGGCTGAAATGCCAGAAACCGGTCCCCGGTAGCTTGTTTCCTTTCTGGTGAAGAATTGGCTTGGTAGTTTAGTCTGCCCTGTTCCCATGATGCACTGGGCCAGGGACAGACTGATTTGCATATAGCCAGGTTCTGAGCTGGGATGGGGCAGTGAGATAAATAACGGTGATGGATCAAGCCCTGATCTTTGGACTGGGTAAGAGTGGTCTGCTCAATTCAGACACTCTGTTCATCACCACCCCCTTTTCTGAATCGATTTTGGCCACTATAGGTGTGGCAGGGTATACTCAGACATGAGTCCCTTTCTCACTGCTCCATCAGGATTCAAGCAAGCCGGGCCGAAGACGGCTGAAATGCCAGAAACCGGTCCCCGGTAGCTTGTTTCCTTTCTGGTGAAGAATTGGCTTGGTAGTTTAGTCTGCCCTGTTCCCATGATGCACTGGGCCAGGGACAGACTGATTTGCATATAGCCAGGTTCTGAGCTGGGATGGGGCAGTGAGATAAATAACGGTGATGGATCAAGCCCTGATCTTTGGACTGGGTAAGAGTGGTCTGCTCAATTCAGACACTCTGTTCATCACCACCCCCTTTTCTGAATCGATTTTGGCCACTATAGGTGTGGCAGGGTATACTCAGACATGAGTCCCTTTCTCACTGCTCCATCAGGATTCAAGCAAGCCGGGCCGAAGACGGCTGAAATGCCAGAAACCGGTCCCCGGTAGCTTGTTTCCTTTCTGGTGAAGAATTGGCTTGGTAGTTTAGTCTGCCCTGTTCCCATGATGCACTGGGCCAGGGACAGACTGATTTGCATATAGCCAGGTTCTGAGCTGGGATGGGGCAGTGAGATAAATAACGGTGATGGATCAAGCCCTGATCTTTGGACTGGGTAAGAGTGGTCTGCTCAATTCAGACACTCTGTTCATCACCACCCCCTTTTCTGAATCGACTTTTTCCACATGGCATGGCTCTGCCCTGGGGTACAAGCTTTTTGGGGGGAAGTATTCACTGAGCTTGATCAGATATTGGGGGAGACACTGCCTCGAGCTCCGAAACTGGCACTACTAGGTTACTCTAAGCCACTCCCCCCATCTTTACGTCGACTGGCCGATATGGCGCTGCTGATAGCCAGGAGAGTGGTGGCGGCTTGTTGGATGCGAGGGCCTCTCCCCACCAAGAAAAGGTGGGCGAGGGATTTACAGTACTGCTGTACTCAAACCGAGCTGTACAGTGAATTGCTCCGCCTAGGAGCAGACCGAAAAACTTTTGGGACCTCTACAAGGAATATTTACAGAAGGGAGAGGAAGGCGGTTCAGACACTTCAGAGGTGGTGGACCTTCAGGACCAGGTATCGGAGTAGGGAGTTGGGCAACCACGGGTTTCTTCCCTCGGGGTGAGGAGAGGTGCGGGCGGTGGGGTGAGATAGGGTTGACTTGAAGTTCGGGGTCTCATAGGGGGCGTGATGGGAAGGCTATTGGAGGGGACTGACATACTGGGGTTGGGGATAGGATAGGGCACACAACAGACACACCAAGCTTTATCCACGATTCGGAGTATGTAGAAATTCCACAGACACACTCACAGGAGGGAGGGGGGAGTTGGGATGGGAGTTTGGGTAGTTTTCTTTGACCTTTTCCTCAACATAAGACCTTGCTAACAAGTTTTCATCAGGGGATAGCCAGCTGTCGCACTGCACCTCACGCTACCTCCAGGGGGGTATCACTATCGGTTATACTGGACTGGTGCCACTTCATCTCGCCGCCAGCCCCCGGGATGCCGGCTACTATGGCTGTGTACATCTTTTGGCTACAACGTTATTGTGATATGTAGTTATCATGCAATGTAAGTCTGTAAGTGCTTAAATGACGACAATGGCTTTGCTGTTAATAAAGGTCTTTTCAAAAAAAAAAACGAAACATCGAGATGTCTGTCCCTCAAGTAACAACGACAGTCATTTTTGAAACTTTACACAAGAAAGCCATCTCCCGTCCTCTGCTGCCTTTAGTCCCGGGGATTATGGATCCTGTCAAGGAGGTTTTCCTACTCCAGCAGCAATCAGAGCGGTACCAGCCCGCATTCAGAATAAGTACAAACCGGCGGCTTCTGACCCGGTGTTTGTAAAATCTGACCCTCCAGCAGACTCTGTGATTGTGGCGGCGGCAAGGAAGACACATGCTGTTGCTGGTTCCTCTTCAGTCCCGCCAGATAAGGACAGCAAAACTCAAGACTCCTGGGGTTGAAAGGTTTGCAACTCAGCTGCTTCCACACTTAAGGTTGCTAGTGCAGCTGCGCTTCTGGGCCGATATGACAGAGCCTTATGGGACTCGATGGAAGATTCAAAGCCAAGCTGCCAAAAGAAGACCAGCAGGACTTTGAAGAGACTGTTACAGAGGGGTGTCTGGTGGCGAATTCCTATTCCCATGGAGTTTGCGCCAGAAGATCGGCCTGGTTGCGCCTTACAGGTCTGAAACCGGATGCTCCGCATCGGATTCTAAATCTTCCCTTTTCGGGTTCCGCTCTCTTCCGAGAACATGCGGACGAAGAGATGACCCGAATGAAGACTGAGTTGGATACGGTGAAGGCGGTGGGCTTGGAGAAGAAAAAAGAATTCAAGCGCCGCTTCAAGACCAACAGGGGGAGAGGGGCTCAACAGAGGGTTCAAACCCCTCAGTGGTCCCAGAATAAAACTCAAGGGAAACCCCAGTTTCGAGGCAAGCCCAGCAGAGGTAGAGGAGGTCACCAACAGTCCTCCAACACCACAAGAGGGGGAAAAGCCTGAACAGAGGCTTCCTCTGGCGCCGTTGCCCACTCCAGTGTGAGGAAGTGCTTCGCAACACCTGACAGAGTGGGTCAGCATCACAAGAGATCAGTGGGTGCTGAATATATTGCGCAATGGATACAGGATACGTTTCCGTGCTCTTCCGAAGAGCATCCCTCCAAAGAGTTCTTGCCCTCACCAGCTAACATTGCTACGACGAGAGGTGCAAATCCTACTGCAAAAAAGAGCGATAGAGGAGGTTCCTCCCGCTCTAAGAGGAAAGGGTGTTTACTCCAGATATTTCCTTGTCCCCAAAAAAGATCAGGAGGACAAGTTCAGACCAATACTCGACCTACGACTATTAAACAAAGTCATCGTCAAAGAAAAGTTCCGCATGTTAGCACTTCACCAAATATGTCCACATCTTCAAGCCGGAGATTGGATGTGTTTGGTGGATCTACAAGATGCGTACTTTCACATCCCGATTGCACAACAACATCGCAAGTACCTGAGGTTTGTCGTAGGGAACAAGCACTACCAGTACAAGGTGTTACCCTTCGGTCTCAAGTCTGCACCACGGGTCTTCACCAAATGCATGGCAGTGGTGGCGGCTTTTCTTCACAAGAAGGGTCTCTTCATTTACCCATACCTGGACGACTGGCTCCTAAAAGGTCCATCTCCGGTACAAGTAACGCACGATCTGCAACTGTGCCTGCACCAGCTACACAGACTCGGCCTCCATGTGAACCTGGAGAAGTCAGTCCAGCGGCCTACACAGTCCATCCACTACCTAGGCTCCGTTCTGGACACAAGCTTGGGAAAAGCGTTTCCTTCGGAGGAGAAACTTTTTTCCATGAGTCAGAAATGTGGGATTCTGCTAGAGTCTCGGCTTCCAACAGCCCGACAAGTAGCATCTCTACTGGGGTCCATGGCGTCCTGCATTTTTCTCATCCCAAACGCCAGGCTGAGAATGCGTCCTCTACAACAGGCTCTGGAGGATCAGTGGGACCAAGCGACAGGGCGCTGGGAAGATCGAATCACTCTTTCCCAGGCGACGAAAGAGGCCATCAGATGGTGGACTCGGAGAAAGAATGTGATGGTGGGGGTGCCTTTTCACCAACCCGTTCCTTCCCAGTCTATAGTGACGGATGCCTCCCTGCAAGGCTGGGGAGCACACATGGGTCCGCTTCAGATTCAAAGCCAGTGGTCTGCGCAGGAGCAGACATACCACATCAACATGCTGGAACTCAGAGCGGTATTCCTGGCTCTCAAAGCTTTCCTACCAGCGATCAAATCCAACTCAGTCCTAGTTCAGACGGACAATACGACCACCATGTTTTATCTGAACAAACAAGGAGGCACAAGATCTCGCCCACTATCTCGAGAGGCTCAGGCAATCTGGCATTGGCTTCTCTCTCGAGGTCTCCCAGTAGTGGCAGTGCACCTTCCAGGCGAGTTGAACATCAAAGCAGATGCACTCAGCAGAAACTTCGAAGATCAGCCAGATTGGGTGCTAAACGACAAAGTAGTAGAAGAGCTTTTTTGTTGCTGGGGTCGTCCATCCATAGACTTGTTTGCAGACGACGAAAACACCAAATGCCACGCCTTCGCGTCCAGGTTCCACTGGCCAGGAACGCAGGGAAATGCTCTACTGTTGGATTGGGCAGGGATGTTCGCATACGCGTTTCCTCCCCTAGCGCTGATTCCGAGAGTAGTGTCCAAGCTCCTCAGATCGAACATGGAAATGATCCTGATTGCTCCGGATTGGCCTCGGCAGTGGTGGTATCCGGACCTTCTACATCTGTCTGTGTGTCCACACAAACGGCTCCCTTGCAGGCCGGACCTGTTGAGCAAGATGAACGGGAGGATAATGCATCCCAACCTCCCATCATTGAACATAACAGCATGGCTCCTGAGGTCCTGCAATATGGACATTTGAACTTGCCTCCCGAATGCATGAACATTTTAAAGGAGGCTAAGAGACCTTCCACAAGAGCGTCCTATGCATTCAAGTGGAAAAGATTTTACTTGTGGTGTAGAGATCATCACTTGGATCCGACTAAGGGACAGGAGGATGTCATCTTACCATGCCTCCTTTCCCTCGCAACTGCTGGTTTAAAGTACACTTCAATTAGAGTGCATTTGTCAGCTATTGTAGCATACAGAAAATCACCTGATCAGATGTCTTTCTTTCAGGTTCCAGTGGTTAAGGACTTCCTCCAGGAGTTGAAGAAAGTGTATCCCCCTGTGCGAAATCCTTCTCCTCCATGGGAATTAAACCTAGTTCTATCCAGGTTAATGTCACCTCCTTTCGAGCCCATCCACAAGGCTTCCTTACAACATCTCTCTTGGAAGGCAGCTTTTTTGGTGGCGATTACCTCTGCGCGCAGAGTAAGTGAGATACAAGTGCTCTGTGCGAAGGAACCATATACTATTTTCCACCACAACAGAGTAGTCCTAAGGGCTCACCCATCTTTCTTGCCTAAGGTCATCTCTGATTTTCTTATAAATCAGTCTATTTCCCTCCCTTCTTTTTTCCCAAATCCTACGACCCCAGCCGAGCGGTCACTTCACTCCTTAGATCTTAAGAGAGTGCTTAAGTTTTATTTGGAAAAGACTAAAGGGATTAGGAAAACGGACCAGCTGTTTGTGAACTATGGCTCAATGAGAACAGGTTTTCCAGCGGCCAAGAGGTCCATCTCCAGATGGATTGTCTCTTGCATTAAGTTGGCCTATGAGCTAGCAGGCAAACCTTTGTTGATGTCTCCAAAAGCGCATTCCACTAGAGGGAAGGCCGCTACAGTAGCTTTCTTGCATGGCATTCCAATGTCGGAAATATGCAAGGCTGCAACCTGGAAATCAGTTCATACCTTTACGAGGCATTACTGCCTCGAATCTGATTCCAGGGCCGATACTCAAGTAGGGCAAGCCTCCTTGAGGAATCTGTTTGGGTAGTCTATAGTCTACTCAGACTTATTGATGAGATTACTGTCTTATCATTCCTTTGCCCGCAGGGATGAGGAGAGGCTCGCTACTCTATTCTAATGCTTATGACTATTGATGAGGATCCCCTGGAAGAGAAGGATTAGTTACTTACCTGTAATCCTAGTTCTCTTCCAGGGGTATCCTCATCAAAGTCATAAGCAACCCTCCCGCCTCCCCGGGCAAAGGATACTCTTTAATAAGGAGATATTGTTAACCTATTTGTTATTGGGTTTGTTTTCAGTCTCCGAAAAGAACTGACCTAACTGTCACCCCTGGGGCATGATGGGATACAGGGGGTCATGAGTGCCTTAAAGGCAGGTGTCAGTTTATTGCTATTCAGCTACAGGTTAGCTTTTCAGTCTTTTTAGACTGTGTGTTTGCAATGCAGCCTGGGAGCTTCCTATGCTTCCAGTGAGTTATGAGAATTTCTACTGCTTTCTGAGCATTAAAACAATTTCTAAACAATCTTTGGTGTTGTTTCTCATGTTTCTAATGCTTATTATACATGTATGGTGGAAATTCTTCACAGCATATTTCAGCTCTAATGTGATTTGGCTGCTATTGCTTGTTTTTATATATATATATTATTTATATATATATATATGTATATATATATATGTGGGGCACATATAATATAGTGTTTCCGGGGTCCGGCGCATGGGCGGGAATATTCTAATGCTTATGACTTTGATGAGGATACCCCTGGAAGAGAACTAGGATTACAGGTAAGTAACTAATCCATGACTACAACCGGCATTTCCCGCCTTCTCCGCAGGGTACGCCTATGCCTCATGTGCCTGCGACTGCGGCGGCTCCTGTCCATGTTCCGCCACCTTTGCCACCAATGCCTTCACCACAGGTCCAGACGTCAGTGAAGATCCACACTACTGTGTACCCCGTTGATGATGATGTCGCTCCCGAACGGGAAGATGGTGAGGTCCATGATGATGCTGATGACGCCGCCACCCACATGGCTGAGTGGGACGACTACCAAATCCAGACGCCTCCCCCGGTAGAGCCCGGGGATTCGCCTCCGGTGGACATTGCGAGTTTACATAAGCTGATGGATAGAGAGGCCCAACGTTTAAAATTGCCTAGAGTCCAGAGGGAGGAGGATTGTTTCCTCTATGATTTTAAAAATCAGCCATTCAAACAAGTCCACACTATACTCATCATAGACTTTATATGGGCTGAAGGGGTGAAGCTCATGCAAACACCAAATTCACTGCCGGCTCAACTGCCTCGCCTTGAGAAAAAATATACGGCGCCCGTAGGATCTCCAGTGTGCCTTGTCACTCATCCAAAGCCCGACTCAGTGGTCACTCAAGCAGCATAACGTCGTTCCCGTAATCCGGCATCGCCAATTTCAGCTCCTCCAGATAGGGAGGGTCAGCGCCTAGACGCTATTGGACGCAAGTTCTCCTCGATGGCTTTCACTACGGTGAGGGCGGCTAATGCTTTAGCCATCTTAGGCCGCTATGACCGCCAGATGTGGTCGGACTTGTCTGCTCTGGTGAACCTCATCCCTGACGCTTACAAGGCTGAAGCTAATCCTGCAGGACGGAGAGAGGACGTCAGAGGAAATCATTGATTGTGCAGTTGACATTGTGTGTACTGGCTTTCGTCAGCTTGCTAGTGCAGAGGTCTTACGACGGCAGGTCTGGTTACGGTCCACCTCTTTCCGCCAAGAAGTTCAATCCAAGATCCTGGGTATGCCATACTACGGTGAGTCGCTTTTTGGAGCGCACATAAACAAGGCTTTGCAGGCCATTAAAAAGGACACTGACACTGCTCGCTCATTGGGGACTTTACAGTTTTGGAAGCAGCCATTTTGTGGGTGCTCGCGGACGCGGCACCTCCTCAACTTTTCGTGGAGGAAACTCTCAATACCGCTCCTACCTTCAAGGTAACCAATGTTACTCTTCCAACCAGCAGCAGTCCTCCCGACAGCAGTCGTCAAAATCCTACAGGGGTAAATCCTCATATAGAGGATCCACTCCCAAATATCAATGACTTTGGTACTCCCCCCAGCGTTGGAGGTCGAATCTCTCTGCTCTTTTCTCAGTGGTCCTCCATCACCTCGGACCGCTGGGTTCTGGACATTGTCAAAAAGGGCCATGCTCTTGAGTTCATCAAGATTCCTCCTCCTACTCCACTGTCTGGCCCGCCTCCTCCCCACCTCAAGGAGGTTTTCCATCAAGTTCGTCTTTTAATTCAGAAAGGTGCCATCGAAGTGGTTCCCAAGTCTCAGAGAGGAAAGGGTTTCTATTCCCGTTTTTTCCTAATACTCAAGAAAACGGGAGATTGGCGACCAATTCCGGATTTGCGAGCGCTCAACAGGTACCTCAAGAGCCAATCCTTCCGCATGCTTACACTGGTAGAGATCCTGCGTCTGCTCTCCATGGGCGACTTCATGATCACCATCGACCTACAGGATGCCTACGTCCATGTTCCAATTCTTCAAAAGCATCGGAAGTACTTGTGCTTCCGAATGGGACGGAGAGACTTCCAGTTCAAGGTGTTGCCTTTCGGCCTCTGATCCACCAGTATTGCCTATAGTAGTGGCTTACCTGCGTCTCCGAGGCGTCCAAATCTTTCCATATCTGGACGACTGCTTCCTCAAGTCACAGTCTCGCAAACAGCTGCTTCAACACACCCGTCTTCGTCAGGAAGTGTTTCGATCTCTCGGCCTAACCATCAATGTCGAAAAGTCTCAGGTCGAACCGGCTCAAAGCAGGAATTTTCTGGGAGCAACATTGGACACAGTGCTTTCAAAGGCATTCGTGTCCCAAGAACGTCAACAAAAGATCCTTCGCTTGGTGTCTCTGATTCGAGCAAGACTGTCCGTTTCTTTCCGGATCTTGAAGTCGTTTCTGGGGATGGCATCGTCTTGTATTGCACTGATCCCAAATTGCAGACTTTGGACTCGCCCCATTCAGGAGGAATTGGACGTACAGTGGCATCAGGTCCCCGGTTCTTTCAACGACATTTTGAGTGTCATCGCTCGCATGAGATCCGCTCTATATGGTAGGCGCAACCGTCCAACCTTGCGACAGGAACTTCTTTCCTCTCCACCACTCCAGAACTCACGCTCACAACAGACGCCTCATTAGAAGACTGGGGCGCTCACCTTCAAGGCCTTTCCATCAAGGGCAAATGATCTCCGCTTCATTGTTCCTGGCACATCAACAGGCTGGAGCTGATGGCAATTTTTCTGGCGCTCAAGTCGTTCCTTCCTGTGATTCAAAGGGAATCAGTGCTCATTCAGACGGACAATACCACCAGTATGCACTATGTCAACAAGCAGGGCGGAACCAGGTCTCCCCTCTTGTCTCGGCTGGCTCAGTCGATCTGGGATTGGGCAATCCGTCATCAAGTTTCCCTGACGGCTGTGCATCTGCCAGGCGTCTCCAACATCCTAGCGGATTCCCTCAGCAGGTCCACGTCATCGACCCACGAGTGGGAGTTACATCAACCGACTCTCGACCTCGTTTTTCAACGATGCGGTCGTCCGTCTCTGTGCAACGCCGGAGAACCGGAAATGCCCATCTTACGCAAGTTGGCATCCCCACCACGGGTCGTGCGGGAATGCCCTTTTGATGAATTGGTGCGATCTATTCGCCTACGCTTTTCCTCTGATCCAGTTGGTGCCTCGTGTGCTGTGGAAGATGCGGAGGCAGCCCTGCCACAGTCTCCTGATCGCTCCCAGATAGCCCCGTCAGGCGTGGTTGTCGGAGTTGCTCCTTCTGTACCAGTGCGAGCCCATCCTCCTGCATCCTCGACCGGACCTCCTGACGATGGACAAAGGTCAGATTTGCCATCCGAACCCCTCCTCTCTACAATTGTCGGCCTGGAACCTGAGCACCTTGAATTTGCGCATTTAAATATCTCGCCGGAATGCCGAGACATTCTCGCTCAGGCCAGAGCTCCGTCTACCATTAAGACTTACAAGCTCAAATGAAAGATGTTCTGCCATTGGTGTGTGGCTACGAATATCCATCCTATCCATTCCACTCTGGAGCAGCTACTTCCGTTCTTTCTGGACCTGGCTCAATCCGGGCTTTCCCATGCTACTTTGAGAGTTTTCTTGGCGGCAATCTCTCGTTTCCGGTAGGATGGCTCCTCCTCTCTCTGCTCTTCCAGAGTTGTTGTTCAGATTTTCAAAGGACTGTTCCAGAAGTTCCCACCTCTTCGGCGTCCTCCTCCCACTTGGCATCTCAATGTCGTCTTAGCCCAACTAATGAATGCGCCATTCGAGCCTATCCTTAGGGCGGACCTAAAGTTTCTGACCTGGAAGGTAGCCCTTCTCCTTGCTCTGACATCATCTTGTCGCGTGAGTGATCTTCACGCTTTCACTGTTAAACCTCCTTTTCTTCAATTCAAACCTGACTGTGTGGTGCTTCGCACCAACTCAACTTTTCTGCCTAAGGTGCCTACGGATTTCCATTAAACGAGCCTGTTTCCTTAAAGGCTTTCTTTGCCGATCCTCCATTTCCGGCAGAGCAACGATTGCACTCTTTGGACATCAAACGATGCCTTAAATTTTACATCAGCAGAACAGCCCCTTTTCGCAGGTCCGATCAACTGTTCATTGCCCATGGACGAATGCGTAAAGGGCGCCCTGTTACCAAGCCAACTATTGCACGTTGGATTTCTTCAGCCATTGTCTTCTGCCACCAGCAGGCCGGCAAGCCTCTACGATCTACAGTGAGGGTTCATTGCACCAGGGCGATGTCATCCTCTACCGCCCTGTTTGCTGGTGTGCCGCTTCATCAGATCTGCCGAGCAGCCACGTGGTCCAGCAGGCACACATTCACAAAGCACTACTGCTTGGATGCCATCAACGAGGCGGATACAGCAGTGGGACAGGCTGTCCTTCGTCATCTTTTTAACTAAGGTGAGCCTCTGTCTTCCCTCCTCCGCTATGGTTTTTTATGATTGCTATCAGAACTAACATGACTGTATTATTACTGTCTCTTTGGTTTTCTCCATGCTGTTGCATAGCAATCGGACCTCTTCGGATGTTACTGCTCTCTATTCTATTCAAGCATGTGAATCTATGAAAGACACCCTAATACTGGAGAGGAACAATTGTTACTTACCTGTAAACAGGTGGTTCTTCAGTATTGGTGTCTTTTATAGATTCACATGCGACCCACTCTCCTCCCCTCAGAGGCTCGCATCTCCTCATCAACTCTTTTATCGCTCTTGTGCTACGAAAATCTGAGGGTCTGAGCTCTGAGGAGAAGTTTCTGGAAGGGTGCTGGCACCTGATTGGCTGTAGTTTGGACTAACATAATGACAGGAATATGTTACAAGTGTTTTTTCTCTCTCTTGTATTCCTATGTAGGAATGGGTTTGTGAGCCTTTATTATGTATTTACTACTATTATTTCATGTTATGTATTACATACTTATGTTATTGGTATGTTATTGCTATTTTATTTACCATGGGACTCCCACTTCGACAACGGGGAATATTCAAGCATGTGAATCTATGAAAGAGACCAATACTGGAGAACCAACTGTTTACAGCTAAGTAACGATTGTTTGTAATACTGCCAGTAGTCTGGTCGGGATGGGCAATCCCACAACATATGCTTAAAATCCACATGTATGTATGCACAGCGTGGGCACTGCTGTTCACCACTACCCAGCATTAAGTTAAGTCTGTGTGGAGTGAGGTGGGTCTAATGGAGGATAATAAATTGGGTGTATTTAAAGCTGGCGTTTATACTTATCTTCTGGAGAGATCTCTGTCCCTTTTTCCAGTCTGCTTCAGACAAATTGTGTTTTACTAGTGACTCCCATTTCTGTAGTTGGATTGATAGAGGGTTTTCCGCCATCTCCCTCACCTAACTATTTTATGAGGTGCCTCGCCAATCCTGATGAGATCACGGCCTGTAAAAGTGCACATGTTTTTGGTTCTTGAATACCACCGCCCCATAAACACTGAAACGATTTCTGCAGCCCATGATAATTAAAAAATTTCCCAGCAAGCAGCTCCCTTAATGGGGCCATCCTACTTAATGCATAACATCCCCTTTTATCACTCTGGTCGCTCTTTGCAGATGTATTTCTCAACGGTTTTTGAAGGGTGTGCCTGTCACTTAGGGATAGAAAATGTACACTCTTTGTTCCAAAGTTATGTACGCGTCTGCCAGAATTTGTTCATCGGGGCGCCCTTTGCTATCATTTTGAAAGCAGCAATAAAATCTTTCCCCAGTTGTGTGTGTTGTTTAAGCTTGAGTTGGTTACATACAAAATAAATGTATATGATATAATTTACTTTTGCATTGACTCCTGAAATAGGGTGGCCTTCTATTTCCTCTGCTGGTCTAATCATTCCCATTGGCATATGTCGCCCTTTCCTGTGCTCTCACCGGTGTCTGACTGCCATTTTGGCTGATTGTGTGGACACCATCTACAAAGATCAGCATCCACAATGTAACTTAGAACTATTGAGATTCTGTCAATCACATTATAGGATATATGGTGCTTTTGTCCGTCTGCCCTTCCAGCAGTGCTGAGATTTGCCGTTAGTTCCTGTAAAAGCAGTTCCATCAGCTGGTCAAACTGGGCAAGGTTCATTTTTGCTCAGTGAACCCAACTGTGCATCAAATTTCCTCTAGCTCTAGACCCTACTTCTCATTAGTGTTTTCATGAACCAAGAGATCTGTGCAAAGTAATATCACCAAAATCCAGAAAGTGTAATTGCACGCCAAATAAGTATTCTTTTTTATGCCTCGGATTTAGGAAGAGCACACTACTGCTCGTGTTCAGCAATCTAACTAGATGTATTGCTGCAAGGTCTGAGTCGTCAGCGCAATATGAGTTTCAATCCTGACAGCAGTGAGGATGGCAGGACCCCATCCTGTTAGAGCCAAGAGGAATGCTATGCCTTCGCATTCAGATAGGGGTTAAAAACTCACAAGCATCAACTGGTCAAGTTGAGTCTCCTGGCATAATCCTGGATTCGCATGTTCACCCCTAATGAGGAATATAACCATGGTATTTATTAACAATGTTGATCTAAAGAGCTGTATGAGTTAGATGCCTTGTTTTGTTCTGAGCTGTGTACATGGATGTTAGACGAACTGCTACAGTACAGATCCTAGCACCCAAGAGTTTGGAGACCAAAATGCTGACGTATATCCTATAGAATGTGTCTGTCATTTTTTTCCCATTTCCTAAGTCTTTAAAGTGACAAGGCCTTTAATTGAATTTTCAGCTGCGGAGACCATTTTGGCAGCATATCTTAGGATATCTTAAGCCATGATTGCAGTGCGCTTATAGGCATCTGTATTGCTATTGTTCTGGTCTTGTCGGACAGTGGAATACTCTGATATACCTGTTTATGAAATTGTATGAATTTCACATTAATTTCTTTGATTGTTGAGTAGAATATCCTCATTTGAATTAATAGCAAATATTTCACCTTCTCTTACTGTCCATCATCCACACAAGCTCTACGTGGTCCTGTGAGGAATAAGTAATTTCAGACCCCCCTTCAGTTCTGTGAGGTACAGATTATGGTTACCCACCCACATCCAGCTAGCCACAGAGCAGTCTGCCAGCATTCCAGTGGAAGTCAGAATTGCCGCCATTGGGGGTGGGGAATATGTTCATATGTTATTTCCCTGGTCCAGCAGATGTCACAAGCATCAGTATGTAGCGAATGTCTTCCTCTCCATTTGCTTTAACAGCTCTAAATGATAGTTTGAGAAATGTGGTTTCAACCAAGGCACTGTCTGAGGTGAATGTGCCTACAGCATCACTATTTCTGTCTCTGATCATGTACAAGGAAACATCCGTGTTTTATTTCCAGTGTTTATCCTCCTGTCATTCAAGCAATAACTAGGCATCCAAGGCTCAAATTGATTTAACTTAACACTCCCACATGTTGACTATGTACATTGTACAACCTTTACACGTATGCCATCAGCTAAACCAACACCCGGCAATTTCCACAGCGTGCATTATCCGAGATCAATCGATTTGAGAGAATATTTTTTCCCTGCCAACATACACACTGCTACTTCCAGCCACTTCTTTTAAATCGCTTAAGGTTACAGTACAGGAGAGTAGGTTGAGTGGTGCCTCAGCCCCCTATGACTGCAACCCAGTTCATAAACCATCAAGTGAAGATTAGGATTGTTGTAGAGTGAGCTGTCTGTCTGATGATGTGTACTAGTTACTGTAAGTTAAAGTTGCATGGGGGAGCTCTGCAGTGATGGTGTCCATCACAAAACCACCTTTCCTAATGTTGCAGATTGTCCTTCCACTCAAGAAATGCCCTTACTCAATGTCACTTTTGACTTATGCTTCACTTTGTGTGTTGCCACGAGAAATAGTCACATGCATAGCGTAATTGATATTGCTAAAGTGTTAAATCTTCTACAGTTAAATATATCCATAACTGGAATAAAAGTTGAAAGAAAAGTATATGCTACGTTAAATATTTCTGTTTAAACACTTTACCAGGATTTATGTTTGATTGTAATATGTGTTTATACTTACTAAGTGTTATTTTCAGAGTTGTGTGTTAAGTTCTTCCTTTAACCTTTCAGAACAGACGCAATCTTGTTTGGCCATTATCGAATGTCACAGGAGACGGACAATCAAACCAAAATATTTGCAGTGATAATGAAGAGAAAAGAAGAGGTGTGTCATAGGGGATGCATTATTTTGTTCTTATTTGTGATATTTTCTTTTGAATAACCTATTGCTCGTAAAACGTTGTTTATTTGTACTTGTGACAAGTACAAAATACTTAAGATGCCATTTTTATTGTATGAGTTTTGCTTGCAACATTTATCCTTACTCGCTTCTCCTGTGCAAAGAACCACAATATAGACTTTTGTGTAGGTCAGATCCCCCATCCTGGACGTTTGTCAAGAGCCAGACTTGATCAGTGATGGCTGGTGATGTTTGAAACTGGTGAGATGTAGCATGTGCCCCAAAGTTAAAGGAGCGAGTGAACTTAGCTCTTTTCAGAGCCTGGTTAGGGGCGGGGTGCTGGGGAGGCGGATCTCTCCCCTAAGAAAAAATAGAAAAAAATGAATTACTATTATACAACGTATTTTTCAGATAAATTTGCTAAAAAACAAAGTCTGATTAAGGAGGCTCATCATATACCCCAGTATTCTAATAGTGTCCCAACTAAACCTCACACTCTTCAGATGCTTTGCAGGTTTGCGTCCCCCCCTCCCCACCCCTAAATTAATTTTAAGGGAATTGTGACAAAATAATGTGTTTTCAGCATTATTTTCCTAAACCAAGATTAAAAAGCCATAAGTGAAAATGGTACTTTAAGAAATCACTTCTTATACGGTTTATCATTTACCATGGCATCAATCTACAATTTTGCATTTCATTTCCTTTTGTTAATCCATCTTTACACTTCAAAGTACATGCTCCATTATATGCTCTACCTGAGGCTCTACTTTTACAGGTTTATGCAACAGTACCTCTATCAACTAAACTTTTCTTTCAAACTTGATTCTCCGCATAAAAATTTGAAATACAACATTCCCATTTTAATAAATAAGTGTTCAGTGCCCAAACATTTTCATTCCTTGGAGCAGTCACACATGTATAAAGTTGCATTACTTGCTTATTTATCACCATCTCATGCCATGGTTGACCCCAGTAATCCAGGAACTGTCATTACTTCCAGAGGGTATGCAGTTTTCCAAGGATGACAAAATGAACCTTCATCCAACACATGGAAGTAGCTGCGAAAAATAACTACCAATATGCCAGCATTTGGTAATAAAATAACAATAATTCCAACCAATGTGCCATGCGTAGCTCAAAATGCTGGGATTTACACCAAATATGCTATGGGTGTGTCCAAAATGCATACCACTAATAATCCAATGCCAAGAAGCAGGAAGCACAGGTACTCCCAATTAAATACACACATGTAAGCACTGAGATACATACACTACCTTACTTCCTCACTTGCGCGCCGACCCACACACAAAATTTCAGATATTTGTTTTTTACTTATCCTCTGCTGCTTGCATAAGGCCATTTTCAGAGCCTCCTTTGTTTTTCAGTGATCTTCAGCACTCTCCCAGCGGACCTTTCCACGTTGCCTGGCCTGTAAACACAACTACAGTGTCACAGACAGCAACTCTTTAAATATACTCACTGCACATGACAACCTGGCTGGGATTTTCTTTTTCCATCGTTCAATGCTTCCTTTTTCCCAGCAACTCCCATCTATTTTTTGTTTTGCTTTCTTGATCTTTTTACTGTCTCTTTGGTAAAATATATATTGCAGGAATACAAGATATGGTTATAAAGTAAACCATTTCTGCCTTTACCAAGCGTGCTAATTGCATGTCATTATGTTGCTAGGCCAGTGATCTTCAAGCCTTTTAATGATGCAACCCCTCATACACCAAACAAATGTATTGGTCCTAGAGTGACCAACTGTCTATAAATTTCACAGACCGTCAGTTATTTGGACCTCCTGTCTGTTGTCCGTGAGGTTTTCTTTCACAGGCACATTTTGTCTGTAATTTCGAACGTTTCAGCGAGCTGCACTGTCCCCCCTGCTTCAGCCGCAGAGTTCTGTAACCAGGCCCGGACTGGACGTTGCGGGCACCGGGCAATACCCCGGTGCGCTGCAAGGGTGGGGGCTGGTTTTGGGCCCCCGGGGGCCGTTTTTGTTACAGGACCGTTTTTGCAGCATAGCTGAAAAATCGGCCCTGTAACAGAATCGGCCGAAAACCGGCCCCGACAAAGAGCTCGGCAGCACCCACAACAGCGGAGCAGCCGAGCACTTTGCCAGGGCCGGTTTTCGTTCCCAGTCCAGCCCTGTCTGTAACTCGCACTCCTGCTGTGAACTCAAGGGTCTGCGGGGAATGAGATTTTGGTATCAATTTATGATCGAATTAATAATTTATCTCATTCGGGATTTTGGACCGCTAATATCTGTCATTGAGTAAAAGACAACTCCCACATAGGTTAGTTAAACCCCATTAAATGACGCCACTCTGAAGAACCACTTACAACTGATAAAGTTTTAAGGCTTTTATATAAAAGTCAGATTTGAATGCGAATACAATCTTCTCAAGATAGATCTCAAGTATACAAAATACAAAATCAGTTCCTTAATCATCAATTTAAAGCTTCGATGTGAAGTGGTTCCTTTGCGTCATCTATCGAAAGAGAAAATAATCAAGTTAAATCTGTCCCTACTCTATACTAGGTGACATCCCTATTTCGCAAGTTCCTTGGTACCCTAAAAAGGTGTCAGCAGTTTGACTTCAAAGAAGTTCAAACTCTCTTAGCCTCTAAAGGTAACTTGAGTTTAAGAAGCAGTACCCTCTCTGCCTACCCATCCGCTCTTCTAAGGGTCCTCGGCCTACTGCTCCCCTGCGCTCTGATCTCTCTCAGCGCATCTGCTCAAGGCATCTACCCTTGCCTTTGCTTTGAGCAATTCGCCTCACTGATCCTAACCTCCAATTGCCAATTACTACCTCTCCTCCCCGGGGTGCTGTCCCTAAAATACACAATCACAGTGTGGGTGGAACGCCCCTTGACGCCCACCACGGACTTTCCCCGATGATGTCAGTTTCTGACTCTTCCCATTGCTTCATCTCTTTGCGTCGTCCGTTAGGTTGACCCTTCTCCTTAGATGTCATCTTCATCTTCTTGTTGGCGACTTTTAGTTGACATTTCCATCCAAAGTCAAATAACCTTAAACAAGACCTTAACATTATAACTCTTTCTCTGACCTTACTAGATCCTGTGAATGGTCATTCAAAAACAAAGCTCAAATTCCAATCGCCTCCTCTCATGTTTAGGCAATAAACCTCATTCGACATTTGTCACCTTAAATCTAACAAATGCTAGACTCTTCGGCTCGCACCATCATGTGAAGACTATTCACGACTCCTGTGAGCCCACTAAATTACATACATTGGACTACACTCCTGCGAACCCTTTGGTCATTCAGGTTATAATCACAAATGACCTAAACTCTTCTAGCATTCCTACAACTTCTTCTACACAGTATAAGCTTTAACATACATTTATATATGAACGCTTTTAGCAAATACTTCGTTCATGTGTGAATACATCTTAGCTAAAATACAATTTTGTAGAGTATAAACCTTAATACATAGAATATAAACCCTATACATTGATTATCGTCGTTATGTATGTTTCTTACACATTTCTCCATGTTACATTTCTCGCCGTTTCTGCCTTTAAAACTACACACGTAATTGAATTTCACTTTGCACGTTCTTTTGTTCGTAAGCATTTCTACATTAGCCCACTACGTATACGGTCTTCTAGATCTAATACATTCTAAAGTGAATATAGTTATACATTTCCTATACCATGTCGTCACTTTAGTTGACTTTACGTTATAGTCATCACTTCACATTACGATATGCATTTCATTCCCACGTTACACAATATTCCTACGTTTATAATAGATGCGTCTAAATATGACTACGATATACATTCCATTCAAATTACGCTCTCTCAGTTCCCCCCTTTGATGACTTTTAGGAGTCATCACTAAAAGCAATTTGAATACAATCCCTTTAAACCGAACTAGTTACATCATTTCCTCTTTTCATCATTTCAAGTGCTCTCAAACTTTTATACTGTTGATCTTGTAAAGCAGCCAATCTCCTTTCCTGCTCTCTCATAGATCTTTGTAACCGGTTCGTCTTATACCATTTATATAGTTTCACAAATCCTAACAATGAGATTATACAAATTAATACTATTAATACAGGTTTTAATATGTACCATATAATACTTTTGCCAAGGTTGGCAAACCAACTCCCAACCTTTCCTACTCCTTTACCTACTTTTTCCCAAACATTTATTTTTGTCAAATCTTCTATTTCTTGATGAATCTGTGTAATATTTCTTATGACCTTTTCTAGTGGTTTTGAATTATCAGGAATATAAGTACAACATTCCTGAACCTTCAAAGATTTACAAACTCCGCCTTCTTTTGCTAATATTACATCAAGAGCAAGTCGATTCTGAAGAACCATTGCTCTGATCGATTGCATCTCACCTTCTATTAGCATTAATGACCTTGCAGTACTCGCAGATAATCTATCTACGACTGTAGCTAGTCTCCTGATCTTAACATCGTTAAGTATTAAACCTAACATAGGAAACATCGCTCCAAATACGTCTCCTACTATTTCTGCATCTCCTACTTCCCTTTTCGTCCTTGTCGAAGCCTTTCTTTCTATGACCGCTAAATCCTTTGCATGATATATTTTTGGGAAGACAATTGCCAAGTAACACGAACCATACCAATTGTCAGGCAGTTTTACATAGGCATTTCTCCCACATACAAAATATACATTAGGAATCACTTGCATTTCCTTCATGAAATCTTTCGTATAATACTCTAGTCTAAAAGCATGTTCGCAATTTACTTCACCTACAAATACACTCTCATAATATGTCTTGCTTCGAGTTAAACATAACTTTCCTTTCTGCGTTCTATCCAATGCTATTGGACCATTGCTCCCTTTCTTTTTATGTGCCTTCTCTTCTTCGGTCCAATCAGTTTTCCACTGTCCTGACATTTTTAGAATCTTCTGTCTTCTGTATCGATCATCCACTTGTCCTATGAACTTTTTCTCAATCTCTGACACTTTGCAAGTCAGATTATTTCTACGTGCGTATGATGTATCTAACGTATCCCAAGGAAGGAAGAACTTTGCTAGTCTATCCTCCTTTTTGTAATAGTCCCACTTATTCATCTGCTTATAATTCGGAACTTCAGGCAGTACCGAATCATAATTTGAAAAGTAGTACTCAAATCCTTCTCTACCATAAAATATACTAAGCAGTAAACTACATGTTATCCCATAAGTCAATGGGAGATGATGATATCTGATGCCCTCGTCTACAGAAGCCGGTAATTGCATACAAACGTAGCAATCTTTGGCCTCCATGGCATCGATATATTCATACAATAATTTGGCATATGCATTTGACCTAAAATTTCCCTGTGACTCGTCTACATGCAATCTACGAGTTTCATCTGCTAGTAACGTCTTTTCACGTATGACATTGCCCTCCTCTTTCTTTCCCCCAAGAGCAGGTTTCAAAGTCGTTACGAATTTTGCATTTGCTATTTCTTTATCTGTTTCATGTCCTACTATGTATGATATTGTCACTACTGTAATTATGAGAAATATCACTACTGCTATAAGTGTACCTACTATACATCTAGCTTTTCTGTTTGGGTTGCCGTTCTCCATGTTGTCAAAACAGCGCAACTCTTTCTCTTGCGAAAAGGTTTTCAGTTCAGTCCTTTGCTTGCCTTGTTTTCTTTTCAGTTTGTAAAGTGCTCTTTTATCAACAAGGTCTCTTTTTCGCAACAATGTCTCTTTATTTTTTTTTTTATTAACAACAGACAACCCTAACCCTTCTCCGTCCTCTAAATGTAATCCCTAATTTTATTCTTCTTTCCACTCGACGCTAGGTTATCTTCTTTTTTATGGCTTATATACAAAAGTCTCTATGTATCAACAATTATTCTCGTACCTGCAGCTCTTGCAACTAGTTCCAACAATTCAAAACGAATGATTTTGTCTTCTTCCTCTGAGATCTGATGACCAAATGTTGGAAATTGTAATCTGTTCAACACTAAATCTTTAATCCGACTCAAGTATGGGGGTATGGGAAGTGTGAAAGTCAGTAATCCCTCAGTCTCGAGTCCAGGCGTCAACATCCATATCTCCACTGCCACAAATGGATCGAGATCGATTATTTTCACACTCTTCACTCTCCCAGATTTCTGTCCCCAAGACATCTGCTAGATAAGTCCACTCTGGGGTGGCGTACCTTCTGCAGGGCACACGTACCCTCCTCGACCTTCGTGGACTCTCAGTTCCTGAGTCAGTCGTTTCTTCCTCCTGATCCGCTTCTTCAGCGATCGGGACAAGAGTTCTTTCTTGCTTTTCTTCCGAACTTGGCCTTTTCTTTCTCTCCGGCCAACTGGCTTCGTCACTCCTTGTTTTTCTGCTCCTTGTTCTTAGACCAGTCTCTTGGTCACTCTCAGCTGGTTCAGTTTCCGATTCAGTCTCCCAGTTACTGTCTTCTCCTGAGACGACTTCGGTCTCGCTAGTGTCTTGCCCTTCGCCGACCTGCTCTGTCACTGTCTCAGCCTCTTCGATCACCTCTACAGCTTGTCTTTCCCCCACTATGTCTTCTCCACTTTCCGCTGGATTTTCATCCGAGAGAGGAGCTGTTTCTTCTAGAGGTGTTGGCACTCTTCGAGTGTGTGAAGCATGTATCCAGTTTGGCAGGCCTCCACACTTCACGGCTGTGTTCGTGACAAGTATGACTTGAAACGGTCCTCTCCAGCGCACGTCTAAGCAGTTCTTCCTGACATGCTTTTTCACCAGGACCCAGTCTCCAGGACTCAGGTCATGGCACAAGTCTTGTGCTGATGGAACCTCTGCAGCCTGGACCTGGAGGGACACAGAATTAATGGCATCAGATAGTCCCTTGCAGTAGTCCAAGATCAAGTCGTCTGTGATGTTCACTAGCGCTGCAGTCGGAACCGATGGCAATCTCATAGCTCTCCCCATTAGCACTTCATGTGGAGAGAGGCCTGTTTTTCTATCAGGTGTGCTACGTATGCTCATAAGAACCGCTGGAAGTGCGTCTGGCCAACTCAGGGATGTCGAGGAACAAACTTTAGCCAATCTGGACTTGATTGTACTGTTGATTTGCTCTACAATCCCTGAGGCTTCTGGTCGATAGCTGCAGTGTAACTTCTGATCAATATTCAAAGCTGAGCACAACATCTTCACTATTTCGCTATTGAAATGAGTTCCTCTGTCTGATTCCAAAGAGGATGGCACCCCAAATCTCGGTATCAACTCTCTAAGCAACAGCTTTGCTACTGTAAGTGTATCACATCTACGTGTAGGGTAAGCCTCAACCCATCTAGAAAATATGCAGACAATCACTAAAACGTATCTGAGTCTGTTACATGGAGGCATTTCTATAAAATCAAGCTGCATTCTATTGAAAGGCCCCCCAGACCTTCCTATGTGACTCAATGTAACTGGTGTTCTCTTTCCCACGTTTAGTTGCTGACAAATCGTACATCGCTGACATACTGCTTCTGCCGCTACTCTAAACTTAGGATTAAACCACGTTTGTCTGAATACTCTCACCATTGCATCTCTTCCTATGTGTGCTGATCCATGCAATTTCCTTGCCATTGGACTAACAAGTTCATTTGGTAAAACTGCTCTCCCATCGGCAGAAACCCAAAAATTCATCTCGCTTTTCTCACAACCCGCTGTTTCCCAGCCCTTCTTCTCATCATCTGGTGCATTCTCTTGGACACTCCTTAACTCATCCCACGTATCTACAGTGTCTAATAACATCGTCAATTCAGTTCTTTCTTGAATTCCCCCCACTTTCACATCAGTGTGAGAATATCCCTGTTCAGCACAATAACGTGCTACTTCGTCAGCATAGCGGTTGCCTTGCGACACAAAGTCTACATTTTTAGTGTGCGCGGCACACTTGACAACGGCTATGGCTGACGGACCTTGCAATGCATCTAACAAAAGTCTCACGAATTCTCCATTCCTAATGGGAGAACCCGAGGAGGTCATGTAACCTCTTTGAGACCATAACTGCCCATAATCATGAACTACCCCGAAACCATACTGGCTATCGGTGTATATAGTGACTCGAAGTTTGTCGCCTGCTAAGCAAGCACGAGTCAAAGCAACAATTTCAGCTACCTGTGCGGAGTGTACTCCTTCCAGGCAAGCGGCTTCTACAACTCTGGTGATTGTGCAAACTGCATAAGCTGCTCTCAGCTGACCGATATCGTCTCTTACGCATGAACCATCAACAAAGAAAATTTCATCAGGGTCAGTCAATGGCTCATCTACGATATCGGGTCTCGGTTTGGTGCATAGTTCAGTCACATCGAGGCAGTCATGATCTGTACAATTTTCATCTTCCACTTCATTTGGAAGTGGCATCAAAGTAGCAGGATTCAAGACGGAGCATCTTTTCAGGGTCACATTCTCGGCAGCCAGTATGACTTGCTCGTAGCGTGTGAGCCTGCTATTCGTCAGATGCTGAGTCTTAGTCCTGGTCATTAACAATTCCACAGAATGCGGTACATACACCACTAACTGATGTCCCATCACCACGCTTTCTGATCTCTCAATGCTGACACCCGTTGCAGCAACGGATTTGAGACATCCGGGCAACGCTGCGGCTACTGGATCTAATGTAGCCGAAAAGTACGCCACTGGCCTACGCGCATCTCCGTGGATCTGAGCTAAAACCGCTAAAGCGCATCCCTCTCTTTCGCAGCAGTAAAGCAAAAATGGTTTGGTGTAATCAGGCATTCCCAAAGCCGGGGCGCGACATAAGTCCTCCCTCAGCTGCAAAAATGCCATCAAACAGTCTTTGTCCCATGGTACCGGATCACTCACTCCTTTGTGCGTCAGTTGTAATAACGGTTTTGCCTTCAGTGAAAAGTTAGCTATCCACTGCCGACAATAACCGACCATGCCTAGAAACATCCTGACCTCTCTTTGTGTTGTAGGCGCGTTCATTTTCATAATCGCCTCTATTCTGTCAGGAGACACCTTCCGTTTCCCCTTTTCAATCCTGTGGCCCAAGTATTGCACTTCAGTTTGACAGTATTGCAATTTACTTGGAGACACCTTGTGCCCGTTCTCGGCCAAGTGATTTAACAAGGTTATGGTGTCTACTCTGCAAGCTTCTTCTGTTTCTGACGCAACTAGGAGGTCGTCTATGTACTGGACTAGAACTGAGTTCTTGGGCAGCACTAGACTTTCAAGATTTTTCTTTAAAAGCTGGTTAAAGATCGATGGGCTTTCTGTATACCCCTGAGGGATACGACACCATGTTAAAACGCGATCTTCCAGCTTAAAAGCGAAAAGATACTGGCTCTCTTCATCTAAAGGAATCGAAAAGAAAGCCTGGCACAAATCTATCACGGTAAACCATTCAGCTTGGAACGGTATCTGAAATAATATCACTGATGGATTCGGTACCACTGGACAACATGAGACAACAATATTATTAATCTTTCGAAGATCCTGCACTATTCTGTATTTTCCACTAGGTTTCTGCAAACCCATGATCGGTGAGTTACATGGACTACCCACGATCTCCTTCAGTATTCCTTGTTTAATCATGGATTCGATCACAGGCTTTATTCCTGCAATCGTCTCTGGTGTCAACTTGTATTGTGGTGTTCTTGGGTACTCAGCATTGAGTCTTACCAAGACCTTTACTGGTTCTACTCCTTTGATCAAGCCTATTTCTTCTCCAGTAAAATCCCACACCTCAGCTGACACTTTCTCCCTCAAGTCCTGTGGAAGCTCCTCCACTGTCAGGGTAGGATATAATTCCACACATTCCTGCGAATTTACAACTTTGAAATCGGCATCTTCATCGTTGGTCTGTACTTCTACTCCTTCAGGTGTGCAATGTATTGTGCAATTCAGTTTACACAACAGGTCTCTTCCTAACAAACACACGGGGCTAGAATCACAGATCACGAACTGATGTTCGTCACTGTAATTCCCTATCTTTACTGACACTGGTTCTGTCAGAGGATTCGTCATCCTCTTGTTTGCGACTCCTACCACCTGAATCATTTCTCCTGATATCGGCAGACCTGGGACTACCGCTGATCTCAGCGTGGATCTAGTGGCTCCCGTATCCACCAAAAAGGTCGTAGGACATCCAGCTACTTCAGCTTCTACGTATGGTCCTCTCTGGTCTACTTCCAGGGCTGCTCCTAAAGTACAATCTTCTTCCCTATTCACTCGTTGCCCTGTAAGAGGATCAACGTAGTAGCATTCTTCTCCTCCTACGAATAATGGCATTTGTCTATAGGTTTTCCCTCCATTCGCAATTCGAGGTGGTTGAGGAAACGGGGCTCGAGGAGTCTGAGTCCCCCCTTTGATAAACTTTCCCTTCGGGACTGTTGCTCCCTTAACCACGTTATTCGGTACCTCTTCCTCCTCCTGTTCTAATTCCCCTGTCTCAATATTGTAAGGACACTCGCGTCTCCAATGTCCCACTTCGTTACACTGATGACACCTGGTTGTCCTTTTCAGTGTCGCGATATCCATTCTCGGTCTTTCTTCCTCATCTCTATTCTGATTGTTCTGTTTCTTTGCCTGCGTTACTGTTCCCTGCTGTCGCTGTCCACCCTTTCCAGCTGCTTGCATCTGTACTAACATTAACTTTTCCTTGAGCTTCTTTGCCTTCGAGTCTATCTCATCGCTACAGTACCTTGCATACCTCAGAATCTCATCTAAAGGTTTGTTCTGCCAACAGATCAAATGCTGTTGAATCATTAGGCTTATGTCTGGTCTTAGTCCGAGAACAAACTTTGACACAAACTGTCCTATGTCTTTAGGATCCATTACGTCTAACCCGCTATACTGCTTGAATGCTTTCAATAATCTCTCGTAGAACTCGTGAACTGTCTCTTTAGGCTCCTGAGTTGTTCAATCTATCTTAACCCAGTCTATGTCTTGCACTGGCACTTTCTCTTTCAGCCATGTTATTACTCTCTCGTATTTTTCCATGACTCTGTCTGATGGACCACCTGTCTGGGTATCTCTCTGAGGCTCACAAGTGGGCCATTCAATACTAAGTTTGCATGCCGTCCACAAGTCTCCGGATACTACGATATCGAACAATGTGTTCAAATCGATCCAGAGAACCTTAGAGATCTTCACGAATCTCTCTACCTGCTTGTACCACTCAACGGGATTTTCTCTAAGTTTCGGGAAGGAATTAGTGAATGCCGCTAAATCCCCCCTACTCCATGGTACATGCACGTAGTTTCCGTTCGCGATTTCTCGCAAAGGGAAAGCTTCCATTCTCATTAAGTCTGTATCCTGAGACTTCACAAGTGTACTCCGTCTGACAGATCCCTTCTTGGACCATCTTTCCTCCCATCTATCCAGATCTCTCCAAATTCTAATACACATGACCAATTCCCTTATGTGTACTCTTAATCCAATCGTTCTGCGCTCATCTAAATCTAGATCCGTGCAGTTCAGCCTATGATTGGCCTGCAAAGCTTTAGTTCGTGATATGTCTATCATGTACTTATCAGCCAATTCAGATAACTTTTCGTGAGCTGCCCTTGCTTTCCGAGTAACATCCTTGGATAAAAACAGTATCTCATCTGGAGCGTACAGATCTAACCTCTCGATTGCCACTGTACCGTCAATTATTTCATCTAAGTCTGATTTTAAACTCATTACATCTATGCGTCTTGCTTTTATTTCGGCTTTCAGTACTTCAGTCCTAGGTTGTTCTCTCATATCCCTCTCTCCTCCACTATGCGCCCTACGCCTGAGCACAGGTGAGTTATGAGGAATCTTTCTTCCATCTCTTTGTTCCCACCTCTCTAGATCCCAAGCCTTTCCATCTTCTCTTGGGGTGTGGTGGAACAATGCTCCTTCCTTCAACCCTACATTCTGTCTTTTCGGTTCGGTTTCTCCGGATACAAGATAAGATCCTCCGTGCTGTTCTAAACCACTGTAACTCGCTTGCTGTCTGGTATCACTTAACAGACGATAAGGTCCTTCATGGCTCTCCATGCTCCCGCGATCTCTTTCGGGATCACCGGATGTATGGCGAGACGTTTCGCGACTCCCTAAATTCTCATGACTTCGTCCACTATCACCGGATGCATGTCGAGACGCTTCGCGACTCTCCATGTTTCCGTGATTCCAATGTTGCACATTTTCATCTGGGGCATGGTGTGTGCACCTAAAGGTATTCCGGTATTCTTGCGTCCTACGTTCCCCTTCACTGAAGGTGACGCGAGGTACTTCGCCACACCCTGCACTCCTATCATCGCACATTTGCCTATTGCCGCTAATGGTAGGGCACATATCTCTTCTGCTTCCTTGACTCCCTCTCTCCCACTCCGGGCTGCTTTCGCCAGCTCCACAATGAGAGAGGATCTTGTTATCCTGGTCTCTCCATTCAGCTCCTGTTTCTAAACTTTTATTCCGAGCCTCTTCGGCAGTATCCCACTCTTTCAGATATTCCCTTAATTCCTTATAGGATTTCGGTTTTGGTCCCCTCAAATCCATCGATCCTCTTTGGCCCCCTTGTTCTATCCAGGGACCCGTTGCGGAATCTAATGGGGTACTCCGACTCACTGGTGCCAATCTCTGTCTTTGAGGATTCATCGTGTCGTTCCTATTCTCCATCTCTGCCCTTTCCCTGTCCCATCGTACCTGTTCCTTCTGCTAGACCCCCTCTGGGTTGTAGATTGACACTATAGGGCCTATGGTGACAGGTACTTGTAAGGCGTCCGGCATTTGGTACGACCTTGCACATTGCGTCTCTGGTGCTTTCTGGACCACAAATCTTCCCACCACTCTCTGTTCAGAACTAGCTTGGGGTATTTCCTCACTCTTGTTGGAGTCCCACTCCGTTACTGGGATCGATTTATATTCTCCCCATCTAGCTCCGTCCCCTTGCTGTAATATGGGACTTGCGGATTCACCGCTATATGGAGGTGGTCTCTCTGTTAACAGCCTCTCTATTAGATCTTCTTCCGTTTCGCTATCCTCATCTTCCTCTAGAGGTTTTTTTTCTCCCGTAGCTTCTATCATGGTGAACAGTTCGTCTGCTTCTATCTTTTGCACCCTCCACTTTTTAGCTTCCTCATCCCATTTAGCATCCTGTAATGCCTTTACTGATCGTCTCACTCTTTCTTGACGCCTCTTTACGCCTTTTGCGTGTGCTGCTTTAAACCATGCACTAAGAGCTTCAAATTGTGTCGGCCTCGGTAGAGGTCTTGTTGCAAGCATTACCGCTTTCAATTGGTTTAACACGTCTAGCTTAAACGTTCCGAATCTCGGAAACGTCAGTTCCTTTTCTCCTTCTGTTAGCCTATTCCACTCCGAAATCCACAGTATTGAGTGTAGGCCAACATTTACTGCCATATGATAAGCTGGTGTGCCTTCTGGTGGAGCTTCTTCTCCAGCATATAAGTTTCTTCTATTCTTCCTAAAGATCTTTCTTAAGCCCTTAAAGCACTTCATTTTGATAATCTACGATTTTCCCTTATTAATTCTCTTCCTTATTTACGTCCCGATGACAACCACCAATCCCGGTGCGACTCTCGCTAGTCAGCCTATCCCAACGATGTTCTGTGCTAACCGACCAATCTCAGCGCGACTTTACGCTGACGTCACTCGTTCTCTCTGCAGCAATTTCCTTCGTTTCTCAACTCGTCTCACGATCTCACATGCGTTTCATTCATACGCCGAAAAATGACTACTTCCGTCCAAGCGATCACTTTTCTCTGACTGTACGGCCACAGTCTAACTGTAATTGTCACCTCAACTGGCGAGACGTCTTTCCTCGTACGGTCAGACGTTCACCTCAACTGATAGGTTACTTACACGCAGTAAACGTACGACCAGCATGCGTTTACTCATACACTCACTCAAACGCTCCCCCTATCATCGGTCTGTGGGCGATCAATGGTACCTCATGACCCCCTTTAAATGGTAGACAAATTACTCTGGGTGTTCGATACACCCGAACCACTTAAGTCCTCTGGACATAAGATTTTATCCGGTTGCGCGCGCTCACAACCTTCCCTCAATCATACTACAGGCATTCAACTCCGCTTGACATTACAACACAGGAACAACATAAAACACCGCAATCTTACAACGCATGACCCTTATACTCACTCTCGACCGATTCTGCTGCTTTTCTCTCGACGCACCGTCAGCACCTTCTTCGGCAGGGATTCTTCTGGTCGTCGATGACTAGGGACCTTGGGGTAAACTAAACCTGGCCTAGGTCGTCTTCCTCAAGAAGATAACCATCATTACTCTGCTACCAACTGCGGGGAATGAGATTTTGGTATCAATTTATGATCGAATTAATAATTTATCTCATTCGGGATTTTGGACCGCTAATATCTGTCATTGAGTAAAAGACAACTCCCACATAGGTTAGTTAAACCCCATTAAATGACGCCACTCTGAAGAACCACTTACAACTGATAAAGTTTTAAGGCTTTTATATAAAAGTCAGATTTGAATGCGAATACAATCTTCTCAAGATAGATCTCAAGTATACAAAATACAAAATCAGTTCCTTAATCATCAATTTAAAGCTTCGATGTGAAGTGGTTCCTTTGCGTCATCTATCGAAAGAGAAAATAATCAAGTTAAATCTGTCCCTACTCTATACTAGGTGACATCCCTATTTCGCAAGTTCCTTGGTACCCTAAAAAGGTGTCAGCAGTTTGACTTCAAAGAAGTTCAAACTCTCTTAGCCTCTAAAGGTAACTTGAGTTTAAGAAGCAGTACCCTCTCTGCCTACCCATCCGCTCTTCTAAGGGTCCTCGGCCTACTGCTCCCCTGCGCTCTGATCTCTCTCAGCGCATCTGCTCAAGGCATCTACCCTTGCCTTTGCTTTGAGCAATTCGCCTCACTGATCCTAACCTCCAATTGCCAATTACTACCTCTCCTCCCCGGGGTGCTGTCCCTAAAATACACAATCACAGTGTGGGTGGAACGCCCCTTGACGCCCACCACGGACTTTCCCCGATGATGTCAGTTTCTGACTCTTCCCATTGCTTCATCTCTTTGCGTCGTCCGTTAGGTTGACCCTTCTCCTTAGATGTCATCTTCATCTTCTTGTTGGCGACTTTTAGTTGACATTTCCATCCAAAGTCAAATAACCTTAAACAAGACCTTAACATTATAACTCTTTCTCTGACCTTACTAGATCCTGTGAATGGTCATTCAAAAACAAAGCTCAAATTCCAATCGCCTCCTCTCATGTTTAGGCAATAAACCTCATTCGACATTTGTCACCTTAAATCTAACAAATGCTAGACTCTTCGGCTCGCACCATCATGTGAAGACTATTCACGACTCCTGTGAGCCCACTAAATTACATACATTGGACTACACTCCTGCGAACCCTTTGGTCATTCAGGTTATAATCACAAATGACCTAAACTCTTCTAGCATTCCTACAACTTCTTCTACACAGTATAACCTTTAACATACATTTATATATGAACGCTTTTAGCAAATACTTCGTTCATGTGTGAATACATCTTAGCTAAAATACAATTTTGTAGAGTATAAACCTTAATACATAGAATATAAACCCTATACATTGATTATCGTCGTTATGTATGTTTCTTACACATTTCTCCATGTTACATTTCTCGCCGTTTCTGCCTTTAAAACTACACACGTAATTGAATTTCACTTTGCACGTTCTTTTGTTCGTAAGCATTTCTACATTAGCCCACTACGTATACGGTCTTCTAGATCTAATACATTCTAAAGTGAATATAGTTATACATTTCCTATACCATGTCGTCACTTTAGTTGACTTTACGTTATAGTCATCACTTCACATTACGATATGCATTTCATTCCCACGTTACACAATATTCCTACGTTTATAATAGATGCGTCTAAATATGACTACGATATACATTCCATTCAAATTACGCTCTCTCAGTTCCCCCCTTTGATGACTTTTAGGAGTCATCACTAAAAGCAATTTGAATACAATCCCTTTAAACCGAACTAGTTACATCATTTCCTCTTTTCATCATTTCAAGTGCTCTCAAACTTTTATACTGTTGATCTTGTAAAGCAGCCAATCTCCTTTCCTGCTCTCTCATAGATCTTTGTAACCGGTTCGTCTTATACCATTTATATAGTTTCACAAATCCTAACAATGAGATTATACAAATTAATACTATTAATACAGGTTTTAATATGTACCATATAATACTTTTGCCAAGGTTGGCAAACCAACTCCCAACCTTTCCTACTCCTTTACCTACTTTTTCCCAAACATTTATTTTTGTCAAATCTTCTATTTCTTGATGAATCTGTGTAATATTTCTTATGACCTTTTCTAGTGGTTTTGAATTATCAGGAATATAAGTACAACATTCCTGAACCTTCAAAGATTTACAAACTCCGCCTTCTTTTGCTAATATTACATCAAGAGCAAGTCGATTCTGAAGAACCATTGCTCTGATCGATTGCATCTCACCTTCTATTAGCATTAATGACCTTGCAGTACTCGCAGATAATCTATCTACGACTGTAGCTAGTCTCCTGATCTTAACATCGTTAAGTATTAAACCTAACATAGGAAACATCGCTCCAAATACGTCTCCTACTATTTCTGCATCTCCTACTTCCCTTTTCGTCCTTGTCGAAGCCTTTCTTTCTATGACCGCTAAATCCTTTGCATGATATATTTTTGGGAAGACAATTGCCAAGTAACACGAACCATACCAATTGTCAGGCAGTTTTACATAAGCATTTCTCCCACATACAAAATATACATTAGGAATCACTTGCATTTCCTTCATGAAATCTTTCGTATAATACTCTAGTCTAAAAGCATGTTCGCAATTTACTTCACCTACAAATACACTCTCATAATATGTCTTGCTTCGAGTTAAACATAACTTTCCTTTCTGCGTTCTATCCAATGCTATTGGACCATTGCTCCCTTTCTTTTTATGTGCCTTCTCTTCTTCGGTCCAATCAGTTTTCCACTGTCCTGACATTTTTAGAATCTTCTGTCTTCTGTATCGATCATCCACTTGTCCTATGAACTTTTTCTCAATCTCTGACACTTTGCAAGTCAGATTATTTCTACGTGCGTATGATGTATCTAACGTATCCCAAGGAAGGAAGAACTTTGCTAGTCTATCCTCCTTTTTGTAATAGTCCCACTTATTCATCTGCTTATAATTCGGAACTTCAGGCAGTACCGAATCATAATTTGAAAAGTAGTACTCAAATCCTTCTCTACCATAAAATATACTAAGCAGTAAACTACATGTTATCCCATAAGTCAATGGGAGATGATGATATCTGATGCCCTCGTCTACAGAAGCCGGTAATTGCATACAAACGTAGCAATCTTTGGCCTCCATGGCATCGATATATTCATACAATAATTTGGCATATGCATTTGACCTAAAATTTCCCTGTGACTCGTCTACATGCAATCTACGAGTTTCATCTGCTAGTAACGTCTTTTCACGTATGACATTGCCCTCCTCTTTCTTTCCCCCAAGAGCAGGTTTCAAAGTCGTTACGAATTTTGCATTTGCTATTTCTTTATCTGTTTCATGTCCTACTATGTATGATATTGTCACTACTGTAATTATGAGAAATATCACTACTGCTATAAGTGTACCTACTATACATCTAGCTTTTCTGTTTGGGTTGCCGTTCTCCATGTTGTCAAAACAGCGCAACTCTTTCTCTTGCGAAAAGGTTTTCAGTTCAGTCCTTTGCTTGCCTTGTTTTCTTTTCAGTTTGTAAAGTGCTCTTTTATCAACAAGGTCTCTTTTTCGCAACAATGTCTCTTTATTTTTTTTTTTATTAACAACAGACAACCCTAACCCTTCTCCGTCCTCTAAATGTAATCCCTAATTTTATTCTTCTTTCCACTCGACGCTAGGTTATCTTCTTTTTTATGGCTTATATACAAAAGTCTCTATGTATCAACAATTATTCTCGTACCTGCAGCTCTTGCAACTAGTTCCAACAATTCAAAACGAATGATTTTGTCTTCTTCCTCTGAGATCTGATGACCAAATGTTGGAAATTGTAATCTGTTCAACACTAAATCTTTAATCCGACTCAAGTATGGGGGTATGGGAAGTGTGAAAGTCAGTAATCCCTCAGTCTCGAGTCCAGGCGTCAACATCCATATCTCCACTGCCACAAATGGATCGAGATCGATTATTTTCACACTCTTCACTCTCCCAGATTTCTGTCCCCAAGACATCTGCTAGATAAGTCCACTCTGGGGTGGCGTACCTTCTGCAGGGCACACGTACCCTCCTCGACCTTCGTGGACTCTCAGTTCCTGAGTCAGTCGTTTCTTCCTCCTGATCCGCTTCTTCAGCGATCGGGACAAGAGTTCTTTCTTGCTTTTCTTCCGAACTTGGCCTTTTCTTTCTCTCCGGCCAACTGGCTTCGTCACTCCTTGTTTTTCTGCTCCTTGTTCTTAGACCAGTCTCTTGGTCACTCTCAGCTGGTTCAGTTTCCGATTCAGTCTCCCAGTTACTGTCTTCTCCTGAGACGACTTCGGTCTCGCTAGTGTCTTGCCCTTCGCCGACCTGCTCTGTCACTGTCTCAGCCTCTTCGATCACCTCTACAGCTTGTCTTTCCCCCACTATGTCTTCTCCACTTTCCGCTGGATTTTCATCCGAGAGAGGAGCTGTTTCTTCTAGAGGTGTTGGCACTCTTCGAGTGTGTGAAGCATGTATCCAGTTTGGCAGGCCTCCACACTTCACGGCTGTGTTCGTGACAAGTATGACTTGAAACGGTCCTCTCCAGCGCACGTCTAAGCAGTTCTTCCTGACATGCTTTTTCACCAGGACCCAGTCTCCAGGACTCAGGTCATGGCACAAGTCTTGTGCTGATGGAACCTCTGCAGCCTGGACCTGGAGGGACACAGAATTAATGGCATCAGATAGTCCCTTGCAGTAGTCCAAGATCAAGTCGTCTGTGATGTTCACTAGCGCTGCAGTCGGAACCGATGGCAATCTCATAGCTCTCCCCATTAGCACTTCATGTGGAGAGAGGCCTGTTTTTCTATCAGGTGTGCTACGTATGCTCATAAGAACCGCTGGAAGTGCGTCTGGCCAACTCAGGGATGTCGAGGAACAAACTTTAGCCAATCTGGACTTGATTGTACTGTTGATTTGCTCTACAATCCCTGAGGCTTCTGGTCGATAGCTGCAGTGTAACTTCTGATCAATATTCAAAGCTGAGCACAACATCTTCACTATTTCGCTATTGAAATGAGTTCCTCTGTCTGATTCCAAAGAGGATGGCACCCCAAATCTCGGTATCAACTCTCTAAGCAACAGCTTTGCTACTGTAAGTGTATCACATCTACGTGTAGGGTAAGCCTCAACCCATCTAGAAAATATGCAGACAATCACTAAAACGTATCTGAGTCTGTTACATGGAGGCATTTCTATAAAATCAAGCTGCATTCTATTGAAAGGCCCCCCAGACCTTCCTATGTGACTCAATGTAACTGGTGTTCTCTTTCCCACGTTTAGTTGCTGACAAATCGTACATCGCTGACATACTGCTTCTGCCGCTACTCTAAACTTAGGATTAAACCACGTTTGTCTGAATACTCTCACCATTGCATCTCTTCCTATGTGTGCTGATCCATGCAATTTCCTTGCCATTGGACTAACAAGTTCATTTGGTAAAACTGCTCTCCCATCGGCAGAAACCCAAAAATTCATCTCGCTTTTCTCACAACCCGCTGTTTCCCAGCCCTTCTTCTCATCATCTGGTGCATTCTCTTGGACACTCCTTAACTCATCCCACGTATCTACAGTGTCTAATAACATCGTCAATTCAGTTCTTTCTTGAATTCCCCCCACTTTCACATCAGTGTGAGAATATCCCTGTTCAGCACAATAACGTGCTACTTCGTCAGCATAGCGGTTGCCTTGCGACACAAAGTCTACATTTTTAGTGTGCGCGGCACACTTGACAACGGCTATGGCTGACGGACCTTGCAATGCATCTAACAAAAGTCTCACGAATTCTCCATTCCTAATGGGAGAACCCGAGGAGGTCATGTAACCTCTTTGAGACCATAACTGCCCATAATCATGAACTACCCCGAAACCATACTGGCTATCGGTGTATATAGTGACTCGAAGTTTGTCGCCTGCTAAGCAAGCACGAGTCAAAGCAACAATTTCAGCTACCTGTGCGGAGTGTACTCCTTCCAGGCAAGCGGCTTCTACAACTCTGGTGATTGTGCAAACTGCATAAGCTGCTCTCAGCTGACCGATATCGTCTCTTACGCATGAACCATCAACAAAGAAAATTTCATCAGGGTCAGTCAATGGCTCATCTACGATATCGGGTCTCGGTTTGGTGCATAGTTCAGTCACATCGAGGCAGTCATGATCTGTACAATTTTCATCTTCCACTTCATTTGGAAGTGGCATCAAAGTAGCAGGATTCAAGACGGAGCATCTTTTCAGGGTCACATTCTCGGCAGCCAGTATGACTTGCTCGTAGCGTGTGAGCCTGCTATTCGTCAGATGCTGAGTCTTAGTCCTGGTCATTAACAATTCCACAGAATGCGGTACATACACCACTAACTGATGTCCCATCACCACGCTTTCTGATCTCTCAATGCTGACACCCGTTGCAGCAACGGATTTGAGACATCCGGGCAACGCTGCGGCTACTGGATCTAATGTAGCCGAAAAGTACGCCACTGGCCTACGCGCATCTCCGTGGATCTGAGCTAAAACCGCTAAAGCGCATCCCTCTCTTTCGCAGCAGTAAAGCAAAAATGGTTTGGTGTAATCAGGCATTCCCAAAGCCGGGGCGCGACATAAGTCCTCCCTCAGCTGCAAAAATGCCATCAAACAGTCTTTGTCCCATGGTACCGGATCACTCACTCCTTTGTGCGTCAGTTGTAATAACGGTTTTGCCTTCAGTGAAAAGTTAGCTATCCACTGCCGACAATAACCGACCATGCCTAGAAACATCCTGACCTCTCTTTGTGTTGTAGGCGCGTTCATTTTCATAATCGCCTCTATTCTGTCAGGAGACACCTTCCGTTTCCCCTTTTCAATCCTGTGGCCCAAGTATTGCACTTCAGTTTGACAGTATTGCAATTTACTTGGAGACACCTTGTGCCCGTTCTCGGCCAAGTGATTTAACAAGGTTATGGTGTCTACTCTGCAAGCTTCTTCTGTTTCTGACGCAACTAGGAGGTCGTCTATGTACTGGACTAGAACTGAGTTCTTGGGCAGCACTAGACTTTCAAGATTTTTCTTTAAAAGCTGGTTAAAGATCGATGGGCTTTCTGTATACCCCTGAGGGATACGACACCATGTTAAAACGCGATCTTCCAGCTTAAAAGCGAAAAGATACTGGCTCTCTTCATCTAAAGGAATCGAAAAGAAAGCCTGGCACAAATCTATCACGGTAAACCATTCAGCTTGGAACGGTATCTGAAATAATATCACTGATGGATTCGGTACCACTGGACAACATGAGACAACAATATTATTAATCTTTCGAAGATCCTGCACTATTCTGTATTTTCCACTAGGTTTCTGCAAACCCATGATCGGTGAGTTACATGGACTACCCACGATCTCCTTCAGTATTCCTTGTTTAATCATGGATTCGATCACAGGCTTTATTCCTGCAATCGTCTCTGGTGTCAACTTGTATTGTGGTGTTCTTGGGTACTCAGCATTGAGTCTTACCAAGACCTTTACTGGTTCTACTCCTTTGATCAAGCCTATTTCTTCTCCAGTAAAATCCCACACCTCAGCTGACACTTTCTCCCTCAAGTCCTGTGGAAGCTCCTCCACTGTCAGGGTAGGATATAATTCCACACATTCCTGCGAATTTACAACTTTGAAATCGGCATCTTCATCGTTGGTCTGTACTTCTACTCCTTCAGGTGTGCAATGTATTGTGCAATTCAGTTTACACAACAGGTCTCTTCCTAACAAACACACCGGGCTAGAATCACAGATCACGAACTGATGTTCGTCACTGTAATTCCCTATCTTTACTGACACTGGTTCTGTCAGAGGATTCGTCATCCTCTTGTTTGCGACTCCTACCACCTGAATCATTTCTCCTGATATCGGCAGACCTGGGACTACCGCTGATCTCAGCGTGGATCTAGTGGCTCCCGTATCCACCAAAAAGGTCGTAGGACATCCAGCTACTTCAGCTTCTACGTATGGTCCTCTCTGGTCTACTTCCAGGGCTGCTCCTAAAGTACAATCTTCTTCCCTATTCACTCGTTGCCCTGTAAGAGGATCAACGTAGTAGCATTCTTCTCCTCCTACGAATAATGGCATTTGTCTATAGGTTTTCCCTCCATTCGCAATTCGAGGTGGTTGAGGAAACGGGGCTCGAGGAGTCTGAGTCCCCCCTTTGATAAACTTTCCCTTCGGGACTGTTGCTCCCTTAACCACGTTATTCGGTACCTCTTCCTCCTCCTGTTCTAATTCCCCTGTCTCAATATTGTAAGGACACTCGCGTCTCCAATGTCCCACTTCGTTACACTGATGACACCTGGTTGTCCTTTTCAGTGTCGCGATATCCATTCTCGGTCTTTCTTCCTCATCTCTATTCTGATTGTTCTGTTTCTTTGCCTGCGTTACTGTTCCCTGCTGTCGCTGTCCACCCTTTCCAGCTGCTTGCATCTGTACTAACATTAACTTTTCCTTGAGCTTCTTTGCCTTCGAGTCTATCTCATCGCTACAGTACCTTGCATACCTCAGAATCTCATCTAAAGGTTTGTTCTGCCAACAGATCAAATGCTGTTGAATCATTAGGCTTATGTCTGGTCTTAGTCCGAGAACAAACTTTGACACAAACTGTCCTATGTCTTTAGGATCCATTACGTCTAACCCGCTATACTGCTTGAATGCTTTCAATAATCACTCGTAGAACTCGTGAACTGTCTCTTTAGGCTCCTGAGTTGTTCAATCTATCTTAACCCAGTCTATGTCTTGCACTGGCACTTTCTCTTTCAGCCATGTTATTACTCTCTCGTATTTTTCCATGACTCTGTCTGATGGACCACCTGTCTGGGTATCTCTCTGAGGCTCACAAGTGGGCCATTCAATACTAAGTTTGCATGCCGTCCACAAGTCTCCGGGTACTACGATATCGAACAATGTGTTCAAATCGATCCAGAGAACCTTAGAGATCTTCACGAATCTCTCTACCTGCTTGTACCACTCAACGGGATTTTCTCTAAGTTTCGGGAAGGAATTAGTGAATGCCGCTAAATCCCCCCTACTCCATGGTACATGCACGTAGTTTCCGTTCGCGATTTCTCGCAAAGGGAAAGCTTCCATTCTCATTAAGTCTGTATCCTGAGACTTCACAAGTGTACTCCGTCTGACAGATCCCTTCTTGGACCATCTTTCCTCCCATCTATCCAGATCTCTCCAAATTCTAATACACATGACCAATTCCCTTATGTGTACTCTTAATCCAATCGTTCTGCGCTCATCTAAATCTAGATCCGTGCAGTTCAGCCTATGATTGGCCTGCAAAGCTTTAGTTCGTGATATGTCTATCATGTACTTATCAGCCAATTCAGATAACTTTTCGTGAGCTGCCCTTGCTTTCCGAGTAACATCCTTGGATAAAAACAGTATCTCATCTGGAGCGTACAGATCTAACCTCTCGATTGCCACTGTACCGTCAATTATTTCATCTAAGTCTGATTTTAAACTCATTACATCTATGCGTCTTGCTTTTATTTCGGCTTTCAGTACTTCAGTCCTAGGTTGTTCTCTCATATCCCTCTCTCCTCCACTATGCGCCCTACGCCTGAGCACAGGTGAGTTATGAGGAATCTTTCTTCCATCTCTTTGTTCCCACCTCTCTAGATCCCAAGCCTTTCCATCTTCTCTTGGGGTGTGGTGGAACAATGCTCCTTCCTTCAACCCTACATTCTGTCTTTTCGGTTCGGTTTCTCCGGATACAAGATAAGATCCTCCGTGCTGTTCTAAACCACTGTAACTCGCTTGCTGTCTGGTATCACTTAACAGACGATAAGGTCCTTCATGGCTCTCCATGCTCCCGCGATCTCTTTCGGGATCACCGGATGTATGGCGAGACGTTTCGCGACTCCCTAAATTCTCATGACTTCGTCCACTATCACCGGATGCATGTCGAGACGCTTCGCGACTCTCCATGTTTCCGTGATTCCAATGTTGCACATTTTCATCTGGGGCATGGTGTGTGCACCTAAAGGTATTCCGGTATTCTTGCGTCCTACGTTCCCCTTCACTGAAGGTGACGCGAGGTACTTCGCCACACCCTGCACTCCTATCATCGCACATTTGCCTATTGCCGCTAATGGTAGGGCACATATCTCTTCTGCTTCCTTGACTCCCTCTCTCCCACTCCGGGCTGCTTTCGCCAGCTCCACAATGAGAGAGGATCTTGTTATCCTGGTCTCTCCATTCAGCTCCTGTTTCTAAACTTTTATTCCGAGCCTCTTCGGCAGTATCCCACTCTTTCAGATATTCCCTTAATTCCTTATAGGATTTCGGTTTTGGTCCCCTCAAATCCATCGATCCTCTTTGGCCCCCTTGTTCTATCCAGGGACCCGTTGCGGAATCTAATGGGGTACTCCGACTCACTGGTGCCAATCTCTGTCTTTGAGGATTCATCGTGTCGTTCCTATTCTCCATCTCTGCCCTTTCCCTGTCCCATCGTACCTGTTCCTTCTGCTGGACCCCCTCTGGGTTGTAGATTGACACTATAGGGCCTATGGTGACAGGTACTTGTAAGGCGTCCGGCATTTGGTACGACCTTGCACATTGCGTCTCTGGTGCTTTCTGGACCACAAATCTTCCCACCACTCTCTGTTCAGAACTAGCTTGGGGTATTTCCTCACTCTTGTTGGAGTCCCACTCCGTTACTGGGATCGATTTATATTCTCCCCATCTAGCTCCGTCCCCTTGCTGTAATATGGGACTTGCGGATTCACCGCTATATGGAGGTGGTCTCTCTGTTAACAGCCTCTCTATTAGATCTTCTTCCGTTTCGCTATCCTCATCTTCCTCTAGAGGTTTTTTTTCTCCCGTAGCTTCTATCATGGTGAACAGTTCGTCTGCTTCTATCTTTTGCACCCTCCACTTTTTAGCTTCCTCATCCCATTTAGCATCCTGTAATGCCTTTACTGATCGTCTCACTCTTTCTTGACGCCTCTTTACGCCTTTTGCGTGTGCTGCTTTAAACCATGCACTAAGAGCTTCAAATTGTGTCGGCCTCGGTAGAGGTCTTGTTGCAAGCATTACCGCTTTCAATTGGTTTAACACGTCTAGCTTAAACGTTCCGAATCTCGGAAACGTCAGTTCCTTTTCTCCTTCTGTTAGCCTATTCCACTCCGAAATCCACAGTATTGAGTGTAGGCCAACATTTACTGCCATATGATAAGCTGGTGTGCCTTCTGGTGGAGCTTCTTCTCCAGCATATAAGTTTCTTCTATTCTTCCTAAAGATCTTTCTTAAGCCCTTAAAGCACTTCATTTTGATAATCTACGATTTTCCCTTATTAATTCTCTTCCTTATTTACGTCCCGATGACAACCACCAATCCCGGTGCGACTCTCGCTAGTCAGCCTATCCCAACGATGTTCTGTGCTAACCGACCAATCTCAGCGCGACTTTACGCTGACGTCACTCGTTCTCTCTGCAGCAATTTCCTTCGTTTCTCAACTCGTCTCACGATCTCACATGCGTTTCATTCATACGCCGAAAAATGACTACTTCCGTCCAAGCGATCACTTTTCTCTGACTGTACGGCCACAGTCTAACTGTAATTGTCACCTCAACTGGCGAGACGTCTTTCCTCGTACGGTCAGACGTTCACCTCAACTGATAGGTTACTTACACGCAGTAAACGTACGACCAGCATGCGTTTACTCATACACTCACTCAAACGCTCCCCCTATCATCGGTCTGTGGGCGATCAATGGTACCTCATGACCCCCTTTAAATGGTAGACAAATTACTCTGGGTGTTCGATACACCCGAACCACTTAAGTCCTCTGGACATAAGATTTTATCCGGTTGCGCGCGCTCACAACCTTCCCTCAATCATACTACAGGCATTCAACTCCGCTTGACATTACAACACAGGAACAACATAAAACACCGCAATCTTACAACGCATGACCCTTATACTCACTCTCGACCGATTCTGCTGCTTTTCTCTCGACGCACCGTCAGCACCTTCTTCGGCAGGGATTCTTCTGGTCGTCGATGACTAGGGACCTTGGGGTAAACTAAACCTGGCCTAGGTCGTCTTCCTCAAGAAGATAACCATCATTACTCTGCTACCAACTGCGGGGAATGAGATTTTGGTATCAATTTATGATCGAATTAATAATTTATCTCATTCGGGATTTTGGACCGCTAATATCTGTCATTGAGTAAAAGACAACTCCCACATAGGTTAGTTAAACCCCATTAAATGACGCCACTCTGAAGAACCACTTACAACTGATAAAGTTTTAAGGCTTTTATATAAAAGTCAGATTTGAATGCGAATACAATCTTCTCAAGATAGATCTCAAGTATACAAAATACAAAATCAGTTCCTTAATCATCAATTTAAAGCTTCGATGTGAAGTGGTTCCTTTGCGTCATCTATCGAAAGAGAAAATAATCAAGTTAAATCTGTCCCTACTCTATACTAGGTGACATCCCTATTTCGCAAGTTCCTTGGTACCCTAAAAAGGTGTCAGCAGTTTGACTTCAAAGAAGTTCAAACTCTCTTAGCCTCTAAAGGTAACTTGAGTTTAAGAAGCAGTACCCTCTCTGCCTACCCATCCGCTCTTCTAAGGGTCCTCGGCCTACTGCTCCCCTGCGCTCTGATCTCTCTCAGCGCATCTGCTCAAGGCATCTACCCTTGCCTTTGCTTTGAGCAATTCGCCTCACTGATCCTAACCTCCAATTGCCAATTACTACCTCTCCTCCCCGGGGTGCTGTCCCTAAAATACACAATCACAGTGTGGGTGGAACGCCCCTTGACGCCCACCACGGACTTTCCCCGATGATGTCAGTTTCTGACTCTTCCCATTGCTTCATCTCTTTGCGTCGTCCGTTAGGTTGACCCTTCTCCTTAGATGTCATCTTCATCTTCTTGTTGGCGACTTTTAGTTGACATTTCCATCCAAAGTCAAATAACCTTAAACAAGACCTTAACATTATAACTCTTTCTCTGACCTTACTAGATCCTGTGAATGGTCATTCAAAAACAAAGCTCAAATTCCAATCGCCTCCTCTCATGTTTAGGCAATAAACCTCATTCGACATTTGTCACCTTAAATCTAACAAATGCTAGACTCTTCGGCTCGCACCATCATGTGAAGACTATTCACGACTCCTGTGAGCCCACTAAATTACATACATTGGACTACACTCCTGCGAACCCTTTGGTCATTCAGGTTATAATCACAAATGACCTAAACTCTTCTAGCATTCCTACAACTTCTTCTACACAGTATAACCTTTAACATACATTTATATATGAACGCTTTTAGCAAATACTTCGTTCATGTGTGAATACATCTTAGCTAAAATACAATTTTGTAGAGTATAAACCTTAATACATAGAATATAAACCCTATACATTGATTATCGTCGTTATGTATGTTTCTTACACATTTCTCCATGTTACATTTCTCGCCGTTTCTGCCTTTAAAACTACACACGTAATTGAATTTCACTTTGCACGTTCTTTTGTTCGTAAGCATTTCTACATTAGCCCACTACGTATACGGTCTTCTAGATCTAATACATTCTAAAGTGAATATAGTTATACATTTCCTATACCATGTCGTCACTTTAGTTGACTTTACGTTATAGTCATCACTTCACATTACGATATGCATTTCATTCCCACGTTACACAATATTCCTACGTTTATAATAGATGCGTCTAAATATGACTACGATATACATTCCATTCAAATTACGCTCTCTCAGGTCTACAGCAGCCTGTCCCCGGCCTGGCACAGACTGCTGTGGCCCATTATCATTCTCTTTTCCGGTCGATTATCACATACAGAATGATGTGGGACACTCTGTTGGAGTAACCAGGCGCTCTATGAGCTGTATAATAATAATAATAATAATGGACCTCTCTGTGCACTTACAGCATTTGCTGGGCATCCTCCTGCCCCGGTCTAGGGCAGAGCGTTCTGCTTTTGTTCAGGGGCTGGCGTCACATTATCAGGGGCCACACTCTGGTGTGGTGGGATTGTATTTTGACTTCTTATAGGGTTAAAGGGACAGACTTCATATCCCTTGTGTGCCAGCAAAATATTGGCTAAAAATGTACGTTTTTAAGTCTGTCAATTAATGTATCTGTTTGAGAGATCTGAGTTTTGTCTATCTGAGTTTTGACTCCTAAAGTAGCGCAGAGGGATAGTGTTCCTCCAGCGCAGCACAATGTGTAACATGCAGATAAAATATATATATATATTTTTTATCTAGACAGCTCAGTGGTTTACTGTTTTGTCACATTGACTCTTTTGTTAATTGTAATTAAGTTACAATCCTAATATAGCACAGTGAGCTGTGAACCAAAATCAAATAGCAGCATATAAGGTTGATAAATAGGGTTACTCCAGTATTGGAACTTTCATAGATTCATATGTGTGAATTATTCCCTGTTGTCGAGTTGGGAGTCCCCGGTGGTCCATCAAAAAAGGCAATGCTAAACCAATACAAAGCAGAAACTAGGCCTAGGCCCATTTCAGTTTTGTAACCTATATCTCTAGTTTTGTAAAATATACCAAACGTAATTCTTGAACCAATCAGGACCCTTCACACTCTAGAACACTCCTGAGAGAACCTTAGACACATTGTGTTAGGGAGCCTCCTCTGAGCTCTGCTCAGTTTTTTCTCCTTCTTAGTGAATTTAGAAAGAGTTCTTGGCTTTATTTCAGCATTCTACAACTACAGGATCCATCTTCAGTGCTGGTTGGTCAACATTCTGGCATAATTATGTCAGAAAAAGGAAAAAAAGGGTCTTTTTTGAGCCTGTGCTACCTGTTTGAAGAAAAGGCTTTATACAGATGACCCTCATGAAGACTGTATGTTCGAGGCATATGAGCTGCAGATCACACACTATGCTTAGATCGCCATCTGGTGTTGGGCCTGGATGTTTGCAGTTTGTTACTGTCTTAGAACAAGTCTTTGGAAGTCACAAGATAGAGGACACCTCCTTTGGACAATAGTGCGCATTGACTCCATCTTTTTTCCGCCATAGTGCTTGGATGTGTTTGACGCGTTCCAGTTCTGTGTCGTTACCGATCTAACTTTAGACTAAAAAGTGTCCTCAATGTGGATCCAAGTTTCCACACGCCGATCTTCATAAGGTGTGTAACTTCTGCCTTTCACCTGAGCATGGGGCCAAAGACTTTCCAGTTTGCACCTCGTTCGGCTTCAAGAAAACTATAATAGATCGTCGAGCTCGAAGAAGCATGGCTCGATCATCGACCTCGATACTGGACAACATTTTCCAGGAGTGCGTCGATGTACCGGAGCAGGAGCGGATGGAAGAAGGCACCTTTAGAGCCTCCGAAGCCGAAGAATCCGACGTCGAAGACATCACTGTGGGGCAACGGGCCGTAAGTACGGATGTCAACACCTCCCACCCCCAACCCCCCATTTCCCCCCCCCCCCCTCCCCCCATCCATTCAAAGGCTTCAGTAACACCTTCACCTTCTAGCCTAGGTGCACACCGGGATAAAACTTCTCACGCCCGCCTTCGGGCCCGGTAAAGAAGTCTACATATAAGCCTTCAGGCCACTCTGGATCGAGCCAGCCTACCGCCGGTGCCAAAACCCCATCCTCTGCACCGACAACAAAAGAGAAACCGAAAGAGAACCCCTTCTCTTCATCCGCACCAAAGCCTGGTTCCACGTCGGCGCATTTGGCACAGAAACCTATAGGCACTGAAGCTTCGGATCCGAAAAAATCATCTAAACCAAGAAAACAAGCGGTTCTGAAACCCACTAATAATCAGCCTTCGGATCCGAAAAAATCATTGGAACCGAAAAAACAACCGGTTCCAAAGACACCTGGCACACACACTTCGGATTCGAAAAAATCATCAGAGCCGACCAAGCATCCGTTTCCAAAGCCTCCAAGCAAACCTTCGGGACCCAACAAAACTCCTGATTCCAAACCTAAGGAACATAAGACAACTCCAAAAACTGTGCCACACAAGCATTCAGACCCCAAAAAATCGGCACCAAAACAACATACTCCAGAGAAGGAGTTTTTTGTCAACCCGATCCTACACAAAAAACTCTGGCAATAGACCCAGAAACAGGTCATCTTAGGATTAGTCCTTCCAACAAAAGGAAAATGGACAAACCTACACCACCTCCAATTCCTTCCAAGAAAAAAGACATTGCTACTTCTCCTTTAACGGTTCCTTCTACACCTCCTCCCCCACAATACATTTCTCAGATTCCATCTCCAGTACCCACAGAATCTCCTCCACCTCCAGATGATGATGATACCACTGGTGACAATGGGGATAATGAACCTCTAGGGGAACCTAGTCCCCAATTACATCCCAAATGACCCATGGGAAAATTATGGCACACCAAAGTCGCTTTCCTTGTGGCTATCACATTTCTCAGTGAGCTACAGACACTAACTATTCAAGAACCATTTTTACAACTCCATCATAACAAAGTGGTTCTCAGAACAAACCCAAATTCTTTCCAAAAGTTATTACTCCCTTCCATCTCAACCAATCTGTTGAGTTGCCAGTATTCTTCTCGCAACCACAAACAGTTGCAGAAAGAGCTCTTCAAACACTAGACATGAAAAGATCACTTCTATACTACATTGATATGACAAAACCTTTTCTCAAAACAAAACAGCTTTTTGTTTCCTTCTCACCACCTCATAAAGAAATCCCATATCAAAATCTGGAATTGCAAGGTGGATCGTCAAGTGTATTCAAATTTGGTATCGCAAACCAAAAGTACACTTTATATTTCCCCCCTAAAGCCCATTCCACTCGCAAAATAGGGGCTTCAATGTTTCTTTTAGGAAACATTCCCTTAGATGATATCTGCGAAGCAGCTACATGCTCTACACCGCACACATTCACAAAACACTATTGTGTAGATGTGCAAGCAAAACAACAAACTAGTGGGGGCCAGGCTGTACTCAAAACACTATTTCAAACTACTGCAACAGATACTGGTGATAGCCGCTATCGCAATCTATGCATAGTGTGTGATCTGCAGCTCATATGCCTTGAACGGAAAATGCTACTTGCCAGTATGCATCTGTTCTTGCCATGTAGAGCTGCAGATTCACACATGAATACCCACCTTGCTGGCTACCTTTATCTGTTCCAGTATTATCTTAATTAGATACAACACACATGGACATCCCTTTCTTTTTCTCACAAAACTCCGTAATTTCCCTTCTTGGCGGAAACCAATCTGAAGATGGAGTCGATGCCCTTGCGCACTATTGTCCAAAGGAGGAGGCACCTATCTAGGGACTTCCAAAGACTTGTTCCAAGACAATAACAAACTGAAAACATCTGGGCCCAACACCAGCTGGTCATCTATGCATAGTGTGTGAATCTGCAGCTCTACATGCCAAGAACAGAAACATACTGGTAAGTAGCTTCTTCCTTATTGCCTATACCCCAACCATAAGGCAAAGGAATGCAAGGTATGTCGTACCTTTTCCAGTAAAACCTTAAGGGATCGTGAGGGCCACTTTCTTATATGGCTTCTGAAACTCAAAGCCAGAAAAGAGGTGATTTCAAGTGAGGGCAGTGATGAGGCATACTCTTCTTCATCCAGGAGGACCATAAGAGGAGAAGATCACCTCACACCCTTTCAACGAGTGAGCGTCCAGGAAAGGCCCTTAAAAAGACCTCTAATGAGTAGCATGGGCACAGTCCCTCAAAATCTCCTCACAAACATAAAAAGGAGAGGAGGGGACATTCTTCGGGGACAAACATCCAAAAAAGGCGATTCCTGAGCTGCCTAATAACCCCCTCAAGTCAGGCACTCCTTCAAAAAGCCTTCTTCATACCTCCTGAAGGAAAGCCGTCGGCGAAGAAACCATCTCTCTCGGCGATGACGATCAATCAATCAATCAATGACATTTATAGAGCGCACTACCTACCCATAGGGTCTCAAGGCGCTTAGGGGGGGGGTGCCGTTACTGCTCGAACAGCCAGGTCTTGAGCTTCTTCCTGAAGGAGAGAGGTGGTCTTGGGTCAGGCGCAGGTCGGCCGGGAGGGAGTTCCAGGTCTTGGCGGCCAGGTAGGAGAAGGACCTTCCTCCTGTTGTGGCTCTGCGGATGCGTGGAACGGCGGCGAGGGCGTGGCTGGCAGATCGGAGGTGGCGTTTGGGAGCGTAGAAGTTGATTCGGTTGTTGAGGTAGCTCGGGCCTTGATCGTGTAGGGCTTTGTGTGCGTGGGTGAGGAGCCGGAAGGTGATTCTTTTGTTGACGGGGAGCCAGTGCAGGTCTCTCAGGTGTCCGGAGATGTGGCTGTTCCGTGGGATGTCGAGGATGAGTCTGGCTGAGGCGTTCTGGATCCGCTGGAGTCTCTTCTGGAGCTTGGCGGTGGTTCCGGCGTAGAGTGCGTTGCCGTAGTCCAGTCGGCTGGTGACGAGGGCCTGGGTGACGGTCTTCCTGGTCTCCGTGGGGATCCACCAGAAGATCTTCCGAAGCATGCGCAGGATGTTGAAGCACGACGAGGAGACGGCGTTGACTTGCCTGGTCATGGAGAGGGAGGAGTCCAGGATGAAGCCCAGGTTGCGTGCGTGGTTCGTCGGTTTGGGTGCGGTGCCCAGGGCGGGGGGCCACCAGGAGTCGTCCCAGGCGGAGGGCGAGGAGCCCAGGATGAGGACCTCCGTCTTGTCTGAGTTCAGCTTCAGGCGGCTCGTCGTCATCCACTCGGCTACCTCTTTCATCCCTTCGTGCAGGTTGGCTCTGGCGGCGGCGGGGTCGTTGGTCAGGGAGAGGATCAGCTGGGTGTCGTCGGCGTAGGAGATTATGTTGAGGTTGTGTTGGCGTGCGATGGCCACGAGGGGGCTCATGTAGACGTTGAAGAGGGTAGGGCTCAGCGAGGATCCTTGAGGGACGCCGCAGATGACTTCGGTGGCCTCTGACTTGTACGGTGGTAGGCGGACTCTCTGTGTTCTTCCGTCGAGGAAGGAGACGATCCATTCCAGTGCCTTCTCCTGGATTCCGACGTTGCTGAGGCGCTGCACAAGGGTGCGGTGGCAGACCGTGTCGAAAGCCGCGGAGAGGTCTAGGAGGATAAGGGCCGCTGTTTCTCCGTTGTCCATCAGGGCTCGGATGTCGTCGGTGGCGGCGATGAGGGCGGTCTCGGTGCTGTGGTTGGCACGGAAGCCGGACTGCGAGGGGTCGAGGGATCCATTCGTCTCGAGGAAGGCGGCCAGCTGTTTGTTGACGGTCTTCTCGATGACTTGGGCTGGAAACGGGAGTAGTGAGATGGGGCGGTAATTCTTGAGTTCGGTGGGGTCTGCCGTAGGTTTCTTGAGTAGAGCACTGAGTTCGGCGTGCTTCCAGCTCTCGGGGAAGGTGGCGGTGTCGAATGAGGTGTTGATAATGTCCCGCAGGTGGGGTGCGATGACAGCGTCGGCTTTGTTGAAGACGTGGTGAGGGCAGGGGTCGGTCGGAGATCCGGAGTGGACGGAGTTCATCATGCGGACGGTGTCTTCGGTGCTGATCGGGGTCCATGCTCGGAGGGTGGTGGTGGGCGGCGTTGCTGTGGTCGTGGCGTGGGTCGGGTGGGTGCTGAAGCTGTTGTGTATGTCCGCGATCTTGTTGTGGAAGTAGGAGGCGAGTGAGTTGCAGAGGTCTTGCGATGGGGTGATGTCGTTGTTTCCGGCGTTGGGGTTGGAGAGCTCTTTCACGATGTTGAAGAGTTCCTTGCAGTTGTGTGCGTTGTTGTCCAGTCGGTTCTTGAAAGCCGTTTTCTTGGCGGTGCGGATCAGTTGGTGGTGTTTCCGGGTGGCGAGCTTGAGGGTGGTCCTGTTGTCCGGTGTGGGTTCCTTTCTCCAGACATTCTCGAGGGCTCGGCAGTTCTTCTTGGAGCTCTTGAGTTCGTCGGTGAACCATGGGGCTTTCTTACTGCCGGGTCTGCTGGGCGGGGTCCTCAGAGGGGCGAGTTCGTCCGCGCAGTTGCTGATCCACTTCGTGAGGTTGTCGGCGGCCTGGCTGGGGTTCGCTGAGCTGGCCGGAGGGTGCTGGCTCAGGGAAGCGGCGAGCTGGTCAGCTGTGATCTTGTTCCAGCTTCTTCGAGCAACCTGTTGCTGGTGGTGGTGGATCGTCGTTCTTTTGAAGGTGAAGTGGACGCAGCTGTGGTCCGTCCAGTGGAGTTCTGTGGCGTGGCTGAAGGCGATGTCTTTGCTGGATGAGAAGATGGCGTCGAGTGTGTGTCCGGCGAGGTGGGTGGGGGTGTTCACCAGTTGCTTGAGTCCAAGGTTGGCGAGGTTGTCGAGCAGGGTGCTGGTGTTGCAGTCGTTGTTGTTTTCCAGGTGGAAGTTGAAGTCCCCCAGGAGGATGTAGTCAGTGGAGGGGAGGGCATGCGGGCTGACGAAGTCGGCGATGTCCTCGCTGAATTGAGTGCGTGGTCCCGGAGGTCGGTAGATCAGGGTGCCTCTGAGGGTGGTCTTCGGGTCGGTGTGGATCTGGAAATGCAGGTGTTCGGCGGAGGGTGGGGTGTTGTCGGTGCTGGTCGTGATGCGGATGGTGTTCCTGTGGATGATGGCGATGCCTCCTCCCACCTGGTTGGCGTTGCGGTCCCTCCGGGTGATCTTGTAGCCCTCTGGGATGGCGATGGCGATGTCGGGCGCAGAAGAGGCGTTCATCCAGGTCTCCGTGATGAAGGCAACGTCCGGAGCTGTGGTGTCGAGGAGGTTCCAGAGTTCGATGGCGTGTCTGTGGACGGAGCGGGTGTTGAGCAGGATGCACTTGAGGTGGTTGCTGCTGGTGTTCGGCTTGGCGGGTGCTAGTGCCGGGCAGGTCCGGATGCAGGTGAACTTGCAGGCGTGGCAGCTGAAGGGTCCGTGGGAGCGTCTCGGGGTGGCTCGGTAGCATCCTGGGATTCGGCCGGTGTTGAGTGCGGTGAGGGTGGCGGAGGTGTATGTCAGGCGGGTCGGCCGGGGTCCTCGTGGGCCAGGGGTCGTGGCACTGGGCGCGGTCCAGGCACGGACAGGCGCAGACGGGCTTACCTTTGGCGCAACTTCGGCGCTCAATCGGTGCTCCCGCTGCGCGCGTCCGCTGCGCGGTCGCTCTGGGGACGTCATAAGAAGGGAGCCGGTCGGGAGGGTCTGCGGGGAGGCGGGAGCGCGATCCAATCGGCTATTGGGGGGGCGGGGCCACGGGCTGGGGCGGCGGGAAAAGCTGGAGCCGGCTTGGCGGCCCTCGGGTGGCTGGGGCGGCGCGAAAGGCTGGTGTGGGCTCGGCGGCCCTCGGGAGGCTGGGGCGGCGGGAAAAGCTGGTGTGGGCTCGGCGGCCCTCGGGAGGCTGGTGCAGCGGGAGCGGCAGCAGGCACAGGAGCGTGGGGGTGACCAGGCCGAAGGCTCAGTGGTCACTCCCTGGAACTTGGTCTGGCTCCCCTTAAGAAGGGAGCCGGTCGGGAGGGTCTGCGGGGAGGCGGGAGCGCGATCCAATCGGCTGTCGGGGGGGCCACGGGCTGGGGCGGCGGGAAAAGCTGGAGCCGGCTTGGCGGCCCTCGGGTGGCTGGGGCGGCGCGAAAGGCTGGTGTGGGCTCGGCGGCCCTCGGGAGGCTGGGGCGGCGGGAAAAGCTGGTGTGGGCTCGGCGGCCCACGAGGGTGGAAGTACGCCTGTCATCAAAGAAGGAGTCCGCGGCGACGTTGGTGACTCCGTCGTCAAAGGTTTTGTCACCGTCTAGTAAGATGTTGATGCCGGTATCTTCGATAACAATAAAGACGTCGACGACCGTGCCGATGGAAATGACGATGGCAGTAAAAAAGATATTGACGGCTGTTATACCATCGCCGATGGTTTCCAAGTAACTGCCAACAGCTGCTTCTCCGGCGATGGTGCCATAGGCGGTCTCGTCAACGGGCCCGTCTACGAGAGAAAACACGTCTGATAAAACAGAGAAAGCTAGAACAAGGAAAATTACACCAGAAATTTCCTCACCTAGCAAGGTTACACCTCTTTTGACTTCTCACCTGTTGGAAAAGCAGGATTCTGAGGGAGATGATGATGGGCCCCTTGGCTACCCGAGTAGCCCGTCCCAGATGCATGTTAAGTGTCACAAGGATGATTTTGAGGAGGAATATGGGGAATGTCAAGACTATAGTCCTCAGCAACAGTACCACCAGAATTATCTGGAGGATGTAGTTTGCATGCCTTCATCTTTAACGAACCTACAATTCATGTTGGTTGACTACTGGAAGAGATTTTTCACAACACCTGTACCTCAGGAAATACCATCATTAGTTCCTTGTCCATGTTCTATTCTGTCTACTCCAAAGAAGATTCAAACTATACTGGCGGAACCGCTGCAGAAATCACATCCATCAGTCTCTCAACAGAATACGGATAGTACTGATGATGAGGAGGAAGAGGGAGAGCTTAGAGATCCGCATAGAGAATTGAATGACTACCTCATTCTCACGCCGCCTTCTCCTTCTCCGGTACCCATTGACTCACCACCGGAGGATATTGGCGGTTTTCATAACTTGTTAGAGAGAGCTGCCACGAGATTTGATCTACCAATGCCAGCTACCCAAACTGACTGTTTTTACATAATTTTAAAGAGCCCTTTAGGAAATCAGTGAGGGCTAACCCCATTATAAGTCCTGTTTGGGAAGAACTCTAGGTCATGAGGACCCCAGCGCCCGTGACACCAGTGCTATCCAGGTTGGAAAAGAAATAAAAGTCTCCAGAGGATGCTTCAGCCTTTTTGGTGGGCCATCCCAAACTGGATTCGGTAATCTCTCAGGCAGCGCAGCGAAAATCCGAAAACCCATCTGCACCCATTGCCATGCCCCCTGATAGGGAAGGAAGGCGCTTGGATAGCGCCGGTAAGCGCTTTTCATCAATGTTAGCTCTGAGGGTCAGAGCAGCTAATGCCCTTGCCATACTGGGTAGATATGACAGACAAATGTGGTGCGACCAGTCTCAGTATATGGATCAGCTTCTGAAGATAGCAAACCAGAAGTTAAGAAAATTCTCCAGGTGGGCAAGAGAGCATCTGCAGAGGTTATAGATTGTGCAATGGATATCACAATTACAGCATTCAGATCGCTGGGGAGTGCAGCAGTGTTTGTTACTTCGTCAAGGATGGCTCTGAGCTACTTCGTTTGGACCGGAAGTTCAAAATAAGATCCTAGACCTTCCATTCAATGTAGAAGCTTTATTTGGGAAGCAGATCGACTATGCACTACAGGATATTAACAAAGCTACAGACACAGCGAAGGCTTTAGGGACGCTTCAGTATTGGAAAGTGCCCTTAAGAGGAGCACAAGGAAGGACCCTTGCTTGCTACAGGGGAGGATATCAGCCATGTAGATACTCCTCATACGCTACATCTTCCCAGCCGTATCAACAACAATATGTTCAACTACAGCCACAGTCGGGGCGTATTTTAAATATGCCCCCAGAGGAAGACCAGGACGTCAGGGAAAAGATACCTCATGACGTCAACGATGAACCTCAGGATTCGGCAATTTTTATTCCCAGCTTTCCACAAGCTCCCCTAAGGGGGCACATTTCTTTTCACCTTCACAAGTGGCAAAAAATAACCACAAACCAATGAGTCCCCAATCTAATACAATTGGGCCATACGTTGGAATTTCTGCATATCCCGCCTTCTACTCCTCCAGGACTGCAAAAGGTAAAATACCTACATCTCATGTGTTTGGAAATTCTTACAATGCTCCGAAAAAGAGCAATAGAACCGGTTCCAAGCTCCCAGAGAGGGAAGGGATTCTATTCCCGTTTCTTTCTGGTACGCAATAACTTATGGCAATGGCGTCCGATCCTGGATTTGAGAACTCTAAACACGTATCTCAAAAAGCAGTCCTTTCGCATGGTCTCTCTTCTGGACATTTTATCACTTCTAAACACAGGGGATCATATGACTACCTAAGGCTTACAAGATGCATATTTTCACATCCCCATCCATCCTTCCCACAGGCAGTGCCTTTGATTTGCCATAGCCTGAAGCCATTACCAGTTCAAGGTACTGCCATTTGGCCTCAAGTCGGCTGCCAAGAATTTTCACCAAATGCCTGTCTCCAGTAGCAGCTTTTCTGAGGAAGCAAAGGCATCAGGTTTTTCCTTACCTGGACAATTGGCTAGTCAAAGCGCCTTCACATGCAGCTGTTCAGTCATCCACAGTGGCATGTACAAGACTGTTTGTTTGTTCCTGGGGGTGAGCATCGCTGCCGCAACTTGCCACCAGTGAGTCACAGAGACCTGTCGCCTGCGCCCCCATCCCCGCACTTCAACTCCCGGCAGCCCCAGCGGTGCGGCGTGCGCTGCCAATGACGGAGGAAAGCGCCAGGAGGCGCATATAAACACCATAGGGCTCCGGTGGAGCGGGAGCCCTGTTTGTTTGTTCCTGGGGGTGAGCATCGCCGCCGTAACTTGCCGCCACCGAGTCACAGAAACCTGTCGCCTGCGCCGCCATTCCAGGACTTCAACTCCTGGCAGGCCCAGTGGCGCGGCACGCACTGCCAGCGATGGAGGAAAGCGCCAGGAGGCGCCTAAAATCACCACAGGGCTCCGGTGAGCGGGAGCCCTGTTTGTTTGTTCCTGGAGGTAAGCATCGCCGCCGCAACTTGCCGCCACCGCCACTGAGTCGCAGAGACTTGTCGCCTGCGCCGCCATCGCAGTACTTCAACTCCCGGCACCCCCAGCGGCGAGGCGCGCACTGCCAATGACGGAGGAAAGTGCCAGGAGGCGCATATAATCACCACAGGGTTCCCGCGTCGCGGGCTGCGCAGGGCGAAGCCCGGGCCGGTCTAAGCCCGTCGTTGCCAGGAGGAGGCTGGGCTGGGCCACACCCTTTATATTGACATTTTAGTTCCTTTTATGACTCGGTTAGTGATTTTATATTTAATTTTTTGTGTTGCATCTGTTATACTGACATTTGTGTAATCTTCAGCTGTATACATTTTGAGTCACCCACGGTCATGAGTAAGGGCAATGGTAAGGGGGCAAGGGGCTCAGGGGTAGTGGGAACCCTTGATGCTTTTCTACTGAGAGCAGAATCAGTTCTCTGGCATGAGATTGAACTAACCCAAAGGCGACTGTCAATGGACCATCGTCGTTCCTCTATTGGTGTTCCCTTAACTGGCCCATTGTTGGTGTTAGAGTCAGCAGGAACAGTTGATATATCAGACGGCCAGGTGGAAACACCGCAGCTTCAGGGACTATCATTATCAACAGAGTTATCAGAGGATGCCTCTCATACAGATGGCTACATGGAGGGTTTTGGGGACCACTCCATATTACTCCATTTTTCCATTTTCAATCGGAACTTCTCGTGTTCCTTATTTGCGTGCAGGTTGGGTAAGTGCCTAAACCCTAAGGCACCAGTGAACAAACAGGTGAAGGGGCAAAATTATTGCCCACCCCTACCGCACAGTTGCTGAGCCTTTCTGGCGTCGCTTTTAGCACCTTCAATTGTAATTCATTTTAAAATATTTTAACCATTCTTTTATCAATCTCTAGTCAGTCCATTAATCCACATTAATGCATGCTTTATCTCTCTCCACACTCGGGATTTTGATGCAGTTTTCAAATTTCTAGTACGAATGCTGTGCCCATCCGGACCTCTTGCATAAGCACGACAAAGGCAAAGGGTTCTTCCAAAAACAGCGTTTATTCAAAAACCAATGCATTTCGAGCATCAAGTGCTCTTCGTCAGGGTACGCTGAAAGTAATACAGAAACACAATATTCAGTAACAGCTTAGCTCTGTTCAATGTGTGACATTTTTATACATACTTAGTACATAATGTCTCGTTTATGGGTCTCATTAAAATTAAAATCATTCTTTACATACCAAGTGCTGAACGACTTGCAAAATCGCTTAAAGCTCATCACTTTATATAAAAAAACTTTTTCATTAAATTCACTAACATTTCTCTGTTATATCCCCCAATCATGTGGTTCACTGTGATGTAGTAGCTACCTCAATTAACACTCAAAATACTTAGCATTGCATGTCCGTATGCTCAAGTTCCTATTCATTGTCCATATTTATCAGTAAATGCTAAAAGCATACATCATTACCTTTAAATATGCATGCGTCCGCCGATCGTTCCATCCCCTTTATTTTATATCGCCTGTGCCTCACATTTCCCTTTTTTCACTTTCACAACTCGAAACAATTAAAAGCAGCTCAAACTCTCACACTAGAACGGCCATTATCTCTCCCTTACGCGCTTACTTGCATGTTATCCTTTGAGTGAAAAAGTTTCATAATCATCGCGTCGCACTATCATCGCTTACATTTTTAACCATAGCGCTAGCACTACATACCTGTTCTAACGTTCTCACTGCTGCATTCGACAGCTTCGATTCTCTCACAGTCTACTGAAACTACCCTTATTTGAACCCCTTTCTTCGTCGGTCTTCAATAGTTCATCAGTTTTTTGCGGGTGTATATGGAGTGCTCCCCAAAACCCTCCATGTAGCCACTAACATTGTAAACCCGACTTGGGGAAGCACCCGCAAAAAACTGATGAACTATTGAAGACCGACGAAGAAAGCAAAATACCTGACCACACAAAACACGGAGTAAAAACCTGGGTTCTTGGATGAAACTGTGTGACAATGAACTTTGACATTGGAAGTATTTATTTATTTTGGGAATACAGTGGCACTATGAAACATCGTAACACAGCATTTGCTTATAGAGTACATAATAAACTTTTAGGTGGAATGTTGGATTGTGGGTTCAGTAGTTAAGGAGCAACAAGAAAACACATTAACATCGCCCCCACGTCTAGGCAGCAATTAGTACCGTAATGAAGAGGAGTGGTTTAGAAAGGGAGGGGTTCAAATAAGGGTAGTTTCAGTAGACTGTGAGAGAATCGAAGCTGTCGAATGCAGCAGTGAGAACGTTAGAACAGGTATGTAGTGCTAGCGCTATGGTTAAAAATGTAAGCGATGATAGTGCGACGCGATGATTATGAAACTTTTTCACTCAAAGGATAACATGCAAGTAAGCGCGTAAGGGAGAGATAATGGGCATTCTAGTATGAGAGTTTGAGCTGCTTTTAATTGTTTCGAGTTGTGAAAGTGAAAAACGGAAATGTGAGGCACAGGCGATATAAAATAAAGGGGATGGAACGATCGGCGGACGCATGCATATTTAAAGGTAATGATGTATGCTTTTAGCATTTACTGATAAATATGGACAATGAATAGGAACTTGAGCATACGGACATGCAATGCTAAGTATTTTGAGTGTTAATTGAGGTAGCTACTACATCACAGTGAACCACATGATTGGGGGATATAACAGAGAAATGTTAGTGAATTTAATGAAAAGGTTTTTTTATATAAAGTGATGAGCTTTAAGCGATTTTGCAAGTCGTTCAGCACTTGGTATGTAAAGAATGATTTTAATTTTAATGAGACCCATAAACGATACATTATGTACTAAGCATGTATAAAAATGTCACACATTGAACAGAGCTAAGCTGTTACTGAATATTGTGTTTCTGTATTACTTCCAGCGTACCCTGACGAAGAGCACTTGATGCTCGAAATGCATTGGTTTTTGAATAAACGCTGTTTTTGGAAGAACCCTTTGCCTTTGTCGTGCTTATGCAAGAGGTCCGGATGGGCACAGCATTCGTACTAGAAATTTGAAAACTGCATCAAAATCCCGAGTGTGGAGAGAGATAAAGCATGCATTAATGTGGATTAATGGACTGACTAGAGATTGATAAAAGAATGGTTAAAAATGTTTAAAATGAATTACAATTGAAGGTGCTAAAAGCGACGCCAGAAAGGCTCAGCAACTGTGCGGTAGGGGTGGGCAATAATTTTGCCCCTTCACCTGTTTTCTCATACAGATGGGACACCATCCCCTACCTGTCCTTCCCTCTTAACATCTTGACTCACCAATAAAGATTAACCCATGCTAGAAATGGGGAGTGTCCGGCCATCGTTGTAGCAAAAAAAAAGTTAAGCGGGCAGCGTCCCGGCCACTTCACAACAGGCCAGTAAAGTGTTGAAAACGAGGGAAGGTACACGGGGAAAGAAAGGGTGTGTGTCTGAGGCTGCTATCTCGAGTGCACCTAGTTTGGTGGGTACTAGCTCACAGGCATGGTCTGAGCAGGTATTCTGGGACCTGGAAAACTGAATTGTAGTTAAACTTGAGGAGAAAATATTGGAATTACTGAAACCTATTTCCTCTAAACTCTCTGATATTGATTCCAGGTTTAGCATAATTGTGAATCCGCTTTTTTTCTCCGAATGTAATCCATCGAACGGAGGGCCTAGCGTGTCTATCGCCTCGACTGGGAGTTCGGGGGCCGTGTCAAACCAAACTCCAATTGTGGTTGATGTGGGTAGTACTGCTACCATCCAAGCCCCCTCAGTTAATACAGGTTACAAGCATGCTCCACACTTTAACAAAAGGTTAAGGAATGATCTTAGTAGTGACACAAATAATGTCCTGGGCCGGGTTGACCATCCACACCAACACAGAGCAGATAGGTTAAATCTACCCCCTGAGGCGACCCCTTACACCGTTATTTTGACAAATGTTACCCCCTTGCAGAGTGGTGTGGAGGAACATTGGGGTTCTCTTAGAAACAAGGCTCTTCACCATTTAGATAACTTGACAGGACTAGGTAGTCGTTTATTTAAAGAATTTAAAATGACTTGTAGGATTACCTGGGTAGGGAACTCCGTCAAAACCAGTAGAGGGGACTGTGTGATATGGAATTTTGGGTCTCCGCAGATTGTCAAACTGATTCTGGATAGGGCTGGAACTAGGCACTTCAGAGAGGATGGCATTAGCATTGTCCCCTTAGGGTTTTTTTAATCGAAATATGCTACCAATGTCAAGTGGAAGGCCTGAACGCATACACTTAACACAGGCTCAGGGTCCTTATGATTTTACTGTACCCACCCAAAACTGATTTGAGGTAATTACAAGCCTAGAAGAGATTGACTGACTAGCCAACCCAGGATCACCAAATAATGCTATGTACAGGGGTATGGTTCATATAAAGGAAACCCCAGCGTTAGGCACCTCTACTGATGAAAGGGTAGTCCCCACTGAGATTAATGAGGGTACGAAGATTCTTACCTGGAATATTGCGGGCCTAAAAAATAACTTGGATGATGTTATATGGAGAAATGTTTTATGTGAAGCAGACATCATCGGGCTGCAGGAAACATGGGAAACTGAGAACTGGTTATGCCTAGATGGTTATACTGCTTATTTTCTCCCAGCAATAGCCTCAACTAATGGGGAGGGCAAAGGGTGGGTTATGGACCCTGATTTCTGTAAATATTCCGGGTACTCATACTAAATTGGATACAGGCTCACCCTACTGTTTAGCAGTGCAAATTGCATCCACTTATATTGGTACTATTCTTATTGTAAATTTTTATAACTCTTTTTTGTAGAGTCTTTCCTAATGAACACTTTGTCAATCTGTATCATTTTCTTGATTCATATAAAGAGGATAATCGAGATTTTTATTTGGTTATTCTTTTAGGCGATTTTAATGTACATAGCTGTTATGAGAATTGTGATGTCTGGGATAGTTTAGGCCCAGCAGATCAAGGGGAAACCCATTTCGAGCACTCAACGCAGGGTGAATTTTTGGAGGTGCTGATGGCAGAAAATGGCCTAATATATCCTTGTATATCTAAAGGGGCTAGAATTGTACCTATAAAGGGAATGGTACACGTTCAATTATTGGTTATATTTTTATTAGTGCTATGTTGGGTACCAGGGTCTGCAGTTACACGGCAATCTGGTCTACGTTTAGTGACCACAATCCAGTGGTTTTGACCTTGGTGGATGCTATTAAGAAACCCGAAACTTGCAATAGGAAGGTGGGTAAATTGGATATTCGGCCCATAGATCAGGCCCGCAGAATTAAATGGTGTTGGGTGGTGCCACAGGATTTTCAAGCCAACCTACTAACCAAGGTTGGTTGTGATATGCGCATTTGTATGAATGAAAATGCAGGGGATAAGGACGTCCTAGAGGCCTACACTAAAATCTGTACCCAGGTCGTCGCTGATCTTAAACGGCCTTGTAGGGTGCAGAATAAATCTGGGGAGGAACTGCTCGTTAGCCCATCAGAAATTGTTGGCAGCTTTGAAACAAAACTCTGTGGACAAGCCTATTGTAGTAGCCCTAAGGAAAGCCTATAAAGCGGCCCTAGAAACGAGGAAAAGGGAAATCTGGAGCGAGGCTTGAAATGACCTACTATCCATTGATGTTCTTAAAAACCGTTCTAAATTTTGGGAAGTGGTTAATAAACCCCTCTTCCAAGATTCCTTTAATAGCCAACTTGATTTTGGTATTCAGGAGCAGGCTTGGTGTACCCACTTCAAGTCAGTACAGGAAGGTGCGGACCCGGGAGGGGTTGTCAACACTCCATTTGTGAACGAGGCTTATACTTTATCTGTCACAGAATCAGAAGTGGCAGAGACCATTAACCAGATGACGTGTAATAAGGCTCCGGGACCGGATGGCGTTCCAGATGACCTTTTTAAATTTGATGTTAAGACATGGTCTAAAGTATTGTATAATGTTTTTAATAATGCTTGCAAATCTGGACTGCCGGGCACCTGGTTTGAATCCGTAATAGCACCCATTTTTAAAAAGGGAAACAGAGGGGACCCTAGTTGTTACAGACGCATTTCCTTTATTGATTCTGCTGTTAAGGTGCTTGGAAGGGTGGTATTAAGTAAGCTCATGGGGTGGTTGGCTGAAACCAATACCCTTTCAGATATACAATTTGGCTTTAGGAAAGGCAGGGACACAATCGATCCATGCCTTAACTTACAACTCTTAATCGGGAAGTGCACAGTCGCCAAAAAGGGCACACTATATTTAGCTTTTATGGACCTTTCCTCGGCCTTCGATCGAGTGAATAGGTCGAACTTATGGGAGATGCTTCTCCATCTTGGCGTGGATAAAAATATTGTGTACTTCCTTGCTGATCTGCACAGGGATCTATCTGCCACCGTGAGATACGACCATATGGATAATTGTACAGGGAAGATTCACATTACCAATGGTGTTAGGCAAGGGTGCATTTTGGCCCCCCTGCTTTTCACCCTTTACATTAATAATTTGGCTCCAGTTTTATCTGAGGTGTGCAAGTATATACCAAGGGCAGGGAAAGGACCAATTCCGGCGCTGCAGTAGGTGGATGATGCCGCCCTTTTAGCACGTACAGCGGTTGGGTTACAAATCCTTTTAAACTCATTTGCTGTTTTTATGAAATCTATAGATCTTAGTATACATTTTTCTAAATCGCATGTTACGATGGTTGGCACAAAAGTAAAAGGGGTAAAAACCATGTATTGTGAAGGGAAAGTCAGCCCCTGACCATACATGAATCGTTTGTACATTTTAGGGATGATCGAGTGGTCCTGCGTACTAATGACAAGTTTATCTGCAAAGTGCCATCGGACTTTCATTTGAATGAACCTCTTATCCTTAACACAGTCTTCCCTCTACCAACAATTGCAGTTGAAGGAGCTCTTCATTCGCTGGATATTCAGCGTTGTCTAAAATTTGATCAACAAAGAACAAAAGCTTTTCACAAATAGTCCCAGCTTTTTGTATCTTTCAGCGTGCCCAGAAAGGGCTATCCTCTTTTCAAGAGGGAGATTGCTCAGTGGATGTCGAATGGAATCCAGTATTGCCATCAAGCAGCACGAAAACCTCTGCGAGTACAGGTGCCTGCGCACTCTACGAGAGCAATCTCTACATCGACTGCTTTGTTTGCTGGAGAACCTATCCAGGATATGTGCAGGGCTGCTACCTGGATGCGTACTCACACCTTCACCAGATATTACTGCTTGGAAGCAGCCGCTAACAATGATGTGGCAGTAGGACAGGCAGTGCTGAGGAACCTTTTCCAGTGACTGTGAGCTTTCCCTTTCATCCCTCCTTTTTTTCTACTGCTTTTTTGATGCAGCGGAGACTCCCAACTCGACGACGGGGAATGATTCAAGCATGTGAATCTATGAAAGCTTCCAATACAGGAGAACTACAGTTCTTATTTTCTTCCTTTGGATAATAATAATTAGTAAACACAATCCCAACCACTATGTTCTGTTTTAAATCTCGACTTAAGGAGTCTTAACATATGTCTACCAGTATGGATGACATTTGACTCCTACATGTTGCAGTCCTCATTGTCTTTAGCAGGGCCACTGGAATTACACGTCCGAGGAGTGCCAAGTTATGCAGTAGGGTTCAGTAAATTATGCAGGAAGAAAAGGTAAATTATGTGGCGTTATGTCAGTACATTTTGAATTAGTATTACTTAATTGTTTTGTCATTTTTGAAAACGTGGTAATACTGTCTGTGCATAGGTTGCACCTCATTAGAACCAGTTAGGCACCCAAATCTAGCAATAAGCAGCAGAAAGGTGACTAGTCACCCTTTGCAAAGGTCATTCCAATGCACGGAAGCGTGTTGGTGTATTTTTAGTAACTTTTGAACCATTTGAGCCAAAATCCTCAGAATATGCGGCAAATGATGGAATTTGTGGAAAATGCAGCAGTTCTATAATTATGGGAAAAACGCAGCAGACGGACAGTTGAAAAATTCCACTGGCCCAGGGCTCAAGTAAAATTTCCTATACATTGGCTTACACACTTAAAAAATCATTATGTCTTTATAATATGTGTGTGATATAACGCACTCCAACACCCTACTTTACCCTACATTACTGGTATGAGTAGCAGTTTAGAAGAAATTAAATACACATGAGAGCAGGTTTATGTAGAAATGAGGGGCGCCATTGACAGGTGGTACTGATTGAATCCTTGGCGCAGAAGGTCTTTGGGAGGGGAGGGGGGGGGGGGGGGGCACAACAAATATTCTCGCACCATCTGCCCCTGCACTACAGCCAGCCCTGGCAAGGGCGTAGCCATCATTCCAGCAGTCTGTGTAGTGCCCCAGGCCCTGAGGTAAATGCACTTCAGCAGCTGGCAAGAAGGCATGGTCTATGAATGGAGGGATTTAATTTTATTGTAATCAGTGTTTCTATAGCGTTTTTATTTTAAAATTTTTAGTTAATGGAAAACGATTAACACAATTAGAAGTGCCTACATAACATGACTGATGTGCTCTTATCCCAGCCTTCTAGTGCCACACTGTAACCTGCCGTACAAATGCTCCAGGCTGGAACCTTGGATGGATTACTCCCTCATTCTTTGAAAATTGTCCTTTTCTTAACAAACAGTGATTTTCTGCCTGTATGTAATTTCATGTCATTTCAGTTGGTCAACCCTAGCCTAAAGGCAGCGTAGCACTGTAGAAGGCCCAAGACAAGAAAAATTCTGGCCACCTGTGCCAAATCTTTGAGGGATATATTTATTAATATTTCACACAACAAAGCACAGTAAGTGAAGTTGTTGTGCTGCACTGCATGAAAGGGAAAAAGAAGGTTCGCTCTATATTTTCAAAGATCTGGTGAATTGGGTTTGAAAGGTCTGACATGCAGTGACGAGCATGCAGAAAGGGACTTGGAGATGTGGCCTTATATGGTGGGCTGCTTGGGTGATGTTGACATAGAGGTAGAGAGCTCGGTCCCAGGGTCATCGGAGTTCGCAAGTCTGACCCAGAGTCCATAAACCCCCCTCCCACCACCCCACCACAAGGGCGACCGGCAGACTTGACGTGGATGGGTAGTTGTTTGGCGGCGCCTCCGGCCCCCCCTTGCCCGTTGTGAGATGTAGGACCTGATAAATGATGAGAAATATGACCGGTATTTGGCGGGTCGATGGAGTTGTGTGCTGCTCCTGGTCACCCCTCCCTCCTGCTCTCCCACTCCGTCTATGTGGGATATGTGTATAATATTGATTTCTTTTGGTCGTGGAGCACCTGCCTCCGATGGGTACTTTTGGTGCCCCCCTCTCCTATCCTTCTGCCCCCTTTATTGCACACATACTAACAAGCTATGTATGTTGTTACTTGAAATTCGACCAAAAACTTGGGAAACTACTACTGTATTTACACTGCAATTGTTAAGATTCTGGCCTTGCACCGGTGTGTTTTTGTATTAGTTATATCTTAAGTTGCAAAATGCCAATAAAGAAATTAAAAATGAATATATTCTATACATTTAGCATCCTTGAATATATCTAATAATTTAAACTTTGAAGTACATACATCTGTCATCATTTAAGTGCCACGCCCCCTCGGTTTAAAGGCACTTGTGCTAGACCCATACGTAAAAGCTCGAGACAGTAATCTTGTTTTATGCAGATCGATGTATCAACATGGAATTCATAAAAAAGCAATGGGATTTGAAGAAATTGCCTACTCATGTCTTTTACTTTGGTTTGACTTACCAAGATGTATTTGGCCGTAGTGTGGGGGAGGGATTACAAAAACACCTGTGATATTACCACTGTTTACAGTTTCAGACGTTCTTATACATGACAAGACCAGTTAGCTGTAGGGTTTGTTGCCTGAGAGTAGAGGCAAAAAGGATCAGATTTAATTAATTAGTCATGAGTCACACAAGCTACTGGATGTAGTTCACAGAAATATCTGCATCCTCTGCCAGACATGGTCCCTGATTACTTTTAGGAGGGTCCCAGATAAGAATGTGCTATGATCTGATTTGAGAGAGAGAAATAGAAGTTTGTGTACTTTATGAACAATTATTCAAAGAATGACCTCTAAGCAACCCATTCCTAGGCGTGTGTCATTGTCATGGATTTACACACCATAATGCCAGATTTTCACCCATTAAAACATCCTTCTTGCGTATGGGCATATGTACTAATGTATATTAGCGAAACTATTTTCTGTGCAGCAATCACACACCACTGCAAATTTTGAAATCAATTTTGTAATACATTGTATTAAAACATTTTATTCTGAACAATGTTCCGGACCAGATGGTCTCTTATGAGGAAAAGATCCTGAAGTGTCACACTCTTCATTCACTGCTCTCAAACTATCCCCATTTAAGCCTCAACCTAATTGTATGCAAATTTTCACCTAAAAAATGTACTTTGTTTTTTTTAAAGGTTCATTAAGTTTGGATAATACGGTTTGATGGTAGGTATGTGTTTGGTCAGGATTTTATTATCGGGGAACCCGCTCACCTTTGAGAGGTTACGATAGAATGTCATTAGCAACCCTCTCTGTAAAGTGTCATCCTTCCTAATTAATTTAAAATCTTTCATAAACTTATTCTTACATTAAAGCCAAAAACAATATTTTATTAAATATATTTATTTTTAATTCAGTTTTACCAAATGTAATATCAACTTTTATTGAATTATCAATTAAATATAAAGTAACAAGTGGCTGTATTCTCATACAAACTCTAATTTTTAATTAACTAATACGTTTACTTAAAGTAATAATGACATCAATCCCAAATAAAAACAAATATATTACAAATCAATAAATTTGTGTTTTTCTGAACTCCTGATGCTTGCCTAAAAATTGTATATCCTGCTGTTTTTGGCAAAGTAATGTCATAACCCAGTAAATGTAGACATAGTAAAAGTCTAGTAGAACAATGAAGGCTCATTTTGCATCGTGTTACTGCTGGTGCTGTTTGTATGTGTTTTTGTTTCATTGATTGGTCAGATGTATCATCTCTGAGATTTTGTATTACTGTATTTCTGAGAGAGTACCATATAAATAGACTAATGGAAACAACAGATACTGCTTGAACTTTTATATTTCATTTTGTGTCATTTTTTATTCTCAGAAACCACTGGATTACAGGTACAGATATTTTCGTCGTGCTCCTGTGCAAGAAACTGATCACAGTTTTCATGTGGGCCTTCAAATTTGCTCCAGTGGCCGCCAGAAGTATAACAAGCTAGTCTGGATTCATCATTCTTGCCACATTGCTTACAGGTAAGCTCTCAGTAGAAACATGTCAGGCAGTATTGTCTGCAGAGCAAACCAAATGGAAGAATCTCATAATAGAAAACAGTTTATGACTTTTTTGAATTCTCATTGTCACGTTAAGCACTTTATAAAGTTAATTTCAGTCAGGTATACAATACAACTTTGTGGGAACTTTATAGAGGTGTCCTGAATCTGTGTTTATTCTTGATCCAAAATTACGTAGACTTTTGGCAAAATTATGCAAGATACTTTTTTGTCGCTATCTTGCATGCCTTTTGTATGCGAGGGCATACCTTATATAGAAAGATTATTTGAGAAGGCAGCAGGAGATGAAAATGTCTTTTGTCAAGGTATTTTTATTTTATTTAAACCAGTCTACCGAGCCTACATTAGACAGGAGGATCTACCTGTATCCTCCCCACATATAGTACTGGTGAGTAGAAACAGGCTAGGGGGCTCTTCCCCTCCAAAACCCCATATTACTCATCCAAAAGCCTCCTCCCACTGCTAAGACCTCAAAAAAAATCTCACTCTTCTGTCCCTCCACTATCCTTTTCAATCAAAATAACAGACGAACATGTTCACTTCTCAATTTCCATAATCCACTATACTAATTCACCACTAATCCTTTATGGCTTCCAGAGTAGCGTGCTGCTCGCCAATGAAGTGCTTCAAAACACCATCAAGGAGTAGCAAGCGCTATATACATACAAACCTCTTTTCCTCTTCGATCCCACAGCCTACCCTTCTCTATCCAAATAACTTATCCACCACTCAAATTACTTCATACTTCACTATACTAATTTTCAACACTAATCCTTTATGGGTTCCAGAGTAGCATCCTACTCACCAGAAAAGTGCTTCAACACCCTTCAGGGGTAAGGCGCTATATAAATATAAACCTTTTTTTCCTCTTCTATCATTCTTATATCTTTCCGAATCCAAATAACTGACTAACCTATCCACCACTTAAAATTTACTTGCATGTTTCACTATACTTATTCAACACTAATCCTCTATGGGTCCCGGAGTAGCGTGCTACTCGCTGAATAAGCGTCTTGACGCCTCGTCAGGGGTAGGAAGCGCTATATAAATGCAATTACAATACAATTGCATGTCTCCTCATTGACTTGTGATTAACCGCATCGCTGCGGCGGCTTTTCCCGCTGTGTGCGGCAAAATTCAAAGAGCCGTTTTACATGACGAGCTCAGCTCGTCATCAGCACACAACTACCGTGGATGATGACGAGCTGAGCTCGTCATCAGCAGCGAAGAGGTTAAGCTATTTTGAGATTGTCAACAGCAGTATACTAAAAACATAATAAACCATCTACTGAGAGCTAAATTCACCCGAAATTGTTTATTATGCAAAATGGTGAAAATTGTGCACATTATGCTTAACACAGCAATTATATACAATTAACCCCGCGTAATGAACATTTTGCATTTCTCAACACTTTAAGTGATCCTTGTAAATAGATCACTTTTTGTGCCATTTCGTGTCCTTTGCCCATGCTAGCTTAGGAGGGAGTTCACTATTGGAATAATATTCAATATCCTAGGGAACTAAGAAAGTCATATCAAAATCTCTTGAAAACGAAATGCAAAGGAAGTAAAAGCAGGTTCAATAGTTTGCATGCATGGTTTGTGCAATGTGTGGTTTGTTTGCAAAGCTGTGCCTTCTTAAAAAGAGGAAGGCTGTTGGTCACAGTTGGTGTTTCTCAACACAGATTCCCGATCTAGATGTATATTCCAAGTGTCATTCTTTTTTTAAACTTCTCTTTATTGTTTTGCTACATGTAAAACCGATTGATAGCACACCGATTTAGTAACACAGTGATATCGCAACAATATGGCCACTCAGTATTTCAGTAGGGTCAGAAAAAAAGGCATCACCTAGTGTCAGACTTGATCCAAATGCATGTTCATGCAGTACAGTTATCTGATGTTAGACAGTGCTGAAGTGCAGTGAACGAAAGGCACAGGTGTCGCTCCTGTCTGAGGTGGTGACTTTCAAATCCTTTTAGATCTGCTCTTTGAGACACCTTCATTAGGCTATTGTTTTGACTATTTTTTAAAAAACCTTTTACTATTATGATGACCGGCAGCTTCCCAGGACATGCATACCAAGCCCTCGCTGCCACTTGGAGTGCACCCTACTCTGTGTTGGTATTTCTTGTGGTGGCCATCTTGGAATAGTCTTTACTATTCTCTAATTAATTGTAAAGCCATTCAAGATAGTTGTCCATGCTTGCACATGTATGCAGAGCTGGCCCGGTTTGTATGGTTTTTATTTTACTAAATAAAAATAAACATCCATGAACACCATCCGTGAGTGTACATCGAGGTATACCTCACTGGCGAGGTCTAAATAGGCCAAAACCAGTCTGGGGTTGCTTGTGTTCGCATTGGAGGTGACATGGCCTGGCAGGTACGGCTGAACTCTTCCTGTTGAAACCGCACCAAGGCAGATTTGTATATGGTGGGTTTCTCCCCAAAGAAGCATTGTGAACAAATAACCATGAACTGGACTGCTGCCCAAATAATTACTAGTGCTTGAGATTAATTCAAGCATTCCCCACATCACATTTTTGTTTTCCTCAGCCCATGTATTTGCATGGATTGACATTCATCTTTGAATGGTTATGCTATTTTTTATTCTTTCCTGATCCAGTGTGGCCAACAAATTGGCTCTAAACACATTGGCCATCTTTGAATGGTAAAGCAATTAAGCATTGGCAAAGCATATAGCTCTGTGGCCTTTTTTTGTTTTTAATGGTCAGACATATTGGTTTTCCCACCGATGTTTGCACATACTGTTAGTTCTAGGATCGAAAATGTCAGCTATTTCTTATTTTCCTCATAATTTTATGTCCTTTTTCCAGGATATGCCATCTCTAAAATCAACAGGCTTTAAGCCCTGCATTGATTGTAAGGGACAGATGCCTGCTTCTGAACTTTAAGTATAAAATCCATTCCCAAGCATCCATATGAAATTGTTTTAAATGTTTTTGTCCCTTCATTAAAACGAATAGGAGGTGTTAGCCAACAAGATAAGGACTCTTTATATCATTCCAAAAATAGAAAAACATGTGCCCAGTACTCCTTACTCTAAACATTGTGTTCTGATGCAGTTGGTGCAACCGTTACTATCCTCCTTTCCATTCCACTTCACTCTGACCTTTGAGACTGCTCTGATTAGTCACCAGAAAACCAATCCCAGACCACTTCTTGATGGAGCAGTATTCTGAAGTACAATTTAGGTTTATGATATTGAGTTGGTTAGTCACATGGCAACTCTAGCACACCTATGAAGATATCAAAGTCTCAATACATTTAGGAGTGGTGCCGTCCCCCCTTGCGATCATAACCCTGCGTTTGGCTCTTGTTCCATTCTTATCCTCTATGGTACGATCTGTGTCTGGCATGATGCTGATGAATCTTTATGCAGTTTGAGGGCCACTGTCCACAAAGCCATTGTCAGACCATGTTGCAGCATATTTGGACTGAAACACATCTTTGTCATCTTCAGGTCAATCATTTATACTCACTATGGCTCTATGGGACACAGATTTACCTTCCGAAATGCTTTCGCTATTGGCACCACACATGATGATTTTAAAACTCCATATGCTCACCCACTGAAGAAAAGGGCCTCTTTTTTTAGGTCGAGCCTAGAGCAAGCGCGCATGCGCTGCTCTGCAAGAGGAGTACGTGAATAAAAGCTCCGCCCACTCTCCGCCCATATTTGCGATTAGCTTGTGTCATTGTCTGACTTAAATGCTGGCTTCTGATTCGTCAATAGTCTTGTTAGTCCCTCCTTAATACCGCCTCCTCTTCATTTGTCACCTCCTATGGCAACTGACCCCTTTACATTGAGTGTTACACGGTACTGTTATTTAGGCTCTGAGCACTCTTTTCATTAATTAGGTTCTCCTACTGCAGGCATGGCGTGCTTTGGTGCCTTCTTCCCCCCTGCCCGCCCGCCCTTCCTCCCTCCCATTGTCCGTGCCTTATCCCCGTTGTCCGTGCCTTCTACCCCGCCCCACCCCTGCCCTCCCGTTGTCCATGCCTTCAAAATCCCCCCTCCCTTCCCCCGTGGTCCGTGCCTTCCCCCTCACCCTCTCGTTGTCCGTGCCCCCCCCCATCCGCCCTCCCTCCCGTTGTTGTGATGCCAATCATTTTCCATGCAATAGCTCCTGCGTAAAGGCGAGAACTATTTCATTGCAAATGCTAGTTTAACTGTTGTCATAAAACCTGCAGTGACTTGGTTGGAAGAGTTGATTAAGTTGGTTAGACATCTGCTTGGTGGAGATAATGTGCATGTTCCAAGTAACTGCGTATTTTTGCATTCCCGTCCTGCCGGCCCACAGGCGTTACCTGCGGTTCACGGTAGGCCACAAGCACTTTCAGTTTACCTTACTCCCCTTTGGCCTTACCAGCGCCCCTCGGGTGTTCACCAAAGTGATGGTGGTGGTCGCAGCTCATCTGTGCGGATAGGGGAAGACTGGAACACCAATCTGGACAACTGGCTGTTGAAGGCTGCCTCGCCCCGGACAGTCTTCTCCCACCTCCAGACTGCGGCCTACCTCCTGCATTTGCTGGGGTTCTCCATCAATTTGCTGAAGTCGCACCTGATTCACTCTTAGAAACTCCTCTTCATTATAGGGGTTCTGGATATGACGCACTTTCGGGCCTATCCTCCCTTTTAGCGAGTCCAGGATATTTAGGCTATGATTCCAATCTTTCTGCCTCTATCCTGGGTTTCGGTCAGGATGACCCTGAGGCTGCAGGACCTCATGGTCTCCTGCTGGTTACCCATGCCAAATGTCATATTCGGACTCTGCAGTGGGATCTGAAGTTCCAGTGGGCGCAGCATCGGGGAAACCTGTCCGATTACGTCCATATCTCGGAGGGCACTGCACACCAGCTGCAGTGGTGGCTCACAAACCGGCATTGGGTCAATGGCAGATTCCTCACCCTTCCCCAACCGGAGCACACAGTTGTGACGGATGCATCCCTCCTTGGATGGGGGGCCACACGGGAGAAGCGGAGATCAGAGGTCTCTGGTCTCAGGCTCCATATCAACCTTCTGGAGCTTGGGGTGATCCGGCTTGCACTGAAGGCATTTGTTCCCTCTGTCATACATACCTGGAACATCAGGGCATTTCCCTGTTGGTTCAACACCTGGTAGGTTCATTGAATGCCAGGGCGGACAAGCTCAACCGCAGGTGCATGATGGATCACGATTGGCGTCTTCACTCGGACGTGGCGCAAGGTCTCTTTTACAGTGGGGAGAGTTTTGGTTAGATCTATTCGTCACTGAAGAGCATGCACAGTTCTGCGCGTTAAAATTTCCAAAGCGGCACTCGCTAGGCGACGCTTTTCATCACAAGTGGAGTTGCGCTCTGTTGTGCGCCTTTCCGCCTAAATAACATCTGACCAGAGTGCTGAAGATCAGGCACGACCAGGCCCAAGTCATTCTTGTGGCTCTGGACTGGGCTAGAAGAGTTTGGTACCCCGAGCTACTCAGTTTGACAATCGATCCCTCATCTGACTACCTCTTCGGGAGGATCTTATGTCGCAGCAGCAGGGGACGGTCCTCTAACCGAACCTGTCCAGTCTCCTCCTCTTTGCGTGGAGATTGAGCGGCGGCAATTCATTTCTTTTGACTTGCCTCCTGAAGTCTGTGATGTCATTCTGGCAGCCAGGTGTCCCTCCACTAAGTTGGTATACGCCTGCAGGTGGAACAAATTTGTGGCATGGTGCACAGCAAAGGCTGTGGATCCCCTTTCTGCCCCTCTTTCAGAATTCCTGCTGTTCCTTATTTCTCTGGCCCAGCTGGGCTCTGCTCTGTGCACTATCAAGGTCTACATTTCTGCTATTTCGGCTTTTCTCAGGCTACCTGATCAAGCCTCTCTTTTCAAGACCCCTGTTGTAAATAGCTTCCTCAAGGGCATTTCTCATCTTTTCCCTCCTATTTCCTTCGTAATGCCACAGTTGGACTTGAATCTGGTTCTTACATACTTGATGTGTGCTTCCTTTGAGCCTCTTCACAACTGTCCTGTTTGTTTGTTAACTCGGAAGACTGCTTTCCTGGTTGCCATCACCTCTGCTAGGAGACTGAGTGAGCTCCAGGCTTTTTCTTGCAAACCTCCTTTTCTGTCTGTCCATCCGGACAAGGTTGTGCTCAGAACACGTCCATCCTTTCTGCCAAAGGTCGTCACTGCCTTTCATATTTGGCAGACCATCACTTTGCCCACCTTCTTTCCGTGTCCGCGACCTTCCAGAGAGGAAGAGAGGCTCCACCGTCTGGACCCAAAACGTGCATTCTCATTTTACCTGAATCGCCCACAACCGTTCCGGGTGGATGACCGGCTCTTTGTTCGCTACGTAGGCCCAAAGAAAGGTCGGGCCGTACACAAGCGGATTATCACCTGATGGGTTGTGTATAAAAGCCTGTTATTCTCTGGCAAAAAAAGGAGCCTATATATTTAACAAGGTTAGAGAGCAAAGGGATTTTATCCACTAGGGTGGACAGAAGGGTACTCCCAATCCCCTGGTTAGGTAACTATATAACAAAATTAAGGAGTACCACCAAAGACGAGGCTAGACAGCCAATATTGGTGGAATGAAACACTAGTGTGAAAGAAGAAGTCCTTCTTTGTTTTTAAGGAACCCCCTCACTCACCAACCTGGTCGGTGACATGCTTCATCATCGGGGCCACCTTGACAGCCGAGTGCCGTCAAGGTGTGCTGCGACACCTGAGATACAGTGGAGCGGGTATGTGAGTGATGAATGTGAAAAAAGAAAAAAAGGTCAGCGAGTTAAAAATTGTCCTGGTATGACTTATCCAAACATTATTTATTCTAAGGCTACTGGACAATATTAAAAACAGTGTATGTTGATACAATAAAGGCTTTAATAGGACCTAGTGTATCTGTGGTATGTGTTAGGTCTACATGTTTCAAACCAAAATGGGAGTTACCGGTTTTTCTTCAGGACCAAAAAGATGTAAAAGGAGTTGGGTGGTCAGGGTACACTAACACCCTGCCATACCTGCAACCCTTTCAGGACCCTAAATAGCAAAATTGCTAAGTGGGTAAAGGGAATTGCAACCCAAATGCGGTTACAATAAAAACTGCAAAAACTCCTCAATGGAGAAATGCTTGCTGCACGGGGATTGAGGGGAGAGGCTACAGAGCTCAAAACGTATTAGTTTCTCTGCTTGGAAATCGGCTAATAACCTAAATCGCCCTGCGCGGAGGGTTACCGAAGGTAAGTAACTTGTTTGTTAAACTTATAACAGGATTAAGAACATCACTGCAAAGTTCTACATTTCAAGGCACAAGTTCTTACTTTCTCTTAGGAAGTAGATGAACTCTGGAGATGGGCTTTGGATGAGAAACCAATTAAAAGCTCCATGCAAGAAATGAGTATTCGGCCTGCCTATCCCCAAAGAATGCCAGCTGTCCATGTATTTTTTTTTAATACATGAAGCATTGGTTTCATCCGGATTCTGAATCAAAATAAGTTAATCCCGAAAATGAAAGTTAATAACAAACTCTCCTGCCAATACCTTCTTTCACCCAGGTGCAAACCCAATACCTCGTTCATAACTGCATAAAATGTGAAAGATGCATTTAATAATATCATGAAGGAATTCTATGTCAGGCTTCAGATTATGCTTTTATCTCTCTTCGCTTTATTATTACAAAATTTCAAGCAGCCAGAAAGATGTTCAAGGAATCATAAAACATCAACCAAAAACCTACAACTCCCTACATCCAGGGAGAAATCCAAGAATACCAAGAGTCCTTCCACTGTTTCCATTATCCTCAGTACATAGTCCCATGTTTGTCTCTCTTCCTCCTCTTTCTTCGCTGCTTCGCAGCCAGTTAAGTTGATTTTTCCCTTCTCCCTTTATTTATGTGGTAGATAGGATTATTGATAGTTATTTTTTTGGACTAATGTTGATTTGCAATTGTATATGCGCGTTTCTTTGGTGCTGGTATTCTGAGTGTGTTTCAGATCCCCCAGCTGGCAACGTTTTCTGCTCCTTATGCAGCCGGCCCCCAGCTGGTGCGGTGCTTTCGCGGACCGCTAGAGGGACTCTCTCGTCTCATTGCTCTCGCGTCGCGGCTCCTCAGACGAGGAGCCGCAAGAGAAAGGAGTGCCTGAGCCTTGTCCTCTCGACTGCCTCACCTGAATGCCCGTTTTACGGGATGTATTCCCTGCATTTGTTCCTTTCATCTATGCCCCCGCGGGGTCCATATAGTTGGTTTACCTGCAATTGATGCGTATTCCTCAGAATATCCCGGACCTATCTTCCCCTGAGACAGACAAGGATGACATCCAAGGGGATACAGATGAGGAGGCGGGGTTCCTCATGGCCTTGGCGCCCGGCCTCTACTCCTTCCGCTTCCACAGTGCCAGAGGAGGACTCAGACATGCTTAATCCCGTCATCATGCACCCCGCTCTGCAGCCTGGATTCCTGGCGACAAGGTAGCCAGGTTTTGTCACGGGTCTACTCCGCAAACCCCGTGAGAAGGAGGCTCGAGCTTGTCTAAGGGCGGAGTGTCCTATACCCTCCTTGGATAACAAAATTGCTTTCACACCAGAGTTGGACCCTAAGATACTCAGCTCATGTTTACTGTCTGGCCCCAATTTAGAAACCCGAAAAGCCATTTTATTGTCGGAAAGCTTGCAATTTTTAGCTGGATGAGGGAAAATTGCCTTCAATAGAACCCTGATTGGATTACGGGAACACTCTGCTGGCTGAAGTAGGAGAGACCCTGCTTGGTAAACTACAGATGATTCAGAACACTGCAGCAAGAATGATTCTGAACCGCCCGGCAAGCTCCCCCTCGGGCCCTTTGTGGAAAGAACTGCACTGGCTACCAGTGAGGAAGCCATCATATTTTCAAATGTGCGGTCTTACTTTCAATGCTTTGAAAGGCTAAGGTCCATGCTATTTGCAAAAGAAACACACAAACATGTACCCTGTCGAAATCTCCGATCCGTACACTAGCTCTTCTACAGGTGCCCCGAATAACACCTTAGACGTACAGGGGGCAAAGCTTTTTCGTACCTTGCCCCAAGATACTGGAATAAATTACCCATTGCTTTGCGTGAAATCTCCACCTACAGTGCATTTAGGAAACAACTAAAAGCTTACCTGTTTTAATCTTATTTGATCTGATCTTCAAGTCTCAGGTTAGTTTCTAAGCAGCGCCTAGATGCCCCCGGGTGAGTCGTGCGCTATAAAAGTAGAACTAACATAACAAAATGGCCACATTTCTGGCTAAATACATGAAGGACCCTAGTAAGGGCATAGATAGGTCCTGACGTTCCTGTCAGGACAATCTCCTTGACGCTATCAGACCAATGACGAAAATCTTGGACATTGCCGAGGAAGCCAAGGTCTCCCGATCCCCAATTTCCCTGGAAGTTCTTTCCAATTGTGCCCAGCGGGCTATTATCTTCATGGGCAATGCTAATTGTGCCCTATCAACCAAGCGTCGTCGCTCGCTGTTGATTAAACTCAACTCTAAGCTTGGGGATTTGGCCTCCTCGGAGGCGGGAGCAGTGGCTCAGGGAGGTCTTTTCGGCGATCCCTTTGTTAAGGAATTAGGTAAATTTGTTGCAACATTTACATCGTTGGACAAAGCCCAGTACAGTATTAAAAGGGTCTTTAACCAGTGGGTTTTCCGCAGGGCCGATCGAGACAGGGGCTGCTCGCCCGGTCGCGGTTTCCAACAAAATCCCTCAAAGGGACAAGGCTCTGATCGCGGGCAATATAACTCTACACGAACTTCTATCTAACACGAGGACAACGCTTCAGAGGCTGCGGAGGCTTCAAGGCCAATGGTGGCAGAGGAAGTATCAGCCGTAAGTGTTCTTACAACATCACAGGTTCGCATCAGGGGGTCGACTAGCGGCCTTTCGAAATGCGGACAACACTTCTGACACTTGGGTCCTTTAGACAGTTCAAGGTTTTCATATAGAGTTTTACATAAACCCCGGCAGGAGGTTCGTCCTCGACCGCTGTTATTCAGTTCCCTCAAGGCGCAGCTGAGCTACGAGGAGGGTCTCCCAGCTGCTCCACAAAGGAGCCATTTGCAAATCAACTCTGCACCCTCACGGTTTTCTCAGCAATATTTTTGTAGTGGACAAGACCGACGGGGGTCGGCTCCCAGTCATCAACCTCAAGGATTTCACCGGGTGGTTAGTTTACTGCCATTTCAAGATGGAGGGGATCCATCTCCTCCATGACATCCTTTTGCCGTTTGATTGGATGGCCCGTTGGTCTTGAAAGATGCCTTTCTGGTAGTCCCCATCCATCCGCCCCACCGACGATTCCTACAGTTTTGTTGGAGGGCTCTTGTGTACGAGTTCACCGCCCTTCCATTTGGTCTTTCCTCGGCCCCTTGGTGTTTCAACAAGGTGCTTCATCCGGCAGTGGAGTTTCTCCGAGCTCAGGGCATTCGTATATTTGGACGATCTTCTTCTTATGGCGCAGTGCCCTCAGACCTTATCCACTCAGCTCCAACAGACGGTGACTCTTTTACAGAACCTAGGATTCATCATCAACAAGACCAAGTTGGTTCTCAAGCCTTCCCAACATGTGACCTTTCTCAGGTTTGTAGTGGCCTCTGTCCACGCGACTTTAAGTCTCCTGTCTCGGAAATTGGCAAAGATTCGTCACAAGGTGCGCCAAACGATTTTCAGGCCTTACGCCTCTCTACGGCATCTGGCCCGGGTGGTGGGTCTTCTGTCATCGTCGATTCAGGTGATCTTTCCGGGACCCCTACATTATTAGGCTCTTCAGTGCCTCAAGGCGTACCATCTGAGGAGGAGGTAGTACGCCCATTCAGTGCCCCGCTCGGCAGAAGGAAAGGAAGATATTGCATAGTATTTGTCCCACATGGAGACTTGGATCGGGCGAGCGATTTTCGGTTCGGTTCCAGATATTATCATAGAGTCCGACGCCAGCAGGTCAGGCTGGGGCGCTCAGTGCGGGGATTTTTCCACCGGAGGAGTTTAGCGGTCTCTTTTGCAGTACTATGTTGGACCAAGGACGGAGTGCAGTCCTGTGTCCTCTTAAAAATTGACAACATCTCTGTGGTTCGGTACGTCAACCAACTGGGAGGCCCCCGAACCCGGGCATTAGCGAATTTGACAAAAGATTTCTAGGGCTTCTGTCTGGACCATCATATTTCGGTCACAGCGGAGTACCTTCCGGGCCAGGGCAATCAGATTGCAGACTGGCACTCGAGAAATCTTTGCGATTCCAGTCTTTGGAAGTTGGACTCTCAGATATTCCAGTGGGTAAATTCGCTATGGGGACCTTTTTCAGTGGACCTCTTTGCTTCTCCCCTGGAAAATCAAGTTCCTCGGTTCTTCAGTTGGATGCCAGACCCCATGGCTCTAGCCATGGACGCCTTCCTTCAGGAGTAGAGCGCAGAGAGGGTTATGCGTTTCCCCCCTGTTCCATGATAACGAGAGCGGCGGCCTAGATCCGCCAGCAAGAAGCGGAGGTGACCTTGGTAACAACTTGTTGGAGGCCGACAAGTTTGGTTTCCAGTCTTATGAAACTTTCCTGGGATTTTCCAATCCTACTCCCCCTCACCTTCTTCTGAATCCGGACGGGTTTCCGCATCATCTAGTCACACAGGGGCTGCTCCTTCTCATGGTGTGGCTACTTTCAGGCAACCATGGTCGGTACCAGGCCTTTCGAGACCGGCTGAAGTCCTCTTGTCAAAGGCCTGGGCGGATAGTACCACAAAGCGTAACTGATCCGCCTGGACGAGATGGGTTTGTTGGTGTCTTCAAGGGAATTTGGATCCCGTGGTCGCAGGTGTTGTTCCCATCTTACATTTTTTAGCAGACTTGGTGTCTGACGGTCTGGCATATCGTTCAATAAATGCGATCAGATCTGCAATTTTGGCGGGTCATGTCCCACTAGACGGAGACCCAGTTGGGGAGTACCCGTTAGTCCGCAAGCTTCTGCGTGGTATCCGGCAGTCTCTGCCTCCGGAGACTCGTTATTCGGTCCGGTGGGACGTCAATCGCCTATTGAATCTCTTCTTGTCTTGGCAGCCGAATAAATATCTTTCGTTGAAGGAGTTATCTTCCAAACTGGCTATGCTTCTGTGTTTAATCTCCTTCAGGAGAGTTTGATGTCCGGGCATTGGACATCCCGGTAAGAACTTTTTCCCCTGACGGGTTAGTTTTCACGGTAGGACGACGTACTAAGTCTCATACCAGTACAGTTTCATATCTGGCTTTTAGAGACACCCCAAAACTATGTGTGGTAGATTGCCTGAAGGCGTAGGAAGACTTGACCCAAGAAATACTCCCTCCGGACGAACGACAACTCTTGATAGCACTCAGGAAACCACACACAGCTGTTTCCTCTCCCCAATAGCTAGATGGGTGCATTGAGTCATGCAAGAAGCGGCTATTGACACTAAACAATTTGGTGCCCATTCCGCCAGGGGCGCTATGGCCTCTAAGGCGTTTACGCTGGGAGTTCGTCTAGAAGATTTAATGTGTGCAGCTGATTGGTCTTCGGACTCTACTTTCAAAAGGTTTTATTTTAAACTGGTCCTGAATGTGGCTGAATTAGTAGTAAGTAAGCTTTGAACTAGCATAATCTGAAGCCTCCGGTCCTGACATCGAATCGGAATTTGCTAAGCATCGTGAGGGTAAGTTCAAATTCTGTTAAGGACACGGAGGCGAGAATTATCCCTCCCAGAGCACTGTGGTGAAAACCCACCCGTATTGTAGTAAGTAATAACTCCGTGTTTTCGTTGTGGTATGTATTGGGAAATGTTCAATGTTCTTCTGGATATAGTTCTCTTAAGACATTTGAGGCATTGTAAGTTGCATTTCGCATTGGGTCTTTTCCACACCCTTGCGTTGTTTTTTGTTTTTCCAGGAAACAATGATTCAAAACAGGACCAGTGATGATTTGGCTTGACTCGCGCATAGAAAGAGAGACAAACATGGGACTATGTACTGAGGATAAGGGAAACAGTTGAAGGACTATATTCTTGGATTCCTCCCTGGATGTAGGGAGTTGTAGTATTTTTGTAGATGTTTTATGATTCTTTAAATATCTTTCTGGCTGCTTGGAATTTTGTCAAAATAAAGAGAAGAGAGATAAAAGCATAATCCTCGCCTCCATGTCCTTAATAGAATTGGAACTTACCCTCAAGATGCTTGGCAAATCCCGATTCAGGTTAAACTATCACATGATACCTGAAGCATCATTGTGGAATTACAAAAACATTACCATGCACGGAAAAACTCCTCATTGGGACAATTTGATAAATAAAAAAAAATACTCAAAGAAAAGGTTAACCACAATGAGATTTGGAAGCTTTTTTAAATCAAATTCTTAATATAATTGGCATACCGAACAGTGAAGTTGGGAACTGTTGTCAGATGTTTTATTCTTCCCAGCTTCGAAAATGCTGCAAATGTCTCATGAATGACAATACATATCTTCTTGGAACATTCATGTTAGAGTGGGAAACTAAACACAGTTGTACATTTGATCATTTATTTTAGTCAACTGTAAAAATTACGCGCTGCTCCTCAGACTCCACCAGTATTACAAAACTTTGTTTAAGCAGAAATGAGACTCCAATCAAAATGCAGAAACTCACATTAAATGAGAACTGCTGAAGATGCCACTACCCACGACCTGGGTTCATACTTGTTCTTATTGATATTTTCCTGATACAGGAAGAGGGAAAATAATAATAATAATAATTACCGCTCTGTCAACTATAATTTTTACAACAAAACCTATTCAATTTACTGATCTCAACTGCAGTAAATAATGGGCTACATTCCAAAACTGTGTTCTGTGCAGATGTTTCCGCGATAAAATCTGTTTTAAGGTGTTAGAAATCAAGCTGTAGACTTACTATAGACTGAACTCTGGAACTGGCAAAGCTAGTCCAAATTGAGAAAGTCACGTTTAAACTGAGACGTCAAACATTTTTGAAGAAATATTTCATAGTCATCGACTGATTTCCCTCAGCCTTACCAGAAGCTTTTTATTTTTGGTCAAAAAGGGAGTACATTTGTTTTATCCCCCTTCCCATGGTACTTCGACAGCCTTCTTCTTAGGGAAACTTATATTTTGCATATATGTAGGTGCTTTTTAAATTATACATGTTATTTGCACCACGGTACTATGTAAACTGAAAAATAAGTGTCATTATATAAAGCAAAAACTATCTGGGGTATTCCAGGGAGACAATTGTTGCTCTGGCTCCAGAGCTGGAAAGAAATTTTAGTTGAGTGCAACTTTCTACCATACTGCTTGACCGTGATGTTGAACTTGCCTCTCCTTCTGATCCTTTGTCGGGTGGGTTTGCTCCCATCAGGTGGGGCGGAGTATGGAGATCGGCTGACCAGTTTGATCCAATATATAGGGTTAATCTACAGTTGCAAGATCAAGATAACACAGATACCCAATTGATCGACCTGTTGTTCCCCCTTATCTCGGTCAAATATTTTTGGGACGGTTTGGGTACCATATTCAATTATAGAGAATCACCACCAGTTCCATCTGGTTTGGGCTTTATACACATTCTTCCAGCATAAATTTGGGTTCCTCTACCAATGAACCATGTTACTACTTTCCTGACCCCAGACGCAGAAGTGCCCACCCTCCAGCTCCAGCAGTCCCAGGTTTTATCCTCGTGGTGCCTTCTTCATCATTGGTGCGTTCCATCGTCTTTCAGACCCACTTAATCTGCCTTTAGAAACCGCTCTGCACAAAAAACTGAAATTACGAAGAAAGAGTCAGAAACATGTAAACCGTGATTGAAAGTCTTGTCATAGCGGACTGTATGGGTCTCGAGGGGGCCTAGCGTATCCCATAGTTAAGGTATGTATTGAAGCAGATGAGATGGCTAGGCTACTCTGATTTGTACAATAACACCAAACTTTTACAACCAACCGACATCAGGAAATTCAAGCATCAGTTTCTGGCCAGGCGGCAATAGAACGGAGGGTATAGAAATTACTAAGCCCATAGTGAGAAATTACATCAAGTTTAACCCAAGCCGACAGGAGACCTGTCTCTTGTAAATAATATTCATCACCGCTTTTTGCTAACCAGATTCAGACTGGATCTTATTCACTTGTTATTAGCTTTTCCAAAAGGCTTTGTGAAGCCCAGGGATCTAAAGCCTTGTCCATGTGACAACTTTTCCAATAGGGACACTTTGAACCTTACTTTTTTCTGTGAACTTTGTATCTCTGCGGAAAAAATACATTCTTCTCCTTTTAAGTTATTGTAATTTTGTTCAAGCAAGGCCAGCGTTATTATACCTACGGATGCTTTCCTCGCCCATTGTTTGCTTTGGGGTTTCTTGTTTCTTCTCGGGTGCCACAAGAACTAACAGAAAGATGCTTTCTGTCTAGCTTAATTTGCAGTTTATTTGATGAACTCTATAAGCACTTTATCTGATGAATTTTACAAGCTGAACTGTCATTGTATTTGTTTTTAATAACGAGCCATATTTTATTAAATTTTTTTGTAAATATGGTCTTAGGAAATTTATACGGACAAATTGTACTTGTTCTTTATTTATGGTCCTTTTAATGTCTTGTTTTAATAACTGCCTTTGGTATATTTATTTTTATCTTTGGGCTTTTATGGCTTTTATTAGCCGAATAAAGAATCTTTGACTGACTGATAGTCTGGCTATTGCTGAAACATTACCTTACCTTAATTCTAATATTAAGAAACTATAATTACATTTTTTTTTGTTCCAAGACCTTTATTATCGGTATGCACATAGTTTACACAGCTTAGTGCCCACAACCTTAAAAAGGCCGGCGGCGTGTTGTTGAATCAGTTAAATGCGAGCAAATTGTATGCATAACATTTGTTAAAGTACACAGCAAGTCGCCTACAACCACTTTGGGCCGGCCGCGATTACAAAATCAGTTGGTCTCAGGTTTTACAATTTTATTTAAATAACATATGTCTAACAACATTTGGGGCGTATGTGGACTATCCCAGCACATAGAAATTCTGCGTTTGGCTAATAACAATGCTATGACGCAAAATTTACGTTGTGTCGCCTTTACGTTATGTAGTAGGCCTAGTAGACAACATGTAACCGTGCAAGCAATCGGTACTCCTACCATTTCTGTCAGTTTTTCAGCTACTTCCGTCCAGTAAGCCTGTATTTTCACACAGTTCCAGGCCAGGTGTATAAATCTGCTTGGTCCTGTCCGCATCTTTTACATTGTGCTTCCTCACGTAGTCCGTATCTATATAATTGGGCTGGAGTGTAATATACCTGGTGTAGGTATTTGAAGTGGATTATACGTAGGTTGCCATTCGGCGTTAGCATTTTCGTGAGTGTGCATGTAGTTTCCCATTCTTTGTCTGTAAGAGGCTTGTCCAAAAGTGTATTCCATGTTCCCAGTGCCCTGGTTGCCCTAAGGTCTAGTTCTGTCTGCGCTTGAGTATAAAGTCGTGAGACCAAATGTGATGTGTTCGTGGAGGTGATCAATAGTTGTAGGGTGTCCATTGTCTGAGGTTCATTCGGGAAGGTCGGAAAGTGTTGTTTCTGCGCTCTTTTAAGTCTGTAAAATGTAAAACGAAAGAGCATTGTCGGGTTTTGAATAAAGGCTAAGTCCTGATCTGTAATGAAAACACCGTCCTTATAGACGTCGCCCATTGTACATAAACCCACTTGTTGTAACAGGTTCATGCCCACTTCTTCACCAGTGACAGACAGATTTGGGTGATGATGTAGCGGCAGTGCTGGAGCATAGAGTGGGAGTTTACGCATCATGTGGCCTAGGGTTCTCCATGCAGAGTTGGTAGTGTCGATTGTGTTTGTCCTTATTATGGAGCGGGGGTCTTATATGCGTTATTATAGCGTCTAACGGAATCGGGGCTGCATCGCCTTCCTCCACCGCCACATGAGTTAGATATGGTGTTGTGTGGTACCAGTGTGTGGCAAATTGGGCCTGTGCACATAGGTAGAACAACCAAAAATCCGGTACACCCCAACCTCCCCTATGTATCGGTAGCGTTAATTTGTCTAGTTTTATGCGTGCTTTTTTACCTGCCCATCTCAGCTTCAGTACCATTGCCGTGATGCGTTTGAACACCTCTTTTGGGGGTTGTATCAGAATGTTATTGAAAAGATAAAGTAATTTAGGAAGTACCAACATCTTCACAATCGCCATCCTATCGGCCAGCGACAGTGGGAGTTGAATCCATCTCGTGACTTTATCTTCAAGTGTGTCAATTGCCCTTCCATAATTGGTCTAATAACCACCTCGGGGTCTCGGTGGAACCAAATGCCTAGATGTCGTATAGGGTCTCTCTGCCACTCTAGTGGGTATTCTGTCATATGGCGTTGTATGGAGTCAGTCGATGGAGGACTTGTCCCAATTGATTTGCAGACCTGAGAACCCTCTGAATCGGATGTAAACTCTTAGAAGTGGGTCCAGATTAACAGCCGGGTCTCTGACGTACAATAACATGTCATCTGCGTACAAGGATATATGCAGTGGTCTGTTCGGGAATTGAAGTAAGAAACTATATATACATTAGTTAAAACTATCTTGTAACAAAATTCAATTGATTTCACTCTTGTTACCACTGTAAAGTCATTCCAATGCAGATCTACGGCATAGATATTTAACCAAACTAAGATCGCACAAATAAAAGAAAGTAAAGTGTATATGTAGAGGAGTAAATTTATCATGAACAAATTTGATGTTTTTGGAAGGTTGAACAGGAGGTTGTTGGGCATATCTTATTCTTCATCCTAGACTTTTATTGATTCACAGGCTTTTTTTCTCAAATCACACTGTCCTTCCCCAGTTACATCATCATAAATTATCATAAATGGATATTTTAATGATCTTTGAAATTTTATTTCCTATTATTTTATTCTTTGTCAGCTTAGGATGTACAAATTCTTTAAATGTTTGTGATTTTCTTTTAAAGGCTGTTTATTTTTTTTATATTGGCACAATGAGATGTATTTTCTTATCTAGTCAAAATGTTATCAAATTGAAGGGAAATATTTGAAATGCTGACAGTTAAATCTAATATCTATGAAACATTCTTACGTGTTTTGTGACAAGTGATGTTATAGTTTTGTTATTGATGCAACTATCCACACCAATGTTAATTAATTGACCGTACACTCTCATTTCAGGTCCACTGGCGAGACTGCAGTCACTGCCTTTGAAATTGACAAGACTTACTCCCCTTTGTATTTTGCCCGTGTGAAGAGCTTCACTGCGTTTTCAGAAAGGCCGCTTTAGGAATATCAAGTCTTTCTCGCATTTTCGTGTACCTTTTGCATGAATGATTAGAAACACATAAAGAGCACTTCATTTATACATGTGTTTACAATATAAATGCAACTGTTTTAAAACGATAGGGGGTGGTTTTGAAATCTTAGTCTGAGTAAAATGTCCCATCTGATTTACAAAAATATATATTCTTTTATTAGTTTGAAATCAAGTTTTTGAATTCTTTTATATATGTTTATGGTGTGGAAAACTTTGATAATGAACATTTGTGCTTTTTAATTAATTCATATTCATGCAGATTAGCAAAGAATTATCAGTGGAATGCACGCCGCTGGCACAACACCTCAACAGTTTTAAGAGATTGTCCGGCACACTGGAAAAATTTATAAATCTTATTTAAAATTGCTTTATTTTGATTGTAAGCTGCTGTTTTCTGTAATTGTTTCTTTTTATACACGGTCAATTTTAGTGAAGACGCAGCCCAAAACGTGCCTGCGTGTTTACCATCACCGGTGTATGACACTCTTTTATTAAACAACATAAAAGTCTGTGGTGATGTTACGCCCCTCATCAATGCTGGCATGTTTAGAAAGTGGGCTGTCGCCTTGTATGCACACATCTACGATGATAAGAAGGTGCAATTTAAGATATTCATTTGGCAATAAAATACAATAAAATGTGTTGGTCAAACGCCATTTTGACTAATGGGCGTTCATATATGCAACATATATAGTTTAATTTATTAGATAGATACCACTCTTCTGATATGGTAGTAACGACCTGTGACAGTGACGCTGTCCGAGAACACTGGAGGACCAACGTAATGCATTCATATCTGATGACCTGCTGCAGTCTTCAATGAAGATTAGTACCTTCGCTATTCTGGAAAAAAGGAACAAAACTACCCAACTTTTTGTTCATTAGAAGGTCCATGACTCTTGATTTTTAACTCCCTGTTTAATGCAACATGACCTATTGAACTCCTAAACAGAAGACGTGAAAAGAAAATATTTTATCAGGAGTGTCTAACGTCGGTCCAGAAGAGCCAAATTTTCAGGATATCCACATGTGGCAAACTTTAACATAGTGAAAGGGAAATCCTTTACTTAACCAATGTTTATTCTTAAGCCTTGACATTGGTCCCCCTAGACCTGGTTTGAATGCTCCTTCATTAAAATCATTTGGTATTTCCTAATTGACAAAAGGTAAATCAGGATGCTTTTCCGAGCTCATTTCTTAAAAGCTATCTATGTCAATATGTATGTTTTCTCCTTACAATGAAACTCAAGTATTGGTGGAAAAACTTTAGTGCCCATTTGATGTGTCCTTGCTGGTTATTTTTTTTAGAATAAAAATACAAACGCTTGTCCGTGTTGGTTAAAGTAAAATGTTGTTCAGATAATCAAAGCTGAAATAAATGTTTTCTTTAAAAATCTTTTTGTTTCATGTAAACTACCTTTACTGCACCTTCTACCTTGGTAACATTTAATAGTGTTTTTGATGTCCAAAGATTTTGAAATGCCTTCTTCACTCATTGATATTTCACAATGTTATGATTAGGGCTCCCGGTTTTATGTTTTTTTGTTTTTTTTTATAACCCTCTGTATTTATCCATATCTATTTTTTACCCATTTTATCTGTATTTATCCATATTTATTTTGTGTTTTGCGTATAAATGAAGTTGCAAAACTGCATTTCCATTTTTATTTAAATCATAGACGCGCACTCATACTTTGATGTCTGAGGCGTTATAGCTTTTTAAGCCAAATATTAAATAACAATACATCCACTGGCAAATAGTAGCATTATACCATAAATGTATGTTGACACATGCAGTTATTTAAAGAAATATCATCCTGTTTTTCAATTTCCCATGCTGGATATCTGCTCAGCTGTTGGGCTATAATTCATGAAAGACAGCACAAAGAGTCACTTAAAAGAAGCACATTTTCTGTATTTATCCACTTTTATAAATAAATGCAGACAGAAAACAGTGTTTTCGGTCTGTATTTATGTGTAAAAATCCGTAAAAACGGACAACAGGGAGCCTTAGTTATGATACATGATGCCTTCAGTTGCAAAAATTATAAAATGAAGACTTCTAGACAGTAAAATACAACTATGAAACATCCACGCCTTCTCCATAAAGTGGTAAACAGTTTCCCTTCTGTTTAGCGGTTGGCTGATAAGAAAGTCTTGTAACAGGGTCTTGACATGGGGCGTGGCTTGGCATGGCGGGCTAGACGTGACCTAGTGCAGCTCTTGCCCCGCAAAATGAAATCCTCCCTATATCCTGGCGGGACAGCGCCCATTACCGCACAAAAGGAGGTCAGAACCCCCCCCCCTGGTCCCGTGCCTCTGGGTCAAGTGCTAGTCGGCTGGCTGGCAGACCCGAAAACCGTTCTCCTTTCCTTGTTGTGGCAGCGACAGCACCTTCAGCAAAATGGCGGCGCAGACAGAGTCAGCCTGATTGTCTGCCTCTGGACGCCGGTGCCGGGTCAGCCCTGCCATAAAGATCTGTGTCGGGGGGGCCTCTGGCGGCTCGGAGATCGTGCCGCATCCAGGAAGGCCTGCGGGGGACGCGAACCGGGAGGTGAGGTCCCGCTGACGCCTGCTAGTTGCTGCCTGGGGAGGTGCCGGGGGTAGATCCAACGTGACCTTGGGGCTTTGGAGGGCGGAGGTAGGCCCATTTTGGCGGAGCCTCTCCCGGAGGCGTCGGTGGCAGTAGTGACGCAACCCACAGAGCGGACCACCATACGCCCTGAAAACCCACGTGGACCCCCTCAGGGAGACACCGGGGCCTTGCACCTCGAGACTGGCAGAGACAGGACCTTGTTGAGGCTACTGGCGCAGCGGGGCTAGCGGAGGCCACAGACCCAGAGTGAGTGGCCCGGCGGGCTCTGTCAGTTAGTGGAGTGAACCGGGACAACCTGTGGGGGTGGTGCTGCGGACGGCGCCTGAGGGCACGCTGCTGCGGAAGTGGGATCTGGGAGGGCCGGTCCTAGCCAGCTCCAGCAGTGCGCTCGCCCTGTGGAGGGCAGTGGACAACCCCAGAAGCGACACGTGGACTGGCTGCAGGGGATCAGACCTCTGCGTATGAATGAGCTACTGAGGGGTGCCGAATCCTATGCTCCTGAGACGGCCTGTGCCTGGGGAGGCCGCCCTGGTGACTGGTTCGCCCTAGATGCAAGATAAGAAGACGCAAGGGGCCACAGCGGGACCCCTGCTGGGGACCGGCTCTTGAAGATGGCCCTGTTTGGCCTTGTGGCCTGACGTTGAGGACTTGGCGGAATACTTCTACGTGCGACGCCCGACCGATCAGCGGGCTGGGAGTAATAGGTGGCCCACACACAAACCTTTCAGGCCCGGACTGATCGGAAACCAATTTCTGTGCCTGGGATAGCGGAGTGGAATGTGCCCTAGTGACAACCTTTGGCGAGCCCACACTGGAGATGGGGAAGGACAGACCCCTTCGAGGAGCACAAGCCAACAAAATCATGCAGTATACGGTACCGGGACAGACATCGTTGGACGCTCCAGACCGAATCCTGAGCAGGGACCGCCGCAGGGATCAGCTGCCCAAGATAAGGCTGACATCCTGGAAGCCATAAGAGACTCACGAGCGGCACTGGAATCAAAGATGGATGGCATGGCCATGGACATCAACCACCTGCATCTGGACCTACGAAAGGTGGCAGATCGTGTCACTAGCATGGAGGGGGACCTTACCTCCTTGCGGACGGAGGTCCAACATTTACAGGCGACGGTGTCCGCACTAAAGAAGCATACCTCTTGCCTCGACGACAGGGCAGAAGACGCTGAGGGACGCTCCAGGAGGAACAACCTCCGCTTTTTGGGCTTTCCGGAGAAGGTGGTGGGACCGGCGGCGGACCTATTTCTGGAAGAATGGATCGCTTCCGCCCTCCTGGGTCTTTGACTATCCAAGATGTTTGCAGTGGAGCGTGCCCACCGCTCCCTTGGTTCCCCCCTCCCCCCGAAACCAGGGGCGCCGCCTAGGACTCTGATCGCTCGCTTGTTTAATTTAGGGACCGGGACCTGATCCTGCAGTTCATCCGCAAGAATGGTCCACCCCAGGTTCGAAAACCATGAGATCCATATTTACCCGGATTACACCAAAAAAGTGCAAGACCTGCGGAATGACTTTCAGGAATCTCACCGTGGCCACAATATGGAATAAGTCTCCACCTTTGATTCGCAAGAAAAGAACCATAGTCATTGTAAAACCAAGTCTGGTCAACACTTGGTACGACATTTAACGTTAATCAATCGTACTAAGATGGCCGCCGCAGTGACTGAGTTCTAGCCTTGCTAGTGTTTCTTGTGCGGTCTAGTCTTTAAGAGCATCGCATGCAGATTCAACTGCGCACTTCAATTTAGCCTTGTTCATGTGTGCATGTTCGAGCCGTTTCTCTGCAATAGTGAAGTGCCTGAGAGAACGGTTATCTAGAAATTCTCAGTTAGCGGTTTGGTGACATTCCGCTTTTCTATTAAGTGTCTAGTCCTAGTTTAGTTCAGAGTAAGAACCTTCAGTCAGTAAACCTCCTGACTCTTCAGAGTACCTATCTGAAGATTTTGAGAAGTTCAACGTTGGCAGAGAAGACAACTGAACCTTAACAGATGCCGTAGACTGAGAATATCATTCTTGGAGGCGGAAACCACAAGCTCGGTCAAGCAAGAATTCGGGAGGTAGCGGAACCGGATTCAAGTAAGATTCCTCCATGGAAGCTACGCAGCGATTTGTCCGTTAATTCAAGCTCTGTCCTTCCTTTGCGCTTTACCTTTCCTTTCTTTCCCTTCCTTTCATACCTCCCTTGTTCCCATTTGCGCGACAGCAAAGAAAGGAAGATTTTCATAGACTAAAGACTGCAGCTTTCACAGAAAAATTTATGAAAAGACTTTCACCTAGACTTTACTACTTATTGAAGGATAACAACCAAAAGAATCTCTTCAGTGTTAAAAGGTACAATTGAGAGGAGGTCTTCTGTGGTAGTCAATAGACTTGGAGTATAAATTGTTAAAGTTATTCTCTCTCTCTATTGCAGATAGTGATTAATACTACTATACACTGCAGAGGTTATACAATATTCAGAAGAGGGGCAATACTCCAACAAGAGTCTGGTAGGAAGAATCCAATTTAGAGTATTCAAAGTTAGCTGCCTTGCAATGTTGTGGTGTTAAGGTTTTCTCCCTGTGTGCATTAGGCTTCCCCTTCGTGGCTGAAGAAAACGCTACATTGAAAAGAGGTTCACAAGCTGCAGTGGGAGCCAGCAATTGAGGAGTGTCTCTTCTTTTCTCTTCCAATTCCACTTTCCCCCCTGTTGGTGACGTTGCTCTGTCAGAAGCGCGGTGTCACTGGCGGGCAGGCGTTGGGATCAGCGGCCATTTTCTCCTGCGAAGACAATTGAGTTCTGACAACGACTTTCTGAGGGTGAAGCGGAGGTTGCGAGATCTTGAAATGAAATACAGCCTAATGTTTCCTGCCTGGCTCAGAGTACAATACAGGGACAAGGTCCACTTTTTCAGTACTCCACAAGTGGCTACGGAATGGATGGATTCCTTGGGCCTGGCAGGACAGGATATTCAGCATGGATGGCAAGAGCAGAGGAGACAAAGCCGTCGACAACTGAATCGGCACCGCCACACTGGAGGACGGCGCTCCGAGTCGCAGGGGGACCGGATGGAGGTCGCATCCTGGTGGGGATGAAACCCTGAGGGAGGATTTGGGGGGCATACCGACCCAAAATCAGTTCTCCCCACTGTGGACCGTCCAAGAAACTCAATTGGAACCGAAAGGCACTGTCGACCCGAATGCGGGCAGTTTCTGAGCCGCCACACTGAGCAGGAAGTCTCCTAAGTATGGGACTGGTGGTCGACGGGACTACATAAGACACTGTGAGTAAGGACCACATCGAGGCGGTGGCCTGACGCTGCTGTGAAACATCGGAGGGGGCCCCTTCTTTACAGAAACCATGGGTGGGTGGAACGATGTTCCGCCACTCTGCAGTCTAGACACTCCGACTGTAGTGTGCTGTGTTGGCCTGGCTAGGCCGTTGGTTGGGTGGGGCTGCACGTCGCCAGGCAGTTTGGTTGTACAACAAGGACTGGGTAGAGTGTATGACTGATTGATATTGTTGCTTATACTGTTGCGGGGGGTTCGGGAGAGGGTGGCGGCTATGGGGCGGAGTCCTGCGTCCTCAGACCACGGTTTGGCTGTGAGAAGGAGGTTCTACTGCCAGGGGAGGGAGGGGGGTGGAATGTTCACACTGTTTTGTATTATTGTTCTTTGCTAGGGATGTTTATATACTGGGTCACCAGAGGTCATGAGAGCTCTCGTGGGGGGGACGGAGTGGGGGGCCCGACACTATGCCTTACAGTTTGTCCCCCGTCTGGGCCAGGGGTCAGGGGCACCCAATAATTGCTACTCATGGCGGGCGATCAGCAGACCTATAAACTTATAGCATGGAATGTTAGGGGGCGTACTCCTGTTATACTCTAGTGGGTAATACCTACAGCAGGTTGGATTACTGTTTTGTGAAGGAAGCGGCGGCCGGTTGGGTTCTAGAGACAGTAACTGGCCCGCTATCTGTCCGATCACTCTCCCCTGCTGATGACCTACACTTTGTGCCGCCCGTCTGCAAAATACCATTGTGGAGACTTAACACCGAGGCGTTGACGGACCCGGTTTATAAGGAAGCGATCACGGCAGGGTAGAGGGTTATTTTGAGGAGAACTGGAACACGGCTAGTTTGAGGGCTTTTGAATGGGACGCAATGAAAGTGGTGATGAGGGGAATATGTATGTCCACAGAGGTTGGGGTAAGGAGAGTGCTGGAACGGGACCTCACACGTTAGGAGGACCGCTTAAAAGTTATGGAGGCAGCCCTTCCCACAGACCCAGAGGGACCGTCCAAATGGACAGAACAACGACAAAAGATGGGGGATCTCTGGGAGTCACTGGGCAAATATAATGGATCCACGAGCAAACGTTGCTGGTACACGGAGAGTGACAAAGCCGGGCTCTTACTGGCACGCCTGATATGGGAAGAGACTCAGCCTACCCCGATACTGGCCCTCAAATCCGTTCAGGGTCGGTTGGTATATACCCAGCATGAGATAAACACGGTATTTGCTACACATCTCCAACACATATATTCCGAGCCCAGGCCCAATGCTTACCCACAAGCTCTGGAGGCCCACCTTGCTGAGGTGGACCTGCCTTGCCTTGATCCAGAAAGCCAGGAGTCCATGGGGGCGCCCTTTTGGGAAGAGGAGGTGAGAGCGGCAATTGCCCATTTGAAAACAGCTAAATCCCATGGCGCGGATGGTCTGGCGGCGGAGCTATACAAAGAGTTCGGGGGAATTCTGGTTCCTCAGCTCCTGGATATTGTTATGGAAGCTGGGGAGACGGGCATATTACCTGCCTCCATGCGTGAAGCGCTGATTATAATGATCCCCAAACCGGGGTAGGATCCCTTGCTCCCGGCCTCCCATACGCCGATCTCAATGCTCAGTGTCGACCTTAAGATCATTAGTCAGGTACTGGCTAACTGACTGATTCCGTATCTTAGACGGCTGGTACATGACGGCCAGTCTGGTTTTATTCTGGGAAGGAACACGCTTCGAAATATCCGTCGCCTGGCCCATGTCATGCAATCACTAGAGGGTGGAGCCGAGCAGAATACCCTGGTATTCCTGGACATCGAACAGGCGGGAATATCTGTGGCAGGTGCTATTGAAAATGGGGATCTGGGAGGGGTTTGTGAATTGGGTAAAACTTTTATAATCGGCCGGTGGCAAGGGTCGGTACGGTTCGTTATGTCTCTGATGCGATATCAACAGCCAGGGTGACGCTACAGGGGTGTCTGCCTTCTCCCTTGCTGTTCACCCTGGCGATGGAGCCATTAGCATGCCATCTTCGGGGGGTCCTCCAGGGGCAGGGTATTCAAATTGGAACCCTAGATGTTTGTTGTATCACTGTATCCGGATGACGCGATGGTGTACCTGCGGGCACCAACCCACTCTCTACCGATATTGATTGTGGCTTTAGGCCGGTTTGCCCAGGTTTCTGGACTCTGTGTGAAAAAGGCCAAATCCCAACTATACTCAGTGGGGTCAGAGGCTGACCAGGGCAGAGTCCGGCTTCCTGAGCAGGGGATCCCATGGTTGCCTGAGGTGTTATTTGGGATCTGGATAAGTAGGGACAAGGAAGTTTTTTATCAGCAAAATATAGGGAGGGTTCTTAGAGGTCTCCGGGGCAGTATTGATTTTTGGAACACGCTCAAGCTGTCACTGATGGGGAAAGATCGCCCGGATTAAAATGGTGGTGCTACCCGGATGTCTGTACACAATGCAGGGCTCCTTCTTTGAGCTACCGCACCAGGTCTTCAAGGACCTCGATTCACTGCTCCTACATTTACTTTGGAATGGCAAACGCTGTCGGGTAAGCCTGGAAGTCATGAAACATACCTGGGGTAGGGGTGGTCTGGAAATCCCTGATCTAGAACTTTATTATTTTGCGTCCCAATTACAGCACGCAGTGGCTTGGCTCGACAATGACCCTTCATGGGAATGTTCGCTCCTGGCTGACACATAAGGGGACCGGCAGCTGGGCGCGCTCTTATGGCACACGAAGGGACACCAGAAGCAATGTCACCCATTGAGCGGATTGTTGGCTGCCATCTGGGCCAGAGTGGTTAAGCGAATTATCCAGGTGTGACCATTCGCCCCTGAGGCAGACTTTTGTCTGTTTCCGCCTTTCGCACTCCTTGAGCTCGTCATGTCTACTGACAAGTGGAAGGCAGGAAGCTGTCTTATGCTAACGGACCTATACCCGGAAGAGCGGTTTATAACATACCAGGAAGCAGTGGACTCTTGAGTTGGGATCGGGGCAATTTTTGCAATACGCCAAAATAGCGGCAACGGCACGAGAGCTATGGCCTTCATTCCCGGAAGCCCCGGAACCTACACGTACCCTGGTCACGATGATTTCCATGACGGGAGGGTGGAAACTTGTCACACACTTGTAAAGGGCTTCAAGGGAGGACAGAAAAGGTGCACTTCTCAGAGTGGAGGGTAAATGGCAGGAGGTGAGCCCGCCGGAGATTACACCACAGGAGTGGGAGAAAATTCATGAGGGAGTACGCAAAGTGGCGGTCTCCAGTAGATTCAAACGGATACAATACAATATGGTTACATGACATACCTGTCCCCCAAGCGCCTACACACTATTGATAGTTCGAGAGACCCGAGGTGCCCCAGATGCCACTATGAACGGGCAGATTTCCCACACATGGTTTGGTCATGTCCGACGATCCAGGTATTTTGGACAGCAATCCTAGAGGACCTGCATAGAATTACGGTGTGGAGGGTTGCCATGGAAGTGTGTACTTGTATCCTGGGGCTGATTCCCCGAGACCCTAAATGCAAAATCAGTAGGAAGTTCCTGGTATTAGGGCTGGTGACGGCTAGGCGACGAATAGCAATTTACTGGTTGGCACCACATGGGCCGCAAATAGCGAGATGGAAGACTGACTTGAAGGAATGGGCATTGGCGGAGATGGGGTTACAAGTTAAAATGATTAATAATGACGATGTTCTTGCCAATTGTTGGTTTGGTAACTACTTCAGTGGAAACCCACACTGGTCTAATAGCCTCTGATCGGGGATTGTACTGCCTATTGTTCAGGGTGGTCCATGAGCTGTAACTATTGTCATTTTTTAAGTATACCAGAAAAACTGCAGTAAAGAAAGTTAGCCCCTTGGGTGCTCATGACGAGGTCAGCTCGTCATGAGCTACGGCGCTCCGGTGCTCATGACGAGCTGAGCTCGTCATGACCTTGCCCGTTCCGTGGAACGCTCGCATGCTGGGCTGATTCCCCTGCTGTGCTGAACGTTCCATTGGAACGGGTGTGGCCATGATGAGCTCAGCTCGTCATGAGCACCGGAGCGCCGTAGCTCATGACGAGCTGACCTCGTCATGAGCACCAGGGCGCTGTACGCCGACCCAGCACAGCGGGGGAACAGCTCCGCACGGAAGGGGTTAATAAAAAACATTAAAAAACAGGGTCTTGACATTCCTGAGAGGACTTGAGAGACAAAAGAGTTGCTTCATTTTTTCACTCTTCTCATTCTAGGAGGTACAGTAGGTTCAGAAAAAGGCCAGGGATTATATCATCCATCCAAGAGGGGTTCAGCATATAACTTTGCTGCCACGAAAAAAGGCTATTTCTATAACGAAATAGCAGTCTGTTCAGCTATCAACCAGAGTACTGCAAGACAAAAGGTTTTGTGCCTTCCTCCCCTGGTTAGATTTCCCTTGTCTCTCAAACCTGTTTAGAAAGCCTGTGCCATCACAAACACAAACCGGGTTCCCACTGACCCTCTGTGGACTAAGACATTTAGACAGGTTAACCCTTTCGATGCTGATGACGAGCTCAGCTCGTCATGATGCACGGTTGAGCTGTGCTGATGACGAGCTGAGCTCGTCATGACACCAGCAAAATGGCAATTTCCAGCACAGGACGGGAAAACTGCCAGCAGCCAAGGTGTTAATATGAAGACTGCTTAAGACCTGACAGAAACGTTTGCAGGGTTGTTTAATTGGGACCCCACAATGGAGTTTGAGAAGTCAAAAAATACCACAGTAATATACTTACAATTCTTTATCACAAAGTAACTGTAGAACAAAGGAAAAGACACCCAATTCTGGTAATAATAGGAAAGGCATTAGAACAGGAGATTATTAGGAATGTGAACAAAAAGAATATTCACATCTTACGAAGAGGCTAATAGATGTCTACTTTATATTCTGTGCCAATCCCCAATACATTTTCTCAGTCTAGCTGGGAACAGTGCAGTCTGTATGCTTCAAACTTCTGAGGCGGGTATTTGTCAGTCCATCATAGTGTTCACTGGTATCAGAGGTGTTATCTCTGAGGTTCTAGATGTGCCTAAATGTACCTAGCATGTATGTAGGTGTATAGCCAAGAATCCCCCTGGGAAAGAGCCAGTCCCATTACCTGATGTGAGAGAACGAGGACCTCTTCTTGCTCTCGAGTTGGGCAGCCCAGAAGGGATGTCAGACCACTGTGCGCTGGAGTGTCTGCGAGCATTGTGTCAGCATGGAAGCTTCTTCTCTGGTTTGCTCAGCGAAGAGGTGATGTTTATATGCCAGAAAGGCACCCTCCAATTCTACCTAGATGTGTCTTATGTACTGTGGGCATGTCGGCCAAGGATGACGATAGTGATGACTCTTATACAGAGTTATTCTGCACAAGATGGTAATCCTGCTGTGATACAGAGAATTCTTCATGCATAATAAATGAGGCCTTTTTTCAGAGAAAATCACACATTTATTCAGCACCTAACTGGGTAAAAGGTCAGTGCCAGAACCATTATGTAGAGCAAGGTAGGACAAATGTAGGTAAAAGGTCCTGCAACTACCTAGGCCTATATTGGGGTATATTTGGGTTTGTAACAGGAGAGATTAGGCTCGGTACACGGGAATACACCTCAAGTTGTGTAAAGTAAGACATTGAATATAAGCATTTTGAAACCCGGCGAGTTTGGGTACAGGGGAGATTATGAGGGAGGGAATTGCGGTGGAATGGCACTATAGGGTACCACGTACCTGATGGATTTTGGGCACTTTGCTGATTTGTCAGGGAAATTGAAATTTCTGATTTTAGGGTTAATGTGAATAGTATGAAAAACAATAAGTGTTATAAAAGAAAATCCCATCTGTCTTGTAAAACAAGATTAACTGCATCCACAATTTGTTGTATACAATAACAAGTTCCACTTCAAATGAAAAACTTATGAGGATGTCATGGGGAAAGTCAGTAAGTTGGCATAGGGACTTCAGATTGACATCTCCAAGACTCGGACTAGTGCAGGTATCCGCCCAATGTCTCAGTCATCCATGGGTGGAGCTGCACGTGGGATTAGCCCTAGCAAAGCTTGCACCATGGGAGAGTACATACATGCAAGTCAGTCTGTCCCTGTTACCCCTATTGCCACTCCCTCTGTGCAGGAATTCCATAGCCGCCCCAACCATGAAAGATCCAAAAAAAATAGCACGTCCCTCATGGTGACCAGGGATAATACTAAAGGGGATCCCCTCCCTGTGATAAACTTACCCCCAGCTTCCTTCCCAAATGTTGCTTTCCTAACCAATGTGCCAAGCCTGGCTCCTGGCATCACTGAGTCTACCCTTGAACTAATAAACAAGGTGGTCCATTGGATTTATATCAAAGTGGGTAATGGACGTAGCCTCCATAAGTAAATTATTTTTGTGTGGAGAATTTGGGGTATTGGGCCATCCCCAAGCCTACTGCAAGATAATTGCATTATTGGGGCGGAGCTTGCCGGCGTCAATGGTGGACGCGTGAGCGTTTGGCTCCTCGCCTATGCCCCTTTAATATCCTGAAACCTCATTCTTCACAGTGTCTAGCCTGGCCCTAATTGCTCTGTTCTCCCCCCGGTGGCCCCCGGGTCCTTGAGGAAGTGTTCGGAGTCCCGGCAAACTGCGGCTTGCGGCGAAGGAGAGAGAGTGTCCCGGCGGCGGCGGACCGGGCCTGAAACCGCCGCCTGCCCTGAATCGCAAGCCGAGCGACGTCACCTGATGTGCAGCTGGAGCTGCGTTGCACGCGCCGGGGGCTCGGTTCCCTCCGGCGTAACTGGAAAATTTGGAAGGCGGTTTCCGGCGCTCCTCCCCCCACCCCTCCCCCCCCCCCCCGGGACTACTCGGTTATATAGGCACTGTACCAGGCGGCACCCCCGCTGGTCGCCCAGCAGCGCAGACGAGCAGGGGATCGAGGTGCACCCCGGGCGACGGGCACTGGCGGGCCGCCCCTGGTCCGCCCTGCACTAGACAGAGTACTTGGTGGCAAGGGATTACACGCGCCGGGCAGATACCCGACCGGAGAAGTGCTGCCTGGAGCATGGTGACACCCACGAGCGACCCGGAGATACTGCCCGATATTTGCCGCCGCCCAGAGCTACAACAGTGAGTACGCAGCGGGGACCCAGAGACTTGGTGGTGTATTAGCCTGGGACAGAGCTTACTGCGGACCCCCCACTGTTGTGTCCGGTTTTCGGCAGAGTGGACGCGGTGGCGAACGACGACGTGGGTGAGCGTGGAGGCGGCCCTCGACAGTGACCAGTGGCAGGCCTTCGCGGTTGCCGCCATTTTGGGATCTGGCCATACTGGAAGTGGAGCTGGCTCTGGGGTAATTGCGCACTGCGACAGCGGCTGGACCTGGGTGTAGATCCACGACGGTGCTGGGCCGTGTTGACCTGGGCAGTGGCGGTGATCGAAGCGACTGTAACTGCACGCCCTGACTAAGGCGACTTGCCCCTGGAACCTTGGGGAGAAGTGGGTCCCCTGGACTTGGACAATCTCAATGCTAGGCAGACCCCTGGCATAAGAGGCTCGGAGCAGAGAAGCTGAGTTGTGCAGTATAGGCCTTGCGAGATCTGTGGAGCAGAGCCGCTGCTGACCGCTGCTGGGCACCTATCTGGTGAAACGTGCAGCAGGATTCCAGAAATTGGCGTCCTTACTGCTGGGTGTCCCCACGGGCGACCCGGTCGTGGACACGGAGAGTGTGTAGACTTCCGAGGCACGCGGCCCACCCCTGGAACGCCCTAACTGTGTACAGAAGACGGCGCAGCGGGCCTCTTTGATGTCCAGCAGAATAGCCATGGGGAAGAACGACAGAACGCAGGCTAAACTCTCCTTTGAGCAGCGTCGGACCAAGGGGACGGAGGCGCCAGCTACAGAGGCGTCCCCGAAGGGGGCTGCCTTGGATGGATCGGCGGGCACTGAACTCCGAGACATGCTGGTTTCCATGGAAAAGGGAATACAAGACAGTATAGCGTCCATTGGAACCAAAATTGACGCCTTGTCATATCGTATGGATCGCATGTCGGAACGTGTTGACAAGCATGCTGAACGTCTCGACATGGCGGAAAGACGGCTTACGGAGGCGGAGGAGGCGCAGACAGAATGGGACAAAGACAGAAAGCAGTTTGGCAGACTTCTACAGGTGATCCAAGAAAAGTCAGAAGATTTGGAAGCGAGGTCACGGAGATCTAACATTCGTATCACGGGAGCGGCGGAGACCACTCAGACCGGTAAAATGGAGCTCTTCGTTGAGAAACTCTTGAAGGTGCTGCTTGGAGAGGATGCTTTTTCGCCCATGTTCATTGTTGAGAGGGCCCATCGTACCCTGGGTCCTAAGCCAAAGCCAGGCGCACTCCCCCGCCCCATAATAGCGAAACTTCTGAACTATCGAGATAGGGACACGGGGCTACGCTTGGCCAGGGACAGAGGCAAGCTGCAGTACGAGGGCATGGACATCTCTCTTTACCCGGATTTCACCGCTAAAGTACAGGAGGAAAGGAGACAATTTGCTCCTTACAAAAAGCAGCTGCACGATCTGGGCTTGGACTACGCCATGCTGTACCCCGCAAAGCTCCGGATCAACAAGCAGGGACATTCTCACTTCTTTACGGACCCTAGGGAAATCCAGAAGTCCTTGAAGGAGTGGTCCAGAGAGTACAGGGACGCCCAGAGGAATCGCAGCGACGACACTAATGTTGCCTCGCAAATGGATGAGCAAGACTGAACATGCAGTGACTGTGCGCCATGGGCGAATCTCTGTTCGGTTTGGAACATTCCCGTCTTGAGGACTCGTGCAGCGCGGGAGGCGGTGAGGGGCAGCTTTGACCTGTATTGGCAGCTTCCACTGGACCACATGCTGGAGGAGCCCAGCGGGCACACTGGTGGGTCAAAATCCGCTGCTTTATCTCTGTGTTTGGTATAGATAGGAGGAATCCTTGCCCTGGGCCGACATTCCGTGTTGATGATCACATTACATGAGGGTGGCTGGAGTGACGGAGGACCCCGGGGAGCCTTGAGACACTGGGGGGCGAGGTAGTTCATACCACCTGACTTGCTGTTCTGGGTCACGCTTATGGCGCTGAACTACCGGCTGGGGCCAGGCAAAGGGGCGCGCTAGCTTTGTGGTGTTGTGCAGTTGGGGAACTGATTCTGACTGGCAACTTCTGCCCCAGCGCTTTTGGCTGTTGGGCTCTGCTGTGAGCCAGTTAAAGGGCTGATTTGAGTCCGTTATTTCTGGGATGAAGGGGGGCGGTTTTGGGCTCTGTCTGACCTGGTTGGGGGTGGTCGGCTGTGGGTGGGTTGGGGATTGGATGGCCGGGTTGGGGGAGGCCTACCATATGCCGCGAGGGTACTGTGATGGGGAATGTACTTACTGTTTAGTTTGTGGGGATTTGAAATTAATGCCATGCAATGTGTTGCCTGAAGATATGACAAACATGAGAACATGCAATGACAGAATTGCTATCTGCTGCCTATGGTGTTTATCGTTGGGATGACCAGCGCTAATGGAGGGAACACTGCACACACCCGCTGGAATTAAAGATGTTGACATGGAATGTGCGGGGCCTTAATGATTACCGTAAATTACGTAAGGTCCTAAGCTACTTGCACAGACATCATGTTGACCTAGCTCTCCTCCAGGAGACGCACCTCCCACTCACTAGCAGGATGTTGCAGGCCCGGGGGCTCGTGGGACACATTGTGGCGGCAGGGTTCACGACACACTCCAGAGGAGTACTTACCTGGGTCAGCCCTACCTCCCAACTAAAGCTATTTCCACTGGTATCTGACCCTGAGGGTCGGTTTGTTATTGCTAGATGTGTGGGTAGGGGTCTTGATCTATTGGTGGTTAATGTCTACGGACCAAATTATGATAGCCCTGACTTCTACACAAATCTATCGGCACAATGCAGAACACACGCTACCACTAGAGTACTGTGGGGAGGTGACTTTAACTTTGTTTTTGACCCTGCCCTGGATAGATCCTCGGGCCTGTTCGAAGGCCCGTTGCCTCGGCCGCACACATGAAGGCGGAATTAATCAAATTGGACCTGGTGGATGTATGGAGAAGTAAGCACCCCACGAAAGGTGGCTTCACTCACTATTCTGCCTTTCACAATATTCATACCAGAATTGATTACTGGCTAGTATCACAGACTATCATAGATAGCATTCGGAGATGCGAAGTGCTCCCCCGCACTCTCTCGGACCACTCCCCCATACTGCTGCACCTGGCCACCCCAAGGAGGACTATCCCCTCCCTTTACCTGGAGGTTCCCCCCCTATTCCCTGCTGGATGATGCTTTTCGGGGCGAACTGGCGGACGACATTGATACATTCTTTGAAACAAATCTGGGTACGGTAGACAGCTTTCAGACTGTGTGGGACGCGTTTAAGGCCTACGTACGGGGCATGGCGATGTCTAAACACTCGAGTGTGCTTAGGTCTATTAGACGGGATTTGACAACACTTGAATCCCAACTGTCGGACTTGGAGGGGCAGCATTTGGGTGACCCTGGGTCCAGTACTGACTCCCAACTTAAACTCCTGCTGACGGAATTCCATGAGCTAGCCGACAGGGAGGTACTACACATGGGCAAATACGCGATGGCGCGAACTTACGGGGAGAGAGATAGACCGGGGGCACTCCTGGCTAGAATGGTACGTGGTACCAGAAGACCTCTTGTGGTGGACGAACTACACACGCCAGAGGGAGAAGTAATCTCGGACGTGGAGGAGATCCTCCAAACCTTTCGGCAGTACTATGCCGAGCTGTACAAGTCCAGATCGCTGCGAGTTGAAGAAGAGATAGATGAATACCTCTAACATATCGCCATGCCATTTTTACCGAACTCAGACAGAGAATTATTGATGTCCCCCATACAGGAGGACGAGATACTGGAGGCACTGACGAGCATGCGATCAGGTAGCGCACCGGGCTCTGACGGACTGACAGTGGGCTTTTATAAGTCATTTAAAGACAAGCTGGTCCCGCACCCGATTACCCTCTTCGATGATATTTGCGAGGAGGGTACTATGCCCCTCACTATGAGGGAGGCCCTGCTCGTCACCATTTTAAAGCCAGGGAAACCCCCGGAGTCCTGTAGCTCATACAGGCCCCTCTCCCTGTTAAATGTGGAGGCAAAACTCTTTGCCAAAGTGCTGACCAACCGCTTGGCGCTCTTGGTACCGGACCTGGTTGCCCCTGAGCAGTCAGGCTTTGTCCCCAATAGAAACCTGACATATAACATTCGCACAGCGCTAGGGACAATGCAGCACGTGCGTCAGGAAAACACCGCCTTAACAGTTTTCCTCGATATGGAAAAGGCCTTTGACTCTGTGAAGTGGCCTTTCATGATCAGAGTTCTTAGGAAACTGGGCCTGGGAGAGCCGTTCTTACAGATGCTGGGAGCCCTGTACTACCAACCCACAGCGAGGCTGAAGATAGGGAATAGAGTGGCGGACCCGTTTGACATCAGCAGAGGTACTAGGCAGGGATGCCCCCTCTCGCCCCTGCTATGTGCTCTTGTTGCGGAGCCACTGGCTTGTGCTATTAGGGAGTATCACAGCCTGGAAGGTATCAGCTTTCCTACATATAAAATAGGCATCTCAACGTATGCTGATGATACCCTTCTCTATGTCCGCGACCCGGAGTCGAACCTTTCAGCCGTTCTACGAGAGGTCGTCCGCTTTGACGCTCTCTCCGGGCTGCAAGTGAACTGGGACAAATCAATTGCCTTCCCGCTGACGCCTGTGGCGCGGCCCTTCGACATGGAGTACCCCCTGAAATGGTCCTCAGATTCTGTCAGATACCTAGGCATACAACTGCACACTGACCCGGATGTCTTAGTCAGGGACAATTATGGCGTAGCATACACTAAACTTGTAGAGGACGTTGATGCATGGTGTAAACTTCCGCTATCCCTCATGGGCAGAATAGCTATCATGAAAATGATAGTACTGCCGAGGTTCCTATTCCTCTTTAACAATATCCCAGTGGTCCTGTCGAAGGCCTTCTTCAAACAACTTACGCAAGTGCTTATCAGACTGGCATGGGGGGGCAAACAACCTAGAGTCCAATGGGCGACTCTGATGCTCCCTTGTGAGATGGGGGGACTGGGGGCTCCTGATATGGAAAGGTACTACCACATTGCGCAAGCGTCCCATTTACATTCGTGGATCCATGGGGACCCACGCATACCACATGTGACCCTGGAGCGCCTGTTTGCGGAGCCTCTCCCCCTCCCGACCACCGTCTGTCTTCCGGAAGATCGCGCTATTGGCCAATTGGAATCCCTTAAGTCTACCAATCATGCATGGCATGCGTTAACCAGTGCACGTGGCTGTCAATTTCTGTATTCGCCGCAAATGCAGATTGACTGGGTATTGTGGCTGGACCCTCTCGGGGAAAAGGGAGTTACGGAGGCGCTTCGTGCGCTGGGGCTCTTGAAAATGGAGGATCTGTTTACGGCGGGTGTCTTGAAGACATGGGATCAGCTTCCTCCCACTCCTTCGGGAACTACGCTACTGCAGCGGTTCCAGTTCCATAGACTCCGGTCCACGTTCAAGGAAGTACTGGGCCCTGAAATGGAGGAACCTCCGGAGGTCCCTGAGCTCACCTACGTTCTTAAAAACAAGTCTCCTAGTAAACTAATCTCTAACCTAAACAAGCTGGGTGTTGCACACCAGCAGAACCAGTACTCCAAGGCCAGAGAGTCGTGGCAAAGTGATTTGCAGTCACCAATTGACGACGACATGTGGAAGTATTGCTGCTCCAGCACACGTAGACTTTCCCTTAACGGAAGGCATAGACTGGTGCACTTTAAGTTTCTTCAGCGGGTATACTATACCCCGGAGAGACTCCACCGGTACGGCCTACGACAGTTGGCGGAGTGTGAACGATGCCACACGCCGGTCGCAGACTTTATCCACATGGCATGGTACTGCCCGGGCATCCAGAAATTCTGGGCAGACGACTTCTCGGAGATCAATGAGATCCTGGGCTCGGAGCTGACTAGTGGTCCAGAGCTGGCTCTGCTGGGATATTCTAAGCCGCTCCCTGCGTCCCAGCGCCGCCTAGTCGATATGGCCTTACTGACTGCTAGGAGGGTGGTGGCCCAGTGCTGGATGAGGGGGCCTCTCCCCACCAAGAAGAGGTGGGCGGGTGACCTACTCTACTGCTGCACTCAGTCAGAACTCTATAGTGAACTACTCCCCCCCCTAGAAGTAGGCCTGAAAACTTTTGGGGTCTCTACCAGGCATACGTGCAGCGGGGTGTGGAGGAGAGCTCGGATGGTGCCGAGGCGTTGGACCTCCCGGATTCCACGGAGGACTAGGTGGTGCAGTTGACATAGTATTCCTCGGGGGGGGGGTGGCTGCGGGTGAGGTGTGGCGGGGATTAGCGATAGAACGAGCAGGGTCCCATCCAGGTGGTTTGGAGTGGGAAGAAGGGTTCCCGGGGTGATGACTGTAGGTAGTGTAATATTAGCACACTGTCACATCTGATAGGAGTATGCTATCAGGGACATTATTGCAGGCACACGGGGGAGGGTGGGGGATTGTTGGGTTAGTTAGTTAGTTTGTTTCTGGTCTTTCTTTGTTTCCCTAAGACCTTAGACACAAGCGAACTTCAGATGCTTGCAAGCGCTTATGGTCCAATATACTCTGCTGATGGGTTGTGACTAAACAAGGTTAACTTTGACGGATTGCTGCCTTGCACGCCGCCGGACCCCCGGGATGCCGGCTAAATGGCTGTGTTCAACATTACTAAGCTCAGCGATCCAGATGCACTATTACGTCTGAACATGTGAACATATGTGTTGTGCAACGCAAGCTGTGATTCATAAGAATAAAGGTCTTTAAAATAAAAAAATTAAAAAAAAGATAATTGCATTATTATAATCTTTCAAAGGCCCTTGGTAGTGGGGAAAGTCCTTGGCCAAGTCAACCCTGACTTAATTCAGTTAGGTCATATAACCATTGTACTATTAAGTTATTTGTATTAACACCTAGCTCCTAAATCTAAGAGACATGTTCAAATACAACCATATAGCCGTCCCCAATGTATACACCAGCAGTTGCATGCAAGTAGGTATTGGACCCTCTCAGGTCTGGAGGATAATAATGGACAGCAGGAAGGGGTTCAGTGATCTTGCCATTGTCCCACATTGCATGGATCTTGTATGTCCTCGTAATATATTCCCTTACACTGTTCCTAGTCTTATTAACATCAACCGTAATCTGGGTAGTCAGACTACATCTTGTCTATCTGGTTTCGATTGGAAGTACACAGAGTCCCTGCCATGCAGGTCCCCTCTGCCAGTGCTCATTCCCTACAACTGTACCACAATTGAGAACTTCAGCTCCCCTGTATGTCCCCAGTAAATAGTACCCTTAGTACCTAGGGCATGGGAACTGAAGAGGGTCCCCTATGTACCCCTCACCAAGGACATGCCACTGCACCTTGTATGTCTTTGTGCAGTGAAAAACAACAAAGTGGACATGGCAAACTGCCTGTGTGCTGTGCCAACCAGCACTGCCTAAGGTATAGGTAAATCACCACCCCTCTAGCAGACCTTACAATCCCTAAGGCAGGCTTTACTATATGACATTAAACCATGTACTAAGAGGGCACTTTAGAGGTGCCCCCTGGAAACCTACCAGCTTTGGTGTGGTCTCTGACTGGCTTTAGGCAGCCTGCCACCACCAGACATGAACCCCTGGGTCGAGAGCCTCTGCGGCCAGAAAGAAAGCACATCCTGGGTGGAGGTGTCCCACTTCCTCCCCCAGTGGGCACAGTGCTGAGAGGGAAGCTTCAATGGCTTGCTGCCTTTGTAATGCGACCCCAGCCTCTGCTGCTAGCAGCACATGGCAGTCCATGGTTCAAACCCCCACTTTGTAATAATAGTTGTGCTCCCCTTCACCAAGCCACCCCTCTGGTGCTGGAGGCGAAATAACACACAATTTTCAGTGCCCACTATCTTGAAGATGGTGCGACTTATCCAATCAGGGCTAGGGCTATGCCTTCCGCCACAGGAGGGTGACATAATAGTGAGTGTACAAAATCAAATGAAGCCAAGTACCCCTGGTAACTTGGACTCTGTGCGCACAGCGTTTGAATATATTAAGTGCAGTACAGCATAGTCCTCAAATTACTAGTTCTTATACAGGAATATCATTTGTTATTTATCTAAGCAATTCCAAACATTAGCCTGCTGCTAATACACACTTCACTCTTTGTTGCTAATACAAGAATCCATGAATTTCAAAACAATAATACAAAAGGATAAGCATGAACCTAATTGACAATCAAGGTGTTGATGCCCAATGCATTTTGGGATAACATTCTTTAGCGGCGGATATAAACAAAAAAGAAACAGTTGTACAGAAATGGTATAATCACAATGCTTAATTCAGATTAATTTGCTTATATACAGTGTAATAACATGAAACCGTGATGGCTGCGAACATTTACATTTAAACAACCTTCACAGTGAGATATGTGATTATCTCCACATAGATCTGCACAAAGAAGTAAAAGTTGAAAAAGAGTTGCACGAAAGAGAGAACCACCAACCATAACCTCAGAAATAATATGATGAATCACCTCATGACAAATGGTGTTTTGCCATGCAGTGACTACCAATGTACCAACTCCCTCAGCTGGAAAATGTAAAACCACAAAGACTCGCATAACACTGTATGTGAAAAAATGCTTCCCCCTGTTCTCCAAGTGCCAAATGCTGAAAAGATCATGTAAAATAAGGGCTTATATTCGAGTGCACAGACACATGCGAAAATTGCATATATGAATACCGTTGGCATACTTAACGTGCAACTGTCCAAACGTAGGCCCCGTGTGTACAGGCAGTGTCCAAAAGAAAACTAAAACTGACAAAAAGTAGAATAATAAACAGGTGCATGAGTCTCGTCTGTATGTAACAATAACACACCCCTGTTAGAAATGGGGGTCTCTAGTTGGTAATGGTGTACACCTTTGACCAAATAGAGACCCTTGCTTCTAAGTCAGGACAAGGGGGATTACACTGCTCACCCACTTAGTAGCTTGGTACGAGCCTACAGACTTATCTCAGAGGCAGTGTGTTAAGCATTTGTGAATATACACAGTAATACAGTGAAAACACTACAGATGGACACCACACTGGTTTTATAAAAATAAGTATTCTTTATATAGACTTAACACAAGACCACAAACGACAAAAATCCACAACACTGTATTTAAAGTTGACTTAAAGATGATAAAAGTTGCTTAGTTCAAGTTGGTGATAAATGCAACCCAATTCTCTACAAAGTACCTGGATGCGTCACGCAAAACAAACAAAAGGCTCGCAGAGTAGGGGATGCGTCTTGATCCTTACCGGTGCGGAGGTGATGCGTAGATTCTCGTCCTGCGGCCTGGTTGCGATGCGCAAAATGGCGCCTCAATGCGATGCGACACTCCAGGTGTGATGCGAGAAGATGGCATCCTTGATGCGACGCCCTGGCAGCCTTGCGACGACTCTGTACTTTAGAGCCACGACAGCCCTGCAACACGCTTCTTGCGATGCGATGGCGACCCTCTCGATGGTGTCACACTTCTCCGGTGATGCGACAGCCAACCACTTCGACGTAGACAAGCTTCCTGGGAGATGCGGCGGCACACTTCTCTGGCGTCGTCACGATTCTTCTCATTGCGTCGCGCTTCCAGCTCCCAGCGACATGCAGGCTTTTGTAGACCGAATTCCCAGCAAGGAAACTCTGAAGGTGAGCTGGAGGTGAAGATTGTTGTCCCTGAGACTTCAGCAGGAGGCAAGCACAAGTTCAAGCCCTCGGAGTAATATTCTGCGAGATGATGAAAGTTCTTTTAAAGTTCCTTACCTTGACAATGAAGAAACCACTGCAGGCCAACCCAGCAAACAGTACACTGGGAGAGGGGCAGTCCAAAACTCCTGCAGCTTCCTTGGTCCTTCTCCTTGGCAAAAGGTTTGTCTTGTTCCCAGAAGTGATCTAAAGTTCTTGGGTTTGAGTCCCAATATTTATACCTCAACATCCTTTGTTCTCTGAAGGCAGAGAGGCCACTGCCTAGTCCAAACCAGTTCTGGAGCACTCTGTTTACATGACTCCTTCTTTCCTTTCACTGTGCAGGGATGAGATATCAGACACACCACAGGAGGTGGAGCCAGCGTTGTGGAGGGAAAGCACAGCCCTGGAGCACTTTGTTGACATGATTCCTTCTCTCCTTTCACAGTGCAAGGCAGAGATATCAGACGCACCACAGGAGGTGGAGCCAGCGTTGTGGAGGGAAGGCCCAGCCCTATTCAGGTCCCAGGTGCAACTCCTCCCTGCCATCTAGATGCAGATCTCTCTATTCACCACTGGGCTGCCTTAGGCTGTCTCCTGGAATCCCCCAGCACTGTCACTCAAATTCAAGACAAGGAATACACAACCTTGCAGAGGCAGGCTTGGACAGTTAGACACGAAAATACCTACTTTCTAAAAGTGGTATATTCAAACACAGATTGTTAAAACCAACTTTACTAAAAGATGTATTTTATCATTCTTAGTTCAGGCCTATTAAATTCGAATTTCTACCATGTTCCCTGAGTCAGTTAGGATTATAAAATGATCTAACTGCCCATGCTGTCCTATGAAGAACAGGTAGCCTTGAAATAGTGAAAAACGAAAATGGCTGTAATTCACTATTAGGACATGCTACACACACCAGGGCATTTCCTACCTTATACTTACAATGCACCCTGCCCTTGGGCCTACCATAGGGGTGTCTGATATGAAGAAAGGGGAAGGTTTAGGGACTGGCAAGTGGGTGCACTTGCCAAATCGACATGGGATTCACAGACTGCACACAGGCTTGGCAATGGCAGGCCTGAGACACACTTTACAAGCTGCTTCTGTGGGTGGCACAACTACTGCTGCAAGCCCACCAGAAAGATATGGTTTACAAGCCCTGTGCACACATGGTGCACTGTACTAGGGTCTGACAAATAAATCAAATAACCCAATCATGGAGTCACTAATCAGTACATCAATTGAACATAGGGAGCACTTTCACTATGGCACTGAATAGCAGTGGCACAGTGCCCAAAGCAGATAACCAGCAAAACATATAAAAAACAGAGGAGGCTTTCAGTGAAAATGGAAGGGAGACTCACGCCAATGATGCCAACTCTAACAAACCCTATCTTCAATACATTCCACCCAACTCCTAACCACAGTGAACATACCTTTGTAGATGCACTGCAGCCGATAATGGAGACTTTTAAATTGCAACTACTTCCGGACAAGAGAAGTTGACGGTTTGTAAATGCCCACGGTGTCTACATGTGTAAAAATAGACGATCCAAATAGTCCAAAACGAAAGACCCAAGCCACATCATGTTGAACTTGTAAACCACCTGCTCTCATATAGAGCCTAACGGAGAAAACACATGTCTTCTTGGGTAGAAATACAAAAAAGTAACTTCTAAACAGCTACTAATATCAGAAAAGCAACTCAGACTCATAATTGCGACAACCAAAGAAAAAGAAGAACCAGCCCCCAAACAAATCAACTAGAACTGTGAGATCCACATAAAAAATGAAGTTTGTTGTCCAAATGCAAAAGAAAGAAAATACAGAGCTTATAGACAAACAAAAACGTTACGAACAACACAAGACAAATAGACTGTAAGCCTGCACACATGGAAATAATATTTGGAAAACGATTTGTGCTGAACAGTGAAAAAAGCCATTCAATCATGTCTAGTTGATCATTGTAAATCGACCACAGCCTCTGCTGCTAGCAGTCGATGACGCCCCGAGTTCAAACCTCCACTTTTGGGTGGAAGAACTGGTGTGAAAACGTAGTGAAAATTGAAGTAGCCAACTCCACCCCTCAGCTGCTGAAGGCGAAGTAAAGCACATTTTTCAGTGCCCACCATCTTAAAGATGGTGGGACTTATCCAATCAGGGCTTGGGCTATGCCCACCTCCCAAAGGAGGGTGGCATAATAGTGGGTGTAGCACCCCAGGTAAGGACCTTATTGGTCCAAACCTGTTACCCCCGTAACGCCCCTAAAACTAGTGTTTAGCTGGCTCCCCCAGATGTTGAAATCAAATCTTCGATGACCTATGAGGCATGGACACTGAAGAGCCACACCAGCACAAGAGAAGGACCAGTGCCTGACTCTGCAACAGCCCTACCAGCCTGCCTGCTGCCTTTCACCTGTGCTACACAAAGGCAACACGTCCTTCAGGCCCAGTGACTCTTAAAACCCTGGGAGGACTGCCTGCCTTCAACAAAGATTCTAAATCTCCTGTGAAAAGCAGACCTGTCCAGAAAAAAACATCTGCAAAGAAAAAGAACTCTGCCTTGAAGAACCGCAAACTCGCCTCTAGATCCATCTCTGCAACAGACGCCCAAGGCCCGAGTCCAAGTGGCCTACCAGTCTTGCGAAGGCTCCCAAGCGCTTCTGAGCCTGAGTCCACTGTGGGCTGACCCCTGCCAGACTCCTCCTTGACGCCTGCAACCTTTCTTCATGACCGGTCTTCCCCTCTGGTTAACTTTGGGTGCCCAACACTGTGTTGGCACTCTGCACCCAGCTGACCCTGTGCCGCAGAGGATGTAAGTTTGGTGCTGCTTTCTGGCCCCCCAGTACTTACCTTAACGCCAGGAGATCGACCCATGACACAGCTTTACTCCCCTGTGAGCAGCATGACTTTGATTACCCCGTCACCTTTGGTTACCATTGGGTACACAACCTCGAATTTGACCTCTGCACCTGGCTGACGCTATGCCTCTGGCGGTGCACTCTTGGAACTGATTTGAACCCTGCCTGGTGTTGACCAAAGACTGCGAAGACTGAATCCGTAAGTCCAGTACTTACTGGCAAAAACTGCATTCTTGTTTTCCTCCTATAGGTTAATATTGCAAAGCCTGAAAATTGCACTGAGAACACTTTTTAAAGTGTAAATTTTTCCTAAAAAACATACTTACCTTTTTGCAAACATCTTGGTCTTAAAATAGATCTTGAAAGAAGCTTATTTTTCTAAAATTGGTGTGAATCTCCTTTTTGAGATGTGTGTCATTTGGTTGTATGATTAAACAACTACCTCTGAAGTCATGTAATTAGCATGTTTATCAGATATTCTTTCTATCAAACGTTTAAATATCAAGTTCCAAAATGTTTTTTAAATTAAAGTACAACTTTTTTTTTAAATGAATGTACAATATATTTCCAAATAATTAATTACAACTTTCAAATATTCAGAATTTTTTCTGACATTTTCTTTTAAATATATTCAAATCAGGACCCAATTGAACTTTGAAAAAGGGATGCATTTCTATTAATTGCAATGATGGCACCGCATACAATATTATAAGTATTATAAGTTTGTGAAGCACCTTCATAGTTCATCAAACTGTCGGCATCTAGAATACAGCGGATGTGACAAACCGCCTTACTTGCCTCTGTTTAACCCCTTCGATGCTCATGACGAGCTCAGCTCGTCATGAGGCACAGTGGAGCTGTGCTGATGACGAGCTGAGCTCGTCATGAACAATGGGAAAATATCATTTTCAGCACAGGAGGAAAATATCAATAGCAGCGAAGGTGTTAAGAGGACACCTCAGTTGTTTACATGTGCACAATAGCATCCTTGGGGTCAGAGTGGGCACCTTTATCACTAGCAGGGATTGGCTGGGTGCCCGCCCTTCCCTCCGTTTGTTTGTGCCTGGTAAGGTCGATCTACATGGGTCCCACATACATTGCACCAAAGATTTCATGCCTGGAAGTGACAGTGAAATCCCTGTGCCCTGTGTCCTCCCACCTGTAACAATCATACAGTGCCATCTACTGGCCTCCGAAGGTAAATTAAATCTGTATCTGTAAATTAATCTGTCATTTAAAAACCAATCATTAGATGTTTATTAAAAATAGTGTTCCTTAAATTAATTTAATTTTTTTCGTGTTTAAAGGGTGGAGTCGTTGTTAAGGCCACTCATTTAATGAAGTAGTTGTTAAGGCGGTCGTGGTTCAGTCCCAGGTTGTTGTATACAAGTCGTTGTTAAGGCCACTCGTTGTTTAAAAATCGTTGTTCAGGCAGTTTCCCGTGTCATTTATTAATCAATGTATGTATAGCAAATGTCTTGCGCTCCTCTGTGTTAGGCCTAAGGCTGCTTGCTCACACTACCACACATAGAGCACTTTGGGTTTACATTGAGCCCTATACACTTGTGCTTCCAGGGAAGTTGCTACCTGGTGAGTTTCACCAGGTGACATGCAGACAGCACTACCAAACTCCATCCAATGGCTGTGGTGGATTTGAAATGGGGAGGTGTGACAAGCCCTAGGTAGCTGTGTATAAGGTGCTCCCAGTCCAGTGTTTTTTTGGGCAAGGATCTTGAAGCCTCCGAGTGGTCAGAGGTAGAGCGAGGACTTCATTTGAAAATACTGGTGCTCCCTGAGTAGGTAGAGCTATGACTAGGTCACAGACTAGCCAGAAGGGAAAGGCTGGACACTTGGACCTTGGAACAAAGAGCCAGGAATCCAAGGACAAGGGTACTGGGCCTGGTGAGCCAACCCAGGGAACTTCAGAGGGTAGGAAGAATCTAACACAGATAGGGGGGAGGGGGTCTGACCTCTGCGAGAGGAACTCCATCCCTGTCAGTACTGTCAAATTTAACAGAACTGACAGGAGCAGGTGAACCCTCCAGAGAGGAATTCCGTACGGGACAGAGAGTCTGTCCCACCCATGAGTGCTTGAGGCTGATTGCCTTTAAGCAAGAAGAGGGGGTGACCGTGGGTCTCATAGAATCTACTGGGAAGCTGGACTGCTTTAGACTGAGGCCAGAAAACTCAAGGAGGGGGCCACCAGGAGGTTGGTGGTACCCCAGTAGTACAGAGAGTTCATTCTGACTTTGGGTCATGATATTCCCTTAACAGGACATTTGGGCGGGGCTAAGACATGGAACCGGTTAGTGAACCATTTCTACTGGCCTCATATGCCTGTAAGGCTAAAGGAGTTTTGCATCTCCTTTGCCACCGTTCAGGCCAGTGGCGAGACAAAGGCTCCCCTAATACCACTACCAGTGGTTGGGGTTTGTTTTGAAAGAGTGGGGATGGACACTGTTGGTCACCTGGACCTACCCACTGCATCAGGGAATAGGTATATCTTAGTGGTAGTGGAACATGCCACTAGGTACCCTGAGCAATCCATCTTAGAACCATTGATGCTCCTATAGTGGCTAGAGCAATGCTTGGTGTGTTCACCAGAGTGGGTTTTCCGAAAAGGTGGTGTCAGATAGGAGCACAGACCTTCCATCCAGCTATCTGACTGCTATGTGGTGTCAACTACAAGGTCAACAACCCCTATCACTCACAAACAAATGGTCTAGTTTAGAGGTTCAACAAAACCCTGAAGGGCATGATAAATGGGTTGTCAGAGAAACTCAGGAGGAGATGGGATGTTCTCCTCCCCTGCCTACTGTTTGCTTTCAGGGATGTGCCCCAGAAAGGGGTTGGATTCAGTACCTTTGAGTTGCTGTTTGGACACCCTGTGAGGGGGTCTTTGTGCCTGCTGAGAGAGTCTTAAGAAAACCTCTTAAAGAAGCAAAGGACAATGTGCTTGACTATGTGCTAGGCCTGATATCTAGAATGGCAGAGTACATGTACAAAGCAATCAGAAAACTGGAGGCCAGCCAGGAGCTCATGATCACTGGTATGATCAGAAGGCTTCCATGCCTGAGTAGACTCTAGGGCAACTGGTGTGAGCGTTGGACCCTGCGACTCTCAGAGCCCTCCATGACAAGTGGAGTGGATGTGAGGTTACTTATTTGGTTGACCTTGGCACCCTCAGGAACCCTCATAGGGTCCTGTATGTGAATAGATTGAAACCTCCAAAACTGCACTAATATTACCACAATGGATATTAGCACAATAACGCATATATCCCGGTAGTGCACACAACACACGCACAGGTGACACTTCTTCACCGCCATATGACCCGAAATACGACCAAATACCGCATCACGAGTGTTACAACAAGAGTACAAAATGTTTTCATTATGAAGCAACCATTTCTCCATGTTTGTATGTTTGTGTTTTGTTTGTCTTATTCCTTTTCAGGTTTTACCGCAGCACCAGGAGGATATAATCTCCCTCCTTTTCCGCAACTTAGCGTGAGCGGTACTTTTCACTATTTATGGTCAAGTAAATCACACCTGATCTTCACTTCCTTTATCACACATTACCGCACAGGTCTTGGAGAAAGCCAGCACACTTTGGAGTCTGGCTGAAACATGTAGACCTATTTCCAGGATATCAGAGGCGTAACAGTAAACTCTACACATATCCGCCTTTTCCATTTTTTTTTCAGTTTAGAATTTTTTTTTAATGAAGTTATAAGTCATGTTTCAAGAGCCGTTATCGATCCGTGTCAAAACCATAAAGTAGCAAAACACGTTTACACTTTCACATTTCATAAAAACAAACCCATACATACAACCCCGTCCCCCCGCCACCCATGACATAACAGCCCTATTACAGGGTGACCTCGTCTGCGACAATTTCTGACGGATCACAGATGTATCCCCTAAACTTATTCCATGCCCCAACACTTTTCTCCACTTTCGACGACATCCGCGATGAATAAAGACCGCTTTTTCAGCCACTATCGCTCCCTTTTCCAGTTTTTAACCCTGTCGTAGGGCCCATCATTAAAGATTAACTTTCAAGGGACCTGTAGATAGTTTTTAACATCACTTTAATTACAGCACTTTGTATCCACACATACCTGCTTCGCTATAATTCAGGTGTCATAGCACACCCGGGGTACACTCTGCACCTTGGGTGGGACCCGATGATGAAGCATGCCACCAACTAAGTTGGTGGGTGTGGGTTTTCATAAAAAAACGATTGGTTCTCCCCCATAAAAAAAACAATTGTTTCCCCGCCTCCCCCCCGCCCCATAAACAACAAGCTTCTATAGTGCAAACCAGATCTTCTTGATTTGAATAAATTGAAACCCCACCATGACAGGCCAGATATGACTATTACTGGCAACTGATGAGGGAGTGGAGGAGGAAACTGACCCAGTGCCCAACCTCCTCTCCACTAATATGCAAGATGGGTCAGTGGAGGGAGTGGTACTCTCTCCCAAGTTGACAGACCAGCAGCACAGAGACAGTAAGCAGGTGCTGGAGCAGTTTGCTGATCTGTTGTCTTTGGGCATCACTGAGTGGTGTGTGTACCACGTTGACACTGGTGACAGCCTACCTGTCAAAAATAAACTATACAGGTTGTCTGACCATGTTAGAGCCAGCATCAAAGCTGAGGTAGCTAAAATACTGGAATTAGGGGTGATTGAATTGTCTGAAAGTCCATAGGCCAGTCCAGTGGTGCTGGTGCCCAAACCAAATCCCCATGGAGGACTGTTAGAAATGGGGATTTCCGGTTGGCTAAGACTTGCGCCAAAGCCAGGCAAAACCACTATTCGACGTGAGGGTAAGGAAGTCACCCGCCAAGATAACCCCTGCTCACCCTCCTGGTAGCTTGGCACGAGCAGTCAGGCTTATCTTAGAGGCGATGTGTAAAGCGTTTGCGTGTGCACCCAGCAACAACACCCAAGGCCCACCACAAAGGAAACTCCACGCAAGGTTATATATAAAAATAGCCTTTGTATTATACCAAATACATTAGATAATAAACACACCCTTTACAATGTGCCATAGGCACGGGCAGAATTTACAGGGGATTATATACATGGGACAGGACCACATGGACCACTGTCAGGAATAAGCACTTTCAGAACTAGCACTTGGTTGAAATAGCACTTTGTAGGAATAACGCTTAGCACATAGCACATATAATAACTGTAGCACCAAATAACAAATGTAGCACACAACCAGTAACCACTGGTAAAAGGTAAGTACCACCTAAGCAATCCTAAACACCTTAGGCAAATATCACGCAGGGAACCATGAACTCACTAGCATCACCTATATTAGGAAAAACAACCTCCTAAGCATGAAAACACATTTAGAGGTATAGGCCAGAAGCTTCAGACATGATACATAAAAACACATTCACAGGTATAGGCCAGAAGCTTCAGACATGATGCATAAAAACACATTCACAGGTATAGGCCAGAAGCTTCAGACATGATGCATAAAAACACATTCAGAGGCATAGGCCAGAAACTTCACACTTGATGCATAAAAACACATTAGGTTCCAGGTTGTGCCACTGCGCAAGAACCTAAATGTAGCAGCTGCCCACTACTTGCTGGGCAGCTGAGAACAGGGACAGGGCCTAAACGCTGCAGCTGGCACTAAGTGCTGCGCAGCTGGGGAAGGCCAAGGTAGGATGAAGGAGTGCGACTCACTCCTGAGTCCAAGGAACAAGTCCCCTAGAAAGAAAAGAACCTAAACGGTGCAGCTTCCCACTACTTGCTGGGCAGCTGTAGAATCAAAACTGTAGCATGGGCCCTCACTGGCCCCCAGGACAAAGACTGCACAAAAGGTTGGAGCCCTCGGGCTCTGGAACAAACATAGGTGTATTTTGGGAGCCCTCTAGGCTCTAAGAATGAAAAGTGCACCGTGTAGGAGCCCTCTGGCTCAGAAACAACTGTGTGCCTTGGAGCACTCTGGCTCCTTAAGGAAATAAATGCCCTCATCGTTGGAGCGCAATGGCTCTGGAGGAACACGGGCCCCCCGGGACCTCAGGGGGGTGGGGGAGCTACCTCTGCTCCTTAAACAAGAATGTCCCCCCAACGTAGGAGCGGCCCGCTGACTTCCGGGGCCGCTCTGGAGAGGGCACCACTCTGGTGCCTGAGGGGGGACCTCCACGGGGGCACCTTCTCTTGATTCAGCTCCTTGCAAGAGCCTCCCGGGCTCTAAAAGGGGCTGCCGACGGGCCGGCCCGCCACTGCGGGCCCTTGGATTCCTGTGGCGTGCCCCCCGCCCCAGCTGTCTTAGCTTACCGGCTCTCGGCGGGGGAAGACTTCTAGCGGCAGATGCGGCGGCAGCGGGCAGGGCTCTCCCGCTCCGGAGAGCCCTGTCGGGTCTTGCTGCGCTGCGCTTGCCCAGACAACCTCTCGCTGCTGCAGGGCTCCCTCCGCCCATGGGAGCCCTGGCGAGCCGCCATACTTCCTTCTCTCTTCTCTTTGGGGCTCAAGGAGGCGGGGTGGGCTCCCGACCTCCTATTCCGGCCGCACTTCCTGGTTGCCGCGTCACTTCCGTCCGCCTGCCCCACCCACAGTCAGGCGGGCCGTGGACGGCGGCGGCATCCTTTGGGGCAGAATTTGAGGGGTAGGCTCCCTCGTAGTTAAAAAATACTTGGACATGCGGGGTGGGCACCTGCTAAGGGGCACAAATAAGCGGGGTGGGCACCCGCAGGAGAATTAATTAAATAAGCGGGGTGGGCACCCGCGCTCGAAGCATCAGGCGAGGGGAATCCCCAGGCAGGGGGAATCCCTTGCACACGATGCAGCCCAGCGCTGCAGGGCTGAAATAAAGCGCTCCCTCAGAAGAAATAAAGCTCTCATTAGGAGACATTTTTAAAGTAAGATTCAGCGTTTCCATGCAGCCAAAGGTCCTGGAGAGTCCATGGCAAATGTCAATAAGGGGTTACAGAGCAAAGCAAAGTTCCCCAATCATCCCAGGCAAGGCAGAGGGGTCCCAAAGAGTCCTCCAGGCATCTAGGGGCTGGGCAGGGCCCAGGAAGGCAAGCCCCTTTTTATACATCTAAATCCTTTGTCTCCAAAGGTGCAGGGAAGGGGCGAACCAGATGCAACTGGTTCTTGAGCACTTTGTTTTGCTCAGCCCCTCTCCCTATTCACAGGACAGGCTAGGGTCATCAGTCGCACCACAGGGGGCGGAGCCAGCATTGTGGAGGGAAAGCCCAGCCCTATTCAGGTCCCAGGTGCAGCCCCTCCCTGCCATCAACATGCAGATCTCCCCATTCACCACTGGGGCAGACCCATCCTGACTTCTGGAGCCAGGCACACTAGCCAGCTCCATCCAATCACAAGCCAGACAGTCAATTCACATTTGCTGCACAGGAAGGCCAACTTCTAGAAGTGGCACTTCTACACTAGACACATTAACGCCGCACACATCATCGCGCTGCATTCAATCTCACAAGTTCGCACATACCAAACTCAACCTTGCAATCCCCACGCATCAGGAATTACCATGGACACACATATCCCCCATGCCTTCCTATGGGAGGGCAGGCCACTCTCACACGTGCACTCAGAGAGCGCACGCACTTTACACTGGGACACAGTGTCAAAGTGCGCAAAGACAAGAAATCTCTATAACGATGTAACATTATAAGGCAAAAAGTTCTGGGGTGAACCTGCCAGAAGGGCCAAGTCCAACAAGGACACAAGGAGTTATGGTTCTGTGTGGACTATAGAGGACTGAATGCAGTCACAAAGACTGACGCTAACCCTATACCTAGAGCTGATGAGCTCATTGACAGGTTAGGGGCGGCTAAGTACCTGAGTACTTTTGATTTGACTTCAGGTTACTGGCAGATTTCCCTCACTGATGGAGCAAAGGAGAGGTCCGCATTCACCACACCAGAGGGTCATTATCAGTTCAAGGTAATGCCCTTTGGCTTAAAGAGTGTACCTGCCACCTTCCAAAGGTTGGTGAACAGGGTCTTGTCTGGGTTGGAACAGTTCAGTGCAGCTTATCTGAACAACAGCTGTATACAGTTGTACCTGAGGGGATCACATAAGCCACCTAAGGGAAGTGCTTCAGTCCATGCAAAAGGCAATCCTGACTATTAAGGCAAGTGCCAAATTCGACAGAGTTCTGTGGTGCACCTGGGCAACCTGGTAGGTGGTGGCCGTAAACAGCTACTCCAAGCCAAAATTCAAACTATTTTGGATTGGACAGCTCCTGTTACCCATACTCTGGTCAGGGCATTACTTGGACTGACCTTGTAACAGAGAGGTTTTGTTCAAAATTATGGGACCATTGTTTGCCCCCAACAGAACTCGCATCTAAGTAGAGGCCCAAAAAGGTGATTTGGACCACAGAGTGTCAGAAGGCTTTTGACACTCTGAAAGCTGCTATGTGTTAAGCACCATTGTTGCTGGACCGTGACTACACAAAAGAATGTGTGGTTCAGACAGATGCTTTGGAGCAAGGGATTGGGGCAGTGTTGTCACAGCTAAATGAGGAGGGCCTTGATCAGTCAGTTGCCTTTATTTGCAGGAGACTTCTTCCAAGAGAGCAGAGGTAGAGTGCCATAGAGAGAAAGGCTTTTGCTGTGGTTTGGTCCCTGAAAATGTTGAGACCATATTTGTTTGGGACCTACTTTTGTGTTCAACCTGACCACAGACCTCCCAAATGGCTCATGCAGATGAGAGGGGAGCATCCCAATCTGTTACGGTGGTCTATTGCCCTACAGGGAATTGACTTTACAGTGGAACACAGACCTGGGGTTGCCCATGCAAATATCAGATGGACTTTCCAGGTTTTTCCACTTAGCTGAAGAGTTACTACTTGGGTGTTGGTTAGTAACCCATTGTCTTTCGTTTGGGGGTCGGGGGCTATGTTGCAAAGTCATCCTGTGCCCTGGGCACCCCCAACTTGATGCTGACTGGTACTGGTGGTAACTGACACTGACTGACTCTGGGCTTTGCCTAACCAGACCCAGGCCCAGTGCTATGCTGAAAGAGACACTTAGAATACAATGAAAATGCATACATACCCTAGGTTATACTATAGGTTAGGGTACCCTGTGGTTGGCATGACCTCCCCTATAAGGCCCTAGTACATAATAGGACAGGGGGATTGAAACTACCTTTAAGCCCCTTGTATAGAATAGAGCAGGACAGTTTAGAGGCCAGCAGCTTTTCTGCACTTTCATGTGTCCATTGCTGGAGCCTGAGGTCAGTTTCAAAGCAGCCCTGTGTTTCAGGACTGCTTTTAAAATGCAAATTGTGCCCAAACTCGACTTTGGTGTTTGGGGCACATAAAATGAATAAACATCAATATTTGGGCATGGTAGGTGCCCCCAGGGTCTCCCCTAGGTGTCGCAGGGGTGGGGTTGGCTCAGGTACTTATAAGGAGAATCCATATAAAAGGATCTTTATATACCCTGGGATTAGTGAAATTGCACACTTCACTCCCCACATTGTAGTAAAGTGCTTCACAAAATCGACTTTTGTGATAGGAAAACTGTGAAATGAGAATCCCCAATATTTTGATATATTCAGAACCCCTAAAGTCTTTCCTAAGTGTTCCAGGGGTGGTATGTCCTGTAGATATAAGCAGGGTCATTGTAAAACCTGTTTTATAGGCACTGGTATTGGAGAGGTTATTAGTTAATAACTGGAGAAAGAAAAGCCCTACAACTAGGATTAAAGGACTTGGTAGAATGGTGATGATAAATCCAACAATATGGAATTGTTGAATTTCTTCTAACATGTACAGACAAGAAGTGATAATGCTTTCTTGTCTGTGAGCCAAAATTTAACCCTGTAGTGCTCTGCCCTGATTAGTTAGAGATAAGTGGATTAAACTAGCTGTTTTGAAGAGGTGATACATTTCCCTTGGGATTAAGAAGCCGTTCGGGTAGGAGAGGTTTCTGGGCATAGGAATGCCAGACCCTGGGGAAGGGGTAGTAAATAATGTTCTTCAAAGGAAGGAGGAGACAACCTATAGAAACCAGTTTTCATTTACAACTCTCCCCTCTGTACTGCAGATGGGGTATTAATGAGGAATTCCCAGATTTAAGGGGAGTGGACCTATGCAGATGAAGCCATCATATGGGCTGGTTTAGTTAGTTCTGCTCCCTCTGCTGAAAATTCTGACATATTGAATTTTGGAAGAATAGTGCTTTCTGGGATAGAATTGTGCCACACTTTTGAGGAAGTGGTCATGCTCTGGGGTGTTGCCCTGCACCTCATTGGATAGGAGTGCCCTCCTGCTTGACCCCAGAGAACAATGCATATGTACCACGGAGGAACAGTGTCTCTAAGATCTGCTTTTTGAAACCTAAGAGAACCAGAAGGGCCCACGCCGAGGAGTTTGATGTGCATTCACCAGGACCTGCACTCTGAAGATTGTGCCTTTTGCACCATCTGAAACTTTAGCCCTGTGGAATTAAACCTGCTTCAAAAGGACTGCAGAGTGAACTCTCTGCAAGCTACAGGTTAACAGAGATCAGCTGGACCATCCCCACAAAGAATCATCCACCTGGAGTGCTACCAGTGGATTTGTAAAGGTTTTGTCCGAGTGGATTGTGGGAACTGAAGTACCAAACTTTCAAGGACCCTCTTGGAGATTCCAGACCCTCAGATTGTGTTTTGGACACTTTGGACCACCAAGAGGAACTTCAGGAAGTTCCTAACAGGATTATGCCTGCTGGAGGAGGCAGCACGATATCTGGTGGAAAATCTTCCAGAAGAATTGCTAAATGTGAATAATTTGACCCTGTCAGAGGCAATCAAATGCCCAAAAGTGGCACTGTTGACTTCTAAGCATTAGAACGTTTATAATCTTTAAAAATTCCTATCTCTGGTTCCCTACAGTAGTTTTGTTTAGTCTTGGTGTCATTTTAAAGATAAAACTATTTCCTATTTTTAGAAATTGTGTTGGATTTTTATTGTGTGTTGTGTCTTAATTATTTACCGAATTGGTGTTTTTAAATGATTTACATACCTGTCTTTGAAGTTAAGCCTGCCTGCTCGAAGCCAAACTGCCAAGGATTGAGCATGGTAATAATTTTCTAATGGGCTGATGATACCTGGACAGACTTGATTAGTGCTGCCAAATCTAAGGATCAGTCCGGTTTTTGGACACTAATAGCGAAGGGAAACCGGTCAGGAAGCGTCACAAAGGACCTTTTTCTGGACGCCAATACCTGTACTGACCACTTTTCCCGTCTCTATACAGACACCGAATGTTTGCAATTTGAAATTACTGAAGACTTGGCACCCATTTCAAAGGTTCCCAATTTACATTTTAGCTTGAAGGAAACAATAGTGGCGATTGAAGCAGTTAAACCAGGGAAAGCTCCCGGACCTGATAAAATTCCGGGAGATTTACTGAAACACGATATTAGTGTTTTGGGAGCATACATAAATTATCTGTGCAACGCAATAGTCTCAGGCACACCGATACCCGGAACATGGAAAGGGGCAGAAATTACTACAATTTCTAAAAAGGGCAATCAATATGATCCTGCAAACTATCGCCCCATTAGTTTAATAGACATTTTACAAAAAATCTTTGCTAGGCATATTTTAAATAGACTAAATGAGTGGATTGAAGAGAATAAGGTACTTTTAAATTTCAGGCATGATTCAGAATCAAAACTAGTACGATCGACCAAGTGTTTAGATTTACATGCCTATGCTGGAAATATATAAATTTAAGAGGGGGTCACTTGTAGATTGCCTTTGTAGATCTAAAGGCAGTATTCGATATCTTACCCCGAAACCTATTTTGGGATTCGCTGAGACGTCAAGGGGTGCCAGGCGAATTACTCATACAAATAATTAGGCTCCACAATGATAATTTTGCTAAAGTAAGATGGGGCCCGAGGGGTGAACTCACCAAGGCAATACCGGTAAGAAGGGTTGTGCGCCAGGGTTGCGTACTGGTGCCCACCTTGTTCTCACTGTACGTAAACAACATCCCTAATTATTTGAATGGCTGCCAGAATGATGCACCTAAGTTGGGGGGTGACGTAGTACCAGCGCTTCTATTTGCTGATGATACCATCTTAATCTCTCAAACCCCAAATGGATTGCAATGTCTAATGAACTCCTTCCACACATATTGCACTATGAATGGCCTCGAAATCAATTCCAGCAAAACCAAATTCATGTCAATAAACCCACATAGATCGCTTAAAAAGAATTTAGCGCTTAACAATCAAAAATTGGAGTACGTGCAAAGTTTTAACTATTTAGGCACCACATTAGATACTAAATTGTACTGGAAGCCGCAATTGGAAAAAAATAAAATCATTTTGCTCCAAAACTCATTCCCTATTTTAAAGAAACATGGGGATAGTATTTCAAAAGTAGTGTCCCCTGCCCTGGAAGTATTTAAATACAAAGCACAATCCGCTTCCCTTTATGGAGCTGAAATATGGGGGCCCTATTGCAAAAAGAATTTTGAATTGAGAGCAAATAATTTTTTTAGGAAATTACTAAGCATCCCTACTAGAACTCCCTTAATTCCGATTGTCATGGATTTAAACATTAAACATACTGACCATCATGCTTTGCTCAGACCTCTCTTATTCTGGGTGAGGATATGGTCAAGCCCAGAGCTGTCACACTACAAGGAAGGCTTAGAGAAGAGATCATGAAAAATGATCAGAGTAGGGACATCCCATGGCTTAAACATGGTGCATCGTGGATGATGAAGTTGGGTTTATCTCACTAGTGAAAAGACCAGCTTGTAAGAAATTATTAAAGTCCACTTTCTGGGTTTACATCAACAATAGCGTGCTACATAGCTCCTCAGTTGGGTCGTCAACATCAAGCTTCCTTCTCTTTAAAGATGTAGCACAGTCTCAACCCTTTTTGAACGAGGTACGCCCTCAATTAGGGAAATCCTTGTTCATGAAGTTTAGATATGGGGTGCTTCAAACAAATGCCATAAATCAAGATGGGGCAATATTCATGATGGGAAAAGTACTGAACTGTGCATATTATGTTCAAATGATAATAAAGAAAATGATCTACACATACTATTCTTCTGTCCCACATATGATACACCTAGGAAAAAATGGATCAAGCTAGTTTGTAAAAACTTGAATACCAGATGTTGTAGCGAGGCAGAACGAATACTGAAGACAGATACCTCACAATTGATTGTTTTCAGTGTAAGTAGATACTTATTTATTGTGAGCCTTATAAGAGCTAAAGTTGGGCTGAAGCTATAATAGGCTAGGATTACGTATATTTTTATAATTGTTTTTAGTGGACACTGCACATGCACTTTATGACCTATGGGTGTTTATGGGAAACTGTGGTTCTAAAACGACCTAACCAAAGAAACTGCATAATTGAAACCTTTACTCAAATAGAATTGGATGTATACATGGAAGAAACAGTTATGGATTTGCCTCTGTTAACTGCCTAGCTTTTATTGTATTTATTGTAACATATAAGTTTTAGTGGCGATAGTTGGAATAGGTAATACAATTGCCATTTTATCTAAATGCCCCTACCGCGTTGAACTGTAATTAATATACTTACACCAAATGTATTTTAAATGAAAAGTTTTTTTAAATGTATATTTTATGGTTGAAATTAACTGAAATAAAGATTTTGAAATTTAATGAAATAATTTTCTAAGACCTGTTCTGAGCCCAATAGCATGTTGGTGGCATTATTGCCAGTGGTAAATGCATATCTGCCACTACTAACATTCCACTATCCAACAGGTGGTAAGCCACTCGGAAACAGGACGGTGTCCCCAGGGGATGTAGAATGAGAGGCGGTGGTTTAGATATGATGGTCCTGCGTCAGAGAGGGCTTTGTAGGCCTGTGTGAGGAGCTTGAAAGTGATTCTTTTTTTAATGGGGAGCCAGTAGAATTCTCGAAATTGTTCAGTGATGTTGAGGACCAGTCCTGCTCCCCATTTACCCATCAGACACCTCCGCTCTACCCAACTAGCCGTGGCCACCATCCCATGGATCCATAAGACTAGAGCCAGAGGAAGATCCTTCTCCCACCTCGTCGCCAACAGCTGTCTGAGTCCACGACGCCTCGGGTGCTTGGCCCTCGGTCACCAAGAGGTGGCCTGGAGGCAGCCCGTCTGTGTTGGCTGTGACATCGACTGGCACAACAACATTGTTGCCTCATTTCTGTACTTTTTTTGGTGTGCTTCTTTGTTTTACATTGTCCTGTTGTGACAAAATGGTTGGTTTTTTTTGGCAAAGTTAAGGAGGCCATCCCCAGCCACAGGTCATCCCATTGAGGGATATTTAATTTACAACCTTCAGTCCCAATTCGGAACTAGTGAAGCAGGACCTCAATCCCTCATTGTTTCATGCCTACAGAAACAGGACTACTCTGGGTTTCATATGGCCTATGGAAATAGAAAGAGGACTACATTATCAACCTTCTTCCCAAAGCGGAACAAGTGAAGTAGGACCACAATCCCTCATTGTTTCATGCACATAGAAACAGGACTACTCTGGGTTTCTCATGGTCTATGGAAATAGAAAGAGGACTACATTAACAACCTTCTTGAAACAGGACTCCTCTGTGTCTCACATGATCTATGGAAATAGTAAGAGGACTGCATATAGTAGGACTTCAATCCCTCATTGCTCCATGCTTATCGAAACAGGACTACTCTGCGTCTTACATAATCTATGGAAATAGTAAGAGGACTGCATATAGGCCTTTGTGCATTCTTGACTAAGGAGTCGGCCATATTTGACTAAGGTACCTATAATTTTTGAAATTTGAAATAGGTCTTGACTCCTCCTCCTCCTGACCTTTGACCTAATCATCCAAACTAATCAGGACTTTTCCCCTCAGTCCCAGGATCACTGTTCACAACATGGAACCTACAGGCACCCACACCTACAAAATCATCTACCCCTCCAAACTCACTAAAGAATCGGCCAAACGCTTTAAACACAACTTTTTTTAAATCTCACCCAGAAATGCCCTTTGCTGACCCATATTTCTCACCACATAATGGGATCAGGACCACTGACATCATTTTCTTCACTAGACGTAGAGCCCAATGGAGGAAAACCTTCCTAGCCTTACTCTCGATTTCCTCGACAAGGAAATCCGCTCATGGTCTTATGATCTACACTGCTCCATCACAACTCTTCCTAGCCACAGCCACCATCACCATCTACAACAACTGAACTATTCTCATTCAGTCCACGGACCACAGTCTAAACCTATTTGATAACATCTTCCCTATTATTAAAGAGCATGTATCCAATCCGCCTACTTCCACCCAACTGACCCTCACACGTAGCACTCCGGATACCTCAACGCCTACCCTCTTTGCCACCCTACCACCCCCACCCCCTGCCATTAAGGAGCTCTGGACATTACTCCTCCCTCAACCTTTCTATCCTACCCTCCAACACACTTCCCTTCTCTTCACCTAACCCTCACATTCCTCCAACCTGCTCGACCGTATCTACTAAATCACCTCTTACACAATCTCTTAGGTTCCCCGCAATGCCCACAGCCCCCTACACCTCTTGTCCCTCCTCCTCCATCACCATCCCTACCCCTACCTCCCCCCTATCCCACAACAATACCATCTTCCTCCCTCAACCCAGTATTTAATCCTCTCACACACCCTGTATAGAAGCTGTTCCCCCACTGGCTCCAGTCAGAGACCACTCCCCTCCTAACAACCCTCCCACCTTCACTCTCTCCTCCTACACCCTCCCCTGCTTCTTCCAAACTCCACTCATTCACCTTGATCTCTGATCCCCTCCATCCCACTCAACACCCCTGAGATCTCCACGTGTTGTATAAAAAGTCTCCACACCATGCCCACCCTATGATCGTCCCACCCCCTTCTAACTCTCCTTTAAAACATTTCACTCCCCCTATTTCTCCTCCCACCTGCCTTCTCCTACCTAATGCACCCACTATCCATTTAGCTGTTACTACAGCCCCTCTAATCACACACGCTACACCCTCTCATACGTTTCCACCAACCACTACACCAGAGCTTACCACACTCCTGGACACACCTTCCACACCTCTCCGCCCATCACTAACCATTCCCACTTCCCTTACATCTATGCCATCGATGTGCCCAACACTCTACGTATCACCCCCTTCCCCTCCCTTGCCTTCACCTGATTTCACACCTAACCGAGCCAAACCTCATCAACTCATACCTGGCTCTAACACCAACACCACTACGGTTCCAATCAACACTTTGGACAAGATTATGTCCACTCTTCTTCAAATTAAAGACAAATTTCATTCTTTCAAAGAGTTGCTCTCAAAACAACCCAGGCACCCCACACCCCCCAGAACCTTTTCACCCAACAAGCCCACCACCTACCCTCCACTTCCATACAAACAGAATCCTCCTTACTGGACATCCATCCCCTCCCGTAATTCTACCACCCGTCCTCTAGGAAGCTTCAACCCACTTTCGGCGTACGACATACGCTCCTTCCTGCACTCATATGATCTCGCACCCTCGACCCACATAGCCCCCACACACCTTCCCATCCCTACTATCCCTCCCAACCCCCACAGGTCCTCCAAACAGACTGATAGAGGTATCATTGCCAACAATCTAAAAAAAAGTCACACTCACTCCCGGCCCCTCTTCCTCCCCTATCACTCCTCATCTTAAATGCTCACTTCTGAACTGTAGATCGGCCCCTAGACATGCCTCAAACATTGCAGACCTCATTATCGCACATGACCTAGACTTGACCATACTCACCGAAACCTGGTTAACAGACTCTTCCTTGCCAGTCATTGACATTCTAGTTCCCCCTAATTACCACATCATCGGATTGGATAGGGTTGGCAAAATAGGGAGTGGAATCGCATATATTCACCGGAGCAACCTCTCAGTAATTTGAGCCAGTTCCCCTATATTCTCCTCCTGTGAACACCTCTGCCTTGATATCAACAGCGAAGGTAATCCTGTATGCTCCCTACATATTATCTACCACCCACCAGGAGACACCCTCACCTTTACTGAATACTTCATGGACCTGGTCACAACGAACTCTGGACGACAACACACACAAATATTCCTTGGTGATTTCAACCTCCATTGGAACGATCACAACGACTCTGTGGTCAATAGTCTCAAAAACGTTCTCAGCGCCATAGACCTCACCCAAATTTGCAACAGCCCCACCCACGATAAAGGCTCTATCCTGGATCTTATCATTTCCAAAGCCGACTCCATCACACTCGAGTCAATCCAACCCTGTGACTGGTCTGACCACTTCATTATCACATTCTTCATCATCGAAAAAATGAAATCTAATCTGGTTCAATCCACCAGATCTAAAGTCTGGAAGAGAGACTTGAAGAAACTCAATCCCAACTTCTCCTACCCCCCACTGGCACTGTTGACGTACAGGTTCTTACCGACCACTACCTCAATTCGATGACCTCAATTATCAAAAAAGCTTCCCCTCTTCAGCTATAGAAAGTTTCTTCTAAAATCTCTAAACCATGGTACGATGGGCTGTGAAGAATTCTCTACTTTCTTTAATTTAAAGACAGACAACATCAGGAAATATCTCCTCACTGATCTAAGTCTTTACTCTAACCCCCACAGCAAAATGCCCATTGATTTAAAAAACAATGCTTCATGGTTATCCTTCGAAACGTACTCGGAAGAAACTATTGGCAAGATTCTAAGTACACTGAAGCCTTCCAATCACCTCACCGATCCTCTACCCGCAAAAGCCGTAAATGACTTTATCCCATTACTTCTCCCCCTCTGGACCAAAATCATTAATAGCTCACTTCAACAAGGATGCATCCCTGACTCCCTCATAGTGGGACAGGTTTCGCCCATACTTAAGAAACCCACAGTGGACCCCTCCGAGCTTAACAACTATCGCCCTATCACCAATATCCCTAACTTGGCCAAACTCCTAGAAAAATGTGTACACCTCCAACTGACAAAACACATCAAGCACTTTCACCTCCTCAACTCACACCAATCAGGCTTCCGAGCAGGCCACAGTACGGAATCAGCCATGACTCACATAATTGATGACGCGCTTCAAATTCTTGATCAGAGCGGTTCTTGCCTCCTCATACTACTCGACCTTTCATCAGCCTTTGATACGGTCAAACACGAGAACTTACTCGATTTGCTGAATCTCAGAATGGGTATTTCAGGGATTAGTACTCAAGTGGTTCACCTCCTTTCTGCATAACCGGACTCAGAAATTCAAGATTAACAATACTATGTCCACACCAGTTCCTGTTACGCTTGGTGTGCCCTTAAGGATCCTCCCTCTCCCCTACTCTGTTCAATCTAGTCATGGAACCACTTACCGCACTACTTCAAGCATCTAATGTTCAATATCATATGTATGAAGACGATACCCAGCTCTAGCTTAAAATACACACCCTTGATGACATCAAAATATTAACGCTTAGGAACACACAGACTTGGCTGGCTTAGAATCACCTCAAACCTAAAGCTCTAAAAATTGAATTTCTCCTAATAGCGCCTCCCACCAAAGTCCCCATCACTCAAGCCTGGCTTAATCATCTCACTGCACTCAACGTTCAACCTATTATTGTGGACTCAGCGAAATCTTTAGGCATAACCCTTCACTTCAATCTCAATATGCATCATCACATCTGCAATGCAACAAAGGGAGCTAATTTCCAAATCAACACATTGCTGAAGTTGAAACCTTTCCTTCCTCCCAATGACTTCAGAACTTCAGTCCAAGAAATAGTCATCCCTCGAGTGGATTATGGAAGTATTGCCCTCTGTGGTCTCCCCATATCGACAACCGCACCATTAAAAGCCTCTATTAATGCTGCAGCCAGACTAATCACGGGTTCAAAAAAACGTTCACACATTTCTCCTGATCTAAACGTTTTGAACTGGCTGCCTTACGAAGCTAGAATACACCTGAAAATCGCCTGCATGACCCACAAGGCTATACACCACAACTCCCCCAGCTACCTCTCTCAGAAACTGACAATCTCGGGTGGCTGAAGAGTGTCAAGAAGCGCAGACAATCTTCTTTTGAAACCTCAGAGATTTCACAAGAAAAAAACATATCTCATCCACAGCATCCTTCGAAAAAAGAAGTAAAATCTCTCCTCTTAGCTAAATTTACCTGAACTTTGACTGTTATCTCATAACTCAGTACTCTTCCTCCTATGACTATGTATAATAACCACCTATGCACAGTTGCTACCCTACCTTGTTTCTTTTTTGTAACCATTTGCTCATCTCTGCACAAAATGTTTTGTTTAATTATTACTCCTTTGCCTTTTTATCCCATTCTGTGTGTAAAGCGCTCTGATATCCGTAAGGATCTTGTTCGCGCTCTATAAAACTTTCAAAATAAAAAAATTAAAATAAAACACCCTGCCTCCCCACCTCAGACAATTCCTGTCGCTGACCCAATTTAGGAAGGATCTCAAGACCTGGCTCTTCGACTGAACCCCAGCAGCCAGATGGTTCAGCAGCCCATCAGCGCCTTGGGACCCTCACGGATGAGTAGCAGCGCTTTATAAACCCTTGATTTATTGATTAATTGAACCTGTCGA